>NC_138107.1:88836587-90036587 GCF_964146895.1 Miniopterus schreibersii
GTTCATTTCTGGTGCTGATGGAAAACGCTACCCAAGGCTTTATGAAAACGAAAGAAAGTTTTGGGGGGAAAGTTCCAGTTTCCATTAAGAAGTGTTTTTAGGATACGTCATTTACCTAAAGGTGATCACGGTGACAATGATTATTACCGTAGTGATTGTAACAGGGTGAGTTGTGACGGCTCTTGCCGTCTTCAAAATTTACTTACAGGAACCACAGGCGGGGAGCCGAGCTCCTCTCCAGCAGAACTACGGTGAGCGGACACGCCACGTGGAATGGGCACGGTCCTGGGCAGGCAGGGGAGGAGAGTATTTTCTTTCTTTTTTTATTTTTAATTTTTATTTTTTCTAATATATCTTTATTAATTTCAGAGAGAGGGAAGGAGAGGGAGAGAGAGAGAAACATCAATGATGAGAGAGTCATCGATCGAGCCCACAACCCAGGCCTGTGCCCTGGCCGGGAATCGAACCCCGATCGCCTGGATCTTAGGTCGACGCTCAACCGCTGAGCCACACCGGGCCGGGCAAGGAGAGTATTTCCTATGCCCGCGGTGCGCCCGCCCCAGGTGCTTGCCTGGTGCTGAGGCACGTGATCTACTCACTTCGATAAAGGGCTTGTCGGAGCCGGTTGCTGGTTCACACAGACTTTCAGCACTGACATGGGCTCTGACCCCCGCGGCCGCGCCTGGGGCAGCGGGACTCGGCGCGCGCTCTCTGGAGAATTCGGGCGAGTTGAGCCGCGGCTCCCCGAGCCTGGAGACTCTGCAGGGCCTCCTGGTCCGCCTCCTGGGAGACCCTGCACCTGGGACGCAGCTCAGTTTGCAGGAAGACACTGCTGGCTGCTGGTTCGGGAATGATTGCATCCTGAAAATCAATCGGCTTTGGATGAGCCTTGGTGGGTTTTGCTCAGAAAGCCAAGCCGAGGGGTTTTCTTAAACCCTGAACAGATAGAAACGTTTTTCTGAAGCCCACTTTGGGCAGATTATCTCCTCGATCAGCAAGAGATCTTGACATCTTTCATATCATTTTTATTCAATCCCTCTGTGCAGATAAGGCTGTTTGAGGAGTTTAAGATGAAAATCAGGTGAAATCCCGAGCCGAGGTTAGTAATGACAATTCAGAGACCCGGCAGTTCCCAGATAACTAGGAAATAATGGGAAAGTGGAGCGAAGGGACGCAGGGCTTATCTCTTGTGTCCCGGAGAAGACTGGGAGCCTTTTAACAAGGGGGGGAGCAGCCCTGCCAGGGGCTCATGGGGGGCACAGGAGCTGGTGTGAGCCCCCAGAGGTGACGGCATCAGCCCCCATCCGCCGGTGAACACAGAGCCGGGCTAGCTTCACCCGCGGAGAAAAACTTATTTTTTAAATAAAACAAATTAGCTTGTTTCCCCAGAGAAACCGACTCCTGAGCTCGGGTCCTGTTGAGTGGTCCTGGGTAGAGCCAACGGGGGAGCAGAGGTGCCCCCTCCTTTCTGCCTCCTGTGCCCGGGGCGCCTCAGATGCTCCTCATGGCCCTGGAGGTGAGCCTGCTCCATCCGTGGACTGTGGGCGTGAGCCCAGGTGGGTGGGGATGGACCTGAAAGCCAGGGGTGACTTCTTTCCATATCGCTGAGGAGGGTGCGGAGAACACGTCGGAGGGTGGCCTGGAGGGTGCTGCTGGTGCAGGCAGAGGTCCCCGGGGCAGTGGGAACTCCATAAACTCTACCTGGGCCCTGCTCTCCCCCCAAAGCCGACGCGTGGGGTGCCAGGGCGTGGCTCTGTGTGCCCCGGCAGCTGGCAGAGCGGGTCCTGCTTCCAGATGTGCTGTCTTACCCGGGCGCAGACAAGGTCCTGACGAGTTTACTCCACCCCTGAGGAGAGCTTTTGGTCGGGGCTCTGTCTCCTGTCACCTTCCCCTGAGTGCTGACCCACCAGGACCAGGGGCACTTGTGTCTCCTTCACTCCAGCTGGCCCCGTACTTGCAAAACGCTATTTGTGTGAGAGCATTTAGAGGCTTGGTTGGTAGACACCGGGTCTGGGGACAGTTGGCGTTGGAGGCGGGGGCACATCGCAGCTAACACTCTTTGTAGCTCATCAGGAGGGAGCCAGGCCACGCGTCCCGGTGACGCTATCTCCGCAGGGACGGCTTTCTGTCCTCTCACCTGTTGGGCAAGATTTAAGTCTACCTGCTTCATGCCCAGCACGGAACTGAAACCTGAGACTGGCAGTGACGCCAGCTTGCTGGAGACTAACATGAATGACCGAGACTCATGTCGGGTCTCTGGGCGCCTTTCCAGCCGTGGACTGGGGTCACCCTCAGATCCACAGGGGCAGACCCACCTTGTTGGCTCCTGGACGGCTGCGTAGTCCTGGGTGCCTTTGCTGGCGGCTCAGCCCACCTATCGGACTTGGCCAAGGGTGGGATTTCTCCAAGGGTGTCCCAGGAGCCACACAGCTGACTCACCTCCTGCACTTACTGCAGGGTCCTGGTCCCGTCCCAGAGTCGCTGGGTCAGAATTGCTGGGGTTGGGAGGCCAGACTCTGAGCCTGTGGGAAGGACCAGCCACGGCTGATGCTGGGATTCCTTAGAGAGCCAGTGACCCACCCGTCTCGCTTCACCAGTGGGCGAGGGCAGAAACTAGCAGCGTTTCCGGGCCTTTTGTCCGCTCTGATGTACCCATGTGTCCCGTCACCCGCAAGCCCCCCGCTTCCCGCCGCATCAGCCCCGAGACCGGCCCTGTGCCTTCCGCCTCTTGCCCTCCCTCCGCCTGGCGGCCTGCGCCTTACTCCCTGTCTGCCTTTGTTGATTTTTGGTCCCATTCTAAGTGAACTGATGACCCAGAATCAGTTCAGATTTGGAAGGTGCAGAATCTCAAAGGTTAACAGCTTCTTAATTGTGACGACCACCTGCCGCCTGGGGCCTCAGGCTCCTCTTTCCTGTCAATAGTGTTGGTGGGAAAAGCTGCTCAGAGCAAGATCGAACCCCCGCCTCCCTCTGGAGAAACGGTCCTCATCCTTGAAATACTGGGGAAGGACCAAGTGTCCTCCAAGTTAGACTACTGCCTTTTGGGAGCTCATGTTGCAGTTGGGGAGGCAGGTAATAAATTATTAAAAACAACATAATAGGACCTTATGACCTTAGGAACAGAGTGGGAGAGACAGAGCTCCTGGGAGGTGGTCAGAAAATGCCTCTTAGATGAAGTGAAACTGAGCAGCCCCCAAATGAAGTGAAATAACAAGTCACACGCGTGTGCGAGGAAGAACCTTCAGGGAGGGACCAGCAGGGGCCCACGTCCTGGGAAGGAAGGTGCTCGGCAGGCCCGTCCACCAACACGAGGGGAAGGCCCAGCCTATTGGGAGAAAGAAGTGGAAATTAGGTCTAAGTGGAGACCGGGGGCCGGTTCATGGTGGGTCTCACGGGTCACGGGAAGGATCCTCCCTGGGGGTTATTCCCACGGTGACAGCATCCACGAGATGGCATCCAGCAAGGAAATAACATGATTCCGCTTATTTTAAAGGTCTCTCTGGCCAACATGGGATGAAAAGTCTGCCCGGAGCAGGAGTAAAAAGTAAAAGTGACCCCGTGGGAGACGGGGCCACATGCCTGTGGGAACACTGACCGAACAAACGTGCTGCTGGACAGGGGATGTTAGGGCCCAAAGTAGCTGGAATGGCGCGACGTGACTTTCTGGAGCCAGCGGGGACATTCTCTTACGAGCTCAATTCCCGTTTCAGGGGCACCCGGGTGCCTTGTTTCCCGGCTCTGAATGGCAGAGTGTAGGGTGGGTGTGGAGGGTTCTCACGGGGCAGCTCCAGGTGGGCAACGGGGACGTGCCTCTTCGGGGGTGTCACAGTCAGTTACCTTTGTGCGGGGACAAGAGGGAGACACCCCAGTGACCGGGGACAATATGGGACTCAGAAATAGCTCCAAGCCTTTTGGGGTTGTGGGGTTAAACCCTCGACACGGTGTCCATTAACCTATATGGCGGTGTTGGGTGATTTATTTAACCCCAGCGGGTGACTGAGAAGATTAACTAAAAGAATATCCATCCGGTGCGGAGACTGGAGCCTCCCGCCCAGGGGTGTTCAGCACTCGGTATAGGGTTTCAGCAGGCGAAAGACAAAGGTCAGGTGTGCCTGGGGCTGTTTTCTCCTGTTACGGAGTAAGAAAGAGTTGTAAAGGGAGAAATGCATCCGGGTAAACGGTCTGACCCTTGCGGTATTAGTCATGTGAGGATTGTCTCATTCCAGTTACGAGCCGGAATTCAAAACCCTGAAAGCTGGCCGCTCGGAATTCACGGACTATCTGCTAGTGGCCGGAAGGCCGCGCCCACGCAGCCTCCCCCGCGGCCACGGCGGGGACGGGCCGGCCTCCGTTCCGGCGTCGAGGATCCGGCCGCCCCTGCCGCCGTGTCCTCATGGTCCCTCTGTCCTGTTTCGTCCTGTTTCGTCTCCCCAGTTCAATGTGCCGGCTGCTGCTTCTCACGCTGTGTCCACGGCCCGCCTGCACCAGCGTCACCTCCCAGGGCTTTTCAGAACCGCAGGCTGACCTCCGCTGTGGGAGCGGGAGTGGGAAAGGTGAATTACGGGAAAAACCTGCAGCATCATCCTGTGTGTGTGCATCTGTGTGTCTGTCCGCCTTGAGGACTTTATTATAAAAGGCACCAGTTAGGGGACACGTTAACGGGTCTTTGTTTGACCCGAGTGGCTCTCTAGTCCTCTGGATATCTAAATCTTACGCGTGGGTCAAGCAAGCCCATCAGTATCAAGACAGCATTGCGTCGGTTGAGAGCTGATTTCTTTTTACCGAAGACCCTTGGCTGTCTGCCATTGGTAGGAATTGGTGGGTCTTGAAAGGAAGACAGTTGACCTTGAACAACTCGGGGGTTATGGATGCTGACCCCTGGAGCAGTTATAAATCACATACAGCTTTTGACTCCCCCAAAACTTAGTTGTTCCTCGGCATCCATGTGGGATGGTTCCAGGACCCCCTCAAGGATACCAAACTCTGCCGATGCCTAAGTCCCCCCCATAAGATGGTTGACACCAATGCGCACAGTTAACCCTCCACATCCGGGGACTCCCGACCACTAGTCACAAAAAGTACAGGCTTTTATTGAAAAATGAAGAAAAAAAATCCACCTATACGTGGACCTGCACAGTTCAAACCCACGTGGATCAAGGGCCAACTGAATTGGAAAACCATTTTGCATTCATTATAAAAATGTTTTTGCGGATGTGGTTCCATAAATTTCAAAAGTCTCTTACGAGGGTCTAAAATGTAAATGTTTTACCATCTTAGTATCAGAGAAGAGCAGCGTTTTTCAAGCACCGTCTCTATCTGCTGTGTCTCTGAGTCAGTCTACAGCCTTCCAGCTCCTGCCGAGGAACCGCGGGCACGCGCTCCGCTCACTGGCTTCGCTTTTTCCCGATCCGTGCTTTTCTTTTATCTGAGTCTGGATTAAAAAATTGCTGTGATTTATGTAATTATGTAAGTATGTAAACTGTTTTTGTAATAGACTGGAGTTAAAACGCGCATGTGCCCTCTTAAGGGCTCGTACACCCTCGGTCCTCTTGTTTCACCTTCTCTGGTTCACGGTTGTTACCAGGGCCTCCTGAGAGGGACGCGTTTCCCTGGTGTTGGCAACTTCAGATTCTCACATCCAGACGGCCAGCGTCTCGAAACATGGCCTTTCCGACGCACCTCTCAGGTGGCTGAGAGGGAGGAAGGGAACTTTATTGAGTTTCAAGCCACGGAGCCCGAAGTATTGGTGTCATCAGACGCTGCGCAGCCCACGGTCCCCGAGGGCCCCGGGAGCCGGGCCTGGTGCCCGATAAGCCATCCGCTGTCCTAGGGGAAATTAAGTGTGTCTGACAAAATTCCTTGTTCTCATTTATTAGCTCACGGCGTTAGCATGTCAGGGATCCAGGCCTGGAGCCAAGCTTAGATTCCCCACGTTCTGGCCACATCCCTTGACGGAGGTCACAGGTCCTGACAAGGTTCATGTTTTCAATCTGGGGCATCCTCACTTCATTGCGTGTAGTCAGGCAAAGTGCCATCAGCATATTACGCTTAATATTTTGTGCAGGAAACTTTTGGGTCACGGGTTATTACAGGCCCAGCGGAGGCGGGGGCCCAAGGGCTTTCCATTTCCATGTAGCCCGCCTGGCTTTCATGCTCTATTTCCCAGCAGTCTCAGAATTATAACGGTGTCCAATGGTGGCAGATGGGACCTGACACGTGAAGTAGGGGAGGTCTCCTGCAGGACAGGAAGGAACCGATGGAAGACACCAGGCATGTTCCCAAGAGGGCAGAAGCGTTGGCCGGTGGACATGAGAGCCGGGTGGACATCAAAACTGCTGATACTCTAAACGCCCTGACTGGGTACTTCTGCCGGATGCTGCCATCATAAACTCTAAATAAAACACTGGATGAATGGAGAAATGGGCCTGTTAAGCAGAGACTTTGCTGGAGTCCGCTTGCTGACAGCTGCCTCCGCGAGGGCGTTGGAGGCACTCGTGGGGCTGGTGGCATTGATGGGAGAAGTGGACAAGAAGGACGTTTGAGCCCAGGGGAGGCTGCAGAGGTAGGATCAGGAAGAGCTGAGGTTGGCGCCTCTTCAGTGAGACGTCGGCTAACTGTCTATGAGGCTACGTCTCAAATTGTCACCGAAGCAGGAAAAATGTATCCCAGTCCTATTCCAAACCACAGTTGATGTGTATGGAACCTGGGACTCTGCGGTTGGAAAATGGAGCCTGGGAGAGTTCTGTTTGCTTATTGTAAATAAATGAATAAATAAAAAGTAGATGAGCCCGGTCAGCGTGGCTCAGCGGTTGAAAGTCTACCTGGGATCCAGGAGATCGCGGTTCGATTCCCGGTCAGGGCACATGCCCAGGTTTTGGGCTTGATCTCCAGTAGGGGGCGTGCAGGAGGCAGCTGATCAGTGACTCTCTTCATTGATGTTTTTATTTCTCTCTTTCCCTCTCCCTTCCTCTGTCTCTGAAATCAATAAAAACATATTTAAAATAAAGTTGATGCGCTCGGCCAGGCGTGGCTCAGAGGTTGAGCGTCGACCTAGGATCTAGGAGATCGGGGTTCGATTCCTGGTCAGGGCACATGCCTGGGTTGCGGGCTTGATCAATGACTCTCATCATTGATGTTTCTATCTCTCTTTCTCCCTCTCCTTTCCTTTCTCCGAAATCAATAAAGATACACTTTAAAAAAAATAAAATAAAAATAAAAAATAAAGTTGATGAGAAGGGACAAATAGTTCCTACAGAAGAATCACAGATAATCCATATAGATAGATGTTCCCACTCCAGGAGCTTGCACTTGGCGACGCGCCTTCAGGGAATGGAGCGTGCAGAGGGAAAAGGGTGTCTGCCTAGCGGGGAACCTGTCAAATGTCGCCTTACCGAGTGACGCAGGTTTACTCACAGCGCTAAGTGCCGTCAGAGCATTTGCTCTCGGAAACGTGGCCATGGCATGAACATTTCAGCTCTGTGGGTCTCTACTGAGAGCGTTTCCCTAGAGATATGGGTAGAGTTAGATGACGCAGGGTCTTCTAGGTGACAGTAAGGATTCTGAGTTTTGTCAGAAAATCAGCAGAAAGGCATTCGGGATAAACTGAGCCAAGATTCTTGCAGGAGCACAGGAGCCCAAGTGGGATGGTGTGGAGGGTCCCGTCGGCGCCCCCCGCAGGCCGGGAGGACCTCCCACGGCGACGGACACCAGCCCGAGGCCTGCTTCAGCTGCGTCATCAGGGAGGCTGAAGAGCAACACGTTTATCAGCACCCACGTCGAAGTAAAAACTACCCCAATACATCGCTCAAAATGATTCGTTTCTTACGTGCCAATTACCCATCAGTGACTCGACAGTACTTTCGGCCGCGCTTCCTGTGTTGCTATGATATCCATTACCTCCTAAGTAAGCAACGCTAATGCAGAAAGTCATTTTCTCAGCGCAAGCTCGGTAATGAAGTGACTTCGAGACGGGGCTGCCTCGCTGATTTATTACTGCCACTCGGTGACGGGGAGACTGCCCCTGGAAGGCTTTTACAATTTATCACGTTTGTTGGCCTAAGGAAGGGTAATTACTTTTCCAGCGTTGATGTGATGTGGGTACCAATGCAAACACTGGGGGATGAACAATGACCAGCCTTTTACTCAAACAAAACTAAACCGTGACCCACTTACTGTACGTAAATTCAGCATCAGCAGTTTCAAGGGACAGTTCCGGAAACATCCTAATCTCCGAATTCCCAAATGCGGTATGACACATACATTTGTCCTTTTATGCAAGGGGCAGCCAGGAGCTCAGGAGACTCGTTGGTCAGACAAAGAATGTGCTTTTGCAACTCAAAATCATCCTCCAAAAGCCACGAATCAGTGCAGGGCAGGACATTCAAAGGGGCTCATGAAAATGACAAAGGCTAACGTGACGGGACCAGTGCATTTTTAAAAATTGTGTGGTGGTGTCAGGATTATAAAGCTGCTTTTCCAATCATAGGAAGTTATATCATCCCAAGCTAATAAGACACAGAGATATTTAACCTAAAAAACAGAGCATCCTAGGAAGGGCGTCCTTAGTAATTATAGTTGTACAATAGTGGAATGGTTTTGCTTTCTGTTTGCAAAGCAATAAATGTCTCATCACCGAAGATTCATAAAGAAGCTCGAGTCAACATCAGAGAAAAGCTGGGAGTGATTTCTACGTGGGGTGCAAACTGGACTAGGTCACCTGGGAGGTGACTTGAGACGCTGAGCGTTTGTACCGGTTATAAAAATACCGATGCAGCCAAAGTTCTAGGTAAGATTCCTGTGGCTGGTCCACAATAAAACGTACTGAGTGAAGGACTGCATTTATCTCTTTTGTGGTACATCTTGGAAAGTGTTGTGTCCGAGTATGTTTCTTAGGGAAAATAAATCATGTTTTTAAACCTCCAGAGCCCCATAAATGTGAAGGAAGTTGGTTTAAATACCGTATGTTTTCCAATATTCCTCCTCTATGACGTTCGGAGTTAATATAACTCACATATAAAGGTACCTTATAGATACATCGGAAGGTGAACGTGGGCAAGAGCTCCTTGGGCTCGGATGACCAGGTTTCAGTGTCTGCTCAGGGGCCGCGAACGTCCCAGAACAATTCCTCCAGCAGCCTGCTGGCCAGGCTCAAATACAACCTCCCCTGGACCAAAACGGAAGCACCCACCTCCTCCTTTCCGGAAAGTTAGGAGAAGGTGAAATTGCATCCAGAAGAGAGTGGGGTGAGGCCTGGAGGCCACCACCGGTCTTTGCAAACCAGCAGCCGGTTGCCGTCAGCATCGTCTCCCAGCGCCTTGCCTGCGGCCGCGGGTCAGCGCCACCTCCCCGCGTGGCCCAAGCCCACTCACCTGCTCGGGCGGGGAAGCAGCCGCATCTCCTCTTGCTGCTGTTTAGGTCGAGCTCCCTGACGTTTCCAGCCCACTGGAGTCTTTTCCAGGTGCTCGCTTTGCAGGCCCTGCACGGGAGGGGCCCCCAGTGTGCCCGAGGTTCCCGGGGAGTGGACGGGAACTGCCCCGGTCAAGTTCCCTGAATCTCCACTCACCTGCCTCCGCCCGCGTGTCTTGGCGTCAGGCCGTTGCCTTTGCTGCTTGTGCCGATCGATTTGCTGGTGGGCATGGAGGGCGTGGTGGGCGTGGTGGGCATGGAGGGCGTGGTGGGCGTGGTGGGCATGGAGGGCATGGTGGGCGTGGTGGGCATGGAGGGCGTGGTGGGCGTGGTGGGCGTGGTGGGCATGGTGGGTGTGGTAGACGTGGTGGGCATGGTGGGCATGGTGGGTGTGGTAGACGTGGTGGGCATGGTGGGCATGGTGGGTGTGGTAGACGTGGTGGGCATGGTGGGCATGGTGGGTGTGGTAGACGTGGTGGGCATGGTGGGCATGGTGGGTGTGGTAGACGTGGTGGGCATGGTGGGCATGGAGGGCGTGGTGGGCGTGGTGGGCATGGAGGGCGTGGTGGGCATGGAGGGCGTGGTGGGCGTGGTGGGCGTGGTGGGCATGGTGGGCATGGTGGGTGTGGTGGACGTGGTAGGCACGGTGGGCAGGACTGGCTGGCACACCTGCTAAGGCTTCCAACCCAGAGGTTACAAGACATCACATCCTGGCTGTCAGCTGCCCCAGAGACCAGCCGTGGCTGCCTCGTGGGAGCCTTCGCTCCTGTCCAGTGAAAGGCTGGCACTGTTCTCTTGCCAGCTTGTGGCTTGAGATGCCATCGCCAGAAAAGCTCGCCTGAACCCCCAGGACTCCCCAGGCCCCTCCGGCCTAGGCGCCCATTCAGTACCCCTCCCTGGCTGCCTCACATGAAGGGCAGGGCACCTCTCTGCCCCTGGGGGCCTGTTCCTCTCCTGCCCTGGGACGGACCATGTCCTAGGATGACCGAGCGTCACACAGCCAGTACCTTCCTCAGCCAGGCAGTGCTGAGGCTGGGTGATGATCGCCCACAGTCCTTGAAGATAATCTCAAAAGCATATAGACTTGGTACATCCAGAGATTTGGGGGAGCCTATTTGACTTGGGGCCACATAAGCCACTTACTTTTCAACTGAGCTTACCCCAGACTCGGAGAGGAGGTGCCTGGAGCACCAGCTCCTGAGATGGGAAAGGTTTTACCTGGTTCTCATGGTGTTAAAATCCCACCACTTCCCTCTGCTTTCAGTTTGGCCTGAGCAACAAAGCTCAGTAAACCCAACAGCATGTTTAGCTAATGCGATGTTGTTATGATAAAGCAGAAAATAAGACCATTTTGTTCGGTGTCGGACTCTCCTTACACAGATCCCCTCGTTATTTCTTCATCTTAGAATTATAAGGAACCTTGTCAAAGAGCCTGGACCTTCTATGTTTCTTGTTCAGGGCTAACAATACAACCATATTTAGCTAATTATTTACCAAATAATAGCTTCTGTTTTCCCCTGGTCGGGTCCAACAATATTAAAAGATAATAGTGACATATTTATATTTCACTAAATTTAATTTGCTACGTTATTAGCCCCTTGGGAACTGTTATAAATGTTACAATTATCATTTTCCAAATAATCGAATGCAGGCACCTCAGAATTACTTTACTCGGAGGCCTGGAAGTGAGAGTGATTATTCAGAGAAAATCTAGTTGTAACGCGATTTGCAGCGGCCCTGTGCTGCTTTCTCTTGGAGAACACGGGTATATTGATTGGCAAGTAGACTATTTCATAGAATTAAAAATAGCGCCCTTGGATGTGACTTGTGAAATTCTGTGTGGTTTTAGGGACCTTTCTTGAGCGCGGAGATCGCTTATGTCATAAATTCGCAGTGAGGAAGCATCGTGGTTCCTGCTTAGACAAAAAGGGAACTTGTTAATGGTCGTGCCCTATCATTTAATTTTTATTTTCCAGAAGGAGTGCATGTAACCAGCAGCAACAGCTGCCTTGCATACGGTAAATATAAGAATATATCTTCATTCTCTGTATTTTATATATGCTTGCCCATGTTTCGTTTGCTTTTACATTTGGCCTTTTTTGTTGACATTTGAGAAGACGTGCCTTGAGTTTGCAGAAGTGCGATGTTACCCGTTGCCCAGCGTACGTGGGCCGAGGCAGAGCCTCGCCGTCGCCCGCCTTCCGCGTGCACGTGTGTGTCTCTAGTTGTGCAGTTTGCTTCTGGGAGGTGTTTTTACAACGAGAACCCGGGACCTCTTCCCACCTCCGATGAAGCTTCGTCGTAGTAAATGCTCCACCACGAATGCAGAAGCCCGAAGGTGGCCTCCGAGTGGACAGTCTGTTTGTGTTTAGATTGTGGACATGCTGAGATCTGTGTGCCGTTTTGGGGTTCTAAGAAAGGCCCAGAATCAAGTCGAAACCCATGAAAAGATAAGCTTCTTCTATGCCACCTGGGTTGTAACCTAAAAGCATGTGACAGCTTCGTAAACTTGATACAGTTGACTTTTAAAAACATGCATATTATGAGACCCAAAAGGAGGCCACCATTGCTTATGCAGAGTTAAAAACCAGTCTTGTGCTAAGCACACAGCTTAAAAAACAGATTATTATTAACACTTTACCCCTGACTCCGCCTCCCGTCCACAGGGATCCATTTTCCTGAATTTCACTCCTTTGTGCCCTTTGCATTTTACCACCTATGTGTATTTCCCTGGACAGTGAAAGGTTTGCATGCACCTGCTTTGGCCTGCATGTAATTAAATCATACTAATTTTATTCCTGGGTGACATGTCCTGTTTCTGTATGGTGATGTGTGTGGCTCTGGTTAATTTTTTAGCCAATTTCTTTTCACTGCTTTGGTGATTCCACTTAAAAGAAATTTTGGAGCTGATTTGCCAGTCCTGCTGTTGACAGGCACCCGATTCTTCACCTCCTTTGACAATGAACAGCCGTCCTGCGAACATTCTACACGCCGCCCGGCGTCCATGGGGCGCCCTTTCGGTCCGAGGCAGCCCTGCGTTCAGCTTTGCGAGGGGACCGCACCCCGTGTCCCAGAGCGTGGGCACCAGCTCCCGTTCCCACCAGCACGCGTGTGCCCGCGTCGTCCACACCCCACCAGCTCGAGCGATCACCAGGCTTTGGTTTCTGCCAACAGGGTGCCAGGGAAATAGATGTACGTTGTGGACTTAATCTTCATTTTCCTGATGAATACTGTGGCTGAGCCTCATTTCACATATTCGTTGGACCATTCCTTTTTGCACGTCTCTGAATACCCATTCACGTCCTTTTTGGGCTTATTTTCCCATTGGATTGCCCTTCTATTGATTATTAAAAATAGTTAATACTATGAATGCTGATTCTCTATGCACAGTGTTGAAAATATGCTCTCGGTCGTGGCTTTGCTGTTTCACTTTAAGGTGTCTTTTCATGAACAGAAGCTTTTATTGTTTTAATGGACTTAAATCCCTTCCCACCTGGAGCTCGTAGGATTCTCTCATACATTTTGTAGAAAGTTCAGTGCAAACTCCACTCTTTTTCAATATGAATAGCTCAGCGGCTCCTGGGCCTTTGGCCGAGATCAAGTGTAGCGTCAACATGAACAGCTATTTACCCGCAGCTTTCATCCCTTCCGTCATCGCCAGGCACGCCCGGCCAGCCACCCTCAGGGCTGCGGGGTGCGGCTGGAAAGGGCTACCTCTGCTCGAGGCCGCGGTGTTCTAGCTTCTCCCCTTTACAGTGCATCTTGATTGCTGGCACTTCATTAAATATGTGTAAATTAATTGTGTTTACTTTATAATAAGCCCTGATCTCTAGCAGGGCAATTGTTTCCACCCTCTTCTGCAAAAGGACTTGGTGACCCATGGCCATTTGTGCTTCCTTCTAAATTTTGGAAATAGCTTATACAGTTTGTGAGAAACTCTGGTGGGAAATTTATTGGAATTATCTGGAACCTATAGATCAATTTGTGTAGCAATGATGCATGCTCAATATTGATTTTTCTTATTGAAAAATTTGGTATATTGATTTTTATTTAGACAGTCTTCAATATCTGTTTTTCAATGTCTTATGCATCTTTGGTGAGTTGGTACTTTAATAGAATGCTTAAAATTTTTATTTCAAGTTTATTCTCAGGTCTCACATGTTTTTATTTCTATATAAAATAGTTTCTTCTTTTTAATTATTTAAATAACTATTGCATAGAAGTAATGCAATTATACCTTTATATATTGATTTTGTTTGGAGCATTTTGCCAAATTCTTTTATTAATTGCAATAGTTTACCTGTAGATGTTTTAAACTTCTGTAGATAATATTTTCTAAAAATAACAATTTGTTTCGTTCTTCCAGTTTTACCTTTATTTGTCTATTTTACTATGTTTATTTAGTTTGGTCTTGATCTTAAACAAAACCCTTGTACCTTTTCACTCACAAAGATTCAGACGTGAGTGGCTTAGCACGAGCCAGCACACAAACCAACAAAACTCTGGACTTCGCCGAGCTTACAGTTTCTCAAAGGTGGGGAAGAAGATAGAAAATAACCAACCAGCATAATAAGTAACTAAATTAGATACACAGTATTGTAGTGGCGCTAAGCGTCATGTGGAAACAGTGCGGAGAAGGCTGGGTCAGGGCTGGGAGGTGTTTCGGGTTTGAGTTAGGTTGTCAGGTGATGCTGGATTAGAGAGGATGGGAGTGAGGTTAGTCACGGTGCTATCTCGGGAGGAATGTTCCAGGCAGGGGTACCAGGCCTCAGGTGGGAAGATGCCAACATGCCTAGTGTGTTCCAGAAACATCACCGGTGCCAGGGCAGCTGGTACGGAAGGAGCGAGGGCAGGGTCGGGGGAGCGGAGGTCAGGGAGGTGACAGCGGCTGGATCGGTCAGGGCCTGAGGTGTTACAGGGACACGGGCTTTTATGGCGTGTCATGGAGAGCCCCGGAAAAGTGACAGAGGAGCCCCACGCCAGCCTAAGCTCTAAAAAGACCACATCATGGGCTATATTTGGAATACGTGGGGGCGGGGGAGCCAAGAACAGATGCAGGGAGGCCGAGAAGGTGATTCCAACACCCCAAGTGAGAGACGGCCGTGCTCAGGACAGGGCAGCCGTCCGTGGTCCAGCCCCGGGCACTGCTGGTGACACCGTCCGTGAGCGTCCCGCCAGCTGGGCCGCCAGCTGTGAAGGGCAGCGGGGAGCGGGCAGCTACTCAGCAGCTGGAAGAAGGGGGGCCACTGGCCAGGAGGGCATCAGGCGCCAGCTCCGAGGGAAGCGCCAGGAGTGCGGCTAGGACGCTGCTACCTTTGAGGGGTCCCTGAGACGCTGGCTACGTCCACCGCAGACTTGTCGGGGGCTGTTGCTGGGATTCAGAAGTTCCCTCCGCGCCCCCCGCCGATGCATGGACGGGGCATCCCAGGTGCCAGAGCCCGAGGCTTTCAAACGCCCGAGTCACCTAATCCTCAGAGCCGCTCCGAGGGCCGCTGTCCAGAGGGGAGACTCAGCTCCTGGCCGCCCAGTCCTCATGTCCCCTCCTGTGGCCACCACGTGTCATCTCAGACATTCCAACCGAAGGCCCGTCCCTCCTGCCTCCGTAAATAAACCCTGAGAACGTCCTTCAGGGAGGGTCTGCTGGTCACACTCAGTTTTGATGTGTCTGAGTCTGTCTTTGACCCTCATGCTTGAAAGATAATTAAACTGACAATTATTTTCTGTTAGCGCCTTGAAGTGTCTGTCCCTTGCTTCTGGCTCTGCTCTCACTGTTGAGAGGCCGTCCGTCGGTCCGCTTGCCGCGGCGCGTGGGAACCTGCTTTCCCTCCTTTGCCCTTTGCAGTTTCCCAGCAGTGAGCACGGTTTTTATTGATGTGGATTGGAAGCCCTTGGCGGCCTGGAGAGAAGAATTGCTACATTGCAACAATGTTACGCCTTCCGAATATCGATTGCTACCCTTTATCTTTAGTTGCACTTTCTGGAACTCTATTTAGACAAAAACGAAAACTTCCCACGTTCCTGTGTGTGTGGCTCCCCCTCTCTTGTATTTCTCGTCCTTCCCCCCCTTTTCTGCATTCTGGGTGATTTCCTCGGCCCTCTCTGTTCGCTGATTATTTTTCAAATGTCTCCAATCTGCTGTTGAATCCATTAATGGAATTTTAATTTCATTTGTAGAAGATAAAATTATGAGCTCACTCTTTTTCAAATTTTTATGCTTTTAAATAAACTCTTGCTGCTTTTTTATATTTTCAAGCTCTTATTCCTTTAAACATATAAAATATAATTTATATACTAATAATTCCCATTTTGTAATCCTCGTGGACTTCCCTTTGCTGTCTGCCGTCTCAGCAGGCTTTCACATACGCGCCTCGTTTCCTTCTGAGTTTTAGGTTTATTTAAATGTCAGCTAGTTATTTTCCTTGGACTTACATGTGGGACTATTTCATACCTGGCTGGACTCAACTAGGATTTGGATCCGTTTCAGCCAGTGTCCTGGTATTCCACCAAACTGGACTTTAAATTCCTCCCTCCCTTCCTCCCTCCCTCCCTCCCTCCCTCCCTCCCTCCCTCCCTCCCTCCCTCCCTCCTTTCCTTCCTGCCCCCCCCCCGAACACTGTGATTTGGGCTATAGATTGTGTGAAGTTTCACATTTTTCAGGGAGGTTTCCCCCCATCCAGACAGCACCAAAATTGAGGTCAATCAATGTCTTGTTTGTACAGTGGCTTCATTCCTTTAGGATTTTATCTTTATGAGAGTCCTCACATTGGGCAGGTCGAAGTTTTCTCTCTTGCTCCACATTAAAGCAAAACTCAAGGCCTCCAGGTCCTGATGAAATCCCCAGGCAACGGCAACGGCGGCTCTTGCTTATTTCCCAGGTCTCTGCTTTCATTTTCGCTTAGACCTCTGCAGGTTCCCTCTTCCGTGTCCACTCAGCCATGTGGCCCGGTGTTACCACCTGCGGCCTATCTATCCATCCAGCTATCACTTCTCACCATCGATCTTTCAGTGTTTTAATTGTAATACTGAGATCAAAGTCACTCAGGGTATCTAGTCTGCTATAAACGGAAGTCCCATTGACCATTTTTAGAAAATAATTTTAGAATATCATGGACATTTTAATATAAAATAGCTATAATAAATGATATGTTTTGAATCTTGGTCTGACATTTCCTTTTGTGTCCTCTGTGGTCCTTGAGTTGATTCCCACATGTACACATGTGCACTCACACACACTTTTTATAGATATGTGTGTGTACACATGCCATTTAGTACTTTTATAAAATCTAATATATTATAAATTTATTTCAGAACCCTATGCAAACTTGAGCAACAAAATCACAAGTTCAGATCGGTAACAAAGAGATAAAAAAGGAAGCAGGCTGGCTCTTCCTGTGGTAGGATGCCACATGCCAACTGGTGCTGTGGAGACAGCCCTAGGGCTGGAACGTGAGCATTTTCAAACCTCCAAGTTTAAATGGGATCTGGTGAGAATCAGCAATGATGACAAATCCAGGAGAAAATTTGATGAAGTGCATCAAAGTCTCTCCCCTCAACCTTCTTATTAGTTTAAAAAATAGTAAAAGCAGTGAAGAAATTGGCCAACCCCATGATTGAGCGAGTGCCATGAACATCACCGACGAGGGACAGTTGGACACCGTGCTTCATCAGGTGTGAGGCTCTGAGAGGCCACCCCATCACCTCAGCCGTGTTCTGCCTGGGAATGCATATCCTGAACCCCGTCACGAGGGAACCTCAAGCAGACATGAAGAATATTCTGGTAAAAGTTGAGAAGTGACAGTGTGTTCTCCCAAAATGTCAAGGTGTCAAAAGGAAGAGGCTGAGGAGATGCCCTAGAGGACAGGGGCCCGAAAACACAGGACAAGTCACTGCAAAACCCGACCACCAGTTGGGTCCTATGGGAGGGAACAGAAGATATAAAGGACAGCATTGGGTCAATGGTAGAACTGGAATACAGACGGTAGATTAGATGAAAGTGTTGGATCAGTTTTAGGTATACTAAAGGATAACTGGGCTGTGGTTTTGCAAGAAGATGTCCTTAATATTATCCAATAATTAATAATAAATTAATCATTAACCCATGGTGTACTGGAGGGTTTGAGGGTAAAATAATACCCCATGCACTTTAATCCACTTCCTGTCTCCTTTATATGTGAAGATTAGCTTGTATGACTTATTGTTTTTCATTATTAAGCACTCTATTTCCAACTTATAAAACCTGAGATAGATAAGTATTTGTCTTTTGAGGAATGGAGAAAATATTTCCATGTAAAGCCCTGTGATAAAAATAGCATTTCCTCACTTCTGTTTTCTAAAAAGGCTGTAAAGTTGTTTGAACATAAGCCCATTTTTACAACATCTGTGTATTAGGCTCCTTTCTCCGCTCTCTGCTTTTCAGGAGCGGTGTTGGGAGGAGTGGAATACCCCAGTGAAGAACCCCGCGTCCCCGCTCTGGTGAGGTGGCCCAAGGCCCAGCACCAGTCATAGTTCAGGAGAACCAGTGTGGGAAGCAGGTTTCATTCCCCAACCCAGACCGCCAGACAGCCAACGACAGAAGCAGACTCCTCTCTGTCCTTCTGTTCAACCTTCTGTCTCTCACCCTTGCCAAGGGTTCCTTTCTCTGACCTCCGCTTTCTCCGTTCCCAAGCATTCTGGTGACTTCATCCAGCCTGTGACACAGGCCCTAAATTATCATGCCAACTCAATTAGATGATGTCATCCCCTGGCTCCCAGACCCAGACTGTGCAGCAGCCGCCCCTGCCTGCACCCCACGGGCCCCTGCCTGCACCCCACGGCCCAGGGCTTCATTCTCAGCAGTTCAGCTGAAGGACAGTGGAGCCAGGGTGCGAGGGGCCCCCTTCCTTGCTATTCACCCACATGACTTCTCCCAGTCACCCCCTTAGGAATGCTGAGAAGTTTTGCTGGGAGGAGAGCCCTGGAGAGGAAACTGGAAGACCAGTAGGCTTAAAAAGGGCCAGAGAAAACCTTTATGTCCCGATGAAAACATTCAGGGCACATCTGCAAGTGGCTGGTGCGCCGGGGTCCCCGTGGCCAGTATAGTAATCACGCGCCAGTGTGGACAGAGCTCCCGATTTCACGGTTGACAGTAAAGTGACCCAGATGTCATTATTAAAGCTTATTAATGTATTTGTTCCGGGTCAGTGGCCCTTCACTGGCTGTGGAGGGTTTTGCAGAAGGGCCTCGAGGATTCGAGCTCTCCACGTGGAATCCTTTGCTCCGTCCCCGAAAGTAGGACAAGGTCACCAACAAACTGCTTGTTTTAATCACCGACCCCTGTTAAGAACCACTTAACATCGAAGTTTACAGAGTTAGCTTAATTTTGCAGAAGGAGTGGCCTCAAAGCAATTCCGCACATGTCATCGGCGCTCACCGCCGGGGAGCGATGTGTGAAGAGGGCCCCGTGGGCCCCCTGGTCCTGCGGCCGGGGGGGCGCAGCAGCTCGGACGGGCTCTGCCGCCTTCTCCTCTGCTGACAAAATGGAAAGCGACGGGGAGACATTTAAAAGAAATATCTAAACTCTGTTTGTGTACAGAGGAGAAACGTTTTCGTTAATGCAGTTCTTCAGAAATTTTAATTTCAAAAACATTAGAAACTAGGACTAAAAATAAGTTTCATTCCTAGAATCACATTTGATCTCAGAAGTTTGGCGAGTTGATGAATTTCAAAGAGGTGTTGAGGGAAAGTGTATTTCCGTGTGACGTCCTGAACACCCACGTCCTAAAATGAGAAGCACGCCTCTCAGTTATCAATAGGCTCTAATTTCACTTTACGTTGCTGCCTCTTAAAAATGTAGCCCTACTTACTCCAGCGCACAAGTGGGGAGAGACCGAGTGTCATTCTGACGTCACCGCCAGCGGCGGAGGCTGTGACCTGTCAAGACTCTTCTCCGTTTTCTCTTAGAACTTGTACTGGTGCAATTTCCAGTCAGTTCTTGGCTCTGCGTTTGTTTAGTGGTGGCTCGGTCTTGCTTTACGCTCACACGTGGAAGCTGGGAGGGCCCCCAGCCCGCGAGCGTGAGCGTTTGCTGCTGCTCCAGAGCCCAGGGCCGTGCTGAGCACGAGGGGGTTCTGAGGGGGAAGCCGAGTGTCTCCCAGGGGAGACGGGCTCCGGCGCAGGGCGGGGCTCCTGCCGGCAGGCATGCTCCGCGCTTATCCAGTATGTGGGTGAGACATCGCAGAGCGGGCCTCCCACCCTCACAGCTCCCACGGATGCCAGCATCGGGCAGAGCGTCACAACCAGGACACACAAACTCATTGTTTCCCAGCAACCCATTTTTCCCGGCTGTCCCCTTGGAATGACCGTCTGGTCAATAGTAAAACATGCCCCACACCTCGGACTGGAAAATACTCTCTCCGTGCAGTGTCGGGGGACTCCGGCTTCCACCTCTTTCTAGCTGGAGATTTCAATACCCCCTTACAGGAACCCTTTGTAACTGACGGGTCCCCCCACAGCGCGCTGCTCCGTCTGGATTCAGGGATGGTTTCCGTCCTTATTTCGCCATCAAATCCCTACCCTTGTGAAGGCCTGGGAAGTGTCCTCTTGGCACATCCCAGGACCCAAGTCTGACGCGTCTCCGCCTGGGACTTCTGGCTTCGCGCTCCTGGCTGCACATTCCCAGTCTGCCTGCCTCAGCCGGGTCACCTGCGACCAGGTGACGAGCTCGCGGGCCTTGCCCACTTCCCGGGAGCCACCAGAGCTGCGTCTTCAGTGCAAAAGGCTCCACCGTGTTTGCTCTTGGCCGCGGTAGTAATGGCTGTGCTGGTGGGCACCATCCATAGTCTCATTTATTACTGACGCTTTCTCCTGTCCTCAGAAGGCAGCTTTCCTGGGTTCCAAGCAGTGTTTTTAGCATCGTGGTTTCCAAATTTGGAGGAAGGAGGCAACGAATCCTGTGTGAAACACACGGTAATCTTCCTCCGTGGGATGTAGACAATGGCGGTGGGGGAGAAACACTGCTTCACTCTGATTTCCGACAGGCAGAACCACATCCAACCAGCAGACGGGGAGCCAGGGGCTGGCTGTGGGCATCGGGGCCGACTACCTGGCCTGTGGCTGAAGGTCCGGGGCTTGCTGCCAGGTGACTATTTTAAATATCGGTTTGTTTGTTTTAAATTGATTTCAGAGAGAGGAAGGGAGAGGGAGAGAGAGAGAAACATCAATGATGAGAGTCACTGATCGGCTGCCTCCTGCACGCCCCCGACTGGGGATCGAGCCTGCAACCCGGGCATGTGCCCTGACCGGGAATCAAACCGCGACCTCCTGGTTTGCGCTCAGCCACGGCCCCGGGGCCGCTGAGTGCCAGCCTCCTCTCAGCTCCTCGCTGTCCTTTGCATTCACCCTCCTGATGGGACACACTGTGCCAGAGTAAGGAATCCTAAGGCGGTGACCCCGTCCCCGGCCATCTCCGGTGTCAGCCCACGTCGGAAGTCGCCTGGCTTTACTATGGAGTCTGGCGAAGCGTCTGAACTAATTGAGAGAACTCGGAAGGTGGGCGCAGCTCATCCATCTGCTTGCGCTCGTTTCTGGGGGCTCCGAGCCCAGGAGCGGGCGCTATTTTTGGGTATCCCTGAGTGAGTGAATGAAGGGAGACGAGATCAGCTGCAGCAGGGCTTGCGCGGGGTTTGATCTACAGTGAGATGTTTCTGTGAGTGACAGTGTGACAGACGCTTTCCCTGGGTTAGCTCAGATCCTCTGGGAAGCAGATGCCGAGAGCAATGCTCTGCAGGAGCCAGGATGGGAGCGTCCGGGGGGGGGGGGGGAGGGCAGGACCCAGGAGGGCTCAGGCCCGTGCAGCTCTGACATCCCCCACAGGACGCCGAGGGACAGTGAGTGCAGGAGCTTCAGACACAGCATTTTAAGAAAAGTTCCAGGGCCATGCGTGGGTCCTTGAGCAGAGGTCTGGGACCAGAGCAGGGATGACCCCCTCCTGGGACCTGCCGTGCTGTCTGGGTGGAGCCCAGGGGACATGGAGCCACGGCAATGTTGCCAGGACAGATCTGGAAATGCAGCAGCTGGAGGTGACTGTCCACTGCGCTCCCTGCTGTGGGCCCTCTAGGAGGGGACCTCAGTGGCCCCACCGTGGCCCCTGTGCTGCACAGGCCCCCGCCACCCAGTCGTGAGAGCCCCTCTCTGTTCCCCATCGGTTATTTCGAGTCGGTTTGACATTGCTGACAGCTCAGATGTGGCGACGGCTGCCCTTGAGGGAACTCTGGAACCTTCTGGAAAACATGTCAACCGGTCCTCTGCCCAGGTCCCCTGTCCCTGGGAGACCATTCCTCTCCTCTTTGTCTTTATTTTGAGAAGACTGGGCAAAGTTCTGAAAGCTCCCTCTAAACCCTGTTTTCAAAAGCAAGACCTCCTTTCCTGTGAAAACCCTGTTGCTCTCGCTCTCCCGTGGTCCATGGGAAACACAGATCTTTTTAAAGTTGTGAATGCGGAGATTTACAAACTGGCTCCTCAAAGGCCCCTCATTCATCCCGCTGGCGTCCCCAGTTCCCTTTCCTGTTTGCCTCTGTCCTTTCCCGGCAGCGGCCCGCGCGGGGCCAAGCTGGCCTCGGTCCCTTTTCAGCCTCGGCTCCCCGTCAGGCATTTCCTTCCACTTCTCATGCGAACCCTGAAGGGTAGCTGCCGGGGGTTGCCATGGCAGTGACGTCCCTGGGGGCCTTTCCTGGACTTGAGTTCCAGTCTTTGAAAAATAAAATAATGGCCTCAAAGAAGCACGAGGGAGACGGCAAGGAGAGAAAGGGGAGAGAAATAAAACAGGGCGTCCGCTTAAGAAAGGGAAGGAGCGGAGAAAACCCGGAGATACATTCGCGGTGACATCATCGCTGTTCCCACAGGGGCCGTCGGCTCGGGGGCGTGGCGTCCATTCACTGTCCCCAGGCCTGCTGCCCTCTCCGGGTCCTGAATGCCCTTTTTGTTGGGAACACTGGCCCGCTTCTGAGGCCGCATAAATGACTGCGCAGCTCCCTGCCGTTGCCAGGAAGCCTGAGCCTCTGGGAGCTGACAATGGTGAACTTGATCTCCCGCCCGCGCTGGGCGCCCGGCTGCAGCCCGAATCCTAATGAGGGCCCTGTCGGCCTCCAGGTTATGGTCACATGCGATCCATCGTTTTCTGTGAAGACAGTCGCTGATGCCCCGAGAACAGGGGGCCGGTCCGAGGAGGGAGGCGGGCTGGGCTGGCCTGGGCTGTGTGCAGGGGGAAGGCCCTGGGTCCGAGGAAGCGGGAGGGAGAGAGAAGCGGCTTCTCCGTGAGCTGGGCGGATCTGCTGGGAGGCTCTGAACCGAGAGGAGAGGAGAGAAAAATTTCACTCGGTCCCATATGCCCCGGGGCCGGGAAGATGAGTTTAGGGAGTTCTCCAGGCTCCCAGGGCTGCTTCTCCCCCCTTCCTTCCAGCTGAGCGATCAGCCCCGGAGGCTGCTGTGCTCAGAATTTGCATGAGGCTGCTCCTTTCTCTCGCCTCCTATGTTTATTTTAGTAATTTTGCATCCCAGATATTACAGTGATTTATTTAGAAAGTGTTTTTTTGCTAAATGAAAGCCTGTAGTAACTTAACTCCCTGCCTTGTAGGCTCTGAGGACACCCCCGTAAAAAGGGCCAGCAAATGAGTTCAAGGTCACTCACCTGTGCTGGGGGATTAAAGAGCAGAAAGAGCCGGACACTGAACACGGGGACTTGCAGTGGAGAGAGATCGGCTATTTTGTTACAAATGGCACCACCCAGGAGAGGGAACGGGCAGCTCATGCTCAGAAGCCGGGGCTCCCCATCCAGGGCTGGGGGGGAACAGCTGTGGGGCGGGCTGGTGGGGTGGTTTTAACTGGAGGACCTGGGCGCTTGGCCTTGATGATAAGGGGTGTCGGCACAGGGTCTTCCTGGACAACGGGCCTTCTGCTTCTCAGAGGGTCTCGGTGTGCAAGTTCCCGTCTTGTCTGTCCTTTGGTTCCCTGTGTGGGGGGCTGGGGGGGGAGCGGGGCCGCCACTTTGTTTCCAGATGCAGCTGGAGCTCAAAGCTCTCTCCTCTGCGCAGCTTCGGCTGCAGGACTTGCGGTTTTGGTCTGTTGTCTCTGAAAAGCAACTTAGTATCTCATTAAACAGGGCAGGGCCGTTTGAGCTGGTTCTGCAGTTGCACAGGGTGAGTGGAGACAGGTATTTGGAAGAGCTTACTGTGTGCCGGGTGCCCTCCCAGCACAGCCCGTGTCTCCCATCGCCAGGTCCACATCCAGGGAGAAGCCATCCCCCCTCTACCACGACTCGCCGACCAGTAAGCAAGCTGTACAGTAGAGGACAGACAGATGCACAAAAACACACACTCTCACGTCTGAGACCCTTCCCACGGGATGAACAGGAGTGGAGCACGTGGGTCACATTCGTACAAAACTATTGTCAGAAAACAGAAAATACAAGGCAACCCATAGCAGCGGGTGAAAATTCTCTGAAAAAAAATCGAACATAAAGCAGATGAACACTGTAGCATAACAATTAAAACTGAATTAAATATACTCAAGCAGGCAATTGGCGGTAGGAGGAAAGCAGCTTAGATTAAAATTTAAGAACTTTAAGACCTGGGAAGTACCACAAGAAGAAATAAAACAAGAGTCAAGGGACCTCAGGAAAGAAACAGAATAAAATGACACAACCGTATGAGGAATGCCTAAATTACAGGGGTCTCACCGACAAGCAGATTCGAATAAAAATGTAATGAAGGTAAGTAAAGAAAACATTAGGAAAAACAACCGTGAGAGGAAAATTAAGATAGAAAGGAAACAAAAAGAGTGCGAGGGAAAATGGTTGGGAAGTTAGAGAGAAGAGGGGTGTCCACGTGAAATCTTTTCCTCCTGGCAGGGCGGTGGCGGCCAGGTGCTCCACGGACTCTGCCGAGGCAGGTGTCGCTGCGGAGGTGATCTGGAAGGCACAGGTAGTATCTATAATCAATCGACTTTACGTAAAGGAGGTTGTTCTGGATAACGTGGGTGAGCCTCATCCAACCAGTTAAACTTTCTAAGAGCAAATACTGAGGTTTCCGGGAAAAGAAAAAAGTCTGCCTCAGGATTATAGCATCCAATTCGGTCCCAGTTTCTGGTCTGTTGGTGGGTCTGTCCTACAAATTTTAGACTTGTCAGCCCCACAAGTGCGTGGCGCCAATTTCTTAAAATAAATCTTTCTATTTCCTATTGATTCCATTCCATCCCACAATCTTTAGGCAGAATGTCTCCTTTTTCAATTTTTCTTTTTTCTACCTCAGTTTTTGCTCTGAGGGCTGTCAACCAAACACACACACACATATATATATATATATACACACATATACATATGTGTGTATATATATATATATATATATATATATATATATATGGCACCTCTGAAGAAAATATATTAAAACAATAGAGCTGAGCTAGTATTTAAAATTATAATTTAAGAAATAAAAAAGATAATGCAAACACTTTATTTAAGAAAATCTGAGATACATCTAAAGAAGTAATAAGAGGAAAATTCATAGCCCTAGCATCTTTGTCAAAAAGAGAATGAGAGTATATTAATTGAAATGTCAATTTCAAAAAAAAGAGAAAATAAAAAACATAAAGCCAGAGAAAGCAAAAGGAAAGGTGTAATGGCGATAAAAGGACAAATGTATAAGGTAAAAACTCAGAAAAACAATTGATTACATTAATAAATAAAAATCTTGCTTAAAAAATAGTATAGAACACTATGTAATTTACTAAAGTAAACCAAGAGCAAAATTTTGCAAAATAAAATATGGCTAGAAGTAAATTGCTGTTGAAACAGAAGTAACATAGAACGTTACTTATGCACAACTATGCAAACAAATGCATGAAGCCTGATGAATGGGGTGGGGAATTACCTAGTAAAACATAGCTTACCAAAACTGACCCTAGTAGATGTAGAAAGCTTACACAGTCAATTTCCACAGAATAAATACAAACATATATTAAGCTCTATTCCTCAAAAAAGCTCCAAGCCCAATAGTTTCTCAGGAGAGTATGACCAAATCTTTAGAGAACAAAGAGCCCCGATGCTACACAAATAGTGTTCAGAGGCAGGAGATGAAGAGAACACCCCCAAAATCTCTTTTATGAAGGAGGGATAACATTGGTAGCTAAACCTAAGAAAGATAACACAACAAAGGAAACGAGAGACCAATTTCACTCGCTAACAACACTAATGCAAAATGAGTAACAAAACCACACTGAGGAGGGAGGGAGGGGACAGTCCAGTGACTCATGAGCAGAGGGTTGACCATGTGGCCTCGGTCTTGGGGTGTGGGCGGGGCTGGGGGACAGCTGCCAGCAAATCCACAACACTATGCAGTATGCTATTTCCTGTTGCGATGTGGGTGAGGCAAATCTGAAACTGTTAGATCTATTATAGGACTGAGAAGGCCGTAAGTGGATTGATGTTGAAAACCAGGGTTCTTACTATGAAAGAAAGAATATATATAATATAGAATATATAAAGGGTCCATAGATGGAGGCCTGTTCAGAAAACCTGAATTAATCACGAAGGATCTTCTTTACTGGTTAAATCAACTTCAGAAGCCCCCGTAATTGAACTAGTAGCGCTGCGGCTCCCCAGACGCCCTGTAAACTCTCAGACAAGACTGTTGCTGTTTGAAACCGGAGGTGTGTTAAACCGCGGCCTCCCTTCAAAGGAGAAGCAGTAACCGGCTCACTTCCCTCCTGTGAAAATAAGGAGACAGTGGGAACGACC
Source organism: Miniopterus schreibersii (assembly GCF_964146895.1). Taxonomy (NCBI): domain Eukaryota; kingdom Metazoa; phylum Chordata; class Mammalia; order Chiroptera; family Miniopteridae; genus Miniopterus; species Miniopterus schreibersii. The sequence continues at coordinate 88,862,758 of NC_138107.1, forward strand.
AGGCTGGGGCTCTTCTCACTGTGGCCTCGTAACGACCTCGTGACTCCCGCCCACCTCGCCTGGCTGGGCCTTGAGCGGGTGTGCCTGTGAGGCGGGGCGTGGGGTTCACGGCACGTGGCCGGGGACAGAGGGTGGCCGGGCCAGCGCAGCCCCGTCAGGCCCGAGGTCAAATGCTTTAGTCTCTTCTCCAGGTTTCTGTTTGCGAGTCGGACGTTCACCCAACCGAGAGCTAAGTGATTTTCAGTGTTGCACCCGGGCCACGCGTACAGAACAGCACGTATGAAGGTCACACGTTGCGTCCCACGCGCTCGCCTCGGTACCAGTCTCCGAGTTCCCCGGAACAGGCCGCTATCCCTGTGGCTGTTCATTTCCCCTTGAGGCTGAGAAGATCCCCGCACACCCCCGGTCCGGGCGGAGGTGGACAGCGGCCCGAACGCAAGCGCCGGTGACTTTACAGCGAGAGGGGGTTCTGAGCGGAACGGAAAAACCATTGAGTTTGCTGACTCTGCAAAAAAAGTCTTGTTTTGTGTTTCTTGTGGAAGAAATTATTAAGGGGGAAAAAAACCCTAAAAGCCACCGGTTTGTGCCCCAAAGTGAACATTATCCTATCTCTTGCTATCTGGCTGCTTTGTCCGTATTTTTTCCTGATATCCTAGAGTTTTGCCTCCTGTCATCAATGTTCTGTTTTATTTCCCTTCTCCATCTGTTTTCAAGATCTCATATCTTTCCACGTTTCTTTATTTTTAAAAACAGCTCAGATAGTTTTTGCCTTTGTCGTGTATCTTTCTGCCTCGGAGTCTAATCATAGAAACTGAGCTCCTCACCCGCGTGAGCCGTGAACACGTTTAGCTCGTTCGAGGCTGCCTTGCTCCTGAGAACATCTTTCCTTTCATTTCCCTCTTCTGCCTCCCCCGCCACCCCTGCGCCCCCCTTTCTGTTACCCATCCACCTATCAATCGCCCAGCGGGGGTTAGCTTCATTGGCCTGTCTCGCCCGGCAATGGACATCAGCAGTGAAACGGCCAACGCGTTCTCCCGGACTGACCTAAGATGGAAACTGGCCTTCAGGGCGGATGCGGACAGGCCCCAGGGAGGGAGCCTATGGAGGGAGAGACTATGAAGGAGAGAAAGGGGCCACCACGCCTCGTTCTGACTGATACGAATTTACATGAACTCAGAACCAAAGTGTTTGCCATTTTCTGATCTCCCTGTAGCGAGGGTTATTAGAGTCTTTTTTTTTTTTTAAATATATCTTTATTGATTTCAGAGAGAGGGGAGGAGAGGGAGAGAGAGAGACAGAAACATCAATGATGAGAGAGCCATTGATCTGCTGCAGCCTGCAACCCGGGCATGTGCCCTGACCGGGAATCGAACCCCGATCGCCTGGATCCTAGGTCGACGCTCAACCGCTGAGCCACGCCCGGCCGGGCAAGGGTCACTAGAGTCTTAGCGGAGGGCCGGCGCACCCGGAGAGTCTCGCAGGGCCCAGGACTGTGGGGACCGGAGCTGACTCACTCGGCCATGACTCAGGAAGCCCAGGGCAGCGTGACTCATTGCGCGTCCAGCGGCAGTTCCCCGAGAGTCGAGGCTCAGCCTCGCGTCCATCCATCCAGCAAACAAGGTGACTCAGCCGCACTTCCTGGTAGAAGGCTTGGGGAAGGTGACGGGCCTGGGGACACGTGAGAGGAAGAAAAGACGATGCTTGATAATTCACTGCCCGTGGAAGTGAGGAGGGGATGGAGGCCGGCCCTCTGGCTCTCCACGTGGGAGGGTGGGTGGGTGGGTGGGTGACAGCGCCCTCGCACGTCAGGACGGACGATGACAGGGCAGGGACGTGGCGGGTGCCGCCGTGAGCTTGCCGAGGGTGCCATGCTGGCGGCATTTCGAGGCAGAGAATTCTGCAGGGCATTTGGATGCTCAGAGCTGAAACTGCGCACCCGGCGACGGCAGTCACGAGCAGTTAAACAGTAACGCTAGAGGAGGAGAGGTACCCCAAAAGTGGGGAAGAAAAGGCTCAGATGCCACCCTCTCCCCAAAACTACGAAATGGAAGGATGGTGGGAGGGAAGCCCGTGCGTGAATATGTGTCCAGAAGGGTAGGAAAAAACCGGAGCGCGGGGCATTCAGGAGACAGGGGCCGGGCGCTGTAGAAACCCAGCAACGCCCAGCAGGGCGCTCCAGGGACCGCGGGCCACGGGGCCACGGCTGTAAAGGACCCGCTGGAGAACTTAGAGGGCACTGGTGACGTTGCTGTGGGTCCCTTCAGTGGGGACAGACGCCTGAGGGTCGGGGCCCGGGGGCTGGAAATCGATGCACTGTAATAACTCTGAGGTGCCCCCGCTGGCCGCTATTTCCACATCCAGGTCTGTTGGGGACACGGGATCGCTGAGGGGTCCTGTCCCACGTGGCGTTGACGAGCCAGAGTCCTGCAGGCTGCTCTGCACGCGACGGAAGCTCATCGAGTCCCTGCCGCTGGGCTGTAGCTTCTTTTGTACATGACCCCCTTCCCCTTCCGTACCCTTTGTAAAGACCCCTTTTCCATTTCACTTGCATGCGGTTCTGTCACTGTGTTCCGCCTCACCTCCTTCCACCCACACTTAGCTTTACTAACCCGAAGTCACACGCGGCGAGGGCTTCGGGACCAAGGGAGGAAACGCCGCCTGGGAGCCCGGGGTCAGTGCCGAGTGGCCGGGACTCTCCCCGACCCCTGCCCGTGGCTCTGCGCTCAGGGGCGGCTGTGTGTGTGTGTGTGTGTGTGTGTGGCTGTGCGGCACCGACCACCGTGGGTTTCTCTAAAATTCAGCTGTTCACATATTTGCCAAGAGCCTCTGTTGGTCCGGGTGTAGGAAAGGGAAACTCAGAGGTTCAGGCATCCGTGTCCTGCCCACTTCTAAGCGCCGAGCTCTGGGCTCCCTGCTGGGCCGGCTGCTCTTTCCTTTCGGCCCGGGACTCCGGCCCGCAGGCCCCTCCGGACACTCCCGCGCTTCCTGTTTCCCGCAGCGGGAGGCGCGCAGAGGGGCCCCGCAGGCCGCTGCAGAGCACCCACTGCCGCCCAGCTCAGGGAAATGCCATCGGCTGGGACCTGAGCAAAGGACAGCGAAGCCAAGCGCAGGGCACGCACGCGCCTTGTGTGACCGCGTTGTTACACCTGAGGCTCCTGGGGATTTACTCTTCTCTCTTTCGCTGTGATACGTGCTGAGTTATTCGTGGCTGAAAGGCGGCGACATCTGGGGTTTGCATTAAGGTTTGGTCGGGATGGGAGAGCTGGGTGGGGCTCGAGTGAAAGGGGGAAGGCGTGGAGTGTTCGCTGCTGAAGCTGGCGAGGCCCATGACACCGTTCTCTACACTTCCGAGGGCGTGTTGACCGTCCATCTTCTTCAAACAGAAACTAGAAAGGTAAAGCCCGCCCGAGGCAGCCACTGCCCTTGGATAAAGCCACGGCCTGCAGCGCCACAGGCGCCTCGCCCGGCTGGCTCCCCGCCCGCATCTGCAGGCGCTCCTGTGGCCCCCATGTTGGCTTCTTTGGGTCCCTCCAGCGTGTGTCGTTCTTCTTGGTCCTGGGCCTTTGCACTGGCTCCTCCCTCAGCCTGGAACCTGGGTTCTTCAGCCCTTCTCATGGCTGGATCCCTCGCGTTACTCTGGCCTCCAACCCAATGTCACCTCGACTCCCCGTGGCCGGCCGCTGGGCTGTGGCCTCCCCTCGCCCTGCTTCGCCTCCTTCCTGTGTGTCCCCTTCGCTCGTCTTCCTGTTTGTCACCGTCTTGCCCCACAGCCCGTAGCTCCTTGACGACCGGGGCTTTCTCCGGGCCATTCACTCCTCCAGCCGAGGCCTGGAATAGAGCCTGGTGCGAGGCAGACAGTCAGCAAATACCCGTTGAATGAACAAATAAACCTTATAATCCCCAGTGACAAAGCAAAATCTATTCCTGAGGGCGGCAGTCCCTTCCTGTTTCCCCTCTTTCCAAAATTAGCCTCACAGGGACAGAAGGAATGGCCATTACTTTCCTATTCTCTCTCGCTCTCTCATTGGAAACGACGAGAGGGGGACAGGGAAGGGAACAGGAGGCACTCGCCCCTTCTCCTCGGGACGGAGCCCTGCCCGCGGCCACGCTGCTGAAAGGCGAGCGGCGGCGGGTAATTCTTAGAAAAGCAAGGAGAGCCTCCTCTGCTGCGGCTCCCGAGGGATCCGCCAGGCTCCCCGACCTGCTGTGGTCGGCAAACTCCCCACCCCGGCCCCCGCTCCACTCCCACCCTCTGCCCTCCCGAGTCCAGCGGGACCTGCCATAACCCCATCCAACAACTCCGACTCAGCTGCAGATAGGCTCACAGCTCGCAGGGAATGGGCCTGGAATAACGGAAATACACTTTTTTTTTTTTTTCTTCTCCCAAAGTCAAAAGTATTTCGCTGTTTTTCCCTGTTGCCCAGACTCCCTCGCCCTCTCCTCTGGCCCCTGCCCGCTGTCCCCCTTCCCAGGTGCTCTCTGCATAAATACCGGGTCACGTCAAAGAAGCTGTTTACAGTCTACTGACCACCGTTAAAAAGTGAAACATACGTGTTACTACAATTTTATATCTTGTCAGTTCAAAGCATAGGGCCCATTTTGCCTCAGGGGACAGGGCCATGGAAAGCAGGGGGTTAAACTCATTTTTAATTTGCCCACAGATGGGTGCGCCCAGCTTTCCCTTTATCTGAGAAGCGAACATCCAGAGGCGCCCAACACCAAATACCCAGGAAGCTGCATTCACTGTGAAATTCAACAAAGGGAATTAGCCGCAGTATGTGAGCAGTGACTTTAAATAGCAGGGGCGGCTGAGAGGACTGCGGCTGATAAGGGAAAGCCGGCAATGACAGTGTTGGCACCCCTCTCCCATTCAGTCCCTAAACTACACGGAGAGGTGGCTTACAGTCCAGCCCTCCTCCCTCCCGTCGAAACACGGCGAAGTAAAACAGAATAGGGACAAACTGCTTTCCTGGGTCATTTTTACCAAATGGTACGATTCGTGTAAAACGGCCTCATGTACTACAAGTTCTACTTGCAGAACTTTTAAATATTTTTCAAAAAATTAAAAGAAATATTTCTATAGAGGCTGTTTACCCTGCCAGCCTCAAGGGAGGAAGGAGCCAAACTCATTTTCTGAGCCTTCGTCCAGGAGGGATGGACCTCGGGTTTTCTCTTTAATATTTAATCTAAACTTTATTAATTTTTCTAAAATGAACGATTCCGTGCCTAATTTATGCCCACCCCCAGATTGCTCCGAAGCGTGGCTTGCGTGATTTAAGGACCCCATAAAAGCCCGTATTATCCCGAGCCTGCTTTATTATCCTTAGCTCGGCCATTTTTCTTTTTCAGCTTTAAAAGGCATTGATCTGAAACAAGCACCCACAGTGACACTGTCTCAGGGGCAGGAACACTGCGGAGACGAGCGCAACAGCGGAGCCTCTGTTCTCCTGAGACCCGTATCCAGGAGCCCGCGCTCCCTCCAACCATCCGGGGACCAGGAAGTAGGACGGGCGCCCCGAGAGTGATTTTCAGGGTAAGATGCACCCGGTGCTTCTCCTATGGTCCCTTTGCACTCACTCCTTTCTGCTCACCGGAGGAGCTCTTTTCAGTTCTGAGCTAAACATGTTAAGAAGGCTGAGAATAGCCATGTGACCATCCCAAGGGTGACCAGTGTCATAAGTGGAATGAAAATCAATAAGCTGGGAATGTTTAGAAAGTTAATCACTTCAGGGGGACATGGTGGATCGTCAACCGTTTGATGGCCTGTCCAGTGGAAGGTGATGCAGACTTACCCTGTATGATTCTAGAAGGGTGCATGTCAGAGCAACAGATGGAAACTGCATGACAAAATAAGGACTTGGGTAGATTTCCTTGCAGTGGAGGGCGCTCTTGGTCCCTGGGAAGGCTCCACAGACAGGGATGGATGGGTGGCATGGGCAGGAACACCAGGGGAAGCGCCTGCAGGGGGTCCACCCCAACACTAGGTGGCGCTGTGGCAGAGCCCGCGACCCATCCACAAAAAGTCATGCTCGCCTGTCCACCCTAAAGACCAGTCGCTGAAAAATGCTTCCCAGCTGGGGACTACGATTCTCAGCCTCCTTTCCCTATCGTCGGGGTCTTGTCTCTAGTTCTGTCCTTTAGGATGTGAGCAGAAGTGGTTTGTCATTTCTATGGCTCAGTAGGCAGGGAGCCAGTAGCTTTCGTGACCCATGTTCCCTCCACCCATTCGTTGTGTGGTTGCTGAAGGTGCTGTGGCCCTAGTGAAGGGCACAGTCACAGGGCGGAGGAGCCTGAGGCTGGGAAGGCTGTCCCCAGACCAGGACACAAGTGCTGGACTGAGACACAGGCTAGTATTCAGCTGTGGAACTTGGGGCTTAATTGCACTTCATAGCAGCTAGCGTGACCTCAGCTACTACACTCACAAATTTTCTCCCCACTGTAACGAGTCTGTTGGATCTAAGTAAATATGGGCTATTGCTGGAATTCATGGGCTACATAGGAATCTAGAAATTTCTTTTCTCAGACAACCATTTCCTCCAGGACAAGTGGTTATGGATCTGTCTCGTTCCAGCCCTAGTTAAGAGCCCCCGTCCTGGGCAGTTTCAACCAAACCTTCTCAAACAGCTGAGGGGGAGCTGGAATTCAGCAGGCGGGCAGTTCCCCTTTTTCCTCGCCTTCCAAGCTGCTGTGTATCCTGTAGTATATTGTTCTCGGGCAGCGCTGGTGACATTCAACCCTGAATCATTTCTGCTGCTGGATAGTTGAGGTCACTGGCCACAAAAGTGACCCTAAATGGGACTAAGATGGTCATTGTACTACTGAGCTGGAGCCAGGGATGTTAACCAGATGCCAGAAGCCAGCACTTTTCTTGAACAAGGGTTTGGAATACCTGCCTCTGAGATGTGCCAAGGCCCCCGAGGCCTTGCTGAGACGCCTTTCCTCTGCACACGCGTGGTTCTTACCTTCTGCTTTAGAGGGCGGTTAATTTCCATGTAACTGTAAAGGTCAGAAGCAGGCCCAGGACCAAAATAGCAGGACCGTGAAATGGGGGGACCCCGGTTAAACCTTCCCATCGTTAGACTGGGCTCTGGGGCCACTGAGTGTTAATGTGTTGAGGTTGTTCAGGATGAAAATATGGGTCACCCTCTGCAGAAAGGGCCCGAGGCAACGAGAGGTTAATCCTTTGTCAGCAGCCACGTCAGCTCGCGGCAGAGCTGGGCTCAGAAGCCGATGTGTTTACTTCCCTTGGCCGCACTCGGTCGGACACTGAGAATGTTATTACTAAAGACCGGACCTTCATCTCGAGCCAAATTCCTGTAGAGGGAGGGGACGGGACGGACAGGCAGCTTGTTTTTCTGTTGTGTGTGGGGCAGATCTGAACACACAGACCCGCATCTCACACAGGCTGTGAGGGCTGCGCTGCGGGCGGCACCGAGGGTGGCACACTCCCTGCCCATCTTCGGGGAATGCCGAGAGGTGCGGGAACATCTCCCCTGGGGTATTTTCAGGGCATCCAGTTCTCTCTGGTCTTCTCAATCGGTTCGGGAAGAAGCTGTCTGCTCCAGAAACTGATGCTGTCCATCAAGGACACAAAGAATTTGTGTCTTTCTCTGGGGGAGGAGCCCTGTCACATTGGCCAGCAGAAGTATAACTCTTTGGGGGCCATCATGGGTCAATATGTCAATACGGTTTTGAGTTTACATCCAGCGTCTCCCTGACTGGAGAGATGAGTACAGTGTGTAATTAAGGCTCCGAAACGGTGTCAGCAGTTTCCCTGAGAGACAGCGAGTGGAGGCGCAGGCCCGGGGCCGAGCCCTGTGGCCTCCGGGGGCTTTCCTGTGCCCACACTCTGTGACTCTCAGCCTCTGCACTGGATTCTGCTCTGAGCAGAGGTGCTGGGATTTGAAAGGAACGCAGGTAAAGGGCTTCCTGTGCTGCTGGCCCCTTGGAGGAGCCTGGAGATTCAGAGTTGACGGCCTGGAGGGACCCAGTTGTGGCTAAATTTTTGAGCCCAAACTCACTCACTGCTCTGTAGCACCACTGTGGTCTGTCACTTAGAAACATACCTCCCCCTGCTTTGAGAGCGGCCCTAGTGGATCTGCAGCCATGTGCGTCCCCTTGGCCTTGGCCCTGTGTGGCCCCGTGTGGCCCCGCGCGGCCCTGTGTGGCCTGGTGCTGAGGCTGGCCAGTCGGAGAAGGAGCCTGGGGCCTCGTGGGTACATCTCTCTCCATTAGACATGAGAGTGACACAGAGTTGGCTCCGCTGTGTGTCAACGTGTGAATGTGTGATTATAGCCCTGTGACAGTAACTTCTCCCCCCAGGTCTGGCGACTCTGAGAACAGATGGACACTCAGAGCCCCGGCTCCCCCTAGTGGCCCTTGGGGCCCCACATAGAATCGCGCTTCCTTACACCATGAAGTGTGGGTAGAGATCCCTAACCCACCTCTCGTCTCCAGGGTCTTCTCACATGCCAGGGGCCCAGGGAAAGGTCCCTACACACACCTGAGCCCCTTTTCCAGGCAGCACAGAAGACCAGGGGTTCCTGAGCGCCAAGTGCTTTGGAGAAAATGCCCTCCCCTTCTCTGCCCGTCAGTCAGCTCCCTGCTAGTGAACTTGACCTCAGTCTCTAGCTTGTCCGGCTGCAGCTGGGGGTTGTCAGCCTGTCGGGATGTCTGGGCACAGAGGTGGGGGAAGACTCAGGGCAGGAACCCACAGCAACGCCTTCCCCAGCTCTGTCTTTCACCTCTTGGTTTGAATCTTACATCGATGTCATGGAAATTGTCTCAACAAATTTTGACCCACATAGTTCTCAGACAGCCGAAGAAACACCCCACCACCAGTGAAACAAGTCAAAAGGACAAGAGCACGACAACCCAAACTGACCAGGGACTCAGGGGCTCTGAGCTCCCATCCTGTGCTCTTGAGGGAATCAGGAAGGACTTCGCTTTGTTCTTTTCTCTTCAATTCTGTTTCTTTTATCAAAGAAATAGGATTGTGCTTTCACTCCTGAGACCTGACGGATGGTATTTAGCTTGAGCAGGTCAGGAAAGAGGAGGGAGGCTATTGTGATGGATGGTGTGAGCCGTGGATGGGTGTGAGCAGTGGATGGGTGTGAGCCATGGATGGTGTGAGCCGTGGATGGTGTGAGCCGTGGATGGGTGTGAGCCGTGGATGGTGTGAGCCGTGGATGGGTGTGAGCCGTGGATGGTGTGAGCCATGGATGGGTGTGAGCCATGGATGGTGTGAGCCGTGGATGGGTGTGAGCCGTGGATGGTGTGAGCCGTGGATGGTGCGAGCCGTGGATGGTGTGAGCCATGGATGGTGTGAACTGTGGATGGTGAGAGCTCCTGCGCAGCCTGTCTGGGCTCAGTGTCCACCTCCACTGCTTGCTGGCTGCTTGGTCTTCACCAAGTTACTGGCTGGCTGTCCCTCAGTGTCTCCATCCACCTGAGGGCTACGGTGCACATTCACTGAGATAATACGTGGAAACTGCTCAGGACAGCGCCTGACAATACATGTGAGCTGTTACTATTAGAATTAGGGGAGCAGAAAAATTGTAAACTTCTGTGTGCTTCTGTTTCTGCAAGTTATGCTTCAGGATTTTGCAGAAATCTAATGTTGTTTTGGAAGTTTGGAAAGAGGCAGCCTGTCTGCTGAGACCCTCCCCGCCAAGCACCAGCTCGAGGTGCGTGTTCCCGGCTGATGCAACTGCTGGAAATCCGTGGTGTGGAGAGTCGGATGCCTGCAGGGTGCCGTCATGGGACGCGCTCTATTTGCAGGCGGCAGGTGACATTCTGACCCGGGCTATCTTGGGATAGCTTTTAAGTGGCTGGCGTGAGATGCATTTCGGGCTCAGGCACAGTCCCTGGGGGACAGGTGTCTATCCGAGAATGTTGGCACAGGTCTCGGAAATTTCTGTGAGGTGACCAGGCCTCAGATACATCCAAGGGTCCTAAGGCTGCCCAGGGCTAAGGAAGGGCCACTGGGCAGCCGTCCAGACATAAAATCAAAGACACAGGCTGTGATTTGTTAGGTGGAAAAAACAGACATTGCTGGTTTCCGAAGCTCGCCAATCGCTAACATTTCATGAACTCGAACTACATCGCAGGGAAGCAATGCCTTCAGTAGACAGTGGGACACTGGATCAGTGCGAGGAGGAAACACTGAGTATTCCTCCCTCTGAAACACGCCTTGTGGACCCCGCGCTCCCGTGTGACAGGGTGGCCGCGGTCAGCAGGAGGCGTCATCAGCTTTCCCAGTCACCCCCTCCTGGCCCAGCTGGCTCCATGCGGTTCCCCTTCATGGGTCTGGCCTCCTCCTTTGCCCCCGCCCGCTGCACCTCTGGACGCCGAGCCTCGTGACATGAATAAACTGACCCGTGCTGTTCGAGGGGGATAATTGTAAAGAGAAGCCAGGCGAGGAAAATGCTGGTAAATTTATCTGCAGGGGAAATGGAGACACCTCCTATTTGATGCAAGATGGGACGTGAAGTGGGCCTCCGGTCATTCGGTCTCTTTTCTGAAAGAGAGAAACGCACGGGGAGGAAGGAGAAGCTCTCCGGTGACTCCCACCCTGACACCGACAGGGACTCACACGTGTGCACAGTGAAGCCAGTTTCGGGCAGAGCTGGGGAACCGCACAATTTAGCGCATCACCTCCGCTAACACGTGGCTGGGTTTGCGATAGAATGAAGAGCTGCTCCCCTGCACGCGGCCCCTCAAGAGAACTGGGCCTCGGACCCCTTGCCTCCCTCCCCCGACCCTGCGTGTCCATCCACGAGTGTCTTCCTGCGGGCTGCATGGAGGAGGCCCTGGAGCACTTTCTCTTTTACTTCTTTTGGGAGGTGGCGGTTCTTGTGGTGGCCACTGGGCTGGGGGTGGGCTGCCTGGTCATTGTAGTCCTTCTCGGGCACTTTTGTCACCCAAATATGGAACAGTGGCAGCTGACACCTTATGAAAATAGCATTAAGATGTGTAATGTCCCATAAATAAATAGAAAGAGACAGCCAGGAAGCCGCGCTAATCGCTGCTTTGATGTAGCCTGAATTACTGTATTTTTAAGGGCCTCAGGTTTCTGACTGCTTGTTTTGACTCAACTGACACGGATCGAGTGGAGGGTTGGACCCGGTTTCCCCCCTCCGTCCCCCTCGGTGGTGACAGCTGCTGTCCCTTGACTCACAGGAAAACGATTTCTCCACCCTTCCCCGCCTCCCAGCCCTTTCCTGGCAGGACTCCCTGTGAACCTCCACCCCTCCTCCCCTCCCCGGGTGGCAGCGGGCGAGGACAGCACCCTGGCACGCGTCCAGGCTCCCCCGAGGCTCCTGTGTCACCTGCCAGCCGTCCCAGCACTCCACAGCAGCCTCCTCGTTTCAGCCCCGGGGACCTGGTGCCGTCCTTGGCCGGCCGGGAAGTGGAGCTTGGACTGGACTTGGGCAGCCAGGAGCTTGGGGGCGTCGGCCCTCCCGGGTGGCTGCAGGAGGAGCGCGGCACAGGCGCAGCTCTGGGTGCCGGGGCGCCCGGCTCTCTCCGTACACCGGCAGCCACTCACCCTCCCGATCCTGAATCACTGCGGCGTCCGAGAGGACACAGGCCCCATCCCAGCTCAGCTTCTGCCTCGATCTCGTGATCACCAGTGTCACAGGGCCAGCAAGCGCCGGGGGCTGTCTGTCTCGTGACTTCCTAGGTGACCCTTCTCAGGCGTGACCTCAGGGCCGCCCTTGTGCGGGGTCCTCGCAGTCCCTGCTCTGCTGCTCCCGGATCCAGGAGCACCCCCTTGTGGTGGGAAGAGCTTTGGACAGATTTTTTTTTTCTTTTAAAGAACGACAATATTAAATATTTTCTCAATTTTTATGTTTTTCTCTAATTCCCAGAGTGGGAAATATTAGTTCTTAGTGTGCAGATGAGCAGGGGAGAGGGAGAGAGTGGGGGGCAGTTGTTTCATCTTGATTTTCTTCATTGTCATTGTCATCGTCGCCATTGTTGGATTAAAGCCCCGATGCGGCGACGCTCATGCCCCAAACCTGGGCCTTGAAAACGCCTCTTTAATGACCTCTGCCTTCAGGATTCTGTCCCTCATCCTTATTAATGTATCTGTCTCAAAATTGAACTACATTTTAAAAAAACTATTTTCCCTTTTGTCCCTGCTTTGTTCAGAGGTTGTTAGGAGCTGCCCTCAGGACGCGGTTCACAGGCTCTCGAGGGGACAGCTGCAGGTGGCTGGCCGAGGCGGGAGCAGGGACCCAGGTCGCAGGTGCCGGGAATGGTCCGTGGTGGGGGTGATGGGCCTGGATGGTGGGAGGTGGAGGTGACAGAGATGCTCCTGGCTGCCCAGCCGGGGCTGTCCCCATGGGGAAGGAGGCTTGTGGCAACGGGCTTTGCTGCTGCTTTGAGACCTGAGTCTTGTGTCACTCCCTCACCCCGGCTGTCATCTGCGTGCGGCTCTAAGGTCTCCATGCCCGGTCTCATCCTGAAAGGAGCCTCACTGTTGGAAACACCACCTCTGGGCTCGTCTGCGTGGGTGGCTCGGCCGTAGCTGTCTTCTCACCAGGACAGTCGGGAATGTCACTCAGTTACCTTTGCCAAACCCGTGGACAGTCATCTAACCCGCATATGTCAACTGCTCCAGCCTCTGGATTCACCAAGGTTGTTTGTCTACATCTGGGGACAGTCATGAAATACAGATCTTCTGTTTGCAGATCAACAAGTATCAGGCTGCAGGGCGAATTATTTATTCTCTGTGCCTTTTCGGTTGGAGCTTCTAACTCTAAAATGTTATTTTCATTTATTAGTATTGCTTCTGACCAGGAAACCTTCTATCTTGAAGGATTCCTCCCCCTTTTAGGAAACTGTTACTAGGGACTAAATATTTTCTTGTGATGAGAATAGTTGAATTCAGAACCTGTTACTAGAACAATGGGTGTGAGAGTATGAAATACACCGCTCTCGCAGGACTGCAGAAAAACACAGAATGCCCTTGATTTTGTTTGTCTTTCCAGTGCTGGGAAAGGAGAACTCTATTCTCAAGATGCAGAGAGAACGCCAGGCCCTCCAATGCCTTTCTTCGTCCCCGAATCTGCTGTTTCCCTCCCTTTCCTGTTCTCACATGGACTCAGTTTTTCATGTGCAAAATCATAGATGAACACTTCCTCTGGAAGGCAACCTAAGATGTCCATGGCCCTATGTCTCCCCCCCACTATGTAGAGGTTTTAAAACTGTAAAAGCAATTAGATATCTTTCCAAGATTCCCCACTGTACATCAACTGTCATTTGGTGGCCTGCCTTACGTCTGCTCACAAGGCCGGCCTTCCGCCAAGATGAGGACCACCCTCCCTCCTGCTCCCTCCTACCGGCCCCAGTGTCCTGTCGTGGACACAGTGAGCTCTCAGTGGCTATTTGTGAATTAACTGTATTTGTGAATTAACTGTATTTGCGAATTAACTGTATTTGTGAATTAACTGTATTTGAATCTCCTGTCCAAACCCAGGTCCCAGAAAACAGTTCTTGATCACCACGCGGGCAGAAGCTCAGCTCCCCAGGACCTTCCCCTGACCTTGAACACGGTGGGTAACCTTTAACCACCTGGCTAATTTACGCAAACACAATTGCACTGTCTCAGATCAGAATTCCACCTCCATTTATGATATTGGAAGGCGATTTGAGGGTCTCTGATTACCTAGAAGCACTAAAGAGCCCAAGAGCCCAGTTTTCTTTTTTTTAAAAATATATCTTTATTGATCTCAGAGAGAGGAAAGGAGAGGGAGAGAGAGACAGAAACATCAGTGATGAGAGAGTCATTAATCGCCTGCCTCCCGCACGCCCCTGCTGGGGATGGAGCCCACAACCCGGGCATGTGCCCTGACTGGGAATCGAACCCGGATCGCCTGGATCCTAGGTCAGTGCTCAACCGCTGAGCCACGCCCGGCCAGGCCCCAGTTTTCTTTTTAACCTTCATTTCTAAATTTGGAGAGCCGTGGCACCCTGAGTTCTCACTGAGGGGCTGCCTGGGAAACGTGAGGCGGTGCCCTACAGCCCACCCAGGGCTAGTTTTTCCTTAGCTCCTGAATAAAAGCGCTTGTTACTGCCCTAGCCATTTGGCTCAGTGGTTAGAGCGCCGGCCCAAGGACTGAAGGGTCCTGGGTTCGATTCTGGCCAAGGGCAGGTACCTCAGTTGCAGGCTCGATCCCCGGGCGTGTGCGGGAGGCAACCAATGGATGTGTCTCTCTCCCACTGGTGTTTCTCTCTCTCTCGCTCTCCCTTCCACTCTCTCTGAAAAGCAATGGAAAAAAATATCCTCGGGGGAGGGTTCACATAAATAAAGAAATAAAAGCACTAGTTACTGCCGAATTTGGAGTTACAATGGTTTGTGTGTCAGCAAAAAGATGAATTGTTAAGCAGAATTTGTTGAAAACATGAGATCGCAGGGATAGGTACAATTCAGAAGGAGAGAGTTGGTGTCCAGCGGTTTTGCGTTTGGTTGGAAGTTGCGGGGAGGGTTTCAACTCATGTAAATTCCCCAGGGCAGCCGTTAACAGCCCACTGCACGTCTCCGATTCTTGCAAAGTAAAGCTATGACGCTGCGGAGTCTTCTCAAATGGAGAGACGTGGGCAAGAGCGGATCACATCTGATTTATACGCACTCCGGTTTCCTTATGAAGCCTGGTTCTTAAGCCTGGCGCTCTTTGTGTTATTTTCTTGTTTCATTGGCGTCTGGAGAGATACTTGCCTACGTTTTAACTTGTGAGAATGTTAACTTTTTCCTTTAGGCCAGAAAACAAACAAAACGGTCAGCTATTCTTGGTTTTCTACCTCGGAAGACTCTTGGTTGAGTTCTCCTGCTCTCCTCGCTCAGAATTTATTGTATCACAGAAAAGTGACCTTGGGGAAAACGCTCCGCAGGGGCCTCTCCTGCCTGCGTGCGCTCCTGCATCCGGCGCGGGCCTGCGGGGCCTGCTCAGTGCGGGCACCAGGCGGCTGTTCTCTTTTGTTCTCGATTCAGTCTCCTGCCTCTTAAACCCTCCCTCTTCCTCTTGGTTTTCCACCTCTCTGTTGAGAATTAGGACTCCAGGCCTGTCTCACGTCGGGCAGCTCTGTGTCGTTTCTTCCAGGATGAAAAAATTTCTGGTGTGTAATAGTCCCAAGTCATCTGCCAACGTGGCTCTTTGTAGACCCCACTAGAACGACTCTTCTCAGAAACTCGTTTTCCATCCCAGAAACTGAAAATCGTCCACGCATCACAGACACGTGCATTTGACCTGAGAATGGAAAAAATGGCCCCAGGCTCTCACCCAGGCTGGGACCGTGCGGTTCTGATCGACTCCTTAAGTTTTTGCCAAGTCCCCCTTTACTGTTGAGAGCTGCTTTCCTTTGATGACCCATTCAAAATGACCAGGAGAGGCTATAAAAGAAGCAAAATAACATACGTTGAAACTGTCAGACTAAGTAATTGGGGGAAACACATTTTTTTTAAAAAATCTCAAACTGGAACTTGAATGGACTTTAGCGCCGGCCCTCCTATTTTTACGTTTTTGGTGTCAAAGATGCAGATTTGAATTTAGGCTGCTAGTGCATTCGGGCGACTGTAACAAAGTACTGTAGACTCAGTGGCTTATAAACGGAAATTTATCTCAGGTTTTTTTGTGATTTTTAAAAAAATGTTTTTATTGATTTGAGAGAGAGAGAGAAACATTGATTTTAGAGAGAAATATTAATGGGTTGCCTCCTGTATGCACCCCAACCGGGGACCCACCCCACAGCCTGGGCACGGGCCCTGCCTGGGAATTGAGCTGGCGACCTAGCGGTTCACCGGGAGATGCTCAACCAGCTGGGCCACAGGCCAGGGCTCTCTCAGTTTTGGAGGCTAGAGGTTCAAGGTCAGGAAAGCCGCACGGAGGGGCTCTGATGAGGACCCTCCGCGGGCTGCAGGCGGCCACCCGCTCCCTGTGTCCTCACACGGTAGAAAGAGAGCAGGAGAGCTCCCTGGGGTCCCCTGCATGAGTGCGCGCCTCCCATTCCTGCGGGCCCACCCTAGTGACCTAGTCACCTCCCAAGGCCCACCTCCTAAGGCCATCACATTGGGGATTAGGATTTCAGCAAATAAATTTGGGGAGACATGAATATTCAGTCCTTTCCAAGAGATAAACCCATGAAGCAAGTAACATGTTTGGGACAATTTAAGGTAAAAATAGTCGCTCTGTCTCATAATCCAGACCTGGTACTGGATGGAAGAAAAAGCTGGAAAGTGTGAAGTGGGTGAAAATGTGTATAAAGCTTAGAGCTAAAGGCCAAAATGCGTTGCTCCTTGGGAATCCCACCGTTTAAGAAAATAGCGCTCACTCGCGGGCTGCTCCCACGGTCAGCGTCGCAGTGCAGATTCAACGCGCTTCTGCCGGGCCTTCACCCGATGCTTTCTTACCCTCACAGTCGTCGTCGAGACAGGTGCTGCGCTCCTGTTACAGGTGAGCTCACAGCCTCAGAGCGCCCGGCGGCCTATCCCAAATACGAAGCTGCCGAGCTGGAACTGGAACCAAGCTCAAGGCGCCCTGTGTTCCGCTGTGAGAGCCCCGGGCTGACGGAGGCCGAGGGGGGCTTGCAGGCGAGCTCGGAGCGTGGGAGCCGCGGGGGAAGAAGCCGAGGAGCCAGGGCGAGCGTACAGACGGGCCCTGCAGAGGCTGGCGACAGCGGAGGAAGCGGGGATCCGTGCGCGCGTTCCTACTGCAGACCTTGGAGGCGTGGAGAGGGGTTTCTGATACAGCTTCCTACCTGATTTAAAATGTTCAGTTCCTTGAAAACAGAACAGTGCTTATCAAAATATTGTTACTGTGAGTCCAGCAAGAATATATTGGGCTTCAGAACCAGGATGTTCCAACAGCCAACACATTTAGAAATGGTGCTAAATCTAGAAAGATGGATTTAATAAGATAAATATAAAATTATATTCTTATTTTTAAAAATTCAGCTGCAAAAAACAATAACAGCAACAGCAAACAACCAAACAAAGCCATAGAGGAGAAGAGCCATGGTTACAGAGCAGGAAGAGCGTAAGAGCCCCGACTACATGCCAGCCGCCACGGACGGGAGGTGGCCCAACACAGCGGCGTCGTGTTTGCTCCAGTAACAGACGTAGAGAAGGCAGAACAGCCTTTCCGAGGACATTGCAAGGTTACGTACATTCAGGGGTAAGTTCCCGTTTGGTCAGGGAACTGCGGTGACGCACAGCAATGACGGTGGTAACTGGACTTCGGGTCTGAACAAGAGAAGCGCCGGTGGGGAGATGGCAGCTGCCCTGAAATACTTAGAGGGCGGCCCCGTGGAAGATGGATTAGAGTCATTCGGAGAGTTCCAGAGGGCAGGGCTGGCATTACTGGGGAAATGATAGAGAATTGATTTCAATTCATTACGGGCAAGAGGGATGTTCCCGCCGTTAGAGTCTCGGATGCCTGGACGCCTGCTCAGGCCCAGTAATGAGGCCGGGCCCTGCTCGAGAAGATTTAATTACCAGGAAGTGCTCAAGTGCTCCATTTAATTTTTAATCCCCTTTTAAAAAATTAGAAATAATCTCGAACTATGTTGCCCACTAGATCATTATTGGATGGTATCTTTCTCATATTAACATTTTAGTTATTTTTTTTTTCCTGAAAAGCAGGAAAAAGTTGGTTTTGTTATTTATGCATAACTGTGTTAGGCATTTGCCATGGAGAGAAACCAACATTTAGGTGTGTTTTTATTTTAAAAAGAGAGGTGTCATTGTTAATGTTTTTTTCCTGTTAATGTGAGTTGATATCGAGATTAAAATGACGCAGACTTCCTAACACGTCTCCGCCTGCTGTGCTGAGATGCCCGGTGACGCGCGTGTTTCTCTCTGCACTGGATTTCCTTGAGGACAGTAGCTTTGTCTTATCCTTGGTACTCTCACACACGGGGCCATGGTAATCATTTAATTGCTTCTTAATAAGTAAATGGTTTACCAGAGATTGAGCAGAATCTGAATAAATGAATGAATGAGTGAATGAGTGAATGTACAAGGGACTATGTAAATGGATTTACAAACCAGGCCAAACTTTGGCTGCAGACTAAAAGGCATTGTCACTTCAAAGATTGTGTGATTCTGTCCTCAGAACCCATTTATACTCTAGTGTGCAGGGAATGACCTCTAATAAATGGAAATGCCAGTCAGAGAGGTTAAGGCACCTGAGCAGGGCCGTGCAGCTGAGAAGCGATGAGCTGGGGTCCATCTCTGTGCGTCTCTTGGTGCGTCTCTTGATGCAGGGTGTGTGTGTGTGTGTGTGTGTGTGTGTGTGTTCGTGCACATGCGTGTGCATACGCTTTTGTGGTTGTTAGGAGTGGAACTGTGTCCCCCCACCAAAGTCATATGTTGAAGCTCTATCCCCAAGTACCTAAAAATGCAGTGCGGTCTTACCTGAAGACAGGGTCTCCATAGGGTAAGCAAGTTGGAATGAGGTCACTAGGGTGGACTCTGTTCCAATATGACTGGTGTCCCACAAAGGGGACATTTGGAGAACACCATGGTGGCATGAGGATGGCCATCTACCAGCAGGGAGAGAGGCCGGGGCCAGGCCCTTCCTCGGCGCGCTCAGCGGGGGCCCCCCTGGGCACACCTTGACTTGGGCTGTAGCCTCCAGAACCGTGAGGCAGCACATCCTGTGGCTTAAGCCCCCTCCCCTCCGCGATCGATGTAGCTCGCTGACCTCGGCGCTGCACGTCACGGGCCCCCGGGATCCTGTGCTCAGGGGTCGTCAAGAACAACGCTCTTCGCTATGAGAGCAGCCGAGGACAGACGTGCATATCGGGCGTCTCCCCTCTGCTCACACGCATACCCCTTCCTCCTGCCGACGTCACTCCGAGCAAGTTCAAAAGTGAAATTATGAAGGAATTTCAGGCGGTGACGGCAGAACTTTAAATGGAAGCGTGGGCCGGGCTCCCGGCAGGCTGGCCCGAGGAGGTACTTGGGGCTCCCTTGGTTTACCCACGTTCGGTTGAGAATTCTGGCATCTGCGTTCACCGGGGATATGGGCCTGCATGTCCTTTACCTGTGACATCCTTTCCTGGTTTTGGTATTGGGGTAATAATGGCCTCATTGAATGAGATGGAAGACTACCCCCCTATCTATTTTTTGGAAAAGTTTGATAAAGACTGGTATTAATTCTTCTCTGAACGTTTCATAGAATTTACCAGTGAAGCTGTCTGGCCCCCGACGTTGGCTTTTTGAGGGTTTCTTTGCTTATTGATTCAATTTTCTTACCTTGAACAAAAACAGACCAACAAGTGTTCCGTGTTCAGTCACCTCTGCGTCAGCCTGTTGGCTCAGTCATTCCGTCTGACGGCACCTCGTAAGCCCGGTAACCATTCAAACTCCGCCCCGTTCACTCTAACAGCCGTGTGGTTAACATACGCCGATCCTAACTTTTAATTTGTTAAAGAGGATTGACAAGCGGAAAATCAACTCAGATTGGATGAAATCATCCAGGCGTCAGTGCCGTGTAGCGGAGACGAAGGCGCAGCCTCTCGTGGTGACATCCGAGACATGACCTGTTCCGCCCGAAGGGTCCATCTGATGGCCCGCAGCCTGGGCCACGCTGGCGCCCGGTGGCCGCGGTTTACCGGACAGCCCGAGCCGAGCCTGCCGTCCGCCCCTTTGCACCGCGGCCGCCTGGCCAACACCGTGAAGGTGCGTGGGCTATTATTTAAAGCGATGAAAAATAAATTTCGAACTGGATCTAGATAGAATTTGAAACTTGCCATGGTTTTCCTCTGTGTGTGCCCTGTGTGCTAGAGAAGAGGCCTGGCGCCCAGGGAGTGACAGAGGACGTGACAGAAGGACAGAGCGGCGGCCGCTGCGACAAAGCGCAGGCAGAGCCAGCGCGCTCCGAGGCCAAGGGGAAAATCTCCAGCCTCGAAAAACCGCAGCAATTATTTTCCAGCCATCGAGTGTCCATCAGATGCTGAAACGAGGGCTCATTAGACGTTTTTGGCTCTAACATTCTCATTTTCTTATCTCTAAAGGAAGAAACAAGGAGAGAAAATGTGGTAGAACTGTAAGAGCAACACAGACATGAATACTATTTCCGCGCCAGATGCAGCCTCCAGAGGCTGTCTTCGCCCCAATTCCGTTTCGTGATCAGCCATTGTGCGACTGACAGAAAGGCGCCCTGGCCCGTGGTCAGCGTGTCCGCCGGCGCCAACTGAAGGGTCTTGGGCTGGGTTCCAGGCCGAGGACACGCTCGTACCTCGGTCGCAGGCTCGGTCCCCGGCCCTGCCGTGTGTGTGCGGCAGGCAGCCAGTCGATGCGTCTTCACATCAGTGTTTCTCTCTGTCTCTCTTCCTCCCTTCCACTCTCTCTAAAAAAAAAAAATGGAAAAAAAATCATTGGTGAAGATTAACAAAAAATAAACAAACAGAAACAACAAAAAGAGCAGCCTTCCTTGCCTTGCGTGGGATTATAGCAAAGACACTAATGCTGATTTTGACAGCAAGGACGCTCTTGAGAGCTTACTGCAGGCAGGCTGAGAGTTTACAGGCATTGCTTATTTAACTCTTCCGAAAACTAGGCAAGTCGCATGGAGCGTGGACACGGCGAGCGGCGTTTACTTAAGGATCCCGCGTGGGTCAGTGTCTGAGGAGCCCGTGGCGAGGGGCCGTGGGCTTTGATGCGCAGGCTCTGAGCGCGCTGAAAAGGGCTCCATCGTGGGTGGAGGAGACACTGCCGCGTGGGGTTCGCGCATCACAGAGGCTTCCGATAAGAAAAGCAATTTTATTTCAAGTCAAAGCTCTTCTCTGACAGACGCTCAGAAAGCGTATTAAGTTCTTATAAAACCAGTCGCTCCTATTTGAGATTGATATGCAAGGGTACATTGGAAAGGAGCTCTGAATTACATCGTCGGCCTCGGTAATGGTCGGGAATTAGGCATAAGAGTCGAATTCAAACACGAAAGGATTGATTTTTTTCAATACAAAGATCCAAATGGGGGGGCTGGCGCGGGATGATGCCATCGGGATGGGAATCCGTCATCTGGCGGTGACTTGGAGGACGTGTAGGCACACGGCACCGGAGAGAAGAGAATTGCTCCCGTGTCTTCCCAAAGCACCACATGCGAAACTGCAGATCCATCGGGGAGGGCAAAGCAGATCCATCGGGGAGGGCAAAGCGTGATTCCATGGGGGGGGCTTATCGTTAATAACAACGGCCCAGTGGTGACGCTCTGAGAATAAGTGAGGCGAAGCCTGTCACGTTTTGCACATTTCCTGGCCCACTGTTCATTTTAAAGCTCTGAGGGGGTGTTTGCAAGAGTTACTGTGGCTTTAAAACAAATTAAACAGAAAGCCCTGGAAGGGAAAATAGGAGAGCCCCGAAGAGAAAGCAGGCCCCTCAGTTTTCACATGGGCTGTCTCGCGATTAGCGGGGAGGGAAGAGCAGGGAGCCCCAAGAGCACTGCGCCCGGGCCGGGGGGGAAGCCCCTCTTCTCTCATCAGACCTCGCATTTCACGGACAGTTGTTCAACCCACGCTTGATTTTTGCCTTTTGCAGAAATTAAACTTTTTAAAAAAAATTTTTTCAGAAGCCTAGAATTTGCTTTTTTCTGGGAAGAATCTCGTTTCACTTTAGACCCTGTCTCGGGGGTCTCCAGATTACAATCATTTTTGTATCTTGGCCTCTCCAGATTTAGCCTCATTTTCCAGCTCTTTCTAACACAATTTATCACCATAGAATATCACTGAACATAAGTAAAAACTGGAGAATAAAACAAGATAAATGAATATTTTTTAAATCTCCAAATGTAAAATGTCAATGTAGGTGCTGAAAAGGGCTCTTTAACCCCCTGGCAGGTGCGGCTCGGTTGGTTGGCTGTCCTTCCCTGCACCACAAGGTCCCTGGTTCCATTTCTGGCCAGGCCGTATGCCGGGTCCACTCCTGGTGGGGGGTGCAGGAGGCAGCCGATTGATGTTCCTCCCTTTCCCTTCCTCTCTCTCTAAAAATCAATTAAAATGTCTTTTTAAAAGGGGCTGTTTACCTTCCTACCCACAGATTGACCGAGGAGATGTTTGGAAATCTCTGACCTCTGTGACCTTCAATAGCGCAGAATCATCCCCCGTGCCCTTGAATGTAGCATCCGGCCTGGGTCATTCTTAATTGGCAAGTTCTTCAGAGGGCCTGTGGGAGATGAAAATGAAACATGTATATTCTGCATGCCCAACTAGGGATAATTTTAAAACAATATGTAGTTTACTTGTGATTTTTCCAATATACATTAAAATCAAGAATGTTTTTATTTAATTATGAGTCGAATCTTATTTCTAAAGGCTCACAAAACATTAAAAATTGAAATAATTTGTTTCAAGAGAAAATAATATGGACTCAAAAATTAATGTATTGAGGAGGAAGAAGTTATATTACATAAAATTTAACATTAAAATACAAGAGTCTACACAGGTCATTAATATTACAATGTAATTGAACAACGTATTTTGTGTATTTGATATAATTTATTTTACATTTCACAGCAAAAATGGTCCAGGTTTATAATATGTTTAATTGGTGAGAATTCTAGCATAAATAACAGACTTATGGGAAATATTAGAATATCTGAAATGTGCTTGTTTGAGATTGATTCATATGATTCTATTTATCTTGACACATTCTTTTCTGATGTTCATTTTCTTTTCCATAGCCTTTTTTTTTTTTAGTAATGTATTTTAATTTCAGATGGTGTGTTGTTTGGCATTTGCTCCTGAAAAATGAGATTCCTTTCTGAAGTTTTTATAAAATGTCACCAAGATAATACCATCACGGAGGCCGTGTCAAATAGGCATATTTTGATTTTTCTGCATTAATTATCCCTTGAAAGCAACTTTCGCAATTGGTGGGCAATCTGCATTCCTATGCGTCTCCCTTTTTTTATGATTCTACTTTGTTTCAGTTTTTCCGTTTGACATTTCTGCTTTGAATGGTTTAAAATGGTGTCTGGCAGCCAGTTGTCACGCAGCCTGTGACGTGCCCATGGAAATATTCATCAAAACGCAGGGGAGGCTCACACAGTGCAGCAGCTGAGGCAGGCAGGGGCTGCCAGAGTCAGGGAGGGTCCCCGCGGTGGGGCTGCTGACACCCCCTGGAGGGTGTCGTCACCCACTGGAGGGTGTCCCCCTGGCTGACTCCCGCACGCCGTTTAGAGCGGCTCCTGAGAACCAGGTCCCCACACACAAACCAGCACGCTCAGCGCCCAACACGGTGATCATTTGGAAAAACAGGAAATCAGCTGTAACGCGCAGGGTGGGATTTTTTATGGACACATCTAGCCCATCGGTGGCCGTCCTCTCTCCTCATGTGTCCGTCCGCATGTGTGTGCCCGCGACGCTCACGGTGGGTGTTTTGATGGAGCTGGAATAATGGGAAAGGACTCGAAGGTCCTAGAGCTGAGGGAACCTGCGCCCCCGCTGGGACTGAGGATCGTGGGGCCCAGCCGGCCGAGCGGAAGGGGAAGCCTCTGGATCCCGCTCAGCACCGAGCGAAATGGAGCCGCGGGAGTGCGGGAAGGGACCAGCGACAGGCAGCCTCAGAGAGCGGCTGGCAGGGAGGGGTCCTCTCAGGTGCTTTGGCCCTTGGGGATCAGCAGTGGCAGGCCTCCCCTGGAAGACCCGTGCGAAGGACTTAGAAGCCCTCCCCTCGGGTGCTCAGCAGTGCCCCACCCACACCCAAACCCACACCCGCACCCAAACCCGCACAGCGCTGTGTCCCCGTGGGAGCGCCTGCCTGCTCCTTTCCTAGGGATTTTATAGCCCCTTCTCCCTCTTTCCCTTTGACGCAGGAGAGAGGAAATAAAAAAATCCAGGCCTTTCCAAGCCGCCTGTCCAGGGCACACGCAGGTGCCCGCCTCCTAGGCTGGGCTGCAAGGTGTCTGTCAGGGGTCACCCCCCCGTGGGGACAGAGGTCCCAGGCTCCGGGGACACAGAGGAAGGAGCGTGACACAGTCCTCATCTGAGGACAGAGAGAACCAACCATCGATGCTCGGAAGGTTTGAGGCCCCACATCGCGTCCCCCTTTTCTCGGTTTACGTTTTCAGGGGATAAGAACAAACCACGGAGATTTCATCACCAGGGCCTTGGGTGGAGTGAGGTCTCATTTTTCCAAAGCCACCCCCTGTCCTCGCTGGGCTGGCTGTTAGCTGCTCCTGGCCAAGGCCACCTTCTCAACCCACACAGCCGTTAGGGGAGACTGGGGACCGCAGCCAGGGGTCTGTCCGTCCTCTCTGTGAGCCAGAGAAGCCACGGGGCGCAGATCCACGGGCCCCGCAGTGCAGTGGGCAGCTGGCGGCTGTCTCTGGGGGAGTCAGAGAAGCATCGGGGGGGCTAAGTGGAGAGAGGCGGCCTTGACGGGGGCCAGGGGCTGGAGGAGCTTCCTGACTGAGACTGCGGTGCCCAGGCCCGGCCTGGGACAGGGGACAAAGGACTGCTTGCTGGAATCTGAGAGCGGGGCGGCCTGGTGCCAAGCTGCCTGCCGCGGTTTGGAGACGCTGCCAGAGCCCCGTCCCTGCATAATAGGGATGTTTGTCCCGGGAAACACTCGAAGTTCTGCTACTGGGCTTCCAGGGCCTGAGAATTCCCGGCCCCGGAGAAGGGGTCAAACACGCAGCCCTTTCTCTGTGCGGCTGGCGGCCCCCCGCGCTGGGCGGCTTGGTCTGAGCTCAGGGATGGTCTTTGATCCAAGTCTGTGGAACAGAAGCCGATTCTCTCACCTTCGCATAGAGGGGTGTCAGCAAGCACAGCAGAGCTGCAGGGGGAGGGGACGTGGTGGCCACCAGAGAGCGCCTAGGCTCACAGAGGTCGCCACGCCAACTCGGATGACACCCTCTGTAGCTGCTTGTATTTATAAAGAAGGGGCTGGCATTGCACGGCCGTGTAACTCACCTGGGAGGAGCATCTCCACCTTTTCAACAAACGCCTCCTGTGTCCTGGGCTGGCAATGTCATCAGACTCCGGGGTTTGCTCAAGGGGATGTTCTCCGTCTGCACAATCTGGCACCACTTGGTGTACTGTCTGTCACTCAGGAGCGTGTGGCCTGGGCCTGGCTCCCAGCAAACCAGAGGGCAAGGGTGGGCATCGCCAAGCAGAGACCTACGGCCCTTTGAGTGAGGCCGCAGCCCCAGTGCACCTGCTCTGCCGGAATATGAGCCGATGGTATCTCCACCTTGACCCTTGGGCCTCACTTTATTAGCAAAACCTTTAAAAGAAAATGTCCTTTTGTGATGTGAACAATCACTTCTTTGTGCTTCAGGTTTTCCACCTGGAAGATGAAATTGGCAAACATTTCTTACTGGCAAAGATAGGAGTATCCTGTAGGTAGAGATATAGGTAGATATAGAATAGATATAGATTAGATACAGATTAGATATAGATTAGATATAGATTAGGTATAGATATAGATATAGATTAGATATAGACATAGATTAGATGTGTGTTAGATATAGATTGGATATAGATTAGATATAGACATAGATTAGATATAGACATAGATTAGATATGGACATAGATTAGATGTGGGTTAGATATAGATTAGATATAGATAGATGGATACAGATACAGATATAGATAGACAGGTAGATAGATATACACACTTGGACTCCAAATTATGATAGAAAATAGGTAAACCTGTCCTAGGTGTACTTGAATAGGAATAATTGTTAACAGTTTATGGAGAATTATATTTTAGGCACAGAATTTGCTCCTTGAATGGCATCGCCTGCTCTCACCCACAGAGCATTCCCAATAGACAAGTTTAGTCCTCATTTTATAGGTAAGACTCTGAAGCCCTACAAGTCCAGGTGCCCTGCCCCATCCATGTGCGTACGGGGAGTGGGAGTCTTGAGATTCGAATTCTGAGTCCAAGTTGGCCCCTCACTCCCCTGCTACACTTACAGGGACAGGGACAATCCCTGCACCCCGCTGGCACTCCAGGTCTTGGGGTTTGCACAGCTCGCCTCTGCAATTGAGGTCCCTGGTGGCAGGTGCGATTTTAGAAGTCCATAATGGTTTTTTCCTGCTGACATTCCAACAGAACACAAGACGCACCTCTAGCCGGGCACGGGAACCCAATTCCTGCACGGTGATCGGGGCGTTCAGCAGACGTGCGCTTCATCCAGGGAAACGGGGCGCAGTGAGGGCTTCTCTGTCCAAACGAAGGTACATGAACTGCTCTAAGAAATCTGCCCTGGGTAACAATGTCCCTTCTTTGGAAATTCCAGACTTCGTGCCCACAGTGGCTAGATCCCTAACAGATGTGGGAGTGTCGACCTTGGAGTGTGGACACTTGGTGAAATGACTTAGAAACCAACAAGGGGAGCAATGAGCAAGGTCAGAGCAGGCCCGGGCGGCGACGATGCAGCGGGTGCGACGAGCTCAGCTCTTCCGACAAGTTGCAGTAAACAGAGGAGAGCGTGGGGGGGGGGGGGACGACACACACACTTGAAACAGTTTTTTGGGCACTTTTTGCATTTTCTTGAGTCACTGTGTACCGTTCCACATTTTATAATTCTCGATGCTTTGCGTATTTTATGCACAAGGCATTAAATTAAAATTCCATCTTGGATGAGAGTTACCCAGTCCACACCTCACTGTGGGAATATCTCATTACCAAGTTCACGTTCCTAATGTAGACGGATGACCCCAATCTTAACGGGGGACGGGCTCAAAACGCTTCGGCTGGTGCTGTCACCCAAAAATATCCTGAGTCCAAGTTATTTTTGTTCTTATATATTTCAAACCTCTGGACAGTTTTGGGAAAGGACCTGGAAAATATTAATGTGTGTATATACATCTCCCAAAGTAATAAAATTGATACACGGTCCCTGCTCGGCCCCGAGCCATAATTTCATATTTCACTGTTGATCACCGATGTTACATTTTCTGTGAAACTGGTACTCACGTCACACGAGGTACAAATGGTGCTTCCAGGCTCTGCCAGAAATTCTCGCAAACCCGACTTGCACAGAATCTCAAATTGGGTCGTCCTGGATTCCCAGCCCTGTCTCCTTGCTAGTCACATATGGATTGTTAAGGAGAAATCAAATCTGCATGTAGTAGAAAGTCTTTTATTTGCCATTAAATGAAAGGAAATTATGTCGCTCCATTTTCCTTTCTTCATCTGCAGATAAACATTTTGCAGCATTTTTTAAAGTGCAAAGGGCATCTTCCTAATGGACGGTCTCCTGAAATTGTCCCAGGCTTTCACCCACGGGCAGAAGGTTATTTGGGGTTAGGGTTTACTATTTATAAGAATAGAGTGCTCTGGCAGATAATAAACACCGTGTTTTTAGAAATAATAGAGTTTTTAATCTGAATGGATTAAAATAATTGGGGTATAAAAAGAAAGTTGAACCTGATGTTTTAATATGAGTATTAGTCGTGTCTTAGACGATCGCACTTTCTTTTCACTGTGTGTTTCCTTCACAGAATGAAACACTGTTAAATCCCTTAGGTCTATTCCACGTCACACTCAGCACATGTTAATAATTTTATACATAAAACTGCTCACTCCAAAAGGTACCAATCACCACATGAGAATTTTGAATAAATAGGGTGTAGGTTTTAGTTGCATGGATCACATTTTCATGGAGGGCCTTTGGGGCTAAGTTCTGGAAGGGCCCATGCAGGGCGGATGTCAGTCCCGAGGAAGAAAACTGTGCTGAATGTAGGCTGAGCTCGGTAATGGTTATTTTGAATGTTTCCAAATGCAAACCTAGTTATGACTTACCTCTCTAGTCACCCACTCCTTTCTTCATCCAGGACTTACTCACACATGCCGACGGGATGCCGTGTGCAGGCCTCGGTGCTGCCACTCAGGCTTGGGCAGGTGGCTGAGTCCCACCAGGATTCCCGACCCCAACCACAAGGAGTCAAGGCCCCACTGCCAAGTTAGAGGGAAGCGTCCGCAGAGAGCCACCCTCACATCTGACGCTAATGGCAGTTTGGGAGTACCCCCAAACCACCCTCAGGTTCAATAATTTCACAGAGTCACAGAACTCACTGGAACCTGTCGTCGTCACGGTTATGTTTGTTATAGGCACAGGGTACGTTAAAATCAGCCAGGGAAGGGACGCATGGGGCAGAGAGATGGGGAGGGCTCTACATGCAGAACTTACGCTGTCAGGACACAGCCTCTCAGCATGGACGTGTGCCAATACAGGGTACGGCCAGCCAGGGAGATCCCTGAGCCGTGCTGTCTAGTTTCTAATGGGGCTTCGTTACGCAGGACGAGACATTCGTGTCAGATCACCTTGGTGATAACTTCCAGCTCTAAAAAATTAAAACGGAACAAAGCAAACATGCAAACAGTGGGTTTAATCAACCAAGGAGGCCGTTGTTGAATGAACTCGGGGAGCGTAGGAGGCTTTGCTAGAAATACAGGATGGAGACTGATTTATTCATGGGACTGGGAGTTTGCCAATGGGGAGCACAACTAGATTATAAAAACACCCACAAGTATTCCAGAGAAGAAAGAGAAGTTTTTAAATGTTCTCATAGTAAAAGGTAAACCCTTGAAAACGACCAGCTCTGCATTCTTGGCCCTGGGACTGGACCAGGGCGGTTCCCGGTCAGACGTCGGGCAGGCTGGACGCGGTCGAGATGGACGTCAGGTGCCCAGCAGAAGGGTCGAGTCCTGTTGGCCTGGAGGGTGGATGTCCAGCTGCTGTGTCTCGGCCCTTCAGGGGTGATTAGAGGGCTCCCTGAAGGGCCAGGTGTACCCCCAGGCATTGAGGTGGGACTGGAAGGTCTCCAAAGTTTAAGCTCCAGGCTCGTTCGAGCAAGAACGGCACCTGCTCATGCCTCCGTCCTCAGGACGTTAATAATTTTAGCAGCGTGGTTAAAAGGCCTGCATTTTATACACTTGCTGTCTTCAGTCTTCCCTCAGGTCGTTCCCCAGAGCGAAGGCGGGTGCTTCCCTCCGGTGCCCCCGTTGCTTGGACGTTAATGTGATCGTGTGGCTTGTTTTGTCCCACCTTCCTGGGTTTTCGCGTTAGAGATGGTTCTGGAGAGGCCCAGGAAAGGAAAGCAGAGGGAGCTTCCTCTGAGACTGCACTGTGTTGTATCTCATTTAACCGTTTCAGTGAAAGAGACATTATAGATAATATTTTACAGATGAGTTGCGGAGCCTGAGGGGGCCGGATGACTTTTGTAAGAACACAATGCAGGGCAACCATGGGCCGCAGAATAAGTTGCACTCTCATCCCTGGTTGCAACAGGACATGCTCTTTCCGTTGGATTGTGCTGCTCCTCCGACACCTGAGCTGTTACCCCCGAGACCTGAGGTCCAAAGCTGTTACGGTCCCTCTAGAAACCGGTCTACTTCCCCTGAGATCCCAGCGGGCCCTGCGAGATGCCGCCGTGTCCTCCCATGACAGCACTGTATCCTGCACCCTGACCTCCAAGAATCTGGAACACCCGTCCCTGAAACGCACCTCCCCTTCCTGTGAAAACGCCTGTTGCTCTAATTACCACATTCGAGACTTCGCAGAGGTAGGCTGTGAGCTTTTGCAAATAATTGCAGGGAAACATTTCTGAGCAGACTCCCGGGGAGGGCAGTCATTAGCTCCTGCTCTGTGCAAGGATCTTTGAAGCTCTCCTGCAGGAATCCTTGAGCTTGATTCAAGGAGCAAATGCAAATGGCCTTTGCTGCAGAACTGCAGATTTCCTCTGGGGTTCCTTGGGCTAGAACAAAACAACTTTACATTTAAGCAAAGTAAATTTCGGAAGAAAGGCAGCTTATCTCCCCACACTGATACTCTTGTCACTAGTGATTAAAAACAGGAAAGGAGCAAGGTGAAGGCCAAATACTACAGGCGTGCCATTTGGGCAGCTTCACCAGGAGCTAAAGCTTTACACTCCCCAGGGAGCCACTGCTCTATTCCCCGAAGATCCCTGGGGGGAGGGACTGGTCAGGGGGACAATAGACGCCTGCCCAGTAAAGTTGGGGTGATGTCGGGAAGGCACTTGCCTGTCAGTCACACTTGGGAACAGGTGATTGGCCAGATGGGCGTGGCCACTGGAAGATTTGGGGGACTTAACTCCCTAAACAAAGAAACTCGCTCGCTTGGCCTCTGGGACCCTTGCTGCTTGGGGTGCCCTCTGTTGGCTCCCCTGCGTTTGCCCACGACGGGAGGTTGTCAGCTCTTCTCCAGCGCTGCTGTAGGGGCATCCGTGGGATTCACAGGAAGCACAGAGGCTCAGGAGAGCCTCTCCCCCCAGCACTGAGGAGGCGGCTTTGGGAGAACCACAGGCCTGGTCCAGGTCCCGCCAGTGAGACCCGCGTGAGGCAGCTCAGGACGGCGGGCCCGACGCGCTCTGCATAGAAACAAGGCAGAAAGGTCCGTGTTTTGGATCCTGCCGGGGAAACCAATATTGGCTTTGCAGAGAGGACCCCAGAGTGCAGACCGCCTGGGTCCTGATGGACGTGTGAGCGGCAGAAGGTCAGGCAGCTGTGTCCCCTGAGCTCAGGATCCCTTCTCCCAGGTCGGGGCTGCGTCGCTGGCCAGACCCAGGGACCCTGGGAGGCCCGTGCTGTGACGTGAGCCGTCTCCGTCCAGAAGACGAAAACGTTGTGTGTTAGTCCTTCAGCATCACTACCACCTGGAATCCAGATTCATTAACCTCAGGCCCCGCCAGGGGGGCCGCGCTGACCCTGTAACCCGGCGAAGGTGTCCTCTGCTTACCTACCATTCCCGGAGGCTTCAAGCAAATAAGCCTCTCTTCACGGTTGGCCTTGAACTTGGCGTAGCGAGTTACTTCATTTATGAAATGCCGTCGTTATTTTAAACACTAACACAAGGTCATGGGAAAATCAAACAGTACAGAAGATACACAGGGGACCGCCACCCTCCCCGTCCCGCCCAGTTCTGTTCCCAGGAGGACGGCTGCTGTTTCTTCACGTGACACCCAGTGCTGCTCCGTGACACCCGGTGCTGCTCCGGGACACCCAGTGCTGCTCCAGTGCTCTCCGGGACGCGCACGCGTCTGTGGGGAGCAGCGTGGAGGGTGCACGGGTGCCTTTCCCCACTTTCATTCTTACTTAAAACGTAGCATATGACATACATTTTTCTGAACCTCAATCTTTTTTCCTTCATATGATTTTGGACATTGCTTTATGTTCGCAGATAGAATCACTTTATTATATTTTGAGTCTGCACCTGGCGCTGTAACAAATAGCTCTGTCCCCGCAACGTTGCTCCCTGTGCGAGTGCGGCCGGCCCAGAGGATGTGCGCGCTTTTTATTTTATTAGATACCGTTAAATTTCACTTCAGAGCGGTTGTACCAATTTATATTCCTGTCAGTGCTGTGTGAGAGTTCAGATTCCCCGACATCCTCACCAAAGGAATGTATAATTCTTCTTTCTGATCTTTTTCATTTCAGCAGGTTAAAAAAAAACATATATCATTGTGGTTTTAATTTGCACTTTTCTACTAGACGTGCAGTTAAGCATCTTATTAAAACATTAAGCCCGTCTGTATTTCCTTCCCTCCTAATGGCTACATTTTGTCACGTTCCTATTCATTCGTGTCCTAGCTTTTAACATCGACCCCTAAGGGCTCTTTGTATATTTTCAAAAGGTGTTTACTGTTTATATGGCAAACATGCTTTCCAATCGGTCTTTTGTTTTTTCCATTTTATCTATGCAAACATTTACTTTGACGCTGTCCTTATTACATTTTGATTATATGGAGCTTGAGCGTCCTGGTTCTAGAAAGAACGATCTCTTTCCTTTTACAAACATTTTGAAAGGTGGGTCGTGCAATCCCTACTCTGCCAATGGGGAGCCTGAGGTTTACAGAAGGGGAGTGACACCGTCACAGGGTAAGTGGTTGAATCGACCTGGGTCCCCACAGGGAGCGTAAAGCACAGTCACATTTGGTATCTTAAAATATGTTGAACAAAGAGACTGTTTTCGAAGGTTGGAGAGAGAGCTGGGGAATCACAAGGAGCAGTGTGGTCCCAGGACTAGGAACAGGGGCAGGACCGTGGTCACCCCAAGATAGGGGCAAAGGGAGGGAGTGGCCACGGGAACCCGCAGGGAGGGAGCTGCTGAGGGGAGGAACCACCCCCAGGAGCCGCCCTTCCGTGGACAGACACAGCCAGGCCACGGGCTGCCTGCCACTCGGACGAGCTGGAGAATTAAATACCCTCCCCCCTTTTCTTCCCTCCATGTGACCCCCTAGTGATAACCCTCAATGACCGAACCCCACAGGGAGCCCAGGGCACAGCTATTATGAGGTTTCATTGGCAAAGAACAATATTTAATTTCTTCTGATGTCTTTAGAGGAAATAAAATTACCTGACGACTCAGGGCTGTGACAGAGGAAGAGGCAGATGAGTGAAATGCACTGGGTACAAATAAAAATCTCTGCTCAGCGCCACCACTTGTGAAGAAAAGCAAGGAGCTGAAAGTAAAGATGAGATCAACTGATGGCTTAGTCACTTGGGTGGTAGGCACGGGCCTTCGGGTCAGTGGGACGCGCCGTCTCCCATGTGGAGGCTTTGTCACTAGCGCTGTGACGTGTTCCTCCCGCCCCAGTCCGTTCATTGGAGAGCAAGTTGCCCGTCACTGGTGTCCATTGCACAGCAGAGCCGTAGGGAACTGGGAGGCTTTCAAAGGTAAATTCTGAGGCTTATTCAAAGAAAAAACAAATAAGGACGGCAGAAATCAGGTGCTAGGACATGAGCAGGACTGTATAGGAAAGGAAGTTTGAACGGCTATAGAGATGGAAGGTCTGGCCATGCAATTTGCAAAATGGGACGACAGGTGTTATTCTCACTTCAAAAAAAAACCAAGAAAAACAACAATGACCCATAACAAACCCACAACCAAAGAATCTGGTGCTCTGGAGAGAGCCGGGATTGTCTTAGATCTGGGAGACACCCGCTGGCCTGCGTTGCTGGCGATCAGCGTCTCAGGTTCGCATAAGGGATTTTTCCCGGACGGCCCCCCTCTTACAGATGCCTTCTGCAGCTTAGGGAGATACGTGTGAGCGGAGATACTCATTAGAGAGGTAAATGTTGAAATGAATCAGAATTTCGTCTTTCTTTTCTACAGAAGGGTGAATTTTTAATATAATTGTTCTGTTTTGGGAAAGAGATTAACTTACCGTTTCTGAATTCTTACTCGTTGGAACCTCATAGGCTCTGCTATCCTATTGCAACCGTGCTGGTGTGTGGGGATAATTTATCAACTTTCATTTAGAGTTAATAGAGTTGTTTGTGTGGGAATAGCTCCAGATAAAATTGGAAAGAGAGTCTCTAGGTTGTTCACTTGGATATATTGCCTGTTAGGAAACATATCAGAAGTGTGTTCGGTGAAAACTTGCTTTCTTTTTTTTCCATTTAAAAAATGAACACTGTAGGGCCAAGTACATTCTCTCAATTCATCCATTTACTAGAGTGGTTGATTATATTGATTTTTTTCCCTCTACAAATTTCAACCAAAATAATATGTATTTTTAAAGTATGGTTCCTACGCGGTTCTCAGAATCCAAAAATCTTCCTTTTATCTCCTTGACATGTGTCAGCTGCAGCTATATTAAAACTACATTTTAATCTTTCCGAATTCAATTCTCTTGACAAATTCCTTCCTCCTCCAATGCCTGGAGTTCTGACTTTAAAAGCAGCTTTTCATACACAGGAGAGACAAACGCCAGGAGAGTTGAAGCAAAGACTGGGTCAAATAACCCTGGAGCCGCTTCCTTCCTGCCTTTGGAGATGTGAAACGTGAACCCAAACTAAACGGTGCAGGAGCCCAGCTCTCTTTCTGTTTCTATAGATCCTATGGGGCGAAACGGTGTCTCTTGAAAAAAAGAGTCCTACACTGTCCGCCTTGGCCATGATCGACAATTTATCCCAATCTCCAAACTGTAAATGGGAGACCCTGCAGATTAAGTGCTGCGACTGTCACAGGCTGGCGGTTTCACGTCGGGATGGTGCGTGAAGCGGGCGTCTGGGGGCCTCAGTGTCAGGAAGAGCAGAGATTCATAGCGTCCGGGGCTCCTGACCCTGGAAGGGACGTGGAAGGGAAGTGGACCTTGAGTACAAAAGAGAGCATTTCGGGCCAGTCTGCCAGCCTTCCAAAGGGCACGTCTTCCCCACCCTACGCGAGGCCTCCGGCCGTGAGAGCTGCCCTTCCGACCTGTGGTGCATGGACCGTCCAACACAAATGCGCGCCTGCGAGAAAATGGGCACGCACGTGCCTGGGAAACACTCAGCTGAAAAGAAAGCTGGGAGCCTGGTTGGTATGGCTCACTGGTTGAGTGTCAGCCCATAAACCAAGAGGTCACGGGTTCGACTCCCAGTCGGGGCACGTTCCCAGGCTGGCAGCTTGATCCCCACTGGGGGGCGTGCAGGAGGCAGCCGATCAAGGATGTTTCTCTCTCATCGATGTTTCTACCTCTCTCTCTCCCCTTCCTCTCTCTGAAATCAATAAAAACATATTAAAAAAATATCCTTAAAAAAAAAAGAAGAAACCCTGGGGGTGTTTTTTTCCTGCTAACAGCAAGCCTGGAGTCATAATCTTGCCCCTGAAATTAAGGGATGTTTGTGACCCCCCCCCGTGCCTGGGTTTATTCCCTATAACCACGGGGGCTTCTCCCCGTTGGCCTGGCTCTTGCTTTCAACTTCCTTGGCAGTCATGGGACACAGGTGACTGCCGGCAGAATTTGAGAGCTCCTTGCTTCCAGAAGGCTGCCTGGGGCCACCGGTGCTGGAGTCTAAGCCTTATTAGAAAACATAGCGTCGTGGGGCAATTACAGGGAGAAAGAACCAACCCCCTTTGCTTTGCCTGCATTTTACAGTTTACAATGCACGTCTGTGGGATGAAGGATAGAAAGACACTTACGAGTATTTGATGGACGGGCGACTATTTTTCAAATGTAAACATGTACATATTAGCTTCCTTGATCACTTTGGGGACATTTGCTGAACTACAAAGAAAAGTCAGAAAACACCTAATGGTTTGGGAAGAATCTGCAGTTGAACCCCAAGCGAGGTGTGTGTGTTTTCAGACAGACTTGTACACCCTTATAAAAGTAAAAGCAGTAGATGATTTTCATCCAGATTTGTGTACCACCAACACGTCAACGCCTCGGACGATGAAATGGGACAGTTAAGGGTCATAGTGAAGGGTGTGAGCTGTTTCCTCCTCTGTTTTTTCCCCAATTTGGATTATTTGTCAATTTGCATGTGACAGAACTTTTGGGCCAGGTGCAGCAGAAATGCCATCTTCCCTGTGACCCTGGCTGGTGTCCCTGGGGAGGGAGCACGGTTAACCGATGAAGATGTCACCAGCTGCATATCCATCGCTGTGCCCTGGGCCCCGCAGAGTGACAGCCTTCACTGTTTACTCACAGCAACGACACTTAATTAATGACCCGGCCCAATCGGGCCGTCTCATCATTTGCAGGGACACCGGCGAGGCTCAGCCCCCCCGGTGTGCAAACGAGCGGCCTGGAGGAAGCTCTAATTAATAATCCTGAGCCCGGCGCTGCGAGAGGCCCGTCACCGAGCTCTCGGGTGATTTACGGCAGCGCCTGTGCCGCGTCTCCCTGTCCCCTGCATGCAGATGAGTGACCACGCGGCGGATCTCGCTGTTGCACCCGCACCCGGCCGTGTTTATTACCCAAACGCTCTTATCTCCGCCCGGGGCCTAATGGAGATGGATGCGGTCGTGGTCGGAGCCCGGCCCGCCGCGGACGCGTCTCCCTACCTGTGCTGAGCGCCAGCGGTGCTCGGATATGGGGGGCCTCGCCACCTGCGTAACCTGAATGAAGAATCGTGACATCGCCCACTTGGGACTCTCTCTAGCTGAGAGTCAAGCATTATAACACCGGGTGAAATTATGCTAATGTCACCCCAGAAGTACAGAGCCCACCGGAAGAATAAGAAACGAAGAGATACATTGTTGCCGCCAGGGTCCGGGAGCCCCTTAGAGTGAGGGGGACTCGTTGGGGTACAGAGGAAATTGTTTGAGGGGCAACCTGAGAACTGCCTGGAGGAGGTGTTGGAAGGGCGCGAGGCCGGATGCCGTGTGGACGCCACACAATGGACTAGTGGACTGGAACCAGGCCGACGCTACACCGGACCCAGCTCCACCACGAAACAGAAGCTCTGGACACCGGCCCTGCTCTTAGCTCTACTGAACCCCCAGCTGCATCTTTTCCAGGGACTGGTTTAAGGGATCTGGGACTTGGGAAACCGAGGGGTGTAACTTCATGCAAGTAAAACTCATCCATTCCCCCATGCAAGTCTTAGGAACTTCTTTTTCTCAAGATATTGCAAGAAGCCCGCTCCCACTAGTGGCGGAGAAATTCCACCCACTCAATTCTCTGGCGACACAAGGAGGCGAGGGAAGCTGGACGTGCTGGTGAGCGCCCATGAGACCTGCACCGGCACGTCCACGGTGTGCAGGCAAAGGAAGCCGTCCCTCCCACCCTGTCCTTGACGAGACGGCCTGGCGACAAAGGTCTCCAGATTTCAAATATGAAAGGGTAGCATAGAGTAACAAAATACAGAACCCGAAACTGTTTGCATTTATCATGGGAAAGCGTTCAAACTGGAGAACATCAACGGCCAGTTCTTTAACCAGTTAAAACACTCATATTACTTGGCAGAAAGTAGCCTTCAAAGTATTTTACAATATTTCGAGATATTTACTGATTTAATTTTAAGTCACCGATACCTTAGTGCCTATTTTCATCGATAATTTAAGTGACTCACATCTACTTGACTTGTTAGACAAGTTAACAAATAGTTAACAAGCAGCTAACTTGTCTGTTAGTTTCATTATCAACACTTGCATTGAATTCCCAAGTGTGCTAATAATTTAATAAATTGAATGTGTATTATTTAGTTCATTAAAATTTATATTTGTAGCATCTGTATTGATCCTAAGTTCTAAAATTTTGAGTGTGGTAACCGTGTTTTAGTCAACCCCATAGCCCCCCAGCCCCACAGCCCCCCAGCCCCCCAGCCCCACGGCCCCACAGCCCCCCGGCCCCCCAGCCCCACGGCCCCATAGCCCCGCAGCCCCGCAGCCCCACAGCCCCCCTGCCCTCCGGCCCCATGGCCCCACAGCCCCACGGCCCCACAGCCCCGCAGCCCCACAGTCCCCCTGCCCCCCGGCCCCATGGCCCCCCTGCCCCACGGCCCCACGGCCCCACAGCCCCACAGCCCCACAGCCCCACGGCCCCACAGCCCCCCAGCCCCACAGCCCCACATGCGCGGGAGTGAACGCGCATCTTCTGTGCGGGGCAGGGCCTGCCTGAGGTGGGAGGTGTCAGCATCTCTCAGCATCTCACTTTCCTACTAAATAATACTAATATCATCAAAGAATTTCTCTTTAGCCCGGCCGGGCGTGGCTCAGCGGCTGAGCATCGACCTGGGATCCAGGTGATCAGGGTTTGATTCCCTGTCAAGCCCGGGTTGCGGGCTTGATCAATGACTCTCTCATCATTGATGTTTCTCTCTCTCTCCCTCTCCTCTCCTCTCTCTGAGATCAATAAAGATATATTTAAAAAAAAAAAGAATTTCTCTTTAACTGATAGAGATTTAATTAAAGCCTCTTCATAGCTGTGCAATCCTTATATTTACCTACTGTTGAGCGCTTGTGTTCTCACTTATTTTTGCAGTTATTTTGGCCTTGATGGGGGAACCTGTGACATCGCTTCCTTTGGTTTCCCTCCTTTGCACCCACTCTCAATTTGTGGGAATATTTATTTTATGAGAGTCTAATACTGGCGAATTAAAAGATCATATTACTAAAGAAAAGAGGCAGTAACCTTAAAAGCAGACTCAGCCAGCCCACCTAATTGCAGACACTCCTGACCTGGGAAACGATAATAACACCTAGGCTGTTTCACAGGACACAAACCCACCAGCATTTGACAAATGCTTCATACTTATTCTAACTATTTCAGCAATCTTACCATGTAGTGAGATTAATAAATTTTTAAATGCCAAGTTACATTTCTGGGTGACGCATTCAAAGATGAACCAGGTTTATTTGTGACAAGTCATAAATGCTAAACCCGTGCGAGAGAGCTCTCTCGGTTTAGCTACCCGCAGGTTTACCCCCGAATCATAAATCTGACAGCGACTCCGGGACTCAGCAGCACCAGGATCAATGGCAATAAAACAGCAACTTCTCCTTTTAGTGCCTTTGCAAATTCAAGGCCGGAGGCTAATGCCTCGTGAGCTCATAACTCCACTTCTTAGAGTTTAACTCAGGCCAGGGAGACGGTATGGGGTCCCGGCTCCCGCCAATTCACCCCTTTCCTCTCCTCGGCGAGGCTGCCGCCAGCTTTCCCTGTGGGGGGAGCAGAGGGAGCCGCGAGCCCCTTTCCCAAAGAACTCGGAGGAAGCCTCTCCTCGCTGTCGGGGGCCTGTTGCCCCGGTGCCTTCAATTCCGGCGCCGTGGAGGCCCCAGCGTGGGCACGAGGACAGGACTGTGACTCCTCGCAGGTGCGTAGAGCTGCCCCTCCTTCCCCTTGACCGCGCGGCCCAACACCGGCTGGAGTTACAGACGCAGGTGACTTCCTCCTGCTTGAAAAGGGTGAGCTCTTCCCCCACTACACAGCCTTCGAAAGTGCTCGAAATGAACATTTATGACAGAGACCAAGTGCAGATCGAGTGGCAAGTCAACCAAACTGGAAAATGCTTGAAAGTGAATTGCCCCGAGGAAGGAAGAAATGCTTTCCTTAGGAGTGGTTCCTCAAGAATTTTAGAAATTGGAAGCAATTTCCCTAAGTAAAGGAGTGTCTAAATTAAATGAGTAAAGAGCGGAGTCACGGAGAGCGGAACAAATGCAAGACAGACCTTGTCCCCTCCCCCCTTGGCGCTGTGGCCCCCTGGACCCCCTCCCTTATCTCTCTGGGGCAGAGCAGTAATTAAGGGTAAACTTAGGCCCAGAAACACATCCACATGGGTATTTTCCAGTTTTTCCTTAGAAATTCAGGACAGTCTCTGAAGAAATGGGACAAGGGCCCAACCATAGCACCCATGTGCGCAGAATGGGTGTAAGAAACAGACGGGGTACATATCGCCTCGCCCTCCCATAGAGGATTAGCTGGGGGTGTTTCGTCCAGTTGGGGAGCTGCTAGTTGGCAGGCTCAGGACCCAGGGGACCTTCAGGTCTAAATCAAGGGGAAAAATAGTGAAGACATTAGATGGTAATAAGGGTGGCACATTTCACTTGGTTTAACGCGCTTCCTGCTGCAACGTGGTTCGACGGACGTGGCCTGCAGCCCCGTGTCTACATGTCCCGGTCCCTTAGAATCACCCTCCAGACATTTCTCCAAGGCCACTTCGGGTGATCTCCTTTCTGTGGGCAGTATGTCTGAAAACGGCGAGCTTACCTAACGTCGTTTTCTCCTCGGTAGTAAACCGGAACACCCACAAGGGAACATTTGCTAGTTCCCTCTTTCATTCTGTCTGAGAAAGAAGTGTTTTGCATTTGCATGACTCCTGAGTCTTGGGGAGATTTTAAAGGGAAGCTCTGAAAGATGGAGGTGACACCCAGGCTCCCTCCACTTTCAGACCGGAAAGTGACTTCTAAAGCTCTTTCTTTAAAGCCCCTGTACTCAGCGGTGTAGCAGCCATTGATTTCTACACACCAGCTTCGTTCCAGAGGTGCCAAAGGTGACTGTCCGCACTTCCCCACTGGCACACTGCAGAGTCCTTCTGCCCAAGGGGCTCCCAAAGAGGCTCCCCCGCCCCCGAGTGCATTACTTATTCGATAAAACGCCAGGGGGAGGGGGAGTCAATATGGGGAGCGAGCACCGGGGCCTGTGCAGGGCGAGTGTCCCCTCAGCCGACCCGGGAAAGGCCCGGGACTCTCACGCGTTAATCAGACAACGCAGGAGCTGGCCTGTTCCAGATGCGCCCGCCTTCCACCCACAGTTGGCCTGCCGGGCGGGGATGGGTTTCCTCTGTAATCACTGGTTTGATTGTGTGTGTGTCTGCATCAATCATTCCCAATGGTTAATGGACAAAGTCAATGGATCGCGTTGCCCAAGAGCCTAAATCACGTAAGCGTATCCGCTCGGCTTAAGCAAAACAATAAAAATAACAGGGGGCTTGGGGGCGGGAGGACGGAGGATGAGGCCTTAATCCCTCCCAATCCGCCCCGTAAAGCGGTGCAAAGCGATTCATCTACTTACCCACGTCCGCGTGGTCGGTTGCTAATACCTTGGTCTCTAAAGAAGAGTATTAGACACGATCAGAAGCGAGGGGTGTGGATCCCACGCGCCCTTTCCCGCGGGGAGAAGCTCTTGGAAAGCTTTAGAGGTGCGGGCGCTGAGCTGAGGAAGGGCGTGGGGTTCGGGGGAACGAGGCAGGAACTTGCAGACGGGGGACCTCCGCTCTCCAGCTTCCACTCAGCCGGAGGCTCTGGCTTCAGGTTCCTTCTCTGTGCGCGGGAGTGAACGCCAGCCCTGTCCCAGCTCTGGGAGTTAGGAGGCCTGCATTATACCTCTCCGATCACAGCCACAGATGTGGGGCCATAATATATCCACATCACAACGTTTTGTAAACTACAAGACATCCCATAAAATGCAAGGGAGCACTAGATCCTGCCAAGAAAACTCCTTACGAGAGATGTGTTGATCATATTTTTATTTTATTTTTGAAGTCTCAGTTTGATGAACCGAGTCTGGACACTGGACAAGAGGAAGCCTCGTTTCTTTGCCTTCAGGATGATCCTCAGGGCACGCGGAGCCCCCCAATTTCAAAACCCACCGGAGGACTCAGGGGAAAGGAAAAATGTTTATACACAGCCGCATGGACTTCAATTCATTCCATTGCTCACATCACCCAGCACAGTCCTGAGCACGTAGCACTTAAGTGGAGTAGCCGCTAGTCCTGACTGCGTCTGGCTTTGAGGTAGGATAGACGTAAGGCCAGTTAAAAACCACTTCATCCAGTTCTTCTAGGTTTTGCTCTGAAGCATCTCTTCTCTAGCTCCCATGGTTTACGGGCATGTCATTCCTCTGGGGTAAGGGCTCCTCCACATGTGAGAAGCCGAGATGTGGGGCGGCAGAGTGTGTCCACCGTCTGAATCCCAGCGCAGGGCAAGACGTCCGTGGGCTTCTGCGACTGAGGGGTACTAGCGGCCACTCCTCTGCGTGCCGTTCTCACTGGGTGACTCTACTCCTTACACTCCTTAGCCTGATTTCTGAGCTTCCAGAGAAATCGGCTCACGGGCTCACATTTTGGACACGTACGACCACGACTCAGAGCCCCAATAAGCAAAGAGCTTTTACAAATGAATAACTAAGGAATGAGCACCTGAATATGAAAAGGGACTATTAAATGCCCTGCACACAGCTGAAAAAGATGCTTTAGTGCACTAGAAATCATATGAAAAAACCAAGAAAGTTGACTGTCTTGCTGTTTCAGTTGCCAAACATTTAAAACACTGGCAGAAGCAAATGTAGCTGAGGGTTGGGAGACCTTGCCTTCATTCTCTGGCACCTTGGGAGTGGTTACCACACACCTTTCTCAAGAGGCACTTGGCATCACGCATCACAGTTTAAAAGTAATGAATCATTTGACCTAGAAGTCAAATTTCTGGTGACATTTCCCCAGGACAGCGCAGAGGGTGTGCCAAGAAACCCGGACGTGGTGGGGGCACTATTGCTCACAATAGCCAAAAAAATCACAACATTTAGTGAACAGATCATGACCTATATACACCAAACACAGAAAAAGGAACGTGTGTAACAATTAAAAATGGTGATGGAGGTGCACAGTTATTAATTCAAGGGTGTCCCTGACACGATTGGGAAGCAGACGCAGATCTGAGAACAGCATGTGTGGACGACTTCAATTCTGTGCACCTGCTGCCACTCAGGCCCCACGCGTGTTCACCACCCCTGTATCCGAAAACGTGGACAACAAGAGGCAGTGCTTTTTCTCGGAATTTTGGGATTTCAGGAGCATTTCACCGCCCCGGACTCATTTCTGAGACCGCTCCCTTCTCTGCAGCTTTCTGCCCGCCTCCCCGCCGTCTCCGTTTCCGCCGTTAGCATGTTTCAAACCGAGTGAGGAAGAGAGAGCCGTCTTCATTTGGGAAGGTGATCGAATCAGACGATGCTTTCTTTTAATATTCAAAAAATTCAGATACTTTCAAAACCCTTAAACAGGTGTGTGCGGAGGTGCCCACGACTGTGTATCTGAAACAGAATTTGGGAAACTCAGCTATTAGCCAAGAGTTTTTAATGGACCAGAGACAGGCACTTAGAAACACGTGATGCTTGGAGATTTAATCTCCGACGATAATCATACTCTGCCATCCCCTGCCGAACGGCTTGTCTCTTTAATGATATTTTCAAATTGCCCCATCAAGCCGGGATGAAATATCACCACCGAGGGGAGTTAACTGCATCCGATTATTCCCCAGGCTGCGGCTTTGTTATGGTACAATTAAGAGAGAGAATCTAAATTTAAAATTCTGCAATTGGCAGTGAGGTTTCCAACATTTAGTTCCAGCCCCCTTCGTCGGAAAATCCTGGGCCTCTGTGAGTTTCAAGCTCCTGCCTTTCGGGGACAGGGTGGTCTGGACCCTGAACTTGCAAAGCCTTTTAGCAATTGCCCTGTGGCCCAGAGCAGGGGTTCTCGCTCTTTTTAAAAAAATATGTTTTTATTGATTTTAGATTTTAGAGAGGAAGAGAGAGAAAGATCGATGAGAAAGCCGATCGATTGATCGGCTGCCCCCTGCACACCCCCGACTGGGGATGGAGCCTGCAACCCAGGCATGTGCCCTGACCCGGAATCGAACCAGTGACCTCTCAGTGCACAGCACAGTGGTCAACCAGCTGAGCCACACCAGCCAGGGCATCACTCCTGATGGTCATCGGACTCCCTGTTTGCCGGGATTCAGGAGGCCTAGATGGTTCTGAGGCTCCACTTTTCTCTCATGAGTTCCCATGTGCTCCTGCTGCCGGTCCAGGGCCCAAGCCTTGTCTACCAACCTTTGCTTCCCACCTTTTTAAGGACGATGCTCTTTGGAACAGATAAAAGGGCTGAATCGTGAGGCATCGGAGGTTCTCAGGAGGAGGCCCACAAGGGGTCATTCCCATCATACTTTCCCAGAGTCTGGAAAATCTGCAGAGGCCATACGGGGACAATACTTAATCGGAATCTTGGCAGGACTAATGAAAATCAGACAGCTGGAATAAAAGAAATTTGCTGGCCCCGCTCCTCTCTGCATTCCCTTCCCAATTGGTTTTTGTGGGAATTTGTATTTGTGGCGGGACCCTGGAGGATGTCTTTATAGAGGCTTATTTGCCCCTTTGAACTGGGAGCAGTAAAATGAAGTGTGGAGAGCCAGGGGGAGAGGAGAGGCAGGTATTTTAAAAAGAAGTTGAAACGAAGACCATTTTTTCAGGTGAACTTCAAGGTCTGCAACACTAGTCTTCTGGTAGGTAAGTGAGGGGGTGTGATTCTGCGGGGACCAGCTAATAAGCCAGCGTGAGAGCCCGAACCACCTGCCCTTTCATTCCTGAGTCTGCGGGTTTGCTAAAGGACCGTGGACACGCAGACCCTCCTGTCTGACAACCGTCCCTTCCGGCAGCTATGGACCCTCCCTAGGAGATGTTAGGCCACCTTCTCCGTGAGTGATTCTCGGCTCCAAGAGCGAGTGCGTGAGTTCTAGCTGCTGCGGCCACTTTCTCTAACGCTCTTACCAGCACACTTT
Source organism: Miniopterus schreibersii (assembly GCF_964146895.1). NCBI lineage: Eukaryota > Metazoa > Chordata > Mammalia > Chiroptera > Miniopteridae > Miniopterus > Miniopterus schreibersii. The sequence continues at coordinate 88,906,491 of NC_138107.1, forward strand.
ATTTCTGTGTTTTCGGGAATGATTTCAGTTCTCATTAGGAATTTGTTCCAGCCTCATGGAGGCGTGAACCCTGAGGAGGGGAGACTTTTGTTTCCATGAAAGAAGATTTTTAAGAGGCGGAGTGTTGTGTGAAGTGGGAATGAGCTGACTTGGGGGTGGTGAGCCCCTCACTTCGGGAGGTTTTCCAGGAGAGGGTCAAACAGGGGCAACAACGGTAATAACGCCAATGACGGGACAACACAGCAACAACACAACAGCCCCCCCCGCTGCGGGAAGGGCTCCAGAGTCCCACACGCTTCCAGAGAGGCCTCCGGGACCCCTGCCCTCGCTGTGGACTCCCCACGCTCTTCGGCCCTGAGAGTCATTAACCGCCAAAGAGAAGGCCCCCGACGAGTCATTAGATGATGTGAAAAACCATCATTTTTCCGCAGGTGTGGATGTCCTGCAGGCCCCCATCCCCGCCCTCCCGCCCTCCCATCACCTCTCGCGCTGGAAGCACTGGCAAGCAGCGGGTGGCCTGAAATAACTCCAGAGTCCAGAGACCAAGATAGAACTTTCGGCGCCAAAGATTTACGCATCACAGACATCTAGCCCCCAAACATGCTCTGTGAGGGTGAGAATGGGAGCTCCGGTCCCTGCGCGTCCGGAGGCCCCCGGCCACACGTCTGCGAGGTTCACCCGGGCTCGGGCTCCCTGACGCTCAGCAGCCTCTGAGATCGGGGGCATCTCTGCAGGGCTGTGGCCTGGCTCGGCACAGGGACAACTGTCACCTGTAATCGCAGTGGGAATTCTAGCCCAACAGGTTGTCAAAGAAAAAAAAAAAAGATTCAGGGAAAAAGGAGCCGAGTTACAGGTGCTCATTCCCAGGTAAGGGAATCGGGAAACCGCCTCCGAGCTCTATGTGCTCAGCAAGTAGGCTGGCTACGGCGTTCCAGGCACCGCCCCGAGGCCCCAAACCGCCGTTTCACCCCAATTCAGGGCCCGTAAGCATAGGAATGGGGTCAGGACGGCTTTCAGGTTCAGAAGTCTCAGCGACGTGGTTTGGTTACCACCTCCTGGGCCACTCCCGTGTTCCCTCCTCTCTGGAAAAGGTTTGGTTTCGGTCCCTCTCTGGTCCGTTTCTCATTACTCAGCCAGGGTTTATCAATGACTCGTGTGCACAGGCGATTCCTCCGCTGGCAGGTCCTGGAACCCGTTTTGTGGGTCTGACCAAGCCGCCCATGCGGGGGGGGGGGGGGGGGGCAGAAGCAGACACAGAAAAGCGCCATTCACGTTCAGGCCCGCTCGCCGGAGCCTTGCTGTCCCCGGGAGAGCGGGGCCCGGGGCTAGGGTCCCCCCGGGGTCTTTCGCAGGATGCACGTCTCCGCTGGGAGCTGACTCACTGCGGTCTGTTTGTTTCATTTCAGGACATCCACGGCCCCCGCGCACAAGGACAGTCCTGTTCGCCAAGCACGGTGCCTCCACACTTCACCTTCAAATATCAAGGACCGCGCTCAAAGGGTGCTTCCTTTGGAGATCATGTTCTGCTCCCGACTGAGGTCGAACTGAAGTCTTTGTCACACGTTGCCATAGGCGGCTTCCTGCGGGGGGACCTCCAGGGAGACTCTGGGCTGTTTCGAAACCTTTGCTGTTTTGTTCTTACGACAGTGAAGAAATTCCTCCGAGGGCAGGGGGAGGAGGGCGGGAGAGACGACCAGAGAGCTTACAGACCGTGTGCACAGCCCATGGACACGGACGACAGACGGGAGGTGCTGGGGGGAGGGGGAGGGAGAAAATGGGGGCGCCTGTACACTCTCAACAACAAAATAAATGTAAAAGAAGATCCTCGTTTCAGCACACTCATTTAACTAGTGGGTTGTTAGAACAGGTTTCTAAATTTCACTCTTTTTTGCTTGTCTCTGTGACTCATTTAGTAATATTGGTGATATTTTCATTTCAGCCAGGATTGCAAATCAATTAAGAGGCCCCAGTGGTTCATCACATCAACCGAAGTAGCAGCTGATCAAACAGAGTCTCTTCTGGGTAAATCTTTACTATTTTCCCGGCGCAACGAATCTAGACCCTCTCAGGGGCATGGGAAAGCTTTGCCAACACCCTTCCTTCGCGGAGCCAGAAAGCAGCTGTGGCACTCAAGCAAACACGGGCGCTACGGAAGAACACGGTTTAAATCGGGGTTCCACAAAACACGGGCCGCCTGGTGTTCCAGGGCTACTGCTTAATTGAAGAGTAACCCCAGGTCTAGGGCAGTGTGTGTGATCTCGTTGTGTGTGTCACCCCAACCGCGGATTTGAAGGGTCACACTGGCCAAGGGGTGCCCCTCCCTCCACCTCACCTGCCTTGCCCCCCATGCACCCCCTCACAGGACCGCGGTCAGTCCTTGAATTCTGCACCTGGGATGCAGCGGGGCCAGTCTTTGCACAAGAAGGAAGAGCAGCCTGGCCGGCGTGGCTCAGGGTCAACCTGTGGCCCTGGAGGTGGGGGCTCGATTCCCGGTCAGGGCTCATGCAGGGGTTGTGGGCTCGATCCCCACTCAGGGTCGTGAGGAGGCAGCCGATCCATGACTCTCATCATCGATGTTTCTCTCTCTCTCTCTCTCCGTCTCCCTTCCTCTCCTCTCCCTTCCTCTCTCTGAAATCCATAAAAAAAGAAACATATTTTAAAAATAAAAAGAAGAAAAAAGATCGGGGGCGTCCCGGGGACCAGGAAGGAGCCCGCGGCGTGGCCCCGGCCTTCCTCTCACCTTCTCAAGGGCGGCAGCACCTGGAGGATCGCGTGGGGCCTTGGCACTGTTCGCGTGGGGAGGCGGGGAGGGACCCTGTCCCCGGGAAACGTTCAGGGGCACGGCGGGTGGAGCGGGCGGGCTGGCCGGGCAAGGACGCCGGGAAGGGAGGCACCGCTCCCACGGCAGTGGTTTGGCAGCGACAACGACGGTGCAGGAATGAACCAGACGGAACCAGACCGTGGAGGAAGAGGGCGGGCGGGCGGGGGCCTGACGCCGCGGGAGGGAGGGAGGCGGGAAGGGCAGCGGGCTCGCCGCGGGAGGGGCACCGCGTGGCTCGCACGCTGGCCACGGTCTGGCCACGGTCTGGCCCAGGCGCTGGAGAAATCGATACTTTTCATTAACAAAGTGCCTTGAAATTGGAGTTGATCTTATTTGCAGACAGTATTACTTTTAAAGGGATATTTATGCTCCCGAGTGCAGGCATGGAAACCAGCATTAATCAAGGGCATTAGCTCATCTTAATTTTTCTCTGCTACGTTTATGCCAAGACCGTGTTGGGGTTATCTGTCTCTATAAAAATCTATATATTGAGAAACTGAAAGAGAGACGTTGTGTGTGGGGGAGGGGACCCGCGTCCTTTTCGGCAATTAGGAGGATGGTTGATTCCCTTAATATCCTAAGAGCTGGCGAAGCCGTCGCTATGACTCACTGTGCTTGACGGGTCTCATTCTTTTCAGAGCTGTTACCGCAGCTGCTCGCACCTCAGTCCTCTGAAGACGGATCCATCCCGGCCATCCCCTCTCCCGCACTGCGCGCTCCCGCGTCTGCGCCGGGCCCCGCGGGCCTGCTCTGTGAAGCAGCAGAGGGCTGCCTGGGAAGCCGGAATGAAAGCCCAGGAGCTGCTGTCCTTTGCAAAACTGACAGTGACCACCCGTTACATGTGCACCTGGGAATTTGGGCCGAATGACACCGTCTTGGCTAATTCTGGCTTCTGGAGGCGTCTCCTCTACGGGAGAGGTGGCTGAGGCCTTGGCACTGGTCTCTTTATTACAGCATTAAACAGAAACACCAGTGAGAGCAAGGCAACGGCCTTTCCATGCGGGAAAGCGGCTTTATTTTGTGGCCTTGGAGGAAACCACACACACACACACACACACGGAAATGTCACACGCACACGTGTCTGCTTCTGGATTGTAACACTACGTGAGATTTGGGAATAAAACGTAGTAGAACCGGCCTCGGAAGAGAGGCATTTGAGTGTCTTTCTGTGAAAACGCCGCTCCTCCTATGAACCGGGATCCTGGGCAGGGTCCCAACGGGAGGAAATGTTGCTGCTCTTGTTTCAGCCACCAGGACAGATGCTCAACACGGGACCCACCTGTGTTACTTCCCGGGGCTGTTGTGACAAAGTGCCACACACAGGGTGGCTCGGACAACAGAAGTGTGTTCCCTGCCGTTCTGGAGGCTGGAAGTCCGAGGTCAAGAGGTCAGAACGACTGTTTCCTTCCGAGGCTTGAAGGAGCCTGTCCTCTGGCTCTCCCCCAGCTCTGGGGGTTGCTGGCGATCTTTGGGGTTCCCTGGCCTCTGCTGCCTCACTCCTGCCTCTGCCCTTATCTCAACACGGCGTCCTCTCTGTGTGCACATGGTGTCTGAATTCCCCCTTATTTAAGCACAATGATACTTGAGTCAGGTCCCCCTGTAGTCCAATATGACCCCATCTTAACTAATTACATCCACAATGACCCCCGTTCCAAATACAGTCACATTCTGAGGCATCAGAGGTTAGAATTTCAATGTAGGAATTTGGAGAGGGACACGGTTCAACCCATTCAGCCCATTCCGCCCCCAGATTCATGCCCTCTCACATGTAAAATGCATTCGCCTCAACACAGCATCCCAAGTGTTTGCAAAGACGGCCGACCACACACATCTCTCATTACTCAGACATCCCTGAATCTCACTTGTCATTTCCACGTTATGAAGTAGGCGCTTCTCACCCCCTCGGTTCTGGGCTGCCCCTGACTTTTCTAACCCAGAGAAGGTGCCAGTGATGACGCTACTACGGAACTTCTCAGCCCGGGCCTTGTGAGGCCTGGAGCTCCTGCCTCCACCTCCTAGAACGTCCTTTCCTGGGACCCAGCCCCCATGTTGTGAAGGAGCCAAAGCTGCCACACGGAGAAATCCTCCTGGAAGACTTTGCGCCAGAGCCCCCAGCCCCAGCCCTTGCTGAGCCGAGGCCAGGCATCAGTACCCATTGCCAGCCATGTCGTGAAGTCATCCTGGGACTGCAGCCATCCAAACACTTCCTACAGTAATCCATATAAAGTAGAAAAAGTCTCCGGTTATACTGACAACTGTAACTTATAAGAAACCGTTGTTTAAGCTACTGTATTTTGAGGTGCTTTGCTAAATAGCCGTAGAGAAATTGAAACAGAATGCAGTATTAGAGGTGGGGTGATTCAGTGACAAATGCCTGAAACAGGTGGTGTTGGCTCAGTGGGTAGAACCTGGAGGTAGCGAGGAGACCGGCCGTTGGCGCAGACAGGGCAGGCAGGGAGGAAATCGCCGTCCCAGGCTGGACATGCGGTGACCTGCATCCTGAAGCTGCAGAATGTGTGGCCACCTGGTACTTGCAAGGACACAGAAGACAGAACAGGTACCTGGTGAACCCGAGGCCCTGGCTGAGGAGATTTCTCGCAGAATGGCGAAAGTCCCATCAGGCTTCTTCTAGCTCTCAATGAGAAAGTGTGAGGAGACAGATGGGTTTGAAAAGGACATGTTTGATTTTTAATCAGGAATCAGAGGAAATGTTCCAACTTTGGTCTTGTAAGATTGGAAAATGAAAATATTCCTCCTTTCTAGCCTGTCCAGTTGGCAAATGTTTCTCAGGGTAAGAGGTGACTGGAGCAAATATCAAAGGCAGACGCTGCCAGGAACACAGGGATTCAGGGTTAAGGTCAAGTCAAGGGTGTGGGCATAAAACCCTTTGTGAAGATCCCAGGATGTGTTAAGAGGTGCTTGTTACTATTAAACTAGAAAAAATTTCTTCTAAAATTCTTACAGGTGTCTCCCAAGAGCTCCCTGACACACAGCCCAGGTGGAGAGAAGCCTGTCTCCAAGGAACATGTGGGCACAGTGTTTGCCAAAAGCATTGGATTTATAATTGTATACACTGGAATCCTATCAAGTTGTTTAAGGAGCTGTATCAGTTTGGGCCAAAAGGACCAAAGTACAAGATGAAGGCGTCTCCTTTTCCCCTAATATTCTGGGGACAGTCAGAGAGCTACTCTAACAAACACAGGCCATTTCTTGGGGAAAAGGAAAGATTGCTCAAAGGGTGGATCCCACAGTCCAAAGGGAGAAGCCAAGCGCTGAGTAGAACTGCTCCTGGTGAGAAGACCTCGGTCCTCTTTGGTGAGCAAGGGAGACTGGATTTCAGGATGGCTATGGACATGACTTGGAGTCTCTGTTGCAGCTCTTCTGTTCCTGTCTCCCGATGCATATTGTGATTTGTCTTCGTAATTCATGGGTCTCCTTACCTGAGGAGCCCCATAGAGACATCTTATCAGCACCTGTGTCTGACTTAGGTGAGATCCTGGTCTTTGCCTAGAGCCAGATGCCTTAACAGGAAGAAAGTTACGGGATCTTGGAAGGGGTGAGTGTATTTTGCATGTCAGACGACACACATGATTTGTGGCCAGAGGATGGTTTCTGGCAGATTATAGATGGCTGTGCGTTCTTGCTACTTTTCTGATGGAGAAACAGGGTCTATTTTCCTTCCCTTGGATTTGGCTAAGAGAACCCAGTGGAAGGACTCTGTGTGACTGTCCCTGCTGGACCTTCATCTGCAGCTTCGGCCTCAATTCCTGCTGGAACCTTCTCATGGGATCTGGCCACCATGTCCAGTGGCCCACGCTGGTGTAGCAGAGAGAGAGAGAGAGATGTCCCCAACTTTCAGCTTCCCCTCCAAGGTGACACAGGGGCCACCATCTGATTTCAGTTCTGTGATCCTGGCCTGTGTCTCCCCGAAGGAATGCAGGCTGAGTGCTTCCTGATTCCTGATGCGCGGGATTGTTAACAAATGAACGGCAATAGCCGATGGTGGTTTTGATCCACCAAGTTTTGGGAGCGGTTTGTCACTCAGCAGTGGATAAACCAAAGAGCCACTCAGCAGGAACAGTGCAGTTCATGCCTTGGTCACTGTCCCTGTCCAGGGATCAAATTTCCTGAAAGTTCAGGAACATTAAGCATGATTGAGGTATAGATGTTAAATATGCTTAATTAAAAGCAAGGGAACACGTTTACATGCAATTAAACTTGAATTATGTAACATACATATGTTGAACTATCAAAAACTTCACTTTCCCCCAAATTTTATCTTGTTTCTATTGAATCTGTTCATCTAACTCTATTGCTTAACTAAGATCACAATGAATGGAAATAAAGAGGTAACAAGAACTAATCTCAGGGCGGTGTGTCCAGAGGGAAGGGCTCTGGTCAAGGAGGGCTGACAGCCCGTCACTGTCATTGGCACCGCTCCTTGGGTTTCTGCTTTGTTTTCTGTCCCGCTTTTCATTTACAGAGCAGTGTTTACCGTGTGCTGTGAATAAAAGTTTGGCAAAGAACTGTGAAGTACAAAGAGAAAAGGGGAACATTTTAAATAAAGACAAATTTAAGACGCCAAAGTCTTTGAAATTTCAGATAGTTTTCCCTCATTCAAAATCCATAAGCTCGAAATTAGAAGCCACCTGAAACATCAGGGTCTTATCTGAGTATTTCGCTGACCACAGGCTTTCTCTTTTCATGTTGCTTGGTTTTCATTTAGGGAGCTGCGAGCTCTACCCACAGTTATTACCAAAATTGATTTTGAGTCTGCACCGAAAGCATTATCCCCTGTGTCTCTGAGGAAGATGGACTATATATTTATCAAAATGTCCTGGCTGGATAAAGGGTAGTAAAAGCTGGTAATGAGACCGACATATCTGTATTTTACTCAGGCAAGAGGACCATCCTTTCACTTCTGAATTTCCTCGCCCTGTTCTCAGCTGTAAGGAAGCCCCTCGGACACCCAACGAGCCCATGAAGGAAACAGGTGCTGTCGGAACAGATGCCTAAGAAGGTGTCAGAAAAGACAGGTACACCTGTCGGGCACGGTCAGCATGCTGTTAGGGTTTCTATAGATAATTACGGTACATGGACTCCCGAAATGTCAGACATGAAATAATAAACAGGACTCTGGATGTGGCTGCTCTTTGTGATCAGACAGAGGCCCCTCTGGGGCCTGCTCTAGTCCTCTGTCTCCCTCAGAACGATGCCCTGCAGTCAGCAGCTCTTTACTTCCCGAAATACTGCCAGGCAAGCAGTTTTCCCCTCCACAGTATTAATTAAATTACATAAAACTGGCAGTGTTTAAATCCTGGCATCTGCATTGTCTCACTTAATTACACCCCTGGACTCCTTTCAAAATCCTTTCATTTGCTGCAGGCACATCTATTGGCAAAAGGGGAAGAAATCAGATGGAAGCAATCGAACGGGGCTCGGGATTCCCAGGGCCCCGCGCCCACCCTGGCACCCTGGCGGAACGGGTCCTTTAGTCTGTCTGTCCCCGGCACTCCCACCCCGTGCTGAACGGCTCTGACTGAACAGCAAAGGGAAAATGTCACAATGGCAGGGACACGTTGGGAATTAAGGGAATTTTGGTGTTACGTGTCATAAATAAAGCTCTTCTCAACATTTGCCCACGTTTTTCACGCCCACGTAAGAATGCCTTCAAGTGGAATGCGGCTCCAGCTCGCCGGGCTGGGTGTCAGCACGTCCCGCTCCAAATCAGAGCGTACTCAAAGCTGGGGCAGAAGAGGCACCTGGGGACGCCTGCGACGGGCGTCCGCTCAGGGTGCCGAAAGCCCGGGTCGGCCGAGCGACCCCGCAGGCTGGCTGGGGGGGTGGGTGGGGCCAACATGCAGGACGTTGACCAGGTGCCCAGCCCAGCTGCTCAAGAGCCACTGCCAGAGAGGGGCAGACAAAGGAGCCCACTTGACTCTTCTTGGCAAATTCTTCATTTTTTATTATTTTTTTATGGACATGTCCAGAATAAAATTAATTTCTTTCCCAGACTCCTTATTTCCTTTGGTTTTGCCTTAATGAATGGCCACCATCCAAGCCAGGAATCTGAGATCATCTTGGACCTCTCGTCTCAGCTCCTGCCTGCAGCCCCGAATGCCAGCATCTACCTCTACTTGTCCCCTTCCTCGCGGCCCCGCCGCCACTGTGCTTGGGACAGGAGCTCAGCCCGGCTTCCGTCTCTCCTCCTGACTGCGCATCTCTCGGCTCTTTCCCTGCATCCTGAACCTGACATAATGATTTTCCCAAACTGCGAATCTTGCCTGGTTACTCCTCGATGGCTCCGAATTGCCTGCACAGTGAAACCCGAGCTGCTTAGCATAGAAATGGGGACCCTCCGCGATCCAGGCCTCGGTTCCCCCATCAGCCTCATTTCTCTCGCTATTAAAGTGCTCACTGTTGTCGAACCAATGGAATGGGATCTATGGACTGGAGTTTTGGAAAGGATACGTATAATCTCCTGAGACAACACAGTGCCGAATTTCTTGGATATCCTTTGTAGTAAAACACTGAAGAGAGAAAAACCTTAGGTTTGATGAAGAAACAAAAATGTGCTGGTTACGATGAATATTCGATGTTTGGGGGATGAAAATGGACACGTTTAGCTTCAGAAAATACTGTGAGTAATTCAACAGCTGGAGTGTTTATCCGTCTTTCTTTCATTTGTTCATCCAGTAATGAATGAGTGCCAGCAACACACCTGCACCGTGTCTCACCCTGGCCGCGCAGGTGACACAGGCCCAGCCCTCCACAGTCCAGTGCGGGGAAAGGTGAGACACTGTGAGTGACGCAATGAGGGTGCAGGAAGGCACCCAGCTTCAACGACGCGCACCGGTTGGCTCTCTTCATTGCAGTAGAAAAGCTCAGGTCATTCTCGATTGAGCCAAAAACAAAAGGAGAGAGAGAGACAACTTCAGGAGCAGTTTGCATTCGGGTATAGTCTGATCCAGGAACCCCCATCATGTTGCCGGACCCCCCTTCCTCCGCTCAGCTCCAGCGGTGTCTGTGTGGCTCCTCCTCAGCGGGTCACTGGGATCTCCGGGCCTGTGTTCTACCCCTTCACCAACTTCATAGAAACAAACACGCGGGACCCTTTTCCTAACAGTTCTATAAAATGGCCCCAGGTGCTCGAGGGCTCTCGCGTGGGTCCCATGTCCTCTCTTGATCCAGACACGTGGCTGAGAGAAGGAAAAGCACTTGTGGGCAGATGTGGTCCATCCTGCGTCAAGCACGGGCCAAGCTCCAGCTGATCAATGCGGCGCCCGATCAATGCAGCGCCCGATCAATGCGGCTGAAGTAAGAGAACCGAAAAGGAAATGACCGAAACCAGGAGGAGAGATGTTGAACACGCAGAGAGCAATACGAGCCTGCGCCAGGGCTGGAGCTGGATCTCGGGCGATGAGCAGAGGGAGCCAAGCAGGGGAGGTGATGAGCGCCGCTCCAGGCAAAGGCGGCAGGTATGGAAACAGCCCTCCGAGCACACGGGGCTTTCGGGTGCGTCCTGACATCACCTCCGGGCAGATGGCAGGACGAGAGGCCAGAAATAGCCTCTGCTCGTAGCGCGCTGGGGAGTCCTCCAAAGCTGCAGGATCTTTTGGAGAGACCAAGCGTGCCGGGACGCGCACACTCTAAAATTTCCGAAATGTCTGGGGAAGATGTCGCACGGCCCTTTTCTGAAGAATTATGACCCAGGGCTCCAAACCTGGTCGTGACAGTCACGTGGACAAAAGATGGGTTTCTGACCTCAAGCCAACCTGGGAGGAGACTCTGCCCCGAGGGAGACCCTGGACGGGTGAGTCACTGGTGAGAACTGGGGGACCCGCACTGGGTGGGGAGAAGCATCTAGGGAGCAGCAGGTGGCGCCGAGGAGGAAAGGGGCAGCGGGCAGATGACCTTAATGGCGGAAGCTAGAGACAGGAGTGACCGTCCTGAGGCTACTAAGCTGCTGGGTTCAGTAAGGAGCCCAGGTCCCCGAAGAGATTTTAGTTGTCAGGAGGCCAGGCTGTGTGACTGTCCCGTTTGGGCCAACTGTGCAGGTGACAGTGCCGCTTTCTCTCGTGAATCTTCTCAGGGAACCCTGCTCTTGGGCTCATCCTATAAGAACATGGGCCTCGTCCCCTAAAGGAACTCAAGTAATTTAAGAGCCCGGCGCCTGTCAATCCAGCGTCTTCACACTAACGTGAAGACAATGGAAAAATTCTGAAGAACAGGGTCATAAAAACACACGCAAGCTTTGTGTTCTTCAATTAATTCAACATAAGAGAGCATCCGAAAGGGGGGGCAGGAGCAGGGGAGGGGGAATCAAATGCTCCATTTCTTCCCCGGGCACGGGGAGTTTTCCTACTCTCGTTGGGACAGAAGCCTTTGCTCTCAGGCTCCTTACTTGGTAGCAGCCCAGGGTTTTCTTATCCACGTGGGGCTTTCGTGATCAGGGCCGTACCCCCAGGACTTCAGCCTTCTGGGTGCTCGGGTTTGCTGACAGCGGGGCTGAGACAGGTCTACGCAGAAACGCATCCGCGCCCAGTCTGAAAACCCCTACTCATGAAACGCGGGCCAGTCGCCATCGCTAAAGGGTGTCTGGATTCTAATTTGTATTGCAAAATTACCTATTTTAATATATATATTTTTACCAGAGGCTCGAAATATTCTATTTCTCTTTAACCATAAAATGTTAACAATTCTGAGGTGAAATCAGTGGGTGAAAAACAATCCTTGAAATTAATTTACAGACATTGTTCACTTTGGGGGATGCATCGTACTGAGACATGATAGTTGCAAGTAGGAAAAAAAATCCCTCCATCATTAATCACACAAAATAATTGCTCTTATAAAAATGTAATTTCAACACAGAAATCAAATGCGTTTTTCTTTTCTTGTTCTGGAAAAGAGGCACCCGGAACAGCACACCTGAGACTCCGTGGTGAGTCTTGTAGACGATTCAGCGCTGGGGCAGAATCCGGGTTTCTAATTGAGCAGCTCCTCTCCCGGCAGGTTATTATGATGAGGTTGAAACATTTACGCTCATCTCTGTTATCAGGCGAGATAATTAGATATTTCCACCGCAAAATAATTTACCTTAATGGGCCGTAACTTGCAATATGTAGTTTTAAACTGCACATTTAAATAATATACTATCTGTCTCCCTTAATTTTACTGTAATTGTCTCCATGCGGTGGCCTTATTTCCCCTTTTCAAAGCGCAATTGACTAAAACAACATACTGAACGTCTTTGGCTTGTTAAGTTTGAGATTTTAGACTAGGTTCCCCAGCAAGCGCGTTCAGAAGTTTACTAAATCCTTAGTGTCAAAATGAGAGTAGCTTTGAGCTGGAAAAACAAAAGCCGAGCCTGTAGCCTGTCTGAAGGTTTGAGGATTACACGTGGGACACCCCTGCCAGGGAGGCGCTGAGAGACGCGGTGGGACTTTCTTCGCAGCCCCCTCTGCGCGGTCAGCCAGGAGCGCCGCCTGCTGCGCTGAATCCCCGTCTCCGCGCGCTCTCGGCCTCGGCCTCGGCCACATCGCTTTCTCTGGGGCAATGTGTGCGCTGAGTACTTTGTCCTTTCAGTCCTTCCAATGTTCTGCCAGCTACAGTTCGTGGGCCAAGCGGGTTCCTGGGAGAGAGAGGGCGCCCCGACAAGCCCAGCTCAGAGGACTGCAGATCTACTGATCCCACCTACAGGTGGGCTCTGTGCGGGGACGTTATCATCACCGAAGACTCACAATCACAAAATTGGTTGCAAGTAGCGAGGGCTTCAGGATATAGATGGATGCTCCCAGCCAGGGCACATCCACTTGGTCTGAACAATCCTTTGGTTAGAGGTGGGAGTGAGTGTCCCTGGACTCAGTTCACCTAGGCAAAGCTGGGCATGATTAAACTCTAATTTTATTTACCTTATGCTCTCTTTTTATAGTAATTTAAGAAATACGGAAAGATTCCAATTTTTCAAGAGTTTAGGTTCACAACTATGTGTGTGTGTATATATATATATGTGTGTGTGTATATATATATATATATATATATATATATAAACATATTTATATACAGGCCAACACCTTCAGAGACCTGTATCAGAACGTTCCACGGCCTTTCTGAGTTATTTAATGTCTTAAAGATTCAGTTTCCTCATTAATAAGTATGCTGTTATTGGAGACTTAAATAGTATGTATCACTACATGTATAAAAGTATAAATACCATGCAAATGATTAAATATTAACAGTAAGAATGCAAAGAATACTAACAGTAATAGCAGATAATCTCCACAAAGGGCCTTTCTCTGACGTTGAGGATAAGATGCTAATCACCCAAGTCTGTGGCTTGTCCCAGACATATGTCCTTCGTAGCTTCTCTTCTCATTATGATCTTTCCTAAGGAATACAAACATTCCCCGAGCAAACTTGTTTATGCTGCTAATTAGTCACATCTGGGACAAAGTGTTTGCAAAGATAAGAGGCAACACATAGCTGTCTGATTTACGAGTATGATTTTATTTTTTTAGAATTCAGTTGAGAAATGCAGTCTGACTTTATAGTATATTACATCCATGTTATTAATGCATTAATGTGCACCCTTTAAAACAGAAGTCCACTTCTTTTCATATTCTAAAAAAAAAATCCAAATAAAGAATGAACATCTAATGATACCTTCTGTTTCGTTTGTTTTTAGCACTGAAACGTATCTTCAGAGACCCACCTCACGGACCATCTCCCCGGGCTCGGCGTTGAATGGTCCTCTGGCAAATGAGCAAAAGCTGCTCTGCGGGTTGTTTTGTTTCCAGAATCTCTGTGGCGTCCACATTTTAGACTGAGCTAGAATAATTAATGGGATATTATTTGTCAGAAAGTTGTGCTTGGGGCCGTCCCGCCTGCCAGCAGCTGCTCCCGGCTGCTGCAGCATCGTCGTCAGATCGGAGCCCAGTGAAGCCCCTAGTCGGCCGCTGCCGTGTGCCGGCAGCTTTACTTTCAGCACATTCGTCTCCACGTGCAAAACTCAAGGTCGTATGTCTGCCCTTCAAGTGCCTTTTGATTAGTCTAGTCCCACAGGGTCGTTCTTCAACTTAAAAGCCTGTGTCTGGCGCCCCAAATATACGAAGTGAGTTGCACTGCATTGGTCATAAAAGCCACCAGTGCTAGATGGTGGCCACCACTGTACACGTGCCCGGCTTTGGCTGGAACTTAACAGATCACTGCCAGAAGGGCACCCCCTCTTGTAGGGCCTGGCATGACGAGGCCTTCGAAGCGCATTTACTGCACACGGCTCCCCAGGTGGCGGCCCAGGCCCCAGGCACGTTCAGGAGCTATGTTCTCACACAGCGCAACAGACAGCAAAGAGGTTACATGTGGCAATACCATGCTTCGGGTTTCATTGGATTGAGTTATCGGTCCTCCAGAAGATCAAAGGAGGGGATCCCGGGGAGGGGCAGCCCCAGGAGGTGCCATGGGGCAAACGCCCGACGATGGGCAGCTGGAAGGAGACTGACTCTCAGGGAGCCTGGCTTCCTCCCAGCGAGGCCGCGGGGCGAGGGAGGAAAGAGGCGGCTGGTCAGGCCTCCCAGCTGGACGACAGCTCCAGAGGCTGAGGACCACAGATCTGCAGTCTGAAGCGTATTTGTCAAAATGTTTCAGGTATGTTTAAATCATGCAGCCTTGCAGTTGGGTTGAATTAACGGTCGCTCTCTCTGTATCACTAAGAATACGGAGTACATGGATATTTCTCAAAAGTTTTGCTTTAATAAGAAACTATAACATAGCTATTCCTCTCTAAATACAGGGGAAAATAAAAATAAAGACTTATAGTAAATATCTGTATGGAGAATCACAAAACTGCTGACTCCCTGGCTGGTTAATACGTAATTAACTTCAAACGAATCCGTCTTATCTGTACGTGTTACTGGACACTGAGAAGCAGGACAGCCGTCAAATACATAAGAATCAGTTTGTACAATTACAATACCAGGAATAGAGCGGTTGTCAGACACGTGCAGAAGCAGTAATGGAATTTGTAGAACAAGGGCTTAAAAGGCGTGAATTCACAGAAACCTATGAAAAGATGTTCAGACTTAACTGGTAATCAGGGAAATAAAGGTCAAGCCTCAGTAATAAAATAGTTTGCACTCATATTTGAAAAACATGAAAAACTAGCACCTGTGTGGAGGACCGTGATGGAAGCAGGGCTCGTTGCTGTGAGAATGTGTATTTGCATTTGTATTTTGAAGGACAATATGGAATATCTAGTAAAGCTGAGGAAACGCACGCCCTCTAATTGAGTCACTCGACTCACAGGTATAGAGGGAACCCGGGGAGACGGGAACAAGAGCCTAGGGAGGGAGCCACAGCACAAATACCCGCCCGCAGGAGGGGACACGAACAGAGAAGAATTCAGGCCGTGGGACGTGACGGAGCCGTGAAAAGAAGCGAGCTGTCAGCACAGATGACTCAGACCCAACGGAGATCAATACGCGCCCTTTCAGAAGAACGCACGTGGGCCTTACAAGTTACAGAAAGCTCTAAAGCAGGTCAAACAAGGATGGATATAGGATGTATGTTTCTCAGGGGTATCTGTAAGTGGCTAGAGGTCATGGAAATTATTACCATCTTGGTTTGTCACAGGAAAGAATCTTAAAATTACAATCTCTGTTTTTGAACATTAACTTCTGCCCATTTGTCAGTGACTATCTGATTGATCTTCTTCGCATGCGCATGTTCAATAGGGTAGAGCCGGATTAGTTCATTTATCTTTATTAATAGCTGATCAGAGAATACTGTTCAACTTTAATTTCAGAAAGTTTCTTTCTCTTGAAGTAAGAGATACAGCAAACGTCTTTAACGTAATAAGTCTGGCAGACATTCATGAAACCACCGTTACTTGACAAATTCCGAAAATTAAAATCATGTCCAAGTCTTTATTTTTCCAGGTTTGATTTCTGCTACTTTTACATGTTTCTGTCAAAAAACAAAAACAAAAAACTCGCACGAAAGAACTTTATCACTCTCTGTCAAACACTATGGAACTTCCTTAAAAAAATTTAAAATAGAACTACCATATGATTCAGAAATTTCACTTCTGGGTATTTATCCAAGAAACCGCACAAAAACACAAATTCAAAAAATATATACACACCCATGTTCACTGCAGTATCATTACTAATAGCTGAGATATGGAAACACCAGGTGTCTGTCAATAAATGAGTAGACAAGAGGTGGCATATATCATACACGATGGAATATTACTCAGCCATGAAAAAGGATGAGCTCTTGCCATTTGCAACAGCAGGGACAGGCGTGGAGTGCGTTACGCATTAACTAAAGTTTGCACCTACCGAACCAAACGATCGCTCCTCACGGTTTGCGCTGTTTCATTGTTTTACATTTTAATTGCCCGTTGGAGGCAGAAGGCCCAACAAGCATTGAAGATAAACTTGTAGGACTGACACTACCTGATTCAAGACTTATTGTACAGCTACAGTGAGCAACCGAGTCAGCGCAGTGTTGGAAAAGAATTAACCAAGAGATCAGGGGAGCAGCACAGAGAGCCCCGAAACCGGTCCACACGAACAGAGTCAGCCGACTTTGACAAACGGGTAAAGGAAACACAGCGGAACGAAGACAGTCTTTTCAACGGATAATTCCAAAACACCATATGCAGAAAAGCAAAGAATCTAAACACTTTATACCCTTCACAAAAATTAACTCAGAATGGGTCACAGACCTAAACGTAAAACCCAAACAATAAACTCCTAGAAGATAACAGGGGAAAACCTACGTGCCCGTGGGTACAATGATGCCCTTTTAGACACAACACCAAAGGCAGAATTCATGAAAAAAGTAACTGATGAACAGCACTTCATTAAAATTAAAACTTCTGCTCAGGCCCGGCCGGGCGTGGCTCAGCGGTTGGGTCGACCTAGGATCCAGGCGATCGGGGTTTGATTCCCGGTCAGGGCACATGCCCGGGTTGCGGGCTGCAGCTGATCAATGACTCTCATCATTGATGTTTCTATCTCCCTCTCTCCCTCTCCTTTCCTCTCTCTGAAATCAATAAAGATATATTTAAAAAAAATCTATAACAGATAAAATACAAAATAAAATGGAAATGGGGCTCCTTTGTTAATACCGTCCATCTTAAAAAAAAAAACACAACAAAAAAAACTTCTGCTCTGTAGAAGACAACATCCAGTGAGACGACAGGCCACAGACAGGGAGGGGACAGTTGGGCAACAGATACATCTGATAAGGACCATTATCCAAACTATGCAAAGAGCTCTTAAAACTCAATAATAAGAAAACAATCGGCCCAGTTCAGGGGGAGCAACGACTCTAACAGACTCCTCACTGAAGGGGATGCACGGAGCTTACGTAAGCAAGCGGGTGCCGCCAGGGAAGCGGGGTCAGAGCAGAGATGAGACGCCCCTCGCGCCTGTCAGCACGGCCGAATCCCGAGCTCTGACGCCGCCAGGCGCCGCGGGGCGGTGGGGCAGAGCTCTCATCGTGGCCGTGGGCCCCCGACACCGCCCGGAGACGTGTCGCACGGACGCCCGCCTGCGGGTTCGCTCACACTCCCACACCTTGGGAGCAGTCGTGGCGCCTTTCGGTAGGGAGCGCCGTGGACAAACCCACCGTGGTCCCCCCGGCGGGGAATGGTATTTCCTGCTAGAAAGAAAGGAGCTGTTGAGCCAGACATGGGGAAGCGTGATGAGCATCCCTAGGTGCGGAGAGCCCATCTGAAAGAGGACACTCTGTGCCATCCAGCTCCAGGACGTTCTGGGAAGGACGGAACTGTGGACACAATAAAAAATAATCGGTGGCTGCCGGGCGTGGGGGAAGGAGGGACAGGCCGAGCACGAGGGGTTTTTAAAGCAGTGGAGACTCTGTATAGTATTATAACGACGGATATGCTACACACTCTAGACGTGCAGCACCCCCAGGGAGCCCTCGGGGGAGCCCGGGTTTGGGGTGTCTGTGGCCTGCCCGGCCGGCTTGTCCCGGGGAAAGGGAACGCGCTCCTCTGGCGCCTGCGGCTGACGTGCGGGCCGAGCCTGTGTGGGGGCAGGAGGCGTGTGGGGAACCTCCCTGCCTCCCTCTCGATTTCAGTGCAAACCTAAGACTTCTCTGGAGGAGACAGGCTTAGGAAAAGAAAGTAAAAGAAAACACTTCGTAAACCACTGCGCGTCACCCAAACACCAGACAGCTACTTTCGGGTCGCGGGTGGCGTTTGACAAATGTTACTTTGGATCTGGAGTGGAGGGTAAGAGTGATGGGGGGGCTGTAGAGTGGGGGGGGCAGGAGAGTGATGGGGGGAGAGAGTGATGGGGGGAGAGAGTGATGGGGGGAGAGTGATGGGGGGAGAGAGTGATGGGGGGAGAGTGATGGGGGGAGAGTGATGGGGGGAGAGTGATGGGGGGACAGTGCGGGGGGGCTGGAGAGTGATGGGGGGACAGAGAGTGATGGGGGGTGGGAGAGTGATGGGGGGAGAGTCGGGGGGGCGGGAGAGTGACGGGGGAGAGTGGGGGGGCTGGAGAGTGATGGGGGGAGAGTGATGGGGGAGAGTGGGGGGGCTGGAGAGTGATGGGGGAGAGTCGGGGGGGGCGGGAGAGTGACAGGGGTGGGAGAGTGATGGGGGGAGAGTGATGGAGGGAGTGATGGGGGGAGAGTGATGGGGGGAGCGATGGGGGGAGAGTGATGGGGGGGAGTGATGGGGGGCTGGAGAGTGATGGAGGGAGAGTGATGGGGGGAGAGTGACGGGGGTGGGAGAGTGATGGGGGGCAGAGAGTGATGGGGGGAGAGTGACGGGGGGAGAGTGATGGGGGAGAGTCGGGGGGGGGCGGGAGAGTGACGGGGGCGGGAGAGTGATGGGGGGAGAGTGGGTCCTTAGAGCAATGGCTCCAACAAATGTGTTTATTCCGACGTGACAACGGGGAGAAACAGGTGGGCGCCCAGTCCTCACGTCTGAGGCCGACTGAGCTGAGGGCTCTCTCAAGGTCCCCAAATGAGTGTTTAAAACCTGCAACAGTGGCCTCAGGAAGTGGAAATGAGACGTTAAATTTAGTTTTGCTTGTAAATGAGAAATATCCGAACCCAAGCACGTGCGCTCTGTGCCAAGCTCTCCGGATCGGCAGCGTCAGCCGGGTCTGTTAATCCCGGGCCGCGGGCGGAGTTCGGCCCATCGGCGTCTCCGCCAGGTCTGAGGATCCGTCACCGGCTCAGGGAGACAGGAACCCACTGCCGGCTGCCCCTGTAATAACTCTGCCCTTCGTGCGGCACCCTCGCCCCAAAGCCTCCCCCCCTCTCCCGGCGCTGAGGGTGCCCTGCCCCTTCGGGGGGGACGAGGCAGCTGCTCCCCAGGGAATATTAAGCGGCGAGTGGGGATCAACGTGCAGGAGAAAACCGCACCCAGGCAGCAGTGGGGAGGAGAGAAGGGACACGGCCGCCTGGAATGACGCGGAAAACGGGCAGAGGAGAAGGGCAGTTTCTTCTATTTCCAAATTCAAATGCAGACAATTCTTACCTTAAAGATTCCCGACATTTCATGTCAATTTTCCCTTGATACAAGCCTGTCACTCTGTCCTGAATTTGGGGCCTGTGTTCACGAGTGCGACACGACTCGGAGCCGGGTGTTCTTGGCGGGTCCAGGCGTCTCGGGCCCGCTCTGTCCCGTGAGAGGCGCGTTGCACTCACTGCCCACTAGCAGCAGGTCCCACTGGGCAAGTCCTGCCTCTGGAGCGCTCTTGCCTCCATGCTTTCGCTTTTCTGTGAGTGTCTGGCTCCCGACACAATTCCCGCCTGTCTCGCCTCAGTCATGCGTGTGCGTGTGACGCAGCAGGAGGGTTTCTGTCTGTTCATCAGACGGCTGGAGACAGCTCTGCACTCAGCCTCCCGCCCCACCTGAGGCTCTTTCAGTACAAACACGTCAGGCCTTTGCCTGCCTCAGAGCTACCTGCCATCCGTGAGCCCCCTCTGCCAACGACATAAGGTGCCAGGGCAGCCCCGCAGCGCCTTTCTCTCGCGGTTGCCGAGACTTGCGGTGCTTTGCTCGGATCACTGTCGCCTTCGCCCTCAGCTCTCACCCCCACGGGTAAAGCCCGGTCCATGATTCATGCAACTTCCACTTTTCCTAACCGCTCAACCACATTACAACCAACCTTTTAAATTTTAATTTTCTATTACAATTTATATTCAACTGATGGCTGCCAGAGGGGAGGGGGTTGGGGGGGGGTGGGAAAGGTGAAGGGACTGAGAAATACGAATGGGCAGTCACCAGACAGTCCCGGGATGGACAGTCCAGCACAGGAGCACCGTCAGTGATGCTGTAATCACTGTGTGTGGGGCCGGGGGCACTGGGAACATCAGGGGGACCACAGTGTAAAGTATATGATTGTCCAACCACTGTGCTGTGCGCCTGAAACTAATGCAAAATGACATTGGACATAATAAACAACCTTAGTCATTGGATACTGCTAGAGAAAATTAAACCAAAATATTAAAAAATTCCCTCCATACCTCTGTTTTTGTTCTATGAATCCCTATTTGCTTCCAGCTACACATCTCAGTATTTTCCACTTTTACCAAATAACCTCACTTCTCACTTTGCAAAGAAAATAGAGGTCATTGGACAGCAAATCTCTTATCTTCAGGTCATCCTGCCCATCTCACCCATATGTGTAAGGAATCTTTTTCCAGTTGTATCAGTGGAAGACAGGTAAACAGTCTCATCTAAGGCTAACCGGAGGCTCGCTCTCTGGTGTCCATATCATCACTTCCGTTAGTCAGTCTCAAATAAATGCGCCCGCTCGTTCTTTCATCCATAAAGTATCAGGAACCAGGGGCTGCGGGAGGCCCTGGCCATACAATGATATTCAGTCTCTGATTTTGAAAACAGCGTTTGGTGGGGAGCGAGAAACAAGCACGGGGTCAATTTTGACGCAAGTACTCTTATCACGGCTACTCCAGATGCCTGACTTTCCGGATATGCAGGTGCACCAATTAACACCACTTAAAAAATCAAGAAGGGGCACCAATTGTCAGGGGACCAAGTTATTTTAATAATGCCAAAAGCCTCCTTCCTCCCTCCCCCTCCTCAGTTTTCACCGAGGTGCTGGGTGCTCGTCCCACCGTCAAATGCGACGGGGTTCTCGTGACTTCAGCTAAAAATCGTTAGCAGCACAGGGAAGGGGCAGGTGGGCGGGTGTGAGAAGGGGAGGTGGCGTCAGCGATGCTCACCCGGGCAGTTCAGGGAGCACTCAGGAGTGAACCCTCCGAGCTACTAAACTTTAAAAGTTTCCTCCACAACCACCAGGAGCCTGGTTTCCATGCAACTCAGGTTTGAAGCGTGGCGTCCACGTGCCTTGAAAAGGAGGTGATTAAACAGCAGCACCCTGAGCTGTTCCCCGGCTGCTGCTTCCTGGCAGATGCTGAACTGATCTGCACAGGAAGAGCTGTGGTCTGTACACAGGTGTGTGCGAGTAAATGCCTTACACAGGTGTGTGCGAGTACATGCACACAAATGTGCACACCTGCCTGCAGGCGCACATGCTAAGGGGCATGCAGACACATGTGCTTGCATTTTCACACACATCCACACATACGTATGAATGTACACGCCTCGGCATACATTTATATTCTTGCCCTTTTTAGCTTGAACTTGAAGCAAAGAATTATTATTATTATTTTTTTTTTTTACCGAAAAGGGTACAAAGTTCCTGCCAGCAGTCACCACCCATAATGCCCCAAAAACAACAAAATATAAAACAAAGGAGCACAGGACACAGCTGAGGGGTCGAGCTCAGGGGAGCGTCCTCAGGTACACGCCAAGCTGTCATCTCACATGACCGACCATCAACGACTAACACGGGTACAGTTAACACGGGCTTAAATGATAGTCTTTTAAAAGATGTGCCCACCTGAAACCTCAGAATGTGACTTTATTTGGAAGAAAGGCTTTTGCAGACGTAACGATAAAAATCTTGGATGAGGGCAGGTCCCCAAATCCAGGACCAGTGTCCTTATAAGAGAGGACACGGGAGGCCCCTGAAGGTGGAGGCAGAGATCGGAGCAACGGCGTCCCTGGGTGGGGCGCGACATTAAGGACTGTCCTCTGAGCAAGGTGAGAGATTGGCGAGTCCTCAGCGGGAGACCGAGCGAGCCGCGCGCACCTGTCCCCTCGGCCTCGGCGGCAGGAGCGCGGAAAGCAGGGCCTCGGGCCGCAGGAGGGGACGCGGGGGCCACCCGTGAAGCTGCGTCTGGGGGCTGGGAAGCACAGCGGGGTGAGTTATGAATAGAAAGGGGGAGACGGCAGCAGGCGCGGAGCCGGGGGAAGTACAGGGATTCACACTCGGGGGGCCGGGGAGGCCCCCGACCTTGAGAGGAGGGAAACGGATTCCAGGTGGAAGCTTTGCTGTCTCGTAACCACGAAGGGAAAGCCCCCGAGAGCCTCGTGGGAGCCTGGCCCGGTCACAGCACGGTCTGTCCCTCGGGGCTGTCACCTCCTCTCCCACGTGTCCCGGAGGCAAGGCCGCCCAGCGCTGCCTTGAGAACAGCGCTCCTGGGGCGGCAGACACGTCTCACTCGCTCCAAGCGTCACTGAGGAACGCTGGGGAGTTTGTGCCAAAGAATGACACTGTGGAGGGGAAGAGCATGTCTTGTACGTAAGAGGGTAAACTGAGCCACGGGGGAGAGGGGGAGACAGCGAGGGACGGAGGGAAAGTCCCACGCCCTGGGAACCCCGCAGCGTGTCTCGCCCTGTTGTGCTCGGGGCCCCTCCCGTGGGCGATGCCTTTCCTCACTTGCCCGGTTACTGCCCCGCCCGCCCGTGGGCGACACCCGTGAGGACAGGGTCTTTGTTGGTTCCCGGCGCCGCCCTGGGAACACGTGCGGAGCGAACGCGCCCGTTGGCCTCTACTCAGCGCCGGTTCCGATACCCGCCGGGCGAGTTCACGCCCAGCCCGTGAGCCCCGTCCAGCCCGGGCATCTTGACACCCTGTGGACTAACCAGGACCTTGGGAGAAAGGGGCAGAGGAAGGCTCTGCCTGCAGACCCCTACTGCCCCTCGGCCCCCGTGAGGCCCGGCTGGAGCTGAGGCCGCGCCCGCCCGAGCCCCGCGCTGCCCCCAGCTCCTCGGGGGCTTTGGGATTGAGCGCTGCGCCCGTCTCCTCCCCGTTAGAAGGGAAGTCTCCGTGAGGCCAGCGCTCTGTCTGTCACCGGAGCCGTCACGGTGCCTCCCCAACAGCATTTCTCCAAAGAAACGCTATTAGACAGTATTTTTGAAAAGGAAATTTCAACAACAGAGCAGCAGAACTCACCGGGAAGCGGCTCCTGGGATCCGGGGACGCGCTCTGCGCCGCGTTGGAAGCCGGCGCGTCAGCCCGGCGGCGGTGGGAGCGGGCGCAGGCTTTGCCCGTTAGAGCCTAATTGACTGCGCCTCTCCCGCCTCCGCCCCGGGATGCCTGCCGCCCAGTTAGCCTGCAGGCTCCCAGGATTTGGTTGTGCAGATATTTACACCCCTGATCTGCGCAGGAGCAGCGCGTAATTAGCCGCGACGGTGACTCAGTCCCCACAGAGGCCTCTCCGCCTCCCACGGAGCTTTCCAAGAATAGCTTCCGAGACAGGTTCTCGGAGAATAAAAGCCAAATGCTTTGTCTGCAAAGGTCCCTCGGAGCCTAACAAGAAGCCAGGTGGGACTTAGAGAGAAGCCCTTGGCTCGTGGCCCCGGAAAGACGCGGGTCCGTCCCCGTGGTTACTCTGCCCTATTTAAGGGACAGGACATAGCTCGCTGTTCGTTTTGCAGGCAGGGAAAAAAAGTATGTTGTAAATTTTACTTTTTCTACAACTTTCGAAAGATTTTGAGGGGAGAGAAGCGGACGGAGAGCTGCTCCCATCATCCACGTCGGCGGGCACCATGCTTCTCACCTGCGCACGTCCGCTGTGGGCCCTTGATTCAGTCACTCGTCCAACAAATGCTTAACTGAGAATTATAAAGCGCAAGAAATTGCACAGAATAAAGAGCTGTGTAAAAACTTAGTAAGAAAATAATAAGAGAAGAAATAAATGCAACGAACCTCAATAAAAGAGAGAAAATTGAACAATTAAAGTTATTTATTTCAGGTCCTGAGAGTTGCCTTTTTGCTGAGCCTTCACCCAGAGAACTCAGTGCAGAGGCGAAAAAACAAAAACCAAAAATAACAGCAACCAAAAAAAAAAAAAAAAACCCCAAGGGGAAGGTATGACATAGTAAACATTTAAAACACTTCAAAATGTTTGGAAATAGTGACAATCTATTCCACCAAGGTGGACACACATTTAGTCCTGTTTTTCTTAGTCCTGCGTATTCAGTGGCTGGCTCGGTGTTTAGGGTAACATGTGTCTCTGCTTCCGTGCGGGGCCTTGGATGAAAACACACCGGCCGACGCATCACAGCCCCAGAGCAGCGGGAGGGCGGCACCTCTGTCGTAAATAAATAAACGCTGTGGGTTGTTTGACACGGGGGTTAGGTGCCCTGCGAGGGGACCCGAGACACTTGGGGAATCTCTCTGGAGGAAGGAGAGTTCGAGGTCCAACGCAATGAATACACTCTCTGGTATTTATTGAACGATTTTGTGTGTGTCGGACATCGAGTTAGATGCCTTCCATTCCTTAT
Organism: Miniopterus schreibersii; assembly: GCF_964146895.1. Taxonomy (NCBI): domain Eukaryota; kingdom Metazoa; phylum Chordata; class Mammalia; order Chiroptera; family Miniopteridae; genus Miniopterus; species Miniopterus schreibersii. The sequence goes on from NC_138107.1 coordinate 88,930,958, forward strand.
AATGTTTATTCCCAGTAACAACTCCCTGAGTTAAGTCAGATTATCCACAGTTTAAAGGAGCTAAGGTTTAGAAAGGTCCATAGATGTGCCCAGCTTGGAAAAGGTGACATCTGGAATTGGGACCAGATCTGACAGATTCCGAGCCCCGTTCCCTTGACAGTGCTGACCCTGTCCCGAAGGTGGGCGCTGGCCCAGACCCAGAGTCTGCCAGGCCCGTACCTGGGTGCCCACAGGAACCCACTGATGAGTGTAAATTCCAGCTGGGGGCCATGTCCAGCCTTCAAAGGTGTGGGGGTGGGACTGGCTGGGGCCCGAGGACCAGATCTGAAGGACATGTGAGACGTCAGGCTAAGGAGTTTGGTCTCCCTTTACCTTGACAATAGTGGGTAAACACTGGGAGATTTAAAGTGACTGCACAATTAGACTTGCATTTCACAAAGAGAGGTCCCCCCTGGTGGTGTGCCCTGTGGGCAAAGGAGCCCTGACCGGGTGAGCTCAGGTGGCACAAGGAGCCAAGACGTCAGAGCCACGGGAACAGCCGCTCTTGTGGGTAAAATCACAGCTTCACGTAGAAGCATATGTTAGACCTGCGGGGACCCTCGGAGTTCTTTAGACACCGCCTTCGTTTCGCAGGCGAAGAAAGGCAAGCCCGGGACGGTCGCGCAGGGTCCGGACGCTGCTGAAGATGTTAGCGAGAGCGTTGTACAGGTTTTCTGGCTACAATGACTTTGAATTATTTGGTCGTTCCTGACCCAGGAGCCTGAGCTGGGGGGCTGGAGGGGCGAGTCTTCCCGGGGGGGGGCCTCCTTCCAGGGCATCCTCCCTGCCCCCTGCTGTCTTCCAGCCGAGTGCATGGGTCTCAACGAGTAAACACGATTCTGCAGCCAGGCTGCGGAGCTATGCGGTAATCAGTGTACATTTTTCATTTTTACCCCATTAAACTTTCATAATAAAGTGTTTCATTTGTCTTTGTCACTGACGGGTACTACCCACTTTCACGTTTTAAAATTCCTTTCTTTATGAGATACGCAGGACACAGGGCATTGCTCCGTTTGATGCACCACGAAACCTGTTTCGAGTAGAGCCTGCCCAGAGGACGCGGCGTCCGGAGGCCGCTCCTTGGAAGATCCAGGGTCGGAGGGCCCAGGCTGAGGCTCAGGTCTGTAGCTGACACACCGGGTAATACGCTTCCTCTCTTGTACTGTTTTCATGTGTAAAAAAAGGCACAAAATTCGTTTTCTTCACATGTGAGCATTAAATGTGTTGACTTAAGAACCATCCAAACCTGTAAAGGATCTTTATAAAATTTTATCTGAGCCAAAACTGACAACGACGTTGCCAGGAAGCAAGATCTCAGCTGCTTCAGAGACGGTTTTACGGCTTCTTTTATGCCTTAATTAAGGAGTAAAGGGAGGGAGATCGTCATGTGGAGGTGGGAGAAAGCAGGGCAGGGACGACTGCAAGGTAGTTAAGATCATGTGCTTTCCTGAGGCTGGTTTTGCTTACTTTGAAGGGGTGTTAACTTAGATGTAGAGGAGCAATGGACAAGTCTTGCTTAAGGCGCTGACAAGCCTTTCACTACCAAGTTACAGGCCTGGAGCCCGACGGCCCCATGACCCACCCTGGTAGGAGTTTATGGTCAGATCACACTGTGAGGTTATTTTCAGTAGAACCCCTTTCCCATCTACAAATGAGATGGTCATGAGATAAAGAATAATTAAGTCAGTTTTGCAATTTTTAAAAATTGTCGATGTAAGAACCATCCAAACCTGTAAGAATTTTTATGTGTCTGTTTGAGCCAAACTGGCAACAATTTCCAGGAAGCAAAATCTCAGTGGATTGAGAAAATGCTCCAGAGAATGGCAGTTTCGCAGCTTATTTTATACGTCACAACCAAAGGAGGAGGCGTGAGGGGGTTACATGAAATCCACCGGTGGTGGATTAGGGAGGCGAGAGAGAGCAGGGCAGGGCAATCTATGGGACTGGACAAAAAAGAAAATATAAAGACAAACTTCTTTTACATAGGAGGGTACAGGATCGTTCACAGTTAACATTGACAACACATAGCGATGGTTTTTGGGAAATAAGACAACAATGAGGGGCTCTGTGGTCTCCTTCTCTGGCGGGAGGTTGAACTACCTTGAGGGGTCTGGGAAAGGAATTACTCTGACGCTCCAAAGGAATCTTATCAAAGATGCAAAAAGTCAGCAGACAGGCTCAGTTAAGGTAAAGATTGACCTTTGTCAAGAAAGGCACAGGCCTAGGACGTGACTGCCCACCATGACTCGATTATAGTTAGGAAATTTTAATTTTAGATGCATTTCTTCTCGGAGCATTTAACAGACGCCGACCCTTTCATGTACCTACCCTGAGAAACAATCATGCTTGTGCAAGTTAAATGCCCACCGACATTTGTAGACAATAAATATGGACACATTAGCTTCCTTTCCCCAACTCTCTCCCAAATCAACTGTTAGGCACTAGATGCCTGGGGATATTGTGTTCTAAGTAACATGATACAGGACAGGTACTGGGCCAGAGCAAGTCTGCCTCGGGCTGGCCTGTGGTATGTGGGTTCTTGACTTTGTGCAGGAAAGATTTCACAGCACAAGTCCAGGAGATTTTGAGAGTATGTCTGTTAAAGCTGGAGATAGTGAAACAAGGAAGGGGCCTAGGATAGAAGAAACAACAGGGCAGAGCCTAGCGGGAGCTGCTGCCAGCTGGAGGGTCAGAGAAAAGGGGGTCTGGGGGACAGGGTCGGGGGTTAGCCTGGCATGAGCTGCCACTGCCCATTGCTCCCCTGGTTGCCAGTCTCCTGGGGTCCCTTAGAGCTTAGGAGATGCACACCTGTGGGGGAGAAAGAGGGGTTAGGGAAAGGCATGGGTGTGCTCCTGGGAGGGAGAGCATAAACTGGGACCTCCGGTTTGAGGATTTTTAAAGGCTGGGAGGTTAGGGGCGGTCTTAGGGGAGGAAATACAAGGGAAAAACCATCAGCTTTTCCAGGTGTGTCCTTTCAGGTCGTGGTCTCTACTGATTGGTCAACACCAGGACAGGGAGTCATCAGTCATTGCAGCTGGTCCTGGTCTCACCTGCCTCTATTTTCTGCTTTTCTGGGCCTGAAACTGAAATACAATTGAGACCTAGATTTCATCCCCAGGGAGGAAAGGTCAGGGGGTCTAACTCACAAGACCAGCGACATACCAGGGGAGGAAAGGCCACCCCAGGGGGGCTAGGTGCAGCGCCAGTTTGTGGGGTTGCTAGGCACCCCAGACTTTGTGCCCACGTGAACGCCTGTATCTGCTGTAAATTGTTCAGCCAGTTTGTTCAGCTATCTGTCTCGGTCTCCCCATTCCACCTGCCAAGGAATTTTCCTAGCTTCTTCCTATCCTGTCTCAAATGGGCCTTGTTGTATATGTAGATTAGGTTTAACCTGCACTAAAACACACAAAGCTTAAATCACAGTATAATTTATAGACACACCTGCAATCCTCGCCCCCCCAACACACACACCTTTAAATGTCACACAGCCCCATTATCTTAATGGGCAAGGCTGTTTTCACTCCCGGGTCTGCCCTCAGGGATGCTATTTCTCTCCATTATTATGCTAAAGACCACGATTATCCTACCATTAGCGAGGTAACCCCCGTCCCTCTCCTACCTGGGAAGGTCCCCTGCCTCTCAGACTCAGCCCTGGAGTTTGGACCAGGCCTCAGCAGCTGTCGGGCCAGATGGATGGTCTTTAGTAGGAGGGTTTTTACATCTGCAGGATGGAAAACATCTGGCCGGTGGCCATAAAGCAGGGCTCTCATTTCTCTGATCTGAGGACCAAAGGACATTTGCTTCAGAATTTGGGGGATTTGTAATGAATTCTGAACACCTGAGAATCTTGGTCAAATTCAGTTCCATCAGTAAGGGCCTACTTGCAAACTGGAAACCAAAACGTTTAGTCTGGTATGCTTTTTTTAAAAAAACAATCCTCACAGGAAGAGATGCCTATTGATTTTGGAGAGGGGGGAGGGAGAAAGAGAGAGAGAGACAGAGAGAGGGAACATTGACTGGTTGCCTCCCACACATGCCCAGACCAGGATTCGAACCCACAGCCATTCAGTGTGCAGGACAGCACTCTAACCAACTGAGCCACACCAGCCAGGGCTGTTACGCTTTCCTGTTAAGATAGAAAGAAAATCAGCCCGGCCGGGCGTGGCTCAGCGGTTGAGCGTCAACCTAGGATCCAGGCGATCGGGGTTCGATTCCCGGTCAGGGCACATGCCCGGGTTGTGGGCTCAATCAATAACTGTCTCATCATTGATGTTTCTATCTCTCTCTCTCCCTCTCCTTTCCTCTCTCTGAAATCAATAAAGATATATTTAATTGCAAATGCAGGAAAGAGCAAAACTGCCCATTGTTGTCTTCTGCTTTGAAAGAAACCCTTTGACTAGTGACGGGGGCAGACTTTGCCACCCCAACAGATGCCTTATTGGCTATTCTGAGCTGGTCATTTTTAAGAAACAAAAGACTCAATAGGAATCTTTGACTTTCTCCCTGACTGCCTAGAATCAGGCAGAGGACCAGCCCCAGGAGGGGCGACATCGTCACAAGTGACTATAGATTAATATGAACTAAGTGGGGTGGACAGATAGGGAGCACCTAGCGGGGACGTTTTGACCCAAGTCCTCTCTGTCCCACTGTTTCCAGTGTGGAGCAAACACCTGCTTTTCCGTCTTCTCCTCTGAAGAACCACAACACAACCCTCTCTCTCCTTAGCTGGAGGCTGCACGTAAGCCTGAAGTCCTCGGGTCCCGCAGTCCCAGGGAGGCCCGGATGGACACACATGGTTAAGTTGGTCATTTTGTCCTGTGGTTTGACTTTTAGACCAGCCAGAGGAACTCAAAGAAAAGGAAGGGACATTTCCCCTCCCCAGCACTGGAAAGGAACAGACTCTTCTGACCTGAAACTGCCCCTCGCGCTATGAGCACCAGTCGCTGGCCCCGAAGGCTGGGAGCCTCGGGGACCTCTGGGCGGCTGTCCCCAAGCTGAAGGCTGCGGCCTGCAACTGGGCACAGATGGTCAGGTGGGAGGAAGGGGGGGCTCTTCTGGACATCCCGACGGAGGCCTGATGTCCACTCAGGGGGAACACTGTGTAAACGTGGTCAAACGTCTAAAGACTGTCCCACGAAATGTCACTGCCTACCAGGGGTTTCACCAGCAATAAGCAGTGTTACAAATATCTTGGCGTATGGAACAAGACTGTCAGGTGGGAAGGCTGGTGCGGAGCAGAGCCCCACGGGCAGGGCGGGCGGGGCAGGGCGGGACAGCCAGGCCTGGGAAGGAACAGGGTTCGGGTACATGCAGGTGCGAGCACATGCATGAGTTCATCACGAACCCTGCCGCTACAGGTGTGCAGCATTTGCAGGTAGCACAGTGTGCGTTTCATGGGCAGGCGGAGCCTCGCAGCACCCCTGCGGCGTTTGGAGAAACCTTTCCACAGCTGCCCGGGGTTGCGGTGCACCCCCGCCTAGTCCTGGCCTGAGTCCTGGTCAGGGTTTGCATCTGAAATTCCACATGGCGGAACCTAGTGTTATTGCACAGCCTAAGGTTTGATGTTAAATAAGCGGATAAGACAAAAAAGATTTGCATTTGCATGCCTGAGGAAGCCGAGCCTTGAGCCCCAAAGCTGGGTGAGGAGCCTCACTGGCCCATCTTTCGGGGAGGCCCCGTTTCTGAATTGGAAAGTAGCCTTGAACGCTGGAGCAGCACTGCCCAGCTTCCGGCGCCATGTATCATGTAATGGCTACAGACACAAAGCACGTCTAAGTTTAATTTCCTTTACTAATTTTTTTTTAACACTTTCTTATGTCTAAACAATCAACAGAACAGCGAATGTTCACCATTCGGTGTCAGCGGAGGGAGGGAAGTGCACACGCCCCGGAGCCGACATCGCAGGGTGACAGTTAGAATCTGAACCAGGAAGACCAGCGTCATGGTGGAGAGGCCGCCGTCTTCCTTCCACCGCAAACGGACTCTTCTGATTGGGTTTAAATTTCAGCAAGACACCTGAGCAGGATGGGACCTTAGAAAACAGCCCATCTCATTTGTAAACGCACTTCAGCTTTGAAGAGTTAGATTCCCATCAACATCACTGAGCAGGAATCAAATCTACATTGTTACAGGCACCAAAAAAAAAATTAAAAAATTGTAGTTTCCAAAAAATATAACGGCAACAAATTTTCATTTTACCAACATTTACATTTCCCCTCTTCTGGACTAGCCACAGCAATTACACCCGATTTCTTTCAGCAAAATTTACATGAAAACCAAACAAATGGAGCCAGAGAAGAAATCGCCAAGTCGGCCTCCTTACCTCAGCCTTGCGAAGAGGTGTCAGCACATTTTCATGTCTCGACTAAGACTCAGGACCTAAGGGCTGAAAGCGATGTGGGAAGGGTCACTTGATTCCATTTCGTGGCTTCTGGGTGCAGCTGCATCTCAGGACTGACGCAGTACTTTGTACCTTTTCTCTGGAGACACAGCGATGGGTCAATAAGTAATTCAAATAATTTGAGCAAAAATTGGTTCTAGAGAAGCACAAAAGGGGGGTAGAGAGAAAGAGGCAGCCTCAGCCTCCCACTGGGTTGCTGTTACTACGGCGCATTCGCCGGAAATCGGAGGTACAGTGCGGTCAACAGATGAAGAAAAAATTTCCATTGAAAAGAGAGTTTATTCCTCACGGTCGCCTCGCGGGGGCCCCTGAGAAGGCACCTCGGTCAGGCACAGGCTAAGGGGAGGGCAGGCACCGGGCGGAGCCTTTACTGTGGTTCCTTCGGGAAGGGGCAGGTGAGGAAGGGCCGGGGGCTTAGCCGACCTGGTCCGAGGGTCAGTGAGCTCGGGGCCCGGGGGCTGTCCCCGGCCGTCTGGTGCCTGGCCCTGGGGCCTGGGGTGTGAGGGCCTCCGGGAGAGGGGGGCCGTGGGCGATGGGTTTGAACCTGGAAGTCGACCCAGGAGGAAGACTCCTGGGGGACGTAGGGGGAGGGAGTCAGGGCAAGAGGCCTGTTTGTCCTAGGGTCACATTTCCCCGCGTTTTCCGAAGCAGGAAACGCGGCCGGTGCAGTTTCTGATGTTCCCAATGTTTACGAGGGAATACGCGGCTTCTGTTTGCCGTCGGTCAGCTGGGGCGAGGATCTGACATTCATCTCCTGTGAGAGAAAAAGAGAATTCACGGGGTAGCAGTTTACATAACAATCTAAGAGCCTTATGGCAAAAAAAGTGCAAAAACAGATTTAGGGTTTAGAATAGCGACGGTGAGCAAACAGCGAAGATGCCCGGCTGAGGCGAAGCCCAGGAGCCGAAGGGCTGACGTTTGGCAGGCAGAGGGACACGTCCTGCATCTGCACCTCGCAGCTTACACCAGGAGGCGGCCGAGTAGGAAAACCGCCCCTGAGGTGTCCTTCCATCTCTGGGCGGCGAGGGGGTCGCTGCTGCACCGCCGCGGGGGGCCCTTTCCCGCGTCCCCCAACCAGGAGCCTCTTACGGGGGGTCCTGTGCGGTGCTGCTCTGGTTTTCCCCCCTCGCAGCTGGACGTTATGAGCATAAAAAACAAGTCAGATGACATAAAATATCACAGTTGGTACTAAATCAACAGTCAAAGGGACCCTTATTCTGAATGGGGTGCGGGGGAGTCGGGGAAGGGGAAGGAAGAATTCTATTTTTAAATGTGTCTTTATTGGTTCCAGAGGGAGGGAGAGGGAAATAGAAACAGCGACCGTGAGAGAGTCACTGACCGGCTGCCGCCTGCACGCCCCCGACTGCGGATCGAGCCCACGACCCGGGCACGTGCCCCGACCGGGAATCAAACCGCCATCTCCTGGATCCTAGGTCGACGCTCAACCGCTGAGCCACACCAGCCAGGCAAGAATTTTCAGTTATACATGGAAGATCTGATGAGTGGAGAATTGGTTGATTTAAGTAATAATTTAAAATATTTTTTTGACTAAGACCAAATATGTTACCAAGGGAGTAACTATTCATTTTTTAGATTAAATGTATTGGGGTGACATTGGCTAATAAAATTATATAGGTTTCAAGCGTTCGTCTCTATGGCAGGCCATCTGTACGCTGATTGCACTGTGTGCCCACCATCCAGTCAGCTCCTTCCATCACCATCCATTTGGCCCTTTACCCCTTAGTACCCCCCCTTCCCTCTGGTAACCACCGTCCTGTGTCTACTGAGGAGAAGCTGATCTTAGGAAGAGGCTATAGGAGGTCGGAGGTCGGAGGGCAAGAGTTCAAAGTTCACCAGCTGGTCTGCCGGTGCACCGTTTGCTGTTGGTCACCCAGGAACTGTGATTTCCCCGGACACCTCTGAGTCTGGAGAAAACATCAGCACCGTGGGCCTGTCCCAGAGGGTTTTTTTATTAGCGGGTTAATTCTGATTTGCTGATAAAGCAGTTGTCGTGTCCAGAGAACTTCCCCAGGTGCCCGTGAAGACGGCCAGATTCAGTTTTAAGACAATAAGGTGATTTCTCCAAGCCAGTCACAGAACTAGTCTCGCTGCTTTAGAAAGAGCCACAGACTAGTTTCCGCGCACTGGCTGCTGGCCCAGCTGCGAGGGTCTCCCTGGCTTGAGGGCCCTGGGGCCCCCGAGAAGCGCGTCTGTCTCCCGTCCAGGGGGCTGGGCGGCGGAGGAGGCTCGGCGTCTCCTCGGTGATCCCTGTTCCGTCACGGATTGGAAACCTCGGGTGAGAGCAGCAGGCACACGTGTGCTAACTTAAACGCTGAGAGGAAAGCGGCCGGACCTCCGGACAGAATCGATCAAATACAATCAGAATTATTTTCGTCGTTGCCCCACGGAGCTTACCTGCTGATTCTTTTTTGTCTCTGGGGAGGGACGGCCCCAGCTTATCGGATCCACGTGGGAAATTTAAAAAAAGGCCACAGGCGAGTCCTGTGTTGATCTGTGGCTCGCTGGTCGCCCAGACGAAAGACTTCACAGGCTTGGCTGCAGCTCAAGCTCCAGGCGTGACTCTCTCCCGACCAGCGGGTAGAAGGAGCCAGGTGGGGAAGGAAGTGGGGTCAACCCCAGGCCCCCCGACCTGGACGTGAACAGGCGAGAGGAAGAGTCTTAGTGCAGCGGCTCTGCCCTAAACCGACAGGTTAACTCCCGGGGACGTGTCCGTGTGCTGGAATCCGACCCAATCACATCACATTAAAATTCCGCCCAGCCTGGGAGCAGAAAGAAGGGCCCTTCATCTCTCTCTGTGCCGCTTCCACCCTCCCACACTCACACAGAAACGTTTCTCTCCATCTCCATGTTAGGTTTTACCTCCTGAACTATTGCAATTCTCATTTCTGTGACTCCCCACCCCTTACAGGCACCCCACTGTCCCTAAATGACTAGCTTTCCCCACCAGCTCTCCTGAGTCCCCTCCCCTCCTGCCAGCCGGCCTGCTTCCCTCTGTCCCTGGTACCACCGAGTCCCTCCTTTCCCGTTTCCCTTCCGGAGTCACCTGCTCCTCCCGCCCCTTTTCACTGCCTTCCCTTGACCGGTGTGTGGCTTACCCTCCGGACCCCCACCATCTCCGCCTGAAAGCTGACCTTTCCCTGGTGTCTCTGTCCCGAGCGCCTCACCAGCCGTCTCCTCCCATCTCTACAGCCACCCGGCCCTGTTCGTCGCCAGCGTCCTCGGACACCAGGCAGGCAGCCGAGCGAAGCAAGAAAGCAAAGCGGGTGAAACTCAGGCTTCTCTGAGGCCCCTTAGCCACCGCTCGTCATCAGGGTGGAGCCCGACTGAGCCTGAGACCAGCAGAGTCGCCAAAGAGCACGAATGCGCGGCCCACGGACACAGACGCCGGTGTGGTGGAGGCCGGGGCGGGGGCCGGGTGGAGGTGGGTAGAGGGGAGCAAATGGGGACGTCTGCCGTAGTGTCAACAATAAAAAATAAAAATACATAAAAATACATAAAACATTTTTAAAAGAAAAGGGTACCAACAGAAAATAAAAGAATTTCAGTGCCAAAACACCCATGAGGAACATGGAAGAGTCGTGAACAAGGCAGGGTCACGGGCGTCCTTAGAAGGCGTGGGTTTCCCAGCCGCACCAGCTGCGCGTCCCTTTCCGGGGGAAGCTGGTTTCGGAGCGATCGGTGCACAGCCGGCCCCGGAGCAGGCGGCGTGTTCCCCAGGCGGCGGCCGGGGCTCGGGCGCGCTGTGGGCTGTGGCACCAGGCGACGTCAACCGCGTAACAGGAAGTGCGGTCCGTGACCGTGGGCCCGCGGCAGGCTCGCGGGCACCAGGGCTCGCCTGCTGGTGAGCTCGGCCCGGGCATCCCGAGTGCGAAGCCCGTGCTGACACCAGGGTCTCCATGGCCCAGTCTCCATGCCCGAGTCCCCATGGCCGAGTCCCCATGCCCGAGTCCCCATGCCCGAGTCCCCATGCCCGAGTCTCCCTGCCCGAGTCCCCATGGCCGAGTCCCCATGCCCGAGTCCCCATGCCCGAGTCCCCATGCCCGAGTCCCCATGGCCGAGTCCCCATGCCCGAGTCCCCATGCCCGAGTCTCCCTGCCCGAGTCCCCATGCCCGAGTCCCCATGGCCGAGTCCCCATGCCCGAGTCCCCATGCCCGAGTCCCCATGGCCGAGTCCCCATGCCCGAGTCTCCATGGCCCAGTCTCCATGCCCGAGTCCCCATGGCCGAGTCCCCATGGCCGAGTCCCCATGCCCCAGTCCCTATGCCCGAGTCCCCATGCCCGAGTCCCCATGCCCGAGTCCCCATGCCCGAGTCCCCATGCCCGAGTCTCCATGCCCGAGTCCCCATGGCCGAGTCCCCATGCCCGAGTCTCCACGGCCGAGTCCCCATGCCCGAGTCCCCATGCCCGAGTCTCCACGGCCGAGTCCCCATGCCCGAGTCTCCATGCCCGAGTCCCCATGGCCGAGTCCCCATGCCTGAGTCCCCATGGCCGAGTCCCCATGCCCAAGTCCCCATGCCCCAGTCTCCATGGCCCAGTCTCCATGCCCGAGTCCCCATGGCCGAGTCCCCATGCCCGAGTCCCCATGCCCGAGTCCCCATGCCCGAGTCTCCCTGCCCGAGTCCCCATGCCCGAGTCCCCATGGCCGAGTCCCCATGCCCGAGTCCCCATGCCCGAGTCCCCATGGCCGAGTCCCCATGCCCGAGTCTCCATGGCCCAGTCTCCATGCCCGAGTCCCCATGGCCGAGTCCCCATGGCCGAGTCCCCATGCCCCAGTCCCTATGCCCGAGTCTCCATGGCCGAGTCCCCATGCCCGAGTCCCCATGCCCGAGTCCCCATGGCCGAGTCCCCATGCCCGAGTCCCCATGCCCGAGTCCCCATGCCCGAGTCTCCATGCCCGAGTCCCCATGGCCGAGTCCCCATGCCCGAGTCCCCATGCCCGAGTCTCCACGGCCGAGTCCCCATGCCCGAGTCCCCATGCCCGAGTCCCCATGGCCGAGTCCCCATGCCCGAGTCCCCATGCCCGAGTCTCCACGGCCGAGTCCCCATGCCCGAGTCTCCATGCCCGAGTCCCCATGCCCGAGTCCCCATGCCCGAGTCTCCATGCCCCAGTCCCCATGCCCGAGTCCCCATGCCCGAGTCCCCATGCCCGAGTCCCCATGCCCGAGTCCCCATGCCCGAGTCTCCATGCCCCAGTCTCCATGCCCGAGTCCCCATGCCCGAGTCCCCATGCCCGAGTCTCCATGCCCGAGGAGCCGTGGCTCTGCTGCGAGTGCTGCCTGGTCATCGCTGGAGCCCTGCAAATATTCAGCTAGTAAGCGCCAGCTGACCACGCTGCTGTTGGCCTGTGTAATCGGAATGAGCTGTGTCAGCAGCTCAAATAGGGTGTGCGGGGCCAAATTAATTGTTTAGCTTAAAATACAAAGTGAAACTTGGGTAGTTTAATAGTGGAATGGCTCTATGAATCATCCCGCCCATCAATACGTATAAATCTGGGCATGAAAAGCGAGGGATGCGCAGCCCGAGTGCGGCGGGAGACATGGCACATGGTCACGACGCTATTCATTCCTGGTCTGTGGAATCCTTCACTGTGCGTCTATGAATATTAAATATTTTCCTTTCCCTGAAGAATTGGAGCCCCCCAGGCCCCCCATTAGCGTGGCATCCTACAAATTGCTTTTCCATAATTTAAATAATCGACTCCTCTCAAAAGCACACCCAGCACCCTCTTTCGGGAAGCGGTACTGGGAAACGCTGCTGAGTGAATTTACTGGGATGGAGGATAAACATCCCTGTGAACTTTATTTCTCGTGCAAAGCCCTTAGCAACTTCACGTCTGTTCGAAGCCGAGGAACGGGGAGAAGGGGCAGGTACGGGCTGGGGGTGCTGTTCTGGGGGGTAGCGACGGGTGACCCCGGCCAGGCCAATTAGCCCCTTTCTGTTTGTTTCTTCATCTTTAAAAATTGGAAAAACATTTGCTTTCCTGGCTTCGACTGTGAGAATACATGAGAATATTTCTGTGAGCGAGCCCGGCAGAGAGACTCTGGAAATAGAAGGTATTTGTTCTTGTATCGTAGCAAATACAAAAGCGTCCGGAGGGGACGCCCTGGGGCCCTGGTGATCCCTAATGCCCCGCGTCCCTGGTGATCCCGCTCACGCCCCGCGTCCTCTGTTTGCACGCGCCGCCGTAAATGGGCTCGAGTTGGCCGCGGGAGAGGCGCTTGGAGGGAAACACATGCGGGCAGCAGAGCTCCCGGGGAGGCTGATGGATGCGGCCCTGGCCGCAGAGTCAGGGAAAACATACTTCCCGGAGGAAGAAAGGCCTGAGAGTCTTAATTTAGAGAGAACATTAAAACACATAATGATTTGATTCTTTCAACGTGGCCCAGAAGTTCACCGTAATTGTGATATAACAATTCCACGGTAGACAGAATCACATTGTTATTGAAAACCGCATGTTCCAGGAGAACTGTGCTACAATGTATCTAAAACAGATTCTTTCTCTCCTGTTTCCTGACGCTCTGCTCTGTGGGACTAATTCCTCTGAAATCCATGGATTCCGGAAGCGGCCATTTAGCAAACGATTACTTAGAGCCCGTCCCGCCCGCGCGTGCGGCGGAGGAGACGCGCTGTGGCCCTCCCAGGATTTCACCGCGTTCCTCGCTCACCTGCCCGGTTTCTCTCTGACGGATTCTCATCAGTAAGATAAAGGAATGAGTCCCAGGAAGACTTCATAAAGGTACTTTTTGTAATAATAACTGAAATGTCAGAGTCAACTTGTCTTTTGATATTCAAGTTAAATTGGCTCAAATGTCCATTCCCCACAGAGGAAAAACTTAATGAGCTCTCGGGATTTCTGGCAACTCTTGGAAGAGTTCCCAGGGCTCCCAGGCACTTCTGATCCTGAGTTCTTGCTTCTGCTGACGTTATTCTTTCGCTGTTTTTTTGTAATTTCTGCAAACTCATGATGCCTATTTTTAAAATATGCTATTGCATTGAGTGCCCCAATTTTTTAATAACATTCTAATCTGCTAGTGGGAGTCGTTGTAGGAAACTTGTGCTGGTTTTTAATGTCACAACGGGGTGTTTACACTGAACAGTTTAGCATTGAATTAGACCAGACAATAAAGAAAGAAAACACAGAAGAAAAATCTAAGTCCCCGGATTTGGTGGTAAGTTTTAGGTACAACACCCAAAGAAGAATCCATAAAGTAAAATGAATAACTTGGACTTTATTAAAATTAAAACTACCATTCTGCAAAGATGCTATCCAAAGGATGAAGAAGGACCCCGCAGGCTCAGCGGGAATGTTTGCAAAACGCGTCACTGATGCAGGGGGTGGGCCCTAAATGCATGAAGGACACTTAAAACTCAACAGTAAGAAAACAAACAGCCCAAGTGAAATGCATGCAAAACATCCGAAAAGACAGTTCATCAAAGACACACAGATTATCAGATTGCACCTATAAAAATGCTCAAAATCATGTGATTAGGAAACTGCAAATTCCAACAGCAAGAGGCCACTACACACCCATTGAAATGGCCAAAATCCAGAACACTGACACCACCAAAAACTGACGTGGCCACAAAGCAACCGGAACTCTCAAAACACACAGACACACACGCGCACACACCCGATGAATCTTCCTCCTGTTTCACTAAATAAACAGCGGCAGGTTTCTGTTATTTTTGTCCCACTAGCTTATCCGTTAAACTCTTGTTTTTTAAATTGCCAAATGCAGTGAAATCCCCTTTTGCTTGGGCTTAACAACGCCAGGGGCAGGTTCCATTTATAAGGGTGGAGGCGGGGAAAAAAATAATAACCCAAAGAGAAATGATGATGCTCTCAGATGCCATTAGCTGCCCAGAGAGAATTTACCGCCTCCCGAGAGGCATTTGGAACTAAGTGGCCCAGATTGATGGTTTTAACAGCAACGTGAAATTCTTACAGGAGGAACCTCTGAGAGCTGGGGGACGCACCCAGAGCTGCCAGCGCCCAGGATAGCGCGTGGTGTCACCGCCCGGCCGTGTGCCACTTTCGAGAAAGGTTACCGCTGGGGGCACGGGGCTTCCGGCAAGCAGGGGGTGCCGGCCAATGTGGAGCTTCTCCTATCGGCCAGAGGCATGCTGAGCGCTCTGCAGGATCTGGGGTCCTTTAAAGTAATTCTCCCAGCTCCTGTATCAAAACGCCTACAGACAAATATCTTTGGTTTCCATCATTTTCACTTCTTCGAGTTCCATTTTAAGTGGAAGACTATTGGATCTACTGGATGCTGTGGAGCTTTAGTCTCATTAATTTTTTTAGCCCCTTTTATTTCATGAGTTCTCTCTCAATAGCCTAAGTTGTTATTTACCTGTCTATTGAATTTTCAGGGTTTTTAAATTTATTTTTATTTTTATTTATTTTTTATATCTTTATTGATTTCAGAGAGAGGAAGGGAGAGGGAGAGACAGAGATAGAAACATCAATGATGAGAGAGTCATTGATCGAGCCCGCAACCCGGGCATGTGCCCCGAGCAGGAATCGAACCCCGATCGCCTGGATCCTAGGTCGACGCTTAACCCCTGAGCCACGCCCGGCCGGGCCAGAGTTTTTTTAAACTATGTCTTTATTGATTTCAGAGAGAGGAAGGGAGAGGGAGAGAGAGAGAAACATCAATGATGAGAGTCATTGATCGGCTGCCTCCTGCACACCCCTCCTGGGGGTTGAGCCCTCAACCCGGGCATGTGCCCTGACCGGGAATCGAACCTCAGTCTCCTGGATCCTAGGTTGACGCTCAACCCCTGAGCCATGCCTGGCTGGGCAGATTTTTAGTTTTATGTATTATGTTTGTTTTTCATTTTTACACCTTCCATTTGGTTCACTTTCACATATGCTCGATCGTTCTTAAGTCTCTCTTTCCCTCTCAGATACTCAAGTCCCACTTTTAGTTCTTTAAGTATTGAAACACATTCTTTCCTATTTCTGCATTTCAAACCTGGTGACATTTTAAGATTTTATCAGTTGGATAGTGCTGTCTGCCTTTGCTGATGACTGCCACGTATGGTGGGTGCCCGCTTCCTTTTTTTTGGAAGGATTAACAATTTAATTATTCTTGTATCTTTTTGGAAGGCCTGAGTTGAAGGTGGGTTATCTACACTGGCTCTGCCAGGCCTTTGTGAGCATTAGAGCCCTAGGGCGTCCTTGAAATAAAATTCCAGTTATAAAGTGTTATTTTTAGATTTTCTTACAACTTGGGTCTCCCCAACCCCCTATATTTTCTTCTTTAAATGTTTCACTGGAATTGTATCAACTCTCATGGCTGATAGCGCTCGATCCAATGCCTGTGTGATATCTTCATGTGGATTTTTATGAATATTTCATCTCAAATGTGACATTTAAAATTAATCTAATTTCTCTTCTCACTCCTGAAACCTGTTTCCTCCCTTCTCCACATCTTCTCCAGTTCATATTTTCCCCCTAATTCAAGTCCTCCAAACAGGAGGATTTCTAAATCCCCAGAGGAGATAACCCAGCTGGCCCACCTGGATTCGTTCTCTGCCCCTTGCCCAGGCATTTGGAATTACTGGAACCGATGTACTCTCAGAAGGGCTATAGGAGCAAACCTCCTGAAGGAATACATTAAATAAAAAAGCAGGGTTATTTATATCTTCTATATAAAGAAAACAAATTCCAACACAGCCCCTTATAAAACCGTGTTGTTCAATCCCATGTTCATTTTCAATCCCATCCTACTGACCCGTTAGCAGTAGCAGAACCTGACACCCACAACTCCCTCCGTCTGGACTGCGGTTCTTTGTTTTGTTTTGCTCAGTTTTTTTCTGGCCGGCAGAACACCAAGGCCTGTCCCGCTTCCTCGGATCCCACTGATCGTTCCTTCCAGCCTCTTTGCTGATGGCCTTTTTACTCTGAGGTCTAATAGGTGAGATGCTCATAGACCCACGTCTTTCATAATCTCATCCAAACCTGAGGCTTTAAATTGCATCCCTGTGAGATGAGATGACACTCGAATTTCAGTCCCTCGTCTACACCTCTCCCCCAGGCTACGTATTCAGGCGCTTAGCTGCGCTTTCCCCATCTCACTTGTAAGTCCAGCAGGCATCGCAAACTTCACTTGTCCAAAACTGAGCTCACGACATTTTGTCCCAAACTTGTCTTTCCCTATATAGCTTTCCCTCTTTCAGTTATTGGAAAATATATCTTTTCAGTTCTTCTGTTCGAAGAGTCATTCTTTTTTTAAAAAAAAAGTACAATTTTTTCATTGCTTTTTAGAGAGAGAGAAACACCGATGTGAGAGCAGAACATCGATCGGCTGCCTCCTGCACCCCCCCCACTGGGGATGGAGCCTGCAACCCGGGCCTGTGCCCCGACGGGAAATCAAACCAGCGTCCCTTTGGTGCCGGAACTATGACCAGCACACGGAGACACACCGGCCAGGACAACCGTGAGTCATTCCCTCTCCTCCGGGTCACACACTCCATGTCTGCCTGTCATGCAGTCCTGTTTGCTCTGCCTTCAAATGCACCCCGAACCTGAGCGCCCCGCCTTTCCCACCGCCACCACTCTGGTCTGTCACCTGTCTCCCAGGCTCAGGCAACGGCCCGTGTCCACACGCGCTCCCGTTTGCAGTCCAAATACGCAATAACCCGCGGGACAATGGCAGGGAAGCGTCAGGTCCCCTCTGCCGTCTGCGTAAACCCGCGGCGGCTCCGCACTCAGAAGAAGACCTGGAGCGGGTCCCCTGGCGCGAGGCGCCGGTGACGGTGCAGGTGGGCCTCAGCCCCTCGCCTGCCTGCGCTTTCTCCGTCCGTCGGGCTGCGCCCCTTCCTTGCGTGTCCGTGAACCCGCCACGCCTGCCTCCACCTCAGGGGCCGCGCCGACGGCCCGGCGTCCCCGCCTCGCGGCTCACCCCCACCTCCGCAAGGCATTCCACCAAGCTTCTCGTTTTAGAGGTTCCAGGGCTACACTAAGGACAATTTCAAACTACCGAGCATTTCCATCCGCGAGCCCAATGTTATTTTGGCTGTTAACATTATATTTATTGTACGGCTTTAAGTTGTTTATTTTCCAACTCTCCCACCGAAATTGAAACCAAGGAAGGGCAGGGAGTTTTGTCTGTTTTATTAATCACGTTAATTTTAATTCCTAGAACAGTGCGTAATTCATAGACAGCACTCAATATGTATTAGTTTAATTAATACATTAAATGACTAATGAATTATTTTGATTCCCCCAACCATAATCGATAGATATGATTCTCAATTATTCGGGGGGCAATCGAAGTCCAGAGCTTACGGCCCGACCTGCTTCCCTGGCGTGTGTCGTGGGGACAAGGCTCCTACGAGTTTGGGAGCAACAGTCTGTCCTCACTTTTTTTCTGGTGGAGCCGAGGATAATGTCTCCTAAACCTACTGGGTGGTTAGCAAATTCTTGTTGATTGTAAGAGTTTAGGTATTTGCATTTTTCATTACTTTTTGCGATTTTAAGCTTTATTTATATCCTGCTCACTTTTTGTCTTTTCCAAGAAGCAGCCAATAATTTAATTGCTATTTTACTCCCACTCCAAACTGCATGTGGTTTTTTTCCAAGTAGAAGAGAAATATACTTACATCTTACCCCTTCCCCGTCTCTGAATTTAGTGCCAAGAAGTCACCATCAGACTGTTAAAAGGGCTTTGTCCTGGGTTTAGCCATCGGGACCGATTTTGGGGCCGTGACTCCCCCAGATCCTGGGTCACCCACTCCTGCCAAAGGCGCCGCGTCTCCACGCCTCCTCCTGCGTAACGACAGCTGGGTTGCTTGGTCAAGAATTTGCATCCCCAGTAAAGCTTTTCATGTTTTTCTTCCACTTCCTGAGCGCCCTTGTCCCCCACTGCCCAGGTTCCTGTGGATGGATTTTCATTCAACTATCATGCGTCAGACACCAAGAGGCCGAGGCCCAGGATGGATTGGCTCTGTCGCCGTATGTGAACCTGAAAATGTGTCCCTGTGACAAGGTAAGTCCGGACAAGAGGCTCGATCAAAGTTGGAAGCTGCCAGGTGTTACAGCGTCCGCTGGGTCGCAAGCCTACGGGATGCTTTAGCACCGAGGACGCCTTCCTGCCCTCTCGAGGCGGCTGACGGGCCCTTGATGGAAACGCAGTGACTGTTTAGGTCAGAGTAATACGTCCGATTGCTATTAAAATGTCACCCTTTGAGGCGGCCTCGTGGGGCTCTTTCATCAAGATGAGGTGCTGGCGTCCGCCACACACAGTCCCGACTGGAGTCCCGACGTCTATTGATGAGGCCGCGGTGGCTGCCGCGGGCGAGACGGATGGGCCGTGGGAAACGCACCCCGCATTTTTCTGCGGCTGCAGGCAGATGGGCCAGGGAAAGGCATCCTGTTGTCGGATTCGTGAGTCTCGGGGACAAGACAGAGCTTCAGTTGGACTGTTATGTACGAATCCCCGCTGTGTTTGCAAAATTAGAAGTAGCTGTTTTAAAAGTCTAAGATTTACTAAATGTTCAACTATTTCAACAAGAAGAGCTTGCTATGGAGAGGAGGTCCTTATGGTAACACGAATAACACGGATTTGTATTAAAAACTAAGGGGGAAAAAAAAAGGGTTTTAACCAATGTCCCCGTAGCTGACAAAAACGTTAATTCGTCATGGCCTAACTCGGGCAAAGATCCCCGTGTTCCCCTTCCTCCCCTCAAACAGAGGGTTAAAAACCCGAAAATCATTCAAAGTTTTCTCCTCTATAAAAACTGCCTCTTTTAAAACCACTTTTGTTCCCAGGCACCACGAAGTCCTGCACAAATTATTCTGTTTTATCACTCGAGTGGAGAGGGAGAGACGATTCCGGGCCCTGCTCCGGAGGAGCCCTCCCGGCCGGGCTGCGTGGGCTCTTCCACCGGGCACCGTGCCCAGCTCAGCCTGAGGATCTACTCATTTTCCTTCTAAATTGCAGCTTTTATTCTAGTCCCTTCAGAAATAAGGAGACCACACGTCCTATTATCAGGACGGTTCTGTGTCGCTTAGGGAGGGCTCCGCACCGTTAGCGGTGCCCCCCGGTGGCATCCAAAGCCCGGCCGCTGGGCTCCCGGTGCCAGGGCGCTGTCCTGCCCACGCCTGACCTCGCCAAGCTAACGTCCGGACGCGGCGGGAGGAACGTCCGATGCGCGTCCTCTGTGTTTTCCTGCAAATGCAGCAGATGAGATTTTCTTTTCCTCGTGAGCATCCTTGAAACGTGGAGGACGTGACCGCCGATGGGAGACAAATCGACGCATCGAGTAGAGTTTGAAAAGTCAACGTTTCCCTTTGTTTTTCGACTACATCGGATCGGCGAGGTGTTGCGCCGGTTGCTTCGCCTCCTGGGATCTCGGACTTACGCTCGCGACCCGCCTGAGCGACGGGCACCCTGCCTCTCGCAGCCGCGGACAGTCGCAGCCACCGACCGCTTGTCGGGAAACCTCAAAACACGAAACCCAGCGATCAAATTGATTCCTGGTCGGGATGATTAATATTAAACTTGCTCTCATCATTTTTTTTAGCACAGTTGGAGAAGTTCCTTCACTGTGAGGCTCCTTTTATTAAAAAGAGCGGAGGTGGGTTTCGGCGGGAGGCCAGTGCGCTCTCTACGTGCCACGGTTCTTGCCTTCGGAAAACAAATGCTGAGTTAATTTGTCACTCGGTAGTGACAGGTGACCTGGCAGCTCTATAAGGCGGTAAACCGCTGTGCCTGAGGAACCTGGGAAAAGAAAGCCACCGCCGGGCGGGGGTGAGACGCGGGCCCAGCCTGGGCGGCGATGACACCCTGGGGCACCTGCCGGAAACCACGGGAAGGGGTTGCCGGGGGACGGGAGTGGGAGGCGTCTCCTGGTCCCTGCTGATGCCGTTTAAGGGCAGACGGGGCAGGAGGGCAGGGTCCTTGCTGAGCGGGCGGGACGGGGCGGGGGCGGCCCGGGCTCCTTCCCCTCCGGAAATTCTCAGGATGTTCCATCCCCAGGCGCCTCTTAAAATTAGGGACCAAACGTGACATTGAATTAATTGAAGGAGGACATTTAGAGGGTTTTTCCAGCTCTCGAGGATGCGCTGAGAAGGAGGAGAAATGATGTCCGATGTCTTTAGAGCGGGAGCCCTTCCTCTGCCTTGCCTCGCTCCTCTCTGACCAGCCGCGGGCGATTCCTCTTCGGCTCCCGGCGCAGCAGGTCGGGCCGCCCGCCTCCTCTGGGCCCCGCGGGCCCGCCCACACCTGCGCTGCACGGCCTCAGGCGGCCCAGGTGGTCGCAGCAGCCTTCCTCGGCCTCCTCACCCCGATTTATTCTCACGCTAGAGTGATTTGGGGGCGGGGGGCAGGGACACCACTGATTTTTAACGCTGCTAAATAAAAACATTCCATAGCTCTGCATTTATTTATTTAAAAAAAAATTTTTAAATATATTTTTCTTGATTTAGAGAGAAAGGAAGGGAGTGGGAGAAACATCAACGTGAGAGAGAAACACGCGCCCCAACCGGGGGTCAAACCCGCGGCCCGGGCATGCGCCAGGAATGGAGCCGGCGCCCGTCTGGTGCGTGGGGGGCGCCAGCCACCTGAGCCACGCCGGGCGGTAGCTGCCCCCCGGGTAAAGACCACGCAGCCCAGGCTCTTTAACGGGCTGCCTGCAGCCGTGGGCGAGCTGGGCCCTGCCCCCACCTGACCCGATTCCTCCCCTTCCGGGCGCCAGGCTCACAGGCGCGGCCCTGCTGGCCCCGGCCACGGTCTCTCTCCTCGGACCCTTCCGTGTCCTGACGGCTCCCCGGGACCTGGGTTTGCCTTGCAGGAGTCTAAGGGGAGGGTCTCTGCCGCTCACGGGACTTCAGGCTTCTCCCCGGGCCCCCAGCTCCCACCTGGAACCATCCGACCCACCCCCGGGGCTCGGCTCCAACCCACCGCCCCTCCTCCCGTGGCCGCCCCTCCCCAGGCCCCCAGAGCGCGTGGCACCTTTGAAGGCAGCGTCCTGTCGCCTCGCGTGTTAGATTTCCACGGCCGTCACCTGTCCTCTCCGGGGGATAAGCCCCCGGTGCCGGGCTCGCCCCGATGTACCCTCCGCGGCCTGTCACGTGCAGCTCGCGCCGGGTAAGGGTGTGCTGAGCGCGAGCATCTCCTTCCAACGCCCGGTGACCCGCCCGGAGCGGTCCGGGGGCAGGAGCGCGGGGTCCTCCACCCCCAGGGAGCTCGGTGTTTCTCGTGTGAAATTCTGACCCGAGACGGACGTGGAGACGATGACGCCCTAGAACATCCGCACCGGTGGTAGCCTGTCTCCCCCCGAAAAGTGTTTCTTAAGTGGCTCAGCTGACTTAATGCGCTCGCTTCGTTTTAAGGCTCATTTAAGTATAATCTTCCTCCCCTGCAATTACCTCAATCACTGGGAGCTTCGCTGCCCCACTTTGGAACGAGCGGAGAAGCCCGCCCGGCGCCGTCTGCAATCACAGACAGTGGCTATGGGCCACCGTGGGCCAATGTCCTCACAAAACCTCACGTAAGGGATGATTCTGATTATTTCACACATAAGCTCTTGAGGTTTAAGAGGCTCTCCCCAAAATAACTCACCCCTTTGGCCTGCCCAAGTTCCGAACCAAGAAATTAAGCAGTTGGGATAACAGAAGGGCACTTTTAATGCCAGTAAATCTAATAACTGGAGGCCGTGACTTATGCCTGTAGACTGGGGGTACTGGGGCGCCCGATGCAGACAGGCCCACGTACCCGCCACGGGGGCCGCTGGGCACGGACAGGCATCCGCCCACACGGCCGCGCTTGGACCCTGAGCCACAGAGCGGGGGGCCGTCAAGAAGGAAGCGTGTCCCTCTGGGCAGGGAGGGAGAAAGGGGGGACGGCCGGGCCACCTGGCTCCTTTCCAAGCTCATCACCCCGACGCGGTGCCTCCCCCCGGGCTGAGGCGGGAGCCAAGGGCCGGGGCGGCTACTGACCACAGCGACAGGGCAGAGGGTGGTCACCCGGCGACAGGACGGGAACCGACTGCACTCGCTCCGTACGTGCTGATGGGAGAGTGGAGAGAACCAAGGTGTTTTGTGTTTTTCTTAAAACAAGACAGACATTCGACTTCCCACCTCACGATTACCGGCTGTGCGACTTTAACGAGCCGACCGACGTCTTGGAATCGTGAACTCGGCAGGTGTAAAGCGAGAACGGGAAGAGGTGATGCTGATGACACTCTCCGAACTACAGGCTCTTCACAAACATCGGCTGCAGTTAACGTGAAATTCAATTTTTATGTTAATTCTGGGTAGCCCTTTATATCCCGAAACCGTAAAAGGTCGTCATGTACTATAGCTCTTCCCTTGCGATGATCTGAAAGGTAAGCTGGGCCGGCCTCACGTACTTAATGAGACAGGGGGAAACACAAAGCCAAACACACGAATTGGAGCAAGGTCAAGTAAATAAATTACTCTATTAAAAGATAAAGATTGTCAGATTTCCAGGGAACAGCACGTTGTTAATGGGATGCTTTCAAGAGAGACCCTTGGGAAAGGAACTGGAAAAAGATGGAACGTGCAATGGGAAGAAACCATAAATGTAACAAAAAGGAACGTATATGTGTAATAGTAACAATTTATAACTTACATATAAGATACAATCACTGAAAGTTTATATGCGTAAGAGCTCATCACAGTCTCAGGATACGAGGAACAACAAGAGCGGACTAAACGGAGTATAAAAAGTATTTGAAAATCAAAAGTAACTGTATGGAGTTTACGTCTGCGGTGCACAAACATTTGTGATATATCAGAAAATAAATGATTTTCCGCCGGATGTCTATTCGGTGATACAATCCCACCCTTGTAATCTCAGCGTCTTAATCTTTAATAGAGTAAATCACACGCACGAGACCTTCTGAAAAAGGCAAAGCTATGGAGACGGGGGGAAGCGGCTCCCGGGGTGGCGGCCGTGTGGGGAGGGACGCGCAGGCGAACACAGGTGATTTTTAAGGCGGCGGAAATGTGTATTATCCATAATAATGCATCTATTTCATCATATTTTATCGAAATCCAGGGAACGCACACCCCAAAAGTGGACCGTACGGCAGACCGTGTGTCGGGGAAACGATGACCTGTCTGCAGGTTCACCTGTTACAACAGACGCGCCGCTTGGTCAGTGGGGGCCGCTAACGACGGGGGGGGGGCTGCGCAGGCGAAGGGCAGGGAACACGCGGGAAGCCACCGGGCGCCCCTATTTTGCTGTGAACCAGAAACAGCTCTAAAAAATTAAAGTCTTCTAGAAACTATGAATGCAACTCACGTTATTAGGAAATTCCCAGCAGACGCGGGGAAGAGGCTCGGCCAGGTTCAGCGCCCTCGTGTGATTACCACCAAGCCCGCCTTCAGCTCGCGGGGGGGGGGGGGGCGCCCCGGAGCCTGAGGGGCGCCTGTGAACACGAAGCACGGGGAGGGCTCCGGGCGATTTGGGTCCCAGTGCCGCTCGCCCCTCGGCTGTCGCTCACTGTGGCGCTTTAGACCGGCCCGGTCTGCGCGGCCCCGCGGTTAGATCCCTTTGGTTGCTCTTCCGTCTGGCCCGGGTTAGGGCCTGAGTTCTGCCCTTTAAAGTCCCCTGCGGAAGCTCCACCCTCAGGACCTCGGAACGCGACTGTTTCACGACAGTCTCGAAGGATGTCGTTAAGCTCGAAGGAGGCCACTGGACTGAGCTCTACTCCGATGGGACCGCTGTCCTCCTAAGACGGGGACGCCCGAGCCCAGATGCCGCCGGCAGAGGAAAGACCACGTGAAGACAGAGCGAACAGAGGGCTCAGGAGGAGCCACTCCGCCAGCACCACGCCTGGGGCTTCTGGTCTCCAGACCGTGAGAAAATAAATGTCATTGAAAGCCGCCAACCTGTGGTGCTTTGTTATGACGACCTTTACCAGGGAGCACACCCGTCAGCAGTGCAGATGGGAAGGGCCGCGGGCGGGCGGGGCTGGGGGGCCCGATGGGAAGGGGCCGGGCTGAGGAGCGCAGACTGGCCGCCGCGGGACAGCCGGGGGTGAACAACGCAGCACCGGGCAGAGCACCGATGTTGTAACCACCGGCTTGGCGCCGGGGGTGCGGGAAATATCCAGGGGGCACCGTGCAAAGTAAAGCACGTGATTGTCTACCCGCTGTGCGTACACCTGAAACTAATTCAAAATAATACCGGACGCAAATATATATATATCTTCATGAAAGAAGCACAACTCTGTTCTGTTTTCCTATTACTCCGATTGTCCAGTTTACCCCCAAATGCCCCTGAGAGGCAGAAACGCACAGGAAGAGCACGGACGGTCCCGGTTCGGCAGACAAACCGGCTTCGTGGTCAGTTACTATTTTTATTGCCGCTGCTCATGTCAAGCTGCGACCGCGACTTGAGGCGTGTCCCTGAGACAGGCAAGCCTGTCAAAGGCAGGATTTGGTAACCTCCCTGTTAAACGTTTTCAGGGCTCCTTTGTCTCTGGTCTGGTGTCCGACACACCTGAGTCAGTAACAGCCACTATTTAGTGTCCCTCTCACGTTATGGGGACAATTCCTGGCCGGTCTCTGGCGGCCTCACCAACCACGGAAAGTGGTGAAAGATCCGTCGCAGACTCAGCCACGCTGCGGCGGCAAACGTGGCTTCACTGAGAACGTATCGGGGAGCTTCTGATGGGAAAGAAACCACCCCAAAGCTTGGTGGGCTCAGCCAGCAGCAAGCGCTGACGTCGCTCCCAGGCCTGGGCTGGACACGGCTGAGTGACTGGTTCCTCTCACCTGGGCCGAACGCTCTCATGCGTCTAAGGTCAACCGCCAGGTCCCTGTGTGCTGGCCGGGAGAGGTCACCCTCACCGGGGACAACTGACCTCCAGTCCCCCAGGTCAGCGGAGCCGGTTCATGGGGCGGAAGTGGGTTTCCAAGAGAGGCAGTGAAATGCGCAAGCCCCTGGGGAGTGAACCCCGGGACTCGGACAACCAGAGCAGACGCAAGGGGTGGGAAAGGCTCCGCTTCCCGACGGGCCGGGGGAAGGGACACTACAGAGTCACCTCACCGGGAAAATCACATTTCCTGGCTATTTTTGCAAACTACCACTGAGAGTATGAAATATTTATCATCTGAGCTGCAAGAATAATTTATCACCATTTTTTATTTGAAAAAGTGAATGAAATTTTGATTTAAACATGAAACGATTGCTCACGTTCCACAGTCTCGATGCCCCTCTCTGACGATCGCTTAGCTCAAAGCCTGGCATTGTGACGCCTGTTGTCCAGATGACCCGTCTGTGTTTCTAGGATCTTGAGTTGATAACAACCACAGCAGGTGTTGACCGCCTGCCACGTGCCAGGCACCGAGCTAAGGATTTTACGACATTAGCTCATTTAAAATGGGCTGCTGGGGGGCCTCTCAGAGGCCAGCTCCACGTCGACCCCTCGCTGCCGTGTGACGCCTGCTGTGCCCGGCCCGCTGGGTGAGCTGCTGGATGACCCCACAGATAACACGCAGCCACTTGGTCAGCCTCACAAAACTGACTCTATTTAAGTGGTCGCTTCCCCTGGGTGAGACGTCAGAAGCTCGTTAGACAATATCCCCTCCCTGTCCCCGGGTTTGCTCTCGGCGATGGACACAGCTGACTTTCAGCATGTTGGGTGGAGCCAGAATCAGTTGCTTATGTTTTTCTCTCCCCCCTTAGCTCAGGGCAGAACATTATGCTCGAAAGCAGGGGGAATGGGCGCTCCTTAGCCCCTCTCCACGGTCAGCCCCTCAGTTTCTACCTGGGGCGGCGCCACGGCTGGGCCCGCAGTGCCGCAGGAGGGTCTCAGAAGGCCCGCGGCGGGAGGGTTTACAAGGCGGTGCTGGTCACACGCCAGGACGCGGCCCCCGAGCTCCCGGGACGCGGCCCCCGAGCTCGGAGCCGGGCGCAGAGCTGAAGGCTGCCTCCCGGCAAGGCTGTGGCCCTTAGTGATGGAAACAGCAGGCGGGGGGGGGTGGGGAGGGCACTGAGCAGAGCAGAATGAACCAGCAGCAATCCTGGTGCACTTTGCATGCATTATTGTCACTGCACAACTGGCTACATTCAATTTCCCTGCAGATTTAGCATTTGCTTAAAATATTTAGAAGCCTACGTGTGTCAGCGGAGTGAGAAGGTCAAGCCCGTTTTTGCTGTAGGGGCCGGGATGGTACCGATACCAGGTGTTCCGACAGAGCCTGGTGACGTAGCCTCTGGGCTCAGCAATTCTGAGAACCTCGTACCATCATTTTCAGGACGATTTATGTTTGAATAACACTTGGCAGCAGACAACAACCGCATGCATAATGCCCACTTTTATCCTTGCAACGACCGCAAGGGATTAAATTGTTGTTTTTATTTTATTTGATTGATTTTAGAGGGAGGGATGGGAGGGAGAGGGAGGAACATCAATTTGTTATGCATTCATCGGGTGACTCTTACACGTGCCCTGGGGGGGACTGAACCCTCAGCCTCGGCGTATCGGGAAAGCACAAGGCTCTAACCAACTGAGCTACCCGGCCAGGGCTGGGACAAGCGAGTTTTAAGCTTCTATTTTAGCATTAAAAAAACTAAGACCAGATAGGCCGGGTGGCCTTCTGCCACCCCAGGGTGAATATGCGCAAAGTGTACCGTGGCGAGAACCCAGAAACTGGACTCATTCCACTGGCACCGGGCTTGGGGACGCGCCTCCTGTGAGCTGCGGGGGTTACGCGTCTCCTTATGCCTCAGTTTCCACAAGCCCCTCACTCACAAGGCCGTTCCGAGCGCTGAACAGGTCACCGAACCTAAAGCACTTACATATAACACGTTACACACAGTTAATCCAATATAGTGTTAGCTATCACGGTAATTCCTGTTCTCTCCTGAATCAGGTCCTATGAGACTTTTATACACACATTATCTCAAAAAAAAAGGGAATGGTGGTCATTTATTGAACAATTCATCAATAGTCTCTCATGAGAAAATGGTTCGAAACAGGAGACAGGAAACTGAGGACGGGCGGACGACTTTTGCTTGACCCATGTATATGAGAAACGAATTACTTGCCAGCATTTAAACCTCCATAGATGTCGCATAAAACGTGCAGCCGTCCTGCTTTGCTTAAAGCTCTGAGGCGTTAGCGACAAGCCCACGTTGCACTTGAACTGAGCCGCAGCTCCCCGCCCAGTCTCCCCCGAACTGACGTCATCTGCTGGGCCCCTGCAACGATTTAAATGTATAACTTATTCTCTAGAAAGTAGAATACTTGGGAACAGCATTTTGACTGTGGAAACCTACAGCAGGGAGCAAACAACTGTGACGCTCAGACCACGGTCGTCAGGAAGAACGAAGGGCACGAGCCTTGGGCTTTGTTCTTAGGCCTCTGACGTGTCCTCTGACTCTACAGGAACAGGTCTGTTCTTTAATTTCTGACCTGATTTCATGGGGTTCTCATCAGTGCTTCTTCTTGCAATTGCAGTGACAGAAAACAATGTTTTAGAAATAGAATCATAATGAAAATTGCAACTACATGGGCTCTCGGTCCCCCGAGGGCGCTTTCTCAGGCGCTAGGCGGTTACTGGTGACATCTGTTACCAGCCTGTGCCCTGCTCATCCATATGGCAAAGAACTTAACGCTATTTTTGGTCCAGATCAGGATTTCAAAGCATGTTCTTGCTTCATAAATACAAACTGCTTGAAAACTCCAGCCAATTGCTAATTTTATCACTGCTTTTTTTAAAAAAAACAAACACACAAGGCTTTTAAAGAAATTAGATATCTGCTAGATAATTGGGTGTGATGATAAACGATGTATGAAAGATCGAAACGATTTCAGCGGGGGTCTTGCCTCACTTTATTTTTTTCTTTACCGAAGTTACCTAAAGAGACATTTGGGAACCACCCTCGAAATGCCTTGCAGATGAGTCTACTGTGGCCAGAGGAACTCGCTCACTGATAATCATGGGACAGTCTGTCACATTAATTCTTACTCAAGAGAAGAACTTTCTGGTGCCCAACTTTCTGACGACCCGCGGGACATGCCATCTATATGTGGATATAGCGCCTTCACCTGCAGGTGGCTTTCTCAGAATTAACTATCCGTCCCAAAGAGTATTCCGGCCTCTGTGAACCACAGCATGGGCCAGCCATGCCCCAGTCACCAAGAGTCACCCTAAATTATTTCCTTTACCCTTTGGCTGAGTTCCACAGGTTCAGTCTCTAAAGTCTATATTGTATTTACGCCTGACCCTCCAGGCCCTGGCTCAGAATCTCTTCTCCCTCCCATGCATGGTGGTGTGATGGCCCGTCTTTCTGCTTCTGATATCTCTGCTCTCCAATCCATCGATCTTGTCTGCCAGAGGTGCTATCCCGAAATGCAGACAGTAATCACTATAGATTATTGGCTTTCTGTTCCCTGTGACATAAAACCAAATCCTAGGATGACAGCCAAGTGTCTTAGACACGGCCCTACCCGCTCCGCCCAGCTTCATGCTGCTTCTTTCAGGGGCCCGTCATGTGACAGACGTTCCCTAGACTTACGGACCATTTCACACCGCACACAAATCTCAAGCCTTTATGCTGCGTGGCTGAGACTAATACATGTCCATTACATCTCAACTAAAACTGATTATTCTCTGTGTGTCAGGCATTGTCTAGGTATTTGGAATAAATTAGTAAACAAGGAAAAATCCCTTTCCGTATGGAGTTTCTAGGCGGCAAAGGGCGTCTACCTGCCACTTATTTTGTAAATAAAATTTCATTGGAACAGCCACGAGCGTGGTTCTCTGATTGTTTAGGCTGCTGTCCCGTTACAGCCTCAGGGTTGAGTAGTTGCGACGAGACCCCGGGGCCTGCAGAGCCTGAGGGTTCACAGTGAGGCCCTTGGCAGGACCGTTCACCGACCCTGACCTCCGACGCTGCAGGGGGCAGAGCGACGTCCACGCTGCCTCGTCTCTGTGTCCATAAAACTCCAGCACCCAGAACCCCCACCTTCCCCTCTACATGGTAAAATCCTATTATTCTTTCAGGGCCCATTTCAAAATGTGTCTTCGTTATAAAGCCATCCGGGTTCTCCCAGTTCCAAAGAGGCTTCTTCCTCTTTATTCCAACCCCACCCTGCCTCTCTGCCCCTTTCTCCCTCCTGGTAGGCTAGGAAATCAGAGTCTTTACCTGTCTGTCTCCCTCCTAGATGTGGGGCCCAGGGACCACAGGCCGCATCTCACTCATGTTACCCATACCCTCTCCCTCTAAGAGACCAGGGCTTAATCTGTAGAAACCAAGGGCCCCAACTTCCCAGGGAGAGCCTGGTATCTTTCTACCGTATGGTGCCCAAGCCTGTAAGCTCAAGAAAGTTTCCCTGAAAGTATAACTTGCAGGATTTACAGAAAGCAAAGCAACCCCCAAAGATGCCATTTAGTTATTTTCTTCCCTCGAAAAATAAGGGAAATTTGAAGGCTGCTAACTCAGCTTTGCAAACAGCATTCAGATAACGTTTGATGCACAAGGGCCGGGTAAGCAGTCTCGATGAGCGGGCTTTCCTGGCGCTCAGAGCTCAGCCCGGCCCCGCAGGCCCCGCCCTGGCTGCTCCCGGAGAGCACAGGGGCCTGGCCGCAGCGGGCACGCCTCCGAGGTCCCGCGGAGACGGCGGTCCCGGCAGCCCTCAGACGACCCGCAGCAGGAGTTTCTGTGCTTTCTGGAATGTTTGTAAGGTTCTTACGAGCAATTACACTGACTCAACAGTGATCCAAATTGCCTCTTAAAACAGCTGCAACCACCAAACCAAAGCTATCAGCTCATAATTTTGGCCTCAGAGACATAGATTTCCATGAAAATGAATCATACAAGTAACACAATTGAGAAGCTGAATGGTGGGTTTGGTACAGTTTCCAAATGGCTCTGTTCTGGAACTGGACGCGGGGACATGGGCTGATTCCCACGTGGAGCCATCACTCCTGTAAAATATGCCCTAAGCCGGCTGTCTTTTACGCACAGACATACCCTGTACGTATAAAAGGGAAGGCTCTCCTGTTCCCATAGAACTTTAACTTCTAACTTTTATAATTCAACTGGTTTATTGCAAATCTAGCAGAGGGAATAGATGTTATTTAATTTATCACCTTGTGGGTTATGAGGTTTCAATCTGGTTAGCGCCCCACTTACAGGGTGCATGTTACAAACAATCACACGCGCAGTCGTTGTGACCACTGACAACTGTCGAGGGAATGTCATCGTTTCTGCATTTATATTTCAACTTAACTGAATCTCTTATACTATGCCGCTATTGTTGTTTCTCTCGTTTTTATGTCCTAATCTAACTGAATCTCCGTACGGAATACACGCAGAGTGATGTCATTGAAAACGACGAGGAAACATCTCCCACTATTCTCTTCTCCATAAAACAATGAGAAGATTTAAAAAACTTAAAGCCAGAATCAACTTTTTCAGAACTCTGGACATTAACCAGAGGCCTGTGGAAATCTGGGAGTGTTTATTCAAGAAAAATGGCTGAATCTTAAAGCCTAATTCCTAGGAAACTGTCATTCTTTAACCGAACTCATGGTTCCCTGGAAAATGCCTTTGAGAAACTATCTGTATTTGACTTGCCTCGTAACTCTCCCAGTGAAGCTCTCTTTTTCTCTGGAGGCAAATTTATGAAAAACACAACAACAACAACAAACAGGCAGTCGATTAACTCCATGGCTGCTGGAGGTGGTGAATAGTTGGGGTGAACACATCAACCAAAATACCTTTTAAGGAAAGTTGGGAAGTGAGATGCCTTTAAGGGCCTCGATGAGCTCTAAGACAATCTTGAAAATCTAGAGGGCCCTGTGCACACCCAGGGCTGTGCTGATAGCACAGTGCACATGCTGAGGACAACCCTGGACTAGCTCAAGCTCCACCTCTGGTTGATACAGAGATAGCCCAGGAGGAAGCCAAGGCTAAGGCAGAGGTGTAGACTTCCCGGCTAAGCATTAGACAGGCCCCAGCTCCACACAGAGATGCTTGGTAAATAACAAAGACTTACTGGTTACAAGATTTAAGGCAATCTCAGTTCAGCCGTTCTCTGAACACTGAGCAACTGAACAGAGACTTCGGTGGCCACACATGACAAAGAATACAAACTTAGATGGTTAGTTCACGAACGTCTCCAAATAAGAAGACAATAACTAACAAACCGCTAAAACAAAACCTTGGGGGTATGTGAGAATTTCATTTCCAGATTTGTCACATTGTGTTAGTTAAAACACCCAGTTTAAATTTTTTTTAAAAAAGCATGAATCTGCAAAGAAACAAGAAAGTACAAACCACACATAAAAATCCGTAGAAACCATCCTCGAGGAAGCCTGTGGGTTGGAATTACTTAAAAGGCTTTAAGTAAGCTATTTTGTATGTGCTCAAAATACTAAAGTAAACCATGACTACAGAACTAAAGGAAAGCATGGTAATAGTGTTTCACCAAATGGAGAATGTAAATAAGATAGAAATTGTTTTTTTAAAAATCTAAATAGAAATTCTGGAGTTAAAAGGTATAATGACTGAAATCAAAGATTCACTAGAGAGGCTCAACAATATGTTTCTTTGGCGTAGGCAGAACAATAAACAAACCTGATGCTAGATAAATTGAGATTATCCAGTCTGAGGAGCAAAAACAAAAAATGAACAGAACCTAGGGCCCTGTGAGTCACAGTCAAATGTACCAACGTATCGTAGAACAGCAGTTTCAGAAGGAAAGGAGAGAGACAAAGGGCCGACAACTATTTGAGAAATAATGGCAGGGACCTCCCAAATGTTAGGAAAAATATCGACCAATCCAAGAAGCTCAATAAACTCCAAGTAGAATAAACTCAACGAGATCTACACCTAGACTGTTCATAAAATCCAATCTTTGAACGTCAAATACAAAGAGAATCTTGAAAGCAGTTAGAAGAGATGGCCCATCACGGGCACGCAATGCTCAACAAGATAACCGTTGGTTGCCGTCAGAAACCATGGAGGCCAGAAGGCCTTGCGATGACTCATGTAGAATAAAAATATATTCACTGTGGGGGAAAAAAAAAGTTCGACATGAATATTCTTGGCAGTGCTATCGACAGTAGCCAAAACATCAAAGCAACCCAAGCTTCTGTCAGCTGATGAAGGGGCGAACAGGGTGATTTATCTTAAAAAACAACGGCACTTTATTCCGCCATAAAAAACAATGAAATATCGGTACCCGCCACGATACGGGTGAACCTTGATAACACTATGCTCAGGGAATGACACCAGACACAAAAGACTTCATAGTGTATAAAGCCATTAAAATAAATGGACACAGAGGACAGATCTGTGGCCACCAGGGACGGGGGGCTGGGCAGGTGGGAAAACACGGATGGGAAATGAAGGCGATGAAACTGCTCTAGAATTAGACAGCGGTGGTCACAGCAAAACCCTGGAAATGTGCTGAAGACCCCTGAACTGGACCTTTAAAGGGCTGAATTTTACAGTGTCTGAAAAGGAAAGAAGTGTAGACACAGACACTTCAGTAAAGGATCTTAAGGGGCTGTTCGAATTCAGAATTTAGAATCTCTGGTTTCAAAAATTGGTAGAATATTTGAGACAAATATTCACAGACTTGGAAATATAAATTCAGTTTAAAGATTGTTGCATTAGATTGAAAAAAGCTTTTTATATGATGTTTTGGATGAAACGATTATTAATAAAGAAAACAATTCTAAAGTTAATTTGTCCTTGTAATGGAAGATGCAGCAACAGCATGCATGAAAAGACACTTTGAATTATACACAATCCATACAGTCACAATTTATGGGGCGAGTTACGGGAAACGTCCTCAGAGCCGATAAAAACCCCATTGCATAAATTCACTTTAAATTTAAACTCACTTCCATGAAACTGATTTGTAGGAAAAATTAACATTTCCGAAATAAATGTTCTGCGAGAATCACCTCTAGATGATCTAAATTTATATTTTGAAATAACTGATCAGAAATGTATCCCTATGTTTTCACAGCCTATGAAATATTCTTAACGGCCCCAGTAACGGCTACATCAGCAGAAAAAATCCTCTTCAAAAATAAAAATTATGGTTATTAGTAATTTTGCATTTGCCACAAGATCCTGATGTTGTTTTCCATTAGGTGTGAGACTTCCTCATACAGAGGATCCCACTGCGGGCTCCCCCCCGTAACAGACTCGCCTGGGCGACGCCGAGCAGGGGCCCCCGAATCTGTACTTGGACGACCCCGCTGAAGGGGGAAAGGGGGAAAGGGAGCCCAGGGCCGTCTCTTACATACGTTGTTTATCATCAGTACCAATTACCCGTCAGATATCCAATTTCTTTAAAGGCCTTGTAAAATGATAGTAATAAACGTGGCAATTGCCTGGAGTTTGCGTGATGTTGCCAAAAGGATAAATCTCGAAGGGCTAATAAACGCGTCAGCGGGAGAGCGACCGGCAAAGCCTTACGATCAATTAAGGTATTACGTTCACGACGTGCTTTTGTGTTCTATAAGATTACACCATGAAATTTTCCCCCAATCTGTATTCATGGATCACTATCGCTCTATCGTATTTTATAAGTAACATAATATTTGTAAGCAAAAGTCTTTACATTTTAAAACCTTTCTCTTCGCTGGCCCCCGTCTTTTGAACGGGGGGGCCCCAGTTTTCATTTGGCTCTGGGCTCTGAAACTTTTACAGCTGACTCTGGGCGGGAGGTACATGGTTTGGAACCTGGCCTTAACGTGGCCAGGCACGCTTTTAACTTAAATAAAAACCTGCATTTTTGAAATATAAAGATGCCGTATGTACGGTGACTTGATCCGTGTAGACTCGCTCTGGCTTCAGGAAGAAAAGCACCTGCTGCCTGAGCTCCGGGCTGTACCCGCAGGCTCTGGGGAGCGGCTCCTGGCTCCGAGAAGGAAGGTCAGCGGGCCCGGGGCCCTCAGCCGGGCGCCTCCCCGCCGGCCCAGGGGAAGGCCTGGAAATAAGGCCCTGCGCCCACTGGGTGTTAGGGAGCCTGCGGGCTTGAGACGGAGGCGGCCAGGATGCGAACACTCCGCAGAGTTCAGGACAGTGCTCGGGCTCCACAAGAATCATGTCTCTTGCCCAAAATGTCAGTATATTCCAGCTAAGACGGGACAGACTGGCGAAGCTCAGAGGGACGGGGCAGGAGAGATTAACCAAAGAACTTATACACATACATGCGTAGCCCATGGACACAGACAATAGGGTGGGGAACCTGGTGGAGGGGGCAATGGGGAAGGAGGGACATCTGTAATTCTCTCAGCGATAAAGATACAAAAAGAAGAGCGATTTTCCTCCCTACCCAGCACTCCGTCCGCCCCTCGGCCTCTCAGGGGCCGCACCTGGGCCAAACCACATCGGAAGACGGCCGCACAGACTCGCTTCACTTGACATAGCACGAGGAACAAACCGGGCCCACGTCGGCAGGACGAGTGGTAGCCCAGGGGGATTTCAGGGTGAGCTGATTAAGAAATTGTGTTTTCCTCATAGCCAGCGAGGTCTTCATTGTCTCTGAAGCTTGTACAGGGTCTTTGAGGACAGAGCAAAGCCTTTTAATGTCATTCTCTGCAATTTAGGATGTGCACAGGACATCAAAAACTATGTTCCAGCCCTGGCCGGTGTGGTTAGAGCGTCAGCCTGCGGACTGAAGGGTCCCGGGTTCAATTCCAGCCAAGGGCGTGTACCTCGGTTGCAGGCTCGATCCCCAGCCCTGGTCGGGGTGCATGTGGGAAGCGACCGATCAATGTGTCTCTCTCAGATCAATGTTTCTCTCCCTCCCTCCCTCCCTTCCACTCCTTCTGAAAAGCAATGGAAAAAATATCCTCAAGTGAGGATTTAAAAGAAACCCAACAACGACGCTCCATTAACCCGTGATCTAAGGCAGCGAAGCTCCCCCGGACGCATTCTTTATAAGGGCCCGCTTTGCCCGGCACCCTAACTTCATGCAGTCAGCTAGTTCCCACTTCTTGAACGTGCGTAGGATTTTGCTATTGCTCGTCCAACTGACAGCGCCAGCACCCCCCCCCCCCCATCTATGGAGCTGGGACCAGCAGATAAGGCGGCGGAATCATACAAAACCGTCTAATGCTCGCGGTGGCGCGGACGCCTACGGTGACGACATTCCCCACTGTACACATTTTCTTTAGACTCCTACAGATTGTCCCAATCTTCAAACAGTTGAACACAAAAAAAAAAACCAAATTAAAGGCAAGCATGAAAAGGAAGAACTCTTTACTCCCATCACAGAAAATTACTCTAGATTGTTACACCCCCCATCAATTTACAATTGATTATGAAGACTTCATCCCTCCCCCTTCTCTCCGCTGAGATGCACGCGCGCTTCTCAATAAATTCAACGCACTTGGAAAAATACCCAGATGGTTGAATTTCTTTAGGGAAGCGTATGTATCCGTGATAATGTTCTCAGCTGCCAGAAAATGGATTTCTCCTCTGTGGCTACCACCTGATTTCATAACATAAAACTGGAAGAAGAAATAGAGATGCAAAGAATTAAAAAAAAAAATGAAAAAGATTACAGAAAAAACTAAGATTATCACGATGTCCTCCTGGAGATAAGTAGAATACTCTGGCTCTAAGATTGAAACACATCGTTAGTGACAAATCAATGCCCAGAGCAAGTGCCCAATAAACCTCCGTGTGCAGTGGACGGAAGAGGGGGCCACGGCGCATTTGCATTTTAAAAAGCGCTGTTGGAAGCCCTGCCTTTTGGCCTTAACTAGTGCTGAGTGCTGTGTTCCCAGCCAGGGGAGTGGGAAGGTCTTCGGAAAAGATCAATGCACATCCAGGTCAATCATATTAAATTATAACTTAGGGATTCACCAGACATGGTAATTATTTAAAGGCCCTAATTTCCCAGCCAGTCAACAACATTATTGAGCACCTACTGTGTGCTTTCCATTGAACCTGAAATGAAAGGAGGGCAAGAAAGACACAGCCGCTGCAAACTGCTACGGTCCCTGCTTGCTCCAAATTTTCCTGTGTCTGTGCTAGAGTAGTTTTTCTGGACTGCACAGACCTCCTCTTATTAATACGTATCTGAGCTTTATCATAAATTAGGCAAAGCAGACACCCGGTCCTCAGGACTGAGGTCTATTTTTTTGGCCAACATTCTCTCTCTCTCACCTAGCCCTTTCATCTGTCCGTAGGTCTGTCTCTCTGGCTTTAATATGAGCCAGGGACACGTTTCTCTGCTAATGATTTACAGCAAACACGGATGCAGGGTGTAGAATGTGCCAGGGGATGCCCTCAGGGCATTAATACTCAGGTCACTATACGCTCTGTGAAGCCTTCACCAGTTCACATGTTACTTCTGAGCAGCCTGAGATACAAAGACAACGAAACTTGCCCAGCGTCATTTGTTTTTTGGTAAATGGTCAAGTTAGAGCTTAAACTCAGGCCGCTCGTATCGAGGGCCCAAGTTCTCAGCCAGCACGCTGCGTGATCTTTCCATTCGTTCTTTCTTTCCTACATCAACCCTGGGAAGAACGTACAGTTTTACTCACCAGGTGAGAGAAAGGAGTCTCCGGGTCATGCACGCGGACGGATTATCCTGCGTGTGTTTCACGGGTACTCGCAGGAGACACGAGGCTCCTCGGCCAGAGGCAAAGGGCTGGATCACTCACAGAAACGCCAGTGGCCAGAATATCAGTAGTTTTTAATTCAGTGCCACTTCCCAAAGCCCCAGTTGTAACAGGGTGAAATGAAGAGAGACGAGTGACTGTGTCACATGCCGGAGGAGCACGAGAGAGGGGACCCTGAGCTTAGGGAACCTCCCTCTTCACAGTGGGAGGTAAGCACGCCAGCCCTTCGTTCCAGAGGAAGACATCATCTCTGCTCTTCAAGGCTCTTTGCTCTACACACATCCTCTCAAGGAAAGTCCAGAACGCAGAAGGCAGCACCTCTGCTCATAAGACGTGCCGATGTGGGACAGGCCCATACGGAATTTATCCCCCCAAAATCACACATCTGGTGAAGAGAGAAGCTCAGCTTTGAACCTGGAGCATCTAACTCCTGTGTGTCTCTTCAGTGAGGTCAAGCCGCTGGCCTGTCTTCTCCAGAGCTGCGTCTTCCCGTAAGAAGATGGGATCTGACACATACGTGCTCTGAAAGTTATAGTTACAAATGATCAGTGAAGACGTTTAATTTTCTCTTGTTTGTAAATGAATCGATTTCAGTTCACGAGCTCCTGGTCACATAGTAGTTGAAAAGTGTAATACGACAAGTCAGGGTCACTCAACCTTTTCCGCTTTTAAAATTAGCCTCTTTCAGGTGAATAGTCAAGTTCAGGATCCCCCTGTCCGCCGCTTGCCGCTCCTCCCTGGGATATGTTTCCAGTGGATCTGCGCACCATCCTCTCACCGGGGAGTGCGAGCTCTTACCCCAGGGAGTACGAGCTCTTACCCCAGGGAGTGCGAGCTCTTACCCCCAGGAATGCGAGCTCTTACCCCCGGGAATGCGAGCTCTTACCCCCGGGAGTACGAGCTCTTACCCCAGGGAGTGCGAGCTCTTACCCCCGGGAATGCGAGCTCTTACCCCCGGGAATGCGAGCTCTTACCCCCGGGAGTACGAGCTCTTACCCCAGGGAGTGCGAGCTCTTACCCCCGGGAATGCGAGCTCTTACCCCGGGGAGTGAGAGCTCTTACCCCCGGGAATGCGAGCTCTTACCCCGGGGAGTGAGAGCTCTTACCCCAGGGAGTGCGGGCTCTTACCCTGGGGAGTGCGGGCTCTTACCCCCGGGAATGCGGGCTCTTACCCCGGGGAGTGCGAGCTCTTACCCCGGGGAATGCGGGCTCTTACCCCGGGGAGTGCGAGCTCTTACCCAGGGGAGTGCGAGCTCTTACCCCCAGGAATGTGAGCTCTTACCCAGGGGAGTGCGGGCTCTTACCCGGGGAGTGCGAGCTCTTACCCAGGGGAGTGCGAGCTCTTACCCCTGGGCAGTGCGAGCTCTTACCCCGGGGAGTGCGAGCTCTTACCCCGGGGAATGCGGGCTCTTACCCCGGGGAGTGCGAGCTCTTACCCCGGGGAGTGCGAGCTCTTACCCCTGGGCAGTGCGAGCTCTTACCCCGGGGAGTGCGAGCTCTTACCCCGGGGAGTGCGAGCTCTTACCCCCGGGAATGTGAGCTCTTACCCAGGGGAGTGCGGGCTCTTACCCCGGGGAGTGCGAGCTCTTACCCCGGGGAGTGCGAGCTCTTACCCCGGGGAGTGCGAGCTCTTACCCCTGGGCAGTGCGAGCTCTTACCCCGGGGAGTGCGAGCTCTTACCCCTGGGCAGTGCGAGCTCTTACCCCCAGGAATGTGAGCTCTTACCCCGGGGAGTGCGAGCTCTTACCCCCAGGAATGTGAGCTCTTACCCAGGGGAGTGCGGGCTCTTACCCCGGGGAGTGCGAGCTCTTACCCCGGGGAGTGCGAGCTCTTACCCCTGGGCAGTGCGAGCTCTTACCCCCAGGAATGTGAGCTCTTACCCCGGGGAGTGCGAGCTCTTACCCCCAGGAATGTGAGCTCTTACCCAGGGGAGTGCGGGCTCTTACCCCGGGGAGTGCGAGCTCTTACCCCGGGGAGTGCGAGCTCTTACCCCCAGGAATGTGAGCTCTTACCCAGGGGAGTGCGGGCTCTTACCCCGGGGAGTGCGAGCTCTTACCCCTGGGCAGTGCGAGCTCTTACCCCGGGCCGTCTTCTTTCCCGCTGGCCCTCCTGCAATAAAGATCATCCCAACTACGCGGACGGGCGCCAGAAGCCGGCAGCCTCGGGGCCCCACTCGCCCTTCCCGGAGACCAGGAGCCCTCTGGGGCTGCCCGCGGCCCGGCCTGGCGTCCGCCAGCACGGCCTGTCCACCCTCCGCTCAGGACCGAGTTCCGCGTGGGACCTGGGGCTTCTCTGCAGACGCGTGTGAGGGGCCCTGCAGCCCATGTCCCACATCAGTTCATCGAGCTGCTCCGAGTGCCCAGGGCACTCCCCGACCCTGCCCTGCGGTCCGAGCCCAGGAGAGAGACTGGGCCTCTACTGGAACCCAGGCGGCCCGGCC
The DNA here is from genome assembly GCF_964146895.1 of Miniopterus schreibersii. NCBI lineage: Eukaryota > Metazoa > Chordata > Mammalia > Chiroptera > Miniopteridae > Miniopterus > Miniopterus schreibersii. The sequence continues at coordinate 88,970,447 of NC_138107.1, forward strand.
CGGAGCATCCCTCCCGCCCTTGTCCTGGCTGTTGCTGGAACTCTCATTTCCCTTTGGTAGGAGGAAAACGGCTACTTTTTTTTTTTTAAACTCTGTGGCTTATAAATGCTCTGCGCAGCTTCGCAAGCGCTTTCTTTTTGAGGCCCGCAGTGTTTTCCATTTCAGCAAAGCTTGGCTTTTCCAAATAAAAACCTCATTTGCAACATTGCTTCCTTGTCAGTTACCGTCCATTCAATTATTTTCTATAGATTTACCAAAACTCTGTTCAGCACTACAACTGTCGTCTTTGTTCAGCGTTTTATCTGCCCTCCCTCCAGGTCCGTAAGGGTAGAAAACGCTCAGTAATGTATTAATCATGAGGTGCTGCGGAAGGAATAAATAAGGGGAAATGAGTGAAAAAGCAATGTTAGATATTAAACCCTATGCAATATTTAAAAATGCAAATTAAAGACCAAATGTTAAATATAAAAATCCCAAGGCGGCACAAAATGAAGCTTTTGATATAAAAAGAAATAAATGAACAGCAACGGAATCTTCTCTGGTCCAGAAAGCGTCTCTCTTCTTTGCGCACATACTTTGCATTTTATTTACTCTGAACACTCACGCACTAGAGGGTTTCTCCTCCTACTATGCCTAAAAAGCTAAAAGGCAAAAACTCATTTAAGGTCATTCAATTCCTACTCCCACGATTCCCAAGGTGAAAGAGACGGGCTCTCCTGAGGCCCCCTGCACCCCGGCTGTCCAGCCAGTGCGGGGACAGGAGTGGCCGCGAGCAGTCGTGGGTGTGTGGGGTGCTCACGTCCCCCCAGATTGGCCAGGCGCAGGGCGGGCGCTGGGGCTCCAGCTGGTCACCGCTGGTCAGTGCAGGCTTTTCTGTTTACACCAAAGTGCCCTGTAAATGTTACTTTCTATGTGGCCCATGAAGTCAGGAGGTGGGGAAGGACCCCTCTATTCCAGGTCTTCCTAAAACACATGACGTAACGGTGTGGCTGTGTCTTTCATAGGAATACTTATCAGCACCCCAACTATATGTACATGGCAATGGTTTTGTCAGTATCTTGTGCATGACAAATTCTTAACAATATTTTTAATGGGAATGAAGTCTGTTTAGAGACAAAAGTAAGCTTCGAATTAGTTTTAAACAAAAGTTAAACATGCTCGATGAAAGAGATAAAAGATTGTCTATTTTCCAAATAGATATCTTGAAAAAATATATATATGTATGTGTGTGTATATAGGTCTATATAATACGTGATGGAGGTGAGGTGTTTGAATGTAGTTTGCTAGAGAATGTCTTGGTTGGAGTAAAGAACTCTGATAAAAACATATAGTGAGATTTCAAAGTCTCTTCGTGAAAGGCCATAGCTGGTGGTAGTCTGCGGAGCTTAATTTCATTTTAAGCGCACTGCACGTAGCCACGGAGAGTTTTCCTTTCTGCAGCCACGGAACCACCTTAGCGAGAGGCGGTAAGGCGTCCGGAAGCAGACGAGACGGGTGGAGGGCGGGGACCCACGGACACACTGTGGGCGTCCTGGAGGGAGAAAGCACGTCCTGTTCAACATCCCACCCACCGCACACCAGGCCACAAGCAGATGGACGCATCTCGTGGCTACAGAACTTACAGAGAGAGAAACTCCACGAAAGATGCCACGGGGAAGCAATAAGCACAGTCCGCGAAGGACGCATAGAAAGTGTAAGGCTCATTGAAACGCCTCCCTCTCGGTGAGCTGGACAGACAGGAAAGGTGACCAACAGCCTTTCTGGCTGGTTCGCGTCTTCCTGCCGTTGGGCACGGGGAGGGACTGAGGGACTGTGATGTTTCCCGTGGGCCCTGCCCCAGGGTGTGAAAACAGCTGTGAAAGCGCAGTGACCGGCCGCTGACGCCAGCCGAAGACGCGAGGCTCTAGCTGTGGCCGTGAAACGACCTGGCGCTTAAGGAGAGGACACTATTGAAACTCCGGCCTGGGCGTGGGGCAGAACCACGAGCCCACACACCCGCCCGGCGCCCGCGGGAGCTGCACCAAAGTAACATTGACACGTCTCCCGGCAGAGGACACTGAAAGAAAATACGTTTCCTCAGGGACTCTCACGAAATGCCCTTTGTTTATATACTTTTCAAGTTCTAAGTCACGCTGGCTATAAACCCCCCGTTGGATGTAGAGTTTTGGTGTCTCAGGGTCAGTGGCTGCGCGTCGGTGTTTGTTCGGCTGTGTCAGCACTCAAGTCACTCGCAAGGGAAAGGCCACGAGCAAAGAATCCCTGGCTTTCGGACGGAAGTTAAATATTCTTGTTTTGAAACCAAATAAGAGGCTAGAGGCTGAATAGCTGCCTCCAGATTGTGCTGCGATAGAGGCTGTGTGTTCCCGAAGACACGGCCTCATTTCTGCAGCCTGAGCGAGGCAGAGACTCATCTCTTATTCCACTTAATTACGGCACAAAGCCACTGAGAAGCGCCCGGATCAACTTGGATAGAATTACAAATCCAGGCAGGAGTGCAGGGGTTCCTACAAGACATATCTATAATTATTGCTCAGCCTGCCAAAGACACAATCAAAGGAGCCACGGCTCTGAACGGCAGACATGAGATTCATATTAGCCTTAGGTATGTACACAGATTAAATCCTAAAATTCAATTAATTCAAGGTTAAAGCTACATCCACACTGAAAAAAATCACGGAGCGAGGCTCTCCACAGCTTTGTACATCGCTGAGCACGATACCCGACCGCCGAGAAACTGTTACAGCTGGTGTGACGTGTACAGCCCTGAAAGGGACAATGGCGTGGCTTTCGTTCAAGCTTTTATTAGTTTAAAAAATAGGAGTGGCCCGGCCGGGCGTGGCTCAGCGGTTGAGCGTCGACCTGGGATCCAGGCGATCAGGGTTCGATTCCCGGTCAGGGCACATGCCCGGGCTGTGGGCTTGATCAGTGACTCTCTCATCATTGATGTTTCTGTCTCTCTCTCTCCCTCTCCTTTCCTCTCTCTGAAATCAATAAAGATATATTAAAAAAAAAAAAATAGGACTGTTAAGCCCTGCCAGTGTGGTTCAGTGGCTGAGCGTGGCCCAAGAGAGTGCTCTGAGGGGTCCAGCCTGAGGCACGCGCTCTTCCTTTGCGAGTGAATGGAACAGGTTAAAATGGGAATATATTCGCCTTGGTTTTGACAAAGGAAACAAAGCAAAGGGCACTAGGGCCGACCCCACCGCACCACGATCCCACGGGGGAGCGAGGTCAGCACGGAGGACTTGGCCAAGCCCTCTCTTATTTTAGGCGTGGACACCGACGCACCGAGTGGAGGCTGGCCACGCTGGGGAAGCGGGAAAGAAGGCTCTTCGGGCGCGGAACCTCCTTCCTTCCTCCCTAAGCTGTCGCCTTACAGAGCTGTTCACACACTGCCGGGAATCAGGAAATAAAGACAAGACAAGCAAAATTGGCAAAATCCACGTGCACCGCGTGATTGCCACCATCATCACCTTCACGTGCACCTGCAGACACAGTCCCCTCACGCTGTGCGGTTAATTCAGGGCTGGCCCGCTGCCGATGGTGTCGCCGCCTCCCCTCAGCCACGCTCCAGCTCCCGTTTCCATACGTTCTCATCCACGCAGAGCCCGGGCCGTGTTCACATCTCCCGTCATCTCCAAAGCGCCCCTTTTATCTGGTCCGTCCCCACACCGCCAACTGGAGCCCACATTTCAGGGAATCCTCGCCCCCTCACCTGGGGTCGGGTGGGAGGAGCTCGGGGGGCCAGTCGGGGTCAGGACATGCTTCCCGGCGTTGGGGACGCAGTGAGGTGGCATCTAAGTTATGCCTGGAAAGTTCCAGGGCGGAAGGCTGGCAGCCAGCTGCCTCGTCACTGCAGAGTAAACGTAGGAAAATTGCAAATGACCCGCACTCCTGCCGAGGGGGTCCAAGGGTCCAGCCCGTCCACACGCATCGCAGACCCTAAGAACGAAGCCGACAGATAACAAGGCCTCGGGGCCAGCGGGCCGGAGGAGACGCAAGGCCCACGCCCCGGGCACACGGCTGCGCGGCTCCGGCAGGAGCTTCCTGGGAAGGAGCCGGCCTTGAACTCACGTACAGGACCGTCAGGCGGTGCGTCCTTCCAGGTTCCTCTCTCGTCCGCCTTGATCCGGGAAAAGCCGAGGGCAGCCCAGAGGGTAGGAGGCAAGAAGAGCCGAGGGGCGGAGGGAGGACCTGGCGCCCCCTGCTGCCCCGCGGGCCCCGGCCCGGCCGTCGGAAAGGGCAGCCCAGGCGCCTCGGCGGGCATGAGACTGGGACTTTTGATTAGTGCAGTTTCACTCGGGAAGCCGTACATCTTCCGTGGCTTCAATTTGGAGACCTATTTGTTGTCCAGGGCTGACCGGACGAGCCAACGAGCCCCCCGAGGTCACTCCATCGAGGCTTCAAAGACCAGCGAGAGGCATTCGAAACGCATCCTGTGGCTGTACCTTATCACAGCTATTCTGTGGCTGTACCTTATCACAGCCGTTTGGTGACTGTACCTTATCACAGCCGTCCTGTGGCTGTACCTTATCATAGCCGCTTGGTGACTGTACCTTATCACAGCCGTTCGGTGACTGTACCTTATCACAGCCGTCCTGTGGCTGTACCTTATCACAGCCCGTTTGGTGACTGTACCTTATCACAGCCGCTTGGTGACTGTACCTTATCACAGCCGTTCGGTGACTGTACCTTATCACAGCCGCTTGGTGACTGTACCTTATCACAGCCGCTTGGTGACTGTACCTTATCACAGCCGCTTGGTGACTGTACCTTATCACAGCCATTTGGTGACTGTACCTTATCATAGCCGCTTGGTGACTGTACCTTATCACAGCCGTTCGGTGACTGTACCTTATCACAGCCGTCCTGTGGCTGTACCTTATCACAGCCCGTTTGGTGACTGTACCTTATCACAGCCGTCCTGTGGCTGTACCTTATCACAGCCGCTTGGTGACTGTACCTTATCACAGCCGCTTGGTGACTGTACCTTATCACAGCCGCTTGGTGACTGTACCTTATCACAGCCGCTTGGTGACTGTACCTTATCACAGCCGCTTGGTGACTGTACCTTATCACAGCCATTTGGTGACTGTACCTTATCACAGCCGCTTGGTGACTGTACCTTATCACAGCCGCTTGGTGACTGTACCTTATCACAGCCGCTTGGTGACTGTACCTTATCACAGCCATTTGGTGACTGTACCTTACCACAGCCGCTTGGTGACTGTACCTTACCACAGCCGCTTGGTGACTGTACCTTACCACAGCCATTTGGTGACTGTACCTTATCACAGCCGCTTGGTGACTGTACCTTATCACAGCCATTTGGTGACTGTACCTTATCACAGCCATTTGGTGACTGTACCTTACCACAGCCGCTTGGTGACTGTACCTTACCACAGCCCGCGTGCTCAGAGCGCTGACGGGCAAAGCACTGCTTCATTCTCATAGAAAAACAATGAGAGCATAGGGTGAGCTCTTTTCATTTTACATGCAAATGTCCCCTCCTGGTGAATGTCTCCCTGGAGAGGGAGCTTCTTAACCGAAACTATTAATTTTTATTGTCCTCATGCAAGCTGGTATTTGTACAGCACCCGACCGTTCACAGGGCTCTTTTTCCTTCATTACCTTTATGGCCACATTCTCGGTAACCGCATCCCCCTAATGTTTCCGAGTTACCTCTCCGTTATGACGGAATCTCCCGCGTTTTCGACATATCTCGCTAGGTTGCCTCCGGCGCCATGACTCTAGAGACGATGTTTCCAAAATTAAAACCAAGTCATTATTTTCAGCAAAATAAAAATGCCCCTCAGGTGTCAGGATGTTTCTCACGAGTATCCCGAAAGCAGCCCGTCCCACAGGCCGGGTGTCATTTCACCACGACTCGAAGGGGGAACGATCAGGAGGCTGAAGAATAAACAGAGGGGGAAATGCAATAAAGGAAGGTCACAGAGCCGCACAGACCGCAGGCGCCGCATTTGGGAAGCGATCCCCCTCGATTCAGGGCGGCACGTCGCGAGACCAGACCCTGACAAGGAAGGGACATGGAGTCGAGCGAGAAGGGGGAGGACAGCTACCGGATTTCAGCGAGAAACAGGCGCCGTTCACAGGACAGCAGCTCTGTGAGGTCCGTAAAGTCGCCACGAGGTAAGGGTTCCATAAGCAGTAAAGCGACACTCGACGGTCCCCCCTCTCACGGAAATAAGCCCTTGTCAGCAGCATGTCCTAATTTCTCTTCCAATTAGTATGTATTGTTCAAAAAAAGTTACTGGGTGTATATAACCCAACCCTTATTTCCATTGCTTGGGGCATTTCGCTGCTTGCTCTTTGCCCGGCTGTGGCCAGGACGCTGCAGCCGGGAGGGCCCGTGAGGGCCGCGGGTGCTCCCTGCGGGGCGCGGGTGCGGCCCAGGGGTCTCTTGGCCGTGCCCTGGAAGGAAGTCTCGATCGTTCCCGGCCGGGAGGCGCTGCCCTCCTGCCTCTGCGCGGAAGGTTTCCATGCTTGTTTCCTGTGTGACGTTGTCCGTGATTCTCACACGGAGCTGCTGCAGCTCAGCCCACACACTTCTGACTTTACAGGGATTAAAAACTTTAAAAAATTCCATGCTCATTCATAGGTTGGTCCCATAACCACAGAGTTTATTGATTTTGACGTATAGATATGTGTAATTTATGTATTTTCTCAAACACTTGTTAATATTTTATTTTATAAGGAAAACTTTTGGAGGAGTATAAACTAACCTGTGAAAAGCCTCTCTCTAGTTTTGCTTAGACCGTCCTCGAATATTAAAAGATTTCCATGAGCCCAGCCAGTATGGCACAGCGGTTGAGCGTCGACCTAGGATCCAGGAGACTGAGGTTCGATTCCCGGTCAGGGCACATGCCTGGGTTGTGGGTTCGATCCCCAGCAGGGGGTGTGCAGGAGGCAGCGATCGATGACTCTCTCATTGATGTTTCTCTCTCTCCCTCTCCCTTCCTCTCTCTGAAATCAATAAAGACATGTTTTTTAAAATGTAATGACTATTTCACAACCCAAAGTGAGATAATCAGTGGAAAATGAAAGCTCTGGTCTACGTCTTCCCTCAATGTCCGTACCTCCTTCTTTAACCAGAACTTATACCAACAGGAAAAAATCACCTTTCCTAGATCTGTGACATACATCTTCATGGTCGATGCTGTTTGAGGAACAAATTTCTAAGGGGCTTGTTTTTAATTAAATGTTTTTTGGGACAACACGGGACATCCCTTTCTATTTCATTGGGTTTTCGGAGAGTATAGAAAGTCAAATGGCTACTGTCTCAAAAAGCCAGTGGCGCCTGTGTTCTCACCGTAGGAAGTTTCTATACCTTTCGGAAGTCCTTTGCGGATTAGGCCACAACTGCCCATTAGCTCTCAGGAAACATGTGTCGTTACACTTGGGGAACTGACAGGGCAGAAAAAATTCAAATGGACAAACCGAACTCTGAAATTTTCCTATCCACCAAAACATCTATAGTGATTAAAACCCATAAAGCAAGTCGTACTTAATTTACATTTTGTTTACACTCTGTTTGGTTGGCTTAGCAAAGCCATCACACAGGGCACATTTGATCTTAAAGCAGACACTCATTATTTCTTTCTACATGATTACTGGAAACGTTATTAAAAGAGCTGATGGTGTTTAAAAATTATTGGTGCGATATTTAAATATTGTAATGGAAGTTCCAAGAGTGTTCGGGGCTTCTGGCCAAGAAATATTAATTTAAAGAAGAAAATTAATTTCACTTTCTGGGAAACTTTTATTTCCCATGCCTGACCCTTTCTAAATGAAGGATCGGTGACTTGTCCATGTAGAGCAAGGTGCCCCCTCATCTGGTTATTGCAAGGAAAAACTATCCTTCTTAAGAGTTCTAATTTTACTTATCTCTGTTTCTATTTTGTAAAATGCAAATATGCCCAAATTATTCTTTACAGACAGCTTGACTAAAGGCGGGATATAAGATTTGACTATTTCATGTGCAATTTAAGCTAAAATCAATTTTTTATAGTACTGTACTTTAAATGCTACTAAATATGAGGTAAGATCTGCTTTTCTTAGTTCAGACCTGTGTTTCAAACTTTATTAAACTCCTGTAACCTCGGTTTGTAATCGCTGGGTCGTTGTATAAGGAATGTAATCTGTGTCTCTGGGAGTTTCCCAACTTCGCCTCACACTGGCCCCCTGAGAACGCGTCTCTTCGGGGACAGGTTTCCAGACCTCCCCAGGTGCACTCAGCGTCTCTAGCAACAGGCCCAGGAGCAGCTCTGGCCGGATGAAGGAGGGAAGGGTTGGAATGACGAGGTGAGCGAGACTAACAGGGGTTATTTTCTAAAGTTCACACGGACACTCGGCTCTTGTTGCTTCAGGAGCTCTGAGGAGCAGCTTTTTGGGCTTCAACGATAGTCGTATCATTAGCATTTCTTCATTCCTGCACTTACTTTGAGATCAAATGTGTAAATATTTTAAGAAAACTCATTAAGCAAGTATGTAAAATATATCCCTTGTGGGATAGATTATACTGTTAAGTATTCTGCAAAGTTTCAGTGTGCCGTCAGTGTTTCATTAAAATAAAATTTCTTCTAAAGTAATTGGAGCACTTTTATTTCTATCAATATGACCAATAAAACATACTACTTTATAACATGCAAACATCCCAAGTAAAGAAACCAGTTTTCAAATACAGATCTAAGCAGAAGCAACAAACCCCAGAGCAGAACTTGCACGGATAGTGGGATCATCCAATAGAAAACATATAGTAAGTATTTCAATGTTTCAGAGGAATAAAGAAGGAAATTTAAAGAACAAGATAAGAAATACAAAATTATCATAAACAAGCAGGTATAGCTGATAAAGAACTAAATATAACTTTTCAAAATATTAGACATACTGGTATACTACTTTAAGTGAGAAATTCAATAGATGGATTAAATAGTGTACTGGACAAAGCAGGAGGAAAACTTCAGTGCATGCAGAAGTGGACACGGCGGCCTGTTAGAGGCGCTGCTGAGCCTCAGACGGACAAGGGAGCCGGCGACAAATAACGCTGGGAAATTATTCACCTGCGTAGGAAAGTGAAATTACAGCCTTACCTTACCCCATCCGCAAAAACCAACTCCATATGTATGCATCAACAACGTAAAATGTAAAAGAAAAACATGTTCAAACTAAAAAACCCCAAACACACACAGAAGAATGTCTTTCGGCTCATGTGCTATGAAAATGCATTTTGAAACAAGACACGGAAACCACCAACCTTAAACAAAAGATAAATCCCACTATGAAAGATGCCATGACGAGAGTTAGAGAACAAGCCGCCAGCTAGCGGAATGCATTTACCTCACTGCAACTGAGAAAACTCATATCAGAATATGAACAGGGGTTTTCATGGATCAGAAAGTAAAAGCGAATCACCCAGCTGAGAAAAGGGCAAGCAACTTACAGCACCTCACAGGAGCAAACAGCAAATGTAGACTAAAAATAGGGATCCTTGTTCGACCTTTTTAGTATGAAGAGAAACGCAAATTAAAGCTACAAGGAAAGCACTCCGTGCTCGCCACACGGCCGAGCCCTGCCCATTTCACGTTTCCCTGTGTCTTCCTCAGGAACATCTTGCCGTCCTTGACCATTTGTTCAGCTTATTAAATTACACAAAATCCTGTGTTGAAATTTTTTATTGGATAATGAGTCAGGTTGGGGAGGAGTGAATTTTTTACGCTAGCCTATATACACAATGTTATGTCCCTATTTAATTAGCTGTTTAAAAATGAACTTCAATTGAGTATTAAAATTTCCTTTAGAAATGCTTGCATTTAAAAAAGCATTTTGAGTTGCCTTCAACATCTTATAGCTATTGCAAACGGTACCTTTCGAGTTATTAATTTTTCAGTTCTAGCACAGGGGACTATAATCGGAACGGCCCCTCCCCACGAATTACAAGTCTGGAGCAGCTCCATGTGGGAAAGTGCACCAGCCTTTGAACATCTAGGTCCCTATGTGCTCGCCCGATCCCAGCCCTTTCTAAAAACCCTCAGGGGCTCGCCACATCTCCTCAGCTCAGCACTGGGTCCCAGCCCAGGGCCCGTCCCTTCAATGGGCGTCTCTGCCATGACCAGGGTGTCTCTCCCCCCACTGGCCTTCTCAGCTCCGCATGACTCCCACCTGTGTACTGGGGGGCACTAGCCATACCCTGACCCACTTCTTGAACAAGTCCCCACGAGCTTCTGCCCAGCTCCGTCCGGCGGACGTCTGACATCCGCGCCCTCCACGCGAAGCTGCTCTCCCGCCAGCTTCCAGCTGCTGCTGCCTGGTGGCTGGAGTTGGATCCCCCTCTGGACCATGGAAGCAGCCTCTCCCTGGGGAGCCTGACGAAGCTCTTAGGGTCCCCCGAGACGCCAAATCTGGCTTGTTTCCCGCTGCGCCCTTCCTCCGCAGTGCTTCGCTCCTGCCCGCTAACAGGTTCCAGAAGGCAGAGGAAGGGAGCAGCCCAGAGCCGCCCCTCACCGGGGCGGGGGGGGGCAGCTTTCTGGGGCAGCCAGCCCCACCCTTTCAGGTGGATGCCCACTCATCCCAGTGTCCCATGTCCCCTTGTCCTGTCCGTTCCTGCTGCCCTCGCTCCCAGTCCACCCTGGTCTGTCAGACAGGGAGCAGCTTCTTTCCCATGGGGCTTCTTGGTCCTGGCAGAGCAGGAGTTAGCTAGGAGCCCAACATAAGTGCCTCTAGCATTTTCTCAGTTACAACAACTTGGGAGCAATCTGTCCATCTGGAGTTGCTGCAGCCAGAGCTCTGCCGAGGTCCACACACTGGCCCTTCTCTCCCTCAGCTCTGCCTACTCAGAGTTGGCTTCACGGGGTTTTATTGCCAAACAGAGCAGAGTGGCCTCTTCTCCTGGGGCTCATTTCTGGGCATCCATTGAAATGTAAATGACACGACACTAATGTTCCCCAGGTTGAGTAGCACAGACCACAAACGTCCAATGAGATGTTAATAGGAGCAATGAAAAGAAAAGGAATTCCAAAGGGAAATTAGTTTGGGAAACACCACAAACTCTTGGAGAATTATGCTTGCTTGCATTAAAGAATCTGTGAAGTCCTTTACTGAAGAAACTCAGGATTTTGGTTCGCCTGTACTCTCCAATCATATCTGATCACAGAGCCTTCTTTCCCAGTTAATATTTGTTAACGTTTTGCAGGACACGAGCATTCTGTTTATCTCAGTGTGAGAGAGACCGGAATACTCCTTTCTTGCGACCTGTTTCCTAATCCGCTACCACTTAACAACCAAAAGAAGACTTATTCTGCTCCGGCCAGTGTGGCTCAGTTGGTTGGCTGTCATCCCATGAACCAAAAGGCTGCCGGTTTGATTCGGGGTCAGGGCACACGCCTGAATTCCCCAGCAGGGGGCGTGCGGGAGGCCGCTGGTCCATGTTATGCTCTCCCATCTCTCTTTCTCTCTCTCCCTCTCCCTTCCTCAAATCTTTGTGAAAATGAAGATTTATTTTCATTGCTGTTGTTTAGATGTCTTGCAATTCAGCAGCATTCAATAATATCAGGGACCAGTTGTACCAGTGAGACCCACCTGCACTGTGGCCAAGGCCCTGCCTCTCTCCAATGTCCCCATTACCTTGAGCAACTACGTGTTGGCTGTTTCCTCCCAGTCGTGGCCTTGAAACTAGCCTGGGAGGGTGTCTCCTCAGACTTCACATCAGCTCTCAGGAAGCTTTCCACCTCCTTCGTCACCCCTGGAAATCCTCTGGCCCTGGCCTGTGGCATGCCCATCTTGGCGTGTTTCTAACGATCTAGACCAATTTCCCTTCTAGAAGCAGCTTTGAGGTCAGTCGATAAATATCAAAGCAAGGAGTGAAGCCTGCCTTTGGCATTTTTACCTGGAGTCTAGGGGGCTGTCCAGGGAGCCAGTCCCCGGTCCCTCCTCAGGTGGGGTTTGGTTCAAACCTTCCATTTAATGGAGAGGCAAACAAGGCCCCAAAGGTTTGACGCATCGCTCAAGGCTGCCCAGGTTGTCAGTAGCAGGATTCGTCAGCAACCTGGAATGTAGGGCCACTGACTCCTAATCTTGCCGCAAGAACATGTGGCAAATGCAATGAAAACTCCAGAGACGCAATATACATACTTCCCAGTCCTTCTGGTTGGGTCTAAACACCTTCCCCCAAACCAGGCTCGTCCAAGCCTTGGCAGCGTTACCTCGTGGAGATGGAGCACGTATCCCGACCTGCATTCCGAAGCTGTCACAAGCTCAGGAGACAGAGGAATGTGGGGACTGTTGTAGGCTGAGAATGAGGACACCCCTTCCCCCTGGGTTCTCACAAAGTCATGGAGAGAGAAAAACAGGGTCAAGGCAGTTGCTTATGACTGCTTGGAGCGAGTGTGTAATTATCCAGAAAGCTAGGACTTCTTTTAAATTGCATGAGAACTTAGTTGGGACCTGAGGTCTAACCTGACCTCTTACTGTCCTTGGGTCCTGCCTGTGCAGAAAGCCCTGTTTGCATTGCAGAGTGACAGTCCTCTTAGCCATTGGAGACAGGTCCCTGGGCTGGACCCATGGAAAGTTGCCTCGTGGGGAGACGGGGCCTAGCTGTACTGTTCAGTAGCCACACAGAGAACAGCTCAGAGTCCTTTCCTACCTGCTCACTAACTCCCCTCCTCCCCTAGGCCACAGGGAGCTCTTGCTGAGGCCCAGCCCTGGCCCTGGGTTTCCATCTTTGCCTGGCAGAGGGGCACAAAATAACCTTAGCACCACGTGAGGAGGAGGAGTGGGAGGATTCACGTCAGGGAATCTTCTCTCCTTTGTCTCTACGATGCATGTTTTGAAAAAAGATTTCAGTCTCCTGACGTATTAATCTCACACCGTTCCCTCCTACTCAGCAGCAACGAAGTTATTAATAAAATGTTCGAGAATGGGTGCTGTGATTGACATCCACTGAATTATCTGAACAGGAGAAAGGGCAGCGAAGAGCAGGATGGCTTTGCGGAGACAACCGAGCAGGAGGTTGGGAAAATGTGGATGATGCAGCAGCAAGAACCGGAACAGAAAGAAACACAAATAAATCATGTGCAAACGAGTCCAAGAGATTTCAAACGTTTGCGTTTCAAAGGCAAACTATGATTTTCTCTACTCAATTAGCCAGAATGTAAGCAAAAAGAAAGAGATAAATTTGGACCAGTAAATGAAATTAGAAAGTGGAGCTGGGAATTTGGGAGTCTCGGGAGAGGAAAGCTCATGCTAGTGCTCTGTTCCGGGTGGGCTATTTGTCATGCATCTAACACACATGAGTTTATAAATCTCAACAGTCCAGCCAGACAAAGCTCTGTGATTGATGAACATTTGAGACATTTTCATTTCCTGTTATCATAACACATATGCTCATTCTTTGGATATATACCATAGGACTGGCGCTGGTAAGTAAATGCCCCTGTGGTAGATATTCCCAAAATTCTACTCACATCCACTCCATCAGCGTGCGAGGGGCTCAGTGGCTCCGCTTCCTAGACAACGCTTGATGCACCCTCTCTTTTTCTAGTCAACAATCTGCCCTTCTAAAATTACCTCATTAAAAAATTCATTACTTTAGTCACGAATGAGACCAATGCTTATTGTTCGTTTGATATTCCTTCTTATGAAATGTCTATTTTGCACATTTTTTCTATTGGGTTGGCTACCTTTTCTTTATTGAGTGATGAAAGTATACACTCTGGGTACAAATTATCTGTTGTATATATAAATGTATTGGATATATTCTCGAAGTTTGTGTCTTAACATTGTTATGCTCCTAAGGATGTCTTTTGATAAGCAATCATTTTTCATTGAATTTATTGGAGTGGCATCGATTAATAGAACTATACAGGGTTCAAGCGTACAATTCTATAAAACATCATCTGTATATTGCATTGTCTATTCACCACCCAAAGCCAAGTCTCTTTCCGTCACCATTTATCCCCCCCCATACCTCTTCTACCTCCCCCCACCACCCTTTCCCTCATTATACTGTTATCTGTGTCTGTCTGTTTGTTTGTTTTTGGCTTAATCCTATTATTTTTTTCATAATGTAGTTTAATTTATCCATTTTTTTTCCTTTTCTGCCAGGGATATTTGTGGCCTGTTTACGAAAATGTTGCCAACCCCATATTCACATAAATATACTATCATTCTAGAAGAACATTTTAGGAGCTTATTAAAGCTTTTCTTCCCACATTTAGATGTACATTGATTCCAGAACTGAATCTGGTGCATGGTGTGAGGTAGGGATTAGGCTTCCTTTTCCTCAGATGGCTGTGTAAGTCTTCCAGGAAAGCTTATGGAAAAGCCATGCCTTTGATACCTTACTCCCCTTTTACCTTTGTCAAAATTCAAGAGTGTGAGCTATTCCTAGGTTTTCTCTTATATTGTATTAGTCTATTTACCTATTATTGCATCAGTAAGATACTATCTTAGTTATTGTCTTGATATCAGATACCAGATATCAAGATGCCAGCTTTATTTTTCTTCAGATTTATCAGATATATTGTTGGTGTTTTGCATTTTATATGAATGTGTGAATCAGTGAAGAGAACTCTCATGATTGCTAACCCTGTGTAAGCTCTGACAGGTTTTCTTCTTACAGCTCTCTAGCAATTCATATATATATTTACCTTGGAAGTTGTTCTTGCCCAGTTCTCTGGAGCTGTATCCTATACATTCACAGATTGATATTCAGCCAAAGACTCAACTGGGCATTCTACAGATTTATGAATATCTTCTTCTACATAACTTCCTTCTTTCTAAGATTTATCTCAGAAATTCTAAACTGCTCAGCCTCTTCCAACACTAATTTCTCTGTCTTCTGACCTCTGTAAGGTGGATAGACCCTGTTTGGGGTCCCTCTTCCTCTGCTGCATTTGGGAAGTTACTTCTTGGCAGAAAATGTGAGTGATAGAAGGGCTCACCTCATCTGTTTCCTCTCTCTCGGGGGGCACAGTCCCAGTTGCCTGTTTTTTAACATCTGAAAATAGTAGATTCTCTATTTTGTCCAAATTCTAGATGCTAATGATGGGAGGTTAATTCTAGATCATCTTACTATCTCTGGGCCAAAAGTAGAACTCTACATGTACCTATCTGAGCATGTAGAGCCTACATCTATTCACTATCAGTGGTCTAATTGTGACAGGCAGTTAAACAGACATGAGCAGAGCAAGGGCTGTGGGCCAGGTATAGAAGGTCATCAGGGTGGAGAACTCCAGGTGCCTAGCAAAGGACAATTGTAGGATGGGACCTTGGCCCCAGGGTGGCCTTTCCTCCTCTAGCATATCGCTGGTCCTGCGGTTTGGACCCCCTGACCTTTCCTCCCCAGAGATAACATCTAGGCCTCAGTTGTGTTTCAGCTCCAGGCCCAGAAAAGCAGCAAAACCAGACAAGCAACACCATGGCCAAGGCTGACCTCAGGACCAGCTGCATTAAATAATGATCCCCTGTCGTGGCACCAACCAATCAATCAGTGGAGACCACAACCCTGAAAGGACACACCTGGAAAGCTGCTGAGTATTATAATGAGATCCTCTCCTGGTACCTCCCGTAAGATAAACCATCAGGATGGAGGGCCCAGCCTCTCCCTCCTGGGAGCAGCCGTAGCCTTTGTCTTTCTTTACTCTCAAGCCCCAGAGGCCCTTTCTTTGCCTCTATAACTTGTTTCCTAAGCACATTTCTTCTAGAAATTACTGCTTCCACCTCTGTAATTTTACCAAATAAATGTTCTCTTGCAGTTTGGGCCTTGGCTCTGAATTCTTTCCTAGCGAGAACCCAAGTGCTGAGGTTACTAAATTCAGGTCCGGTTTGACCCCACCGGACTAATACCCGGTGCCGTTCCTGCTTCCTACCACATAACCTGATTTACTTAGAAACGACTCCTTCATGTTTTTGGAAGTTCACAAACAACCGACAGAGAATCACTCACCTTTGTAGCTTTAGTCAATCTCTCCCAGAGCACAGTGTGTCCAACACAGAAATGGCAGAAGTGCAATGTTCACATATTCCAAACACTAAAAAATATGAGCAAAATCCCTCTTGTTTGTTATACACTTGACAACTTATGTGTCAATTCTTAGTTGCCCTGCAGGTAAAAGAATTTTCCCTATTCTAAAACCTGTATTTTTCAATACACACTAGCAAATCAGGTAGATGAAGCTGTTCCTGTGAAACCTAGAAAGTATTCATACAGAAATAAAACGCAGGTATCTAACAGGACACAACGTAATTCTACAGTGTGTATATTCTATTTAAATAATTGGTTCATCTAAATCGTAATGTCACTAGAATATTGAAATTGGCTCTGTGTTTTCCTTGTATGTACTCAGTGAATTTTTGCTTTTATAGCAAATAAAAAGCCAAGTAATCTTTGAGATATGGGCTCATGGTTACTTCAACAGTGTAGCCTTTTTTAATATGCCCATAATTATAGTTCTTCAACCAGTCCCCTAAATATATATTATGTGTCTATTGTACTTATACGTACATGGTAAGAACACTGTGCCATTTTGAAGAGATCACAAGATGGGCATATATTAACTTCTTTTTTTCATACAGAATAAAAAGGAAGGCTTCTTTCAGATCATTAAGCCTCTGCTATTTCCCTCTGCCTTTAATCACCCATCAGCAGTGTGTCTAAATACAACACTGAAGAAATTATAATAAGCATTTAATTAGACCACTATCCAAGTATTAAAGGGTTCAAGCAATGAGAACAGACATGTTTTTAGCACATTTTAGATTCCTGTGATCATTTGGGAAATTTTTCTCATCACTATTAAATAACTAATTGCAGAGAAAATGATCATTCAGAGACTCTGTTAAATAAAAAAGAGATTTGACTAAATGATGCGGCTCACATGAAGACCTAGTCACACCGCTCACGTGTGTTACACGCGCCTCATGCATAATCTCTTTGTATACGCCCGGGACACGCAGCGACAGAAAAGCGGGGTCCGAGCCCGCGGCGCTCGCAGGTGCGCACGGTTTGGGCGGCGGGCAGCGGGCGCAGGCGAACCGAACACGGCTCCCGGCCTCAGCCGGCACTGCGCCAGCACTGACGCAGCCTCCCGTTGGCCGGGGAAACACTTCTGTGAGGCCCATTAATTTAATTGGTCCCTGTCATCTAGTTAAAAAAGAGAAAGGAAGAGCGTTTTCTGACAAAACCAAAGATGGTTAAAAGTCCTATTAGGCTGTGCAGCACTTGAGAAATTTTCAAGTTAGAAGGGAAATTGAATGGAGGACATTGAATCCCGCAGGGCACCACCTGCCCGCCCCTCCGACCGGAGCAGAGCCGGCCTCCCAGCGAGGAAGCTTCACGAACTGCGCCCGGGGCCCGGGAAAGGCCTGGCCGAGCGGATTCTCTCGGCCCCGGCCCCGCTCATTAACACCATGGCACCCTGGAACAGCCGGGGTGCTTGGAGGAAGGCCCCTTGGGGGTGGCCTCAGTGGAGAAGGCGCAGTGGGCGCTCTGGGAGCACTTGCTGAATCCTTTGCAGGACCTGAAAGTCCTCCAGAGGACCCTGGGACCCTTTTACTTGCAGCGTCTCACCTGGAGGCCCCGCCTCGTGCTGACACCCACGCTCGGGGAGCCCCGGTGTCCTTGGCAGGCCCACCCCGTTGTGTTTCTGAATCGGAATCCTTCCTGTTTCCTCGAGGTGACCATGGCTGCCTCCAGAACAGAGGTCAGCCAGCGACAGCGACGCCTGAGCCCTGACACCGTCTGTGTTCGGACGCCCAAAAGTTAAGGATGGGTTTTACATTTTTAAATGGCTGAAAAATCCAAAGTAGAATAATTCACTACTCATAAAAATGACATAAAATTCAAAATTCCGCGTTCCTAGATAGCGTGCTATTGGCACACAGCCCCGCTCACTGGCTGGCACGTTGTTTGCAGCTCCGTCCGAGCTGTGACGGCAAAACTGGGCAGCTATGCAGAGGGCTGTGGCCTCCAGGACCTAAAATCGCTGCCCCCAGGGCCGTTACAGAAACTCTGCCAGGCTGTCCTGGAGTATTATTAGGACACAGGGTGGAGGTTTTAGGGGCGCGGTTTCAGGCCAGTCCTCAGGACATCGGAGGCTTTTTACGGGGAATGGAGTCTTCCCTGTGGACCAACTGCGATAAAAATGAATGAAATAATGAGCCTGCACCGAAAACGAGGGCTCCGAATCCTTCCAGGCGCAGAACCTCAGCTGTATGTACTTGCTTCTCTCCCTTCCATCTTGTTAAGTGGGCGCCTAGTTTCAGAAGCCAAAATATTGACTCAGCCCCTAACGCGTGAGTCGTACCTGATGGGTTATTAAACTTCCAGTGCTTTGGTTTCTCCACCCATAAAATAAAGTCTTCAAAATAAAGAGTGGTTTTATTTTTCTCGTTCCAAAGAAATAAATAGTGTTTGTTTTTTTTGTTTTTGTTTTTCTTGTTTCAAAATTCCATTTTTATGATTGTTGATGAATGTCAAACTTCAAAACTTGAGGTTTCAAATTAGTCGTTGAATTCTAGTTGTAAACACTGGAAGCGGGTAATTCTGTGTCCGTTAAGCACCTTATACTATGTTTTGTTTTATCTCCAAAATACCTCTTCCATCCTTAATCTAAAGTACTGCACAGGGAATATAGTCAATAATATTGTAATAACTATGTACGGTGTCAGATGGGTACTGGAAATATCAGGGGGAACATTTTGTAAAATGGATGATTGTCTAACCACAATGCAGCGCACCTGAAACTGTGACAGGCAGGCAGGAGCAGAGCAAGGCCTGTGGGCCAGGTACAGGAGGTCACGGGGTGTGGGACCTCGCCCCCAGGGTGGCCTTTCCTCCTCGGCATTTCTCTGGTCCTGCGGTTTGGACCCCCTGACCCTTCCTCCCCGGAGATAACATCGAGGCCTCAGTTGTGTTTCAGCTCCAAGCCCAGAAAAGCAGCAAAACCAGCCACAGCTGACCTCAGGACCAGCTGCATTGGATGCGCCCCCCCACCCACCCCCACTCCAACCAGTCAGAGGAGATCTAGACCCTGAAAGGGCACACGTGGAAAACTGCTGAATATTCTATTAAGATCCTTCTCCGGAACCTCCCCTAAGATCTCCACGCTTAAAACCATTAGGATGGAGGACCCAGCGCTCCCCTCCCGGGAGCAGGGCCCACCTTGGCCTTTCCCTTCCCCTGCCCCAGGCACAGTACCTTTCGCTTCCTCACTCTCAAGCCCCAGAGGCCCTTCCTTTGCCTCTATAACTTGTTACTAAGCCCATTTCTTCTGGAAATTACTTCTTCCACCTCTGTGATTTTACCAAATAAACGTTTCTCTTGTAGTTCGGGTCTGGGCTCTGAATTCTTTCCCAGCCAGAACCCCAGCTCCGAGGTTGCTGAGCCCAGGCCTGGTCCGACCCCAGGGGCCTAACCCCTGGTGCCGTTCCCGCCGCCTACAACAAAACTAATACAAAATAATATTGAATATAAAAAAATACATTTGGAAAAGAGAATACCTCTTCCGTCCTTGTGAGCCTCCGGGAGAGCCCCGCGCTCAGACCCTGCACAGCTTAGGCCGGATCCGCACACGTTTCCAGCCTCTCTCCACGGTGACTCCCGCTGGAGGGAAGCGATGCGATGAAATCGTCCACACAGGCAATCTGCTCCCTAACTCTATTAAGCCAAAGTTTGTGTTCTACTTTCTAAATTAGTTAAAACCTGTAGCAAAATTAGATTTTTCTTTCTTTTTGGTTAATTGCCCTCATTAAGGGAACATTGGCAGCCCCCTGGGGTCAGTAGAGCAGTTTTCTTTGCATTGTAAATGCCTCCTCCCCTGAGTGAAAGCTCAAGCTGGTTCATTGAGACACTCAAGCTGTGCCCTATTCCCGGCAACCTGTGGGTTTTGTAAATGTGGCAACAGCTGCTGTCCTTGAAAGGACGGTGTTTAGACCTCTCATAGATTGTCATTTGCAGTTGTTCCTTTGCTTGGTTTAAGGGGCCCTGTTGAAACTATACCTCTACGTGGTCAGTAGTCAGGGTCTTTAGGCTCAGCAAATGTAAATTACACTTCCCCAGATTTTTTAAATCTTGTTTGCAATCCAAAGTTGGCTTAGTCATTCAACTTCTCCTTTGTTGATTAGCTGCGGACTTACCGCTTCTCTTAAATTATTCAAACAGATTTTCTTTTCTGTTATAAAACTCGACAGTGGTAGGAAAGTTCAATCCAACATCAAAGACAGGCTGCTGCCCTTGAAGGATGCTCTCTGGGCTCTGAAAAGGGATGAAAAAGGGCCGGCGCTGACCTCACCGGCTCGGGGAGGCTGCTGGAGGCCTCGCAAACTCGGAGACCTGGAGTAACCACAAAGGATGGTCTGAAATTAAAACTTTTTAAACATTAGCAGTCTATGCTGGGTAGTCACGCCCTACGGCAGTTTTTCCCTGACAAAGGTTAATCTTCACCTTAACTAAACTGTCGATTGTCTTTTTGAATTTGAAATAAACATACTGATTAACAGGTGTCTTTGCAAAACAAAGTAATTTTCCCTTTTTTCTGGCCCTCAATGCCCCAGGGCAGAGAGCAGGAATCCTCTCTTTGTTGCTGTTATCCTGCACCCACCTAAGAGAAGAAGTAGGGGTCTGTCATTTTACTTTACCCGATCCTCGGTTTCCCGGCTTTGCTTTCTCCCGCCTCCCTCGTCTATCGCCCAGAGACTCCACGGAGCCCACTCACGTCTCCCCCTTTGACTGATCTATAACGCGAGGTGCACAGCTCCCATTCTCAGGAGCGTTATCTCAGTCCCTTGAGATCCTGCTTCCCCGTGATGAGTCCACAGTTTGGCTCAAATAAACTCACAAAAGTTCTTCACAGGTTTGGAGGGTTTCTTACGTCAACAGCTCCGTGGGTTCCCTCTTCTCTGCAGGTGGGTCTGCGCCTGCACCTTAGTTGTTCCGAACACTTGGGCGACTGGTCTACCTGGAAAATTCCCCCTAAGGCACAGTTGCGCCCTCAGCCTGGATAGTCTCGTCCATGATTCGCAATCCTTACAACCGGGAGAAGTTTCTTTTTTTCTGCCTACTTAGGAAAAGGCAGCAGGTTTTCTTTTTTGTGACTTTATCCGAAGTGCGCCTGGGAGACTGGACAACATCGTGGTGTTTACAGCACCACTTGAACTGCCCCAAACGGCAATTCTGCACTGGGCTGACTATCAAATGTGCGCTCGATGCTGATGGTTTCTCTGCTTTCCTGTTAGTTCCTGGAGGGATGGTCGTGCTTGGTCGTCAGCGTAAGGAAATGCAAGATAACCTTTCTCTCTGCTAACAGTTGAGGGGCTTGGATGATCAGACAGCTGCTTGGTGCTATTCTTAATTCTTTTATTTTCTGAGACTCCTCTAAGAACATTGTTAGACAGACACGAGCAGAGCCAAGACGATGGGCCAGGTACAGAGACTCACCAGGGCAAAAAGCCCCGGATGCCTAGCAGGGGGCGAAGCTGGGAAAACAAGAACCTTGTCCTCAGGGTACCCTGTCCTCCCCGGCATATCGCTGGTCCTGCGGTTTAGAGGCCCTGAGCCTTTCCTCCCTAAAGAGAACATCTAGGCCTCAGTTGTAGTTCAGCTCCAGGCCCAGAAAAGCAGTGATATCAGACAAGAGATGCCCTGGCCGCCTCAGGACCAGCTACACTGACTAATGACCTCCCTGCCCTGGCACCCACCAATCAGGGGACCACGACCCTGAAAGGGCGCACCTGGAAAGCTGAGGAATGTTCTATTGAGACCCTCTCCTTACACCTCCCCGAAGATTTTCACCCTCAAGAGAGAGAGAAATACGCTCTGGACAAAGGACCCAGGGCAAGCTCTACCCAGGGGATCACGCCAACCCCATCTCCTTCCCCCTTGTTCCCTCCGAGGGGACCCCAGACACAACCGGGGGAGCAATGGGCAATGGCAGCTGGCCCCTGGCTTACCCCCTGAGCCTATATCAAGGCCCCCTTTTCTCTGACCTCTCAGGGGGCCAAAGCAGCCTGTTGCCTCTTCCATGCACCTTCCTGGTTTCACTGTCCCAAGTGTGTCTTTGCTGGACCCAGCCGTGGACCCAATACCCTTCGACTGAGTGCTGTGTAGCTCTTCCCTTTGGATGTCCCCATTTCCCATCTCCTTTCCTTAAATAAATTCAATTTTTCTTGATTCACCATCTGAGAGGCCTATTTAGCCTGCCTGCGCACCACAGACAAATCCCTAAGAAATGCTTCTTAGCCATAGACAGAGCTCCTCTGTAAACAAAATACAATTATATTTCTTCTAATTGTAATAAAAATGGAAAATTTAATTTAAAGTCTTTTACAATAGGATAAAATGCGAATTACAGATAAAGATGACGAAAGCTTTTAATTTCTTGTACACCAAGAAGTACAAAACATTGATTTACTAAGTTATGCAGATCTTGTGAAAGTTGCCAGATTTTATTATTATCTAGCATCAAAGAACTCCAAGTATTAATACTGTCACCAATCCTATCAGAAAAGTCTTTAAATATTGAAAAGTGGTTGAGCTCACAGTGTTGGATATAATTTTTCCAGGTTTTGGAATTTCACACAGAAGCTTGAATTTTACATTTAAAAAAAAAAAAATGCTTTCAGTTGTTCTTATTGTAACAGGCTCATTTTTCTCATTTTTTGACAAAATGTCTGCCAGACACTCCTGCCTAAATAATCACATTAGTCAGGCAGTCTTCCCGATAAAAATGATGCTAAGTGAAAAAAGCAAGTAGATTAATTTGCAGATGCCGCAGGAGCACTGGGGCTTTTCCTGGAGGCAGGCGTCCTGCCTCAGCACCTACGAGAAGGGCTTCCAGCCTCCCTCCCATTTCGGCACACGGAATATTTTAAAAGACATGTATTTACGGTTGAAATTGAACGACATTACTTTTTATGTTCCAACAAGGGTATTCTTAAGTAAAACCGGCTTCCTTTCCCGCTGCGATTGCTATGAAAGCAGAGCGGTGCCTGGTCCCGTTTGCGGCCACCGCCGTGGCTCAGGCCGGGCCCGCTGCCGCTCATCATTGTTGCAAATGTCAGCTCAGCAGGGCGGCACCGAGCATTTCAGCATCGTTCCAAAAACAGACTGAACTTCGTGTACCGCGGAGAAGGCCGCGGGGAACCCCGGGAGCCTCGAACCTCGGACGGCGCTGGCTTCGCTGGAGCTGTGGAAGAAGTCAATCCAGCTGTTATCAGTGGTCGCCTCTTCGTGGCCACGCGGGTGGTAACAAAGAGGCATCGGGATTTGGCCCAGGCCGGACCCTAATTACATCCCAACCCTTCCGATGCCTGCCTCAAGGCAACCTCTAGTTTAAAAAATAATTATCCAATAGTTACTGTTGGAGAGGAAAGGTTTTCATTTACTCATCTAGGTTTCTCTGGCTGGTCTAAGAATTAAATTGACATGAGACAGGTAAATAGGAGAAAATCAAATTTAATTTCCTATGTACGGGGTCCCCAAAGATATGAAACCCAAGGGCAAGTCGGGCAACTGAGGCTTATATTCCATCGAGAGCTAAGACACGGGAGGGAGCCTCGGGCTTCCAAGGGGAGGGGGTCACTTACAGGGCCACAGGAGAGCGGACGCTTGGTGATCAGCGGGTCGGGCCGCCCAACAGACGGGGCCTTCAGGTAAAAGTTACCTCTGGCAACGGCTCCCTCTCTCCAAGCCAGTCCCCACTCCCTCCTGAGCGTTTTAGGCGTTAAAGGAGAGGTAACAGTTTTCTTGAAGCTGCCGGGTCTTAACTGCCCTCATGTCGATATAATTGACATGCCAAAGCGGCACATTTCTAAAATAATATTTTTGTAAATGTTTTTTATTGATTTTTAGATAGAGAGGAAGGGAGAGGAGAGAGAGAAAGAAATATCAATGATGAGAGTCATTGATTGGCTGCCTCCTGCACGCCCCCTACTGGGGATCGAACCCACAACCCGCGCATTTGCCCCGACGGGAATCAAACCTGGGCCCTCTCGGTGCAGGGGATGCCGCTCGACCACTGAGCCACACCTGGCCCGGCCAAAGTGGCACATTTTGAGGTTGCGTATCCTGCTCCCTTCACTACTCAATGGATGCTTGGAAAAATGCTCAGAATTCATGACTATGCTTTCAAAATATGAATTCTGCACTTTGGATAAATGCTTCATTGATCGATAAAAGATAAAATTCAACAAATGATTAAGTTCAACTTGGTGGCAAAATCGAAAATACAATTTGAGTCTTTACGATCACCAGCATGTAAGTAAATACACAGGTAAAATCTTAATTTAATCTTTTAGAAAGTCACATATTTAAAATTGCTTGCTCCATAGATAAGTTAATGACTTTCACCAAAGCACACAATAAGGTGAAAAAATGTAAGTCCCCTAAGATTCCCAAATATACGTCATTCTTCAGCTGCCAGTTTCATTTTTAATGATTTCCCTGAGCTACGCAGGCTCATTGAATTGAGTGATTTAATCAGCACACTATTTCCTGTTTTCTCATTTGTGCACATTAAGCTGAGAATCTAATCACCCACATTATATGGCAGCCCTTTTATGTCCTGAGCGGGTCAGTGGTGTTATTTTGAGCTTATTTGGCTTGAAGGAAACCTGGATTCTATCTGTTCTACATAAACTGATTAAATTTTAACTGCATTTACCATATTCCTTGTAGATTTTGTTCAGCATAATTAAACCAATTAAACTTATAAGACACTTATTCACAGAAGGTGCCCAGAAAAAAAAAAGAATTTTTTCCCTTACTTGATTGCATCTTGTGCTTTTTAAGAACCAGATTAGACATCATTGCAATTAACTGGGTGTAATTTAAAAGGGGAAAGATGCAGTTGCTCTGGTCACTCGGTGAGTCGTGTCACAGGGAGTGAGGGGCTCTGTTGACCAAAAAGCAATTAACGGGATCATTTTATGTCGTTGAGCTCAACAGATAGATGCTTATCAGACCCATGGTTCCAAGCGTAAAGTCTGGGATGCGATGAGTGTTCAAAGGCAAATTGAAGGTTCTAGTAATGGCATGAAAATGTGAAATGTAAAAAAATAAAAAATCATCTCTGCTGTGCAGGGATTGGCAAACTTTTTATTAAAGGGGCGTAGAGTCTCTGTGGCAACTCTTCAGATGGACCTTTGTGAAACGGTTGTGACTGACTAGTTATTAATCACAGGAAAGAAGCAAAGGGAAGGCCAGACATTATAGGCACGTTCCCTGCAAAACACTGGGGGAAGGGGTCCCAACAAAGGGAAGAGAGACGCAAGCCTAGGAAAGCTGCTGTGACACGGGGTAGGTACTTATCTGAGGACAGAGGTGACCGGCCAGAATGGGGGTGGCCACTGCAAGAGTGTGACAATCCCCTGAGTGAAGGCGCTCCCTTCCTTGTGCTCTGGGGCCTTCAGGGTTCTTGGGACTCTTGCTGCTCGGGGCGCGCTCTCCTGGTCTCTTCCCTTTTCCTGCGTGGCCCACAGCCATGTGGACCCCACACCCAATGGACTAATGGACTGCAGGGAGCCTAACGCTGAACTGGACCCGGCTCCAACGTGGAAAGGAAACTCTAGACACTGGCTCTGAGTTTAGCTCTGCCGAAACCCCAGCTACGCTTCTTCTATAACTGGACTAAGGGAGAAGGGACTTTGGAAACCCAGGGGTGTAATTCCACAGAAATAAAGCTTCTACCACATCTCATCCTCCCATGGGGGCCTCCGGAGATGCTTCTTCCAGCTGTACCCCAAGAAGCCCACTCCCACCAGCAGTGGAGGGAGGCGAGGCACGCTCCCCTCCATTGACAGTTGTGCGGAAGGTTTAGATGATGCCTAGATGTGCCCACGAGCCTTCACAGCAAGGGACAGAGCCTCCGGGGCCTGCTGTGCACAGTAGTGTGTCCTCAAGACCCACCCTTCGGAGGAGTGACTATAATAAAGTACGTTCTTCTAGGGAAACATGTCAAAGGCAAAAGGCAGCTTTGCTCTTTACCCTGACAGGTGCGCGCGAGCATCGCTGACAGGCCTCGGGGACAAAAGCAAGCAAAGGCTGGGCTCACCCTGGGAACATAACACACCAATCACTAGTATGTTTGGGCCTGACTTTGCATTTGTCTCTACTAAACAGAGTCATTCAAAAACTGAGACAAAGGAGACCGGAGTTAATGGACAGTGTTGTTTTCCTGATCTTAAAACCCCATGTAAAGCAAGTGCTCATCGCGGCCGCTTCAAAAGTGTCTAAGTCGGGCTCTGCTGGCTCATTTATTTCCCCAGCCAACAGTGAGAGGCGCACAAATTAAGTACCTGCTTTTTACTTCAAGGGCTTGACGTGAGCAGCTCCGGAGACGTCAATAGAAAAGGGCAAGAATGACACTATCTTATGACTGTGGCTTAGGGGGTGGGAGCCAGGAGCTGAGACTTCAGGGGACGCGTTTGCCATGTAGCTGCTTCAAACCCCTCCAGGTCTGCTTTGGAATCTGGGAGGAAACCGCCGGAGCAGAGCCCCCCTCTCGGGGACCTCCAGCCTCCGCTCGGAAGAAAGGCCTCCTCATTGAGATTCCAAGACCTCCGCCTTCCTCCCGGGAAAGACATTTGCACACCATTGATATGATAATGCCCCGTCCTGGTGGCCTCGTAGCCCAGGGCTAGCCCAGGCGGCTTTCACAGAAAGCGGCATCGCTTTCTTCCATCAACCCAGCTCGGTTCCTAGGGGGGCGGGTTTTCTCTGCTTTGAGAGGGGTAGCATTAGCTGTTGATAGAGATATCTTCTGAATGGTGTTCTCACTATTGAAAATTTTGCTTTCTATTCTAGGAGCCACAGTGATGCCTGTCTGTGTTCGGAGAAGGCCTCTATTTCCATCAATTTTTTTAAAAAAAATCCAACATTATTTGCACATCAAATGAAGGGAAGGTGGAGCACCCTGCGGCCTTCTCCTCCGCCTGCTCCGGAAACACCCGCTGCGCTCTGGCTCACCTGTGCCCTCGCCCTGCGAGTCATTAAAAATGTAATAACTAAGCTTCTGAAGCTTGTCCACATAAGAAACTCGCAACCCTGTAAGAATTTTTATGTGTCTGTTTGAGCCAAACTGGCGACAGTCGTCGGGAATGAAAATCTCAATGGATTGAGCAAATGCTCCAGAGAAGGGCAGTTTTGGACCTTAATTTATACGTCACAGCCAACGGAGGAGACATAGGGGTTACATGAAACCCACCGGCGGTAGATCGGGGAGGCGGGAGGAAGCAGAGCCCGGAAACCTCTGGGGCCGGATAAAAAGTAGGAGGGGAGACACGCTTCCTTTACACTGGTGGGCGCAGGAGAGTAAACAGTAACGTCTGCAGCTCATGGAGGTGGTATGTGGTGAACAGGACACAGTTAGGAGTCTCACGGGCTCCTGCTCTGGTGCGAGGGGCCTGGGAAAGCGGTAACTCGGACACTCCAAAGGAATGTAATCGGAGATGCAAAACGACAGCAGACGGGCTCCGTTCAGGCAAAGACTGACTTTTTGTCAAGAAAGATCCCAGCCTAGGACCTGTCTACCCACCATGACTGGCTTTTCGCCGGGAAGTTTTCATTTCAGACCATTCTATGTGGTTCCTTTCGGCCTCTGAGTTCGCGAGGCCACCACGCAGCCTCCCCTGAGCTCGTCGGGTTTAGCGTGTGGCCCTTCCCCTCCACCAGCTATTACACCCGAAAAGACAAAGGGAGCGGGGCAAAGGGTGGAGTGTGCTGGGCTGGGGGCCCTCAGCTCTCCCCGGCGTTTCGACGCCTCTGTTTATTAGCCCAGATGAAGAAAGTAGCTGCAGAGGCCCTGGTTCTTTTCTGCGTGTTCACACAATCTACAGTTTACATAACAGGTCATTCCAAATGGGCCATTCGGTTATGGGCATCACTGTCCAGCTTCCCTTGTTAACATAATTAGGGGTAATGTAAATTTGAGCAATTTTCCAAACCATAATTAGTACGGCAGAATAATACACTGAGAAATAAGAGCCGGCCCTCGTCAGAATGAGGGGCAGAAAATCACTTACCACGCGCCAGGCTCTGGGCAGGGGGGCTTCAAGCAGGTGAGATCGTGGAGCCTCTGAGAGCCCCCCGATTTTCTGAAGCTGGCAGGGGTGGGCACCGTCACAATCAAATCCCCATATGGACTTAAATTAACTCTCTATTTGTTTCAACAGAAGAGCTCTAACTAATATGCTAACCAATTTACAAACTGTTCCACCTGAAGAAAATGACGAGGGGACTGGGACCCCCCCGAAGCCCTTAGCATTGGCCCCGGCTCTGCGGACTTGCGCTGGGCCACCCTCCTTGCCCACTGTCTTCAGGGATTCTTCCAGCGGCTGCACTGCCCTTCTCAAGGGTTTGTAAGAGCCAAACGAAGTCCGAGGAGTGTTTTTCTAACGCTTTGAAACTTAGGGGAATTCTGATTAATGTACATTTCTGGCAAGAGTTATATTTCTGAGAAGCAGTACTGCCAGTATATATATAAATATTTTATATATATATATA
Organism: Miniopterus schreibersii; assembly: GCF_964146895.1. Classification (NCBI taxonomy): domain Eukaryota; kingdom Metazoa; phylum Chordata; class Mammalia; order Chiroptera; family Miniopteridae; genus Miniopterus; species Miniopterus schreibersii. The sequence continues at coordinate 88,998,957 of NC_138107.1, forward strand.
TATATAAAACGAGATTCCCAAAATGATTTTTATACAAATCCAGCTACTCCTTTAGTGTAAATAATGATACAGAATTTGCATGTAAGCCTCTGTTCAATAAATCACCTTCGATGATAGATCTTTTCAACACAAGTATTATAGTTTCTAATGCAAAATTTAAACACTGTAGTTTTATGGGTTTTTTTTAGTGTTATGAATCTTCTGGAAGGATATTTTGTGTATTGTTCCCTATGGCTTATCTTCTTTTACTCCTGGACAAATAAATCACGTTTTATCTGCATCAGGAAGCCCTGTCCCGGAAATATTTAATCGTGAGTCATGCCCGGGGTGGGCCCGGCCCCGCGCCCTGACGGATGCCTCCACGCGGACAGGGCCAGCGTTCGCGCCAGCACAGGAACGCGGAGGGGACCGTGTCCTGCGGCGCGAGGAGCAAAGCCCGAAGATGCGGACTCTGGGAGTGTAACAGCTCATTAAGTTCTCGGGTGATTGTAAAAGCCAGAGGCTGTTCTTGGTGCTGAGAATACAAACGTGAAGAGAGCAGGAGCTCACAGGCTCCGTGGGAAACACAACTGGAGCGAGCTTGTCCCCTAAGCGTCCTCGCTGCTCCCATGGGGGCCCCGCGGAGACGAGCTCAGCTCTTAGACTTCTTTCCACGTTCACCTTCTCATTTCGTCATCACATCATCACACAGGGTGACTTCTGGCTGAAAGAAGCAGGGACTATTTTTTAATAATTCATTTTATTTTATTTTATTTTTATTTTTTAAACCTTGCAGAGGATATTTTTTCCATTGCTTTTTTTCAGAGGGTGGAAGGGAGAGAGAGAGAGAGAGAAACATGGGTGTGAGAGAGACTCATCGATCGGCTGCCTCCCACAGGTGCCCGACCAGGGCCTGCAACCCAGGTCTGTGTCCTTGGCCGGAATCGAACCCGAGACCCTTGAGTCCGTGGGCCGACACTCTAACCACAGAGCCACACCAGCCAGGGCTTTAAAAATTCATTTTATCCCCACTATTGGTTTATTTTTATAGCTGTCTGGAAATCCGTGGGTTTTTTTCTGTTGTTTTTTTAATTTTAATATTTGTCTTAGGGTTATAATATAAAAGGTTAATTAACCACATTTTATGTTCAAATGTATAGCTACACATTTTTTGTCAGCACCTTACAATGGCAGGGTTATTTTTTAACTTCATCTCTTTTGTTATTGTGATCATAATTTTACTATAACTCATGTCACTGACCAATTCTTTATTGCTGCCAGTTTCGTTTCAGACAGTCAATAATTTTCCATAGCTATTAAAGATAAGATCCTCTTAAAAATACATTCATTTAAGCATTTCTAGGAATCATCTTTTAAAAAATATATTTGTATTGCACTCCTTTTGCCTCAAGAAATTTCTTTAAGATGCCTGGTAATGAAGGTTTTATTTATGGATTCTCTCTGGTTTTGTTTGTCTGAAAAAGTCTTTACGTGTTGTTATTTTTGAAATGCAGTTTGCTGGGTACACAATTCTGCATTGACAATTATTTTTCTTTCTTTCAGCACTTTAAAGTGCTGTCATGGCATTTTCTTCTGGCTTGCACGATTTCTGACAGAAAGTCTACTTTAGTTCTTACCTTTATCCTCTGTAATGTGTTTTTAACTTTGGCAAACTTAGTGATTTCAATATGAGGTGTCTAGATGTGTTTTTTTTTTTTCTTGTCTTATATTTATCTGGCTTGATGTTACCTAAATTTCTTGAATTTGTGTTTTGTATTTTTATTACACTTGGAAAATTCTCAAATGCTTTCTTTTTCAATATTTCTTCTGGTCCTTTAAATCTCTCTTCTATCTGGTATTGCAATTAACATAAGCTACACCTGTTGATAGTGTTGCACAGCTTATGGATACTTCATTTACCTCACCTCCTGCCCTCCCCCATCCACCCACACCTCCCTTTTTTTCTATTAGTGTTTCAATTTGGGTAATTTTTATTGAACAATCTTCAGATTTACTGATACTTTCTTCAGCTGTGTCACATCTGCTGATGAACTTGTCAAACGGATTCTCCATCTCTATTACCATGGTTTTTTTAAAAAAATTCCCCATGTGGTAGGCAGAATAATGGCCCCTAAGATATCCAAATCCTAATCTATGGAATTTATAAATATATTATGTTACATGGTGCCTTTTTGTTCAGGCTGCTATAACACTATATCACAGACTGGGTGGATTAGAAACAACCATAACCCTAACCCTTTTAATATTGACATTATTTGGTTTCATTGTTTTGGTTTTCCTCTATGGTTTGCATGTCTCCTGTGGCTATTTTCTCACTAATTCCTTTGATCTCTTTTTATTATTTTCATTTTAATTTTTACTATACGGTCCTTTACAGGAAAGTTTGTTGACTCCACATCTATAGGAAAGATTTACACCTCTTTCAAATCATCTTTTATTATGTCTATGTATGGATGCTGGACTAATCCTTTTCTGTTGTTTAGTTTAGAATAATGAATATGTAGATATTGGCAGGCAATTCTGCAGGGGAAGAGGCAGTTTGGCCTTGCAGATTTATTTTTCCCAGTTCAAGATAATTCTTTTATTTATTTATTTTTTGTTTGTGGGAATTTTTTTTGCAGTTTATTTATTTATTTTAAAATTTATCTTTATTGTTGAAAGTATTATAGATGTCCCCTTTTCCCCCCATTGATCTCTTCCACCCCATCCCCAGGCCTTCCCCATACCAAAGTCTGGGTCCATAGGTTATGCACACATGCATATAAGTTCTTCGATTATTTCTCCTCACCCACTCCCCCACCCCAGCCTCCCTCTGAGATCCCTCAGTCTGTTCCATGCTTCTATGTCTCTGGATCTATTTTGTTCATCGGTTTATTTTGTTCATTATATTCCACATATGACTAAGATCATGTGGTACTTGTCTTTCTCTGACTGGCTTATTTCACTTAGAATAATAATTTCCAGGTCCCTCATGCTGTGCCAGAGGGTAAGAGATCCTTCTTTCTTACAGTTGCATAGTATTCCATGGTGTGAATGTCCCACAGATTTTTTATCCACTCATCTACTGATGGGCACTTGGGCTGTTTCCTGATCTTAGCTATTGTAAACTGTGCTGCTGTGACCATAGGGGTGAGTAAGTTCTTTCTGATTAGTGTTTCAGGATTCTTAGGATATATTCCTAGAAGCAGGGTCACTGGGTCAAATGGCAGGTCAATTTTTAATCTTCTGAGGAACCTCCATACTGCTTTCTATAGTAGCCACTCTGCATTCGCATCAGCAGTGCACTAGGGCGCCCTTTTCTCTACACCCTCCCCAGCACTTGCATTTGACGATTTGTTGATGGAGCCATTCTGACACTGTGAAGTGACACCTCATTGTGGTTTTAATTTGCATCTCTGATGATTAGTGGCGTTGAGCATACTTTCCTATGTCTCTTGGCCATCTGTGTGTCCTCTTTGGAGAAGTGTCTATTTAGGTCCTTTGCCCATTTTTCAATTGGGTTGTTTGTCTTCCTTTTGTGAAGTTGTATGAGTTCCTTATATAGTTTGGATATTAACCCTTTATCCTATGTGTCATTGGAAATACGTTCTCCATACAGTGGGCTCCTTTTTCATTTTATTGATGGTTTCTTTTGCTGTGCAAGAGCTTTTTATTTTGATGTAGTCCCATTTCTTTATTTTCTCCTGTTTCTCTTGCCCTAGGAGATATATTGGCAAACATATTGCTACAGGAGATGGCTGAGATTTTACTGCCTATGTTTTCCTCTAGGATTTTTATGGTTTTATGTCTTACATTGAAGTCTTTTATCCATTTTAAGTTTACTTTTGTGTATGGTGTACGTTGATGGTCTAATTTCATTTCTTTGCATGCACCTGTCCAATTTTCCCAACACGATTTATTGAAGAGACTGTCTTTACTCCATTGTATGTTCTTGCCTCCTTTGTCAAATATTAATTGATCAAAATGGTTGGGTAGATTTCTGGGTTCCCTGTTCTGTTCCACTGATCCATGCATCTGCTCTTGTGCCAGTATGAAGCTGTTTTGATTATGGTGGCTTTGTAGTTTCTTATGAGAAGTCAGCTGACAGCCTTATGGGAGCTCCTTTGTAGGTAACAGATGGCTTTTCTCTTGCTGCTTTTAAGATCCTCTCTTTATCTTGAAATTTTGGCATTTTAATTATGATGTGTCTGGGTGTGAGCCTGCTTGGGTTCTTCTTGCTCGGGACTCTCTGTGCCTCTGAACTTGCATGACTTTTTCCTTCACCAGGTTAGGGAAGTTTTCTGTCATTATTTCTTCAAACAGGTTCTCTAAACCTTGCTTAGTTTCTTCATCTCCTTGCACTCAACGATGTAAATATTGTTACATTTCATGTTGTTCCACAGCTCCCTTAAACTGTCCTGTTTTTTTAATTGTTTTTTGTTTTTGGGTCTCTGATTGAGTGATTTTTTTCTACCCCATCTTCTAATTTGCTAATCTGATCCTTAACTTCCTCTAATCTGCTGTTTATTCCTTCCAGTGTATTATTTATTTCTGCTGTTATTCTTAATTTGCTTCAGAGTTTCTATATCTTTTTTCATGCTGTTGAGCATCCTTACAGTCAGTATTCTGAACTCTGTGTCTTGATAGATTGCTTATTTCTGTTTCATTTAGCTCTTTTTCTGGAGACTTCTCTTGTTTTTTCATTTGGGGCTTGGTTTTTTGTCTCCCCATTTTGGCTGACTATTTGGATTTGTTTCTATGTATTAGGTAGATCTGCTAGGACTCGCAGTCTTTTTGGAGGGTCTCTGGTGCAGGCCAATGTCAGGTGCTGTTTGTGACTGGCCTTTCATACCCTGTTTGGTGCTCTCAACAACCCAGGGCTTGAGGTCCCCTCTGCTGGGGCTAGGTACGTTTGGCAAGGACCAAGATGCTCACCAGAGTCTGCTTTTCCAAGGCCCAGGTCCAACAGCAGTTCAGGCAAAGACTCAAAGCACTCTGAATTCTGCCTCTGCCTGCAGGCTGATTAATTTGATTTTCTTAATGAGCCTCAGGCTGTAGAAACTCCACAGTGTGGGCTGCTGTTTGTTATCAGTCTCTTAATGAGCCTCAGGCTGTAGAAACTCCTCGGGCAGGGTGAGAGGTTTTCCAGCAGGGTGGGGCAATTGCTTCCCTCTCAGGCAAAAGCTGCTTGGAAGGTCAATGTCGGCTGTGAAAGATGTCCTCTGCAGTCTGGGGGAATGACCCGGCACGGGAATCCAGTTGACTGCCCTCTGCGCTCTCTCTCCAGAGCCCACCACTCTGGCTTCTCCTCGCACAGTCCGGTCCACCCTGCCCTCCCCCTGCCGGAGCCCAAGGTGAGTGGCTGCGCTTGAAACCCTGTGCGCTGGCTCCCTACGAGGGGCCTGCATTTCCAGCCGTCTCTCCCTGGCAGACAGAAGCCCGGCTGCTTTTCAGGGCCGGGTGTTATGTGGACCCCGTCTCAGGTCTGGTGCTCTGGGCTGGCTGAGCCCCAGAGTCCTCAGTGGGAAGCCCCGCAGCTGAGCTCTCCCCGCGGACCCTCAGCTGCTGCCGTGGGGGCCCAGCCGGCCCTGTCGCGCCCCCGCCCTCCCTGCAGTCTCTGTGCGGCCTCCCCTCCTCCTCCCTGGTTGTGGGGGTGCCCCCAGCACGTCTTCAGTTGCAGCTGGTTTTTCAGGATGGTTTTCCTACGGTTTAGTGGTCATTCCAGCTTGGTCCTGGGAGAGGGGCAGGGAAGCCTCCGCCCCGCCGGCCACCGTCCTGAGCCTCTGGCCTTGCACCGGGAGCTGTCGCCCCCGGCCTGTGACAGAGGCGAGCTACGGCTCCTACAGATGGGGACGCCGGTGGGTCGCCACCACGCTCTCCCTCAGCACCTCGCGGTTTTCGGAGGCCTCGTGCGCGTGGCGTTCCCCGGGCCACCGTCCCCGAGCCGAGTGGTCCTTGCTCCCCGTGGCAGCTCGGATGCGTCAGGAGTCGGGTTTCGTTCACCTCTGAGCTGCCGCCTGCGGGGCCCTGGGCACCTACGTTACGTTTCCTCTGGCTCGCCCAGCGCTTGCCTTCTGTTGGGTCTCAGCCCAGCTCAGGGCAGCGTTTCCCCGATTTTGAAAGTGTACTTTTCTGGAGACTTGTGCCGTCTGCCACTACTAGGCTCCCTTTCTTCCGCCGGTTCTTCTCTGTCCAAATGTTCTGGTTTTTTGCTCGTGTCTTCCTATCCAGTTCCGATGCCTTCATTACTTTTGGTAGCAGTTTCATATTGTTTGTAATTTGTTTTGTTTCCTAATTGGCTAAACATGTCTTTTCTGGATTGTTTTTGCTGTTTTCCTTTCTTGCCATTCATGTTTTCCTGTGAAAAGGTAGAACAATTCTGAAATAACTTATCTCAAGTCTTTTTGGTGTGTTTTTTTCTGGAAGCTACTGGTATTTTCTTAATTGTTTTGATAGTTTTTGCATTAAGAGTTGTATTTGATGATCGATGGCTCAGTGATTCTCAAAACTGATATTACCAAGCAAACTTTAAATTAATATTCTCCCCTTGACCTTACAGTATAAAATATGTTGAATACTAAAACGGCTACACTTATGAAATAATTGTTCATTGTCAAAGAGACATTTATAATTTCCAATTAAAGTTGCTAATTAGCATGAACAGAGTGACTTGCCCTCACTGAATTGATATAGAACTAGACAATACAAAGAATAAAAAATTTAATTAGTCTATGAAATCTCAATACCAATAAGTTTGCATTCTCTTTCTGGCTCTCTAAAATACTGAAAAGATATTTAAGACAACAATTACAATCAATGTGGAAGGATTGTGAAGTGTCCATGAAATCATGTTGAGAAATAACTTTTGAACTTCCTTTTTATTTTAAATGAAACTTTAATTGCTTTGTAGTTCATTTAAACTATTTCACCCAATTTTGCATAATAAAAATACAACTGTCTGAATTTTTATATGGTGATTTTATGACTATAAAGTGAAAATGGCAAATACAAATGTTTAAATATCTTACTGATTAAATAAAATGTCTGATGAGCTGATGGCCAACATTTTCATATTATCAGAAATGCCCAGCCTCCTGGAAATGCTGTTTGCTTTTCCTTCGGCGACATTTCTCTTAAATATAGGAAACTATGATTAATTGGGTTTTGTGTTTGTAACTTATTATCAAATAATTAAAACATGCAATTATATTAAAAAAACAACAAAATGAAATTGATACAGTCACTATTCAGATTAAGCAATAAAACATCACCAATACAGTTAGAAACACCTCTGTACTTGGCCAAAATTGAATTTTTCTCCATGTTCTGGGTGAGCCAGTACCCTAAATTTAGGCCTTACTATTTATTTACATTTATTTCTACTCTCAGTATATATATGTAACCCTGAGGAACATGAGAGTTTTTAATGTTTCAAGTGTATGCAAATGAACTATATGCATTTTTTTAATCTTGAATTTTTTGTCAATACTACAAGTGTGTGAGTCATCCATATTAAAAAAACTTGCCACATTAGTTCATTAATTTTCAATGCAATATACTATCCTTATTTATGAAAAAACAAAATTTAGTCTTTCATTGACGTCTTGATCAAAATTTGTGTGGTTTCCAGGCCTTTGCTATTACATTCAATGTTCATAGTAATGAATAATGAAGAACAGTTTTACGTCTTAGAATTTTTTCCCCTTTAACCTCTGTGATTCTTTTCATGGACATCTGAACTTCGCTTATATCAATTACACACGTTCTGTTTCATGAAGCACCTTAAACAGACAAAAGGGCAGAGTTTTTAAAAAATGTGGAGAACAATCTAAATTTGAAAAAAATACCTTAAAAAGATTCTAGCTTGTTTGATACTTTTATTAGAAGAAAGGGCACTGTGGGTCCTAGGATGTTAATTTTCATGTCATGTCCATAACGAGCGTTGCTGCGTAAACTCTGGGCAGCTCGCAGTGCTCGCGGTGCCGCCTTTAAAGGGTTACGAGAGCAGATCAGAGCCCCAGTCTCTACAGCTGCGCGTAAGTGAGGCTACCTGGGAAATTACATGAAGCATCTCCAGAATATCTGCAACAATTCCACCAGACACACAGAGCGAGGCCTTGGAGGTGAATGGAGCCGCTGGCTGGCTGCGGAGGGGAACCGAGGGCTCGCCCTCCACGTCCTCAGAAGCAGCCCGGGCCCCCGTGAGAAAATTCAGATGGCGCCCGCTCCCTCCCAGCTTCGCTATCTAATTGTTCCGTATATTTTTGGCACGAGACAAATGCAGGAAAATAATAGGTTTCAGACCGTTTCAAAGGCCTGAGTTAATTAACTTTGTTTTCTCCATTTAGAGCACAATTGGTGCTGCCACTGGTGCCCACATCTCCCTGGAAAACTGGAGAACAGACAGAGGAGCTGCCTGCTGTGATATAAAAATGTCACGTGCATGTCACATTAACTCCTTCTCTCCCCTCCTTTGAAACCACCAATGTCATTGGAGCCTCCTCTTACAGGACACAGAGTGCTCTTCCGCTCCCCGCGGGTGTCACCAAGGGCGTCCCCATGCTCTTCCCGCAGGTGCGCAGGTGCTGCGCCCAAGACTCGTCTTCGACTGAAACGGCCCAGGCAGGGGAGGGGTTTCGCAGGATCAGGAACAAGTCGCTGGGAAAGAGCAGCAGCTCTTACCCTGTCTCTCGAGGTCTGCCTCTGCCTACGGAGATGGAAAGAGAAGCTAGAATGGCAGAGGGGGAGCCCCGGAGATACTCAGATTTCCTTCTTTGGTTTGACTAAAGATGAAACGCGGGCCCTGGTAGGAAAGTCATTTTCTGAAGTCAGTCCCCCAGGTCTGTAAACCGGAATCTCAAATCATGACCTTGCTTTGTCGTTTCCCAGCACACAGGTCTCCTGTGATTCCCACCAGACTGGAAATCGTTGGCAGGGCTCGGCATAAGAGAACCCAGGAGAACATATCCTAAAAATGTAAGAGGGTCCAGGAGAGACTGGACCTTCAGTTTCTTAAGATAGAAAATTGCCCATTGAAAACCCGTAGGCAGTTCCTGACTCAGTGGTCATAGAGGGGCTTTGTGCTCGGAGGAAGGTGCCTCCTTGTTCTGGGAAGGTGGAATTGAGTGATCCCTTCTGGCTGCGGACAGTAGGCCCCCCTTATCTGCAGGGGATACAACGGGAGTGGAGGGGACGGTGTGCCTTGGACGCTGCAAAGCCGAAGGTGGGATTCGGCACCCAACCCACTGAGCACACAGTCATTCGCTCTTTACTCATCTACTGGTCGTGATTACGTCAAAGGAAAAATGTCCTACTGTGTGCCTGCACTCGCCAAATCACCCTGGTATACAAACCACCACTCACTTCAACACAGTATTCGCACAGCCTCCTGCTTTCACAGGGGATAGAATTTAGATAGAATTGAATCGTTTCTATTTTGTTTTTATTCGGGGTATTTTATGCTTAACTTCTATTTATAGCAATGGGAGATATGCTTTTACTTTTCAGTTTGTGTCTTAATGTTTTCTTTTGAAATGTTTCAATATAATAAATGATTCAAGCAGAAAAAATACATTAATAAGATTATAGGTTATTCACTCAGATGGTAACAGATCATGTAAGTGTTGAGGAAACGACTTACTCTGGTTTCCGCTCCAGCCACGCACCCCAGGCTCCCTCGCTCACCAGTGCGCCCCACACTGATTACAGGATCCTGTACCCATGAGGCTGCTCTGCCCCGGTCTCTACGCCGTCGCTCCCACCACAGCCTCCCTTGTCTGCCTGGATAACTTTTTCAATTCTTGAAGGATGAGCTTGATTATTACTTCAGGCAAGAAGCCTTCCCCGACTGCACCAGCACTACCCTGGCAGGCGGGGCTCCCAGTCTGTGTGGTTTCGCTGGCCCTCGGGCCTGGTGTCGTCTGAGCTTCTTCACACGGGTCTGCAACCAGCTGCTTCCCTTTCTGCGCCTTCACCAGGCCGTGCGCTCCTTAGGGAAGGTGCTCACGTGAGCTGGGGCCTCAGCCAAGGGCCTCGAGCATCATAGGCACCCAGTAGCAGTTTGTTCTTTATAGCTGTCCCTTCATAGGACTGTCTCATGTGACAACAATGAGGCAACGTCACACAGTTAGAAACACAGAGAAACATGCATGTCAATCTACAAGAAGATAAATGTGTAGAAAGAGGGAAAACATCGGAAAGTTAACAGCTATGTAAACTGTTTACCCCACACTGGAAAGCAAGAAAATGCAAGCTTGATTTAAAATTGCACATTAATAACCCCTGTACACAGAATAGAGGCTAAAGTGAGGTTACGATTCATCTGAAAGTAGATGCAATTTGCAAAATACTCAGAATTCACAGCAAAGCTCTGAAGAGCTCCCTGAACAAAACGAACGAAAACCAATGAGAAATAAGTAAATCGGGGTGGGAGACCTTGACTTCCTATAGCCAATTCTTCTTCTGTGAACTGAGGATTAAGTCACTGAAAACCCCAGAAAATATTTGGAAAATGTTCCTTCTCTGCTATTAGCTGTGTGACAGGAAAATCTTCCTAAATTATGAGTCAACTTAAATAGAGTGGAGTTAAAAATACCTGCCTCACGGAGAAGCTCTGAGGGACGCATGAGCATGTGTGCATCATGTATGCAGAGAGCTCTGCTCAACAGCAGTCTGCAGTGCAGTTTAACGATGAACAGTGAAAAGAAAAGCCAGACGTTCCATACCCTTTAAATCTCATCTGGCATAAAAGTTTTGCATCAGTACAGAGGGCAGCGAACTTTTTCTACGAAGAGACAGCAATATCTTTGGCTTTGAAGGCCATACGGCCCCTCTCACATTGTCTAATTCTGCCGCTGCAGGGCAAAAGCTTTCCAATGTGTCCATGAGAGAGGGCCTGGCTGTGTTCTAATAAATCTTTATTTAGAAACACGGGTCAGGGGCCAGATTTGGCCCACAAGCTATAGTTTCTACAAATCCCTGATTTAGTAGATTTCAAGATATGACTAGAGCCAAAGTTTTGAAAGAGAAAATTTTATATTCCTTTATCTTTTGGTTTAACAAAATCTAGCACCCAATTTGCATTTTTTTTTAAACTCGCCACCACCCGTATTGTGGAAATAAGGTCACATGGTCTTGTAGTAGATTTTTAGAGAGAAGGATGAGTTTAAGAGACTCCTGCAAAGATCAGTTGTCTTTTGTTCCAAAGGAAGCCACTACATAAACTTTCAAAATAAATGATAATAAAGGTTATATAGGTTAGGAGAGTGGAATTCTGGCTTTGACTGATAATCAGTCTTTCCCTAGGAAATGAATGGCCAGGAGGAAAAAAAAAAAAAGCAAATTCTAATAATTTCATGGCTTGGCTTGGAAAGGCAGATACTTCACTTTATCAGCTGTTTCACAGGCGCCTCCTCGCTGTTCACTGTGCGTTCCCCGCCACAAACAACACTAAGCCAGGCCTGTGTTTTTCCCATAAAAAGAAACAAGAGTTCAAAAATTTTAACTTTAAATATGCTACCCTAGCCTCTCGTGTGTACGTATCACTTTTTATTCAAAGTCTTTTTTATTTCCTTTCATTCTGGGAAGACACCGCTCCCATGCTGGGCTCTGGAACTGGAGTCCTGTGTTTCTCGAGCAGGATCGCGTGCTGAGCCGCCTTCTGCTGATGGAAAAGCATCCTGCAGGGACTCTTGTAGGGTAGGAGGCTCCGAGGACAAGCCTCAGACATTCCCTTCACCTAATTTCCTTCCACTGCTCCATTGTCCTGTGAAGATACGCTTCCCCATATTTTTCCACCTGGAATGTTCAGAGGCGTTGTGCATATTGCCCCCCACAAAGGACCTTCCGGGACAACTTGTCACTATTTGCCCCTGAAATCTGCCAGGTCCAGAATTCCTTCTGCTCAGAGTGGGACTCTCGGGCTCACAGGCCGTGGAGCTACATCCAACGCGATGTCTTGTTCCTCCGTGGGCCTCGGCCTTTAGATCGTGGATTTTCCCGTCTCTGGGTCTTTGGCTTCCTCTCCTCTTAACAATCACTGTGTTCTTAGTTTCTCTAGTATGCGCTCCAGCGTCTTTCCCTAGACATTTCAGGACCTTGAACAAAAGTTAATTTATTGTGGAAGTCCACGGGAAAAAGACGTTGGAGAATTTCCACGGCGCCCACGTGACTAAATAGAAAACTACCTGAGGTTGACCTGAGGGGATGGGACACACAGTGAAAGTCTAGACAATCCTTGTCTCCCCCTCTGACGAAGGCACCAAACTCCTTCCTCTTGCAGGGCGTTTCTAGGAGCTTTTGTTTTTAAAGAACTTTAAGACATTTCTCTCTTTTCAGTTATGTTTCGGGCTAGGGAATGGGGCAAGAAAGACATTCGTTCCCACAAACACACTCTTTAATGAAAATCTCCCACAGACCTAAATGTTTCCCTTTTAAAAGCACGGGGCTGTTAACTCAATGTTCACAGATTAAGATAGGAAATCAGCTTGGAACACAGGGTTTACAAAGGTAAGTTACATTTCCCTTCTTTTTCCATATTTCCTCTTCGATCTATGGTCCTGTCTTCAGTTTCTCTTTCATTGACTCCTCTCATCCAACTTAACAGGTGACATTTTAAATATTTGTCCAATCCTAATATTTGTAAATGTATTTTATTATTTTTTCTGGTTTCATCAACATACAACTATTGGATGTGACACAGTATAGCTTTTGTGATAAAAAATCATTATTTCTTTTAACTTTTCCACAAGGTCTTAATGAAAACGTAAAACTTACAGTGCCGTGTACATTTTAGTGCTGTGTCGCCTAGTTCCCTGGCTACAGACTGCTTACAGGTAAAATGCAAATGACTTCACAAGACCCTCGGACATTAGACTTGATCATTCCAGGGCCGAAATAAGAAGACGCAAGGAGGAGTCTGCATTTCAGAGTCTCCGAGGCAATGAGCAAAATGACTTGTGCTAATGAAACACAAGTAGGTGCAGCTGCTCGTGGGGGTGAAGCGCTTACACTCAGGGAGATGAACCTCAGGAAAGGTTCCCCTGCTCCCTTTTCCTGTCACTCGGGTCTGAATATACGGAGAATATCAGTCCCGGTGCGAGAAACTGTGCGTGCTTTGCATTACACAGGAGCAGCAAATGTGATTCATTTTCACTGCAGAATTACTAGGTCAAGATACAGGAACTCGGATTATAAGAAGTTGTGTTTTAGGAAATATATGAATTTTAGGTTGGAGTCTCAGGCTGAACTTCCAGAATGAGAAAAATAATCTAATCCACAGTCGTTGTTGTTAATAAAAAGGGTGATATCAAATTGGGAAAATACTTAATGACAGAAGGCTGTTAGGAGCCCATCATTTTAAACGAAGAGCTGACATCTTCAGACGTTTGAGCAAGTACCCGTAAGCGCACCTGGAAATCCCATTACCCGGCTTACATCCAGTGGCCTCACGCAGGGCCCAGCGTCTTCCCGGTGGACTGAATGGACACAGTGCTTTGTGGATTCACGTCAGCTCCTCTCCTCGCCAAAGTCAATCCTAACTAACAATCTCCCAAGCTCAGCCGTCCGAAGTCACGGTTTGAGAGGCCTGGCGGCAGCGAGCGTCATGAAAGGCGCCTGAGAAACGCGGGATGACCCCCAAACAAGAGCGCAGGGCGCAGAGGCCGCCTCCGCTGGTCGCTCTCCAAAGGTGTCCTCTCGTAGCTGAAGGTGCCTTGCTCGCCCCGTGTTAATTTTCCGCATCTCTAGTCTTTCATATTACGGCTGATCAAATAGAAATACATTTCTAGAACGAGATTGCGGGGAACTTGCTCAAGATTGACCCGTGACCTTCATTTCTGAACAGTGGACACGCCTGATTGCGGCGCGGATGCCGAGCGTGTTCAGTTAGCGCCCGCGTTCGGGGCGCGCAGCGCAAAGGGGGCCGGGTCCTCTCTGAGCCCCCCAGCCCCAGGACCCGCAGCAAGTGTGCGGCGCCGTCCCCAAGCAGTCCCGCCCCGGCTCCAGCCCTGAGGACGCTGTGCGTGTCCATGTACACTCCCTTAATTAAATGCGGCTCGAGCGCTAATGGCATTAGAGAGAGACAGACAGGCAGACGGACAGACAAGGGCCTCGTGGTGCTGGAGGCAACGGGGAGATGGGCGGAAGGGGGCTGGCAGGAGGGGGCTGCTGTGTGCGGTGTCGTAATGACCCCCAGCCGAGCGACTTCAGAGCCGGGCAGCAAGGATGCCCCTTGCTTCTCCTGGGCAGTGTCCAGGAAGGTCCGAGGGTTACAGAGAAAGGCAGAGCCCCGACGTCCTTGTGAGAAATTCGGTCCTGTCCGTGGGGGGCTCACACCCATTTATGGGTTATTTTGACGCTGCTGCAAACGTTTTCAAGCCTCTTCTGCCCCCCGTTTAAGGAACGCGAGTTCCTCTATAAGACTCGGCCTTTCTGAAACATCCAGAAAAGGCGCTGTCCCACGGGGCTGGTCGGCAGGCCACCGTGTGTCCCTCCGTTCTGATCGCTGCCTCCTTCCTCCTGTCTCCGGTCCTGTCTCCGGCCCGCGGTGCAGGCGGAGAGCGTGTCCCAGGGAAGCCGGGTCCTGCATGTGGCTGCAGCCCGCAGGGGTCCGCGGCTCCCGGGGACTTGCCCTGTGCCGGCGCCTGAATCGGGGGCCCTGCACTGCGTGTTGCCTTCATCCTGTGATGTTCTGGAAAGAACGTCAGAAGCTGATAATTAAAGGTTCTCACGGGTTTAGCTTTTCCCTCCCTTTCCTTTGGAGCCCAGGGGAGCAAGATCTGCCGGAGCCCAGGGGCCTCAGATGGACTCAGGAGGAGGTGGGAGGAGACAAGTAGCATCTACCCTCTGGGGCTGGGTGCTAGTCAGCCCATGAGAGATCTTTCTGCAGCACCAACCGATGCGGCGGCCGGTGGGGTGTGTGGCCTTTGATAACACTGTGTAGTAAAGAGCTACTAGATTAACCAAAGAACTTACATGCATCTACGCCTAAGCCATGGACACAGACAATCGTGGGTGAAGGCCTGGAGCAGGAGTGGGCGCACGGTGGAGGGGTCAATAGAGTGGAAAGGGGGCGTCTGTAATACTTTCAACAATGAAGATAAATTTTTAAAAATGTAATTGCTTCGTAGGAATTAATTTCAGAACGGCCAATCAAGCTTTACTCAATGAGCTGCTCATTGAAACTCTCAAAATGGACTGTTCCAAACTTGGTTTGTTAGTGGCATTTCCAAATGTTTTGATTATACATTATTTTAGAGCATAATAAATACATTATCTGTTTGGAATATGTTTAAATCTTTGAGGAAATACCCAGGTGAACGACTGTGTATAATGCTCATAGTTTCTGTGAAGGAGAATTATATAACGCTATTTACGGAATGAGCATGTTAAAACATTCATGACCGTAGCTAGTTGGGATTTCATTTAATACTTATACTTTGTGCTAAAAACAGTATTTCCAAACCTGCTTTGTAAAGACTGTACATCTTTCTACGACTGTATAAAAAATTCACTACAGGTTTATACATTGCAGAGCTAATTCAAACCCTAAAACTAACCTTCACTCAACAACCTGTGCTTGTACCAAGTACAAAGGTATTGATTTTAGCTTATGTCGTAAACTAACACATGCATTAACTATTTGGGGGGGAAAAAGCTACTAGGTATGACAAGGTAGGTCTCGAGCAGGTGAGATTATCAGAGGTAAGAATGGGTTACACTTGGCATTGAGCCAGGCTATTAGTGAATTCAAAACAGGACAGACACCTCCTCCGGCTGGCCCCTGGGGTTGAGTCCTGAGAGAGAGAATTAGATCCCAGTGAGGTTTCACAGGGACATCAGGAACCTGCTGGCCTTGGCTGGTCCTGAATGTGTCCTGACCAGAAGACCCCTGAGAAGCTGAGCAAAGCACCTGGTCACTGGCGTTTACATCTTTTAAGAAGGATGTCCTACGGCCACGGGGGCTCCAGGACCAGGCATTTTCTTCCCCTTAGGGAGACTCTGAATGAAAGGAAACCCACGGTTTTTGGTGAGAGGCGGAACTGGCTTTGATTAGATCAGTTTTAGCTGACCACGGAAGGCGCTATCGAAGATTTTTATCACACTTTCTCACCCGGTTTTGACAACCGACCCTATGTCAGGTTAGGCCAAGAACATAGGGACGCCCGCGCTCTCTGCCTTCCTCACATCCACGTTTCTTTCCTGAACCTTTAGTTTTCAGGTTCTTCCTCTCTCCTACCAGCTTTTAAACTCACTCAAATCTCCTCAGGCTTAAAAAACAACCACCACATGTATCCAAAAGGAAAAGAGCAGGAGCAAGGGGAACGAAACTAAGCTCCAGGGTGGCCTCGGCTCGGTGTCCCCCTTTTCGGCAGCCCCTCCTTCCCTCCGCAGCCACGGTCCCTAAGAGATTTGTCTTCAGCTGTCTCTCCACACCTTAGGCTGGAGTTTATCTTCTATGCCCGCAACTCCACCAGAAACATTCCCCCCAAGTCGCCCAGTGACCCTGTTGCTGAATTTCAAGGGCATCTTTTCGACCCGATGGCGCTGATCCCCGGCAGGGTCCGGTGCTGTCGGCGTCTCCCCGGGACCCTCCTGGGCTCCCGGGTGGCTTCGTGCGCCTCCCGCCTCCTCGAGTCCCCCGTGCGGGCCTCTCGCCCCGGGCCTGCCTCTCAGTGTGGGCATTCAGGGCGAGTCCTCTCCTCTTTTCCGCTGGCCGCTTCATCTCCAACACGGCCACAGTGTCAATTATGAATTTTCTGCCGTCGACCCCTAACCCTTTATCACCGGCTGACCCATTTTTCGAGAGCCAAATTTATTGGCGAAAATCCTCTCTGGGTACCTGAAATCGGATGCCTCGCAGGAACCATATGAGATACACGCCAGAGCAGCAACCTACCATCTTCCTGTAAAAAGAGAACTCTGCCCTGTCTCCCCCCAAAGGGCTTAAACTTCAACTCAATTTTTACAAACCAAAAACCTCTGCTTCGGTGAGGACTTCTCTGGGTCCTCAGCTGCCCACTCATCTCAGAGTCTCTCATTTGTCCTTCTCTGAATTTGTCCCTGCCTTTCTGTCCTCACTTTGGCTTAATTACTTTGGCCAAGGCCATGTTATTTCCCATTAGCATTACTGTGAACGCCTCCCGGTCCATGCTTGGGGTGCAGGCTTGCCCAGTTTCTACCCTCTGCTGCCAGTGACTCCTCTAAAATGCTCTTTCGCTTGTGTCCCTTTCAGCTCCCTCTGTCGCCTCTACCACTCCAGACAAATCTCCGGCCACTTCCCTTTGTTTTCTTCTTTTCGGCCATAATGTCAGAATTGTCTTACATTTAGGCATTTGGATTCTGCTTAAAAAACAGTCTCCCTGCAAAATGCTACGTTTACTCCTCTCATTCTTCAGAATTCTTTGTAAATGACATTTTTTTTCCCGAAGGAAATCTTAACACCTCCCAACCCACACCCCAAACTAATACTGTGGCCCTCGCTATGATTCCCCTGATATTTCCTATATTTTATTATAAATGTTTGCTTAATTGCCTATCGACTCTCACAAAAGAAAGATGGTCAGTGATTATTAATAGTCAGGATGATAATTAGGGTTGAATAGAGCACAACTCAAAGGATGAAACATGTAAAATTATTATTTTGTTACATGTTTATGGATATGGAAAAATATTTTTAATGCTCTTCTATGATATCTTGCTATGTGAAAAAAATAGGGTTCAAAATCACGCACATACTATGTTCCAATTACTGAAAACTGAACTTGCTTTAAGACAGAAAAGGAAGTGGGACGTCCAGAATGGTGGAATTAATTAATTCCGCTACTTAGAGATAGTAATTTGTAAGTAGTTACGAGTCTCAGCTGCTGAAAGCATAATGTACTATAGGTCGTTTAAGCAAAACTCTTTTTAAATAAGACATACTTTGATGGGCCAAGAAATATGGTTTTTTATCTATTATTTTGTAGGTAAATCTGAGAGAGCATGCCATTTAACTTTATTAGTTCTTCTCACCTATTAACCCAGGGTGTCTTAATTCATTTACATCTCCTTCAGTTTCTTTCATCCACGTTTTGTAGTCTTCAGGACACAGTATGAATGTTTTTGAACTTTATTTTTTAATGTTGTTGTAAATGGAATTGTTTGTTAATTTTACTTTCATGCTGTTCATTGTTAATGTACAGAAATATAATTCATTTTTGTAAATTGATCTTGTGTCCTGTAATACTGCTGAGGGTATTTATTAACTCTAATAGTCACCCATTTTCAAAGCCCTCTGTGGACATCTCAATTTATTGATCTTTATTTTATGTTTGTGGCCAAGCTCTTGCTCGCCCCAGCAAGCATTGCAACCTCAGGCAGCTGAAATGGTAAACAGTTGCCGCTCATTGTTTTTCCCATCGAGGTGGACATTGCATCACCTCTGTTGACGTAGCCTCAAGAATTATACATCATCACTTCTGCCTTATTCTATGAGTTCAAGTAAGTCATAAGCTCAGGTCCTCAGACCCCATCTATTGATCCCACCTCTCAATAGGAGGAGGGTCATGGTTATATTCTTGAATAACTCATGGGATGGGATTTGTTGTTGAACTATCTTTGGAAAAGGCAACATGCCACAGTTAGTGATATGATATTGATTGGTTTTTTTCATATATGGTCTCACAAGCATTATGGTGGCTAATGAGTTGTCCTTTTGGTGCTTAAAGCTGATGGTCACAATTAAATTGAATTTGTCAGTGTTGTAACTGTTACCTTTAGTCGCATGTTGATATGGCCGTTTCTCAGTAAATAATACAACCTCTAGTTCCATATTTGAGAGTGCAACTTCTCTGAATTGGAGCCAATTATAGAAAGACAAAGATGTTTACATAATTGTGCCAAGTTAAATTGCTTGAAGAGACATGTTAGATCCTGAAAAGCAAGGTTAATAATGGATTCCAGGACCTTTAGAGGTAGAGGTAGATGAAAACATATCCTGCCAGGTTGTTTGCCTAAACTACAACTTAATGTCTGCTCCTATCCCTTAAAATGCCAGTCAATACTGCATCTTATCAGTGGTTGCCATCTATAATTGAGAATTTTACAACCTAGTTTGGAGAATCCTTGGAGGTAAAGAAACACTGAGCCTGGAAATATAGAGGAAATGTAAAAAGCTATGGGACATCTTCAAGCATAGCAAATTCTTAAATGGAAGCTCATCTTAGATTAGGGACTTATCAGTTCTCCTGTAACATCTAATATTGTAGGTTATAGGGAGCATAAGTGATATATGAATTGTTTATAATAATAATTTAATTCATTTACTACCAAGCCAAATTTATTTTACTTTTCTAATGAAAAAATTGCTAGATGTTGAATTAATACATAGTCTTTTTGTTGTTGTTTTAAATCTTTTTAAAAAAAAATATGTTTTTATTGATTTTAGAAAGAAAAAGGGAGAGGGGGAGAGAGAGATACATCAATGATGAGAGTCATTGATCGGCTGCCTCCTGCATGCCCCCTACTGGGGATCGAGCCCACAACCCGGGCCTGTGCCCTGACCGGGAATCAAACCCCAATCTCCTGGATCCTAGGTCGATGCTCAACCGCTGAGCCACGCCGGCCGGGCCTGGCCTCTTGTTTCTGTGTCTCAAGTAAACTCTCACTGCATGGGAAGCACCCAGTAATTGATACTGAAATATTCCAATTTGCAGAATGAGCCTCTTTCCAAAAACGCAGAGTAAGGTTTTGATTGATTAGTCAGTTTGAGCCTGACCTTTCTGGCTGCGATTTCCAGATTGGTGCCCACAGGATTTTTTTTTTTTTTATCCTGGAACCAGCTTATATTGTGTGGAGGGAATTACCAGCCTGTAATGAAATGTAAATTAATTCCACTTTCTTCAAGGTTCAAATGAAGTTCAGTGAGACAAGTCTACTCAGTACTTGTTTTACTGGAATAAGCCCCGCTCTGTGGGATAGATTCATAAATTCTCCACATTTCTTTTTCATTATTAACATAAATAACACTCCCCACTCTCTCCCATGGGATCGCGGGCTTAAGACACATTCTCGAAATAAACTAAGGTGACAAACAGAATCAATAATCCAATGAGGCTGAGGAAGTACCATGGCATCCAGTTCCTTCTCGTGCCCTTTTCCCATTTGGTTTCCAGCGCCGTTCAAGGCGGTTTGTTTGACGCATGAAGTCCCCCAGCTGGCCGGCTGGTTAACTCATCCCCAGCCCCCTCTCCCTGTGCCTCCTTCGCCCTGGCTGGGGGCGGGCTGGAGCATCCGGCTGAGTTGCGGGGACGGATGTAGCTCTTGCTGAACCACCCAGATGCAGAGCACGGATGCTCGTGGGGAACGTGGCAGAGAAAACATTTTAAATACAAGCCTGTCAGGGAGAAAGTAGACAGAAGGTAAGAAAATCACACAATCTCTAGGTGTTAAAATTATCTTTCCTTCCCCCAACCAAATGCTTTTCAAATTCTTATTATTCTTACTGCTTTCTTCTAGTGCCTTAACTATCTCCAGGCCGAAAACCTCCACATGTATGTCTTCAGGAAAACCCACTCAGATGTCTATAGATATTGCTTCCCCCATTTAATTTTTAAAGATATGATTTATTGATTTTAGAGAGAGAAGAAGAGAGAGGGAGAGAGAGATACATCAATGGGAGAGAGAAACGTCAATCAGCTGCCTCCTGCATGCCCCCTACTGCGGATCGAGCTGTAAGCCTGGCCATGTGTCCCAACCGGGAGTTGAACCTGCGACCTCTCTGTGCACAGAACGGTGCTCAACCGACTGAGCCACACCAGCCAGGGTGCCCCCATTTAGTTGAATGACATCAATACCTTCTTTTGTGATTTTCAGTTATTTCATTCCTAGGAATTCATTCCTTAGAAGAGCTGAGAATGCAAGGAACTTAATCTGCCCAGGCAATTAAAACTACACATGCCTATGAATCTAATGCTTCAATTTAGGTGCAGTGTGTGAACAAAGACTGAGATTTAAAGGATGTATAACGACTAGACATGGCTGCCCTCATAAACACCAGGCTCAGGCCCAGGCCCGAGGTGTAGAGCGAACGGGGATTCAGAACAGTCGAGTGAGGCCTCTTTCAGTGGGTCTTTGCGCTGTGAGGATATCGTTACTTCAATTTGACATTCAAACATTTAACTTGGTTTGAACCCATTATGTATGTTAGATTATTTCATATATCTTCTCTTCTAGTTTTTTTAAATCCTATACTTCAGAAGTATAATTTTGTATATGCCATGTTTGTAGTCATTCACTAAGTCCTATTTTAACTCTTTCTGTCATATCTTCTATGTGGACAAGAGGCATTTCACAGCTATATGTGCCCTTAGTCACCCAAGTGACATCAAAACACCTGTGTGAGATACAGATCTGGAGCACCAACACACAGCAGAGGGAGAATTACTAGAATGATATCATCTTAAAATTACAGTGCATACAAAAAATAAAAGGAAATAAAAATTTAGTCATATAGGATCATAAATATTAATTATAGCAAACTCTGCACTCAGCTGTGGATAGAATATTGCCAGCGATCATTAACACGCCGCCTGAAGATTCCGTGTTTGTTTTACACGCCTGTGCATGGGGCTGGCTCGGTGAGATTGGAGCGTCGCGCAGATTAAGCCCATGTGCACAACATCTCAAGTATAACATTATGCGGGGCGTTTACTCAGCTCTGGCGCAGTGCAATTAAGACTCATGGATACAGCAATTTTCATCACAATCAGCGAGACGCTCGCTCGCTTAGGAGAGCCGAGATCTGCCATCCACCCTGATTGCTAATACAGAAGACAAGGTCCCAAATGACGCGTCCTCTCAACTCCCCAACTTTTCCTTTCCTCCTGCATTCTTCCTGTAGCGGCTGTTGAACTCTTTGCAAAGGTTTTCCTGGTTTCCTTTCATAGTCAACGTCGATTTTAGCTCCGAGCACTGGCTTGGGAGTTCAGATGAACTCACCCTTGCAACCTCTTTGAGAAGTCATAGAGTCCCGGTCAGGTTTTGTGCAAGGTTTTTATTTTTTTCAGATCTACCAGGAAAGACAGAATGACTTCACCATCTCATAGTGTCGCCTGAAAGGGCAACTCCCAAAGCAGGAGCGAGTGGAGCTCCAACGCCAAGAAAATGAGTTAACATGTCGGTACCTCACTCAAGGTCCAAACAAAAATGCTTCTGTGGGAAGGTGGTCTCTTTGCTGATGTGTATCCAGCATCTAGCAGATCGTGGGTCACACATTAGACATTCAATAAACATTTGTGTGTCCCGTGGATGTCGGCAACGAGAGGCCTCGCATTCAGGGGCCCCCTCCGCTTCCTAGATGGGTACCTGTGTGAGACGCAGGCCCCGGGTGTCCCATTGCAGGGGACTTGCCCGTTCTGCCTCCACAGATAAGAGCGGGAAAGGCGCTGGAAACGCATCGGGTCCAGGAGAGGGGCACCTCGGGGGACGTCTCCGTGGTCCAGGCCACGCTCCTCGGGCGATTCCTGGCCACCCTGGTGCCAACCCCGCCATTTCCTCCCATCCCAGGAAGCTTTTCAGAATGTGAGCTTATTTAAAAATCTGAATCTGCCCCAGTGCATAAAAGCATCCATCCATCATCCGCAAGTACCGGTTTATAAGGACAGGTCGCCTGAGACACCCTCACAGCAGAGGCGCGGACACTGACGCTCTGTGCCGGAGGCGGGAAGATCTTTCAGGGTATCCAGGAAAGCTATCAATATCTCAGAGTGAGAATATCGATTCTTGAAAAATGTACACATACCTCAGTGCGGCGATTATTAGCGAGCCGGTAAGAGCTGGAAAGACTTTCTGTTTTAATCTAACTCTTGAGCTATTTCTATCACAGTAACTGTAGAGGGGAAATAAACCTCTCTTTTTCTATAGTCTTATATTTTTCAACCATTTTTTTCCCCCTCTGTGTGAAGACAAATGTCATTGAAACAGCCCCATTTTTGAAGCAAGAAATTCCATTTTGAGGTAATTAAGTGATAACTGCAGCATCGGTCTGCCGTCCTCTGCGATTCCCTCGCTGCCCGGCCGGCCCGCGAGCAATAAAATCTCTCTCTGATCTTGCGGGCTCCCCCCCCCAATGTGCTCCTTAGCTCTCTCCCTGCACCTTTAGAGCAGAGCAGGCACTTTATCCAAACTTGAAAAATGGACTAGAGGTTAAAAGTTACATAATTTTAATAAAACAAGAGTAACGGAATTAACCTCCCTTATTTCTTATCAAGGAATAACCATTTCCCAGATCTCATTTCTATTATCGCGGAAAGACTTGCGCCGCCTCTGCCGTTTGCTTCCCCGTCACCAGCCGGGAGTGGGAGAGGCGAGGACCACGGTGCCCTTGGCGCCTGACACCCCGCCCGGCCGCTTCCTGAGGAGGACGGAGGGACTGACTGGCCGGCCGAAGGCGGCTCCTAAACCCACAGTCAGCCGCCTGCGTTTCGAAGCCGCCACCAGGGGGGCAGCCGCCGCAGGTGGCCCAGGGTTTCTGCCTCGAGGCTCAGAGCTCCTCTCTGCAGAGGCCCCCTGAGGCGTCCCGGGTCCGGGCAACCAGGAGGGCCTGGGGGGGGTAGTGCCTCCCTCTGGGGCTCCTGGGTCAGCCAGCCCAAGGGGGCAGCAGGATCTCGGTGGAGCCCTGGCCGCTGGGGCTCAGTTGGTTGAATGTTGTCTTGGGCACCGAGAGGCCGCTGGTTCGATTCCCGGTCAGGGCACATGCCCGGGTTGCGGGCTCGATCCGCAGTGGGGGGCATGCAGGATGCGGCACATTGATGCTTCTCCCTGTCACATCGATGTTTCTCTCTCTCTCCCGCTCCCTGGCTCTCTCTCTAAAGTCAATAAAAACATTAAAAAAAAACCTCAGTGGAGACAAGGTCACTCTTTGCATCTGTTGCTTATGGGGTGTGAAAAAAATGCCCCCGAGTTCAGCTTGTCCAATTGAAAATTAGCCCAACAGGCTCCCATATTTCTAGGAATAATTTAAAATCCTTGATTGATGTGATCAAATTACCAGGCAAGTCAGGAAGGCGTCTAACCTGAAAGGAAGAGGGAAGTAACCTAAAAACAAACCAACAGCAACAACAGAAAGGCGGAGACAGGAGGAGTTAGAGCTGAAGGAGGGAACTCCGGAGTGAGCCCAGAGACGAGTGCCCTGCGCCACTTGTGACGCGTTTCTTGTTGGGAGGTGGACCCTACAGCACTGGCCGGACGCGAAGACAAGCCCATCGGAGGAAACGCAGGCTCTGGGTGGTGGCCCACGGTGCAGCTTACAGGTCACGGATCCTGGAACTGCACCCCTGCAGCCTCTGTGAGCTTCTCAGCCAATGCCGCCCCAATACATTTAATAAAAAGATAGGAATCAGAAAATGACTACACGCTGGGGAAGCACAGAGGAACGCATTAATAAATCCCTTAATATGGGCACCAAAAATAAAATAAACTTACAGTGAGATTTGTGCGCATTTGTGCTTTAGCGTCGTGAAGAAAATTGAGCTACGGGTCAAGGCTCCTGTTACTGTACCTGCTGCTGCTGAGGTTTGCTGCCTCTCAGATTGTTTTCTGAACTGAAAATTCTCAAGTGTCTAATGTGGAAAATCTTGTAAAAGGGCAAAGAAAAACTTTAATTCAACACGACTCCACATACCTCTCTGTCTGGAAAAATATTCTTGTTCATCTTTGTTTGTTTCTGCGGTAAAATGTCATCAAGTAAAATATACTCGTTCCTGCCGGAAGAGCCCACGTGCCCCCCCCCGTTGGCAGCGGCCTTTGTTCCCCCGAGGGTCAGGCTGCACAGGTGCGTGTCCCCCGCCGGTGCAGCTCCCGCGGTGACGCGGGGCCGCGGGTGGGAAAGACGCAACGTGTCCACGAATGAATCGATGATCCTGGGTTTTAAGGCATAATGCGGAGCACCCGGGGGCGAACTATACGCTCCTCCGCGTGTTTTCTGTAGTAACCCATTATTCCTCGTGGTTCTGTAACCACCGTATCTCATCATTGCACAGCCGACGAAGCTGAGTCACTGCAAGGAAAGAAAACGTGCCCGCGGTCACGGTCGGGAAGTGCCCAGGCCTGGAGGGACACCTGGGTGTTGGCGCTGGTCCGTGTCCCGATGTCCCCGCTTCCCGATGCCGGCCCCGGCGCCGGGCTCCTCACGTTATGCCTGAGCTGAGGCTAGTGAACGTCCTCAGGGACGGCCGGCCTGCCTGGAGTGTGTCTGGAGTGTGCCTGGAGTGTGCCTGGAGTGTGCCTGAGAGTGTGTCTGGAGTGCGTCCGGGGCGTGCACGCCGCGCTCTCCGGCCTGCGGACAGGCACCCACTTTCCCTGGCCTGCGATGGCTGCCGCAAGCCCAGCCTTAGTGTTGAGCAGCCTGATTAAGCCTCGCAAGACACCACTGTGTCCAAATCCACGCTCGGAGGATACGCACTCACTTTGCATTTTACGCACAAGTGTCCCACGTGCCTGAGCAACCTCGGGAATGCGGTCCCCTTTCTCAGCCTTGGTTTCTGCTTCGTGCCCTTGAGAGCCTGGATTTCGGGCTGATAACTGCTGAGGAACCGCAAACCAGGGGACCTGGCCATGGCCCGGCGGTCGGTGTGCATTTAGGTCCTGGCCGGGGTCCACTTCAAACAGATGAATTGCTTAAGGCCACGATGCCAGGCTTCTCCTGCTGGGAGATGCCCCTTCAGTGACAGGATCAGGCCTTGAGGGGCAGGTCTGGACCAAACCCAGAAGCGCTGTGGGTGCCAGTGGAAAAGTGACATCACACTGCTGACCCACTGCCTGGGAGTCACACCCCAGCCAGTCCTGCGGGTGCCGGGCCGGGCCTGCCTGGGGGGGCCTCCGCCTCCTCACTCATCTCTTTTTTAGGACTCGGCGTTCTCCAGGCCGCCTCGGCGTCCCGTGCAGCGGACGGGGCGGCTCATGCTAATCCCTTAGGCCCAAGTGTGGCTCAGACAGGGTCAGGGACTTGGTCGGGTGGAAGATGCTGCCTTGGAGTCAGTCCTTTCGCAATTCTATAGTCTTAAGGTTTAAAAAAAAGCCCAAGAAACTGAAAAATAAGCCAAAAAAAACAGTCTTAGCATCCAAGAAAATGTGACACAACTTATTTGAAGCATAACACATTGGTTGCCACTTAAAAAAATAAACTTAACCCCAACATATAAAATCGCATGGATATAACTCTCGGACGCTCCCGGCTGCTCACGTGCGGGTAGGAGCCAGCGTTCATACGGCGCAGTGTCCGCTCTGCAGGGGCTGAGGCCTGTCGCTTCCCGTTACTCTACTCGGAAGGTGCGGGGCCGATTAAACCGACACGTGAAATAAGAAGAGAAAATGTCTAATGCCAGCTGCAAATCCTACATGTTATTGGACGCTCTGCTCTGTGCAGGGCCCTTTCCAGGTAACAGGCGAAGGTAGGGCCACCGCCCGTCACGTCGATGCCACCTGATGACACAGCGAGAGTCCGTGGGGAGCGGAGGACGCTGTCCTGCAGGGTGTTTCGGCCTCGCCTCCTCCCGTGGCTCCCACATTCAGCCCACGGTGCTCTCTTCCTCCCAACTATTTCCCTGGCGTCGGCTGTGGCCGAGACGTTGATTTTCACGGAAAGCTGACTGGCTGGCACTTTCCAGCGAACCCCAGGACCGATGCCTCAAGACCCAGACCCTCTGAGGCTGCAGGTGAGAACCTGGGGCAAGAGCAAAGCAAGGGCAGAGCAGCTACGGGCTTGGGCTGCAGGCCGAACGTCTCCCGGGAGGCGCTCGGGGAGCTGCTCCAACTTCATGACAGAATTAGAGCCGAAGGAGGCGCCTTTCCGTGTTCGTCCAATGTGCGGATAACCGAACGCAGGTGAATTCTAGCTCATTCAAAGTTATATTAAAAAAAAAAATCTGGTATCTTTGGAACATTCCGTAATGAGGGAGGGAAACTGCCGCAAGGTTTCAGACGCCGGGCAAAGGTAACCCTGTTATTAGCCGCGATGTGAAATCCCGGTCCCGTGGGACGGCCACGGAAGGTGGCGGTGGCCGGCAGGCTTTGGCTTTGGGGAGATTAAATTGTCTTTTTGGTGAGCTTTGCTAGGCTTACCTCCAGGAAGAGTCCGGTTATACAGAGAGTAGACTCTAGTGAACCAGTTTCTGTAGCTTTAGAAACAGAACATTCTGAATTTCAAGAGAATGAATCCTAGTCTCTACTACACGTGTGTTTTTGAATACGTTCATCAATTTGAATGTATAATATATTCTTGCTCGACAATCAGCGGGCCTCGTAAAGAGAATTATAATCAGTCTGTCACTACACAAACCCATCTGCAGAAGAATTACTTCTAAAAAGGAGAAAATTAATGATTAGCTGTGGGAAACACAATGGTAGGATCATGCGACTGGAAGGACCCTCTAGTTCAACACCCTTCATTTACACGCGAGATAATCACGCCCCGGCTCGCAGGGATAATTTGATGACAGGGCTAAGCGAGTTCTCCGGATTTCAGATCCGATGTCTTTTCTCTCTAATCATCTTGGAAAACCGCTGTCGGCTGATATTCACTGGCCCCTCCTGGGACCGTGGCCCTGAGACCAGGCCTCAGAGTGTCCGTGGCTCTTAGATTTTGTGTGCTGACGTTACTGTCGGTGTAAAGCTACTCAAACTGGACGTAAAGGCTTTTTATGCGGATCCCGCCTAGAGGATAACACTATAAAAGTAACCAAGGGCCAAACACTGATGGTAAAGGACGCCCACGCGCGGGGTTGCAAGTCAGAATGTGTTGCGATGGTCTCTAAAAAAGTGTGAGAGGTCAATGTGAACATGCGCCGAGCTACGCCCCAAACAGGGTTTTTGTTTTTTTGTTTTTAATATATCTTTATTGATTTGAGAGAGAGGAAAGGAGAGGGAGAGAGAGAGAGAAACATCAATGATGAGAGTCATTGGTCGGCAGCCCCCTGCACGCCCCCAACTGGGGATCGAGCCCGCAACCCGGGCACGTGCCCTGACCGGGAATCGAACCCCGATCGCCTGGATCCTACGTCGAAACTCAACCACTGAGCCTCGCCCGGCTGGGCCCAAACAGATTTTTGAAGTGAAATTAAAAACAAAACCACACACATACCAAAGCTCTGCCCCACAAACAGCAAAACCAAACCGGTTACGGTACAGTATGCGTCTCGTCCACGCCCCAGGGGCGGGTGGCTGGAAAGCCAGCGAGTCCAGAGGAGGGGCACAGGGTGTCGCCTGTGATTACCACCGAGCAGCGCGGTCAATGAGGCGGGGGAGGCAAGTTCTTCTCTGTTTTTTGTGGGAGTTTTTCTTTTACTTCGCATTTCTGTGTGTTTTTCTAAAATACTAATTATGTCCGCACATTACTTTCTAAATAATGTTCTATTCCAAAATGCTGCAATTGAAATACGTGATCTCAAGGAGTCGATTCCATCAGCATCCTGGTCCTCATCAAATGTATGGACTTGGATTAGAAACTTATTATATGTTTTGCCTTAGTAATTGCTCTGAAGCAACTACTAGCCTCATCGTGAAATTAAATAACTCGCTTCAACGTCCGTGTCCCACACAACCATTACTGAATTCTATACATACACGGATCGTTTTTGAGAAATTGGGCTGAGTGGCTATTAAAGTGATTAAATATGCTTAAAATGGTTATCCTGAGTTATTAAAAATATCTTTTCAATCTATAACGTTAAACTGATAATTACAAGTTTTCACTTGTCCGTGAAATTTTCATTAAACCTTTGTCCTGGCAACAGGAAATTCAGCCAAATATATGCAACAAAATAGCTGAGGAGCAGGGTCTTATTTGCGTGTATAGTGTGAAAACATGGAGATACAAGCACATTTCCCTCATCTTTCTGATGACAGGCTCATCGCCTCAGTGTCTGCCTGGGCCTCCAATTGTGCGACTGGAGTAACCTTACTTGTCTTCTTGTCCGGTTGCTCTCGAACTGTGACGTAGCTACACCAAGGGTCTCAGCGTCTTCCAGGGCACTGACTACGGCAGCCCCGCTGTATAATTATTAAGAGCAGCAATAACTGCTATTAGGTCTAATATACCTACCCTTTAATTACAGAAGAAGTCCCCAGGCACCGGTTATTAAGAGCCCTGAGTTAGGACTCAACTAATCTAAATTCCATCGCTATCCCGGTCCTTATAAATGTATAGACTTGGCTTAGACACTTCTTTTTCTTTTTGCCTTATTAATTGCTTCTGGAGATCCTCTGAAATTAAATAACTTTAGCTTTCAGCTTCCATTTCCCACACAACCATTAGTGACTGCTATTCATAAAAGAGTCGCTTTTGAGAAATTGGGCTGAATGGTTATTAAAGTGATTAAATATGATTAAAATAGGATCTAATAAAGTCACCTATCTGAATCTAACCTTTTCCCGAATATCTGTTGTACAGCGTGAGTCGGGAGATAGTATGAGCCTGTAGTAGGTAAATTTAAATTAGGGAAGCAGTAATCCATCCCTAACTCACACAGAAGCCCGACTGTTTCTTTTTCTAATATGACTAAGATTTGGTGACACTTATACAATTGCTAATCAAAATATTTCTTTTTTTTCCAAAAAATAATAAAGGATTTAAAGTAATAATTACCCAGTGAGGGTTTGTGACCCTCCTTTTCCCTAAACAACGTTTAAAGAGCTACTTGAGAGTAAGTTCCTTCTATTTAATGCATAAAATTGTTCAGCAGTTTTCCTGGGACTCCAAGAAAGCCAGGCTTACAAGATCGTTTGGTTTTAGAGCCTTCGCTTGTTCAGAAGTTTGGAAACCAGGATAAAAAATGGGGGGTCCAGTTTATTCCACATTCTATTTGCTGTTATAATACTTTCCCCTCCAAACTGATGGGTGAATCCATTTTCTTGATGTCAAGAGTGTTCTCTCGCTGTGTCATAGGGACTCCTTCAGTCAGCTTCAGCGACCTCGGCGGGCCCGGACCAGCCGCGGGCACCTCAGCTGGGGGTCGTCGGTGACTCGGGCTCCGGGCAGAGGCCAGGAGGGGCAGGGAGAGCTCGGGGACCACGCAGGGCCCCGGTCTGGGGCTCGATACACCAGGACAGGTTTCCGCTTCAGCACCTTCCCTCTACCCTCTACTGGACAGACAGAGCCTAGGTTTGAATGCCTTGTGTTCCGGCTCCTCTTTGTTTGCTTTTGTCTTTGGAAGTGAAAGTATTAACTCGCTCTTGTTTAGAAAAAGGCCCAGTTTCATTCAGATTAAAATTTTGTTTTGCAGTAAAACCGTTTCGTAACTCACTGAAGGAAGAAAACTGCAACTTATTCAAATGTGGCCTTCACAGTGTCCATTTTCACGGTTTTAAAATTTCTTCGGACACCCTGGATTTGGTTGAAACAAAATTCTTCTGCCAAACCATCGCCCTTTCCGCCCATTTCTTCATCAGATCTCTGACAATGACACGCTTGCCACTGTATCGATGTGGCCTCAGTGATGTCCATGCTGATGGTGGCCAGCAGTCTACAGGGAAAGTTATTTCTCTAGTTATTAAAGGCTACGCCCATCTTTTTTTCTCCCCAACTACAATTTCTATTTATTTTTTAATTTTTTGGTATTTAGTTATAATATCTTTAATATGAAATTGTTTCTCAGCCTTTTTTTTTACCCCCTCCACCCCACATCCCCCCCCCCCAGGCCTTCCCTAGACAGTGTCTGTGTCCATGGGTTTTGCACATGTGCATATAAGTTCTCTCATTATCTCTTCCTGCCCACGCCCCCCACCCCCGTCCCTCTGAGACTCCTCAGTCTGTCCCATGCTTCTGTCTCTGGGTCCACTTTGTTCATCAGTTTATTTTGTTTATTACATTCCACATATAAGTGAGATCATGTGGTACTTGTCTTTCTCTGACTGACTTCTTTTACTCAGCATAATACTCTCCACTTGCCTCCAAGCTATCCCAAAGGGTAAAAGATCCTTCTTTCTTACAGCTGCGTAGTCTTCCATGGTGTGAATGTCCCACAGCTTTTTCACCCACTCATCTACTGACGGGCACTTGGGCTGTTTCCAGATCTTGGCTATTGTAAATTGTGCTGCTATGAACATAGGGGAGGTATAAGTCCTTTGTGATTTGTGTTTGGGGTTCCTTAGGATATATTCCTAGAAGTAGGATCACTGGGTCAAATGGCAGATCGATTTTTAATTTTTTTAGGAACCTCCATACTGTTTTCCATAGTGGATGCACCAGTCTGCATTCCCATCAGCAGGGCACCAGGGCTCCCCTTTCTCCACACCCTCACCAGCACTTGTAGTTTGTTGACTTGTTGATGGAGCTATTCTGACAGGTGTGAAGTGATACCTCAGTGTGGTTTTAATCTGCATCTCTGATGATTAGGACATTGAGCATTTTTTCATATGTCTCTTGGCCATCTGCATGTCCTCTTTGGAGAAGTGTCTATTTAGGTCCTTTGCCCATTTTTCAATTGAATTGTTTGTCTTCCTTTTGTGAAGTTCTATGAGTTCCTTATATATTTTGGATATTAACCCTTTATCAGATGTGTTGTTGGCAAATATGTTCTCCCATACAGTGGGCTCCCTTTTAGTTTTGCTGATGGTTTCTTTTGCTGTGCAGAAGCTTTTTATTTTGATTCAGTCCCATTTGTTTATTTTCTCCTTTGTTTCTCTTGTTCCAGGAGATGTATTGTCAAACATTTTGCTATGAGAGATGTCTGAGATTTTGCTGCCTATGTTTTCCTCTAGGATTTTTATGGTTTTATGTCTTACATTTAAGTATTTTATGGTTTTATGTCTTACATTTAAGTATTTTGAGTTTACTTTTGTGTATGGTGTAAGTTGATGGTCTAGTTTCATTTCTTTGCATGTACCTTTCCAATTTTCCCAACACCATTAATTGAAGAGGCTGTCTTTACTCCACTGTGTGCTCTTGCCTCCTTTGTCAAATATTAATTGAGCCTAATGGCATGGGTCAATTTCTGGGTTCTCTGTTCTGTTCCACTGATCTAGTTGCCTGTTCTTGTGCCAGTACCAGGCTGTTTTGATTACGGTAGCTTTGTAGTATAACTTGATATCTGGTATTGTGATCCTTCCAACTTTGTTCTTCTTTGTCAAGATTGTCGTGGCTATTCAGGGTGTTTTTTGGTACCATGTAAATTTTTGAAGTGTTTGTTCTAGATCTGTGAAACATGCTGTTGGTATTTTAATAGGAATTGCATTGAATTTATGGATTGCTTTGGGTAGTATGGACATTTTAATGATGTTAAATCTTCCAATCCATGAACATGGTATATTTTTCCATTTGTTTATATCTACAGCCCATCTTGAAGCTTTCCAGAATCCACAATGCTTAAAAAATTTATTTAAATTTATTTTGCATGGAATATGGTGATATGTACCTGGTAAGGCTTATGACTCTTCAGTGTTCACCTCCTTCAACATCCACCCTCATTGTTGTCAGATTGTCTCCTGATGCATAGACTTGGCTCAGCCTCTTTCCTTGCCTGCCTAAGACATAACCGTGACTCACTGCACATCTTCCCAGCAAGCCCTGTGCACACTTGAGAGTTCCCCTGACCTGTGTTTGCATATTTATCACAGTGGGTTTCCAGTTCAGATGGTGAAATGCTGCCATTCAGATTATGAGATCAAATAGTGCAGGGATTTTGTATTCTGGGCTCAGTTCACATGCCTGCCACAGGCCTTACACCACTTACTTCACATGGTTCTTTTGAATAATACTTGAGTGGAAACTATAAAAATGAATAGAACAGAATTTCCTCACTCTGCACCACAGAGATTCCCTACAGTTTAATGAATAGTTAAGTTAGAGATATAAACACAAGTGTGTGTGTATAAAGTTTAAATCATGTAATATATATAATCATAATCGGAGATGAAGAATGTGATTATGAAAAAAAGACCACATTTTCAAAATATTAATAGGAAGCATAATTGTGTAACTTATGCAGAGGTAAAACTATCGTGATTTTTGTAGAGGTAAAACTGTCCTGATGTTACAATACAGACTGGTATTCTCTTAAATAAAAGTGACCGAGACAGATATAATTTAACCTGCCCTCACACCTGACACCCTGTTCTTTGATCAGCTCATTCTCTCACCTGTGTCTCACTCACTAACCTCTCACACTATCGCATGCCCTAGTGACCCCTGTCCCAGGCTCAGGGTGATAAATAATGGGCATTCAGGGTGCAAATGATAGTCTCCATTACCCATCCACAAGACTGAAGTTATTAATTTCTGTATAAAAACCAATATAAAGTAGTAATTAAAAGCAAGAATTTGAACCTCAACCCCATGACTTATTATTACCAGCGTGACTTTGGTTAAATATGTCAACCTCACTCTTCTCAGGTCACCATCTGTAAAATGGGTTTTATATCACCCTCTAGGTCAAATGAGCTATATATTGTACATAAAAGATTTTGCACAAATCCTGGCTCAGGAAGCACAGACTAAAGAGGATTCCTTGTAAGGGTCCTTGTAGCTATTATAAGGAGATATGCCTATGATTTCACCGGGGTTGTGTTCTGTATCAACATTTCAGAATTGTCTGATGCACCTGGTTGCTAATATCCTGGTGTGGTTGCTCCTCTCCTCCTGCGAGAGGCAGTGCTCTACAGAAAGGCATGAATTTCTTAGGCAGAAACGACTTTACAATATACTTTCCAGTGTATTATAGGTGCTTCTTTTATCACATCATGAAAAATGATGTTACATCTTCAAAAAAAAGTTATGGCCAATTTAAGCACCTGTGATAAGAAGTATAGGTTAGTAGTTCAGCAGGAGGTCAATTTGAAGTAGACACATGGTCTTATGATAATACAAGTAAAAAATGAGTTTTCTGTTACATAGAAAGTATGATAAGACTCAGAAAAAGTAGGACCATCTTTGTAGCAGAGTTTAGGGTCATTTAATATCGAATTACCACAGTATAAACACTTTACACAAAATCTATACATTACAGCTTGTACTTCAAGGGATTATCATGTCCATATGATTTTCTAATGATGTGTTTGACAATATTCAATCATAATTTCAATACAGTATTGCTATAAATACAGTGTCTGATTGTAAACTATGCCAGTCACATCGAGAGCACGGATCCCAGGCCTCACCCTCAGGAGGAACACCGAGCTGAGCTGACACAGGGAGCAGAGCTCAGCATCTGGGTGTGTGCTCATGGGGAGCCTACAGGGACCAATGATGTTTCAGTTCCAAGTCTTTTTTAATTTTACCTAAAACTATGATACTTCAGAAGCCGCAGACCACTTTTCTCAAATGGGCTTCCCAAGAACGCATGAGTGCGGGCTGTTTCTATCCATTGAGACGGAGGCTGCAGATTTCAAACTATTTCTGCAGTGAGTGACGATTTGACAGTGTCGCCTGATCATCCCTAGATGCTGGGAAAGACACACCTGGTGGCGGGAAGGCAGTGGGAGCCTCTCCCAGGTAACAGGGACATGGGATGGTGGGCGCCCGTTCTCACCTGCTCAGCGGGAGACTCGTGCTCACGGGACTGAGGCGAGCACCTCAGAATGCTAAGCCCTGCCCAGGAACCTGTGCGCAAAGGCTCCCCCCACATAATGTAAGGAAAGCCGAGCTACCATTCTATTTCCTAAGAGGCTATATTCTGTTACACATGCAGGAAAAATAATTTCCATTTAGAAAAAGCCCACTGATTGCATATTGGCAATTCTGCTATTTACTATTTCATTAACAGGTGATGTTAAGTTTATCTGTAATTTAACTACAAATCGATCAGGAAAAACATTCATCCTCCATCCTTTGTTCTTTGTGTTCAAATATACAAACGATTTAGGGGAGGATTCTTTCCAAAGCAATTTCCTTGTTTAAATTGGGCCATAAAATTGGATTACTTAATAGCAACGCAATAAAGCCCGACTGTTTCTGATCTCCCGGGTACTTTCCCAGGTTAGACTGTGTCCAGATCTCATGTTAATGCTGCGAGGGAACCTGTCAGGCATCGTGTCCCTAGATCCATAGAAAGAGACACTAAAGGAGAGAAACGGGGCGATTTTATTTTTAAGTTAGTGGCTAGAGCTTGAGTTTTGAGATTCTTGGTGAAGGGTCCTGGCTCCGCCCGTGCCCAGGCCAGCCTTAGCTCGCCACCCTCGGCAACAGGCACTCCTCGCCTATGCTCTACATTGTCATCATGATCAATCAAGCTGTCACCTAGGGCCGACTGTGATGAAGTGACAGCTCCAGCAAACGCCTTGGGACCCCAAGCGGCTGGTGCACTTGACTGTGACGGCAGTAGTGACAACTATAGAAAGTGGAATGGGTTATTATTATTTTCTATTTTATTTTTTCCGTCACCATCTATCCCCCTCTACCCCCTTCCGCCTCCACCCACCCCTTCGCCTCTGGAATGGATCAGTTTTGAGTGCACTTGGGCAACTGCAAATAGCCAGTGACACTCATATTTCTAAGGGTCGGCCTGAGTCAAGGTCGGAGAGACGGGGAGCTCCCATCGCATCCCTGAACCTCTCTCTTATTCTGCCCAAGGGGCGGCTGCTGCTAAAATAAGAACAAAATTAGTAACGCGGCGGCTGAAGTCAGTGGTAGTTGAAGTCAGTCTTGCACAATGATAAAACGGTCAATTCCCCAGGAAAAGAACCCTTCCTTAATTTATACGATTCTAACATAACTTTAAAATACACGAAGTCCAAAAGCGAGTGAAGGGAAGAAGTACACAGGTCAAGGCGGACGATATTAATTAATTGGTGTTAGTAACCAGCGGACTCGCACAGGAGTCAGGCTGGCACAAATAAGCACGCCCTGATCGACGCACGTAATACGCTGCACCCCAAATTCGTAACACAGAGTCATGGCAAGCGGACTTAGGACACTTTCCAAAACGGAATGTATGTGAGACCACAAAGCGGACTCCAACAAATTCCCCCAATTCTCAAAGCGTCGAACTAGCTTAACAGTGATGAGAAAAAAAGCAACAATTAAAGAACTGGAGGAAATTCATAACTTTATGGAAAATAAAGAAACAAAAATGCTTATTGGAACTGGATGTACCCTACGGTGTGATATGACTTCAAACAATTCGATAAAGGATTTGGTACAAACTGTTTATTAGAGTTAAAAAGAAATAACCAGGAAAATCCAAAAAGGAGCCATAAAAAGAAGTGCGACTTAGAGCTGAAGGGGACATAAGAAGAGGCCGTTTTTGCATCCCATGTGCTCTGTCGTGTGACTCGCTCCCGTGTGACGCTATGACTGGCAATTCTAAGCCAAATACAAAAATAAGGCCGTGAAGGGAGCCAGGTAAGGACGGCTTCTGAGGGTGAGGGGTACTGATCCAAGGCAACACAAGGGGACTTTCTGCAGGGACAGGAAGCTCTGGATTTGATGTGGACGTTAGATGTGTAGATCGACACACATCTCAAATGTCACGGAGCTGAGCGCGGGAGCTCCTTGTTTCATTTCAGGTAAATTACACTCTAATAAATAAAACAAAGCAAGAAAAACAGCAGGGAGAATGTCTTGTTCTCGCTGGGCTTTGATTTGATCGCGTGTACACAGGGCGCTCCGCAGATATTTAACATTTTTTTTTTAATTTATATTTTTATTGATTTCAGAGAGAGGAAAGGAGAGGGAGAGAGAAATAGAAACATCAATGATGAGAGAGTCATGGATCGAGCCCACAACCCGGGCATGTGCCCTGACCGGGAATCGAAACCCAATCGCCTGGATCCCAGGGCAACACTCAACCGCTGAGCCACGCCCGGCCGGGCAATATTTAACATTATTAACACAGGCGATCATTTGTAGAGTCTGAAACAGAGCAGGAGCTTGTAATGTCACTGGTGTGTGCACCAGGGAGGGTTCATGCAGCTACAAATAACAGAGATCTGCAACCAGCGACTTAGAGACTGTGCACCTCCCTGTCTGGTGTCAGTCCCGTGTCAGGAGTCTGGGTTCACATGTTTTTTTTCCTCCGCGCTCACCTCCCCCAGGTCATGGTGACAGACCGGCTGCCTCAGCTCTAAACATTGCTCCCGCGTTCACATCAAGAACAGGAGAGCCCGGCCGGCGTGGCTCAGCGGTTGAGCGTCAACCTATGAACCAGGAGCTCAGGGTCTGATTCCCGGTCAGGGCACAGGCCCGGGTTGTGGGCTCGATCCCCAGCAGGGGGCGCACAGGAGGCAGCCGATCAGTGACTGTCATCATTGATGTTTCTCTCTCTTCCTCTCTGAAATCAATAAAAAACATATTTTTCAAAAAAGGAGAGAAGATTCATTAAGACCTGTCCATTTTGTTAGAAAACTGAGCGTTTTCTGAATTCCCAGAATGTATTTCCCTTTATCAAGGCTGGTAAGGAAGTGGCTCTGAGCCTCTGTAAAGGGAGGTGGGGCCAGGAATAGCTATGTCCTTCGCAAACTGACAGCACCAGGGACAGTATATGACACTTATTCATGCGACATTGTCTGTTCGACCAAATGAACTGCACTCACTTGCTCGCTGTCCTTACCTCTCACGGGGTCGCAGATCCCTGGTAGGCAGGAGCCAGGCCCCTGCGCCTCGTTTGTTGGGCCCTATACGTGGACAAACTAAATCTTTGTACAGATTTGATGAACTAATTTCCGTCAAGATGTTCTCTCGATGAGACCGAGAGCCTAACTGCAGCCCTATCAGCCGTCCTCCCATCTGAAGGCGCCTTCAGAGCCGCAGCCACCCCTGTTCTGCAGCGAGGCCTCGGGCGCCGGCTGGCGCGGGCGGGGAGGGGCCCCCGCGGGCCGCGTGGCTCCACCGCAGAGCACTTCATCACAAGTTCTCGGTTAGACGGCATCTGAGATTTTTATGAAAAGATTTTGTGAATTTTTTCCTGAAAGAGAGAAATGTAATATGCAGCCTGACATGTTGGCTCTCTCATTTTTCAATTACGGAGACCCGACTTCAAGAAATATAATGTCTTATGTCAAATAAAAAATGAATTCTGACCATCTATTTTCTGCACTAGGAAATGGAGTGACGGGAGGGAAAATTAAATGTGACACACTCAGGAAGGGAGCATGAGAGCTCTAGTGATGTAGACACGTGGGCCTGTCCGGAACTTACTACAGGGCATGGAGTCGAGGGTTCTCCTGATGCCACCTCCTGTGGGCACTGATGATGTGTCTTCATTAGATATACCAGACGGGTTAGCATACTACCATTTTTTACTGATTTTAGAGAAAGAGGAGGGGAGAGGGAGAGAGAGAAACATCGATGTGAGAAAGAGACAGATTGGCTGCCCCCTGCCTCCTGCCCCCTGCCTCCTGCACGCCCCCCACTGGGGGTCAGCCCACAACCCGGGCATGTGCCCTGACTGGGAATCAAAGCAGCGACCGGTTGGTGCCTGGCATGACTCAGCCAACTGAGCAACACCCGCCAGGGCCAGCGTGCTATTGTTTTAATGCCGCATCCTAATTATTAGGGATGAGTTCTGAGAGTGAGCTAGGCGAGCGCCCACAGGCTTAAAACATCCCGTAGCTCCGAGTCCTTGGCATCAGGAACTGCTTCAGAAAAGATCCAATATACGTCCGCAACCCGCGAACAGAAATGTAATGGGCTGAAGTGCAAAAGGATTATTCATGGGCACCTCCCCCCACCCTGGGCCAGGCTTAGGAAACGCAGGCGAAGTAGCTCCTCATCTGGTCCGTCTATTCACTAGCATTAATCCATCCAGGTCTATTCATTCCCGCAATTTATCTCCGCGAGTGGGGCTTTGAGGGTGAGTCCCGTCGGTCCTGAAGGAGAGGATCATGAGGACACCCCTACACGTCACAGGGACAGACGTGGTCCCAGGTCAAAGCACTTTCCAGGAGATGGCCCGAGAGCTACGTGTCCGCAGACTGTCCTCCACTTGTGAGTCCTGTCTTGAAACATATGTTGTTCTGCTCGGACTCTTCATCCGAACGCAATGCCGTGGGGATAGTTTCCAATTAATAAACATCTCACTGATTGTTATGCAGCTGCTGTTAGTAAAGGTAAGTTACTGTCTCTGAAGGGTTCAAAACCGCTGCAGAGAAAAAAAACTTGGGCCATCCACCTGAGAAGGCTGTTGAACATAGAGGGAACATCACGGGGAGACATACTTGTAAATGCCTGACGTTTATGTCCAATAAAGTCCTGTTCTTAGTAATCTGTTTGCATTGAGTTCAGAATGCAATGGTAACTTTCAGATGAAGAATGTGGCTTCTGACACAGGGATTTGTCGCATTTTCTGACGGCTTGCACGTGACAGGCAGAACACCCTCTACTTTTTGAATCGTAATGGGTCCTGGTTCCAAATCCTGCCTGTGAATATCGTGCCTGTATTCAAATTTGTGAAGCCAATTAGCTGATTACAGTTCAGGTAGCCATCACCTGAAGCGTCCCAACTAACCCAGACTCCACGATACCGGTAAGATTTAGAATTACCTAAGAAAATGTTTCTAACAAACACTAAATATAACGCCATTTCAAGGCTTGTAGCATAGAAATTGTTTAAAAAAAAGTTAAAGAAATAATACCAGAGAATAATTTAAAGCTATTTATTTAAGCAGAATATACTGTATTTATTAGATAATTATTTTATTGAGGTATAATTGACTTAAAACATTGT
Organism: Miniopterus schreibersii; assembly: GCF_964146895.1. Lineage (NCBI taxonomy): Eukaryota > Metazoa > Chordata > Mammalia > Chiroptera > Miniopteridae > Miniopterus > Miniopterus schreibersii. Next base: position 89,038,568 of record NC_138107.1, read on the forward strand.
ATTCGTTTCAGGTATACAACATAATTCAATATTTGTATATGTTGAGATACAGTCACTACAATAAGACCCATCACCTCATATAGTTAAATTTTTTCCCTGTGATGAGAACTTTTAAGATCTACTCTCTCATAATTTTTAATCATCTCCATGTCTGTTTTCTCTCTCATTCCTCATGCAATGTGTATTAACACTTACCTAAGCTTTATGTTTTTTAGATTTATCATTTTCAAAGAATCGGTTTTTAGATCGATCAATCAGGTCTGTTGTCTTCTGTCTTTAAGTAGTTCTTCTTTGGTTTTTATTAATTTCTTCATTCTACCATTAGATTTATTATATCAGGTAGGTTTTTATCTTCATGAGTTGAATATATAGGTCAATTATTTTCAATCTCTTTGTTTCATTACAAATGCATATCAAGCTATATAGTTTTAAATTTTCTGATGTTTTTTATACTATGACATTGTGACTAGAAACTATGTCCTTATGGTTTTTGGTTTTTTTACTAAGACTCTTTTCAACCTACTATAAAATTATTTTTTTATAATTTCCATGTTTTTGTAAAATACTTTTATTCTCTGCTTATTGCATATGCTGTATTATGTGGGGGGTGGCATATGTGCGTCAGCTCAAGGATATTGTACTATACCAATAACCCCCATTCTTGCTCACTTTTGCCCAATTTACTATTAAATTAGGGAGGAGTTTGCTGCTGCCCGTGAGGCTGAATAATTGATTCTTTCAATGCAGTGTCTACTCCCCCCTCGTCCTCCTCTCTGCTGTGTTCTGCAGCCTGGAGCTGTCCCGAGCTCTGCTCGGCTGCTTCCCTTTCGAAGCTCTGATCTCTCCAGCTCGGCCGTTCGGTTGGGAGCCACGCGGGGTCTGATCCCGGGAAACGGCCCTGCTCCCTGCTGCTCGTTACAGCTGGGCCGCAGCTCCCCCGTTTCTGCCGAGCTAACTACAGCATGTGAGCAAGGGGCTCGGGGAGCCTGCAGGTGCCCCCTCGGCCCTCAGCCCCCTTACTGATTTCCACTCACTTAGGCCTCTGGCCGTCGCCGCTGCGTCTCCCGGGGGCCCTCTGAGCTGTAGCGTCTCGGCTTCTGTTTCTCCTCCAGCCTGGCTGTGTTGGAGACAGAATTTTCTAGTTTGCTATGTATACTCTCTTTTCCCCAGCTTTTCAATCTATTTCTAATTATTTCCAGGGATGTGGGATAGAAAGGTAGGTGTAGAAGGATATTGAAACATCTTGATAAAACATACTGTCCACAAAATGTCATTTAAAAAATTAATCATTTAAACCTATTTGCCTCGCCCTATGAGACGCTAGTAGGGTTCAATGTTCTGTACGTTTGATAAAAGCCTAGTATAATTTAAATTATTAAAATAACATGCACAAATACAAAGAAATGGAGAAAAGCAGACCGTTCCTTTTATGAGCAAAAAGCAGTGTCGTTCTCAGATGCTGGAGCCACGGATGTGACGGCACCCCAAGGTGAGGTTCAGATACGTCACTTTCTTTAAGTTAGGGAAAAAACATAACATAACATTTTTGCTGTTATTTCTGCCTTGAGAAATTTGATTTTAACTGGATTTTGGGAAGGCAAAAGGACCACTCTTATAGAATCACATCCCTAAAATTAAATTTAAAAAAAATTGTTTTTACTGATTTCAGAGAGAGGAAGGGAGAGAGACAGAAACATGGATGATGAGAGTCATTGATCGGCTGCCCCCTGCATGCCCCCTGCTGATTCATAGGTTGACACCCAACCACTGAGCCACGCCAGCCAGGCCAAACTTAAAATTTATAAACATTAGTGACTTTTAGAAAAAAAGATTTTATAAAATGATTAAAAGTCTTACCTTTGAAAACACACACATGCCAGTCCTACAATAACCATACTTCTGTTCTGAGCTCTAGAATATCATATAAAAATAAATAATAATAAAAAATAGCAAAGAAACTTGCCAGTTCTCTCTGCCTCTCCACACCGTCCTGGAGCCTCCTTACTCCCCCCACTGCCCCTCACCATCAGTGAGAGCAGCGCCCACTCCGACCCGCGGGCACTGGGCCCCCCCATGTGCCCGGACTCCTGTGCTTTCCAATACATCCCGCACACGCCCTGGGAGCTCTTTCCAGATGAAACCCGCCCCCCGTTTGGGGCGCATTCCCGCCATGCCCCCCTGCGCCCCCGAAGCCCGGCCCTCGCACGGGGGGGGGGGGGGCCCGCGTGGCCGGGAGCGAGGCCTTTGCCTCCAGCCTCCACGCCCGCTCTCCGCCGTCTTGTCAGCCCCACCAGCTCCGTTACGAGTATCGCCTTCTATTTCCGCTGATGTGCCGAGCGTTTTATTTGGACAAATCCACCCCCTTACGACCAGATGGATAAATATTTATAAATATACTTCAAATAGCGCAGAATCTGGCAAAATAATGAATCATAAAACCAAAACCTAAGTGAGGGCTGGAGCCCGCAGAGACGGGTGACACCAGAGACTGGCTTCCCAGGGGGCCTGTGCCGCCCAGGGGAGTCCGCAGGCGACTGTGGCCGGTTCAGATGCGCACAGGTCCTGCTCCTGCCGACGGGCGGCTGCAGGGCCAGGCTCCCCCTTTCCCTGCGTGTGACATCCTCTAGTTCGCTCGTGGAGCAGCAGTCACACGCACGATTAAATGATCCAGTGCACAATTACTGATTATTTAACATATGTTTTTATTGATTTAAGAGAGAGGAAGGGAGAGGTAGAGAGAGAGAGAAGCGATGAGGGAGAAACATTGATCGGCTGCCTCCTGCGTGCCCCTTGCTGGGGATGGAGCCCACAACCCGGGCATGTGTCCTGACCGGGAATCAGACCTCTGGCCTCTGTGTGCACTGGACAACACCCAACCAACTGAGTCACGCTGGCCCGACAGGGTTTATGTTTAGTGCATTAGAGCACCTGTCTTATCTTCTTTACTTACCCAATTCCCTGTCTCTAGAATCCTTTTTGTTGTTTTTTTCCACGTAGTAGCACCTGGACAAGCAGTTGCTAAATGAGTGCGCGCTTGTGTGACTCACCTCTCAATTCAGTCACTGGTATTTGTCCTTCAAATGACCAGGGACATTGGAGTCGGAATTCCTTCGCTTCCACGGAGCCCGCGGGGACCCGGGGTTGCCGTCGGAGCCCATCGTCGCCGGGGGCCGCGCCGGTGCCGACTCGCTTTGCTCAGATGGAAGCGCAGCAGCGAGGGGGCTCGTAGCCGCCTCTGGACTTAGGGTCCAGGCGCATGGGGGCCCAGTGGCTGCTTCAGACAGAGCCCAGACAGGCGGGTTGACCTTTCCACGAGGAGAGGGGGAGCGAGGGTGGCGTTTCCCCGGAGCGGCTCCCAGGGACCCTGGGTCCTTATTGACGCGGGAGTCAGACATGAGCCGGCCCCGGGCCGCCCGCCCGCCGGGCGCCTACCGCCCCGGGAGCGCGGCCACCACTGTCCCCCCTGCGCGGACGTTCCTCTCCTGCATAATTGGCTCCTAAAACGACAATGAAACCCAGAAGCACGAGAAAAGCATTGATTTAGTACAGTTCCTACATAGATTCACTGACACGTCCCTTCTAGTTGAAGATCTGGTTATGTGATCTGTTCGTGGAAAGGCCGTGGCTGGGGCTGAACAGGAAACCTGTGCCCAGTCAGGTTCAAGTTGGGGCAGGGTTAGAGTTCATTTCATTTATTGTTTTCTGTTGAAAATGGTCATTTTACCCAGAAAATAAAACCGGGCATTTAAGATATTTCCCAGATCTGCATACATCCCTCAGTTTAGACAAACGTTAATACCAACATGTTGAGCAGATTCTGCATACCTACTATGTTACTGATTTTTTAAATTGAATTTATTGGGGTGACACTGGTTAATAAAATTACACAGGTTTCAGGTGGGCGGTTCTGCAACACGTCGTCTGTATATTGTATTGTGTGCGCATCACCCAAGTCAAGTCTCCTCAACGCTGTGTGATTGTTGGTTCAAACAAAAACACACGTGAGATCTGCTCCTGGTCCTTCAGAGGTTCCTAAAGTTGTCTCTTCCACGGGTGGCCAATCCCTTCACTTACACAGTCACTTGACGTTAATCAGTCGCAGTGAACCCGAGACGCCCCAGCTTTCCGACGCCTGGGCGCGATGTCCCAGCGCGTCCCCGTGTTCACAGGTCGCCGTCACAGGGCCCTGCTGCTGTCCGATGTCTCCCACCCCACCCCCCTCCCCTGACATCCTGCACAATTCTGTGCTCTTGACCTTGATCTTAGCTGCTTCCTGTGGGTCAGCGCTTAGACCACTGTCCCCATAGTGCATCCCGGAGTCAAGTCACCGCAACTGAACGTCACCGAGCATGAGGGGTGCTGCTCCGTCCACTGGAAGGGCTCCGGGACCGTGTGCTCTGGGCGGAGGGTTTATGGTGGGCGTTCGCCGTTTTCCTTGCCTTGTCCTGGAACCCAGCCTGCGCTCGCTCGTGGGAAGCTGTGCGACTCTATCTTGTCTAGAACCCACTGGATATCTTTGGCCCAGGCGATTTTGCTTAGGTCGACTCAGGAGAGGAAGTGGGTTTCTAATGGCTTCATTCATGGGGATGATAAATTTTAATATCAAGCAAACAATGTGACGAAGGTCCGTGGGGAGCATGGTGTTAAAAACATACTTGCTTAGTTCTGCTTAGCAGAACTGTTGGCTTTTTCTGTAGTTATTTTTCACCTCGCCTTTCCCTTCTCATAAATGTTAACCCCTTTGGGTGGAATACGCCAGCAGACTCAAAGTTCTTAGTCTAAAGGTTTCTTTTTACTCTTAAAGAATATTGAGGACTTCAAAGAACTCGTAGGCATGTGGATTGCGTCTCTCTCTATTCACCATATTTGAAATTTACCATATTCCACATTATCACGGAAAACATTTAAAGCACAGACACAAGGCCACCAGCCAGAGGAGGGAGGGGCGGCCTCAGGGCTCCCGGCCTCCGGGTGATCCTGCTACAGACTCACGAGGAGGCGGAGGAAGGCGTCCTAATGAGGACTGCGTGGACTTCGCTAGTCTCAGAGCCTGAGGCCTAGTTTGAGATATACGGGCATAAATTACATTTTATTTCTTGATTTTCTTGACTATCCATACCCAATTTATCAGCAACTTTTGACAGCTCCACAAACCAAAAAAAAAACAACCAAAAAATACCCAGTCTCCTGCGTCACTCAGCCTCACCATCCACCACGCCTGTCGTGTCAGGAAGGCCCTTCTGATGTGTTAACCGTTTTCCCATTTCTTCGCTGTCTTTGAATCTTCGTTTTCCCATATAAATTCCAAAATAAGCTTCTTGAGTTCCTCAAAAAATGCCAGCTAAAATTTTAATTAAGATAACATTAAATGTCTACATTAATGTAAGAAATCAATATTTTAATAACATATCATCTCATTGATTTATTTAGATCTTTCCCAATCTTTACTCCGCTCTCCTTTTACACCTTAGTGTATATTTGTTCATTACTAGACATTTTATCGAACGTTTATTATGAACATTTTGTTTTCTGTTTCACACTAACAAACGGCGCACTTTGTAATTTATCCGCGGCGTCGTCTGAACCCCCCGGTCGCTGCAGCGTCCTGACTCTCTGCCGCATATTAGATGAGCATCATCTGCAAATAACGATGTTTGTTTTTCTCTTCTCTGAAAATCATTATGCTGCGTGTGTTTTTTTTCTTGCAACATTGGCTCGGGACTCTATTATCTCCTGGACAGGAAAAGTGACAATATACAGCTTGTCTTGCTCTCGTAAAGAAAATGAGCCTGCGACTTCTCCATTAATTAGAATACTTGCTGTAGGTTTTTGACACGCAGCTCTTACCAGGTTAGGAAAGTTCTGTTTTATTCCTAATATGCTGTTTTTAAAAGTCATATGGGACATTATTTAATGCTTTCTTTTCTGAATCTACTGAGATAATTCCATGCTTTCCTTTTGCAATCCTCAGACATCCCTGGTCCAAGCTACGGGATAGAACTGAAGGTGTCACTCGTGTCCTAATGTCCTCCTTTGGGGACGGACATTTCCAACCTGATGCTTCTTCATTAGGCCTCTGTTCCCGGCCATCTGCCTCCAGCTCTGGACGCTCCTGCAGGGAGCCCGGGCCCCCCGTCTCCGTGCCCGACGCGGGCACCGCCGCGGTCCCTGACCCGCCCCTCCGTCCCCAGGCCCTCCTGCTCCGGCCGGTGCTTCACTAACACGTTCAGCGCTCCCCTCCTGCCCAGGATTAATCATCGCGGCCTTTCTAAGGGCCCTCAAAGGTTCACAATAGCCTCTTACATTAAATTGAAACCTCTTACATCAAGACCCGGAACGGTTTCGTACTTGGCTTTACTCTACTGGCCTCTCCTCTTATTTCATTCCAGAAATGGTTCTCTTTTCCTGCTAAACAAGTTCACTTAAACATATTAACCTTTGATTCCTGCTTGAAAGCAATCCTCGGCGTCCTTCCCGTGCTCTGCTCCACGCCTCCCTCCAAGCCTCCCTTGTGGCCCGAAACACCCCCCGCTCGGCCTTCCCTGCTGCCGGCCTCCGCAGAGCCTCTCCGAGGCCACCGGCTCCGTCCTGCGTTTTCATTGGCCCATTAAGTATATTATTTGGCAATAGTGGGTCCCAAGGGAAAGGAGGCCGTACACGAAGCGATAATAAATATATTCTGCAACAGGGGAAACTACACTGCCCACCTCATAGTGTTATTGCGGATTATACAACTTCACTGTGTACAGTGCGTAGACCATGGCTCCCTTTCTCTCTCCATCTGTCTGTCTGTCTGTCTACCTACTTTCTCGGTGTCCATTCCTTTTTTAACCCCCCTTCTGCTCTTTGTTTCTGTGAGTTTGGGTACAGAAGATGTGGCGGGTACATACAACGAAATATTATTCAGCCTCGAAAAAGAAAGAAATTGTGCCGTTCGTGACAGCGTGGGTGAAGCTTGGGGACATTGTGCTAAGTAAAATACTTATCAGTTAAGCCTTCAAAATCGTGCCCACATAAAGGCACAGAGCCTTGAATACGTTTGTTTTTAAAAATGGCTACTTCTATCAACAATTTGAGGCTCTTTACACTTTTCATAATTACAGATAATTATGACATAAAAATTTAAAAAATAGTCAAAGATGTAAAAACAATACATTTGATCACATCTAAATGGAGCCTTTTATAAGGACACACAATGAAAAGAGACGGCTTCATGTACGTTGTCAACGATAAAAATGTAACATTTTGATAAAACAGGAAGACGCACGTCTGCTTAGAGCCCCCATCACCCTGAAGACTCTGCTCGGGCGCGGTCACGATGCGAAATAACTGTGCTTCACTCCTCTGTGTGTTTGTGGTGTATTTGTGGTTTTAAAAAACTGTTCCCACGTAACACTACTAAATCCTTCAAGCCATCAAGAAAGGCGAATTGGCAACTCTTTTCTCTTTTAAATTAAATTTACTTTTATAATGAATGCGTCTCAAAAAGTAGCAGAAATTACTTCTCCCCTTCCGAAGGTCTAAGGAAGTGTTCTTTATGGTAAAGCGCAAGCATTTGGGTAAATTATGTAAAGATAACTTCTCAGGTGAACCAAGTTCAGAAGCTGCTTTACTGTATACTCGTTTAGAAATCATAAATTTCTCCAAACTCTAAGATAAAATATAATTTTAAAACACTCACTATCATATTTTGGATGAACATTTACTTTTTTATTAAGTAATAACTTTCAACATTTGACAATACCCTGGTCCTATTTTTAGGCATTGGGGGTCTTTCTCTGCATGTGTTGAGTTTTACTCTGGGCTTTTCCAGATGATTTCAAAGGCAGCCATTCACTGACCTTCATGTTGCTTAAAATGTGCTTAATTTCGGACAGTGGTGTGGTCGCCCTTCAGCCAACGATGGCTGTAGTTCCTGGCCAGGGCTTCAGGAGGACACCTCACAGCTGACAGTGACTAAAAAATCCCCCCAAAATCACCTGGGGGCTTAGCGAAAACCAAACAGGAGAAAACAAAGCACAAGGCCGCTGAACTCGCCCCAGGCCCAGACTCCGGTTCTTAACTGAAAGCAGGTCAGTGCGCGTCTCTAGCACCCGCCTCAGGTCACTCTAAGGTCGCCGGACCACGGGTCTTCCGAAACGGCCGATTAAATGTATATTTAAAATTTCAGTGTTGCCATCAGTCTTTCTCACGAAACAGGCTCATGTGTTTTAAGATCGCTTCCCCGCATCGCAGCGAGTCGAGCTCTGGAGTGGGAGGCACACGCTTCGAAACCCACGGGACGCGCTCCGGGGTGCCGGGATTCTTCAGGAAGGGGTTTTCTCTCGGCACCTGGCTACCTGCTTTTCAAAGTTTCCTTAACCCTTGGGAGCATCAACCGCAAGTGACTACGGCTGTGTGAAGCAGCGGTTTCAGCAGTGTGGAGTGTGTTTTCTGAAATAAATTTAAAATGGAATCAATACACACATGGATCATAAAAATATGCTTACGAACCAAGAATTAACACATCCTGTGTACCTGATGCACAATTTTTAAATAGACCAAGGTCTCAACTGGCGCATTGTAAGAAAAGCAGTCAGTAAGCTCCACGCGGACGCGCGGCGGGCAAGGGGAGGCTCCCGCGCAGCTTTGCCCGTGGCCCGCAGCCCTGGGCCGGGCCGCTCGGTGCCCGGGTCCGAGGCAGCGGAGTGAGGGCCCTTCCCGGGGCCGGGGGGGGTCCTTCCCAGCAGCAGGTGAAGTCCGGGGGCGGCAGGCTGGTGAGATTCGCCACTGTCCCCGCGCTTCCTCCTCTATGCAGGAATCTAGTCCGCAGGCTGCTTAATAAAACTCTGGGTCCATTAAGTCTCAACGTAGTAAAATCCCGATATTTCAAAGCACTTAGTGTAGGGAAAGGTAAAATATTATCATGACAAGTAGGCAGAAGAAATTGACGTATGGTGCATAGAAAAAAAATCACAAAGAGCTGAAAAACCAAAACAGCAGTTTTCCTTCACTGAACACACAGCGTACGTGGGTTATTCTGGGAGCACTATTCAAATGAGCCGCAAAACAGTTCCGTGAAATATGGACAGTCGCTCCATTTCATTGACAAGAACGTTGACGCTTAACTAGATGAAGTCACTCGCTCCTATTTGCGTGGACCGTCGATGCTAATTCTAGTCACCGATCCAGTTCTAGGGGCCCCAGGCTTCCGCCCCCGTCATGGGCGACACTCAGTGCTCTGCTTCTAGGTCCCGAATGCCCTTCTCAGCGATGACACAGTCCCGCACCCATTGTTCGGGTGATACAAGTGAAGCTCCACTTTGCTAACTCAGGTCACTAGGTAAGAGGGAAAGGCAGGTCCCCGCCTTACTGCTCATCAAACCCACAGACGAGCCCGTGCCCACTGGTCTCGGTGCCACCTTGAGCTTCGTGGAGACCACGGAAAGGGGACAACGGAACGCTCCCAGTACACGCCGTGGCTGTGCACCCTGGTCCCGGGCGTGGCGGTCCCGTGTTGATGCCCCCCCCCCGTTTGCTGCAGGGGCTGGCGTCCTACCGTGGGATAAAATGTCCCCTTGTTTACTAGTTAGCGGGCTTGTTAAATAAAAGAGGCGGTGCAGGTCGACATCGCGGTGGAAACGGACCCCCTTGGAAGAGAAAGCGCGTTACGATTTCCACCCTCAGGACGCTGAGCGCCCGGGAGGAAAAGCGCAGGACACGTCCCGCACCCACGCGTGGAGCGAGGCGGGTAATTAATTCAGACTCTCGTTGGCTGGCGTTTCAAAAGCCCAGTAGTAATCTCTGCGCACCCTTGGAGAGTGTGACTGTAAACTTGGTTTTAATTACATGCGTTAATATGCTGTAAAAAATATCGGTTACATTATTTACAAATGATGAACTATGGGGAGGCGCGCTGGCGGGCCTGAGGGGTCTGTTCCTGCCAGAGACGCCGGGCAGCAGGTCACGGGGGAGAGGCCGTCCCCAGACCGTGACCTTTGGTCTCCGGCACAAGCTGGTGCTGCTCCCATGAGACGGCGTTTCTGTCTCGCTGCTTAATCTCCAGCCGCACGACTCCTGCGCCTTTCATTCGCCTGGGCTGGGAGGCCAGAGACAACGTTTGGAGGGGATTTTAAGCGATGAGCTTGGCGGTTATTTCTTCATTTAACTCACTTTTGAGCACTCGCTTTAGGGTAAACGTTCGCTAGAGGCAGGACACCCTTCTTGGTTCAGAAGGCGGCTGCTCGGCGCAGACCCAGAGAAGCCCGCAGGCTGCGTTTACGGTTCCCTTTTGGGGGAACCTCTGCGTTCCTAGCGCTTCGTCCTTCAGCTCAGCATTTTTGAACACTGCCTTTCGGGAAAATTAAGAACTGCCCACTCTAGAGAAACCCATCCTCAGATCTCAGCCAGTAGGACGGCGACGGCCTTTGTGTTTGTTACTGGAGTTAGGGAGCTTCAGGACCTTGGTGCCGCGTCACGAACCTGGTTAGGAACGGCGAGGGGCGAAGGGAAGCCAAGGAGCACAGGCCTGTCGCTTGGGCAGCTTCGCCAGGAAGCCAAAGCTTTACACCCCCCGGGGCCACCAGTCCATTCCCCGCAGATCCTGGGGGACGAGGCTGGACGGGGGGGACAATGGACTCGTGCCCAGTGGGGTCCAGGCGACTTAGGGAAGGTGCTTGCCCGTCAGTCACACCCGGGAACAGGTCACTGGCCAGAGTCGGTGTGGCCGCTGAAAGCTCGGGAAGATGTGTGATATTTAATCTGCTGAAAAATGAAGTTCGCTCTCTTGTGCCGTCGGGACTCTTGTGAAGGGGAAGCGTGCGCGCTCTCGGCTCCCCTGCGTTTGCCCACGTGGCCCATGGCCATGCGGGCCCCTCACAACGGACCGACGGGCTGCAACTAGCCTCATGCTCACCCCGGCCCGGCTCCGCGTGGGGCCGAAGCTCTGGACACTGGCTTTGCCTTCAGCTCTGCTGAACCCCAGCTGCACATCCCCCGGGACTGGATTAAGGGAAATGGGGCTTTGGAAACCCAGGGATGTTTAATTCCATTCAAATGAAAATCACTCACCGTCCCTGGTGAGTCTCAGAAAATTTTTTGTCTTGAGATATCGTAAGGACCCCACCCCAAGTGCCCAGGGGGGTAGGTATCCCCCACTTTCACTGGTAACGACCTCAAAGTTGTTTCCAGGAAAAAAATAACTCGTGGTTTCCTGCCCTCCCCGGAGTCCGGATTCTCCGAAGCCCGCCCCGGAAAGGCTGCCCTCGGGGCGGCATCTCCGCCGCCTTCGCAGGGTGAAGCATCGCTCGGGCTGAGCTGCCCGGGAAGCGCCCAGGAGCCTGGCACCAACGCTCTTCCTGGAAAAGCCGATGCGGTTCGGCGGGACTTTAAATAACGCTCGCACCCTGTCCCTCGCGCATTTGATCGTGTATCTTCTCTCGCTTTCTCCGGCTCCCTAATATTTTTCTCTCCGATTATTTGTCATCATGGTCTATAGCTCTGTTTAACTCTTCGAGGCTATTTATACCATTTGCATGAATAATGCCATGTGAAATAAAATAGCGCCGCTGCATAGATTACGGAAACTCACTTTATAATGTTTGATTAATTTTGACTACCTTTCCCATAATAAATGAACAAAATGTGTTTCCTCATATGTTACGGAGACACGTAATGCCTGAAAAATGTCCCCTGCTTGGCTTTAATCAACGTTTTATACCAAGTCCCATTATCAACTATAAAATGCGTCTAGAGTCTCCGCAGGCATCCAGACAACATAAACTCACCCCAAGGAAGACAATGTCATATTTGAACCTTCAATATGTTATCTACATGGCAGGAAATAAAAATTAATAGGATTTTGCTTCTAATTGTTTTGATCACTTCTAGGCAAACAATGTTTTACGTAAGTTAAAGCACATCTCCGATTGGGAAGAGACAGACTTGGACAGGTTAAGAGCTCGGCGGAGGCCCCAGCTCAGCAAGCGCGTTTCCAGTTATTTCGCACCCGCGTCTCTGCGACTCATCGCTAAAGCGGGAGAGCACTGCGTCCAGCCCGCGCCAGCCCCGGCCGCCAGGAGCATCACGCGGGCGGCCGTGGTTTTCAGAGCTCTGCGCCTCCCGAAGCACCGCGCCCTGGAAGCTGTAACTGCGGCTGAGTCCAAGGCTCTGGAAGAGACGTGTCTTCATCAACGTTTCCCTGCGCTGCTCTCTCCGCGTCCACGGGCGCCTCTGCTGCTCTGCCAGCAGCTGGACCTTTAGGGCCCCGTACGGCACGGTGGGGAAAGGCCCGGGTCCGGGGAGGGTGTCTTCAGAGTCAGCTTTCCTCTCTTCCGAGACCCCGGCTGGAGGCTCTGAGCTCTGCAGACGTCGGCCAACTTTGGCTCGATGCGCGTGGTGCCCGCAGGTGCTTTGCCCCCCGGCTTCCCCAAGGCCCCTGGAAGCTCCGCCGTGCCCTGGGGCACCCGACCTGTCCACTCGGGGTCCGCGGCCTGCGCCCCGGTCCGCCAGCCCCTCGGCCGCCACGCGAGGAAGCCTGCTCGGCCACGTCACGAAGGTCTGAGCCCGCGGCTGCTCCCACGTAGGTGCGTGGGCAACGCGCAGTCTTTCCACAGCCATCATGTTAAATTATGAGACTGCTGCAAACCCCCCCAGAATGAGTTCCATCCTCACGTTAACGAACGATGGCTTTAAGGCATTGCACTCGCTCGATGGGGACCGTCAGCCAGCGCCCCGGGCCAGGGCTCCCCAGCGCCCAGGCACGCCTGTCCCGGAGTGTTTGCGCCCCAGGCCCGGCCTGAGCACCGGGCAGGGCTGTCTTCTCATCTCGGGGTCCCCGGGCAGCCTGCGTTAGGCAGCGGGGTACCGAGCCCCAGCACCTGCGTTAGGCAGGGGGGTAACGAGCCCCAGCACCTGCGTTAGGCAGCGGGGGTAACGAGCCCCCAGCACCGTCTCTCGCTCGGACCATCTGGGTGCAGCGGGCGAAGGGCGGGGAGGTGTCAGCGAGAGGCCTTCTCGGGGTTCATGGGCTCCCCGCATGAGGGCAGCCCCAGCACCCACGCATCACCCCGGGCTGTGGCCGAGGAAGGAGAGGCCGGGGAATCGCATGGAGCCTTTCCTTGCTCCAGAAAAGAAGGACCAGCATCACCTCCAGCTCCTGTTCCCGACAAGGGTTAGCAGCGGGTCCCTGGCCACCTGCTGGGGGAACCGGCGTCTCCTTTTTGCCCAGAAAGAAAGGAGAGCTGGGCGCCGAGAACGCTGGGGGAGGTCACGCTCTCTCCTTACCAGGCGCCACCCGGTGCGGAGGGGCCAGGACAGCCCGAGCGTCCCCTCGTTTACCTCCCATCCTTCCCCACGGAGAAGCCTGGGTGGGGCGGGAAGAGTGCCCGCAGCACCCGCACCTGCATATGTGGCAGTGCCCGCAGCAGGGGCCTCAGCAGGGGGTCGCAGACACTAGCGGGCTGTCGGTTACGCGCCCGGGCTTGTGAGGACACGAGCGTCTCCGCCACTTCTGTCTCTGGTGGCTCCTGCGTTCTGCACGGGGCTCTCAGACAGTCGGCCCAGCCTCCTGCGGGAGCCCGCCGAGCGCTTTGGCAAAAGGCGCTGCCTGGATGGGCTTCCCGGGCCCCAGGGCCGCGGGAGGTTGAGAGGCAACCCCCTGACCCTCAGATGGCCATGACGTTTCCCACCCACCGTCTTTTTTTTTTTTTTAAGGTATTTTATTGAATTTTTGAGAAAGAGAGGAAGGGAGAGGGAGAGAGAAACATCAGTGGGAGAGAGAAACATCAGTGGGAGAAACATCAATGGGAGAGAGAAACATCAATGGGAGAGAGAAACATCAATCGGCCGCCTCCTGCTGGCCCCCTAAGGGGGTCGAGTGCACCGTCCGGGCACGTGCCCGACTGGGAATGGAGCAGGCAGCCTTTCAGCGCCCAGGGTGACACCCAGCCAACTGAGCCACGCTGACCAGGGCTCCCACCTCCCCGTCCGTCTTGATGTCCCAGCTCGAGTGGTCACAGGGACCACAGTTGGAATGTTTCCCAAACCTGAGAAAACACCCTCTCATTTTTACTTTTGAACTTAGGACTTTCAAACACCTTTTCAGAAAGACATTTTTTGAAAGGCAGTAATCAGGCCTCTGTATTGCCATTTGACTTGAACAGCGTTTGAACCAAATGATCCAAAACAAGCGGGATTTCAGGCCTGACTTTGTATTTTAGGCTGGGGAGCCAACCTGGTCTCAATGTGTCCTACTTTCTGTATTATGTACCCTCCTCAAATAATGAAAATTCACAGGGCTCCCGTTCGACTGGGCATGTGGAAGGATGTCTGGCCCGCGGGCAGGCTGAGCAAGGGCAGGTCCACCTTCGAGCGTGACGAGGCCCTTACCCTCCCCCAGGCCTGCAGTCAGGGCAGGGCTACTGCTCACGTGTGACTTTTTAATTCCTTGTCCCCCAAGAGAAGATTTCTCAGCTTTGAAACTTCATAAGGTTCTGACTCTTGAACTGCATGAACATTTTTCTTTCAACATTTATGACTTAGCTGGATTGGAAGGGAACAGGAAAGTGTGGAGAAAATTCACGGTAATGGGCATTAACATTACAGTGCCCCTAATAAGGTGCTTTCAGACACTCTCTCTCACCAGCCATCTCTACTGTCTGCTAAAATGCACTGAACTGTCTCACCCTGTCCTGCAATTTATGTATAAATGTCAAAACCCAGACCTATTCTGACTCTTCTACACAAGGAAAAAGTAGGCTCCTTTTTAATGCTAAATTTTATTTAGCACAGAGCACGGATTGGTGGCAAAGGATCTAATTCTGCATGAGAATTATTTCTCCAGTAAAGCGAGAGCCAAGGGCCAAGGAGAGGGAGCACGATATCTACAGGGTGTGTGTGTGGGGGGGAGGGGGGCAGAAACACTAGGAATTTGTGACTTGAATTTTATTTATTTTCATCTTATGCAGTTTTAAGTTTTACAAATTAGTGCTTTTAATTTTCTTTTTAAATTCAAACTCTTAATAGCCATATAAAGTAGTGAGTGTTGCAGATGCAATAGGAAGGCAGCAACGCAAGAGCATTTTCAAGCATTTTTATTTTTCCAAAGGAAATGCCGTGAAACTGGGGCCTGGGAGAGCTGTTAGCGTTGACAGCAAGTCAAGCCTGCGTGGTCCTGGCTGACATGCAATTAATGCAAGGACGTGGCCCACCCTGTGGGGACAGCGGCCTGCGAGCTCAGAGCGACTAGAGAAGAGACTTTCTCACAATAATACAAACTTCTACTTTAAATCAGAATGAATTTTTAAAAAAATGTTACAAACAGCCACAGAATTATCTGCAGAAGCACATTCATTTCAACAAGAGCTTGTTTCATTTGTTCGGATTCTAGACAGTTTTCTACAGTTTCCCGAAAGGAACGCAAACCTTTCGTTCCTTAGTCAGCCTGCGCCAGCCTCACCCTCCCACCCAGGGGACCCGCCCAGGGGCCTGCTCATGCGCGGTCCACCGGGAGGCCCGTGTCATGCCCGAGTGGGCGACGGCCTGAGGGTGGCCTGAGCCCCGAGGGCTGCCCAGCACTGCAGTTGTGCACCGTGACCCTGTGCCCACGGGCGCTGTCGGGCGGCGCGGTGTTACACGGCATGGACATCCCACCACTTATTTACTGTTCTAGAGTCGATGGGCATTTGGGGTCATTTCTAGCCGGTCATTTCATAAATGGTGCTAGTACGATAATAATTTTCATGGCCGCTTATATGTGGTCATTTATCTTGGGCGTATACCTAAGCGTATAAATGCTGAAGTTATATGGGACTAAAAGATTGCGCTTAGATGCTGAAAATGGTTCTCTAGAGTGATTCCTACCAACACTATAACATTCTTCCGCACACCCCATGTCTTCCCCAACATTTGCTATTACCGGCAGTCTTTACAATTTTAACGATGTGTGGCAGTCTTATATTTGTTTTGTTCTGGTAACAAGCGAGGCTGAGCATTTTTTCTCTTGTGTATTGGTCACCTGCATACTCTATTTTGAAAAGTATTTATGTGAATTTGTGTTTCTATTGTATCCCCTGCCTTTTTTATTGAGCTGTAGGACCTCAGCTGGGTCCTAGGTGGCATTGCTTTCATGTATCACCAGTGTCTTCCAGCGAGTATGCGGCCTTTTCATTGTGATGGTGGTCGATGCCATTTGATGAATAGAAATTCTTAATTTTAATTTAGCTCATTTTAGCAACTCTTTTCTCAAAGGTGCATGTTCTCCCTGAGATATGTGATTACCTAAGACCAGAAAGATACGATTCTATGTTTCTTACTAAAAGCTGTTTAGCTGTTTAACTTTCACCCTTGGGTGAACCATCCATCTAAGACTTCGAGTTTGAGTACAGTGTGAGGAATGAATCACCTTTTCTTTTTCCATACAAATAGCCAATTGGCCATGCATCATTTATTGCAACGACACCCTTTCCCCGTGGAATTATAGTTGTTGTCGTAAGTCAAGTACCTAACACGTGGGTCTGTTTCTGGACTCTTAGCTTTGCTTCACTTAGTTCTGTCCTCGGGCCTGATAACCAGAACTCAGTGACAGGCGGGTCATGGAAAAGACTGCCGACTACACGGGGGTCATGGACGGCTTCAATAAAGATAAATGACGTGGAAGGAAGACGGAGAAGAAGGTGTGTGGAGAGACCAGAGAGGCCCAGATATTCCGTGTACAGCGCGAGAGTTTTATGTTCAAGTTTTGCACCTGCAAACTCCACGTCAGATGCCTGCCCTCAGGGGAGCTGAGGCGCGAAGCCGCCTCGCAGTCTTTTCCCAGGTTAGCGGGACCCTCTGCTCAGTCTGCAAGCTGCAGTCAAGATGCCCTCATCGGAGGCTCTGGGTCCTCTCGCGGGCTCCCTGGTGTTGGCAGAATTTATTTCCGCAGTTGTAGGACTGAGGTCCCTGCGTTCTTGCTGGTTGTCAGCCAGGGGTGCCCTTAGCCTCTGCGGGGTCCCTGCCCACCAGCGAATTCACAGCACAGCTGCTTGCTTTCTTCCAGGAAGGCTGCAGGAGTTTGTCCCTCTTCTGCTTTTTTTCTTTTTTTTATTGAATTTATTGGGGTGACATTGGTTAATAAAATTACATAGGTTTCAGGAGTGCGATTCTATAGTACATCGTCTCTGTATTGTGTTGTGTGTTCACCACCCAAAGTCAAGTCTCCTTCCATCACCATGTACCCCCAATACCCTCCTCTATCCCCCCACACACCACTCCCTGCAGTGCTCACCACGCTGTTGCCTGCGTCCTTGAGGTTTAAGGGACTCGGATGATTAGGTCCGACTCGCCTGGATCATCTCTGTATCGGGACAGCCGCATCTCAGAATCCCACCTCCCACACACCACCAACATGCCAGCCCGGTTATTAGCCCACCTGCACTTTCATCTGGAAGGACATATGGACTGTCTCCTGGGTCAGGGTGCATCTCTTGTCATACTGTCTAAGTGTCTGTTGGGTTTGTTTTAGTTATTTTTCTAAGTCTTTTCACTAGCTTCTCCAAATGCTTTTCCTTCCGTTGGGAATAATCTCTCTTCTAAGTAAACAGCATGGGCCAACAAGTCATTCTCTCAGCATTCTCTCTTCATTAAAGTGGTGTGTTAAGACTATTCAAATCTAAAATTATTGATATGGTTGAAATACAATTTACTATGCATTTACCTACTTTCTATTTGTTCCTTGATTTTTTTTCTCTATTTCAGCCTTATTTGTGTCTAATTGAGCAGTTTTATGGATGTATTTTATCTCTTCTATTGACTTATTATTTATAAATCTTTTAAAAATTATATTAGCAGTTGTCCTGGAATTTGCTATATACATTTTCAAAAAAAATGAAGTCCACCACTATATAATATTATACTGTTTCACATGTAATATAAGGATCTTATAAGAGCATATTCTTTATACCCCACTTCCATCCCTTATATCACTGTCATTATACATTTCAGTTTTACATATGGCATAAACACACAATACTTTACAACTAATATTGCTTTAAATAGCTAATTATCTTTTAAAGCAACTAAAAATAAAATTAATTTTATATTCTTTTAGTTTCTTTCTAGTGCTTTTCTTTGTGACTATCCAAAATATACCATATTCCTTCTACTTGAAAACTTCTAACATGTCTGATAAGACATGCTTGACAAGTTATGCTGTCTTCAATTTTTTTTTCCCAAAGTTTAATTTCTACACTTTTGAAGGATATTTTCTCTAGATGTAGCATTCTGGGGTGACTGTCAGGACTTTGAAGGTGCCCTTCCATTGTCTCCTTACTTGCATAGTTTCTGAAAAAGTCTGCCTAATATCCTTTGTAGATAATATCCTACCTGCTGCTCCCCTGGCTGCCTTAAGTTTTCTCTTTTTATTTGGTTCTCAGTAGTTTGAATATTATATACCTACTTGTAAGCATTTTGCAATTTACCCTGATTTGTTATTCTCTTAGTTTTTGGATCTATGACTTACTGTTTGTCACTAACTTTGGAAAACTCTAGCCATTATAATATTTTCAAATATTTCTTTTTTTGTTTTCTCCTGGACTCCCATCACATGTATGTAAGTCAGCACCCTCCCCCCCCCCCCCACACACACGCAATGCTGGGAAGTTCTGTTTTGTTTTGTTTTAATTTTAATTTTAGTTTAGGTAATTTCTATCCACCTTTCTTCAAGTCCACTCACTTTATCCTAGTCTGTGTGGAATCTAACGAGGAGCTACTTGAGGACGGTCATCTCAACTATTCTGTTTTTGGTTTGCAGTATTTCAATCTGGTTTTATATTTAGTTTCAATTTTTTTCTGAAATTACCCACCTGATCTTGCATCTTGTCTACCTTTTCCATTAGAGGTTTTTCTTTATTTTAATTTTTTTTTATTTTTTTAAATTACAGAGTATATTCTATATTATTTTGTATTAGTTTCAGATGTACATGGTGGTTAGATAAACACATACTTTACAAAGTGTTCCTCATGATATTTCCAGGACCCACCTGGTGCCATGCATAGTTATTACAATATTACTGACTATATTTCCCATGCGGTACTTTACATCCCCATGGGTATTTTGTAACTACCAATCTACACTTCTCAATCCCTTCATTAGAGTCTTTAATATAAGAATTAGAGTTATTTTTAAAATCCCTGTCTGATAGTTCCAATATTTGAATCATTTTTTGTCTGCTTCTGATTTTTTTCTGATTGTGTTCTTATTACCTTTTTAAAACTTCATAGTAATTTATTTTGAAGTAGATATGCTGTATATGCTAGAAGATAATGAGGTTACATACCTATACTCATAAGAATACCTTTTCTTTTATTGTTCTTAAAATCACCAAATTGTAACCCTTTTAGCATTTGTCCCATAGTTCCACACTTTCATATGCAACTGTTTAAGTTCAGCCTCAAGAACTCCTTTGGGTATTTGTTGCAGTATGGTTCTGCTATCAATAACTTCTCTCAGCTTTTGATTTTTTCAGTGTCTTTGTTTTTCTTTCAGTTTTGAAAAATAATTTTCTGGATGTAAAATATATACACATATATCTGATTCTTATTATTCACACATACTGTATGTACCTACTTGCTAAAATTTATGTGCCACTCAAAGTCAATACTCAAGGTGCTTTCATGGCCATTCATGGACATGTGCAGGATGACAGTACATTTTGAGGCAATGGTCTGCCCTCTGGTTTTAGCTCACACACAGTAAACAAGTGGCCTCTTTGTGGTCTATTTAGTGCCATTTCTTTTGCATTTGTGTGCTCTTTGTTGGTGATTTTGTTGTTTAAGATATCCCCCAATCGTAGGGCTGAAGTACTGTCTGGAGTTCCTGAGTCTGGGTTCCTAAGCAGGCTGTGATGTTTCCTATAGAGCAAATACATGTGTTAGAGAAGCTTCTTTCAAGTATGAGTTATAGTTATAGTGCTATTGACCATGAGTTCAATATTAATGAATCAACAATATATAAGTGAGTTGTATTTAAACAGATCTACACATAAAACAAGATTATGTACTGTTCTTTTGACAAAAACATTATGACCAGAGGTTTGAAGGAAACTAGCTCAGTGTATCCCCTCAGAGAAGCAGTTCAGTATTAACTAGTTCAGTGTCCATGGCAACTTTCTAGAACTGAAGTAGAATAAATAATGAGAATAAAATGTATATGTACAGTATGTGGGTGTTCTAGCCTTCTTTGTTATTATTAATAATTGTATTTATTTACTTTGCTATGTTATCAGAAAGAAGAATTTCTTATTTTATTTATTTTTGTTCTTTAGTAGTTTTGAAGTGAAATAAGGAAGTGTACTATAAGTGTTATGGAGGGAAGGGGACAAGAATTTGTTAGATACCTTTTACTAAGTACTAATTAACAATTAGTTAATTAATTTTTAAAATATTTCTGTTATACAGATAGTTTTACTTTGTTAATTATTAAATTGGGACTGAAAGAGATTAAGTAACTTGCTAGAGCCTAGCTTTGAACTTAAGTCCGTTGGCTTCACAGCCAATGCTCTTACTTTGATTGTCACTTCACTCATTGGTTTAGTGTTCTCATCTAAAAAATAATCACTAATAATCCTACATGCACAAGAATGTCGTAAGTATGAATTAGGGGATGTCAGTGTCAGAGAAACACAGTAATTGCAAAGCAGTGCTTGTCACATCAGATCTGTCATAGCTCCTCTCCAAAATACATTTAGCCCTGGAAAATGGCATGAGATTTAAGTAAAAGTATCTACAGTGTGTGTTAATGAAGATCCAGTGGTAGCTAGAAAATCAATATATGACACAGTTTCTCACTATGATGTGTGGTGATGGTTCTATTTGCAATGCTTCATGGAGGACAGTTATTTTAGTGCTTATCAGAGTTGTTGAAAAGGCCCTTTGGGAGTGTTAATGCTAAAGTTTCTTCATTAACTAGGAAGATGAAAGTCTGCCACTGGGCACTAAACATATTTTAACAAATCACTCCAAGAGGATAAGGTCACTTCTCCAATTTTATTCTCTCACCCTTGGGTGTTTCCATGTGGTGACTTAGAGGGACATGTCCACTGCACTCATCAAAACTAAGGACTTGCTGATGTATGTTTTCCAGCAGTGCCTCAAAGAAATGTAAAGGCCCATCATTTATCCACAGTCTTAACTTCAGTGGATCATTGTACATGCTCCTGACGGGCCTCAGGTCATCCTGCCAAAATAGCTCATCATATATCTTCCCTCTAAACCAGAGCTTTCTTCCTTTTCTGTCATAGCTAGTATCACTAGTCGCCTAAAAACCCAAGTTAGAATCTTGGAAGTGATTTTCAATCCCCCCTTTTGCCTACATTACTGGGCAATAGTAAATCTGTGTATTTTATTTTCTCAGTTTCCTGGGTGCATTTAATGCACGAAGTCTATACTAAGGATGCCAGGGTGCCTTAGTTAGCTGGATGATCATCCCTTCCTTTGATTAGTATAGAGCTACCTAATTGATCTTCATGCCTTTAGCTTGGCCTTTAAATCCAACCTCCACAAATCAATTTGGTGGTCCTCCTGAAGCACAAGTGGTGTGACAATCCCCTGCCAGGACCTTCGTTGCCCACAGCAGATTACTTGGGTCATTGTGGTCGCACAGTAAGAATTTGTTCAGTAGTGCATTAAAATGATAGATGTAAATGGGCTTAATTTCAGCTATGCTGACTTTCAGAGCTCCATTTACTGATGAAAGTCCATGCCTACCCCTGAACTTAAGAGAAAACTCAGGAATGGATATCTAGATTTTATTGTCATCAGCTTATAATTGGATGGTACTGAGTGTGATTGATTAAGAAGCTAGAAATGCTTCTATGAAAAAGGAGACACCCACAATCAGACACTAAATTGATTCCTACTTGACTCTGGGATATTAAATTATAAGCATGTAACTTTAAACTGTTTTATCATTAACAGAGAAATAGTAAACATATTAACTCACTTGAGTCCTGTGAGGTAGGGTTCATGTCATAGTTGATGGGAGGTAGTTCCAGAAATATTCAGCAAGCTGTATAAGATATTATGGCAAGGAATTTGGAGAACCTTCATGTGATCTCCTAGTTGAAGGAATTTTTCCAGCAGACGCATTGTTAGCATTGAATGCTAACAATGTTGATTTTTGCATCAGTTGGCCACCCTTGGAGACACTGCTATGTGCCTGGCATTGTGCTTGGATGTGCACTTCAAAGTTGAGCCTGGCTCTGCTCTTCCAGAATTAATGTAAAGACAGGATATAATATAAACACATAATATTATAGAGGGACAGACAGAAGATTGCAAAGCCCAGAAAGGCACTGGTAGTGATAAAGTGAGGGAGCAACATAGGGAAGGCAAAGCATTGTGTCTCCACTTGATGAACTAATGGTTGGGTCTCCTCCCCCTCCCATATTCATCACTTACACAGCAGACGTGGCCCCAGCAAGTGCGTGCGTGTGGCGCTGTCCCAGGTGCTGAAAACACCAGTAACTAAATGGTATTCTGCTCTCACAGAGCTTAGAGTCTAGTGGGATGGGGGACAATAAATAAGATAAAATAAAATAAATAAATAAGTGACAATTAGAAAAATAAGGCATGGGAATCAGGGGAGGAAAGCAGGAAGAAGCACTTGTAATTTTCAATGGTGTAGTCACAAAAGGTCTCACTGAAAATAAGACTTTTCAGAAAATACTTTGCATTAGTTTCTTATTGCTCTTGTAACAAATTATCACATTTTTCCCCTGGATTTAAACAACACGAATTTATTATCTTACAGGTCTAGTAGTCAGAAGTTCAAAACCAGTTTAATGGGCTAAAAACTCAGTCGGGGCTGTGTTTCTCTGGACGCTCCGTGGAGAGCCCATCTCCTTGCCTCTTCTGAATTCTGGGGGCTGCATGCATTCCTTGGCCTGCGGCCCTCCTTCCATCTTAAAAGCCAATGCATAGCTTCTTCGGATCCTCTGACAGCTGCTTCCATGGTCACATATTCTTCTCTGCCTCCCTATTTTCCCTGTAAGGATTCTTGTGATTAATTTAGGCCTGTCTATATAATCCAGGATAATCTTCTTATCTCAAAATGCTTAACTTAATCACATCTGCAAAGTCTCTTTTGCCCTGTAAGACATAGCGAGGGATCAATTATGGTTGGTAGGGGGTGAGAAAAAGGGAGAAGGTTAGGCTATGAGGCTAGGAAGGTATCATGAGGTCCTATAGTTATAGGGTATTGTAGGTTATTGTAAAATTTTTAGCTTTGCTTCAAATAAATAAAACAAGATGAGATAACTATGGTAGATTTTAAGCAATCAAATGGCATGCTCAAAATTATTTTTTAGAGAAGTTAAAGTTCACAGCAAAATTAAGAGAAATGTAGAAAGATTTTCCACCTACCTTCTGTTCACCCCTGGCCTGCATGCATAGCCTCCTTCATTATCAACAGCTCTCACCACAGTGCTACATTTGTTACAACTGATACATCTACATGGAAACATCTTAATTAGTCAAGGTTGTGGTTCACTCTTGGTATGTACATTCTGTATTTGAACAAATGTATAATATGTATCTATCATTTTGCTATTAGACAGAGTATATCCACTGCCTTAAAAATCCTCTGTACTCTGCCTATTTATCTTTCTTTCAATGCACCAACTCCTGGTAACCATTTTTTTTTTTTTTTTACTGTCTCCATAGTTTTGACTTTTGCAGAATGTAAAATAGTTGGAATCACACAGTATGTGGACTTTCCACTTAGGGTGAAAAACAATTTATGGAAAATTATCTCTAATTTTATAACATGAGTCTAAAATGAGATATCCAGTGTCACATTTAGAGACAGATAATGTTTTAACTCAGATCGGTCCCATATAGAGAAGGAGACACGTATTCAATGCTTCTGTCATTTAGTCAATTCTAAGCAACCAATTCAGCATCTGGGATTCCTCCCTGTCGACAGCTTGAGTCTAGGATTTCCTGCATCGTTGCTCCAAATACCATCTTGTCAAGAGCCTAAGAATCTGACTTGGACTTTAAAACATAGGTAAAGAGTATAGGGCTCCCCCATTTGCTATAAATACTGATCAAACTAGATATAAACGGGAAGCAGACAAAAGGTAAAGTCACAAAAAATAGCAACAAACATTTGCATAGAACGAGAGAAATAAAAGCTATTTCTTATTTTTAACATGTGCAATTTGGTTATATCGCTTTACGTTCGAGTTGATAAATTTAAGTACCTGCAGCTCCACATCTGGGTAAATTCTACTTTAAATTCCAATGAAATAATTGGCTCTCTGGTTAAAACACTCATGTAAGATTGGGTGGTCTTTACACAGTGAATTGTTGCCAGAATCAAGCTGCAACGTGTCGGCTGGCCGCACTAATAACTCCACGCAGCCCTTAGAGCGCATTGCGCGCGCTGCTGTTCTGAGGTTCAGTGAGCATCTGCACCAGTCCCACTGATTGGCAGACAGACAGCCCTGCAGCCTGCGTCAGGTGCCCGCGCTCAGGGGGAAGCAGGGGGCAGTCGGGACCGCGCCGCGGCTCCAGCTCCTTCGTTGATGTCCCCCACCCGGTGCCTCCCAGGCCTGCAGCGGTTCACACAAGGAACTGGCTCAGAGGAATGTCGGCAGAGGGAGAGAGGGGTCGCTGCAAACAGTGAATAAATAAGGCAGGTTCAAACTGGAAACACTCGTGGGGAAGCTTCAGTGCCCACCTAGTTCATGTGCTGGCTACCCGTATGGGAGAGGGAAGAAATACTTCAATGTGATTGAAAGTTTTGTCTTGCTTTGTCTGTTAATGAAACAGTATTATAAAGTAATGCAATGGAAAGGGGACTTCTGAGCAGACACAAAGCTCTTCACTGATACTGGGAGTGGCCCTTTCACTCCCCGTTGGGCACCGGGGCCCATTCTCTGGTGCTTCCCGTGGGGGACAGGTCTTCGGGGCATTCGCCAGGCGAGGCCGGACTTGTCTGCTCCCCTCCTGGCATTACTGCGGGAGCCCTGTGTGGGGAAGTCACAGGGGAGGGACGGAGGCCCATCGAATACCCGTCCACATGCCTGGCCACGGACGGAGCCTCCCTGCACATGATCGGTTGTAACGAAGAAAGACCTTCTCCTGGGTGATGGCGTTTACACCGGGGTTTCACGGCTCGCCTGAAACCAGGGGTCTTGTCATGAAATCCGGGAGCAGGGGACAGTGTCTGCACAAAGTGCCCAGGAGAACTGGCACTGCTGGGGCCTGGGCTTGCGGGCGGCACTTTCCTAGGGTGCTGGTGTAA
Organism: Miniopterus schreibersii; assembly: GCF_964146895.1. Classification (NCBI taxonomy): domain Eukaryota; kingdom Metazoa; phylum Chordata; class Mammalia; order Chiroptera; family Miniopteridae; genus Miniopterus; species Miniopterus schreibersii. The sequence continues at coordinate 89,063,835 of NC_138107.1, forward strand.
ATTTAAAATACAGCATGACTGGCAGCTTCCATTTTTAACAACCCAGTTCTTAAAGAGAAGCCGGGCTAGACTGGAGGAAGAGAAGGGAGGTAAGTTTTGGATGCAGAGGAAGGCCAGGTGCAGAGGTGGGGGCAGGGAAGGCATTAAGATGAGGCCCCTGCTGAATGTGCAGCAGGTCATTTTATGTCATTCTCTGATCTGGAAGAACCCCCGGCAGTGGTACCTGAACATTTTTCAATTACAACTATATTGTTTAAATAATGGATTAACTTTTGTGACAGTAATATATATGTATGTACATACCTAACAATGAGAAAAAAGTAAATATTGCATATTTAAGGATGTAACTATAATGAATATACTTCTTTAATGATTTTCTTTCCAATATTAAGACATAAAATTTATGCATTTACTTAAAATTGTTAAGTATCTATAGATAGAGATGATAGGTAGGTAGATAGATAGATAGATGATAGATAGATAGATAGATAGATAGATAGATAGATAGATAGATAGATAGATGATAGATAGATAGATAGATAGATAGATAGATGATAGATAGATAGAGATAAATGATAGATAGACAGACAGATATAATACAGACATTTTTGATTTACAAGAAAATCCTTAATGATCTTCAGATAATGATATGGCAAAAAATATCTCCCAGCAAGATTTCCCTTAGTAGCATCTGCAGACAAAGAAAAAAATGACAGTGCGATAGGACTTTTGAAAAAAGACTTCTGGTGTCATCTGCTTGCTGTTCAGATGCCATTTGCTCACATTTTTTGTTTCGGCTAATACCCCTGGAACACCTTCCTGTCGGTGACTTTTGTTCAATGTAATTTATGAAATTTTCCCAACATGAAATGACCCTTGAGTGAGCCATTTCCTACCCATCCATTAGGCCCACTAAGCCTCAGTCTGTTTCATAAGGTGACCAAGCAGAGCGGCCCGAGGGAACCAGATTGCATCCCCTCCGCACATCAACTGCTGAAAACACTCCCTTCCTTCAAATAGTAGTTATCGGGACGATTCATTTTTGTGTGGGGACTTTCAAATACTGATAACTGAACATAAATAATCTCTTGGCGTGCATGCTTTTAAAGAGATAACTGGACAACACATATCAGCGTTTAAATAAATGCCCCCTGATTTAACATTCATTTTCAAGCACTTATTCTGAGGCGCTAGGGGAGTGAGCAAACGTTTAGGGTGCCGTCTGCATCAGCGGGAATGGGTCGGCTAAACAGGCTACGCTACAGTGACAGACAGCGAACATTTCAGCGTCTCAGGAATGACAAAGTTTCCCTTTGCTCGGCTGCAGAAACACTGCGAGCCGACGGGAGCCTGCCCCGTCCGTGCTCACCCGGGACCTTAGTCTGCAGCGTTGCTGTCTCCGTGTCAGAAGGAAAGGCGGCTCCCGAGGGAAGCAAACGGGCCACAGGGTGCTGCAGCCGGGACGGGACCGTGACCGTGACCGTGACCGACCGCACTCCCGAACTGCTCGCCCCGCCCGCCCTTCCAGGAGGAGCGGCGTTGCCCGGTGCCCGGTGCCCGGGACGAGGGCGGCCAGAAAGCCCCGGCGACTGCTCTTGCCCGCGGCCGTCATCACGGCCGAGTGTCCTCCCGTGGAAGGTCAGCGACTATCGAGGCAGTCACGGGGGAAGCGCGGTCTCGCGTGTCGCGTGCGCAGGCATTGGGACCCCGCCTCGCCACTCTCAGGCGGCTTCAGCCAAGGCTGGTTGACTTACGTGAGGAAATACTGTTGCGGGAATAAAGTCCGTCAGTCTGTGTGATGTCCAGTCTCCTTGAACTGGATGCGTAAGTAGAAACACGCGGATAGGGAAGCCGCTCCAGAAAGCCGCTCAGACGCGGCGGCTGCTGTCGGGGGCGTAACTAGGCAGAATATTGACTTCTTCAGTCAACTGTCCTCAACTATTTTTCTATTTTCTCTGAAAAAGCATATTTCACTTTTGCAAAAGTTGTAATTTGTACATTATAGTTGTAAGCAAATATTCCATCCACCTGGCCCTGGATAGAATGGTCGTCGTTTAAACTCCCCATGGTGACTGGGAGTGGTTTCCCTAGTCGTTGCTGTATTTCCAGACGCCTTTTCCTTGAGTGCGGTCACCCGACCGCCTTTGTTCACTTACTTTGTAATCAGTCTGTGAAAAACAGCCTATTATTTTTGTGAACTTTCTTGTATTTATGGGTGTAATGCGCTTACTACGCAAAATTCGTGATAATTGTGTTAACTCATCTTCAGTAGCCGTTACTTTTACTTCTATTGCCATTTATTGAAATTATTCGGGCTTTTTGAATGTGATAAATAATAGTGAGGATGAGACAAAGGCCAGCATTTGCCTGCGATGTGGGACCTCTGGCCCAGTCCCCACCGGTATTCACACCCATCGGCCGCCTCACGTGCGCAGGGGAGTTTGGGTCGCTCGTGTTCACTTACACGGGAGGCGAGCGGGGTGGTGACTTCAAGCTGCTTTAACACGAGGAGAGCAGGCCAGTGCCCCGAGCGCCTGAGGGAACCGCAGAGCCGACTGGAACCTCAGCCTGGAGCCGGGCGAGCAGGGCAGGCCAAGCGCCGGGCCGGGCAGGCGCGCAGACCATGGGCGGTGTGGGCCTGCCCTCGGGTGCCGGCTCCCCAGAGCATCTCATCTTCATCGTCATCGCCAGGGCCGGAGCTGACACGCAGAGAACAGTGCAGGCTCTTTAATTAAATAAAGAGGCAAGTAGGGGAGAGAGGTCTAATCCTTCCGCTTTGACTTCGTAAAAATACAAATTCATTGTATTTTAATTATAAAGTGTAAGAGCCGTCCGCACACGTGTGGGTGCTACCAACCCCTACAACAGCCGCTCCGTGAGGAAGGGCCGTTCCCTTCCTAAGCTTACGACGTAAAACGGGGGCGGATTGGGGAATGTCCCGTAATTCCTGACGGTACCTTTTCTCCAAACAGTGAAGACAGAAAGCTACTTGAACTGGAATGAAATTCAAGGATACCTTTTATAATTGTCTGAATTCGAATGATAACAAAGGTATTATTATTTAAGAAAACAGAAAATTCAAATTTATTAAAGTCAAAAAAGGAAAGTACATTTTAATTATTCATCAGCTGCATTTATTGATACTGTTAGGCTACACACATTTTCTTCCACAAATCTGTCATTTTAAATGGCTTTTTTGTTATATCAATATTTTTATTTAGAAATTAAGGAACATATTTTTTCAAAAATGTGAGACACTTTCATCCAAAAATATCACCCACATCTGCCTCTCTGAATTTCTTCCTGGGTTGAAATCTCTTCTCTGGTGTGGCGGGGAAAGCCAAGCTTGCTGAGGACGCGCCTTGGCTGTTGTGGGTAACGGCTCGCAGGTGCTGGGAAGAGTGGGCACCTTCCTACCTGGGTGGTGGCCAAGGCCGCAGGATGCGGTCATCACGAGACTTGTGACGGGGCAGAGGCTGCTAACTGCCCGTTCTCCTCTCCTTTCACAGTAGCACGTGCTGATGTGAGAATGTTTGGAGTCCCATGATGTGAAGTTTTAGGAATACAAAATCGTAGTGGCTTCTTTGTGTTTTTTTAACTTATCTTTATAGTTGAAAGCATTACAGGTGTCCCACTTTCCCCCCCATTGGCCCCCTCCACCTCGCTCCCACCCCCTCCCCAAGCCTTCACCCCGTTATTGACCGTGTCCAGGGGTTATGCATATACGCATATAACTTCTTTGGTTAATCTCTTCCCACCCTCCACCCCCCTTCCCTCTTCCCTCTGAAGTATGATCGTCTGTTGCCTGTGTCAATGTCTCTGGGTCTGTTTAGTTCTTCAGATTTTTTTGTTCATTAGCTTCTTCTTAAAGAAGACCCTTCAACATTTCCTGTAGTGCTGGTCTGGTGGTGATGAACTCCTTTAGCTTTTTCTTATCTGTGAAGCTCTTTATCTGACCTTCTAGTTTTGCTGGGTAGAGCAATCTTTACTATTCTTATGTTCTCTCCTAACTCTTCCCAAGCAAAGAATGACAAAATGGATTAATCAAAGCCATTCCACCGTACCAGAGAATATAGTCAAGCACTCTGATAAAAATGAGTTCTTCGGCAGTGTGATCGGTGGAAGTGAAGTTCTTGGGGTGCCATAAGGAAAATTTCCTGAGGCCCCCACAGGAGGATGGTGTTTTGTGGAAAGCTTTATTGATGATGTGCATTTAAGGGGGTTCCCCTCCGAGGTCCCATCTCTGTCCATCTAGCCATGGAAGAAGTACAATCTGGTCTTCTACAGGGCCAGGATTAAGGCCACTGCCTGGGCTTTCTGTTCCATAGTAAAGCCCAGCCCAGTCCAGCATCATTTTCCCACTAATGTCCTTTTCTGTCCTAGGATCCTACCCACGATCTCACATTTCATTTACTTGGTGCTTTTCCATAATCTCTAGAGTCTTCTCCTCAACCTTTCCTCATGTTTCATGACATAGACACTTTTGAAGAGTATTGGTCATTTATTGTGTCTAATGACACTAAGTGGGGTTTGTATTATTTTTTCTAGTGATTGAACTGAGGTTAGACATTTCTGTCAAGAACATCAGAGAAAACAATCATTCTTCACATTGCATCGTATCGTATGGTTCATGATCTCAACGTTACTGAAGATGTTAACCTTGGTTATTAACTATCTTTCTCTTTATAAGATAGTTTAATATCTTGGGGGCTCATGGAGGTTTTCATTTGCTTTTCTCTACTGACTTACAAATTGTTTTTTGTTGTTGTTGTTTTATATCTAAGAAAATCACTTCTAGCCAATATTTTAAAAATGTTTTTGTATTTTTATCTAGGAGTTTTATAGTTTTAGATTTTTACATTTGGATCTATCATCCTTTTTGAAATAATTTTTATATGTGGTACAAGGTATTACTGGAGGCCATTTTTGCACATGGATGTCCAAATGTTCCAGCACCATTTGTTTAAAAACTATAATTTCTCCACTGAATTGTTTTTTGCACTTTTCCTGAAATCTATTAACCACATATTTGGGTCTATATCTGGACTCTCTATTATGTTTCATTGATATATACATCTATCCTTTCAGCAATACCACCCTCTTTATTATTGTAGCTTTAATATTTATTTTAAAATCAGGGAGTATGAGTTTTCCAGTTTTGTTCTTATTCAAAATTATCTTGTTATTTTGTGGGGTTTTTTTTGCCATTTTCATATATACTTTAGAAATACTTTTGTGAGTTACATAAAATTTCTCCTTTTTAAAATTTGGATTTTATAGGTCAATTTTGGGTGATTCACATCTTAATATTAAGTCTTTCAATCCATGAACATGGTATATCTCTGCATTTATTTAAGTCTTCTTTGAATTATCTCAATAACTTTTTGTAATGTTTTTGCATTTACATTTTGGATATATTTTTATCAGATTTATACTTAAATACTTTATGATTTGGGGTTCTATTACATATGGTGCTTTTAAATTTGTTTATAATTGTTCATTGCTAATATATAGGAAATCAATTTATTTTACTTTGTATTTTGATCCAAAATATTCCATGATTTCACTAAACTAAACTATACATTCTTGCAGCTTTTTTGATGGTTTTCTTATGATTTTTTAATATAAATTCTCTGAAAGTAAATATAATTTTATTTCTTCTTATTCATTCTGTATTCTTTTTTGTTTTTTTTTTTCTTGCCTTATTGCACTGGATAGAACCTCCAGAACATTGTTGAATAGGAGAGATGAGAATGGAAATCTTCCCTTATTTCTGATCTTAGGGGAAAAGATTAATTCTTTTGCAGTTAACATTAAAAGTACAATGTTAGCAATATGTTTCCATTGATTCATACCCTTTATCAGGTTGTGGCCCTTTATGTTCTAGTTTGATTAGAATTGTTATTATGAGTAAACTTTTAAGTTTGTCAAATTCTTTCTCTGCATCTATTGAAATGATTATATGTTTATTTTGGGGGGGTGGTTGATATGATTAATTACATTGAATATCTGACAAATGTAGAACAAACACATTCACAGGACACAACATGCTTAATCATTATATATAATTATTTTAATATATTGTTGGACTTTACTTGCTACTCTTTTTTGGAACTCTTTTGTATCTATATTTATGAAAGATACTGGCATATAGTTTTCTTATGCTCTCTTTGCGTTTGGTCTGAGGATAATGCTTGTCTCATAAGAAATATTAGGAAGTATTTACTCCTGTTCTATTTTCTGGAAGAGTTTTGTAGATTTGGTGTTGTTATTTTTCCTTATATTAGTTAGAATTAATAAGTGAATTCATCTGGCTGATTTTTTTCCTGTGCATCCTCAACTTTTGTTGTTTGTAATGATGTTTTGCAGCAAGAAGTGTGTGTGGGGGTCACTTTACTTGCCCTTGCTTCTCCCCCAGCATTACTGCTTTTGCTTGTTACTTAGTGCTTAGCAGGGGTGAGAGCAGAGGGAGGCCTGGCTCAGTCCTAGGTATGCTCACTGCACCAGATTCCAGGGGTGGAGCTAGGCTTTCTCAGTGTTTTACAACTTCTCCTCAATGCAGCCAAATTTTGTGCTCTGCAGGCAACTGAATTCATGTCTCTCTTCCAGCAGTTTGACTTTGTTCCTTAGGACAGAAGTGCCCAACAGGTCTTTGTGCTTTTCCAATAGCTCAGCCCTTCCTCTCTCCCAGACCTGCACTTTCTGACTAGTCTTCCTTTCTGCTTCCAAACTTTCTAGGGAATATGTAGTAGAGACCAATCAAGATTCCTGGAGTGGATACTCCCATGTCTGAAGCTCCCAGGGTTTCTACAGTCGTACACTAGCTCACTGCAATGACCAATGGACTGAACATTTGTGCCCCACTCCAGTGCAGACATTGAGTCCTAACCTCCAATGTAATGGTATGAGGAGGTAGGGCCTTGGGGAGGTCATGAGGTCTTGTACGTAGAGCCCCAGTGAATGGAATTAGTGCCCTTATAAAAGAGAGCCCGGCTACTCCCGCTGCTCCTTCAACCATGTAAGGTTACAACGAGAAGACAGCACCCTGCAGCCCAGCAGCAGGCTCTCCGCAGAAGCTGACCACACTGGCACCCCAACCTCAGAATTCTAACCACTAGAAATGTGAAAAATTAATTTTTGTGGCTTATAAGTAATTGAGTCCATGATGCTTTGTTATAGCCCACACTGACTAAAATGCCCCTCCTGGCATTAAAAATTTCAGCTGAATTCTTGTTACCCACTAGCATGGTACCTGCTGCCAATTCCTCCCGTGGTTGGCCGCAGGTAATTACATGTTCCCATCCCACCTCCTGGAGAGACCTGTCTTTCCCCGGATTTCCTTGGTAGCTCTGCCACCACAGCTCTCTTTTGGCTTCAAGAAACATTATGATGTTGTTTTGTTTCTGTGGGTTTTTCTTTGTTGTTTTTTGTGTGTGTGTATGTGGATAGTTGGACATTTTTCTGGCCTTATTAATCCTATCCTGAAACACAATCACTTGTTTTGAGGGTACCCCAAACAAAAATTGTGGAACAAAATGAGGTTTATTGTGCATATTAAGTATCCCTAAGTAAATAGATAGCTGGAAAATATTTTCTCCTCCAATATAATATCAGCATCTGACTGTTGTTTCCTCACCACCTAACCAAGATGCTTGTAGTAAGTCAATGAGATGCATTAAAGCTGCCAGGAGAAAATATATAAAATGTCGATGCCTCTTTTCACATTTCACTGAAACGAAACAAAGCACCAATGTGCAAGTTTGCATTAAATAACAGCTCGAGCATTTCCAGCAAAGATCTCCCAGCAAAGAGGTTACCGTGGCTCCAATTTTACAATGTCCCACATCTCTTGATATTTTTAACCCCCTTTAATAGTTTTCTCCACTGGAATTCGTCTTTTATCTTAGATAAGCTCTTTCCCAAGGATGACTCCATGTTGCAAGCCCGTGTTTCCATTTCATAGTGATTCCATTGTTATTTAAATTAGCAGGACTGTCACAGAAACCCTTCTGTCAGCATTTTCCCTGCCAGGATGGAGAGGTGGGGGAAGGAAGGGGAGGGTGGGCGGTACTGAAAGGGTATTCAGCCACGCTATTGTTGGAGTCTAAAATTTCCTTGCACTTGAAACACCCCATTGATACTCACCCGCCGGAAAGAGAGAGAGGCAGTGCCCAGGCAGCAGCGGGATTAATTGTAATTGCTAACTCTTTTTGAGTACATTTAACCGAGTGGCAGAAGGCGTCTTCGGTGGAGCCAGAGCCTGCTAGCAGGCAGTGTTATATTACTCCTGGGTGGCAGGAAGCCCATGTGGGAGCAGCAAGAGCAGCTCATGGAGAGAAATTACCATTTTATATTTATTACTTTGGCTAGTTTAAGTGCCATAGGAATAGACTCTCTAATGCATTAAAAGAGCAATTCCCCCACAATCTCACTCTGTTGCTTGGTAAACTATTTTTAGGGACCGTCTCGGTTGGCTGTTAAAGGCATATGCCATCCCATTTTCAAAGGTTATTTTAGTGGTTTGTCAAAATCATATAAATAACAATCTCTCTCTCTCTTCAGATTAAGAGCAATATGGGGCACTCCGAGATGAAATTTGTGTTTGTTGAAATGATGCCGGGTTTTTCTTGCCCCGTATTTTTTATCGCTAAGCTCTGGTGCAGTTTGGTTTCCTATCTTCGATATGATGCTAATCTCGTAGTTTAGCTTCGCTTAGTTGCAGAAGCAGATAATAGGATTTTCTTGAAACCACGACTGGGAAGATAGGGAGCACTTATCTCTGGCCGAGTTCTAGGTATCCGGCAAATTTTGTTCCCTTAGCTGCACTTTGAGGTCAGCTCGCTGGAGGAGAGCTCAGCTCCCATTAAGTATGAAATGCACTCCGAGTTCCCTCATCTTGACATACTCCGGATTTATTTAATATTAAATGAAATACAGAATCTACATTTGGAGATTTCTTTTATTCAACAGGACGAATGAGGAAACAAGGGGCTCTCTGGGGGTGTATTTACCTGAAGGACATTCCTGAAAAGATTAGATGAAACCCCAAGGCCACTTATACCCCGGATCAGCTGAAGAAGCTACTGGATAGTCAAGGATTTTATTTACTCACCAGCTGACAGTCTGTTTCCCCGAAAAACTTACCATTGCCATGACTATTTCTATTGATTCGGTTCCTGTCCTCCAGTGAGTCAATTGTGTTAAGTGCATCATAATGGAGAAATCAAGCAAAGCAGGAGGCTATCTTACAATTTCTCCTCTAACCCTTGGAAGACGTGGCCTTTAAAAAGTATATTCAAATAAATTTATTCACCAGAGAGCAGAATTAATGTGATTCTGCAGAGCTGCACTCAGAGATTAATTTTCAGCTCTTTCTTAGAATAATGGCCTGGACGTTTAATATTGTTCATTACTCTGTAACCATTGTACAATGCTACTGTGTTGCTGCACATTGTCATCTTTGCATTGCTGCGTCTTAGAAAGTAACTTCAGGATAATATGCTGGAATAAGAAAGCCAGCTGTACATTCATGAACGGGCGCGATGAATGTTCTGGCCGGTGGCCCTTCATGGGGATTTTCGTAGTGAGCGTAGATCTTCCTGTGGCTCAGGAACTTAAACATGTTTTACCTGCTCTGCTGTAAAAGTTGAGAGCCTTGTTTATCTTTGTATTTTATGTGCTTCACGGAATGGCTAGCACATGATTGGTGTTAAAGAAATGCTTACTAAACAAATGAATTAACGAATGGATGGTGTATAGGTGAGGCAAAAATCTTTAATTTGCGCGAGGGCTCCAGGAGGCCTGAGTTTGAAGTTTTTTCCCTTAATTATCAACATTGTTGCCGACATTTATCTCAAAGGTACAGACACTTGCTAAGGAGAGGTTTTATCATTTTCTCCCAAATAGCCTTCAAAATATGCATGAAAGGGGTGTGTGTGTGTGTGTGTGTTTTAAATATTTTACCTTGCTTCATGGTAAAAGTATAATTATTAAAATATATGTCATGCTAGATGAGATTCATTTCACCAAAACCTCAGCTTCTTAAATTTAAAACCAAAGATATATTATTACCAAGGGTAGTATCTTAATTGGCGTACACGTCTCTCCCATTCCACCCAGGGTAGATGACTCGATTTGGTCCCGAGCAGAGACATGTGCTGTGATTCTTCTGGGATTATCTATTTTACTCTGAAGTCTGGGAAAATCCGCATTATCTTTCTTTCTATGTTAAAAATCAAAAGAGCCTTGTAACACAGTGCAGTGCAATTAAAGGTTTGGCTGGAAGAGAAGACTTCTTATAAATACTAAGATCAGATAGGCCACTTCTGACCATCTGGGAAAAGCCTGCTCTTTGTCATCTGCCTGGAGGTGCGTCTCTGGGGCTGTGGAAAACACGAGCCCTGTCGGCCCAGGGGCCAGGTGGCACCGATGGAGGAAGGGAGCACCGCGGCTCAGGCACTAACCTCACCTGCCAGGGGGCCGAGTGGGGCACGAAGCCTGCTCTCTAGGAAGCTGCAGCACTCCCAGCCTCCCCAGGAGACCCCCAACATCCTCCACCCCCCGACTTTTAACCCCTAAGCAGGTCCAGGAGGAGCCTCCCTGGGGAGCCACTGGCCTGGTGCCAGCATTACAGGGAGCGCGTGGGAGGCCTTTGCTAGGCGCATGCGCTGTAGAAGCCAAGCGGTCCTGGGAAGCGTCCTTCTGCTTCGAGACATGCGCAGTAGGAGTTACAGCTGCGACGTAAAGGGGCGGAGCCTAGCGTGAGAAAATCTTGGGAAAGAATCCGATTGGATGAGGGCGTGGGATCCCGGAACGTCCAGCAAAGGGATTGGTTGGGGGGCGGGCCCAGCCCAAGCTGCATTTTCACCGGCAGCAAACTGCAGGTCTCAAGACTTGGGTTCAGGTCTCACCTTTTCCTGTTGACAGGTGTGGCCGGGACTGGGCGCCCTCCCGTCCCTGAGGCGCTACGGGCTTGTGCATAAAACTGGAACAAGAATCCCTTCTCCACGGGCCTCTTGTATTAAAATAAACGCCTGTGAAGGCATTAGCCCAGAAGACGGCCCATAGTAGGCACTCAATAATAGTTGAACGTCCAATTACATGTCAAGTCTGCTTTCAGGTTCCTTTTCTGCTTGAATCTGTCACTCTCATAAGAAAGCGGCCCTAACCCTGCGCTCTTGTTGACAAGAACATGGCTAGGAAGACTCATTTTTCTTTGTCATGGTGAAAAATTCAGCATCTTTATGCTTTCCCAATAATCATTGTCTAAATAAACACATTCGTAATTGATAAATCCATCTTCTTTCGACTGCACTTTATTGGCGGGTCTCTTGAGCTTTTTTTGAGCCGAGGGAGTCTTGGCTAACAGGAAGAATATTTTATGTATTCTTTATCATTATGTATTGCTTTATCATTCTGGAATGTTCCACCACATGCACAGCAAAAACCTGGCAGGTTGGCCGTTCTCAATGGACTTCTAAGCCTAGCAGCACAATAATCATGACGTTTAATCTGAATGTTAATTTGACATTCAGTCGGAAGCAGATATTCCTGTGCTATCAGATGTGTTTCTCTAGGCAACTTTGACATTTTTCTTGGCCATTTTCTATCCTTAAGTCCTAAATATATGAAGGTCCCTTAGCTCAGGGCTTCATTATGTTTCCTAACCTAATTGTCACCAACTCAGATCCGTTTCCTTTGTTATACGCACTTTCTTTACTTCTTGCCCCGTTGGCCTTACTTTCCTGATCTCTTACTTGGTGTGTGAGGGACCTTGACAGGTGGCAGTGAGGGAGGTTGTGTGCAGGGGACTGAAAGGACCTGAGGCCCTGTCCTGCTGCAGGGAGCACAGCCCGTGACATTGTGAAGGGCTGGTGAGGAGGGAAGGGCCAGGAATTCTCATGTTCCTTTCCCCAACTCTTTAATATTTTTTTCTCTCTCTCTCCTTCTTTCTCTCTCTCTCTTTCCTGCTCATTTTCACAGCAGCTTTATCTTTATACCGTTTTAATTTTGTCTTAATGTTAGGCTTTCAAATCATTAACTGGTACATAATTTTTGTACCTATTTTCTTAAGTCATAAAAAAAGGCCTTACAAATACAGAGAATGTGTTTTAAAAGTCCACAGAACGATTTAAATGCACAAGGAGACTTTTCAGAAACATTTGTTGAACCCTCAATTAAAGCTCTGATGCTACCCACATGAGGAGTAGGCTGACAAATACTGTTTATTTTTGGAGGGGAAATCGTCTTGCTGAATGTTCAGGGCAATTTTCCTGACATAATTACATATAGGTTTCGCCAACAGGCTCTTTGTATCGTTTAGTGTTGCCAAGTTAGTGTTACAGGGGTTAAGTGCTTTAGAAAATGGACAAGAAATGCAAGTGTCATTTGTTTAAATATTAATCTCAGATATATGGGTTTAAATGTGTGTATCTCTATGTGTGGGTACCTTTGAATGGTAGCTGCCATTTAGAAATCGGGAGTAATGCAGCATTTTCAGCCAAGCCTTTGAAATATATCACTGATCCCTCAATCAAACTATAGAAAAAAGAACACAAAAATAAAAATAAAGAAACACAAAGAAACACCTTGCCTGGTCCACAGGGATCCTGATTTCAAGGGAAGTTTTCCTTTTCTTCCACCCAGCCTGTCAGCCCTTCCTCCCCTGCTGCCTGGTTACAGAATTCACTTCCCCACCCCCTGAGTCCGTGGAGCTGTCCCCCAGCAGGGACAATGTAAGCACAAGGCCAGGCTGAGGCTGGGTCTCTGCCGGTCAGAGGGGCCCTGGCTGACTGAGGATGACGGTCCTCAACCCATCGGTCTCTTCCTCTCAGCCCTGTTTCCGTTTCCTGCCGTCACTGACCTCCGTTCTCTTGCTCAGCCAGCTTGTGAAGGCCCGCACCACTTATGTTGAGTTCAGTCACTAATATCATTAAGTAAACTGCGGGGAGAGAGAAAGAACCAAAGAAATGCATTTAATTTCCATCAGGCCGCCCCCATACACAACCCCGAATCAAGGACCCATGAGTCACAACAAACTCTTTTCCTGTTATTTATAGGAAATTGCCCATTAGAATTCTGATTATGTTTTAAAGATGAAAGTGAGGTAAGCTATGGGGGGCAAATAATTCATGATCTAGATCTTTCCTAAAGACGTGGTTTACACTCATCTAAGTGAATGAACTACCTCCTTCCTGCGTCCTCAGAGCAGACTTGATCTTGACCAAGACGCCTTAACACGCCCCTCAGCTGGAGTGAACTTGAGACAGTCCCCTTGCGCTGCAGGCCCCAGCCTCCCTTTGCTTAACGCATTACCTTAGAAAACTTACAACTGTGGGGCCTTTTTCTACCCCCCTGAGATGTAAATTCTCTCTCAGTCTCTTGCTAGTTTTACCACCCAGAATTGTTTTTCTCAAAGACCTGAGAGTCATCCTTTTGAAATGTGATCATGGAGAAAGACAGAGCGGGTCTCCCAGTTTCTGTGGGCGGGTAGAAGCTCAGCTTCCCGAGAGCCAATTAGCTGATTTATTTCACAACTGGAGCTTTGTGCTCTCATCCCCCTTCACCTGTTTTGTCCAGCCCCCCACCCTCTCCTCTAGGGCAACCATCATTTTTTTGTTTAGTTTGTTTCGTGCTTTTGTTTTTTTTAGGCTTCACATATAATATGAGTAAGTCATGGAGATATATGTACAGCATAGGGAATATAGTCAATAGTATCATGGTACCTTTGTGTGGCGACCCATGGTTACTAAATTTATCATGGTGATCACTTCGTAAGGTATATAAATATCGAATAACTGTGTTATTCACCTGAAACTCATACAATATTGTATGCCAACTGTATTTTAATTAATAAAATAAATTGCCCTGCCCGATATGGCTCAGTTTGTTGGGCGTCCCATGCACCAAAAGTTGCTGGTTTGATTCCCGATCAGGGCACATGCCCGGATTGCGGGCTCGATCCCTAGTAGGGGGCGTGCAGGAGGCAGCCCATCAATGTTTCACTCTCACATCCATGTTTCTCTCCCTCTCTCCCTCTCCCTTTCTCTCTCTCTAAAAATCAATTAAAATATTTTTAAAATAAAATAAATAAAAAAGAGGCAATTAGAAAACTCAGATGGCCTTATCACCTTGACCAACCTTCACCGAATGTCCTCCCGTACTTTTCCGCCAGCCCACCCCCACTTAAAAACGTCCACGCCTTTTGTCGTGGAGTTGAGTAATCTCTCTCCTCTACTGCAATAGTCTTGAATAAAGTCTTCCTTGTGTGTTTAACTCCATCCAGTGCAATTCTTATAAGGTGTCTTAGTGATGAAGATAATTATAGGCCTATGAGTCTGTCCACTCGAGTCCACTCTGAGCCCCAAGGTCTGAGAACGGGACCTGTTCATCTCTAGACCTCTGGATGTGCCCATATAGTCAGTGCTCATTGGATGGTTCTTTCAAAAGTGAGGAGAAGACAGAAATGCAGCAAACATCTTAAAGAGATCACAGCAAATACCAACATCTATGTGCTGCATTCCGGGCCTGGGATTCCTCCCCTTCTTCTTATGTATTGATAAGCTCAAGGTGTGGAGAGGCATCTGTTAAAGATAAGCGAGTGACAGAACCCAAACCTCTGTACAAACTAAATATCAGACGTAAAATACTGAAATCATTTTAAAAAGTCACAAATGGTCTTTTGCTAAATGGAGGCTTTGTTTCTAGATGTGAATGAGTATTATTTCCCAAATAATGAAAAAACTGTCATTTGTCCTTTGTTATACTAATCTTGAACCAGAGATAGCTAGAACTCAAGGCAGCTTTAAAATATGGACCCAAAACCTTAGTTTTATAGAGGAGAAGCTGGAGCCCTGAAGATTTACCTCTTTCTCCGGGGTCGCAGAATTGGATACCCCTGCCCTTTATTTAGAGCCCTTTGGCCAAACTCTACTAATCCATGTGCAGCCCAGGGAGGAAAACCATGGAGTAACGTTAAATATTATTGACTCTACTGTTGAACATTAGCAAAGTTAGTCAAGCAATCCTTGCCCAGTTCACGGTGCATTAAATTTCTCCAGGTGTATCTGAGTTCACCAGAGCTTTAAAAAATACATTGTCATGAATTCAAAATTCTACAGAACTTTCTTTCCACCATGCATATGTATAGAAATTCTATTTTTAACATTACATTATTTTATAGAGTTTTAAATATCAAAATAAAATGGTAACAAATGGGGAAAAAAGCACCATCGCATCACAGTTGATCAAAATCTGTTTAGGCTCAATGCCGACCATGTGCAACTTGTGAATTTCCTTCCATTTCTTTTAAAAGAAAGCCGTCGCCTTCCCGTCACCCACCCAGCATCAGCGCTTTGGGCCTGAGCCCTCCTGGAAACGCAGTCATGGCTGCCGCACAGGGACACCAGCCACACAAAGACGCCTCCTGGGCTTCTGATTACCTCCGGGATGTTTCTCTCTGAGAGCGCATTGTTTTAAGAGTAGCAATTACAAGCTATTCTGGCTCCTCATTTACTCCTGTGATTCTGACTGTCTCTCTTGGGTTCAGGAGAGGGAACAAGGCAATGACAGGGCTCCTGGCTGGCAGAGGCTGTGCCGCCCCAGTTCCGAGTCACGCTGGTCCCGAAACAAAGGACAGAGCGCCGAGCGCAGGGCCCCACTGCACCCTTGCATCCCAGCCCCAGGACCCTTGCATCACAGCCCCAGGGCCCTTGCATCACAGCCCCAGGACCCTTGCATCACAGCCCCAGGACCCTTACATCACAGCCCCAGGGCCCTTGCATCACAGCCCCAGGACCCTTGCATCACGGCCCCGGGACCCTTGCATCACGGCCCCAGGGCCCTTGCATCACAGCCCCAGGACCCTTGCATCCCAGCCCCAGGACCCTTACATCACAGCCCCAGGGCCCTTGCATCACGGCCCCGGGACCCTTGCATCACGGCCCCAGGGCCCTTGCATCACGGCCCCAGGACCCTTGCATCACGGCCCCCGGACCCTTGCATCCCAGCCCCGGGACCCTTGCATCCCAGCCCCAGGACCCTTTCATCCCAGCCCCGGCCATTTCTCTCTGCCCCCTGCCTGCCCCCTTCTTGGCTCAAACTATCACCATGTAGGCACAGCTACGAAAAGCTCTCCAGCTGAAGATTTTTGATGAAAAAAATCTGAAAATTCTTCGGAAAAGGTGACAGGACAGTGACCCCCTCTGCTGAGCAGAGATAAACCCTCCAGAGAATCCCGCCGGGCTTTTCCGACGCGTTTCCTTGTTTCCCGGGAAGTTTCCTTTCTCCCTCCTGCCCTCCGGCCCCCTCTGCCCCACGCCCGACCGCGGCCCCTCTGCAGCTGCCTTTATGACTCGTGGCGCGTCGGCCTCATTCCTCAGCCGCGATGGGTATTCAGCGTCCTCTGTCTCTATTTTCTGACCCCCTGTTTGACCCTCTATCTGTCCTGTTCCGACAGCCAGTGTTTCGGGGGGTCCTTCCAGTCCTCCCCTGAAGGACCCTTTAAGAGCTGGGATGTCGGAGTCCACGGATTTTTAAATAAAAACATCCGGGTTGCTGCATGAAAGAACAAAAAAAAAAATCTAACACTATGGACACAGAAAAGTATGTTTACCCTGAAATTCGCTGGGTTTCCACCACTAGTTAAATCCCGTGTTTGCTAAGACTCATTGCTTGTATCTTCCGTGTCTCGCTCCCTTTTCTGTTCTGCGGGAAGGGGCATAATCTCGGCTAACATGCGGCGCTTTGCGCACTTCAGTCCTCCGGCCCAGAGCCGTCTCATGTTCTTTCAAAACTGCGGGTAGCGAAGTGAAATTTGAGCAACCAGTTAGCAGCCCTCTGCAATGTTCACCCTCCATCAATTTATTACTAACAGTTACTGTAAAATGAGGATTATGATCCATTGCAATATTTTCAATGCAAGTGATTTATTTGTATTACAGATGCCTTTTGAGATAATTTTACAAACAATTTATTACAGCGTCTTGAAACATTTTGTTAAAAATCTAAATTTATAACCTCTGTAGCATTCTTTCTCATAACAGTTTTATTAAGATATCACGCACATAATTCATATATCATATAACTGCCCATTTGAAGTGTGCAATTCAATGTTTTTAAAAATATTCACAGATCTGTGCAGCTATCACCTCTACAAATTTTAGAGTAGCTCTCTCACCCCAAAAATAAGCATTGCACCTATCAGCAGTCACTCCCACGCCCCTCCAGACCAGCCAGCCCTAGGCAACCACTAGCCTACTCTCCGTGTCTATAGATTCGCATATTCTGGACGCTTCATATAAATGGGCTCATGCGCTGTGGTGCTTTATGACTGTTCTCGAGGCTCATTCCTGCTGTAGCAGGTGCCAGTGACTCACTCCTTCGCGTTGCCCAATAACATGCCATCAAACACATAGACCGCATTTTATTTCCCATTTATCACCTGATAAACATCAACTGGGATAAACAATCGGCTGTCTCCACTTTGGGGCCGTTATGAATAATGCTGCTTTGTACTGTATTTGCAAGTTTCGTACGGACACAGGTTTGGTCTGTCTTGGTTATACACCAAGGTGTCAAGTGCTAGGTCATATGACAACTCTATTTGTTTATCTTTTTGAGGAACTGGCAAGACTGCTTTCCAAAGAGGTGTCACCATTTTGCATCCCCCCCCCCCCGCCCCCTTCCAAATGCATGTCGTCCAATTTCTCCACACCCTGGCCAACACCTATCATTAACTGTCTCTCTGATTACCATTCTCACAGAGGGTGTGAATGGCGTCTCACTGTGGTTCTGATTTGCATTTATTTCCCTGAAACCTTAGTGTTGAGCGTCTCTTAATGTGCTTACGGCCCATTTGTATATTTTTGTGACATTCTTTTAATCAACTAATTTTGTAACTATATGAAAAGCTAGTTTTATTTGGCTCCTTAAAATTTCCTAAATTTGTCATTCCGATGAACACGTCATATCTTAATTTGGTTTCTCTTGAAATAGTGCACTCTATATTCCTGAGACTAAGGGGTATTCTTCGTTGCGACCTAAGATCTCATCTTCAAATGTCTTTCAAATTGAGCTGTCTACAGTTTTTACTGATTCCCTCCCTTGCAATCCTGTATGTTCCATGATTTTGGTTCAAATCTATTAATTATTATAATTGCCAATAAATGAGTAAGTCCAGACTTGGCATATTTCAGTTGTTTCTACAAATCATAGGACAGTGTGGCCTTGAGCAATCAGATTTATAATCACAACTATGTCCTGGCATCATTACCTAAAAACAACTGTGAGAAGATGGTAAATTCCTGTATCAATTCATCCCTCAAGTATTTATTATTGTGTCAGGGCTTGAAACTCCGTATTTTAAAACCATTAAACCTAATCTCTATTTGAGATTCAGAGCTGACTGCCCAGACTAGCTTACAGAATGGCTGCTTTACCCACACAGAGAGATGAGCACTCATGGAACCCTTACCCACCGTGAGATGCCCAGGCCTGTTATTCTCACTTCAACACTAGGCAAGCAAGGTGCAGAGACGCCACACCACTGGTCAAACGCTGGACAACTAGTCAGGGCTCAGGTGGGATGTGGATCTAGGTAACCAGGCCTATATTTTCTGTCTCCTTGGGCTTGAAAAGATCACACTGAAAATCAACCAAGGCATCAAATTAGCCAAGACCAAGGGTCTTTGAATATAACCTTCGAGGCTGAGCTCAAACGTTATCTCATTTATGAAACCTCCCACCCCTTCGTGAGAATACAGCAGTCCTTCCTCTCTGCCTGCCGAGTGTTTCAACTGCATCTCTTTGACTTTGTTGTCTAATGTCCAGCTGCTGCCTTGAACAGCCGGTGTCCAGTGCAGGTGTGTTTAAACCAAACTGCAGGTATGTACGTATTTCTCATTCAAAGAAACACCATTTCCAAGAGCTATGAGTTCTGGCACCTTGTGGTTGGAGCTCTCCCCCAAATCATTGCTGTATTTAAACCGTTCATGTACGTTCCTGCTCACCCCAGGTCTCTTCATTCTGATGTAGAAGTTTGTAAGCGCCTAAGACCACAGACTTTCAGTTCCCTTCTACCCGCATTCAAATCCTATCCTTGACGCTAAGTAACTATGATATTTTGGGCCATTTTAAAATCCATTTAAATCTCAATGACATCATCTCAAAAATGGGAGTATAAACACTCATCCTCCAGGAAGGAAGAATCTGAGAAGCGTCGAAGATTAAGTGGAAAGATGTCTCACAACTCTCATAGCACAGTTTCTGTCACTCAGCGGGCACCATTTGCAAGGATAATATTATTATTCCTTTGTTGGCTCTATAAGGGCCAAATATTTTAATTATTTTTATTTTAGTCTAATATGAGATAAATACAATATATTTGTATTTAGTATAAATGTGGCTCTCAGTTCTCTATAGCTCTCAGCTCCCACCTGCCAAGATCCCAAAAGGAAGGTAATGACTTGAGAAGCAGCCCCCCTTCCCTCTTCTAACAGAAATGAACAGCTTTCTATTCTGGACATAATCGCTGTGCGGTGGAATTCTCAGAATCCAGGGCTCCACAGAATGGCCCCGTCTCTCTAGGGAGGCACAGATAAGACTGGGGAAGATCAGCTGTAATTTAACATTATGACCAGGAGAAAATGAGACTAGATGGTGCTGAATGAGCCAGAGGTAGAATTCAGTGGAACACAAGGTGCAGCCAGAGGCGGGAAATGCACAGGCCACGGCTAGAGGTTGACAGTGTCCTCACTTGAATGAATTTTTCTTTTCATTTCCTGTGCTGATCATATCTCAGGCGTGGTGGCATGTTTTGTTAGAATAATTTTTATTGCTTAAATAGAGCATAATTTTTCTCTCTTTATATTTTCTTTTAATTCATACGCTGCTATGAGAGCCCTTGAACGTGAAAAGCAAGTGCTGAGGCTGGAGGTGCGCCCGTCTCCACCCTCACGGCGGGAGGCACGTGCCCTCCAGGAGGGAGCGGGGCTGGAAAAGTTGTCCCCACACTGTCATTACTGCTCCCACTTCCACTCCTGTAATGTCTCCAGAGCGCTTTATATGATCGGGGCGCAGCCTCCAACTACATGTATCTCCTGTTGAAATGTAATGACATGTTGGGTAAAAGTGGGGATTATAAGGTAAACGCCACATCTTTGCTTGTGTCCTTGCCTTAAGCTCAAAAGCATTCGCGCAGTGTCAGAGCGCTCAGGGCACAGGGGACTGTGGAATCCTAACATCTTGTTTTTCCGACGAGTTGACAACAGTCCAGAAGAGCTAGGTGCTGGTGGAAGTGGTCCCGGCTCGGGGAGAACCAGGAGCGGAGCTGCCTCCCGAGCTCTGATCGCGGCCCGGCTCCCCTTCCGGTGCGGGGGGACGGGGGCATCACGCAAGGATCAGTCAGAGGCCGAAGCGGCAGGGACGACACTCAGGACGCCAGGCGCTAAGGGCCGAGCCTGCACACCTGCAGCGTCATCGTTGTGGTCGCTGCCCCGTCACCAAGCCCGCCTCGTGCCCGGAGGGTGTGCAGCTCATCACCGTGCAGAGCTCCCAGCCCTCAGTTAATTGACGCACTTCCTCTGTCAGGTAGATGCCTCTTTACCCCATTGCACCGGTGCGGAAGCCGAGGTGTGGAGAAACGACCGCCTGCCAAGGCCCGGCTGCGTGATAAGAAAAGACCCTGATGCGGTTTGGGTGGAGGAAGGATTAGGGAGCCTGCAAGTGCCTTTTCTATCCCAGCGCTGGGGATCCTGCCTGCAGCCTTCACGTGTCCCGTCTTCCCACTCCCACCGGGGTCAGCTCAGGTTGCACCAGGAGCAGGTGCAAAACCTGCACAGCCCTCACCGCGTTCATTCCTATTTGGGAAATTAATACAAATAAGAAGACCCAGGCCTTACCCCCAGAGTGCTCCCAGTCTGGTTGTCAAGGTCTATGGAACAGTGGTTGGGCCATTCTTTATAGAAAATCTGAGAATAAAAAATTCTATGGCCTGTTATCAATCTATCCGTAGCTTAGTCCAACTCTTACCATCCCAGCACCTGGCGTGGCCTTCCTCCACCTTGAGCTGTGATCTGAATGTGTGTGTCCCCCTAAAATTCACGTGTGGAAACTTTAATCCCAGCGCGATGGTATTGAGAAGTGGGGCCTTGGGGAGGTGCTTAGACCATGAGGGTGGTGCCCCCATGAATGAGCTTGATGCCTTATCGAAGAGGCCCCAGGGAGCTACTGCCCCTCCCACCATGTGCGGACCCAAGAAGAAGCCTCCAGCGCAGGAGAGGGCCCGCACCCGACCGGGCTGGCAGCTGGACCTGGACTCCCAGCCTCCAGGCCGGGAGGAGTGAAGTTCTGTCGCTAACAAGCCCCCAGTCTGGAGGTGTTGCTGCAGGAGCCCAGGGGCACTGAGACGCCTGCATTCCTGGGGCAGTGCAGACTCTCCAGCAAACCCCTCGGTCCATAGGTGGTGCCTTTTACGATCCCTCTGGATGGCGTTGCCCAAATTGCGGACACTCATCTCTGCCACAGAATCCGGGGCCACTCCATTTCTCAGACTCTGAGTATTTAGATAACCTGCATGTTGGAAGGGAAATAGCCCACCTGGGTAACGTAATAATCTTTCTCTTATCTGCTGATTCACAGGCCAGATTCCTTCTCTGGGCACAGAGTTTAAAACATTATTTCACTGCAATACCCATATTGAACCAGTAAATTATTATACATTAAATTACACCCTGCTCTTAACACTTTTTTAAAGTGTTCAGTGTATTAAGTTTCATAGGGAAAAAATCAAATTATATATAACAAACCCTGGGGAAAGTAATGTTTGGTTATATTTCAAGGATATATTTCAACATATTAACAATATTTCTGCTCTCGTTTCCGTGCGTGGCTGAGGGAAACCGGTGCCCAGGCCCTGCCGTCAGAATCGGGCAAAGCGGCACTTGCTCTGAGGGGCCCAGCGCCTTCTCAGGCCCGCAGGGCCGCTGTGCAGCGGAGCCCGCTCGGCGGCCTGGGCGCTGCTGGAGAGACCACAGGAGCCGCACCGGAGGGACAGCGACAGCTCCGGTTGTGGTTCCGCGTGTGCCACAAACGCCGGTGCCGGGCTACTGAAAGCTGTAACTTCTGTTTCTGGGTGGCTGAGCCCCGGATGGCACCCACACACGCCGAGCGCGGGCAGACTTGCGGCGGGTGCTGCGGGAAGGCAGGGCCTCGGCGTCCCTGACCGGGAGCTAATAGCCTCGGATTCTAATGACGCCAAGTGCCACCAACAAGCAGCAAGCATCCCTTCACTGGAATAAAGTAGCTGTCACCTGACAGACTTCTGCCCGAGCATCGGCTCTGTCGTCCACGTGTAACGGCGGAAAGGGCCCTGCTGGAATGTGTCCCCATGGTTAAAGGTCACAGAGGAGCCCCTCGCTCTGAGGAAGCGGCAACAAGCTCGCCTGGCCACTTAAAGATACGGTTTGTGTTAAATGGCTTGTACGACAGACTTTGGCCCTAGCAGGATTTCTAATTTCAGATTTGCAGTGACGAACGATGAGACCAGGTGTGCAAATGTTTCCCGTTTTTCCAGAAGTGAAACATCTGAACCCTCCGGGTAACGTTTCCTCTAAGCCGCCGAAGGACACCCTGGGAGGGGGCCGCCCCCGACGGGAGCTTCCCGGTACCTGACGGCAGACGGCCTGGGGTCATGGTCAGAGAGCCTCTCGGAAGACATAAACACTGGGTGTGCGTGATTAAAGAGTGATGCCGAAACCATCGCCGATTGCCCTTTTCCTCTTTCCAAGGCGTTCTACGTGAGACAAACATGGTTCGTGGAAGGCGCAGAGGACAAGGCAGACTTGGTAGGACCTTGGAGCTCCCTGGTGATCGGTCCCCTGGATTTTCCTTTTGCTTTGTGTACTGCAGACCTGGGGGTGAAGAAGCCAGAGCCCAGGACCCCCAGGAGGGGCAAAAGGTATCCCCAAACTCTGCTCTATAGTCAAGGGGCCAGGAAAGCGACAGGCGAGCAACGCAGAAACTTAACAACCCCTCCGCTCTACTCAAACACAGCGCACACGGTGTCCCCGCCCCACCCGTGGCAGCCAAGGCTGTGGGGGGCTGCGGGGAGACCGCTGCCGACCCTGCGGCCGTGGAAAGGGTGACGAGGTGAGGCTGTGAGCAGCTCTGTGCACATAACTTTTACAACTGAGGTGGGATGGACCGAGTACTTGAAAAGCAAAACCACTACAACTTACCCCGGATAGATACTTTTCATAGCCCTATTGCCATCAGGGCGATTGAATTTATAATTTTAAAACTTTCCCCCCAGCAGATGTTCAAGCCCAGATGGTTTCACTGGAAAATTCTACCAAATGTTTAAAAAGATTTAATCCAATCTCCTGCAGAAATCAGAAGAAATAACACTTCACAGTTCATTTTCCAAGCTAGTATCATCCTAATACAAAACCAAAGAGAGCGCACGGAGGGACAACTCCAGGCCAGCAAAGCTCATACCTACAGACACAAACACTTTTAACAGAATATTAGCAAACAGAATTCCACTATATCTAAAAGAAAAAAAAAAGCACACCGAGCGCGTTTGTGAGAAAGCGCCCAGCTGCCTGCCCGTCAGGTCCGGTGTGGTCCGTCCCGACTGGTACCCAGGATGTCGGTTCAGCATCAGCTTGAGGAAGATGCCATCTGCTGAGTCAACGCGTACACTGACGCATAACAGCATTAGGGCTGTAAACGTATACAGGCAGAAATAAACTGGTCAAAACTTAGCAACCATGTCCCCTATTTTCCAGACTTTCTCCCGCGTCGGCCCCAGGACTCAGGTGGACTCCGAGGGGTGTTGGTGAGCGAGCCGTCGAGTGTTGCCACCTCTTTTCCCCACGGCATCTTCACCAGCAAGTGCTCGGAGGATGATGGTTTATGTCGCTATTTATATATCGAGAATGTTACTATGGTTCCCTGAAAGTATTAAATGACACGTAATTTCTAAGAGAGCAGGTTCCCTAACCTCATGGATTGTTTTTATCTTTTGTAGAACTAACAGGAACGGCAAGGAATATAAAAATATTCCGCCCCCCACAGGAGCCCCGATTCTTTTGCTGTTATTGGTTTTGCAGTTTCCCGTTGATGCACCGATTATTTTTATCAATAAATAGCTCTTTTATTATTGACACAGGTCATAGATCATTTCGTCTATGCTTGTTCATTTGCTTGAGTTTAGGACCATTTTTACATACCATGTTTAGGGTATTTGAAGGCTGATATCAAAATACAAAATATTACAAAACACAAAGTAGAAAACTAAGCAAAGTATAAACCTACCAGCAAGTAATGAATGTATAAACATGTTGGATATCACGCTTGTTTTACTACATATACAGATTAAAAATAAAATAAGATAGATTTATATATACACATAACAATAGAAATTAATAGGTACCAACATTTTCTGGAAGGATGCACAAGAAACTTTAAATTGGTTGCCTGTAATCATGAAGGAAAGAGGTAGTTTTTAATATAGGAACTACATGAAACTGTGTGCCTTTGTATGCATCCCTATTTGAATATATATATGTATATATATATACACACACATATATATATATATACATATACATATATACACACACACACACACACACACACACACACACATTAGAGGATCTAAGAGAAATATTTGGTGTGCAAAGTACTGAGGAAATAATCCAGATTGATTTTAGGTCATTATTATATGGTCATATGTTTTCTTAAAAATCATAAAGGATATTCGGATAACCTAGCCACAAATGTGAAATGAATATTTCATGCATTTTGCTCATGCCTTAAAAACTAGCTAAAATTGTGCAGGCCATCCTTGCGCTCAGGCTCCGTAACTGCAGAGGCATTTAGGCCTGAGCAGGCACAGCGTGGCCTTCGACCCCCGGTGCTCATGCCCTGGATGGTTAACGTCCCCGGATGCGCTTCCTTCTTCCTCGAGCCGGAGCGCAGCCAGCCCACAGCCGCACTGGGCGCTGGGAGCCGGGGACCCGCCCAACCCTCTCCCGGCGTTTGTTCAATGTCATGAACCTTGTCGGCGAGGATTCGAGGCGTCCTTTAGACAGCAATGCCACCCCTAAAAGCAGTGTACTATCTTGTGAGGATTAGCAAAATTAGTTTCCATGGTAACTACTGAGCATCGGGAACGGATCCTTCACAAAAAGATCACCTCTCCTCTCACCCTGATTCCGTCTATGGCAGTTTCTTTACCTCAGTCCCATGGATGTGGTCCGCAAGGTTCTATAAAAAAATGTGTTTGCACGTATTTCAGGGAAGCAGGTCCAGGTAAATTATTGTGATAATGTTTCCCAAGGTGTCAGGTGTCCTGCATTTACAGTGGGTTTCCTCCGTCTCCTCTCTGGAGATGGACTCCGTCCCTGCACCTTGAGTCTGAACTTGCTCTGAGAAAATACAACAGGCAACTTCTGGGGCTTTGAAGCCGTTTCATGTTATCAGCAAGACTATAAGGCCTCTAGTAAAACATCAGTTAAAATATTTCCCCATTTTTCATTGAATTATTTGTCTTCTAATTATTGAGGTAAGTTTATTGTATGGTCTGGATTCAAGTTATCAGACACATGTTTTGCAAATATTCCCCTCCCGTGTGTGACCTGCCCTGGCTCTGTCTCCTGCAGCGCCTGTTGAAGGGCAGAAGTGTCCAAGTTGATGAAATCCAATTTGTCTTTGTTTTTCTTTTATGGGTCGCACTTTCGGTCTTAAATCTAATCTTGACGAACGTACAGCCATGAAGGTTTCCTCATAGAAAGGCTGATGAAACATTTTCTTCCCTGGTAGGTGCGGTTACTGTCTTCATTTGCATGAGGCTTGAAGATGCGATACGACAGCCCCAGATCACAGGCAGTCGCTGACCGGGCCGGGCTGGGGCCTGGCTGCTGGCAGGGCCCCGTACTTGTGAACACAGTGCAGCGCAGCTTCACGCTTATTACATACGTGCTTCACGCTTATTACACATGTGCCTCACGCTCATTACATATGTGCTTTACGCATATTACATATGTGCGTCACACATGTTACATATGTGCTTCACGCATGTTACATATGTGCTTTACACATATTACATGCGTGCTCTGTCCATACACGCGACATCACTGAGACTTTAAACCACCTGAGCCCATAGACGTCTAGGCCAGATGCCCACAGACTGAGCGCACCCGGCTCCCCTCGCAGACCCCTGGCCAGCATGAGAACAGAACCCGCTTAAATTTGGAGTGAAACCGCGCCGAGCCTGCTCCCGGGTGCCTTGCTGGCTTTGGGGGTGTGAGCCCCGCCTCTCGCCGCCCGTGTCTCGCCCACGGCTCCCCCGCGCAGCAGCCCTGCCGCCTCCCCAGCAGCCTCCCGGCGGCTCTGCCCTCTCCCTGTCCCCTCTCCCTGCGCACTCTTGCTGATGGTCTGTGATGTGAAGGCAGGTCGCAGAGGTGGCTGGAAGAAGCAGGTGTGCTGCTCAGTCGCTGTAATTTCGTGGGGGAGAAAGATGTTCTGAAAAGGTCCCCGTCCCGCTAACGAGCTTTGCGCCATGAGCCGTCCCTTAATTCTAAGAGCCTCTAACATCCTCTGACTGTAATCTCTGACCTACAGTAGAGGCGCCACAGGAAGGAAGAGAAATTCCCTGCCTGTGGGAAGAGCCCAGAAACCTTTACAGGTGATGCCTGAGCTGAGACAGACCTGCGGCCCCTTTACGGCTTTAAAGCATCGTTTTCTCACACAGCCCTGGAAAAACGGCTGAAGTTCATCGCTAAGCAGATACCACGAAGCGTCCCGTGGTCTGTCCTTGGGACCTGCAGGACTCTAATGAGACGAATGGCCTAATGGGTCACTTCGCTGTGACGGTAAATAATAACAAAGCCCCGCCATGTGACAACCCTCGTTGCAGTTCACTCACTTAGAAACGTCCGTCACGGTCTTCCTTTTCCTGCCCCTCGAGGGAGAGGCCAAGGGGTAGGCCAGGCTGAGCGGGTGGGTCATACAGTGTTGCTCTCAGCCCGTCCACGGTCACAGCGGCCGCCGTCCACCCCGCGGCAACGCGGACACGGCCTTCAGTGCCTCCGCCACCAGGGAGGCAGCCGGCGCCCGGCTCCTCCCGCTTCCCGCTGGCATCCTGCCCACTGTCCCTCCGAGGCTGAGACTCCAGGCACTGAGTCCCTCCCGGTCATTTCTCCTAGAGCCGCTCTAGGCTGGCGTCGGAAAGAGGCCCCACTTTACCTCGGTGGAGACGGGGGTCCAGGGGCACGTGTTTAAGGAGAGGCCAGGCCATGAGAGACCCGCCGGTGAGGGAGGGACTCGGTCACAGCAGCGGGACGTGCGTCGAGGGGATGCAGCATCTTACCCTGTGAAACGAAACCCTGGGCCAGTTTCTTCTGATGTTTCGAGAGAGGAATCCGTCTCGGGAGGCGAATCTCCAATCGTCAGAATATGGAAGAGGCTGAAAGCAGGACCTGTGAATATTTTCCTGAAAACTCCCGAGGACCGTAGTTACAGGGTGCACTGGAGGAGGGAAATAGGAAAATACCGTTCCGATGAAACGCGGTGGGAGAAACCCAAGCTTCACATGGTAGCTTTAGGGTCCCCCCCAATCCAATCTTTCTGTGAATCTTGGATCCACGGAAAGTGGATTTTTGAAATTATATCACTAACTCCATGGGGATCGAGCGCTAACCAAGTAGATACCCTGCAGAAAGACTTGGTGGGGAAGGGCGGTAAGAAGGCCTCTTCCTGCTGCTAAATTTTCTAGGCCAAGCGCTTCCCCGGCCCTGGGGGCACAGGCTTCTGTGGTTGGTTTGGCTGGTTGTTTGCTGTGTGTGATGTTTCCTTTTTGCTTAGTTTTGACGGGAGGAGTATTGTGGGAGGGTTTCTCATATTTCTTATTAGTGGTAAAAAAAAAAAAGAAGCGACTTTAAAAAATTCCCTTGATTGGCTAAAGAACTGAGGAAATACGGTAGCTTTTATGGCTTCACCTGGTGGCTTTTAAGTTCCACAGTTTCAATCTCAGGAGAAATACCGCCACCAATGGTCATTCTGCGCGTTTTCTCCAGAGGCCTCTACTCTCTGGCTGACCCACACCTTGCGTCGCCGGTAAGCCCTGGGGGGCCCGACCCCGTGCTGTGAATCCCCCCGAGCGGCGAGGCCTGGGACCCCAGCTCTGATCAGGCTCCACCTCCATTCATCTTGGGGACAGTGCGCCGGGACGGCGCTGTCCAGGCTTTCCAGAAACCAGCCAAGATGCCATCTGAGGTCCGCGGGCGATTGCAGACGGATTTTGAAAGCTCCGTAGGACTGTCAGTGACTCACGTAAACACCACAAAAACACAAACTCAATAAAAATTCAGTAAATAGACTGCGGGCAGAAAGCACAGTCGATGCCCTGTACGTCTTCTCAGTCGTTCGTTTTCTGCTGAATGAAAATTAAGCGCTGATCTAATTTTGTCCAATAGGTGTTCTATAAAATATCCATTAGGGCATTTCAATATTTGAATCAATTGAGCATATAACAGTTATAAAGACACAGTCTGAGAATGATACTGTTTTTCCACTTAACGATATAAAATATTGATTGATTTTGATGAATGTTTGTGCGTAGAACGATTACTAGAAGAACTCTGGCCTGGATGGCGAAGTCTGATCGTTTCCCTGGCTGGTCAAGGTCGTCATTGTTGACACTCCCCACACATGATATTGGATTTTAAAGCCTAGAGTTATATGTTATATTGTGGGAAGATCATCTGAGGAAACAGGTGGATACTGGAAAAAATAAACGAATTCTCCCATAAAGCCGAGGAGCAAACAGAAATGAATAGCGCTCCTTTTCTCGTGTGGTAAGTGTAAATGCCATCAAGACATAAGGAAATTGTTTTGGTGGCATTTTTGTTTATGTAAATTCCTCACTTCATCTTTACCACTAATAAAAGTCAAAATAAGGAGCATTTAGACACACCCCCTCCAGTCATTAGTATTGGCAGTTTACTACTTTAACTTCCAATACGTGTCATTTTAAATTTGCATTTCCCTACTGTGTATACACTTTTCAGGGGACGCTTTGCCATTTGTTTCTTTTCATTTGCAAAGTGTTTGTTCAAGTGTTTGAACATTTTACATACCTTTGGTTTCCCTTTTCTTCATAGTAGTTGTGAAACATCTTACGTGTAATTGTTTTGTGGACATGCTTGTACTCACTCAGATTTAAGTAAAGAGTGTCAAGTCTGCGTCCTGAGGCTGCCAGTCTAGAGCCCAGGGCCGGCTTCTGTCGGGTCCTGTTGCGGCTCAAAGATGAGCCAGGGAGCTGCCCCCTCCCGGTGCGACCCACACTCTCCAACACCCCCCAGTGTTATATCACATCGCGAGTGACTGGTGTTTGAAATGCAATCAATGGGCAGAGACAAACATGCCTGATGCCACAGAGCTCGCGTCTTCCCTGCAGATTCACTTTGTGATAACCGGGTGAGACGTGCTGACTCCATGGAATCACTGGGGCGACTTGTAAATGACGCATGAAAATGAAATGAACGCTTCCTGCTCGGTGCTCCGGGCAATCAAGCTGGGTGGCTGTGCCACTGGTGGGCATGCAGGAAAAAGAGTGGACATGTCTCCCTATTTTCCCATCAAGTTAGGAAAATCCCCAGCTATCAATTAGAAGACATCCCTGAGATTGTCATTTCCTCATCAGCAGTAGCTTAGAGGCCAATGGGATCCTGACACACTCGAAATGAGCCAGCCAATGTAGTGAGAGTATTTCCACACTTCAAAGGACACTCTCTAGTCTGGAAGGAGGGTTAGTGAAGGCAGCTAGATTTATGGTCATCTGACAGTTAAAAAAATGTTCATACAAAACAAGTCCTGATATTATTCATGTTTGTGATCTGAGATGCTTGATATGGTTTCAGTCTTCTTGAACTTTTAGAGACTGGTTTTGTATCCTAACATGTGGTTGATCTTTGAGCATGACCCATGTGCATTTGAGAGGAATGTATATTCTGCAGATTTGGGGAAAATGTTCTATAAATATCAATTAAATCCATCTGATCTAGTGTGCCATTTACTCACTGTTTCTGTGTTGATGCTTTTTCTGGAAGATCTATCCAGTGAAGTCAGTGGGGTGTTCTAGTCCCCGACTATGACTGTATTGCTGTTGATCTCTCCCTTAAAGTCCTTAAGGTTATTATTGATAGGTCCTTATGCCTATGTTTCTCTCTCTAATTCTTATTATTATTTCCTGCAGTGCTGGCTTGTTGGTGATAAACTTTAATATTTCCTGCAGTGCTGGCTTGTTGGTGATAAACTTCGTAGCCTTTTTTTGGTCTAGGAAGCTCTTTATTTCACCATCTATTTTGAATGATAACCTTGCTGGATAGAATGGTCTTGGTTTCAGATCCTTACTTTTCATTACCTTGAATACTTCATGCCATTCCCTTCTGGCCTGTAGAGTTTCTGATGAGAAATCAGCTAACAGCCTTATGGGAGCTCCTTTGTAGGTACCAGATGGCTTTTCTCTTGCTGCCTTTAAGATTCTCGCTTTGTCTTGAATTTTTGGCATTTTAATTATGATGTGTCTGGGTGTGGGCCTCTTTGGGTTCTTCTTGCTTGGGACTCTGTGTGTCTCCTGAACTTGTGTGACTTTTTCCTTCACCAAGTTAGGGAAGTTTTCTGCCATTATTTCTTCAGTTTCTCTAGCCCTTGCTTACTTTTGACCTTCTCTGGCATCCCTATGATGTGAATATTGTTATATTTTATGTTCCACATGTTACATTTCCACAGCTCTCTTAGAATGCCCTCCTGTTTTTTTAATTGTTTTTTCTTTTTGGATCCCTGATTGAGTGATTTTTTTCTACCCTGTCTTCTGATTCACTGATCCAGTCCTCAGCTTCCTCTAATCTGCTATTTATTCCTTCCAATGTGTTCTTTGTTTCTGCTGTGTCATTCTTAATTTCCTTCATAGTTTCCATATCTTTCTTCATGCTGTTGAGCTTCCTTACAGTCAGTATTCTGAACTCTATATCTGATAGATTGCTTATCTCTATTTCATTTAGTTCTTCTTCTGGAGAATTCTTTTGTTCTTTCATTTGGGGCTTGTATTTTTGTCTCCCCATTTTGGCTGCTTATTTGGGTTTGTTTCTATGTATTAGGTAGGCCTGCTAGTACTCTCAGTCTTTTTGGAGGGTCTCTGGTGCAGGCCAATGTCAGACGCTGTTTATGACTGGCCTTGAGTATCCTGTTTGGAGCTATCAACAACTCACAGCTTGAGGTCCCCTCTGGTGGGGCTGAGTGCATTTGTACAGGACCAAGATGCACACCAAAGTCTGCTTTTCCAAGGCCCGAGTCCAGAAGCAGTTCAGGCAAAGACTCAAAGCACTCTGAAGTCTGCCTCTGCCTGCAGGCTGATTAATCTGATTCTCTTAATGAACCTCAGGCTGTAGAAACTCTACAGGGTGGGGCAGCTGTTTGTTATCAGCCTCTTAATGAGCCTCAAGCTGTGGAAACTCCACGGGATAATGAGAGAGGTTTTCCAGGAGGGTGGGGCAATTGCTTCCCTCTCTGGCAAAAGCTGCTTGGAAGGTTAATGTCTGCCTCTGCAGTTTGAGGGAATGACTCGGCACAGGAATCCAGAGGGGTGCCCTCTGAGTTCTATCTCCAGAGCCCACAACCTTAGATACTCCTCACACAGTCCAGTCCACTCTGCCCTCCTCTGCTGGAGCCCAAGGTGAGTGGCTACACACAAAACTTTGTGCATTGACTCTTTAAGAGGGTGCCTGCATTTCTAGCCGTTTCTCCCTGGCAGACAGAAACTCGGCTGCTTTTCACAGCCAGATGTTATGTGGGCACCTTTCTCAGTTCTGGTGTTCTTGGCTGGGAAGCCTAGCTTGGGGTTTAGGCCCCAGAGTCCTCAGTGGGAATCCCCCATAGCGGAACTATCCCTCTGGACCTTCAGCTGCCACTTGTGGGAGCAGTATGGGGGAAGTGCCTCCGCCCTTCCTACCAGTCTCTATGTGGTCTCCCCTTTTCCTCCTGGGTTATGAGGGTGCTCTCCAGCTCATCTTCAGTTGCAGTTGATTATTCAGGATTTTTTTTTGTATTTTAGTTCAGACCTATTAGCTCTTTATTTACATAAAGTCACAGAAATCATTTTGATGATTCTTATGCCTATGTTCTTGAGGAAAACCACTGAGCATTGGACTAACCAAGAAATTAGTTTCATATTTAACTTTACTAAAGTAATGGGAAAGGTAATCATGATATATTTACCATTGTGGAGAAAAAAAGAGAAAATTCTATTTTCAGGGTTCTGTGTCTCAGAGCAGGAGACAGAGTGAGTCTTTAATCTCTGGAGGTCCTGCTCTTTCATTGTTGGAGTGTCATAGCCCTTTCCCAGCAGAAATTATTCCAGACACAAGTCAGAAAATTATGACCTGGAGGGTCAGATGAGCATTGACTCAACTGTGGGCAGAAAACTCAGCTACAAACCACCTAACCCCTCAAAAGGGCTGTGGAAATGTTTGGATGTTCATGATTTTGTATTAATTCTCATGGATCATAGACAATCTTTAATAGATTTTAAAAACTTAAGAAATTTTTAAAAGCTTTGAATTCTTCTGTATCCTTCTTGGAAATTATTTTGAGAAAACACTATTTTGTTCTAAAAGTTAGGTTTTTGTTCTCCACCTTAACCCACACACATCTTGATTACTGATAGAAAGCCCTCACAGGAATTTAGCTTTTTCATAAATCTACTTTTAACAACCTTGTTTAGCTTCTGACCACCTTTATCTACTGTTATTACATTATCTGTCATGTATTCATATCATGAACATGGTTTGGTTCAGAATTCCAGCAAAGAGCCTGGGTCATTGTGCCATCCCTGGGGACAAAGATATCTCCTGTACCCACCTCTCTATAATTTCCACCTCATAAAGACCAACTGAAAGAACACCTGTTTCAATACTCTACCTATTCTAGCACAGACTTAGCTTGGTAGATCATTTCTCAGGATGCTCATTCCCTTTTAGTTATAGAAGTTTTGATAGAGACTTACTTGGCTGTGTCAGGAACACAGTTTCACCCCGTATTACTTCCATAAGGGATGCATTTTCCACAGAAACATTTTGCATAATTAGAAAGCTTCTCTCCAGTGAGGTGTGAAGTCGTCTTTGTTCCCATCTCCACATCCTGGATTTAAGGCATTCCCAGGTCAACTCCCATTGCTCCAATTCTTCCTACTCCACTTGCTTAGGAAATTCAGCAAACATGACTCTCAACTCTCACTTGCTGGCTTATTGCTCAGTTCCTTATCTTGACCTCAATGGTATATTTTATGACTAATATACTAGACATGTGGTGCGCTCTTAAAAATATTCTGATCTTTTCCAGAGTTTAGTTTTTAAACAGTCCCAGAAAGCAGAACGAGAATTTGGTATGAATTCAGCATAAATTTTAGTGCTTCTTCCAACTGCTTTTTAAAACATATCTTGTTCTTATTTTCCAAATAAAATAAAATATTGTCATTGTTAATGACAACTTTTTAAAAGATGACTTAAAGTAGTGTTTATATAGAGCTAAAAAGAAAACACAATACAAAATAGAAAGGGAAAAAAAACACCCCATGGTTTTAGGAAGATAACTTGGGTCTCCTTAGACACGTGAGCTTACAGTTCTGAGAGGATTAACAACGCTATTAATATTCTTAGTTAATGTGTCTGTTTCTTCCTCTGCATGGTGTGTTCTTGCAGTGTGTATGTATATATATACATATATATATGAATGACATGGATTATACAAAAACAAAACAAAACAAAAGAAAACAACAGAATAAAATCCCCATGAGTTGAGGAAATATCTATATCTGTAAATTTAAAGGCTTCACCTAAATGCAAATTGAATTGATGAGAAAAGACACAAACTTAGACTCACCTAGTTAAAAAAAAAAAAGTCAATTTATCAGTTCAAAGGGTTATGATTTTTTTTTATAGAGAATAAAATACTGGAGTGGCTGCAGACTTCTTGTGTACAGCACTGAATGCTGGATGGCAGTGGAATCACCTCCAGCTCTTGGGAGGAATAAGATTGGAACCAAGTTATTGGGCCCCGAAATAGACCTAAATGTAAAGGGTCAATTAATTTAAATGTATATAAAACCATAATAAAGTTGATTAAAAATAAAAATAAAAATAGAAGAATATAATTTAAGTTTGCTGCTGAATAGCTATGATTCTGCTTCACCATCATAGAAATTTGGAAGCTCAGAGCCCTCCTTTTGTTATATCCTGTTTCTGGTCCTTTTAGTCCAAGCCAGCTGTACAGTTTTCTTTCATGCAACCTCCTTAAAACCTTTATGGGTTTCCTATGCATATAATTGGGATTCACACCAGGTTCCAAAAGCCGCATTCATAAACCTTTTGGACATAGCTCCTTTTATACTTTGGTCCTTAGGTGAGACAGTCGTAGCACAGTGCACTGACGATCCTTAGGAGGCCTGTGGCCAATTCCAGCTGAGTCTATAGCCTGCTGCCTTACATTGTTCTGAGTCCCTAACAGTGGGTTAGATGGCCACATCCTGGTTCCACCTATACTCTGAGGTTTTCACTGCTCACAGACTCTCCTAAGCATGAAAATTTTTTGATTTTTAAATTCTCAACCACAACATCTTGAGACTTCTATGTTGTCACTAAATTCTGCTCACACACCAAAGGTGACTGAAGAAAGGAATTTTTAAATAACCTCGGCTGAGAATTTGAAAAAGGTCTTGGGACTCAAGTGTGAATCCCCAAGGAGAAAGTTAACAGAAATTTATTTCTGCATCTGCCTGCTCTTATAATCCCATCACTGCCTCCCCTAGTACTCTTTAAACAAGTAGGGTAGCTCTGAATCTCTAAAGTAGAGCACAATTCTTAGCTATGAAAAATCTGCTTTCATAACAGAGAATGACCTAGCGTATTTCAGACAGAGAAGATTCAGAGAACAAAACCACTTAGAAAGAAATGCACTTCAGACTGCAAATCCATGAACCTCTGTGGGACATTTTTGGTTTCTTAATTCTATGCCCCCTTTTTTTAAAAAACATTATTCACTCTTTACCTCTTCTCCTTCCTGTAACCTCCCACCCACCAAAAAGCGTTTGTGCAGGAGCAGGGGTCATCTCATTAAAGCAGGGGTCTCCTGATAAAACAGAAACTGACATGACTCAGAAGTTTCTGAGTGAATGAGTACTGACAATATTTTATATCTTCTGCCTGCATGGTTTAGAATTTACCTCATACCAGAAAATCTCTACCTTATCTCTGTTCTTTACTTAACCAAGTCTAGGAACCATGACACAGAAACTCATTAAGCAAGACCGAACCAGTCACACAGTAATGATAGAAGACTAGTTGTCAGTCTGGTTATGGACTGAGTGACCTGTGTGACGAGGGTGTGAGAGAATGGCCCGGTGCAGGGCGATGGTACAGGATGGATGGGCTTGGGAGCGGGAGGGTAGGGAAAGGCAGAAACGCTGTGACTTTCTCTTTTCCCTGTACCTTTCTTCTGTTCTTCTGTCATCCCCCCTCCTTTTCTTCCTTCCAGGGAGAAGGTCACTCTGCTGAGACGGATGAGCAGAAATCAATGGTGGTGGGCCCCTTGGTGATAGGAGCCAATCCATCAGACAGACTGGCGCAGTCCCGCAGCCCTCACACCCTCCACCCCCATGCTGGCGAATGTCACATTTGGGGCTCATCTGCATATCTGGGTAGCGCTCCCTGTGGAGTCACAGTGAGCAATGTTGCAGCTGTGACAGCTAGAAATAGAACAGCTAATGCAATTATCCACCGGCTTCCTCGGGGCTTCTCCTAAACTCCCACTGGAATCCTTAACACAGAAAGGGCAAAGGCCACTTAGAGTACAAGGAGAGAGTGTAACGCTCCCAGGTGTTTTGTGGAAATATTATCAGGTATCCAGCGAGTATAATTTAACACGTCCCCACTGCTTTGCCTCCTGGAGGTAGATGCAGACACTGGAGCCAAGGAATCTTAGTTACGTGCTGTTTTCTTCTTTCTTGGAGCAACTTAAGATATGTTTTTTGTTTGTTTGATTTTTTACATTTTTTTTAGTGGATGTCATAGTTTCTGATGTGAAGTCAGCTCTCATTCTAATAGTGCATCCCCTATATATTGAATGGACTATCTATTCTCTTTAAATAAATTGAGTACTATTGGAGCATTATTTCTTGTATCTCTTACTAGCTTTATTGGTTTGCCTCTTTGTGTTCTATTTCTAATACTTGTCCTAGAGGTCACGGTATGCATATTTAACTTGTCATAATATACTCTTCAAACAGTATACCTGTATTTGACTTTATTTCACCAGTTGGTGCTTTTATTAATGTATGTTTTACCTCTGCATGCATTCTAAACCACATGGTGCATTAGTAGCTTTTGTTTGCTGAAACAGTCGGTGGTCAGGTATGTATTATATAGTCCCTGCCTGGTGCTCTAACTTTTCCTGCAGGAGGGGTTTCTATCTGGCATCTTTCCCCTCTCCCTGAAGAACTGCTTCCAGCATTTCTTGTAATGTAGTTCATTTGGGGATAAATTCTCATCTGTCTGAAATTATATATTTTTTAACTTTTCTTTTTCAAGAGTATAGATTTCCAGATTGGTTTTTTTCTCTCTCTTTGAACACTAAGATTTTATTTATTTATTTGTTTGTTTGTTTATTTATTTATTTTGGCTTCTTCTAGAAGCCAGGAGGAACCATCAACTGAAGATTGACATAAACTCTATGTTTAGCTCTGATGCTAATTCTGAATTTTTGCTGTTTTATCCACTGAATGTGACAGCTTTCAGGCCCTTATATGAAGGAGGGTCTCTGCCATCAATGCCTCGCCACATCAGGGATTTAGATTTGCCTTCTGTCTCTTGTAATAGCTCCTTACATTTGTGTTTTCAGACACCAGAAACTGGCCTGTGCTCTCAGAGAAAACTGGCTCCAGAGCCCTTCGCCCCCTGGATTCAAGATGTAGTTTTGCTTCTGGGCAGAATATGTAAGAATCTTTAAATCTTTGTTTTAAATTTTGACTTATTAGAAATGAATTTAACTTACCACTCATTGACATCTAATATGTTCTTGATATTTATGGAATAGAAAGCATTTTTATTTTTATATAAGAATATATTTAACAAAATATATTTATATTTATACATATGGATACACAACTATTGCAAGAGAAAGTTATATTAACCATTGTCATTAGTTACCATATGTGGCATAATGACTTTAAATATTTAAACTTTAAAATGTGAAATGTGTATTTTAAATTATTACTGTGCCCCTGAGCTTGGTGACATAGGGTGTAGCTAATAAACTGTACAGATGTGAATATCTATGTACCCACACGATCATACATATTTAAATAGGGTGCTTCCTCTGATTATTCTAACTCTGAGTGAATTAAGACACCGTACCATACTTACCATAATAAAGAACTTGACTTTTTATGGAGCCCATAGTGAGAATTCATTATATTACTTGTGAAACCCTCCTGAGAAATCCTTTTTGTTGAGAATTTCACATCTATTCCAGCTACACATTCACCGTGTTCAACCCAGATACATTATTTCTTTGAAACAATTTCGAGACGATGCCCCTGGGAAGGAGAAAAGCCAAGTGAAACAGCTTAAAGAATTGCTTACAAGGTTGTAGAAGTGAAGCTTTGTTCGGTTGCCCCGTGTTTGTCGAGCTGCTGCATCGTCTCTGGTTGGCGCAGGTAGGATTTAGGTTCCGTTCTGAGTGAAATCGAGGATAATTTCAATATGGAATAAAGGAGAGACCGCAGAAAGCACAATCTAAACACAGCACTGGTTTTAAAGTTGCCCTCGAGAGCCTTGGAGCAGGCCTGAGCTGAAGCGCATGCCTGAGCCGCTCGCCTGCCACCAACATGCGCTTTGTCCCGTCAAATCCACAGCCGCGACCCAACCCCCGTTCAAGGGCAGGGAAGAGAGGATTGCAAACATTTGCAACAAGGAGGCAGGGGAAACTCTTCGTTTTTAGGAAAGTGAGGGATAGCCTACTGATAAAAAGACCTTGTGGGTGTTAAATTTGATATATGATTAGATTTATTTTTATATAAGAATATATTTAATATATTTAACAAAATATATTTCTATTTATACATATAGATACACAACTATATGTATATATATTTTTTCTTTTAGAGAAAGAGGAAGGGAGAGGGAGAAATAGAGAGAAATATCGATGTGAGAGGGAAACATTGATTGGCTGCCCCCTGCACACCCTCCACCTTGGATTGAGCCCGAAACCCTGCAACCTGGGCACGGGCCCTGACCGGGAATCAAAACAGCAACTTTTCGGTGCCCAGGACGAGGCCCAACCAGCTAAGCCACACTGGCCAGGGCTAGAGAGAGTATATTTTTTTTAAACTTAATTTTCCTTTCTTTGAAATCCCATGAATTCTATATATCAAACCATGTTAAGACATAGAGGACTTTTTAATGTCTCTTGTTGCTTTTTGGCCGCTCAGCTTCAGAATTGCCTTTCTGTGAGTGAGGGATTCCATTGCAGGAACAGCTCTGTCACCCCCAGTAGACACCAGAAATGCCAAAGTGTCATTTTCTCAGCCCCTCTTGCAAGCAGTTCAGGGCTCAGGGTTCTCAACTGGACATGCTGGCCCCAAAATTGGAGTCATCAGCTTGGCACCTGATGCCCCTCAGGCTGAGCAGACTCCTCTGGGTTCCAATGGCAGCAACGAGAGCAGGCCTTTGGCATTGCCCACTCTTGGTGATGGGCGACTGGGGGCTCAGGGAACGTCCCAGCCGGAGACTTTGCACTGGCTCGATTTTGAGTATTATTTCTCTCTATGTAGCTTCCAAATCTTGTTTGTTCGATTTCCTAGAGCCTTGGAGAATCACTTAATATCCTTTGAATGCATTTCTCTTCAGGTTAAATCATTTATGTTTTATTTGCTGCTTTCAATTTGGTTTCTAATGTAAAAAGTGATCGGTTATATAGCTTAGTTTGTCCTGTAGTATTTCATTTGAGCAGATAAATGTCAACATTCGTTAACTATAAGATTATGATTTTGCAGGATGATTACGATTTTGGCTAAACTTTCCTGCAGCTGACTAGGTTAGGCCCTGTGCTCGGGGTTTTATCTGCAGAGTCTCATATAATATTTAAAATGAGCACACAAGTGGGTACTATTATACCTTCATCTTCCAGATGTGAAAATTAAGCTAACGGTGGACTTAATAGCTCGACCGAAGGTGCTCAGGTTGCTAATCTGACGGCTCGTTCCTTGGTCCTGGCTTCAGAGGTTCTGCTCGTATCAAGCTAAAGCTCAGATGTGCAAACTGTGGGAGAGGCTGGAAAACGCTGCCTTGCGTTCGCTTTGATGCTCTATTAGGTGTTCAGTACACATCAGGGATTGCGACTAGAGCTAGAAATACAAAAATTAATTATGCAACGTTTCTACTCTTAATTCATCTTTCAGGAAGAAAATAAGGTAAATTTGTAAGTACTGTACATTAAGACATTTTCTATAATAGTGGGATATACAATGTATATGGAAACTCTAAGGAGGGAATGATAGTTCCTCACGGCAGTGCAGGGAGAGCGGGAGACGGGCCCCGCACCGCCACGTGGCCTCTGCTGCGGGGCCGACTCATCGTGTGTCCAGGCTGCCCGGGTGAGACACGGCCACTCGGCAGACTCCACATCACAAGCCCTCCCCATGGTTCCTTTCCCTGCTCTGCAGCCTGGATGCTCTCTCCCGGCTGTGGGCTGAGTCAGCTCTGAGGCTCACCTTTCTCATCTCCCTTCGTTCAGGGGTCCCTGTCTTATCACAACTTTTAA
This sequence comes from Miniopterus schreibersii, assembly GCF_964146895.1. NCBI lineage: Eukaryota > Metazoa > Chordata > Mammalia > Chiroptera > Miniopteridae > Miniopterus > Miniopterus schreibersii. The sequence continues at coordinate 89,103,711 of NC_138107.1, forward strand.
TATCTATTTTTGGCACCTTACTTTGTCAAAACGGAAGTTTAAATCCAGCCCCTGATCCTCTTTTATAGCCAGAAGCAAAATTTATGGCATTACACCCTTAATCTTTACATCTTTATCATATTTTCTCTATCTGGTAGAATTAGAGATTTATCTTCTATGAATCTGTATTATTTTCTTAAAATTATCTCTTGCTTAAACTTCTTTTTTGACAATTCGAAATCATTATGTCAGAATTCATCCCTAAAACCCTACCCCTCCTGACCCAACCAAGTCACCTCCTTCCTAGGATGCTGATCGATGGTGACGGAGGTGGAAAGTCACTTGGCTTTTCCAGTGGTTTCGGGTATGTCCTATCTCCATAAAAGACCACCAGTCAGTCCGACCCTGTGGCCTGAAAAGTTCATTCTCCTCTGACATCTTTCCATTCTACTGGGCAAACGCTGCTCCATGAGACGACCTCTACCCCCTGGGCTCCCAAATTAATGACGCACTGTTCACACCGCGCCGGGGGAAAGCACACACATCCTACTATTCGCGCACCTTAAAGGAGAGGAATGGAGAGGAAATGAAAATAAATAGGTGATAACAACAGTCGTGAATAAAAGCTGCGTTGGGTGGGACAGTGCTGAAGGAGGCTTTGACGGCGATTTCATGGAGAAAACCTTCCTAATTCACTCACATCTGTGACAGACGCGTCCCCTGGTCATTACCAATGCCTGGCAGCGTAAGCTGTGCCCCCACAGGACGCGTGTATTTATTTTCTCTCTCTGAGTGCGTTAATACACAGCTCTCCCTCCTAGGAAACACGTCCAGCTCTGCCCCCTTTCCAAGGCTGATTCCTATGTGCCCTTAACAACTATTCAACCAAGCCTGGTGGCCGTGCCCGAGCCGAGATGCAGGCAGGTCCCAGCAGAGGCCACAGTGCCAAGGAGCCCGCGGAGAAAATGGACCACACAGATGCATGTTTCTCTTCCAGAGGGGCCAAAGAGGTCAGGGTGGCATTCAGGAAAGCAGGCAGGGGAGAGACAGCTCCCAGGCCCGGAATGAGGTCCCCCTCCCCGATGTCCCCCCGGGCCCCCCGGTTGTGCAATAAGCTGACGCTGGCCGCTCATCCTACGGCACCGAGCAAGCGAAGTGACGGCAGCCGATGCAGGGCTGCCCTGCCCCGACTGTCTTCCTGAAGCGGCGTTTTAACTTCCTGTGTGACCTGCCTGTGCTGCAAATGACCTCAGGAAACTGTGTCAAGACCAACAGCTATTCTTTCAACCTTTAAACTCCATACACCAAAAACATAGGTGTATACATATGTGTAAATATATACACACACACACACATGCAAATTGAAATATATTGTTGGAACAGAAAAACAAGACTAAATGAAAATAAATTTCATTTTTAACAAAAGGAAGAAAAAGTGGATTTTTATGCCAGGAGAAAAACTTGATAAACTTTAGCAAGTGATAAAAAACAAATTTGGGGAGTGATGTCATCAAAATGGCAATAGGTTGTCCCCAACTTTAGTCCCCTCAACATACTGAAGGGCATGTAAGAAGAGCCCACGTACCCCAAGATTAAAGGGGGAAACTTTTCCGCTAAGATCAGGAATAAGACAGATGTGCTCCTCACTGCCCCTGTTCCACATGACGCTGACGTCCTGCCCAGAGCAATCAGGCAAGAGAAAGAAAGAAAAGGCGTCCAATCAGCGAGAAATGAGTAACAGTGACTTTGTTTACAGACAAGAGGAGATCACATATATATATCCTAAAAATTCCACCAAAATCTGTTAGAACTAACAAGCAAATTCAGTTAAGTTGCAGGATAAAATTAACATAAAAACATGAGTTGTGTTTTTGTGCACTAACAAGAAATTATCTGAAATATAAAGAAAATCCCGTTTACAATAGTATAAAAAAAATAAAATACTTAGGAATAAACCTAACTGACGAAAGCGTGGAAAGCTTCACGCGGCGGCGCTCTGCGGCCAGCAGCCCCCGCCGTCACAGTCTGGACGAGAGACCCCGGCACGGCCCCCAGTCCCCTCTTCCCGCCCGCTCCTCAGGCCTGGGGGGGGAGGCTGCTGTGTGGCTCACGGCCCACGGGGAACCCGCAGGGGGCGGTAAACTCCGTGGATGGTGAGACAGGCATCTCGAAGTCACAGGCTGATCAGACCAAGACACTCTCACAGGACCTGGACGGTGACACTGCCCTGAGGGGCTCCAGCTGGAGGCAGCCCCATAACAATTCAATGCAGTCAGCTTTTCCCACCAAGGAGCAGTGACAGGCAGAAGTTCACGTCCCCGTCACCTGTGTGGGCATCATCACCATCCGCTCGCCTTTCCAGATCCCCCCACGCCCCCACCCCCATAAAACATCAAGGAGCCTGGCCATGGGTTCCATGTCTAGGTGCCCATTCGACAGGGCACAAGGGAACAGCCCTTCGAAAGGGAGAGGCGAGTCGCCAACCTTACAGGGACCACCACGAAAGAGGACGGATGGCCACAGGGGGGCCTATTCATAGTAATGTTTTCATCATAAAAATAGTTGTGAAAAATGTTACTGTAGTACCAAAGGGTGTTAACATTGCCTAACTCTACATTATTTTACCATTTTATAATGGAATCCTTTGAGCAACTACTAGAATCCTTTGGAAAAGTGTTTTGAGAGAAACCTGTGTGGGATTCTCACTATAATTAAGACTCTATCAGACTTATCTATAGAATGCAATGTGCCCTGTATGTTTTAAATGGAAGTTCAAGAACAGATATTTTATAAAATATTTTTTTAAGATACAAAGCATGACAGAAGGTCTAAAGAGGAGCTTTTCAATCGTCTGTGAATAACCACCCATCAAGAGGGTGGAGGTGGCCCTTGGAGAGCCCTCCACAGGACAACACAGAAAACAGGTTCTTTTCAAGCATCCAGGGACCATTCACCAAGATGAGTCACACTCTGGTTTACAAAATGAAACTCAACGCCTTTAAAAGAAATTAAGTCGCACGGAGTATGTTCGCTGACAATAGTGGAATCAAACTGGAAATCAATAATAGGGAGATAACATGAAAATCTCCAAACACTTGGAAATTAAGCACACATTTCAAAATAGGTCCCGGGTCCAAAAGAAAGTCTCAGTGAAAATAAAATAATATACACAGCTGAAGGGAAATTAAACTACAACAGCCTGTGGATCCTTTGGACTTTTTTCCTCTTTATTTACCTAAGGAAGTTTGTCTACAGGGTGGTCATAATTAAATTAATGTAAAAATAATAATTAGATACATAGTCATTGCAATAGGGTTTTTACGTACCTTTCTCATTTAATTGCCCCGTTTATTTGTTGTTCCTATCTTGGCCCATCTTGATTTTAGGCCCTCTATCCCTATTTTTATCAGTATACCAGATATAATCACTCCAGCTATTTAAAAATCTGATATATTACCTGCTCATGTTTGGAAATTAAATGTTTACAGAGCTGTGATAGCTGCATTTTCAGCAATTATGTGTCTAAATGCACTTCTCACAAGCATTCTCTTTCCTTTGTCTTAATTGAGCCAGATTAGCATCACCCAAAATGTCAAGTTCCACTTGTGAGGGGCTTCATTGGAGGGAGGAGACCAGGCCGGCATCTGTAAAACCAGCAAATATAGTATCTGTTCATCTTAACAGGAAAAAAAAAACACCTTAAAAATAAAGAAAGCTTAGAACCATGCATTCAGTATTAAAATAGAACTTTTCCATAACTATGTGTAATCGTACAGCTAATGTCTGAGTCTGTCCTGAAGTGACCCCAGCAAATGGTGATAATTTGTGTTTAAACATCTCAAGTCATGAAAAGCATGTTATTTGCAGAGACAGAATATTATGTCTTTAGGACAGTTTTTATTGTGTCAAAGTTCTTTTTATTAACCAAAGACCTATTTCAATTTAATATCCACCTCTTGGTGCTTCCTTATTTTGACTTCTTAGATTTGGGGAAAATTCTATTAAATCTACATGCATTGTCCCCACCAATTTCTTTAGTAGATTTTATGATTCAACCTTAATATTATCTTTCTGCCTGTGGCCCCAGTGCTGGGCCCTGAGGCTAAGGGCCTGCTCATCAGGAAGGACTTTCTTCTCTCTCCTGAGATCTTCATCTCATTGAAAGGAGGGGTTCAGGAGCGCGCTGCCCCCCAGCCCCCCAGCCCCCCAGCCCCGCAGCTCGGGCTGCTCTCGCTCCCGCGGCCTCGGGCAGCCGTCCTGGGCCAGCCGCTTGGCTCAGCTTCCAAGTCCCTGAACACACACAGGATATTCTGTCATCAAAAATATATTTACTACGTCATAATCTCCTCAATAAAAATGTCAGGAGCGTCCTCTTGTTTGTTCTCAGTCCCAAATCGGCACCATCTCCCTATTTTGCGTATCCCGACTTTTGGTTAGGAATTTAACATCCATGGCCGGGAGTTTCTTCAGAGACGACTTCAAACACAAAACCTGCCGTCTAAAATATCAGAAGGTAACGCAGCAAGCAGGGAACCGTGTTTTAAACCGCCCCTGGAATCAGTCACGCCTGAGAACCTGGGCCTCCTCCAAGTGTCCCCAAGTGTGTGGGGGACAAAGGTGTTCCCAGTCCAGCCTCGAAGAGACCAACTGTCCCCTTGCCGATCCCGCACAGAGCTCGGGATCCCTACAGTCGGCAGAGCCATCGCTGGGAGGAAAATGCCGACGCGCGGGGATGCGGGGCCACTTACATAATTATCGAAATTTATTACAGTAAACAGCCTGCAAATCTGAAGGGGCCGAACTTCCCGTCGGACTGCGACACCTTCCAGCGCGGCGAGGCTGCCACGCGAGGAGGGAGACCGAGCGCCGCGGCGCCTGGAAACGAAATATTTTATGCTCCATCGCGAGTCTCATTTCAATATATTTCTCTGAATAATGTTAAATCTCTTACGGTGGAAATACGGTGTCACGTTGCTATTTGCTATAAACCTAGGAGGCCTGTTTCTTTCTGATCCATCACCTGAGGTTCAAGGACAAATAATAATAATAATTAATAATAGTAATAAATAGACACAGTCTGGTTGGCGTGGGACCAAGGAGCACTTTTTACGTTAGTGCATCTAGGCTGTAGACCCACTGCGCTTTTATTAACGTGCCCGCGCGCGGGTTGTTAGCGTGAGAGTGGGCCGAGCGCACAGTAAACTCCCCCACGCACGGCCGGGCTCCCTTGTTTCACGAAACCGCCGACGCTCGGCAGGAGCCCAGCCAACAGGGTGCCTGCGTGGCTCTGAGTGGCTTTTCTGTCGGAAACTTCCAGAAAGAGCTGCCTCGTTCTGAATAAGCTTTTGGGAGCAAGGTGAAAGCCCCCATTGTGCTGAACCGAGGGGAGACGCCAGCTTCGGGAGGGGCGGCTCGGTGTTGCCAAGTGGTGGAAGGGAAAAGGCTCGGGGCGATTTTACAGCCCAGCTGCATCTTTCTCATCTCAGTATGCAGATAGATGGAGAAAGGTTCCCGTTTCAGCTTCAAGTAAAATCACACCTCCACTAAGGGAACAAGCAGGCTTTTTAAGACTTTAAAAAACACGCCGTCATCTGGGTCAGACACCATCACCCCGGCCACCCTTCTGCCAAAATTTAAAATGGGACAAGCCTTTCAACAGGTAGAACCAGGACCTTTGTGACGATCCCCTGATGAGACCCAGCAACGGCTCCCATTGTCTGCTCATCCCCATTTGCCCCCTGTTCTCTCACCCAGTTTTGCTCCGACTGCACCCCAAACCCCGACCTCTGCCTCCGTGGGGAGAGCCCTGGGCCGTCCGTGGACATGTCACACTCAGCCTTGGGGGGAAGCTCAGGCAGACGTGACCCGGTTAGAATACCCCCTCCAGCGGCTCCGCTCCTCCCACCCCGCACCCCCCTGCGGGTTCAGGCGCAGACTCACTTTACAAGGCCCTTGTTTCCAGCCACCTGAGAGCACAGCCCCTCGGCCGCACCTTGCTGAGTCCCGCGGCTGGGTCTTCCCATGTGCTGCTTTGGACGTGGCTCTCAGGGCCTCCGTGTTGTGCAATTCTTGGGGGGGTGGGTATCATTCACATGGCACTCAAGCCCCTACTCTGCCGTTTACTGGTGAGTGCATCTCGGAAACTCAGCTTCTCAGTGCCTGTAAGGAGGAGCTCACAGAACTTCATTTAAACCGCCTTGTAAGAGTTTATGAGCCTCTTATGTGGTTGGAGTTATTTGTAAACTATCAAATTCTATACCCTGTGACTTATGGTAATTAAAACTGCCTTATGTGTGTTTGGTTTGTCTCTTCCACTAATTAAAACTCACTGATGAGGAGAAACCACACTTCGTACTTCATCGACTAAATAGAAGTTTGCTGGACACACAGAGCACTGCAGATCGTGGGCGCTCAACAGATATCGTCCAATTGGTTGCCGGTTCCAACATTACCAACTGATGAAGCCCTCGTTCAGTCAACCAGATCTTCCTCAACCACACACTGTGGGAAGAACTAACTAATCCTGTTGCCTGGATACCTGGGACATAACTAGTCACTTCCGGAAAATCCTGACCCCTTCCCTGGCTCCAGCCACAGGCCCTGTCCCCAAGAAGCACATAAAGGCCTTGAGGAGGCAGCCTCCCCTGATTCGGACGGTTGTAGAGACGTACAGGGAGCTCCGTGCAAGGTTAAATCCACCATCAACGTGATCGCACTGGTTGTTCACATCTTTTATTAAGACGTCTTGCAGTGAGAACACACACAGATGAGGCACAGGAACGGAGGCAGCCCGGTGAGCGAGGGTGAAGGCCCCGTGCTGTAAGCCTTCAGGATGGAAGGGTGACCCTGCTAGAATAAACGCTCACAGACGCTGCACAGAGGCTGGGTGCAGGGTGCAGTTGGAACTGCTCTTAAATATATTTTAAAGTAAACAAACCAGCCCCATGAATAATGCAGGACCGCTTGGCTGAATGCCTGGTGGCTGCAGATGTCCTCTGGGGACAGTAGGCTGAGAGTCTGCATTTATTAAAACATGCAACAATAATAACAATAATAACAATAATGAATCCTAAGGCTTGTTTTTCCGTCTTATCTTTCCTTTAGAGATGCAGAATCCTCAGAGCCTCTAATTACATAAAACAAAGTAATAACAATCTCCCCGAACTGCACCGAAGAGCTGAGGGTTTGAAACTCCCTTCCTGGTGCGCGAGGGGCTCTCTGGCTCGGCCCTTCGGGAAGCACCCGCCTCCCTCCCTCCTCCTGGAGACGGGAATGGGCCCGAGACCCAGACCCAGGCGCTTCCGATGCTCCCGGAGGCTTCCCTGGCTCTCCCAGGCCGGCTGCAGGAGCGCAGGCCTTTCCCCCTCCCGCCTCCCCGCCTTGTCTTTTATCATCATTATGATGACCTGTACCTTGGTATTTTTATGACACTTGGCAGCTTTTAAAGACACTTGGTAGCTGTTGTTTCTTAAGGGCCTGCAGCCACCCTGCAAGGCGGGCTCGGTAAGTAACGGTGAGCCTTGCCTGGCAGCCCCGGCCCTTTTCTGTGACGTGGGCTTTCCGGCTTCTGAGGGTTACCTTATGCTTCTGTGCCAGCCCTCTGCCCTCACCCTCTGCCAGCAGGGCTCCCTGCCCTCGCTCCCTTTACCCAGATGCTCGGGAGACGCGTCTGATCTCCAGCCAGGCAGCCGGCGGGGCCTTCTCCGCTTCTCGGGCGCCTCCTTCTCGCGGACGGAGGGCCCCCCGCCCGTCCCACCGCTCAAAATTGCACCTATTTTTTGTTTTGTTTGTCAGACTGGCAAAAAATATATTTTTGTGTGTGCCACGGGGTTTTAGCAATTAGTTTCTGTGCCACGAGATGAAAAAGGGTGAACACCGCTGCTCTAAAGACAGTTTATACTTTCAGGAGGCTGATATCGGTAAAGCAGTCTTTCCCCCCTTTTGACACATTTTACAATGTCTGCTATTAATTACTGTGAGTGTTTCAGAATCATTTATTAACAAACATGGCATTTCTCTGGCACGAAAATTCACATTAGTGCCTGGCTGTAAAAGCCCCACAAGTGCAGCTCTAAGTACTTCATCAGCTTCCTGTCCTCGCCTTGAACGACAGCCTGGATCATTAAGAACAGTCAGCGCTAAGATGATTTATTTCCACCTAAATAGAGATTACTTAATGTAATTAATTATGCTTTCTGCGTCGCGATCGCCACAAAGTGGTTCCTGCAAGCGTCCAGCTCACTGCTCAGTGCAGCCCTGGCCTCGGCGGAGCACTGAGAGGACACAGGCTGTAGTCCTTTTAGTTGTACTTTGTAAACATCTTTAAAAATTCAAGAACTCTCCGGAAATTCTGTGTTGGCCCATAAAACTCACAGAGCTCCTGATCCTTTTTAGCTAAGGTTCTTATACTTTTTTCTGTACTTCTGTGATTCTGATTTGCTTTTTCTGCCTATATTTACAACCTGAAGGCTGGGGATGACCCCCCCAGCCAAGCATTAAGAATTGCACTACATTTTTTATGGCTTGACTTAATTCACCCTAATTTTTTTCATCTCTATACAGAGGGACAATTTTCCTCTGCCAGAGCTTCATTTTCCAAGTTGGAAATTTTAAAATGAATCAGTTTTACAATTTAAAATAAAATTTGCTGTTTTCAAACTATGATTATACCGCATCTCGTCGAATTCTCATTACCCTGGCTGTTGTTTCTCCTGGGGGTAAACATAAGTTCCCCTCACGTTTTTCTCACTGGCTTAGATGGCAGCGATTGGAGGCCAAGGTGGGCATGGTTGGTAGAGGTCCGGGGGGCGCCACCACCAAGCGCTGTGAGTAGTTCTCAAGGATTCCGAAGTCAGAGGGACCGACTGACTTTGAAAACCAATTTTCTACCCCTGACTGTGTTGATACAGAGAGGTCACATTTTCTCTCTTAATTTCAATTCCTTTATTTTGTAAAATGACAATTATAATAGTACCCATGGGAGTGGGTTATTGTGAGAAATAAATGCATTAATATACATAAATTATTTAGCACAGTATGTGCCGGGTGAGAAGCACTCAATAAATGACACCTTTTATCAGCTACCTTTTATTTAGCCCAGTTTTCACGCTGGATTTCTCTACTTTATGTGCCTCAGTCTTTACCTTTACATTATCTCTGCAGGGTAAATTCCGTGTAACCATTTTATAGGCAAAGAACTTGACGATTACTGACGTGCCCCAGGCCGTAGAAGAGAGGACTGCTGGAGCAGATGTCACCCAGGTCTAGGCCACACAGCATCAGCTTCTCTACGCAATGTCGTCCCTCCAGAATAGGGACATCGAGAAACAAACCAAGACACAACAATAAAAATCTTGCTCTGGACGCTCCAAATAGAAGACGCCTCCCCGCACTACTCCTTGTATTTGCCTGAAGGTAGGACACAGAGCCGCACACCTGTGTCCGGATTGGATTAGACCCTCCCGGGCAGGGTCCCATAGACACCGGTGAGGTTGGGGTCTGTAAGTCACGCATGTCACAACCTCACAGCTGCCTCCAGCCGGCCATCGGGAGCTGCCAGCGTGACAACCGGAGCCTCAGCCTCCGCCTCGCGAGCACACACAGCGTGAGGGAGGAAGAGCCTTCTACCTACCTCAGGGTCAAGGGCACATGGCCTGCGCTTCAATTTCTGAACCTCAGTGCGCCACGTGGAGATGTAACTGCACAGAGAAAATCTTGATTTTCCACTTTGCGGCCTTTCCCCGCACTCCCGGTCTCGGCGGATGGTGGGGGTTCCTATTTCTCCGAGAAACAGGAGCTCTCGGAAGAGACTTCCCCCAATCTGTGCCCACCACCTCCACCCACCTGAACAGAGTGCCCCTCACAGGCCTGCTTCCCAGACGGGGTGCAAAGATGCCCTCCAGGAGCCACGGCTGCCCGGACACAACCCCCAGGGCTCCCTGACCCCGGGCTCTCCACGGGCGACCAGCCCTTCCAGCTCCCTGGGCTACGGGACAGCCTCTGACGACCCCTTAGCCACAGGGCCCCGGGACGTGCCTGGTTTATTTTAGGACAGGGGTTTCCACGTGGGGACTCGTGATGATCTGAGCAGAGCCAAGCTCCCCCCGCTCCCCAGTTGCTAACGCGTGGCCTCCGTTGCTGACCCTCAGGAGGGCCTTTCCGACATTCACACATATTTCTGCACAAAAACTAATGATCCAGTGAGCCAGGAGCTCGCCTGTGACAGTGGCTCGTGCCAGCTGTTCGGGGGAAAGCAGAGGGCCCCCGAGACGACGCTAACCGGGAAACTGACGCCAGCGAGGACCCCCGTCTGGCCAAGGTGGGCCGCCGTCACGGGGCCCCAGGCGAGGTGTCACTGCTGGCGACGTCTCATCGCAAGTGCTGCCTCACAGGCCATTGTTTATACAAATTACACCGCGCGCGTTATGAACAGTTGGTAACTATTAACAGTTACCGCACTTTTCAGCAGCCGCTGACAATTTCCTTCAACTCGTACGATGTTAATAGATGTGTTAATCACGGCATTAAACAAGGCATTTAACGAGATAACTTCATTGCCACTATCTGTGGATGGAGAAAAGGGAATGTGGAAGGTGACTTGATGAAACAGCGCACGCTGAGGTGTTTTCTTAGATATCGCAGTGATGACAACCCTAGGTGGCTCGGGGGGAGTTTTAATAGTAAATTTAGAATATAAGAGAAATATATGGGGCATGCGCCTCTGTTCCCTCCAGTTACTTATGTTAGATGGGGAAAGGGAGATGCGTAAGCTAAATAAAAGAGGTTATACTCACAGGGTTAACCTCTGGCCAGCCATTGAAATTGATTTTATAAAATATATTCATGAAGTAACGGTCACAGAAATGTGCACTACATGACTCATATGTTACCAGTCTACTCACCTGTTTACATAAATGAGTACCCACAGGATTTGGGGAGAAAATATACATATATGTCACAATATTAAAAATGGTTTTTCTGATTGGAAGGATTATATATATAACCTTTATCAATTTTTTTTTTTGTTTGCAAAAAAACATGCATTACATTGTAGTATAGAAAATGAGTTCTTTTAAAAAGAAAATTCAATGCTACAGTTGCTCAAAACAAAAAAGATCCTCCCTAGATACAGGCAGACACCCTCTCTCACAGTTCCCTCTAGAATAGTTGAGACAGGTTAGAACTTTCCGGAAGGTCTTTAGTAAACTGCAAGACACAGAATAAAGGCAAATCAGCAAAGAAAAGAGAAAACAAAAGCAGCCAAGCTCCTAAGCCTGGGTTTCGATGCCGTCTCACTGCTTCCCGCTCGCAGGCCGGGCTCCTGCCCCGTCACGCCCGGTCCCGGCGCCTGAGGATCAGGGCCCGGCTCGGACCCGCGCCGCGCACCCGCCCTCTCAGCTCCCGCAGAGCCTTAGCAACCCCGCGGGGCTAATAGCTCGGTCCTGAACGTCAAAAACTGGTAATAATCACTCCTTTCCAGGTGCAACACTAAATAGTCCAGCATCATATGGATGTATCATGTAGGAAGGGAAAATAAAGTAAAAGTAAAGCGATTTTATTCTATTTTTGGCTGTTACTGCAATAGGATTATATAAACTCCTGGAGGCAGGAAATGTTTTACAACCTTTCTCTATCCCTCTGTGGACACCCCTGCTGTGCGTCTGCACCGTCAGGCTGGCTGGCTGTCATCACTTCCTTGGGGACATCCTAAGACACCCAAGGGTGACAGGACCTGGTGGGAGCCAGCAGAGTTACAGGGGAGTTGGTCCCTGACCCCAGCAGCCTGACCATCTCTCCGCCCCTAGGTGTCCATTTGTCTCATTCCCATCACGAGGACAGATGCCTGGTCAGAAGGAAGGGGTTTTAAATTTAAGCAAACTCTGACTTGTCTATCTTCCCAGATTCTGAGCTTCTTGAAACAGTCAATCACGTTTCCTACTCATGCAAAATTTCTGAGGCCTTTCCCACCACCGCTCACTCAAGGGGTGGACTGTTCACAATTAATGTGAAGAAGAAAATTCTGTTATAAATACAACATCACTGACACCTTTTAAAGCAATGCTTTCTGCCCCTGATATCAACTAATAAATATCAAGGGCAGCTTATTAAAAAAAAACCATCACATTTAGTTAATTCCCTCCACCGTAGAGTACTTATATATATTATTTATTACTAGTAAATATATTACATATTTTATATATAGCATTAAGTATTTATACTATTATATCATAATATAAATATTATTATTATTATTAGATAGCCACACATTTATTTATATGTACACACACACCTAGAAAATGTAGACCAATCTACCTATATCTATATGAATACTGTTACATTCTTTTTAATAAGTCATAATCAGTTTTATATGTAACTAAATGATCTTTGAAAATATAATTTTGGATATTAATAATATTCATCATTGGATACTTTTGTTATGAAGTAAACATTTGATCATTTGATAACTTGACTGTCCAGGGGTATTTTACTGTTTCTAAACTCTAAGTATTATACGTAATGTTCGATGACTATCCTTAATAAAAACCTTTGCCTGCATCAAATTTTCCTTGGATTACTTTGTAGGAGTATGAATAGTTTATGAATGAGAGAGAGCTAAGTTACCATCTCTCAAAATGTCCAATTCTTAAAAAGTATATGAGAAAGCTCATTTTTTCCCAACTTTTCTACAATTGGATATTACCATTCAAAGAATTTCACTCATCTCTCAAGCAAAAGTGTTATATTTTTGTGTTAATTTGACTTTCTTTGATTATAAAGCTCAACAATTTTAAAAGTTTTATTAATCGCCTAATTCTTCTCTAATAGTCCTGTTTATCTTTCCATTAAATTTAAGCATTTTTATTACCTATCTTTATAGACTTTTTCTACAATAATTTATTGTTTCTTCTCAGTTATATTTGTTGTAATTATTTTTATTATTTACATTTAAAAAATTAAGTTTGTGAATATTTTAACATCTTCAAATTCAAATTCATATTAACTATATTTTCTTCTTTTGTATTTCTTACTGATTGGGGTTTGGGAAGTGACTGGTTTCAAAATCAGATATAAGTTCTATAATTTTGTTTTTATTCTCTGTTTTTTTATTTTTAATGTAAATAATGTATTAGAATTTTAGTGTTTCTTATGAAGTGAATCTCTAAGGATCATTTTTTATTTCCACAATATCAAAATTTAAAAAATTATACTTACAATCCTTGCATGACTTTCTTTAAACACAGCTCCACTCTTCCTATTTTTTTTTAAGTAGGCGATCTTTTAAATAATAGCGTCATTTTGAAAATGGAAGGAATGCGTGAAAAAGATAAAATTCACCTGGAGAAACAAGACGAAAGATAAACTGCGACTCAGCGTTGCTGGTAAGCACCCTCCGTGTGCATCAGGTGAGCGAGGAGGTCAGAGAGCGCATCCGGTTACACTGATCAAAAAGACGGGGACAGTGAAGGAGCCTGAGTGAGGGACAGTGGGGGAGACTAACCCCTGCCGGCCCCGCTCGGCCCTCCGCGGTCACGCCGCTCCCGTGAGGCGGCCGCCCTGACGCAGAGTTGGCGACAGTGACAGACGGGCCACGCTGATGACGGGAACCACCGAGGCCCTTCCCTGTGTGCGTTTCTGAATATCCCGGCTCTGCCTTTTCCCTGCTGTCTCCTTAGATGACGACAGCGGGAGCCTGGAGACAGGTGCAGAAGGCAGCTGAGAGCCACGCGGGCCTGAAACCCGGGAGAGGCTCCGTCCGCAGCCCCGGCCCCCGAGGGTGCAGCACAGGACAGGGAAGTTACTGTCCCTTGCCCGGTGTCCCGAGGCTGGAAATGCCCACTTTTCTAAAGGAAATATTCGGGGGAGCTTTTTGAGATAAAGAGAATTAGCGAGTCAGGGCTCCCCTGACGTGAACATGGCCTGGGGTCTCTTTGTATCCACACTTCCCTGGGCCAGGCCCCGGGGGACACAGAACGGAGCCTGGGGTCCCCAACCCGGCCCTGGGCTCCCCCGGATTTGCATCAGGGAGACAAACGGCTGATTCACTGGAGCCGAACGGTGCCCGTTTCATGATTAACGGGAAGCCTCTCTGGACCGGGCTTCATTTATTTCCCCGGCCGTGAAATATGGGTGGATTTATATTTTTTCATTACTACACAAATACGAGCAGTTTACAAAGCGCTGGAGGAATTGTCCAAGTTCGATCTCCGGTTCCGAGGCTGCGGGGGGGTGTCCCCGCTGTTCCCTTCTTCGCGAAGGCACAAGCCCAGTGGAAGGATTTAAAGAAGAAAATCTATTTAATTACATTGTTTAAAAGGGGGAATAAATAGATTCCGATACTCCCGCTCGTTAATCCAGCTGGAGTCAAACCTTTGGTTTCTGGAAATGAAAGGCCGCTGCGGAGACGTGGACCACTGACCTTCCCAAGGTATCGACTATGAATAACGACGGCATTTGAATCACAGTGTCGAGGCTGTTGTTTTAGTAACGTAATTATACCGTCAGTTCCGGGGTGTCAGAGCCTTGGGTGTTCAGCCACCCCAGGGACGCGTCAGTGTCCGCCCTGTGCCGGGGGCCGTCTGGGAGCTGGGAGCCAGGAGGAGCCGAGAGGAGGGATTAGCCGCAGGGAGCCGGCTGTGATGCGGGCTCTAAGGTGTCCCGGCGGCACCTGCCCACGGTGCCAGTCCTGTGTTTCTCCTCCTTGGGTGTACCTTAGACCATTGATGCTGATCGACAAAGAGAAGCTGGGGAAAGTGATGGGATTTTGCTTCCAAGACGGTTCGAGGAGACCGGGTGCCCTTCTGACTCTTGCTCTCACCTGCTCTGCGAGGAGACGCCAGCCTCGCTGCAGGCTGCCAGGGGAAAGCCCACGGGACGAGGGCCTGAGGTCCCTGCGAGGCGTCACCGAGGACAGGAGCCAGTGAGTGGCTGTGGGGCAGGACGCCCCCCCCCCACGCACGAGGCGGCCGCAGGCTTTGCTGTCCCCTGTGAGAGACCCGGGGACAGGCCTCCAGCTCAGCGGCTCCCAGGGGCCTGACCCTCAGTAACTGCGAGATGACAAAGGCTTCGCTCAAGGCCGCAGCTCTGGGCAGCGACATAACTCACAGGCGCACGTGCTGGTGGCAGCGGCAGGTAATAAGTGAAAAATGACGCCTAAGCTGAGGCCAGGTTGCCCTGGCTGGTGCTGAGCCGCCAGGCCGCGATGTTCGCAGGGTGCTTCTCTGTGTTTCTTGTGTTTAAGGAAAAAAAAATTTTTTTTTTAGCTTCTTGGAATTGTGGGTGTATAAGTTTTATTAAATTTGGAAACAAAGTAGTCAAAAAATTAAATTAAGAAAAATTGATTTTGAAAATTTAAACCTGGAAAGTTTTTCCAGTATTTTTTCTGCCCCCTGACGCCTCCGGAAGCCTGGTCCGTTTACTGGGCTGTTGGGAGTTGCCCCACAGCTCAGACCTGCCTGGTGCATTTTTTTAAATTTGGTTTTCTCTCTGTGTCATTTTGTGTGGCGTCCGTCCTTAGTGTTCATCTTCACCGGTCTCTGTGTTGTTGTTGTTAAGGCGAATCAACTTTTAATTCTCTTCAGGGAACTTGGCGTCCCATCCACTGAAACTTTCTCCTCTAGATTGAGGTCTTCTATGTCTTCCACGTCTTCTCTTAACTTTTTGAACATATAGGATTACAGTTCCAACAACTGTTTTAATGTATTTTCTACTAATTCTCACATCTATATCAGTGTTGGGCCAGTTTTCGTCGAATGATGGATTGATTTGTCGATGGATTGATAGATCTGACTCCTTATTAGGAGTCATTTTCTTAGAGGTTTTTTTTTTGCATGTACAATAGTTTTTTAATGAATATCAGAGTTTGTGAATTTTAACTTGTGTGTGTAATTTTTTATTGCTATAAATATTCTTGTGCTTCATCCTAGGATGGGGTTCGGCTGCTTGGAAACAGTCTGATTTTGGGGGTCCTTTAAGGCTTCGTCGGGCACAGCCCAGCGGCGCTCGGCCCCGCATCGGGCTCCCCAGGCCGCGCCGGGCCCCTGCTCAGCGCGGGACGCGCGGCGATGCGGTCTCCAGCCTGGCCCCCGAGCGCAGGCGGCACCCTCAGGTGCGTGACGCTGATCCTTCTAGGGGGGGCTTTCCCGGGCCCGGCAGCTGCCTCGAAGGCGCACGCCGGGGGCTCCGCGGGCGCCCGGGCCCTGGGAGACGGCCCTGCCGCCGTTCCTTCTCTTGGGCTCTCCGTGTCCTCGACGGTGTCTCAGCATCGACGGGGACTTGCTTCCTGCTCAGCAGAATCCCGAGGAGCTTCTCCCACGCGGCTGCGGGCACCAGGGGCTCTGGGTTCCTTCCCGAGGGGCAGCCGTGGGACGACTCTGTCGGTCTGATCGACACCCACCTGAAGGGCACCTGGCTCCTTCCAGCTCTGGGCCGCTGTGAGGAAAACGTCCTTTCCTTGTAACACGGACAAGGAAAGAAAGACTGACCCCAGCCAGGGCCGCGGTCTGGGCAGAGACTGAAAGCTCCCCCGGTCCCCGTGGACTTTCTCTGGGTTCCCCAGTTTCGTCCACCCCAACGTGCACACGAGGTGCACCGTGTGTATACTGTCCTGGGCGAGTGGGGGGTGAGTGTGCCCTGCGACGAACGCCGTCCTGTCCTGGTGGGTCCCGCCACGTGCCCCGAGCTGCAGGGAGAGGCTCCGGCACCCCAGACCCCGAAATGGAATAAGTGGGTTGGAAATTCTTTTTTTTTTTTTATTCATCTTTCTCAAAGTACCTATAGCTCACATTTATTTCACTGTTAATAACAGAAGTGTTTGGGGTCTTCACTTAGAACTTTGTTGATAGTTTTGTGCCATAAGAAATATTCCATAGAAACTTAACTCTTGTTTGTGTCAATTCACCTGGGGTAAAAAATGGGTTTTTTATGTGTCATTTTGCTTAGAGCTGTATTTTCCAAGAACCTCTCACCGACATTAAGTGAGGAATTCCTGTGCAGATTTCTGCGCGAACGTGTCTTCAGGGCGCCCAGGGGTGCCGTGCTGGGGTGCGTGGTGCACAGCTGTGCCGCCTGGATGCACCGTTTTACGCCCACCAGCAAGGTACGGGACCCGCTGCCTCACGTCCAGGCCAGCACCCGGTGGCGTCACTGTGCTTTATGTCAGTCGCTCCAAGAGCCGGCAGTGCTATCCCTGTGGTTTTCACTTGTGCTTCCTCGGTGGAAAATGGCATCGAACATTTTTATGTGTGTGTTTGCCTCTGTACGTCCTCTTAGCTAAAACGACTGCTGGCCTTGGCCACTCTCCCATTGGACTGTTGCATTGAGGTTTACAATCTATTTTTTTTTTTGGTGTTTTTATTAATTTCAGAGAGAGACAGGGAGAGGGAGAGAGAAACATGCACCAGCCGCCTCCTGCGTGCCCCTTGGTGGGGATCAAGCCCACACCCAGGCCTGTGCCCTCACCCGGAATAGACGCCGTGGCCTCCTGGTGCGTGGACAGCACTCAACCGGCTGAACCACGCCGGCCGGGCTTCGCGATCTACGTGTGTTTGAGTTAAAATTTTGTATGTTCTTCGGCTTCGTGTCTGTTTTGTTTTTTCTGTCCCACTCATAGGTGTCTGTCATCGTCTACTGAAGGTTTACTTCCCTCCATTGAAATGGTTTTGCACTTTGTGAAAAGTCAGGGGAGCCTATTTATGTGGTTCTAGTTTCAAGTCCTTTATTTGGTGACGGGTCTCTAAGGAAGTGATTCAGGTTACATGAGGCCATATGGGTGGGGCCTGATCCAAAGGGATTAGTGTCCTTATAAGAAGTGATAGGGACAGTTCTCTCTCCCTCCCTCTCCCTCTCCCCGTCTCCCCCGCCCCTGAGCTTAGTCACCGTGACAGGCCCTGCGGGAACTTAGGAGGAAGCAGCTGTGTGCAAGGCAGGTGGAGGCGCCTCAGCAGACACTAAGTCACCTTAAATCTGGATTTGGGGCTCCTGACCTCCGGAGCAGTGAGAAGCAAGTCTGCGTTACGTCGGCTGCCGGGGCTGAGGTCTTGTTCGGAGGCAGCGGGAGCAGACGGACTCCCCCACGCCGCCGCTGAGGCTTACCGAGCGGCTTGTCTTAGCTGCGGGCACTGGCCTGGCTTCGCTGCAGAGCCAGCGCCCGCCGAGGTGGCACAGCAAGACCGGCTCACAGGCGGTGCAGGCCCAAGGTGGGGCGGCAACGGGCGGCGCAGTCACGGGACAAGCCCAGGGCGCAGGTGCTTGCGTCTGGGGGTGTTTGAAAGCCGTGTGCCCGTTAACGGCTGGGGTGCAACTGTGATGTATTAGCCCGCCTTCCGTCTGAAGAGCCATCCTTGTTATTCATCATTATTTGCTTTTCTTTCAACAACTGACTGGATTATCTGCATGTAGCCAATCAATAAATATTTGCGTGTCTCTCGTTTGCCCAGCACTACTGGTAGGATAAAGGTTGCAGGCCAGTCAGTGTGGCGCAGCGGCTGAGCGTCGACCCAGGAACCAGGCCGCGGTTTGATTCCCGGTCAGGGCACGTGCCCGGGTTGTGACCAGTGACTCTCTTTCGTCATTAATGTTTCTCTCTCTCTCTCTTTCCTGCTCTCTTAAATCAATGAAAGCATTAAAATATTTTTTTTAATTTAAAAAAAGATTACAGAAAAACATATAGCGCACTTAGCCCCCTTTTTGACGAAGTTGCCTTTTTAGCCTTATAATAACCGTTCCTGCGTTACGCCCAGGGAGAGAGAAGTCCTCTGTATTTAGGGCAGGTGCTGTGGGCACTGGCCTGTTGCCTGATTTTCTTTAACAGCCCTCTTCTCCACTCCCGGCAGGAGCTGACGGAGGAGGGAAGAAAGAGCGTTAAGTGAATGCAGGAGGAAGCTCCTCTTTATCTCCAGCTCTGCATCGAATTTATCCCGAAAAACGACAGACTCAGAGGGCTTCCCGCTCCCCACGGCTGGGCTGAAGCTTCAGGGGAGCAGCTGGTAAGACCCGCCCACCGCTGTGGGGCAGCAGGGGACCCGCGGGAAAGAGCCAGTTAAGAGGACTTATTTTCTGTGTCTTCCCCCCTTAAATCAGCCAAAAAACCCTGTAATACTTAGACTGAGAAGCAGAAAAAGGGAAATGGCAGGCTTAAATTATTGCCTCATAAAGTAAGGCGGCTGGCAATTCCGCTTTATCACATGGCAAGGACCGGGGGTAGTGTGGCAGGGGTGGCGGGCTGTGCAGGGGGATCCTGCCGCCAAAGGAAAGGACAGTGCTTGGGGGCCACTGCTCCCACCGGAGTTATTTCGAAGCCGTTCTCTGCTCTCTTCACGGACGATCCCTAAGCAGAGTGCAGCACCAGCTCCGCCCTTTCGTTGCACAAGCTTGTTTTTTTTTTCTGTAGACAAATATATTGAAGCAAAAGTTTAAAGGAGAGGGTTACTCTGTTCTCTGCATTTATGGGTTTGTAGCAACACCGGGAAATCAGGCCTGTTGGTAGTTTAATATCCAACTGAAATGCATTATGGTTTGGTAAAGAAATGAACCCAAGAAGTGGTTAACGTACTGTGAAACCCCTGAATCTCTAAGGCCCTCTAAATTTTGACAAAATGTATATAAATGCATTGTAATAGGAATACAGGAAAACTGGCCGCGGGGGCTCTGGCCACATCCTGCGCCTCCGAGGCAGGCTGACTTCAGCACCCGCCCAAGCCGGAGCCTGTTCTGCGAGGTCACTTACTGATTTATTTTTATTGACAACTTACAGTGCGTCAGGGACTGTTTCGGCGCTGGGATTTTAGGGCTAAATCCGCAGTAACTGGTAATTAAAAACATTGCCCCCGAGGAACAACGGAAATACGAGAGACCGGTGAGCGGGAGGCCCGGGCCCTGGGCCCGGCCCACTGAGCCCTGCCCTCCGCCTTCCCGCGCTGCTCTGCGGCCACGTGCCAGCATTCACTCCGGTGGGTGTCCTAAAGCTTGCGATGTCGCCAGGCCAGGCCAACACGCTCTTTCTCCAGCTGAGGGTTGTGAGGAAGGGTGTTCGTAAGAGGCAACCGATGGGGTTGTCAGCGGCTCACGGGGGAGTGTGGAGTGTAAAGGGGTCAAAGGAAACATGGCCAGAGAGGAGACAAGCGACACGTGGCCGGCCAGGCAGCCCCGGCGCCCGCGTCTCCCGCTGCGTGAAACTCCGCCCGACCTGACTGGCTCAGAACGAGGACCCCCGGCCGGCCTTGCTGGAGCCACCCCTCCGGCTGCACCAGCTGGCGGTTCGGGCGGGGACAGGCCCTGAGGCGGTCGGGACGGCTCAGGTACGTGCTTCTGGAGTTGCTCGGGGGCTGACTATGCTGCCGGGGTTATTGCAGGCGATCCCAGGTTATTAGTGCTTTTAAGTCGAAGGTAATTGGCTGTGGTGGTGGCTGAATACAACTGTTGGAGTTGAGTAGGAGAAAGCACCCCTCTTGGTACATGGAGCGTCTCCCTTGGGGCACCTGACGGGGGCCCAGGGCCATCACCACTCACTCTCCTGCCTCTCCGGCCCCGCTGACGTCACCACAGGACCCTCGCACGTCACAGGTAAACTGCCTACACGACAGGGAGGCAGAAGCAGCAGCGGATGGAAAACCGGCGCTAAGTCCCAGCACTTGATGTGCAAAGGGTGACAGGAAACTAACGGCTGCAGGCCCGGGAGCAGGCGGGGTGGATCGGATGCCCGTTGGCAGTGCCCGTGGTGCCGTCACCTTGTTGGCGCATTTTCCTCCCTTCCCCACTGATGCTGACACACAGGCTGACACAGTCTCAGGGAGCCAGTGAGTATTTAGGAACAGACGCCAGAACCGACGCCGCGAGGGCTGGTGCTGGGCCCGGATGGGCGCCCCAAAGTGAAGGCCGCGCCGGGCTCTGTCCAGGACGGGTCTCCCCGGGCTCCTGGCCTGTTAGCCAACGGGCCCGATTTATCAGGCATCTCGTCTCCATGTTACTTGGTGAGTCTCTGAAAACCGGAAACCGAGGGTCCGGCCCCCCCAGACCCCCGAGCAGGGAGTGCCGTGGTGGGCAGAGCAGACAGGCACAGAGCAGAACAGCTTTTCTTTGGCTTTATCTTCGTTTTTGTTTGTTTATTTTATTTTATCTTTTACTCCCACAGTTCCTTAGCCCTGTTGCCTTGCTCTCCCAAGCCATATGATTTAAATTTCACAACACTGTGTTTTATCGCCTGTATTTACAGAAGCTGTAGCAGGCCCTCGTGAAGCAGGTTGTGGTATCAGTGATTTTAATTCATTTAGAAATCAGGAAATAGTATTGTAATGACAGCGCAAAAGTGGAATAAAAATTACACACACTACGCACGTCTGCAAATGTGCCAACGCACACTTCTTCAGCTCTGTATCTATACCAGTATTTGTCTATTTTCAGTCTATGATCTCTATCTAAAACGTGTGTGTGCCATTTAAGAATTTGTAAATTAAATCATTGCTAAAATCATAAAACCATCAATACATAAATTTTACCCAACTTAGGTAAGTACCAGGATTTTCCAGTTCAAAATCTAACACAATATCTTATCAGACACCCTGAAAAAAATTCTACCTTAATGGAGCATATATTGGGGCGGATATGAACAATGTGGCCCCTGAATTATAACAAAAGCACCCTCCTGATTGTCCAGGCAAGCATGCGGGTGAGTAAAGGCTTATTTCCTTCATTTTTTCCTTCCCATGGAGACAGGGAGAAATCCTAATGAGATGGAAAGAAGCAGTGCTCAGAGAAATAAGACTTGGTTTAATTTAGCACGTGGAATATCTATGGCAATTTAATTAAAGCTTCTGCCTGTTTCCTCATGTGCAAAAGTTCTTGTCCAAAGTTCTTCCCAGGACTGCTAAGAAGTTCAAAGCAGGGAGGTAAATTGTCATAACCTGTAAGTACTACACTAACATAACCCACCAAATTAATAAGAATATATTTAAATTATTTATTGGGACCCTCTTTCCAGAACACATTCATATTCTCTCTCTCTCTCTCTCTCTCCATCTCTCCATTGCTCTCTCTCCTTTTTTAAAATTTTTACCATGGATGATTGTCTATATTTTAGGTCTGTCATTTTTTCAGGATGTTTCCTATACAAACTACCTTTAACGATACTATTGAGTCAACCTGTTTCAAAGAATATTACACAGAGCATATCAAAGGAATCCCAATTCCAGCTCAATTTTGATAACATGTTTGCTTTATTATAATTATAATTATAAAATAAGTTCAAAGTCAGTTTTAAAACTAAGTGAAACATTGTATACGGCATCTCAGAAGCCATTAAAAACTAACCCTGACTGAGTAGGTGAGGTTACGAAAGCTAAGATGTCAAAAGAGTTTTGTTAAAAAAATATGTATATAGGATGTCCCCCCAAAAATGTATACACACTTTAACAGCTGACAGCTCAGTTATTTTGAACAGAGATTTTGATCAGCGTTTTCCAAAAACAGCTAAAAGGAATCCCGCCAGGCCTGCCGATGGCCTTTTGCAAATAGGCCTTACTGAGTCCCCCGGACCTGTAATTCTTACCAAACCCACTGTCAGCTCTTTCCCTCGGTATAACCTGACGACATAAACGACCCTCCAACGCGAAGGACGTCCTCACCGAGTTCTGAGTCCTATTAGAGCCGTGGGGTTTTAAATTAGTGAAATCTCACTGCATCAAGTGGCTAACGACTGAAAACAGCAGGAACGGCCTCTTCTGCCTTCCACGCATCTCCACGCAAAAGACAAACAGGAGTGTCCCGTAAACCGACCCAGAATATAGCCACTGTCTACCAAGAGCAGCCACCGGGCCCAGCTCAGGGGCTGTGACGGTGAGTGCGCGTGCGGGGCAGGTTAAGGGAACAGCGCCTCTGCGCTCCAGGAGGAACCCCACTAAGACGAGCCCGCAGCGACCCGCAGCGAGCCCGCTGCTCGCATCTGCCCGCAGAGCCGGTCGGCTCCGTCCACTGCGGGCGCTGTCCCCCCCCCGCCCGGCGCCCCACAGCAAATCGGGCCCATTACAGACCCTGGCGGCGGGTCTGCGGAGCCGGAGTCCTCAGAACCCAAGTCCTTTCTGCACCGAGCTGCTAACCGCCAGCACTTTCCTTCTGGGGGGACGCGGGAGGGGGTGCTCTGCACGTCCTGCGTCCTGCGGTGGCACTTCCCAGGAGTCGCCCTCAGCTTGCGGTGCCCGTCTCGGCTTTCAGTCCATTTCAGGGGGTGTTTCAACGTCTCAGAAGGCAAACAGCTCTGTCAATGACTGAGATCTTTATTTTTCCAATATTAGGGTATTTTCTGGAAATTAAGAATGAAAACATCAGTGAGTTGTCAACTGCTCTTCATGCCATTTGACTACATATAATATCTAGACAATCCTGAGGTTACTTTTCCTTAAATATTTGAAATTACTTCTGGAATAAATTGCCATCTCTGAGTAATATTTATTGTAACTCTGGAGGGAGGCATGAGAACTGTATTAATAACTCAAATCATGATTCATGAGGAGGAGTCATTATTCTATCTTTAGGAACCAAAAAATATAAATCAGGGATATTTATAATTAATGTTTCAGTCCCCTAGGGCCAGATAGAAAAATGAGAAATGAAATATAGAACATTCTGGCTGAAAGGGTTTTACCCATCAATACTTCTGTTCCTCAACTTTCTCCAGGACCAGAAGCAAATAAATAGGTTCCCAACCACCCTCGTGAGGCAGGTAAGGGCAAACTACAATGAGCGATCATTTATTTATACTTTCCCCGGGTATTATGAGAGGATTCTCAGCACAGTTCCAGAATAACAGATAAGTCTGCAACGTAATTAATAGATTTCTGTGGCAACTCTTCCACTTACTGTATGAACTGGGTTTAGGCCATTAATCTAAGCCTCAGTTTACTGGACCAAATAACACAATCCTAATAGAGTTTCCACAAGAAGTGTGTGTGTGTGTGTGTGTGTGTGTGTAAAACACAGAGCCCAAAATATAACAGGTACATAATTATATAGGCAATCATATGGATGTATCTGTGCATTTTGGTCAGGATCCTATTACAAACTTTAATTTCTATGAGCACTTTATAATCACCCAAGTGTAAAGTCATGTTGGATTTAACAGCATTGTCCTTGACCTATTTTACATTCTTATGTGATGGAAATATTGTTTAAAGGTTATTATCAATTCATTATTTATTATGATCACACTTATAGAAAATTCATTTATATTAAATTTATACAATTTTCTCTTTTATGCATTCTTTCTGTCCCTCACATACATACCACTTATCTAATTTAATGCATTAGATTGATAATTAGCATTTGCGTTTACTACGATATTTATTAAATTTTACATTTCAGTCTTGTTGACCACACACATACATTCTGTTAATATTTAAATAAACAAAACACAGCACGTTTGCTATGTAAGGACGCTGCTCTGCCTTGTGTAGAAATTCTATGGGACACAAAGAAAGCAACAAATTCAAGTCCAGGTGAAGGAACTCATCATTCCTGTGGGATTTTTTTCCCAGCATATCAATAGCTACCAAGGGAGTAAAAGCTAAAAGCATTAAAAGTGTGTAATATTTTGAGTAGTTACATTTGTAACTTTGAGAAAATATTCAACATTAAATAGTGTTGGATAGTATACAAGACTCCTCCATGGAGAAAATCTCATTTTTTCCCCAAACACTTGCCCAAATTAAGCTAAGTTTATGAAGAAAAATGTTCAACCTTTATTTTAAATATTACTGTTACTATTGTTATTAGCTACATTTCATTGTATAAATTATTCTTGGAAGTTGCTTTACACATAATACCTAATTAGTAAGAATGGCTTTGAGGACGTATTAAATTTCACTAAAATTCTAAGATCATTAGAATATTTAATAACTTAATAATTTTACAAATAATAAAAGCCCATTGCAGAGAGCTTGGAAATACTTTTTTCCTATAGGTGCATATTATTAATATTTCCTATATCATATTTTTCTGTAACATTTTTAGTAGCTTTCTAATATTTTCAAAAATATTATGATTGAACATATACATTGTTTTTATTTCTTCACTATTTTAAATAATGCTGCAGTAAGCGTCCCTGGTCTGGGCATCTTTGCACACATCACTTATATTTTCCTAAGGAAATATTTTTTGAAGGGTAGAATTTATTTGGTGCATCCCCACACTATGCAAGCTCTTTACACGTCTCTGTCGTAAAGTCTCTCCCAATACTAACATACGAATAATCTCATTATTTGTAGATGACACATCTCTGATTATCCTGGTGATGGAGAATCCCTCTACTCTCATTGGCCAGCTATATTTCTTCTTTTATTAGCTACCTGTTCAAGTTTCCTTGTGGTTTTCTTTATTAATTACTTTACAAGCAACCTTTATAAATAAGGACTACCAATATTTATCACATATATTACACACATATTCCCCAGTAAATAATACTATGTGACCACTTGTTACATTCTCAAAATAAAAAGGGAGCAGTACTTGAAATTATCTTGCCTATATTTGAAATGTTATTTAGCTAAAACCTCCCTAAAATATCTAAATTTTGAGAATTAAGAAAAACCCTATATTGCATATGTTGTTTAATTGTAGCTATCACGTTGTCTAGCGTAATTTTTATATGCTTTGTGCATATATTTTCAATGCTGACACTTGTCCTAATATTGACATGTATCATTTTATACTCTACTTAGAAATAGTATTTTAAGCTGTAATAAATATTCATGTGTTTGTTATTGTCATTGTACAGTGTATCAAGCATGTTCCATCATTGTCGCCATGTCCTCAACAATGTAACGAGTGACTAAAGCACTGTTACATAGTTTCTATGGGCAGGAAATTGGCCTCAGCTGCTACTGTAGCATCGCTGTTCTCACCTGTGTGGTGAGGGGACCCCCTCTTGGGGAGCAGCAGCCCCAGAGAACGGGGAGGAGGGAGCGATGGAAAAAGGCGGAGAGGAACAGGAGCAGGGGAGAAAACTGGCCGGGGGAAAGGAGACCTCGGGGGGCGGCAGGCAAGGACGCTGGAAAGGGGGGGTCCACAGGCCCCGCGGCAGAGAGCTAAGGACCAGAAAATGCTTGAAACTGGCAGGAAGAAGTTCATAAACCAAGGGGGTGAATCACAGGGGAAAAGCTAAAGATCCGGGAGAGGCCGTACTCCGGAGCATCATCCCAGCGGAAAGGAGGCGGTGCAGGGTCCCGGAGCCCCGGGGGAGGCCAGGAGGGTCCTGCCCGGGGCGGAGGGGGAGTGACGCGGGCGATGCCCTGTGAGTTTTAGGCCCTGGGCCCTGGGCACTGAAGCGTTCACGAGGGGCGGCCGTGACTTTCTCAACAAGGCAGCTCAGCGGCTGCAGGTGGCTTCAGAGGAAGGGGCCGGCTTCCTGCCGCTGAAGGCAGGCGGAGGCCCTTCGGCAGGCGGGATAAGGGGCAGGGTGGACACCGAGCCGCGAGCGGGGCCCATCCCCGTGCCCGTGGGGTTTTACCCAGCATTCCTGCCTGCCCGACACGGGGACAGACTATCAGTGGCACTGCGGCCGCTAGGCCGGACGGATTAGGGTAGTCGCTGCAGCGACACAAGACAGCAGAGGTTCGGTGAGTGGTCCTCCGGATGGCTCACTGCAGCGTCGGGACGGATGGGCTGTACAAGGCCGAGGAAACAGGGCCTGGGGGACAGTGAGGGCGGCCAGGGAGCAGCGTTCTGACGACAGTGTGGGTACCGAGCACCTGGCACAACCGTGGATCAAATGCTGTGATTAGGGCGCTGGGCTCTGGGCTCTGATGATGAAGTTCAGGGCCTTTGGCAGGGGTAACAAGAGAAGCAGAGCTGCTGTCGGGAAACCCTGGGCAGGCACCGACGGGACCAATGGCAACGCATCAGCAGCTACGGCAGAGGGCTCTAGGCCGAGTGCACTAACCCTCCCCAAAGCCCTCGGGCCTCCGCCGGCAGCTATTGGCTGGCTTTACCTCTCACGTCCTCGACGTTTGTCTCAGCATCTACCTGGTCAGTCCCGTGTTCTCAAATGTCTATTGGCCTAAAGCATTGAAGAATCTTAATACAGGAGCAGGATGAAAGTTCACAGAATACTAAATGGATGCCTCAGTCTCTTTGGCTGCTGTAACAAAATCATTAGGGACTGAGCGCTGTGTAACAACAGAATTTTATTTCTCACAGTCCTAGGGGTGAAGATTCTGCGTCTGGTGAGAGCCCCTTTCTGGTTCTCACACGGCCTCCTTTGCTCCGCGTCCTCAGGCGGCAGAAGGGGAGACGGAGGCCTCTGGGATCTCCTGTAAGAGCACGAATCCCCTTCGTGAGGCCTCCCCAGGGTCCCGCCTCCTGATATGGCCGCGTCGCGGATCAGGGTTTCAAACTATGAGTTTGGGGGAGCACCGACATTCGGTCCCTAGTATCCAAGGACATTGAAAGGAAAACAATCTAGAGGAAGCTGCAAATTGCACCGGGGAGCTGGCAGAGAGTATGTGAAATCTTAAGCAACGTCACTGTAAAACTATAACAACTCAAAATTTCTCTCCGCAATGGCCAGTCCTCTTAAGGCAATCTTGGTCAGACCGTCCAGATATTGGGTGGATTGTGTCTGGGCCCAGCAGCCAGGACCTGCGCGTTAAGAATCTCCCCTGAAACCTGCATGGTGAGCCCCTGGCCCACCATGGCCCCCACCCTCTCGGCTTAGCTGTCCATCCCTGACCCCCAACTGGAAGTGCCTGTATCCGCACGATCGTCCTGGTCAAAGAAGCCCGGAGAGGTGACAACGGGCCACGCTCTCCGGGCACTAGCCGGTCTGTGAGTACACACGGCCTCCCCTTTCCTCCCGCCGCCCAGTCCTCTTTGACACAGACCGAGGGCCATTTTCCCTCAGTGTGGAGGCTGCAGGAAAGCAGGACATGAGCTGGAGCCTGGAAAACGGTATTTTCTTAAGATCTATACGTCGGGAGGGCACTCAAGCCGCGTCTGATTGAGCTGGTAACGCGGCCCCTCGCGGGTGAAGCCCCAGCCCAGCAGCAGCGAGGGCCCAACTCATTGTCCATCAAGTCGCCTCCGAGGCCTGTTCCGCTAGCCGGGGGCAGCCCATGCTGCTTCTTTTTTTAAAAAAATATATCTTTATTGATTTCAGAGAGAGGAAAGGAGAAGAAGAGAGAGAAACATCCATGATGAGAGAGTCACTGATCGGCTGCCTCCTGCACGCCCCCGACTGGGGATGGAGCCCACAACCCGGGCCTGTGCCCTGACTGGGAATCGAACCCCGATCGCCTGGATCCTAGGTCGACCCTCAACCGCTGAGCCACGCCGGCCGGGCCAGCCCATGCTTCTTAGGGCACAGGGGCTGAGCTTGCCACGCACGACACCCTCCCTCTCGCTCAGAGGCCGCACGTGGACTGTCAGCACCGGGAGACGTGGCCGGGAAACCGTCAGGAACCCGGCCCGCGCCAGGGCCTCTCCAAGGGCCCTTTTGTCCCCCATGTCCCCATCTCTGTCTCGTCTGCGCTGCCTCCTGTCGGGGCTGTTGAACGTTCACTCCGCTGCGCCGACCCGCGGACGGGAGACGGGCCATTCCGTCCGCTCCGTGTGCTTTTCCTCTTCGCCGACACTAGAAATGGACAGAAATTTGGGACCTGGCCCGAGGCTGGCGGGACAGAGCGGGACTCACCGTATTTCGTTGTTATTTGTGCTTAATATTTCGTTGGCAGCCTTGCCCGTTTCGCTGCTTGGCGTCTCTCCTCCCTCGGCACCGGTCCCTCGCTTTTGCGCGCCCAGGTGAGTGTGCGTGGAGGGCTCTTGGATCGTCCGATTTTAGACCAGCGGCTGGAAACATCACCAGCTGACCCTGTCCCATCCGCAGCCAAGAAAGGCTGTCGTCGGAATCAATACTCACCGGCTGCAGACAGATTTTGAGTCTGGGTCTGTAATGCCCGTGACACACCAGTGAAAACCTCCAGAAGGTATTCGGTGGGTGTTAGAATCTCACTGTGCGAGAACTCCTGAGAGCCCCGGAACAAAAACTCGCTAAGAGAATGCAAAATGCGTTGAAATGCAGATCTTAGCGACCCACCGCAACGACAGTGAACCCTATTAGCGTTAGCTCGGGCATAGCTCTGGAAAAGGGCCGGAAGAGGCTGCTCCCTGGTGACCAGTGGCCGGCTGCTTCCCGGGACCGTGTGACGTCCATTCCGGCTGACACAGCACAGTCTGCGGCGTCCCGCCCCGGGGAGGTTCAGTTAACCAGGGCTGTTGCTTTGCATAAAGAGAGATTCCCCTGGACACTGGTATCTGCTCAGTCGTTTGTCTTGGCCACCTCTCATTTTTTTAAAAAAGATTTTTTATCAATTTTTAGAGAGAGAGGAAAGGAGAGGGAGAGAGAGAGAAACATGGATGTGAGAGGGGAACATCGACCGGCCGCCCCCTGCACGGCCCCTACTGGGGATCAAGCCTGCAACCCGGGCATGTGCCCCGACCAGGAATCGAACCAGCGACCTTTCAGTGCACAGGACGACGCCCGACCAACTGAGCCACGCCGAGCAGGGCTTGGCCACCTCTCGTGAAAGTAACAGAAGTTTAGAGAACAAATAAAAACATGAAAAGAAGTCCATTAAAATAGGAAGTCAATCGCCAGTGTATTTTACCGCATATTTTTTATTTTTATTTTTTATTTTTATTTTATTTTTTTAATATCTTTTTATTGATTTCAGAGAGAGGAAAGGAGAGGGAGAGAGAGAGACAGAAACATCAATGATGAGAGAGTCATCGATCGAGCCCACAGCCCGGGCATGTGCCCTGACCGGGAATCGAACCCCGATCGCCTGGATCCTAGGTCGACGCTCAACTGCTGAGCCACGCCCGGCTGGGCTAAAACATATTTTTTATAAAAAAAAAAGATTAAGTGCCGTATTGTATCTGGTGTGTCAGTACTTGCTTTTGCAGAGTAATTTTCCAGCACAGTGTGCCGCCTGCGCTGAGTCCGCAGCTCAGAATTCATATTGACAGATGCCAGCTTCCTTCCTGTCCTGACGAGTGGGACGCCTGTCAAGGTGCTGTCCTCTGAAACCGATTCTGCGAGAAGGAAAGAGCCAGCGGAGGGAACGTCGATGATCCGGGCCTTTCAGTTCTTGGTAAGCAGAGATCGATACCGTTTATTTAAATGACCATGCATTACACCTGCTGTAATTCTTTCCACATTCATGTCAACTTGTCATTTCCCTAGAAAACTTTCTACCAAAAGCAGCAGCAACAATGACGTGAGCTTTTTGGGTTTTCTTTCCATCCTGTGAATCTATATGAATGATTTTTCTATAGAAAGGCTCCAATGGCCAGTGATAAAAATTAAATTTTGAATAAAAGAGAAAGTACTTGCTAGTGAATGGTCTCGGGTCATTTCAATGTCTCACACGGGATATAATAAACAATTTTTTTTTTTTTTCTGTTCAGTTGAAAGTATAATTACCTGGCAGAGGCTGTAGAGTTCTTGGTAAGAAATGCTGGGTGATTCTTTGTATTATTTAGATATATTTCATCAATCCTAAAACCAAATCTATGCATTAAATTTCCTTTCAATACATTTATCCGTGGTTCTTACTAAACTCACCACTTGGCAGGCCTGGCCCTGTCACCAGCACCGTCTCAGAGCTGCCCTGGCATTTAGCCTTGGGGACAGCACAGCTGTGTTTCTGGGTGCAATGAGGTGCCCAACCTCCTGTAATAACTGCCACGATTTCTTCACGTTTTGCGTTTTACCACAATGTGAATTATGCTTCATGGCCTTTCTAAGGCTCTTCCACTGCTCCTTCCTTCATTCTACCCGCTTCAGATCCTGAAAAGCAGGCTGTTCCTTCCCATGTGTCCTCTGCAGCGTTACAGGCTCCAAGGACGTCCTATAGCACATGTGCTGGGGTCACCCCTCACCGTCCTGAAGCTTCCACAAAACTGCCTCACCCTCAGCTTTAAGACAACCAGAAGGGCCAGGAGAAAAGAGATTTATTTAGATGGTGGCCCAGGAGCACGTCCTTTAGAGAAACAGCTCTTCTGGGGACACGGGGACACGGAGCTGCTGGGCGGCCTGATGGGAGTGAGCTGGGTGAGGTCAGGGGGTCCTTGCAGACAACACGTACCTCCTGGGGTTTCCTCCCTTGGACAAACACTGGATGACAGCGAGGCTGAGGAAGGGACTTGGAAACTACCTGCAGACACGGCTGAGAACGCATCACCCTCCATATGTGACCGTCATGGGTTCCATCACATCCCCCAAAGCCAAAAGCCAGCTGGCAAGTGGGGATGAGCCTTCAGTGCCCCAGAGGTTGTGGCCAGACACCAGGCCCCTGACTGTCTCTCAGGCCCTGTGTGCCACGGTCACAGCCAGTGGGGGGGGTGGTAGGGCCTTCCAGGGGCCCACGAACAAACAAATGAACAAACAAACAATCACGCCATCTCGGGAGGCTGAGCAGCTACTAGCTGCAGAGAGGGAGGCCTGGTGGGCACAGGACACGGGCCAGCCCGAGGGCCCAGATGAGTCCTGCAAAACTGGGAGAAGAGAGAGGGAACTTTAGTGGTTTGAAATGTGACACACACACAATTCTTTCTGGGGTGAAAAGGAAACACATGGTTTTCTTATTACAACATGTAACAGGCACACTGAAGATACGCATGGTCACTACTGAGACTGGTCGGCAAAACCAAGTTCAAGAAACGTCAAAGCTTAGCCCAGCTGGCGTGGCTCAGCGGTTGAGCGTTGACCTAGGATCCAGGAGATCGGGGTTCGAGTCCCGGTCAGGGCACATGCCCGGGTTGCGGGCTCGATCCCCAGTGGGGGGTGTGCAGGAGGCAGCCGATCAATGACTCTCATCATTGATGTTTCTCTCTCTCTCCCTTCCTCTCTCTGAGATCAATAAAGGCATATTTAAAAGAAAAGAAAAGAAAAGAAAAGTCAAAGTTTAATGCAAAATATGTGAAAGTGGCACCCCGAGGGAAATATGAGAAAATCAGAGAGTGGATTTCTCGCAGGAGCTTCAGAAGGAAAATATAGACACACTGAGAACGTTTTCTCAATAATCATTAACTGACTCTTAGTGATAACTATAAAGATGAGAAGAAGGGGAAACGTCATAGGAAGAGCAACCCCAGGCTGCAGGTGGCGCGGCTCGCCCGGCCCCGAGAAGGCTGATGGGGGACATCAGGGCACCGGAAAAGCCTTGGTTCTGGGGACGCAGGGCAAAGCTTAAAGGTTTTTAAGTGAGGGCCCAGTTTTCTACAAAATAAAAAAAACGTTCCCTTTGTAACACTGGGAGCAAAGAGAGAAAAGCACACGTGACTCATATGCAACTGTCAGCTTGAAAAAGAAAAAACTTGACGGTGTGGACGCGAAGGTTTAGAGCCCACGGCCCGCAGGCTGCCCGGGGGGGGGGGCGGAGGACACGGCAAACATCGGGGCGGAATGAACCCGAGGACGGCTGACCACGGAAGACGACGCCCTGGGGGGACGGTAGTTATACACACACACACACACACACACACACACACACGTGTGCACACACACATGCACACACATGTGCACACGTGCACACACATGTGCGCACACACACTGATAGGGTTTCCTACGGCGCTGAAAGAGTCCGTGGGCTGCTGTTGCGTCGGCCGCCACGGGAACGTGAATTAGGGTAACGTGCTTCATTGTATCTGCTCTGTTCTGGATTGTTTTTATTTAATTGCCCCCTAAGTGGACGGAGGACACTGTCGTGCAGAAGTATGCAGTGACTTTACTGTTGCATGTAGTGTTTTGCATTTAATTTTGTTTTCAAAGTTTTCATAATTAGAAGCAATGTGGTACATTCTTGTAGCTAATCTGGGCACATATCCCGTGTTATTTCCTGGATTTAAATTTCTGCGCATGAGATTGGTGGGGCAAAGGGCAGGCTTATTTTAAGTATTTTCAGATACTTTGCCAGATTGAGGTTTATAACCGATTTTCCCTTCTATTGGCTTCACATGAGACAATTTTGAGCTCTGCCAACGTTGTGTATTAACATTTACTGCTGCCAGTTCGAAAGATGAAAAATGGCTTCTCGTTTTATTTATATTTGCATTTCTTAGATAATTAACAAGTTTGGATGTTATCATCGTAATTTATGAATTACTTTTCCACATCTTTTGCCATTTGTAATGGAGTCCTCTTTTTCTTCCTGAGTTTTGGGGGGGGTTTCAAATAATAAAATCATTCATCATTTGCCTGTCACATTATAAATATCCTTCCCAGTTTGTAATCTGGCTTTTATTCACACTAATAATTTTCTAATAATATTCAAACTTAGTTTTTTTCATTTCTAGCACCCCGGTTATCAGATCATGCCAAGAAATCTCAAGTAAGTTTTTTTTTTTTTTAAATTCCTTTTATTACCTAATTATTTGGTGTGTTTCTCCCATTTTCTTTTGAATTTACTTTTTTCTGTAAATGCATTTAAATTCTGTGGATTTGAAAAAAATCACTCATGACACATAATTGTGAACGTGACAGAGAGGTGTCGGCTGAACGCTGCGGTTAGGTAGCACCACAGTTTAAAGACACGTGACAAGTGTTGACGTATCGCTCGTGCCAACCGGGAAGCAGGTGCCCACCCACCTATCGGGTGGACTGCGTTTCTGATCATGACCTTTCCTTCCAACGGTTAATTAAAGTGTTAATGACACAGGAGGAGATCTGCACATAAAATCTAAGGGTGGCACCAGGCGGAAGGGGGTATTAATTTTACGTGGACAGCCAGGTTTTAAAAAGATCCCCGTAGACGGTGACAAAATGAGACCAGGACGCCTCTGTGGCTCAGCCCCAGGGCACAGTCTCCTCCCCTGCGGCCCCAGCAGGGCGCCCATCCCGCCGGCGGGTACGCGGGAGGTGGTCCGGGGAGGCGCCGGAGGCTGCCGGGCGGCCGCGGGTGCTGACTCCTCCTGAGGGGGGAGGGAGAGCTCCAGGGGGTCCGCCAGCTCTGGAGATGGAGCTGGTGGGTGTCCCCAAGCCTAGTGGGGTGATGAATGCGTCCTGTTCACACGAATGAGCTGATGAGAGGGACATTTCCTGGGATTAACCTTAGGCCTTGCCCAGTTCATGCTCCGAGTAGGATGACCTCAGCCGGTGGGTGGGCCACAAAGGCCGAGGGACACAGCCAGAGACACAAGTGGGTTGGTCAAGAAGGGCCCAGGTGAGAGTTTTGTAGCCGAAAGTCCCTGAAAAACTCAAACGTTCCTGCGTCAGGGGTAGACAGAGGCACCTTTGAATGGCAGCCAGTGCTGGGGGGTCTCGGGGCAGCGCCAGTAACAGTCAGTGTTTCCAGCCTGTTTCCCCCTGTGCTTCACGGCCCACCCCTGACCGTAGGGACGTCAGGAACCATCTTCCACGAGGCGGACAGGACCCCCCCCCGCTCCCCGCAGGAGCGCCTCCCAGCCAGTCCCGAGAGCAGATTCAGTCTCCAATTCATTTGGAAGGTTTTTTTCTTTTTCTTACTAGATTTAGATATTTTAATGGAGATTATGGAACTGAGACCATTTGCAGAAGGGAGAAGTTTTCTGGAAAGCTTCCACCACCGAGCGGGAACTGAGAAAGCGCTGCCACCTGGCCCACCTGCTCCTCGCGGGCCGGAGGAAACTTGTCCCACAGCGCGGGCTCCAGTGCTCGGCGTGGGGAAAAGAACGATTGTTTCCGACCCCGTGGAGGCCCTGTTTCTTCAACACGATGGATGGAATTCAGTAAAAACACAAGGAGCTGGAATGATGACCGAGACCCACCCACGATGCAAACGCGCAGCTGGGAACGCCTCCCTCTCACCAGCAAGTCACCGCTGCTCAGTGGGCCCCCCAGCCTGCTATGCAAACGCTCGAAGTCACCAGCAGCGACGCGACCCTGTATTATTTATCTGCTGTCAAAAATGATCACAAACATATTAGCTTGTAAAAACATCGTGCTATTTACACGCAGTTCTAGAGGTCAGATGTCCAAAATGGCCTCGCTGGGCTAAAATCAAGGCCTCGGCCGGGCTGCGTGCCGCTCTGGAGGCCGGAGGCTGGAGGCCGGAGGCTGGCGGCTGGCCGAGTGAGTCCATTCTCTTACTTTCCAGCTCCACAGGCGTCAGCGTCCTGTGGCCAGTGGCCGGCTTCCGCCTTCGCAGCCACGGGTGCTGGTGGGTCTTTCTCAGGCTCCGTCACTCCCACGGGCCTCTGGCTCCTCCTCACGGACGAGGCCCCGCGAGGTTGTGACCAGCCCTCCTGGTGACCCAGCACCGTCTCCATCTCCAAATTAGCCGCTTAGCAAATTCCATCTGCAAATGTAACTCCCAGTTGTGGAAGGACATGGCATTCTCACGGGTTCTAGGGGTTCAGATGTGGACACGGGGGCCCTATTTTGCCCACCACCCCCCACCCCTGCTGTGAGAGCCTGTCCGGGTGCCCCTGGTGCATACATTCCCACCGGCCCCACCGCCAGGCTGTGGAAAAGCCAAGAACACAGGAGTCCTTAGTGTTTGCCTAACAGGAGGGAGCGTCTAATCAGAGTTTAAAATTGTGTTTTTATCCCAGAACGGTCTGCTACGAAAGGCAGGATGGGTTTGCAAACGCCTGCAGGGCTCCCCCAGGCTGACTCACGCTCCCCCCTCCCAGGGGAGCTGCGGAGAAGTTGCTCGCCGGTCCCCTGGCTGGAGCCTTGGCGTTGCAACTGGGTCCCCGCACGAGGGTGCTTCGGGTGGTCCCCCTCGGTCCCCAGAGAATCTTCCATCTCCACAGGGTCCTCCCGGGGCTCCCGGGCTGTCAGCTGCTCCCGGTCCTCGGCACCCCACGGCTGCTCTGTTCGTGTGTCCCCAGGGCTGCTCCCGGGACGAATGCGTCAGCGCCCTAACAGGTGGCCGCCTTCAACGCGGAGCACAGCCCCCGATACATCCCCCAGGCTCCCAGGAAGGCGGGCTGGGGACACGGCGACGCCCACGGGAGTCACAGCCAGCGCCACGGGAGAGGCGTGGGAGCCAGGCCACTGCCCCACTGAACTCGGCCCGGGGAGGGCACACGGAGCGACCGCTGGAGATGGCCCCTCCGCAAGGGCTCGGCCGCTCTAATGGCGGGGTAGGCCCCCTCCTCCCACCCTGCTGCTCCACCCGGAGCCCGTCGCTGCCCTTTTTAAGCTAAATTCGCCTGGAGAGTGGAGACGGCCGCCTTTCGGTGTTTGAGGGGGTTACAGAGAAGGCGTTTTGAGCGTGGAGGAGCGACGCGCAGACGCAGCCGGAGCAACTGTCCCGCGGTCGTTTCTGGGAGATGCAGCGTCAGGCGCAGTTAAATTAATGGAGAGTCGGCACGAATGGCCAGTGGCTCTCAACAAGGCCCTCAGGGTTTGGGAATGTGTCCGTGATTTTGCATCGTCAGAAAGCGTAGCAGTGCTCTGAGTTTTGGGGGGCGGGCCCGTGTGAGTTAGATGGAAATCCACAGGGCAGCCCCCCAACACAAAGCTGCTCTAGGTCCCCCCACTTGACCACCAGTCGTCCCGTAATGTTCCTGTAGGTGGGTGACTAGCTGCGTCTAGAACTTAATACTCTTTGAAACATAAGTAATTTTTTCCTGGGCTTTAATATCCATGGAATTACCCAGAAACACAATTACTGGGCGAGCTGAGCGAGTGTAGACTTTGTTTTGCTCAGACATTTCCCAAGAGGTGTTCCCAGTGTCAGAAAATCAAAATCCCCGTTGCCACGCCGCTCTCGTATGAATCACCAACCCAAGGCGCGTTTCAGCGTTTGTAACTGTACTGGGCACAATGACATTTATATGTAAGAATATCCTCAATTGCCCCTCATTTCAAAAATTCAAAACTGCAGAACAAGTGTGAATTCTAACTAATTGAGGTGTCGCCTCTTGAATATATACTTCAGCGGACGCAGGCATCCGATTACGTCGCCATCCAGTACGTTTGTTCCCGGTCCTTTACGTGTTAAAATGCATGTAACTTTATTACGAGTTCCTTTCCTTTCGTATTTTTGTTCATTTGAAGACGGAATGTTTGATTTGGGGTTTACTTCTGCGTGACTGTGGGTTCTACTATCCACGCACTTTTCTCAAATCGGGGGTTGATGACATTATTGTTTAACGTATCATTTTAGGGAAAGAACAGAGAATCACCCAGAATGCAGCCATTTGAATCTGGCAGGCGGGAGGTGAAATTTCAGGGACGGTGTGGTGTCAGCTGGCGCTGGCCTCTTGACACTGTTCCTGAGAACTACTGTGGCAGCTGCCGCAACGAAATAAAAACGATAATGTACAGAGATCCCTGCTTTTAAGGCGCTGGGATCTATTAATACATTTATTTACGGTTTGCATGTATTATCTTATTTAAGAAAGTCCTTCTTACCTCAAAGAGTTAAAAATATCCTGATCTATTGTTTTCAAAAAGATTAAGCTTTCGTCTCCACATTTAAATTCACGATTCATAAGAGATCCAGTGTTTTTGGCCACGTATTAGTTGCATTGCCTTTTTAAAAAACATGCTCTGGAAGAACCGAGTTCTTCCAGAACAGCGACAAAAACTAGGGAAAACCCACCCCGTTCCCCGGCTCCCTGGACGCCGGCGTCCGGCGCGTCTGCAGCCCAGGGGCGGGCCATCGACGCCACCAACCCCAACAACTCGAGTAGCTGCTGAGCGCAAACGTCACTAGTCAGATGGAATGAGTTTTAGTTTATTACTGAAGATAAATACCTGTTTCTTTTTTCTCACTTGAATAACAGATTATTTGGTGGTGATTTTCCCCACTATGGAAAAACAGCTGTGACGTATTTCAGGATCTATGTAGCGTGGGCCCATTTATTGACCCCTAAACACGTACCACCGTTAGATTTAATATAGCTTTACAGCAAGTATCTAGAATACGCCTACTTGTGTTTACACACACGCGCGGTGTTTTTATTCACCGGTAATGACCCTCGGAGAGAAGCAGAGGGAGACGCGCCCGTGGCGCCCGGCTCAGGAAGGGGGGGCCCAGGGAGGCTGCGCCCTGCACAGTGACACGCAAGGGAAGTCTCCGCAGACATAATGAAGGAGAGAACCGTGACGCCAAAAACAGTCTAAACGAGGCCCGTTTCTATGGACAGTGACTCCCACAGCCCCGCCCGTGTGTCCGGCAGCTCACGTCGGCCAGAGCCGGGGCAGGGTTTGGGTAAACTTAGTTTCTGCGGGAGGCGATGCCCCAGGAGCGAGAAGACGACAGAGGCGGCGCAGGGCCGGCGCGGGCTGTCACAGCGAGAGCCGCCGCCCCAGGCGACACTCCGCGTACCCGCCGAGGCCGCTGGAATCGCGCAGGGCCCCAGAGTCGCCACGCCGAAGAACTGCCCAGCCCCTCACTCGGACCGGACACACGGGAGAGTCTACAAAGCGAGGGGAGAAACACCCCTTCCAGCTGTGCTACATGCGCGGCTTTATCGCATGTGTTTTGCTCACCCACGTATGTTTGTCCCAATGGCTCTGCCAGCACCAGATGTGGGAATGTTTAAATAGGACAGAAGCATGTCCTCCTGGGGCAGCAACTTCCAATGCCCTGGGTCCACGGCGCAGGTGGGACGTCGTGCCAGTCACTCGCGGGGACGCGGCCTTCCCGGGAATCACCATCCCGAGTGCGTCCCCAGTGCCCCTGGATCCTGGGCACAGCTACAGCCTCCGGCTCCCCGAGGCCTCCGCAGCGTCGGCCGTGTCTGCTGGACCTACAGTCAGGAGACGCGAGGGGACAGGCCCGTCTGTCAGGCGGCTCCGGTGACATCAAATGTCCCTCCTATGGGTGCAGCGTTGTCGATGGCGTCACTCTAGATTAGAGTCCAAAGCTTGCGCTTCTCAAGCCAAATGAAACAGGATGAAAACAGAGAGCCACGCCGTGAACCGGCCCCAGCAGCTGACGGGCGGGTGTTTGAGGTTTCAGCTGTAACAGGACTACACTTGCAGATCACCAACGGATTAGGGGCGACGCGGACACGGGCGCCGTAAACCTCAGGCGACAAGACGTATCAGAGCTCAGGTCCTGTCCCATCCATCGGGAATCATAAATCAAGTAGACAATGGGAGGCTTGTGTATTTACGGCAATGCTGCTGCTGTTGCTACGCGGATTTTAAATGTTCTTCAGAAAGCATTTTAGCAGACGCTGAAGACATCATCCCTGTGCCCACGTCGCTCCGCCGTGTTGGGACACTAAATTCTACGAGGACCTTTTACCTTATTCCATTGTCAAGACTGACGTTTGGATAAGTTACAAATGTTTTCAAAAATCATAGACATCGCAGCCCCGCCGGGCCTGGCTCAGCGGTTGAGCGTCAACCTAGGATCCAGGCGATCGGGGTTCGGTTCCCGGTCGGGGCACATGCCCAGGTTGCGGGCTCGATCAATGGCTCTCTCATCATTGATGTTTCTATCTGTCTCTCCCTCTCCTTTCCTCTCTCTGAAATCAATAAAGATATATTAAAAAAAAAAAAAGTTTAAAAAAAAACAAAAAAAATAAAATCATAGACACCACTTGTTATGGGTTCAAGTGTGACTCCCCCAAATATCCTGGGACGCAAGAAGGAAACCAAATTATTTGGAAAGAGGGTCTTCGAAGATGTTACTGTCACAGGATGAGGTCATTAGGGTGGGCACTGATCTAACGGGACTGGTGACCTTATAAGAAAAAGAATCAAGACAGTCGTGTGACAGCAGAAGCCGAGGTTAGAGTGAAGCACCTGCAAGTCAGGGGAGGCCTGGGGCCACTCGACATGGGGAAAGGGAAGAGAGGACCCTCCCTGCTGGGCACACGGCTTGTCGACACATCGATTTTGGGTTTCCGGGATCCAGAATGATGAAAAAATGACTTTCTGTTGTTTAAGCACCCCAGTTTGCATTAGGGCACCCCTGTGACATTAACTCTCCACCAAGGAGGCCATCGTCAAACAGAGCACACGAGTGTCTGCAAAATTTGGGAAATTAAATTGTAGCACAAACACATGATCAAAGACAGCCACCACGGGCCCACTGACTGTCCACCCCCGGGCTCCGGCTGCTTCCCAGAAATTAAATTGATAAAAATAATAGAAGATTAAGAGAGAAAATCAGTCCGGCGCTGAAAACTCGGAATACACATGCCATCATCTCTGACCAATTGTTTTTGCTGAATGACATGACAAATGACACTGAGTGATGTCATGTCGAAAAAAAGGGATCATGAAAGGGTCCCACTAACTTCCCTGCAGGGGCCAAGGCTGTGAGGACAGTAGAGAGCATTGCTTTCGGAGTTCACTCTGTCAGATAAACCGCTTTCATAATCACGTCTCAGGAGGCCTGAGGGTGTCACCCAGAAACCCTCGAGGCGGAAGTGTCCCCATGGGCACCCTCCCTGACCCTGGTCTGGGGAGAAGAGCACATCTGGCCACATCTTTAACGCAAAGTCTGTGCAACGTATCTGCTCCATTCCGGACTCTGTACACGCGTGAGAACGTCGATGCGCCTGTTTCGAAGCCCCAGCGAGGGAGGCTGTGGGTATTATCAAGAACACAAAACAGAGTCCCGGTTTCCACTGGGTGTGAGGCTCTGGCCAGGAAGCACGTCCCTGAAGCCCTGACACTTAAGTGGAGGGAGACCCGCTGGTTGCGGAGTCGCTCAGTGGGCTCAGGGAGTAAGTCACCCCGCAAATGGACCGGAAGGCTCCAGCGCCATGCTGGGAACGTGCAGAAGCCGAGGCATGGCGGGGGCCCGACCCTAGAGAGGACAGAGCGAGTGACATGAAGGGGCTTCAGGAACAGGGTCCGGGGTGAGACACATCGTGTGGCAATGCTTTGAATTTTGTATTTTAAAGAGAGTCGCGTATACATGCCTTGGAATACTTTAAGGGAAGGGCTGCGTAAGTAAATCCGGGCTGAGAAATGACCTGGGTATAGGCCAGTGCTCCAGAGAGGGGCAGGAATCAAGGTCAGGAGATCGGCTCGTTCTGTCGTCTTGTAGACACCGTGGCGACTTTAACAAGAGTATTGGCAAGGAAGAAGCAGCGGGATGGACATTTCTTGCAAATATCCTTAAAGTTGCATGACCGGGGTTTTCAGCGGTCAAGGAGGAGTTGATGTCTTCCCAGATTTGACTTGAGAAATTGGTTGGACGTAGATGCTGCTCCTTGAGATGAGTAAGACTAAGCGCTGGACAGTGAGGTGAGGGAAGCGGCTCTCGGACCAGAGCCTGTACCGACGAAGAGAAGACTCGCGGCTCAGACACGCCACCAAAATACAGCTCCCTCAACTCATCACTCATTTCACCTCCCAAGTTAATATTCAAGAAAATAATGCAATAGCCTCAAATGAACCATGAGAGGATATATCATCTCACTCGAATCCAGCAACATTACGGGCAAAGTTAGCAGGATTTTTTATAGAACCTAACAAAATGGTCCTAAAATGTACACACTACAGCACATGCGCGAGAAAATCCAAGGCCACTGTGGAAAATAACAAAAGAAAACCTTTATCTTCAATATATGAAAATATATTTTACATGCCAAGTTAATAAAAAAAAATGTAGGATTTGTATTAACTGAGTAAAATGGAAAATAACTGAAGGCATAGAAATGACGATATATGTTCATTCATGGGGTTGGATGGTAAAGTTTAAAATTTTATACCCAGTTGGCACGTGGGAGGGAGCACACACGCTTGCGCACGCGTGGTTGACTCTCACGTCATCTAGTCCTTCCTCGAAAGAAAGAAAGAAAGAAAGAAAGAAAGAAAGAAAGAAAGAAAGAAAGAAAGAAAGAAAGAAAGAAAGAAAGAAAGAAAGAAAGAAAGAAAGAAAGAAAGAAAGAAAAAGAAAGAAAGAACCTGTCGATGTAGAATCTGCACCCTGAGCCTTTGTTAAGCTCATGAGGTCTCCTCAGATGTGCTACCAAAAAAATGTAAAAGGTAAGAACTGAAAAATCTTAGAGTGTTAGCACAGATTATATTCGGTGCAATTTATTTGAATTATCTAAACACAAGTTGAAAGTATCCAATTCAAGTTGAAGTTAATTCTTTTTGGCCTTAAGTGCGCTGAGTTGCCATGGGAACTGTTTTCCTAAGAAAGCCTTTGGAAGCACACCTGCGGGGGGCGCCTCTGCCGCGAGGAGCCCCAACCAGGCGCGGTCATTCCCGCCCTGCTGGCCCCTCCGGTCCGCCCAAGGAACAAACATGAGTAACTCACCTCCTCGCTGTATCGCTTCGGGCCAAAACGTTTCCAATTCACGCAACGAAACTTTTAATCATTTCTTGGGAAAGCAAAACGAAACTTCAGTGCAAATGCTTTTCGGAACGATCGTTTTTTCCCTCTGAGTAGAAGGAAGGAAAAGGCAGGAGGCCGTAGGCTCCTGAGGGGGAGGGAGACGGGACCGGGACCCTGGTCGGTGAAACATCGTGAAGAAGCTCCCCCTCCGCCCAGCACCCGGGCAAGAGGCGATGGGGCCGGGCGGGGCGCTGACGTCTCCTGGGCGCCGAGGCGGGAACGACTTCGTCGCCGCCCGGCCGGTCTCCCGTCCCCGCACAGGGCGCCATCAAGGTTGAAACACATGGAAGAGAAAACGCAAGGCCGGCGCCAGCCTCACTGCCCTGTCTCAGTGACATAAGCCCCAGTGCGCCCGCCAGAAACCCAGGGCGTCTAATGATGGGGGCTCTAGGGAGAATCTATGTAGACATGACACTGGGGGTCTCCCTCATGCCCCCGACAGCGTGCAAACTGCCCCGCACGGGCTTTAACGGGACACCAAGGGTGCTGAGCAGCCGGGCAGGGAAACACACCCATGATTGGCAGAGGAAGGGGCTTTAAGGGAGAGAATAAAAATGTGTGCGGAGACAGGAGCCGTCTCTTCCATCCAGTTTTCTACTAACAGTGGTTGTGTGTGTGTTAAATGAAAGCGTGGGCAGGTCCTGGATTGAGCCTTCATAGAAGAGCAGCGGGATTAAATAGGAAATGATCATAAAACAGTATTCGTGTGCCCTTTAAGGTGAATTTTTCGCATCTGAAAAGTTATCAGGCTGGAAGTCAAGATTTACCCTGAGGGCTGGAGTAGACGGAGGCTCGTGGGCAGTAAATTCCTAATTCCGTCATGTGTTCATAATACTCTATTTCCTGTGGAAGGGATGGTGTGTCGCGTGCATGTGTGTGTTCATGTATGTGTTTGTATGTTCATCCGTGTGCATGTGTGTTCATGCGTGTGCATGTGTGCGCGTGTGTGCACATACACGAGCATATGCACCAACAGGGAAAGCACAGAGAAACAAGGAATAAAATCCCACATTCTGCATTTAACACACTGCTCATGCGTGTGGCCTGTGCTTCTCCGTAAAGGGAACCTGGGGAGCAGGTCCTACTGGTAGAACTTTCCTGGAAGCCGCGTATCACGTTGCTCCTCAGACTGTGTGTTTCCTTAGGGTGTCTGGGAGTCAGCTGGGACATCGAGGGAGCCGAAGCTTCCCTTTGCCTCCTCTCTGCTGCTGCTGTTCTGGACTCCTCGGGACTCAATCCCAATGTGATGTAAATGACCCCGAGGTCATGCTGACCATGGCCTCACGATTCTCATCTTTTCATTTCAGAATCTCACATCCCTAGATTTTCCCACCCCGGAGAGAAAACAGCGAGCCTGACAGCCAGCCTCAGGGGCGCCGCGCGCTTGGGTGCAAGGGCTCAACCAGAAAGGTGACCGCGGCCAGATCACCTGGCACGAAGGAGTCAGGAGGGGGAAACGCTACTTTCTTTGCAGGATTTTGTGAGTTTTGATTTTCTCCAGAAAGGTACCTAGTAAGTGTTATGCGCTGTGTAAACACTGTGCCAAGAATGGACAACAGTCACCGGTTCCACTACGGGCCGCTTTCAGGCTCCCAGACAATGTTTAGCATCATTGCACCTCCATTTTCCCATCTGTAAGTCAAGACACTAGTCAGATCTTTTCTGTAGGATTATTATAAACATTAATTGGGAGTATAAAGATCATGTATGTAAACAGTACCTGATAAAAATAGAAGCACTCAGTAAATGCCAGCTATTGTTATTATTATTACAGGACCATGGCTTAAACATTTGCTGAGGTTACGCATACAAATGGCCATGCTGGTTGCTCAGGCAACACCCGGAGGCCACAAGCGAATCCGGGGGGATGCTTTCCCGCATTCCTAGGAGACGTCGCTAAAGCACTTTGAATCCATCATCTTGAGCAGCTTTCAAAACCTACACAGTTTGATTTGAACATTTGAATTACTCCAACTCAGAGACATCAGTTCTGATTTCATTTCTATGCCCCCAAACCGCCAGACGGAGCATACTCAGAAGCAGAAGCAGCGGGGGTGCTTGTGGATGAGAAATCCCCAGCCTGCCCTCATGGAGATTGTAATGGAAAGTCCAAACTGATGCACACAACAGTTAACTATGCATCCATTTTCTGATCAAAATTAAAGGGATAATTACTTGCATTATGACCCACGTAAAGCCAGTAATGCACCTCTAAAGAAGGGTTTTAAAAGCTTGTTAATTCTGAAAATATAGTCAATTAGAAGAATGAAATCTGTTGTCTATTATTAAAATTGAATAATCATGGATTTACACAAACGTCATTTATTGCTAAGTGAACTTGGCAACCAGAATGTTCCGGTCGCTGTGTTACCTGCTTCTGTTTGTGCAGAGTGGGGTCCACA
Source organism: Miniopterus schreibersii (assembly GCF_964146895.1). Lineage (NCBI taxonomy): Eukaryota > Metazoa > Chordata > Mammalia > Chiroptera > Miniopteridae > Miniopterus > Miniopterus schreibersii. The sequence goes on from NC_138107.1 coordinate 89,148,379, forward strand.
GCCTCCCAGAAGCCCTCATGTGAATTTGTTTTTGTTTCTTTGATGGAAGCAGCTTCCTGTGACTCTTGAAGAGTCCTTTTGTCATCCATCAGTGCCTGTCGCTCTCTCCCATAACCACTCTGCCTCGGTGAGTCTATGATCCTACTTCATTGTCTCTCACCCTTTAGAGCAAGGACGGTGTCCTGCTGGCTATTATTGACACAAACTCAGCAAAGTATTGGAGGGAAAGGCATACAGAGCTTGTCAGTCAACAGCTTAGAGGAGTGCACGCCCGGAACCAAAATGCCAGGGAGATGGGGTTGCAGTAGAATCAGGTGAAGGTGATGCTGGTATCATGTGAGATGGGAGGTGCCGTAGACAGGATTGGTCTTCAGTTGGATCTATCAGGAAAGGAAAGGGGCAAGCCCCAGGTCACACCCAGTTTTCTGACTTGGGTGCCTGGGGGTTTCCCCACCACCTTTTAAGGGAAGAAGTGGATTTATAGGAGAAAAGGCTGAGATGTATTCATCTTATACCATGGATCCAGTAGGAAACACAACCCTTGGCACACAGAAAGCAAAGAACTGACTATAACTAGGACACTTAAACAAACCTGAAAGTAAGGCTAGAAGAGAATTCGAGAATGGATGGAGAAAGAAGAACTGGAGAGCTGGCTTCAAGGGAGACTAGAAACCCAATGACCAAATAAATGTGCTGAAATATCCTTCCCAAAAGCCTTCTCATCATAGAGATTCACAGAGGCCAGGTAAGGACGTGGAAGAAAATTCAGCTATCTAGACATTCTGTTACAATAAAATAAAATAAAAAAGGTGTTTTCTTTACATTTAGGTTTTGAGGTATAATTTACATAGAGTAAATTTTACACTTTCCAGGTATATATTTCATGAAAATTGACACATAGACACAATTATGTAACCTCCACCACATTCAAGACTCAAAACAATTCTATATCCACAAAATATTCTCTTGTGCCCCTATGTTATCAATCCCCTTCTCCAACCACAATCCCTGGCAACCACTAATATTTCTGTTCTTGAGAACTGAATATTCTAGAGCATCATTTATAAGTGGAATTATCCAGTCTGTAGCCTTTTGAGTCTGGCCTATTTCCTTTACCTTCATGCATTTTTGTCATCAATGGTATTTCATGCATTGGTAGCCCACTCTTGCTCTCTGACTTTTTAAAATTAAACATTTGAAAAGACTGTGGATTCCCAACCTGAGAAGACCTTCAGTTTACACCTCAGGGTAACCCCTTGCACAGACAGTGTACAACAATCAAAAAGTAAAAGTGAAAACAGCAAAGAGCAACCATACTAAGGGGTAGAATCTGATTTCCAGAGTTACCACGTTACAAGATTCAAATGTCCAATTTTCAACAGCAATACAAAAATTAAAAGAAAAACAAAGACGCCAAAGAGCATGGCTCACTAAAAGGGAGAAAAATAAGAAATCAGCAGAAATGTTTCCTAAGACTAGGCAGACTTACTAGACAAAGACTTTAAAACAACTATCTTAAAAATATTCAAAGAATTAAAGAAAGGCAAAATAATCAAGAAAACAATGTATTAAAATGGAAAATTAAATAAAGAGACAGAAAACATAAAAGAAATTCTGGAACTAAGAAGTATAATAACCACATTAAAAATTTACTAGAGTTTTTCCAAAACAATATGACCAGGCAGAAGAAAGAACTAGCAACCTTGAAGATAGGATATTGGAAATTATAGAATCTGAAGAATAGCAAGGAAAAAGACTTAAGAACAGTTAACAGAACCTAAGAGACCTGCAGGGTATCATCAAATGAACCAACATATGCATTGTGGGCATCCCTTACTGTGAAGACAGAAAGGGGCAGAGAGATTATTTGAAGAAATAATGGCACAAAGTTTCTCAAATGCGATGCAATACAGGAATATAAACATCAAAGAAGCTCAATAACTTCCAAGTAGGATGAATTTAAAGAGACCCACACCATGCCACATTTTAATCAAACTGTCAAAAGACAAAGAAAGAATCTTGAAAGCAACAAGAGAGAAGCAACTCATCACATACAAGGGATTTTTCAATGAAGATAATTAATAGATATCTCATCAGAAACCATGAACGCCAGAAAACAATGGGCTGATTTTTTCAACTGTTAAAAGAAAACCAAAAGTCAAACAAGAATACCATATTTGGCAAAACTCTCTCTAAAAGTGAGGAAGAAATGAAGACATTTCCAGATGAACAGAAGCTACTGAGCCTGACCTGGAAGAAATGCTAAAGGAAGTTCTAGAGGTTGAAATGAAAGAACACTGAACAGTAAATCGAATCTATATGAAGAAACAAAGATCTTATTTAAGGTAAATACACGGGCATTTATAACATCTAGTATTATAACTTTGGTTTGGAATTTCACACTTTGTTTTACATATGATTTAAAAACTAATGCAGAAAAATTATTAGTCTATGTTTCCTGACGCAAAATGTATAAAGATGTAATTCTGTGATGTCAACAACCAAAAAGGCTCAGACAGAGCTATTTATTTAAGGAGCAGAGCTTTGGCATGTTATTGAAGTTAAGCTGGCATAAGTTTCCCATCTTCTTATGCCTGCTGGCCACCTTTTCTCTCAAACCCACCCACATATCAATTATAGCTATTTAAAAACCCGTGTAGGGAGGTGGTAGTGGTGGTGGTGGGAAGTAGTCTACCTTCATTCTCTTATTTGGTGTTGGTCTCAGGCCCTTTGTGCCTGGGCTTTTGATGTGGGTCTTTCTCGGCATTCCTGCTTTTACTATTTATGCATCTCTGTGTGTCATAGGTTTATGAGCTGCCTTGGCGATATTGTTGTCTCGGCCAATGATGTAGCAATGAAAAACAGGGGTGAACTGACCAGCAAAGGTAATGCAACAACAACAACAACAAATATGTTGGAAATGAATTATTTTCAGCAAAAACTGCACCAAAGTTCCTATATTGTCAGACTCTTTAAGGTAGGATCTTGTCATTTGCCTTTAGAGATTTCTCAATGCTTCGTGTTGCGTATTGTGAGGTAGTCGATTTGTTTAAGTCTTGCAAAGATATGGCATCCCTTATAGACCAGGAGGGTGAGTGTTTGCTGTGTAGAGTAAGTAAGGACAGATCCAAGAGTTTGTGTTTTCAGACACAGTGGGGCCAGAGCGGTGTTTCTACCTCACTCCGCGTGGGGCTCCTTTAACCACAGCAGCAACATCAACAACAGAACAGCATCCCCTACCTCCCCTCCAGAACTAATTTGAAGGGAGAGATCTTCCCAAAATATCTTTGAGAAATTAAGAATTAAGAACCAAGTTCCCAATATATTGCTGTATCTTCCTATTGCGTACTCTGCTGGGATTTATCTGTCACTTCTAATAATTTTAGGTATTCAGATTGGGTTGGTCAAAGCCAAAAAACCATGAGTGATAAAATCAAATTGATTCCCTTTCCTAGTAAGTCCCGTTTCCCTTGACAGTCCTCTAATAACCTGTGGCCGCTGTGAAAGCGCAGACGGGTGATGGGGGGTAATGAACCCCACAGTAACAGGACCGTCCCGCCTTGTGCCTAATGAGGCTTATGCTGAAGTCCCCCAGGTTCTGCGGAGGCTAACGCTGGCGGAGTCGTTCAATCAGGACGCTGATGCCTAACTGCTGTTTCCCCCTGGTAACTGCCAGCCACGGGTTTACCTTGATGGACGTCGATGCCTCTAAACAAGGAATGAGAGGCACCAGGCGCCGGGTAAGTGGCGCCCTGAGTGTTCTCTACGGGCTGGTTTGCTGTCGTTACCAGGATGCGTCGATGCTGAATCGCAGCCGCCCGCCGCCCTGCGGTGTTTCATCTTTCCGGGCCGTTCTCTCTGCTGCCGGGGGCTGCTCTTCACTGAGGGCTCGAAATCATTTTCATCCGTCTCACTGAAGAGTGATTCAGAACAAGTCGTTTGTTTTGCTGGTTTTTATTTTCTCCCCCGAGACGAGTGTGGTCAGGACACTTATTTAATGCACATGCGTTGCTTGCACGCAGTTTGTTAAAAACGTTTGCCATCGCATCGTCGCACGGATACCCTCGAACCCAAGAGTCGTGAGTGCTCATGTGCGCAGAGCCTGGAAGGTCTCCTGTCCACAGGAGCTGGTTCTTCGTGCCTCACGCAATGCGAAATAAAAGAGCCCGAATGACGCAACTCAGCTCCAAGCTCATCTCCTAACCCCACCGATAAGACTTGCTCTCTGCACGTTCTTTCTAATCTTGCACTTTACACACTTTTAATTGAATTAAAAGTCACCCTCCATGTCCGATGCCTTCTTCCAAACCTATCAGCATCAGTTACACGGCGAATAAATAAAGTAAAATCAACACCATTTCTGCTTTTCCTGTGTTTTCCTGGCTCTTTCCGTGCGAAATCTTCCCAATCTGCTCATATTGTTCAGGAGAGAACGTCTCCCATACATCACACCTGTTGGTATTTTCTATTTTAGTATCAAGTGGGGGTGTTGGTGGGACGAAAGCCAGGATACTAACCAGGATGAAGTTTATACTTTTCCAGAAGTTTTAGAACAAAATAATACTGGCATGTAAAGCTCGCTTTTAAGGCCTCCTCGTCACGCGTGTCCGCGGGCTGGGGCGGGTGGACACGAGCACGCACGGTCCCACCTGCACGCCCACTGCATTAGGGTCTCCATGTAAATCAGACATTTCATGGTATCAGATTCTGGGTCTTGTTTACATATATGGAGAAAATCGATATTTTTGTGAGTTCAGCATTACCACCGAGGGGCTGAAAAATCATCCCTGGGGGACAAAAATCGTATTATTTTCATGCCTAAAGCATAAAAGCGTATGCGCAGGGGTGGGCAAAAGTGGGTGAAATCGCCAACCAGTGTCACCTAAACGATCAATCACAAGTAAGGATATGAAATAACAACAGCAATAATAAAAAGACAAATAACATAAACAATACAACAACTAATAAATAAGTAATAATACAATAATAAACTGTTTCGCCGGCACACAACAGTAAACCTACTTTTGCCCGCCCTCGTATCCTGCGTTCCACCGGCAGATACAATGTATACGTTGTGTTAAAATAATAGAAACAGCTGGAAGGTTTCTTAACTAAAGGGCCGAGAAACTGCTCACAGGGGCATGAAGACGCTCCTTCCTTGGTAACGGGAGTGAAAGCGGAGGCTCGGCGCAGGCACGCGGGGGGTGCGGGGGGTGCGGGAGAGGGCCCCAGGGGGCGCAGCCTGCTCGCCTCTGTGTCCCTCGGGGGGAAGGAAAGGGTCTCCCCTTCTGGGGGGGCTGGCCTGGAGGGGATGCTGGGTGGGGCCTAGGAGGAGGTGGCGTCGGAATCATCCCACAGCAGCAACTTGCTGGCGGGACGGGGCCCCCAGGCTGCCCGAGGTCGTGGCCCCCGAGGCCCTTCTCCCACCACTGTCCCTTCCACGGGACGCAGACTGTGAGCAACCCGCGCGTTTCCTGGAGCGCTCATTCCTCTAAGAGCGCTTGCCGAGCTCGGTCCCCTACGAGGAAATTGCCCCAAATGAGTAAACTCGGTTGCCAGGTGTGAGCACCCGAGTTCTCGCGGACGGCAGGTAATGGCTCTAATGAAAGGCGCCTCCTCTTAGCAGCACATGCCTTCGTCGAGACGGAGTTAAAGGAACCCCAGGCCGCGATTTCATTTTTGTGATCTGGCACATAGGCCTCTCTGTGTATAGTACGTGTTAACATAGAGACGCACGTGTCAAACGAAATGCAGTGAAAAATACCAGGTGATTTTTTTCCGTTGCACATGGTTGTGCACAAACACATGCTTTGAAAAGTGTGTCTTTTTTATGTTAAATTGTATTTATATACATATTTCTCATCATATCGTTGTACGGAGATGAAGCTGCATGTAAATCCCCGCTTTATTTTTTTAAATTTGTAATTGAAGTTATTGGGGTGAGTTGGTTAATAACATTGTGCAGGTTCCGAGCGCACAGCGCCGGACCGTGTCCTCTGTGCACTGCGTAGCACGTTCGCAGCCCAGCCTCGTCTCCCCCCATCCCCGTGACCCCCCCCTTTGCTCTCTTCTGCAGTCTTCTGACCCCTCCGGCAACTGTCAGTCTGCTCTCCGTCTCTATGAGCCTGTTTCTACTTTGTCAGCTTATTTCGTTCCTTAGATTCCACGTGTAAGCGAGATCATATGGTGTCTGTCTTTCTCTGACTGGCTCATCTCACTCAGCATCACCCTCTCGGGTCCATCTGTGCTGTCAGGAAAGGTGAGATTCCCCTTTTTATGGCCGAGTAGTAGTCCCCTGTGTGACGGTCCCACAGCTGTTTCACCCCCTCACCTACCGACGGGCACTGGGCTGCTTCCAGATCTTAGCTGTTGTAAATAATGCCGCTATGAGCACAGGGGGGCATATATTCCTGATTAGTGTTTCAGGCTCTTTAGGATATATTCCTAAGAGTGGCATCCCTGGGTCAAACGGCGGTCAATTTTTAATTTTTTGAGGACCCTCCACGCTGCCTCCCACAGTGGCTGCCCCAGTCTGCACTCCCGCCAGAGGGCACAGGCCCCCCTTTCCCCACCCTCGCCAGCACCTGTCGTTTGTTGACGTGTTGATGGAGCCATTCTGACAGTGTGAGGCGACAGCTCATTGGGGTTTTAATTTGCATCTCTGATGATTAACAACGCTGAGCATCTTTTCATATGAGCCTTGGCATCTATCTGTCCACTTTGGAGAAGTTTCTATTCAGGCCCTTGGCCCATTCTTCAATTGGATTGTTTGTCTTCTTGGTGTGGAGTTGTATGAGTTCTTTATAAATTTTGGATATTAACCCTTTGTCAGAAGTTTATTTATTTATTGGTTGGTTTGTTTATTTGAAGTTTATTGTCCTAGCGCCTGTACATTGTGAACAAATATCCCTGAAAATAGCCACGTGTATTTGAAAAGTTGCCTCACGTATGGTCTCTGTCTGCCACGGACAAATGGGCTGACCATCTAATTTGTGCCTGTGTTACATAGATATATTTTTAAATTTTTCCTTTTAGGAGAACAAAGTTTTGAGAATTTTTTCTTTTACTCTCATGAAAAAGCAGGATGTAAAACAAACAAAAAGTAAAGTTCCAAAATCAATTACAAAAGAAGAGCTTTGCAAGGATTTAAAGCGGACGCATGTTCTCTTATTTCAGAACTAAACTTTAAAGCAAAACTCTTAATAAGCTCAATGTAATAGTTAAACATTCCAATGTCTAGAAACCCACACAAATAAGCATATTACCTTTTTTTCCTGCAACTAATTGAAGATAGAGCTGTAACCACTCGGAGAGGCGACTTGCTGACTCTCCTTTCCCCGGGATTCATGCATCAGTGGCCCCATCTCAGCAAATTTGTCTTTACTGCTGGGCCTCGGGAACCTCGCGCTAGGTGAAATAATTCGGTCAGAAAGAGCTAAGAACCGTATGATTTCACTCGTGTCTTGGATATAAAATGGAAACTCACAGACACAGACCGCAGGATGGTGGTGACAGGGGCAGGGGGCAGGGGGAGTAAACGGCGGCGGGGGCCAAACCCGTGGTGGCCGAAGGTGGTCTGACTGGGAGCTGGGCGCTCAGTGAGCATACGGGCCGCGTGCCATAGCCTTGTACTCTTGAAACCTATAAAATCCCAGTAACCAATGTTGCCCCGATAGGTTTAATTTAAAAAAGATATTAAAAGAGAGAAAGCACTATTATTATTGGCAGTAAAACTTTGCTTTTCTAAAATAAAATTTTGTTTCATAAAGAAAAAAGACACATTGAACCAAACTCTAAGACACCTCACAGCCGACAGCACTTAGAATGGGGACGAGCGCGGAGCCTTCCCGCAGAGAAGCCGCTCGTTGCCAGCGACGGGAGCCTGGTGGGGGCGTCACCGAGCTGCCCCGGCTCCCTCCTGGGTGCCGGCGGAGAGCATGGCCACAGTCACTGCCCGGTCCTCCCCGGCCAGGGCCGGACCCAGCGGTCAAGCCTGACGGAACGTTTCCCCTCCTCTGATGAAAGGTATGGAGCTGGATTTGTACCCGAGGCCCCGTTATAAATACCCCGGTTGCCATGGTGCTGGCTGAAGCCGGAGGAATCAGACGCTGGAACGGGCGTCGGAAGGGCAACCACAGGCCGGGCGAGTGGCGGCCCTCGGTGGGCGGCGCAGGGCAGAGGTGCCGGGAGACCCGCGGGCGGGCACCCCGGCGGGAGCGGCGGGACCGGCGGGACCCTCCCTCGCGCCGCACTCACCTTCCTGAGAACGAAGCACTTGGGAGCCTGTCGCGACTTCCCAAACTGTGGTTCAGGTGAGAACTGCGGGTGATACCCACAGAGGGCGGGGCATTGTCCTCCTGCAAAGGGGTATGTGCTGTCTTCCAGGAGGCCCCCGAATTCCAGGGTGACTGCACCTGCGGGTAGAGCGGGGGGCCCGGAGCACAGCGGAGCCCCCCCCGCCTCTTCCAGACGCTCCCCCCACTCACCTCCTTCCGGGGTTCAGCGTGCTCGTCTGATGTTTTCAGTGGTATATAAACCATTTGAATGAGAGCCTTGAACACCCCGCCCCAAACGTTAGGGCGACGCCTGGTTAATTTTCAGCATCGGGGCCCGGAGGTGTCAAAGCGCCAGACCAGGGTCGGGGCACGCAGGTCTCAGGTCCCTTCGTCACTGGTAGTTATACGAAGGCTTTGGGGGAATAAGGGCTCTTCTGTGTCAGGTTGTGTTAAAAAGGAGAGAAATGGAAAAGCAGTGGCTCTGAATACAAAGTGGCCGCAGGACAAAGCCACCACCAACGAAGCCCTGGGACCCGGGGCGTCCTCCGGCTCAGGACACGCTGTCCATAGGCATTTGCTCCATCGGACCCCAGGGCCTCATTGAAGCAGGTGTCTAATCCCAAGGAGCAAAAGCAAACGGAGCCACTAAACCCCAGCCCTGGAAAATCAGGCCGGATGCAGAGCCCTGCTGATGATTCCCGCCACACAGGTGCCCTCAGGCGTGGCCACAGTGCCCGTCTGACGGGGCGGGTGTGGGGAGCCCGGGGCCTAGGCCTCTGCATTTCTAACCGTCCTCCCGGGGATGCCGGGGATGCCGGGCATGGGCCACACTGAGCGGCGAGGCTGTGGAGGGCTGGAAGCCGCCTCAGAACCGAAGCCACTCTGGTTGGCAGCTCTATGGGGTAAATTGATTTTTTAAAGAAAAACCTTCAGGCTGATCATTAAATCTAGAGGCAAATGGCTCTTTTCAACAATCTATTTAATGACAATCCAATGGCAATGCTGAAGCGCCTCTTTCAGGCTCCTAGAAATCCCCGATTTCAGGGCCACCACCCTTTGCATCTTTGAACACAAAGGCAGATACACACGTAAGGCATCCAGGATGCTAATGTCCAGTTTGAGTGCAATTCAGTTTCAAGGGAAAGGAGCACCACTTGGTGAGAACGTCATTCCTGCAGGAGAGCGTCGAGAGACCGACCCCTAGAGATGCAGGAACAGCTAATGCTGGTGGGTCGGTTCTACGTGCAGACGTTGAGGGAAACAACCCTCTTGCTGGTGGCATTCAGAAAAGTAAGGGAAAGATCCCCCCAATCCGAAACTCAGACGCAAAAAGGTGTTTGTGATGAATTACAGGTGACAAAGTCGCCCGTAACAGGGGCGGAAGGCCAAGCTTTCTCTAGAAAGGTGCTGGGCTTGATTTGAGATGAGTTATGCTGAGCTCACGCCCTTAAGAAGTTTGTAACCAAAGACCAAAAAGGGCAGAGCCGCTGACTTTCTTGTCCGAAGAAATGAGGTGAGAGGCTCTGTCACAGGGAACACCTGCGACGCGCCTAAGGGGGTCACAGGAAGCAAAGCAAGGTCTCACCACTGTAGAGATCACCGAGGACAAATGTATTCATGGCCCTTTTAACTTCATCACCGCTTCTAACCAGCAAAACTGCGACACCCCGAAGGCCAGTGCTCTGTGCCCGCTGAGGAAACCGGAGGTGCTTTTGGAGTCGTGGGGGGTCCTTACGGAGCACATCTGGGCCCCATCGCCTCCGATCGTTTTAAAGATGACCTTGGGTGCAAACGCCAGGCAGCCTGCACAGGTTCCGGACCGCGGTTCAGATGACGATAAATCCGCCCCGTGCACCTGCGGCTCTGCAGGGGGTGGGGGCCCGGTCCCCGGGTGCAAAGCGCTCATGCCGCGGGCGAAACAGAGCTAGTTCGCTGAGGAGGCTGAGGCCGGAGGGCCTCACAAGAGCAATGGTTTAAACACTGTCCGTGAGGTTCTGCTACGGAGGGAAAAAATTATTCCCAACCTCAAGACATTTTAAACCATATTTAATAGAAACAAATTTATAGTACAAGAGAAAACACATTTTATTTTGCTTAATATGTAGGTTTTAAGCCCATGTATACTTCATTGACTCTATTTTTACGGAGAGAAACGTGATGGTCACGTGTCTTTATGAAAGAGTGTTTGTGCCCCTGGAAACTGTCGGCTGTAACAAGTGGGCAAGTTATTCACTGAAAAATGTAAAAGGAAATCTCTTAAGGAAATAAAGTGAATGGATTGCATCTGTCTGCGGACATTTCTCTCTCCCTGCCCGTCCTGTGCAGGTGTTATTACCCAATTACATCTCCTGGATTTCTCCCCCGACTCTCATAGAAGAATTTTAGTTTAGATGAAGACAACTTAATTCTATATGTGTCTATGTATTTATCTCATATCCTAAGATAATTTAGGTTTATGTTACAAATAATGCTTATAGAAGACCTTACATGCAAGTGTCTAATAACCTTTACACGCCAAGTAAATAGGAACCAGAAAACCATTCGTGTGAACAACGGTCCCCACCCTCTCCCCAAACCCACGACTGTCATCATCACTTGTCCTGGACCCGGATGGAAAGACGCTGGACCGAACTCCTGCTGCAGCTTGACTTTTAATCTCCCCTTTAAGCAAACGAAACTAGAGTAGGATGACATAGGATACGACGGGGGTAATCTTTCGTTCACTAACCTCACCATGTATCTGACCACCTTGAAATGATATAACTTGCCTGGACTTTATTAAATTTCCTGCTTTGTGTCGTCTCAGGTTCCTTCACCTTCGGACCCAATTTAATGCTCAGGTGGCTCATTTCTTCCCTGAGTAACCACCGGTTTTGATGACTCTTATTTTCTGGGTTTTGGCCCCATTGCTTGAGCTACGTTTCACTGAGCCTTGTCGGTCTGCCTTCCTCTGCCTCATTGCTTTCCTTGACCTTGACTTCCGAGCTCAAGGACTCCCAGATCCCCAGGCCCGGACTGGACCCTCAGTTCTGCCCCGTTGTCTCCACCGTGAGCTCTGTCCCCAGGTCAAGCGCCCCGTCTTCCTAACCCACCTTTACCCGTGGCACCGACGCACGGAGGGCCTCGGACGCCTCTCAGCGAGGAGGCCCCGTCTCGAAGGCCTTGTAACTCAGGACCCTGGCGGGCGATGTGCGCACTGCGTTGGAGCCGCCAAGAGCGGGAGCAGCAAGGTCGCTGCTCACGTCATTTCTACTCCTAAGAACCCAGTTCGCCTGCTTCTAAAATCCGCCTCTTCTGCTCACTCGGATGACAAATAACTTGCTCCTCCCGCCGTGAAAACAGCGATGCTGGAAACGCGGGCCTCAGGCTGGTTCAGAACCCGATCCCACCAGGTTGAGACAGTGGATTTCTGATTATTAAACCCGCCGAGTGAGCGTGAGTATAACTTGCTGGGCCTTTGGATAAAGCCCAGCAGGTCCGCGGGATTGTCTCCCGCGCAGGGGACAGCAGGACTGGCGCGTCTCTCTGCCGCGGGAACATGTTCCTCCCGCCGCAAATGACTCCCCTTCTGCAGGGACCGAACCCCTGGGGCAGCTCGGGAAGCCTTTCCAGTCCTACGCGCACTAAATTTTTATTATAGAAAAGATAAGGGGAGTTTTTTATCTTCCTTCAGAAAAGTCTATCACAGCACTCGGTGCAGTGATTAGAGAGCTGGCGACTCCGTCTTTTGAATATAAAAGGAGAGGAAGGCAGCCTGGGGCCATAATCGCTGCTCAGCCGCTTTGGTTAAACAGAGGCTCAGAGAGAGTCCCCCTCACTTTAGCTCTTGGCTTAGGAAAGAAAAAAAGTCTTTGATCTTTCAGACCTGCATCGGCTCTGGGGCCCTTACGGACATTTTCGCCTCGGTGTGTCACCCAGAGAGGAGGCCTGCCGAGGCGCGGGAAGATAACAGGGAATCTTATATTTATATTTCACGTCCAGGAAGCAGAGTGGAAATTTAATTCCGTGTTTCCACCAATGCGTCACGCACGCCCTGCCTCCCGCGTCTTACCCAGGCCGTGAATTCTGTCTCCTGAGACCCGCTTGTAAATAACGTGACCGCTTCCACTTGAAAAGCACAGCCTCAAGATCATGCCTTCAATAGCAATTATTTTTGTTATTCTATAATTTTTGAAAATGTGCTCTGGCTCCACCATTTATTTATAAATAAGCCTCGGAAATGTGAAGCCCGTTGAACGCAGCAGAGGGAACCATTCAGGCCGTGGAGGAGCCCTGCGGGTTCCCTCTTCACGGGGTAGGAAGACCTGTAAGAGCTTAATTATCGTGGGTGCCGTTCATCAATGGCCTTTTAGAAGATGCTCGCTAAAGATATTTTATCCACGGTGAGGCAGGGTACACTGGATGCAGTAATGCAGCTAATTATTAGGACTCTTTGGAGGTTAACCTGCTAACTTAGTCTCACTTTAAAACATCATTGTACTAGTCAGTCCCGATGTGCGCAGACGACCTGCCGTGACAGCCACACGCCGGGCGCTCGGAGGGCGGGCGGGCGGCCAGGCACGTGGGTCCCATGTGCCCCAATGCCTACCCCAGCCTCAGAATCCCAGGGGGTCCTAGTTACACGCCGACGGATGAGCTAGTTAATTAGTAATTATTTACGTTCGGATTGAGATGGGCGACCTATTCCCCGGAACCGGGACCGCTCGCGCGGTTACCCAAGCTCGACGGCGCCGAGCTCAGCCGTCCCAGTGGAGCCGCCGAGTCCCGAAAGCCCTCTGGCTTTCAGCCCGTGTGGTCCGGACGCCGCAGCCCCCGATGGCAGTGCTGCCCTTTCGGTGGGAGGGGAAACCACGGTCACAGAAAAATGCTCTATTTGGGTCCCGTGTTTGCTTATCGGTCTTTACTTGTGATCCTTTCATGAATGCAAAATTAATCCATTTGCACTGTACAAATGAGGACCTACGGAAAAGCAAGAGTAAGAAAATAAAAATCACCCACAAACCCGTCAGCGAGACCCTCTCTTTGCAATTTATTATTCTATCCAAGCCCTTTCTCTATTTATTACCATTTGATTTTTTCAGAAAGAGATCATGTAGTGCACAGTTTTCTTAAATGTGCCTTTTATATAGCAAATGGCCATGTTATGAACTATGGCTCTACAGCATAATCTTAATTCACTGTATAATAGTCCAGGGGTAAGTGGGCCGTTATTTTTAAAAATTCCTTTTGATAGACACTAAGATTATATCGGTTTTCAGATTTAATAAATAAAGTTGAAAATCTGCAAGTAGCCCTGTTTCTTTGGCTGTCTTTACACAGAGCTGTTAGTTGGCGAAAGCCCGTGTCCCGTGAGGGCTCAGCTTGCGTCAGGCCCCACCCACTAGCCGGGGTCAGGAACCTCCAGCCCTCAGGCCACATAGGTCTGGCCCTGCCACGGCAGCCTCAGGCGGGACTGGAAATTCAATGACTCTAGGAGCTTTTTCCATAGCTAATTTTTAACTTGATAATTTCGTATGGCCCTCAGAAGGTGTTATAAATAGCCAAATGGCCCTTGGCAGAAAGAAGGTTCCCCACCGCTGACAGGGGAAGGAGAATCCTCCACAGAGTGAGGGCCCTGCCTCTGTGTTATTTATTGTTTTCACATATTGTAATGACGGCCATCGTGGCGGGTCCCACTCTCCGTGAAATCCCAAAACACCTTCCACCGACAGGCTTTCACAGTGTGGCCTGGGCGCCTACCACCAGGAGTTTGCTCAGTTTACATCTGAGTAGGCTTGTGGCCCCGAGAAGGTGACCCTACGTGGCATTCGGGGGCATGCAACAGGTCGCCTGCAGGGCCCCCTGGAGAGGCTCGTTCCTGAGTTCGCCACGTGCTGAGGAGCAGAGAGGCCCCTCGGGCGGTTGTGTCCGACACTCTGCCCCCGCCCCAGTGAAGCCGATGATAGCCAGCGTCGACCAGCAGGCATGTGAGTGACCCTCAGAGTGACCTGGGTCTTCCTGCTGTTGGCCACTGCGCCAGATGCACCAGCGACACCACCTACCGGAGCCCAGGCAGGGTCCAGAACCACCGGTGCCAGGGATGAAGCGACGGGGGCTTTTCAGAGCCACTGATTTTGAAAACAGTTCTGACGCAGACGTAGATGGAGCCCCACAGAAGACTAAGCGCAGGCATCTCAGGATGAAATTCCTCGCTCCCTTTCCAGCTCCAGCAGGCAGGCTCTGCAGCCCACCGAGAAATTAAAGAAGATACGTTTCCCTAGTCACCAGCGGCTGCGTTCTGACGGGAGTTAGGAGATTCCAAAGGAAATGTATGTCCAACAGTCGTATCAACTGTTAGAATCAATGCATGTTGATAAAAACAAACAAACAAACAAAAAAACACCAATGGAAGGGATGCAAGATCTTCCATAATTTTCAAATAAATCAAGGTAACACATTCTACGTGATTGTAGAGTTTGAAATTTAACTCTAACAGCCCTTTTCTTCCCTGACCAAGATGGACTCGCAGGGACGAGATGGCGCCTCCCACCTGACACATCCAGAAAGGAAATAAGGAACAAAATACACGAAACATTGATTCGAAGACGTGGTTTCAGGCCACAAGAGAGCAAAAGGCCCCCGGAATGTCTGCAGGAAGACACTCTGTCAAGGGAGTGGATTCGGGTAACGGAGCCGCCGTCTTTCTTCCCTCCTCCCCCCAAAAAGTGTTTCTTTTTTCCAGTTTTGACCATCAAGCTAATCTACTGGAATTTCACGTGTTCTATGTTTCAACTATAGAAAAATGACCTTTTCCAGTTGTTCCCAGCTGCAGCTGTGAGAAGCTGAAATTAATATCGCTGCTAAATGTGGCCGGAGCTGGAGAAATGCCAGGGCGTCCACTTGGGCGCACGCGTCCTGCCCAGGACCCGAAAGGGCAGCTGCTCAGGCCGTTCGCTAGAGGGACAAGTGCGTCGGGGAGCTGCCCCCCAAAGTCTGAGCCCCTGCATCCTCCACTGGGTTTTCATTCCTGTCAGTATCTGTCTGTTCACCTTTCCCGTCCTCACTGTGTTTCCTGAGCGTTGACTTGTCGGCCAAGACTCCGCCTGAGTGAGAAGCTGTGCAACGGGGAACCTGCACGCACCCCGTGGCAAACCCGGGGTGCTGACACCACCCACGCCTGGAACCTGCACACACAGCGCATCTGGAACCTGCACACACGGCACACCGGGGGCCTGGACACTATAGCGCGCCCGGGAACCTGCGGCCACAGCACGTGTGATGCTCTAGGCCCTGGTCTCTTTCCAGACTATGCCATCTGCTTTGGCAGAACGCAGACAAGACTCAGCGCAACAGATGCCTTACCTATGACACCGTCCTCGTTCTACACTAAAAAACAGAAAATGGCATAGGTCCCGCCTGGCCGGGCGTGGCTCAGCGGTTGAGCATCGACCTAGGATCCAGGAGATCGCAGTTCGATTCCTGGTCAGGGCGCAGGCCCGGGTTGCGGGCTGGATCCCCAGTGGGGGGCGTGCAGGAGGCAGCCGATCAATGACTCTCATCACTGATGTTTCTCTCTCTCTCCCTCTCTCTTCCTCTCTCTGAAATCAATAAAGACATTTTTTTTTTTTAAATGCCATAGGTCCCAGAGATGTCCACTGGGGGAGCTGTGAGACTTTTCTGTTTACCTGTCTATCCCCCCACTAGATGGTGACTTTTTCAGTGAAGGGCCAGGTGATCCACCTTTATCCACAGCCCAGGCCTGTGATTGTCTGTGCCCTGCCTCTGTGTGTGTGTGTGTGTGTGTGTGTGTGTGTATCATGCCTGTGTGTGTGTGTATGTATGTACCATGTCTGTGTGTGTGTGTGTGAGAGAGAGAGCGAGCGAGCTCCGGGAGGTGTGGGCTGAGGAGTGGAAAAGAGCGCAGCGTGATTTTCTTTGATTTGGAAGCATCTAGAGAGAATGTGTGTGTGCGTAGGGTACGGAAGGAGGGTAATTAAATGTCTGATGCAATCTAGCGCCATCCCCTTCCTGCTCCTTTTCCGTGTTTGCTCTGAATCACAGCCTGCGTTCGGCCTGCACCCTGTGCTAAGCATTTCTGATGGTTTTGGCAGGTTTTCTGATGAAGTACCAGGTGTGCAGGAACCAGAATAAGGCCTGCCAGGTCCTATCCACTCACACCTTTACACTGACAAAAATTGGCATTTATTCCTTATGGGAGAGCCCTCACTGCCTGTGTGCTTTTCTATTCACAAGGGGACAGCAAAGAACAGAACAGCCCACGTGTGGAACAATTAATGAGCGGTTGCCACATACTGATACATAGTATCTCCGACTGGCTACAGACTCAGTTTGTAACTGTATCAACGCCACGTACGCCACGTCCTCCTCACGCATGCATTTTTTAACACACACCCCTCCCATCACAAACACAGATACTGCTGCCCAGCGAACAGTCAGCGTAACATGTACACGAAGCAGGGGGCCCCCATCTCCACCGCCCCCGCTCCCCTAAGCACCCTGGGCCTCTCTCCTGGATGGCTCTCTCAGGAATTCTGATTGTAGGAGAGGAGAGCAGCAGCAGGAAGGACATACTTTATTTTCGTGCCCACTGCCTGTAGATCGCTACTCACGTTGCTCTAGGAAAGAAGTGTTTACAAACGCATCACGATCCAGCAGGCCTTCAATTGCAGGACTATTAGCCGTTCTTATTGGCGGTTGTCAGCCAGGCCCCTGCCTGGCAAAGGTCAGGGCTTTGCATTTGTAGTTTCTCACATGATGAATAATAACAAATAACGGACTGTGGGATTTACAGGGCTGCCGAGATTTCTTTCTCGTATCTGCAGACTGGTTGCCGGTTTTATACTTTCTTTGCTGGCACCTGACAAATCAGTTCATATTTATTTCACTTTTTTTTTTTTTAATCCCAGAAAGGAAATCTGATTGGGGAAATCACTGTGCAGAAGAACAACTCCAAGCAAATTGTATTCCGTGTAGAAGTCGCCACGTGATATTTCGTGCCCTTAGCCACAAGCTGGAAGACACTGGGCTCTGCTCACAGGAGTCAGGAGATCAATGGGCCCGAGGTGTCCAATGGTCCCTCCTCCGTTTCCACACGAGCCTGTGGATCTGAGTCCGAAAGCAGAGAGGCTGGGCTTTCTCTGCTTAGCAGTCCACTGACTGAAGCAGTCACCTTACCCAGAGAAGAGACAGAGCCATCTCCACGCCCTGCCATGGACTCTGCCCCTCCCAGGAAGCATCCGGACCCCGCGGCAGGTCCCATTGGAAACATCCCAGGCAGGTGACCACCTAGTCACTGGGCAAGTGCATGGGAGTCATACCGACCACTTCTGGGAGCTGCCCCAGAAGACACTGGGCTCTTATGGGCCCTGCTCTCTAGCTCATGGATTTGGGGTGTGTAGGTGACAGGCTCTGAAGCTCCCCACGGGCAAGGGCTTCCAGACGTAACAAAACACACCACCCTAGGGTTTAGCAGAGAAGATGTCTGAAAAGGGAAACATAGATGAATGTAAAAAGGTCTTGGGGTCGTTGCAAGAATTAAGCACAAAAGCCTTGCATGCTACATGCTCAGCGCTTTCCTTGCTGTCATTACTGTCAGGAAGAGCATGATGTGTGAGGAGTAGGACTCAGCACACGTGTTCCCGTCTGCTCCGCAGCCAGCCCCCCACTCACCGCACACAGCCGGACACCGCTACAGGACCGGGCTGTAGGAGACAATTTGCAAAATGGGTTTACTCAGTCCTCAGAACCAGCCTATGAGACCCATGATCACCCTCACATGTAGGCACAGAGACACCCCACATGTCACCAAGAATCCCAGGGCCCCCGAGACAGGGTCTGGGACCCCCCAGCGTGGCTGCCTTCTGAGCAAACCCCGCCCAACTGCTCCCCAAACTCTGCCTACAAAGCAGGACGAGAGCCATAGAGAGGTCAAGGGGGCATGTAGAGAACACAGCATAAAATAGCAGAATCAATCTAAACTAACCACTAATCACCACAAAAGAGGGACTCGAGTTAGGAAACAACGTATGTGATTGAAGTGTACAATTCCGAAATCCTCAGCTATTTATAAGATATAGAAATGAAACACAAGAAAACACTATGAAAGTAAAAGATAAAACAATACTAATCAGACAAGATCTTTACATAAAATTAATAAAAACTTCAGGGAATAACGTCCAACTCTACAAGAAAGGAAAATTATATAATGATAAAAATACTTAATTCAATAGGAACAGCAAGAAATTCTAAACATGGATGCACTCATTAACATGCCTCAAATTATATAATGAAAAAAGAAACAGAGCTCCAAGGAGAAAGTGAGTCTTCCATTACATAAGAGAATTTAGCATTTATCTCTAAAATAGGTAGATAAAGGTTAAAAAGAAGACTAAAATAATAATAAAAAAAAAGCTTGAACTAAAAGCAGCAGGAGCTATATTTTTAAATAGCCACACACTGAGAATTTTAGAAAATTAACATATAAAGATCTGAAATAAGTGACATTTCAAAGAATGACAGACTGAAAATCAGGTCTCGGACCTGAGTACAATTAATTAAATTAGATCATGATCCAGAAAGGAAGCAAATATCTAATAATTATGGAATAAGCAATTTTCATAACTCAGGGATGAAAGATGTCCATTAGGTTAAAATACATACATATTTACAGACATGCATATTTAAGGCTATAAATTTACCCCAAATCGCTTCCATAGCTGCACTGATGGCTGAAAATCAATCTGCTTAAGAAGTAGAGATGGGAAGTAACCAAAAAATAAACTAATTAAAAACAAAAGGAAGAAAATAATATTCAAAACAGAAATCTTCAACAGGAAATTAAGTAGTGAGTAGGAGTAATTAACAAAGATAAAAAAATGCAATTTTGATCAATATGTCCCTAAAATATGCAAACTGCTCTTTGACTGTTAAGAATATTTAAAAAGAGCAAGACAACGAGAGCTGTTGTAGATATTAAAATGATGGTAAAGAATATTATTAATAATGCTACATCAATGAATTTATTTTTTATTATTTTATTTTAAAAATCTTTATTGTTGAGAGTATTATAGATGTCCCCCCATTTTCCTCCCCTTTGCCTCCCTCCACCCGGCTCCTGCCCCTCCCCAGGCCTTCCCCACACCGTGTCCGTGTCCGTGGGCTGTGCGTACATGCACGTGAGCTCTCTGGTTGATCTCTGCCTGCCCCCTTCCCTCTGAGATCCCCCTTCCCTCATGAAGCAAGGCTGCTCCATGCTTCCAGGCCTCTGACCCTATTTTGTTCATAATTTATGGCAAGAACCTTCTCTGCCTGGACGTCTCTGCACGGCGTCTCCTGTACGCAGCGTGCCTTCCTGTCCCTGGGTTGCACGGCTTTCCTTTCCCTCGCCTCGCACTACCGGACAGAAGGAAGGTGTTTGAAAAACCGTTTCGTCTGTTAAAGGCAACAGCTTGCTTTTAGAACAGTGCGCGAGGCCCTGCGTGTCTGCAGACACCGGTGCGGGGGGCGTAGGCGTGGACGTGTGCGCCTGGGCTGGAGCCCGCAGGCGGCACGGGCGCAAGGAGCCGCTTCCTGGCTAGAAGGGGCCGAATCCACCTGACACACAACCCACACGGCCCCTGCGCAGAAAGGGAACCCAGGGGGAAGGCGCGTGGCTCTGGAGGGGCCCCGTTTCCACCCTGCAGTTGCTTTTGGGGACACTGATTTTAAGCTGGTTATTCAGAAACGAGACTCAGGGAGAACCTCTGCCCTCCCGTCTCTCCTGCCCGAGAGTCAGATGGAGAAACCTGCCTGGGGAAGGGAACCTCAGGAGCAGCCTCCGCCTCCCGAGTCAGTGCGGGAGACAGTGGGCTGCGGACAGGGACCTGCTGGCTGGGTCCCCCGTGTCCCATGGTTTCTGAGCGGCCCAGGCTTTCCCTGCCCTGTGTGCTCAGCTCTTCCTGAGCTACCTGGAGGTCGCCCCCCTCACTTCTGAAACCTAAGACCCTGTCCCCCCTTTTCTCCTGTGTCCAAATGTCTCCCAGTGTCCAGATATGTACCCCAGTGTTGCCTCGCTGTCATTGCAATTTTCGTGCTTCTGTGAATCCCCCACGTATTAAAATTTTATTTTCTCCTGTGAATCTGTCTCTTAATTTGATTATTAGACCAGCTAGAAGAACTTGGAAGGTGGGAAAAGGAATATTAATTCTTTTAGCCCCCACAGCACTTGCTTCATGACAAATTATGCCTCCTTTTATTTGCTAGTAAGTTTCATAAAAATCTCATTTCAATTTAGCATAACTCATTAAGGCTGCAGCGTAATACCATTAAGTACTTCTAGAACATTCTGGCTGGTACTCAGTCGAAAATTATCCTAAATATGGGGACTAAAATTAAGCCCACGGATGCACACCCAGCTGGCCACGCTCAGGCACTGGGGAGTTCCCATTGACGACATTGCCTTTTTTACTTTAGATCTGCTCTTTTCAGTGTCGGAAGCACCACAGACGGCCTGGTCGGTGGGGAAAGAGGCTTGTAAGAAACGCGGGTGCGGAAAACACCGGCGACTCCGCGGTACCACCTAGAGCCTCAGAGGATGGTTACAATCATCCCAATAGACAAACACTCCTTTACTCTCCCGGGAGTTCAGAGGGCTTGGCGGAGGGGAAATGTCTTCTCTTCTCCTTACATCTCATCAGTATAACCCTGGATTCATTAAACCTGCGCTGTGCCCAGGGCCCGCGCCTTTACCCCGGCACATTTCCCAGAAACGCCCCTGCCTTCCAATTGCGGGACCACTAAGACCGCACTGGGAGAGCTGGAGGATGACAGTCCTGCTGTTGACACTGTGGAACTCAGCCCTAGGCCTGTCAATATCTTTTTTTTTTAATTAAAAAAAATATTTTGTATTGATTTTTAGAGAGAGAGGAAGGGAGAGGGAGAGAGAGAGAAATATCAATGATGAGAGTCACTGATCGGCTGCCTCCTGCACGCCCCCGACTGGGGATTGAGCTCAAAACCCCGGCCTGTGCCCTGACCAGGAATCGAACCGTGATCGCCTGGATCCTAGGTCGATGCTCAACAGCTGAGCCACGCTGGCCGGGTAGCCATCAATTTCTGATTACACATCCTGGGGAAAGGTATTTAAATACATTACATCAGATAAGATTTTATTAAATATAGGGAAATATTCAACTGGACATTTAAGCAAATGCATCTTAAATACAAATTTTAAAAAATCTATGTTTTCAATGCCAAGTAAAACGCACTAAGGATGAGCAAAGGAAGAAACACAAAGCACCCGTTATTTTCCCCCTGGGGTTCCTTTCCCTGAAAACCCGCTTCTCCACCTCAGGCAGGCTGGCCGTCCCTGGGGGTCTGCCTTTTAAGAAAATCTCCCTTTCGCCTGGGGTTGCCCAGAGCTATCAGTGGTCCCTGTCTGCTCTGAATTAATGCCATTGATAAGCAGTAAAAGGGAGAGATGTTGGCAATATATGATTATGGATTAAATGATGCAGTTTCAGGGTCAGTTCTACAGAAAGCACTTAGGCGGAATCTGACACGTGAAGACGAATGGAAATGAGCCCGAGCCGGCGTCCTCACAGCCCCGCCGGCCGATCCCAAGGCTCTGCTGCCCCCTGCTGGCGGCGCGGAGACGGAGCCCGGGCGCCGCTCCTGGTCCGCCGGGGCTCGCTCCCTAAGAGGACACCTCCCGTTCTGGTCACGGGTGCGAGAGCCTCGCAGGCCTGCCAGGTAGGCCTCTTTGGTGCCCGCTCCCCTCCAGCAGCAGACACGCAGAAACGCGGGGAAGCGTATCCCGGACTCGAGTGGTGTGTTGTGTGTCGCAGGCACACGGGTGCTTGGTTTAAACTAATGGATACGGTTCAACAGCACGCCCGCGGGAGCCGGGCGCCGGGAGAGGCAACCGGCCGCATGCGAGGCTGTTCTTTACCTTGTGCCTTTGTGGCTTAGCCTCTGCCTCCCCTGCAGTGAGTAAGCGCTCACTTTGCATTTGACACCTGCCTGCGGTTAAAATCCGAGGGGTTCACACGCGTGGCCGGGCCGAGGCTGCTCTTCCAGCTCCCCCTTTCCAGTCTCGGAGGCGCTGAAAATACATTTGAGCAGGGTTTCTAACCACCCCACCCCCAGCTGACTTGGAGGGTGATTCCTCCCTAGAGGCTGGCTGCTACCTTTAGGTCCAGGTGAAATTTCTGTTGTGCCTTCAGCTAATTTGGGCTGTGAAAAGTACACGGTTCTGACACCAGAGCCCCGAGAGGTGAGTGCGGCGAAGGGGGGGAGACCCCCTGGAGACAGAGCCTCAGATCAGAGCTCTGGGCGCTGCGCCCTGGGCACTGTGGTCTCGGCCCCTCTTGGGGTGTCCCTCCCTGCCCCTTTTGGGGTGTGTGGCTTGCTCTCACCGCATCAGACAGAAGGCGCGCCTCCGGGCAGAGCTTGGGCTCCTGGGGTGGAGCGCAGTGGACTCGTGACGGCGTGGGGGCTGCCGTCCCAGGGCCCCCAGCTGCATCCCAGCCGCAGGGGGAGGAGAGGAGGGATCAGGGGTCTTTCCCTGGCCACAGAGACTCATTCGGATGTTGTGATAACACCCAGCGGGTGAGCAGAGAGAACCACCCCGAGGGGCTCACAGAGACAACACTGTTTTCTCCATGGAAAAGAGGAGCTGGAGGCAAGGGCTCCTCTGGGAAATAAGCTTTAAGAGTTTATAAATATCTGGAGGTTACACCGTCCTCGATTGCAGCGCTGCTCTGCCTCTCCCTCGGTGCACTCGGAGAGCTCAGCTTCTTTATTTGGGTCTGTAATTCCCTGGGTCCTTGGCCAATGAATATGTATATTAGAAGGTAATAAATATATTCTTTCCCTGCTATCCTAATAAAATGAATTAGATGAAGCATAGCCCCCCAAGATCAGATATTTCTGAAACAAATGTCATAGAGAGAAGGGATGAACGTCCCACTGGTCTGAGCTGACGAGGCGCAGGGACACCCTGAGCAAAGGGAAAAGCAGTGTATCCGATGTACCAGGGAGCGTGGGGCCCGGTGAGAGCCTCGCAGGTGAACCGCCGGCCCGGAGAGTACCGGGCGCCGTGGGCCCGCGCCCAGGAGCTCGGCGAGGGGGTCTCATGGTCCCTGTTGCGGCCCAGGGCCCAGTTTTCCCTTTCCCACCGGAGGCGAAGCCTGGACGGTTACTCCTCTGTGTGATATACGGGTTACACCCAATCACCACTGAAACAAAACATCCTGCGCGTCCCGGGGCCCCTGCCGGCCCTTTCCATCTGACCTGGGCGAGGTGGGGTTTCAGAAGCTCGGGGGGGAAACGACAGCCGGCCACACCCTCGGTTCCAGGCGTCACGTAACCAGTGAGGGCTTTTCCCTTCGGTTCTTTTTTCCTCGTGAGTATGTGTGTTTATTACGAGACACTAATGCAGATAGATTGTGTTCACTATTTTTTACTTAATACTATGGAGCTGGGGTTTCCTACGTTATAAATGTATGTGAAACCCAATAACTGGACCTATGGATTCTTTCCATTTTCTCTCAGAGGCCTAACAAATAAAAGTTTACGTTAGCATTTGTCCATATTTCTGGTTATTTTCCTGGGCTACATTCCCGACAGTAGAGATCCCGGCGTAAACGGTAAGATGGTGCAAATGACTTTGACATGCAGCCAAAATCCTTCCATAAATGAGCGTGGACCCTTGAAAACGTATATAAAAGTACTAACTCGTTTATCATCTTTCGTTGTATTTTTAATCTTTGTACTTTAATTTGGCTAAAACTGGTTAGCGGGTAAGGCGAGCTATTGGGTTTGGTTTCCCTGGTCTCCCCAGTAGAGAAGATCCCCGGGGAGTTGGGGTACAGTCCAGGGCCCGGGAGCAGGCTCCGTGCAGGGGAAGCTGGCCTTCGGGGCCCGGGGAGCGCGGTGCCGGAGCCGGGGCGGCTGGGCGGGTCCATTGTCGCCGTCGGCTCCCTTGAAGCTGGACAGGAAGCGACAGAAAATATCTAGAAGCCCAAAAACCATGTAACCGGTCTGACCAGGATGCCACGGCCCCGGCATCGACGCTCTGATTTGACATCGTTTTTCACTGTAATTTTTCACCAAGCGACCAAACTAAGCGAATCATAACCTGGAACGATCCACCAGCCCCGCAGAACTAGGGTCTCTGTTCAGCATTTGCAAAGACCCAAGGTAACAACGGTCACCAGCTGAAAGCGCCGTGGTCCCTGGGCTCTGCTTTCTAGAGGCCTCGCGTGTGGGAAGACGGCCTGTGATCGCGGGCACACGCGTCCGTAGGGGGCGACCGCGTCTCCCCAGAGCGGCGCCGGGAGGGCGGAAACGGCAGCTCCCGCGGAATCGGGCAGGTGGCGAGCTGGCCCCGGGAGGCCGACGCCCGTTCCCAACGCCCCTTCCCTTTAGGGGCAGAACCCGAAGCTACTTACTTATTAAATTTTATTTTTGACTAGACAGGCTTTCCCTAAGATTGTTTAGGAAACCTTTTTTTTCAGATTAAAGTTACGTCACCGATTTAAAGGCGAACAATTCGGATGTAACGTGATTATCGGGAACTCGGCCTCTCGGTCAATCAGCAGGTCTTTCCTGGGAGGGTGTTTGCCGCAGTGAAGACGGGACGATCCGTCCCCGCGCCGCGGGGGGCTGCGGGCTGGGAGAGCGGGGGTCCGTGGGCTCTGCCGGCACCCGCGTTCCCTGCAAACCCTCGGGAAACGGGGTTCCGACGCCGTGCCCTGTGACCCCGGCCGGGGAAGCTGTTCTGTGCGCCGGGCTCCCTGCTGAGCACACGGAGACCCGATGACAAATTGCCAGGATTACGTTCCTTTAACGTACCCTGCAAGGACCGGCGACGGCGACAGCGATTATCCTGCAAGGATGGAAACGGAAGGTCGTTTGGATCTAAAAGACCAGGCGTCGTCCGGCGTGTCCTCCGGGTGAGTTGATTTTTGGCGGCGGGGGGCCGACAGGGAGAAGGGCCGAGGGAGGCGCTGGCCTGCTGTCCCCGGGGACGCAGACGGGACCGTGGCCGTCCCTGCTCCCTGCAGACAGCGGGCCGTGGGCTCTGCCTGAGGCTTCTCTCAGGTGTCGAAACCGAGGAGGGAAGCTCTGCGTCGGCCGCCGGCTTCCAGGGTTCCCGGCCACCTGGCGACTTTGGGCAAATGGACCCCGCAGACCAGCCTCGTGGACCCAGGACTCCCCTTCTGACGAATCTCAGGCTTGGTTATTAAAAACTATGATTTGTGGGTCAGCAGCAAAATTATCAGCGATGGTGACGTCTTCCCACGAGGGAGTGTCGGCGTGAGGAGGACGGTCGGCCACGTCACCGCCAGGCGCCAGCCCCGGGGGAAACGCTGCCCTTGGGAACAGGGGGCAGCCCTGGCCGCGTGGCTCTGTTGGCTGGAGCGTCACCCCGTCACCCCGTCACCCCGTCATCCCGTCACCCCGTCACCCCGTCACCCCATCACCCCGTCACCCCGTCACCCCATAATCCCGTCATCCCGTCACCCCGTCATCCCGTCACCCCGTCACCCCATCACCCCGTCACCCTGTCACCCTGTGACCCCATCACCCCGTCACCCCATCAACCTGTCACCCCATCACCCCGTCACCCCGTCATCCCGTCACCCTGTCACCCCATCACCCCGTCACCCCATCACCCCGTCACCCTGTCACCCCATCATCCCGTCACCCCATCACCCCGTCACCCCGTCACCCCATCATCCCGTCACCCCATCACCCTGTGACCCCATCGCCCCGTCCACCAAAGGGCTGCGGGCTCTGTCCCTTGCCGGGGCACATGCGGGGGCAGCCGACCGATGTCTCCCTCTCTCTCGAATCAATAATAAAAAATAACAAGCGGAGGACTGAAGAGCGGCCCCGCTGTGCCCGTCACTGCCGCGGGGGCCCCTTCTCCTCTCACTCCTGGGTCGGCCCCGCCAGGCGGCTCCTGACGGAGTCGCTGTTGGTACCGAGAGGATGGGGGAGGACCCGGCCCCACAGCGGGACAGGGACGTGCCCCTGCCCGGCCCCCCGCAGGCCCTCGGTGAGCCCTGGGTGCGAGATGAAGACTCAGGGCCGACGGTCCAAGGGAGGCTGTTCCCAGGGCCCTTCTCTCTTTTCCAAGAAGCTCCGGGAGGAGCGGCCTCCGAGCATCCGACGCCCCCCACGGGACCTGCCTCGGGACCCCCCCCCCACACCGGCCCTGCGGCTCCCGTCGTCCTGGGGGGGCCTGCGGCCTCTGCGATGATTAACCCGGGGGCGGAGCAGGTGCAGACATCTCTCCGCGTCTGTCCTGCGCCTTCGGCGACGCCGCGTAGACGGGCAGGAACCAAGAACCCGAGACAGCGCGTCCTGGAAACTCGCGGCGGCGACGCCGGGGAGCCGGGGCTGGCATTGGGCGGCAGAGAGGACGGCTTGGGGCTAGTTCCCAGCCCTGTTAGGAGGCCTTCAGCGCGATTTCCCCCGAGCCCGGAGTGAAGGGGCCGGGGCTGCGACGGCAGGGACGCGTCACACAGAAAGCGCTGGCGTCCGCGGGCCACTCGCCTGCCCGTGAGCGCGTCGCTTCGCTCTCCGAAAGGCCGGCGATTCCGTCCACAAGGCAGAGAATGGCGTCTCCCTAAGAACTTCTGGAGGGATTCGGTAGGACACTTACACAAAGAGCATTTAATAAATACCGGTTCCCACTCGAACCACAAGTTACGTTCCTCCTTGGAAACCCCTTCAACTGGCCGGTGAACCCCGATCGTCCCCGGGCCACGCGAGCCTGACGAGTGACCCGGCCCGGGGGACTCGGGGGGAGAAACCTGAAGAGGCTCTGCCCGGCCCCACGGGCAAAACCGAAACATCGAGGCGCGTAAACCACGGTGGATTTAACACAGCAAACGCTGGCGTGATGTCTCCTCATTCCAAAAACACTAAAATAAATGAATAAATGAGCTTTCTGTTCACCTTGTCAGGAAACTACAAAAGCGACTCATTAGTTTGAAAACTAGTAAAAAACAAACAAGCAAAAATGCTAAAGAAAATCAGTCCTTTATCTCGCCTTTCCTCTACGAGCCCGGTCACAGCATAACCCAACGTGACGCGTTCTCTTGCCAGAAGTGCTCCAGCTAATTAAAGAAGGATGCATAAATGAATAATAATGAGATTGTCACCATCTTGTGAAACTGTGGTCCGAGGTTACAAACACCCTCATGAACACTTCTCATCACAAAGGGAGGACAGCCCCTCGCCTTCCCGGCGCAGCGACGCTCCCTGGGAAGCCATCCTCCCGAAGTCTGGCTTCAAATTAAGCCGTTAGGTCTCGCTGCCGACTCCCGGGAGAGTCAGGGCGAGATGACATCTGAAAGGGCACCGCAGGGACGCAATTAACAGCTTCCCCACGACAGTCCCCACGGAAGGACAGGGGACCCAGATCCATCAGCAAGCAAAACCGCAAGGAAAAGAAACGAGCCGGGCGTTCGCGTGGATTCAGAGAGACTTACGGGCCGGGCCCACTAACGGCGATGCCTGAGTGTTACTGGGATACGGACGCCAAGCCTAAAATTCAAAATTATGGGACCATTGAACACGGGCCAGCTGGTTGTTAATGTTGAAATTTATTTTTATTTTTTAGGTAGATAGTGGTATTCTTACATTGCTTCAGGATCCTTACCTTCTAGAGGGATGTGCCGAGAGAGTTACGGAGGAAAGAACATGATGCTTTGCCTTGGCTTCAAAGTAAACCCGGATGGAGGGACCGTGCGCGAGAGGGGGCGTGTGCCGCTCTGCGCAGATAAAACAAGATTAATCATGAGTTGGTAACTTTTGAAGTTCGGGGATAAGCATGCAGTACCTTCCTCTCCTCTTTTATGTGTTTGAAATTTCCATCATTAAAACACCACAGACGGATGTGAAGACCTTTGAAAAATGAGAGACTCCTCGGCACACTACCTCCCCTTTGTAACTTGGCTCTAAGCTGCAAAAGCCGCTTTTCCCGGGTGGCTCTCACGTTTCTTTGTACTCACCTGAGGATTTGTTTATTGGTTTTAGAGAGAGAGGCGGGGGGGGGGGAGAGACATCGATCAGCGGCCCCCATACTCGCCTGGGCTGGGGATCTAACCCGCAGCCAGACACCTACCATGCGCCCGACTGGGAATCGAACCTTCAGCCTCTCAGCGCGCAGGGCGAGGCCCCAACCAACCGAGCCCCTGGCCAGGGCGCCCGCACATTGACCTCGTCTTACAGCCGCGTCTTTGCCTGGCTGTCCCCAAAAGAGACTGTCCTTCTGTCCGTGTCCACTCCTGTGTGGAGCTCACATCCAATAGCATTTCTTCTTCCAAGGTCTCTCCCCAGACCCAGCAAGTACGAACTGTGACGCCTTTCATCTGTCCATGTCGTCCGTCCACGGCCCCCGGTTACGGCATTGGCCTCCCGCTCCCTGTTTGCGTGGCCATCGGCGCGCCCGCCCCACCCTGAGCCCCCGACAGCAGGCCCCAGGGGCCACGGATTTTACATTTCAGGTCCCGAGGGGACAGAGCTGCTGGGGGGGGGGTCTCCGAACCCAGCATCAGCGTCTCCCCGCACTAAGGTCCTCGCGGCCTCCCGAGAACGCCGGGCTATCCCGCTCGGCCACCGGCGGCGTGTCTGGGGCTGGTCTGAAAATACTGGGACTCGGAAACCTCTCTGCCTGAAACTTTGTTTCCCTCTTTACCTGCAACTTTGTTTCCCCTCTTTACCTGCAACTTTGTTTCCCTCTTTACCTGAGGAAAGTATCCTTGAAGCTTTTCATGACAGAAACACAGCCTTCTCCCATTTGATACATTAGCACTTAGCTAATGGATGTGTTTTTCACATTTAACTGCTCAAGTAGCGAAAACAAATTGTATACAACAGTAATAACTTTCCTCTTCTCCGTTTTTACCTATCCTCAAAACATTAAACAGTGTCTGGAATAAAGTATGTAAATAACATGAAAGGCCAAAAAAAATGAACTCGATGACATTACAAAACGACAAATGCACTTTTCTATTTTATATGCAGCAGAGTACATATTTCAAAATCTTAGAGGAAAATGAAATAATTTCATTTATACAAAGAACGTAATGCTGATTAGGTTTAAGTGTCTTTCATACATTATTATTACAAATATGAAGAAAATGATGTATATCTGAAGCATTCAATGTAATTTCACTCTATAACACAAGTACGAACGCTGCAAAAACTGGCCCAGCGGCCCCCGAAAGCTTCCCCTTGCTTCACTGGCCGGCAAGGCCACCTTTCCTCTTTTATCTCTACGATTCCTTCCTCTGCAGCCCCTCAGCGCAACTTCATGAGACGCTGGGTCGAATAGTTTCGTAAAATAAGAAATTAGGAAGTAAGTGGCATCACATCACTTTCCAACGGAAAGAGAAATAGTCACCAGCCCAGCGATTTTCCTAAGACGGCATATGCTCCGGGAATCAAGCTGAATGTACAGTATGGAAAAACTAATGGACACTTATCATCACTTATATGGTGATGGATTCTCCAAGTATCAACCTATATTCTACCATCAGGTGGAAAGGCAAGAAAACGTTGATTACTGGAGAAATAAAGGCTCAAAAGGGTGAAAGCTTTAGGATGAATACATGAGAATATAAGGATATCCTGTGGATTTCAACTAACTTAACAATAATGAAAAAATTAGACTATTTAAATCACAAATCCTGCTGAGAAAATATCTAGACATTGAACTGTGCTTAAGTAGGTAAGTAGAGTTTTCCTGATATTAATAATAATAATAATGCAGAGGAGGCTGCCCCTTATCTGTAGATTTTCTACAGGGCATGGTAATGAGAGGAAATCATAGAATTTAATACAAATATGAATTTGAATCTGCATATTTCTTTACTGCTTCTAATAAAACTAGTTTTTAAAGTAACTTTTTCGTACCAACTTTCATATGTAAATTCCTATATTGGTTGCTGTGCTGTAATGGGGAAAAATTCTTTAGCAATATAAGCCAAAGAACTTGGCTTCAAGTGCGCTGATTTGTAAGCGCTTTGGCGGTTCTTCCTAAGCCAGTATCCGTTCCTGTTATTAAGTTCCTAGCGATCTTGCTTTGAGGGAACAGGTGAGTGTCCTGCACCAACCTGGGCCTGGGGGCGGGGCCCCAATGCCCCCTGGGGGTGGAGACTGTGGCGCAGGTTTAGCTGAGGACACGTTGCACTTGCCTCACCCAGGTGACTTGGTGATAGATCCGTGGCCTGGGATCTGTCAAATAGTGTGTTTCCACCCCCTGGGTCCAATTTGACCCAGCAGGAGTGGGTCTCGGGAGTTTTCTGAAGTAGCCAGGTAGAGGCAAACTCCTGCGGTCAGACTTGAACTTCTGATTGTGGGACTTAAAAAGAGCCAGAGACCAAAGTCGATATAGTTGAAGGCAGGCCAGGAGAGGTGGAGTCCAGAGCAGCTGAATTTCAGTCCCTGGGCCCAGCCATGCCGGGAGCCAGCCCTTGGGTCATTTGATCAAACAGATTGTTTTCACTCAGCCGACCCGAACTGAAGCTCTGCCGTGTACACCTGCACTTACGTGTACATTGTACAAGGCGATGCACTTGCTGTAATGAAGCTCCACTGTTCAACTTGCAAATCGACTTAGGGAACAGGGTATAAGACCAGACGAAATAAATGCCATTGTTTTGTTAGCACATCTCATTTCTGATCCCAAATATTATTATACGGGTTGACCTCCAAGCACATTTTCTCTGGGCAGTAACAGAGTCAACACACACGCGCACACACACACGCACATACACACACACACACGCACACATGCACACACATGCACATACACACACACACATGCACACACACAAGATAAAAGTTTTCCACCAGGCAGAATATTCAGACAAATGCGTCCCAGGCTCCAAAGGTAATTTTGGGGGTGATCTACATGTGCCCCGAATGTCTGCAGCAGGTGGGCGGTGCACACGGCATCCTCACATGGCCGTTTTGCATGTGCAGGGTAACAATTATCTGAATAAATAATTCCTCCTGTTTATTTAATTTTTTTTTCACTAAGCTGAGGAAACAGACTATCAGTTCACCTGGGAATTCATTAGTTCTTTCTGGATTAGGAAATGTGGCCTTTTAAAGAAATGTTCAGGTTTTCCTAACTTATTATGAAAAATTGGCTGCAAATAAAGGTCAGAAGTCAGATTCTTATGAGGAGAAATGTAGGTAAAGACCAGATAAAAATGTTGCTGTCGCATAGTCCATAGCTGGCAAATACAATTATCCTTTATTGTTTTATTTGCTCAATATTTATGGAGAATCACTGGGAAACAAAATAAGTAGCTCCTCATGGCTAAAAACCAGCTCACAGAAGGTAGCCGTGATACAATTGGCGTTACGTAATTGTCACTGTTACAACTCAATTAAAAATATCCCAAAAATGTAACAGAGAAATAATGAGAGAAAATAAAATAATCTCAGGATTAACACATATGCGAGGTTTGCAGTTATTCACAGGAATGAATTTTCCACGGACATGGTTAAAATTAATGACATTTTCAGAAAATTTCATTCCAAATGTGAAACATTTTTTCCCTTCAAATCACCACATCCACTAATGAAACAGAGACTTTCCCGCATCCACGGGTGGTGGCATCAGTGACCACGCTCAACTCCTGGATCCTTCGGTTACTGGGCTCCTGCTTCCTACGGTGCCCCCTTTATTTGAATTTTAAAATATGTTTAATGCCACATTTAGTATTATGTATATTTTAGCAATTTATAATTTCGTGTTTGTTAAATGTCTAATGTAAAAAGGGGGTGAATCTCTATTCGCACAGGTTACAAACACCAGCTGTGGAGCCCCCGCTGTTCCGCAGGGCGGGAGGTTCCGCAGGGCGGGAGCCAGCCCGAGGCGGGAGGAGCCGCGCGAAGGGCCAGGCCTGGGAGGAAGGGCCGCCCGCAGTCCCTCCTCCGCACAGAGCCCCTGTCGCCTCCGAGATTCAACAGGACACCGGCGCCAGGGAGCATGACCACGTGCAATGCGTGAACATAGCCTCCGGTTCCGCAAATCTAACCCAGAGCGAAGGCCCATAAAATTGAAAGCAAGTCCTAATCCTTTAAGAATAAAAGTAAAAATTGGACCTGAACGCAGCAGTAAATTAGGTGGAGGGTTTGAGCAAAAGAGAAAAGAAAGAGAGAAAGAGGGAGAGAGAGAGAGAGAGAGAGAGAACTCAGGGACACGGACCACAGCCTGGCGACTGCGGGGCGAGGGGGTGGGTGCAGCTGGAAGAGGGCAGAGGGATAAATGGCGATGGAAAAAAGAAAATAAAATGAAATTTTGAAAAAGCCTTGCCTTCTGTCCACACTTAACTATTTACAAATGAAAACGGGCATTATTACCTCAACGCTAACTATACTCATTTCTATAAAAACACACACAACCCCACGAGTTTCATACATCACCAGGAACCTCCAACGGTAGCCCGGGCGTGACATTACCAGGCAGGCGGCTGGGAAACAGGCCGCCGTCGAGAGCGGCCACCGCATGATGCTCGGAAACGCTCCCCGGAGCGGGCGAGGCCTGAAGCAACGCAGCAGCCCTGGCGAGGCTCCGCGGGGGTCCGCCCCCCAAGGTGCTCTGGGTTTCCGTGAAGTTACGTGAAGAACTGAAGTCTCGCCTGCCGGTGTGGCCGGTGGTTGGGCATGTTCCGCGCACCAAGCGGCCGCTGGTTCGATTCCCGTCGGGGCACAGGCCCGGGTTTCGGGCTCGATCCCCAGGAGAGGGCGTGCAGGAGGCAGCCGACCGATGTTTCTCATCGGTGTTTCCCTCTCTCCCTCCCTTCCTCTCTCTCTAAAAAACCAGGCCGGCGGGGGGTGATGGCCGGGAGCAGGCGGTGGGGACGCGGGGGCCGCCTCAGCGCAGCCTGTGGTTTCCCGAACAGGTTCCCTGCTCAGCCTCGCTCCCTGTTCATTGACATTCACAGATGAGCTACCCAGCGAAACACAAGCTATTTAGGAAACTTTAATTACCTAACCAAGGTAGTAAAATATTTATGAGAATAGAAAGAACATCCAGCAAGTCCATAAAGCAAACTAGCTGACAAATTAATTAGTGCTCAATTTTGAGAGATTTCTATCAATTGCCGAAAGCACCACAAATTACTCACGGAATAAGCGGACCTTTTTTAATTTTTCATTTCTGCTGTGACTCTCGGGTACTGATTTTGGGGGCATTCCTCATCATTTTTCCTTTGGAGTTTATTGCGTGATGAGTAGCACATAATATTAATAACTTTGGCCGTGGATTTCAGAACCTCAAAGTCCACTTTCAACATAGGCCGAGCAACCTGTGCTATGGAGAACGATTGGCTCAGTACCTCCACCGATCTCTTCTTCTTCCAAAATGTTAAATTTAATGGACAAGAATCTAATACTGAAAACAAACAAACCAGGCCGTGCTTATTTTAAAAGGCCAGGACGACACACATTCTGGGGGGTTGAGCTATTGCTTCTTGTGTGCCCAGCCTACTGGGTCAGTAACACTGGGATTACTCCGGGGAAGCCCAGAATCAGTTCTCCAAATGCTACTGCTAATGTTCTAATTCTGCAGGACCTAGTTATCATCACAAAGGACATTTTAAAATAGTTGTGTGTATTTTATAGAAATTAATTTGAAATTCATATGAAATGAATAATTGATGGGAAATATTTTATCAAAACTGCTCCAAGAGATACTAGAAATCCAAAGCAAAACAAAAATACTGTAAGGCATTAAAAAAGTGTTCAGTTATCCATCTCCCTCCCACGTATAAGATCCAAGTGGTTTCACACAGAAACATTTTCAAAGGTCCACCAGGAAAGTCACTTCAGTACTGACCTGACTATTTCATAACAGAGAAAAAAGGAACATTCTGGGTTGTTCTTTAAAAGAAGCCAGCTACCCCTGATCCCCAAAAGCTGCGGATCAATAGGATACTGCAACCAATCCCATCTAGAATTACTTAGGAAAAAATACAAATAAGCTGACGAAATTTAGCATTATTTCAAAATTCATTTACCATGAACAAACGAGCTAGACTGTTGAAATTAAAGGATGCTCTATTTTTTAGAAAATTGATTGATATGATACTATTCTCATTACATCAAAAAGACATGCACTATGATAAAAATAAATTTTGTAAAGGTATTTGTGAAAATTTTCACACATCAATGACAGTAAGAGAAAAAACAATCAAGATTAAAATAGATTGAAGGTTTCATAATCTTTCTGTCTCACACATTTGCACACACATTCAGATATATTTATATTTACCAATATATAAAATTTAATAATATATTTTAATAAATATGTTAATAGTACATATAAACTGCTAGGATAGATAGATAGATAGATAGATAGATAGATAGATAGATAGATAGATAGATAGATAGATGATAGATAGATAGATAGATAGATATGATAGATAGATAGATGATAGATAGATATAGATAGATGATAGATAGATATAGATAGATGATAGATGATAGAGAGAGAGAGAGAGAGAGATGGATGATAGATAGGTAGATGATAGATATAGATAGATAGATTAGATA
Source organism: Miniopterus schreibersii (assembly GCF_964146895.1). NCBI lineage: Eukaryota > Metazoa > Chordata > Mammalia > Chiroptera > Miniopteridae > Miniopterus > Miniopterus schreibersii. The sequence goes on from NC_138107.1 coordinate 89,183,223, forward strand.
GATAGATGATAGATAGATAGATAGATAGATAGATAGATAGATAGATAGATAGATGATAGATAGATAGATGATATAGATAGATAGACGATAGATAGATGATGATGATAGATAGATAGATAGATAGATAGATAGATAGATAGATGATAGATAGATAGATGATAGATAGATAGATAGATAGATAGATAGATAGATAGATATAGATGATAGATAGATAGATAGATATAGATAGATAGATGATAGATATAGATAGATAGATAGATGATAGATAGATAGATAGATAGATAGATAGATAGATAGATAGATAGATGATAGATAGATAGATAGATATAGATGATAGATAGATAGATAGATAGATAGATAGATAGATAGATAGATAGATAGATATAGATAGATAGATGATAGATATAGATAGATAGATGATAGATAGATAGATATAGATAGATAGATAGATAGATAGATAGATAGATAGATAGATAGATGATAGATATAGATAGATAGATGATAGATATAGATAGATAGATAGATGATAGATAGATAGATAGATAGATAGATAGATAGATAGATAGATAGATGATAGATAGATAGATAGATAGATGATAGATAGATGATATAGATAGATAGACGATAGATAGATGATGATAGATAGATGATAGATAGATAGATAGATAGATAGATAGATAGATAGATAGATAGATAGATAGATAGATAGATAGATGATATAGATAGATAGATAGATGATAGATAGATAGATGATAGAGATATAGATAGATAGATGATAGATAGATAGATAGATAGATAGATGATAGATAGATAGATAGATAGATAGATAGATAGATAGATAGATAGATAGATAGATAGATGATAGATAGATATAGATAGATAGATAGATAGATAGATAGATAGATAGATAGATAGATAGATAGATAGATAGATAGATAGATAGATAGATATAGATGATAGATAGATAGATATACATGATAGATAGATAGATATAGATAGATAGATGATAGATATAGATAGATAGATAGATAGATAGATAGATAGATAGATAGATAGATAGATAGATAGATAGATAGATAGATGATAGATAGATAGATGATAGATAGATATAGATAGATAGATAGATGACAGAGATCGACCAGGAGCAGTGTGTGGCAGGAACCGTGGATTTGCGGTTGTGGGTCCCTGTCGGAGTCGCGTTAGTTCTGTAACAGAGAGGGACGGACGCCCTTTTCCTGGCCGACTGTTGTCATTTCCTGTGTCTTCGGCTGTTTGTGCTCATGTTGTGCATTAATCAATAAGCTACTTTAGTGGAAAGGCAACTGCCTCTTCTTTTCTGGAGAAACCGGGGCTCAGAAACCCACTTCTGTATATAATAAACAACTTCTTTTTCTAAGAAACATATTTTATGAACAAACTCTAAAATTATAAAACTTAAAATTTAACAGGATGAAACATTTTACAATTTTAGGTGTTCTTTGGCTCATTTGTAGGAAAAGGGCAAATTGTCTAAATGTATTAAACAGTTTAAGTTAGGAATTATTAACCTAAGGAAAAGACTGTATTTCTGTTCATTTAAGAATCACCAAATTAAAAGTAATATCTAATCAATAACACTAAGTCCAAGTCCAAAGGCAGAATGTAATATTCAACAAAAGTGGGAGGAGGCGTCAACGCAAGTCCATGATAAATGGATGGTATATTAAAATCATTTTTGAGCCAATTACTCAACTAAAAATGTATAAAATTTTAGGTTATCCTGTTAATTTCAATAAGATAATGTTATGTGTTTAAAGAATAAATTGTATACAAAAAACAACAGTGTAGATTAGAGAACTGTGGAGCTGCTTACTACCCTGCAACGGAGGTACATTTTTATATAATAAAGAAATGATTAAAGTTTAATTGTGTATAAAATCTTGAACTATAGAACAAAAGTGGAGGAATCAGAGTCCCTGGGAGTCTCGGGCCCCCGGAAATCCAGCCGAGCATTTGGTGAACTCGCCAGTTTGGGAAGATCCGAGCTCTCAGGTCACGAGTGGGTTTCAATGAGCTTCCCCAACATGTGGTTGGCAAGCGAAGGGGAAAAATAGACTCTCGGTTTTTTGTGTTTTTTTTAAATATATATACATATCTGTATTGATTTCAGAGAGAGGAAGGGAGAGGGAGAGAGAGAGAAACATCAATGATGAGAGAGTCATTGATCAGCTGCAGACCGCAACCCGGGCCTGTGTCCTGACCGGGAATCGAACCCCGATCTCCTTGATCCTAGGATGAGGCTCAACCGCTGAGCCACGCCCGGCCGGGCTAGCCTCTCAGTTTTTAATGTTTCTTTCTAGTAATCCTTCCAAAGTTAAATATCTCTCCAGTTATCTTTAAAAAAATTTTTTTTAATTACAGTTGATATTCAATGTTATTTTGCATTAGTTTCAGGTGCACAGCACAGCGCTTGGACAATCATACACTTAACAGTGCGGTCCCCCGGTGTTCCCAGTGCCCGCCCGGCGCCTTACACAGTGATCGCAGTGTCACTGACTGTGCCCCTGTGCTGGACTGTCCATCCCGGGGCTACTTTGTAACCAGCAGTCTGTACTTGGTAACCCCTCACCTTTTTCCCCTGCCCCCAACCCACTGCCCTCTGGCAGCCCCCAGTCTGTTCTCCGTGCCTAGGAGTCCGTTTCTGTTTCGTTTGCTCGTTTATATCGCGGGTGATGGACTTGCCGGGGAACCCGCCGGCCGGCTCAGGGCCCGGAGGAAACCACGGGCCCCCGAGGTGACTCGCGGCCGGGCCGCACGGCCTCGAGGGGTCCAGCCGCTGCGGCTCATGAAAGATAGAGCGGCTTTGGAACTGTCTGTTCCCCTCAACTTTCAGGGCAGAAAAGAACACGTTCCCCGCTCAGACACCCACAGCTGTCTCGGCCACAAGCCCCAAACAGGCAGGACGCCACCGCCGAGGCCCAGGACTGAGGGAGGGGCTGAGCGCGCCGAGTGCGCTCGGCCGTGAAGGAACAGTGGCTTGATCTGCGTGGCGCTTTCGGGCTTGTGGATCATTTTCCGCAGACCTGTGAGGCTGATGTCACCACCCCTGTCTACACACAAAGTCCCCAGTCAGCCAGTCAGGACACAAGGGAGATTTAAACTCAGCCCCGGTCCCTCCACTGCAGCCTCTGTGTCTCTCCCCCCCTTTCCCCCCCCGGCTGGAAGCACGCGGCAGGCAGGCTCCGGCCTCGGAGGGCGTGAGGCAGGCGGGGGAGGCGGGCGCTTGAACTAAGGCTCCCTCCCTTCCTCCCTCCTCCTGCCGTTTGAAGCAGCCGACCCTGTTTTAGAAACCAGCTGACCGTGTTAATATCGACAAGGAAACAAACTGATGTGAGGTCAAGTCGCTGAATTAATTATAAAGTGGATCCCACTAGATAGGACCGAGCGGGGCTCCTACGCTGTGAATTAGGTTGGAACGGAAAGGTCGGTAAGTTAGGATTTCAGAATAAATAATTCTGCATCTCTCCCGGAGTCGCTGTGCCCAGGAGCCCCGCTCAGGCTTCTCTCGAACAAATTAACTAAAACGGGCGCTTCCCATCCTCACGCCTCGTGCTGAAAACCGGCCGTCGGTGAGGCCGACGCGAGCGCCACCCCAGCGGCCGGCGGGAAACAGTGGCCGTGACCGTGTGAATGTACAACCGAGTGGGAGGCACCAGATGAGGTTAGAAACACCTAAGAATGAAGGCCTCCCCTTAGTAAACGACGCCATCGCGTGCTCCAACCCGGCAACGCCAACTGAAAGACAGCGAAGAGGGCGGAACTTCAGAGCTGTATTTCCAGAGTGTTTTTAAATAAAATTTATATTTAAGAAGAGCTTTAGATTCACATAAAATCGAGGAAATACACGGACATCTTCCAAACGCCCCGCGCCCAGCTTCCACTATTTGTAGCGTCTCCCACTAATGCGGCGCATTCGTCACGAGTGATGAACCGACGCTGACGCGTTACTACTGACTAACTTTCAGGCTGTATTCTTAGTGTCATCGAATGCTCTCGCCCCCCTCGGGGACCCCGCCCGGGGAGCACGGTGCACTCAGTCATCGCGCCTCCTTGGCTAGTCTTGCTTGTGCCAGTCTCTCAGATTGCCCTTGTTTTTGAGGATCTTGACAGTTTTGAGGAATACCGGTTGAATATTTTATAGAAGGTCCCTCAGATGGCATTTCCGTGATGTTTTTCTCACCCTTCGACTGGGGTTACGGGTTTGGAGGGGCCAGACCACAGAGACGAAGGCCATTCTCACACATTGCATCAAGCGTGCGTCCCGTCAGCGTGGCCTGGCGCTGCTGGCGTTGGCCTTGACGCCCGGCGGGGCTGCTGGGCAGCTTCCCCAGGTCAGGTCGTGCTCGTTTCCCCTCTGGAAGGAGACGACCGCGCACAGCGCGTTTAAGGGCGCACCCACCTCGGGCGGCTGTGTTCCCAGAGGCTTAGCTCGAGACCATCGCAGTTTTTAGTGAGATGATTCTCTGAGCTCTCTAATGGGTGTTATTTTCTACTGCTGACGTTAAAGTGCCTCATCTCGTTGGTAAAATGAACCCGGTCCTCGCGTCCTATTACCTTTTCAAGAAGCGATACATGATCCATTGATTTTTAAAGGAGAAATGAGAGCTGTGTGCATAGGGAATTTTATGGCCAGTTAAGAGGCTCTGTGAGAGGGGGAACCTGAAATTTTAGTCCAGCCGGAGGAGCTGAGTGTGTGGTCTGCTAATGATGATAAAGACAGAGTCCATTTCGATCTCCAAAAGTGAAATGACTCCTCGGAGTCATTCCCAAAGCTGTTTCGATGGGCTTTCTGACCACAGTGACCATTCGTGTTCCGAAATGAAAGCACAGTGTCTGGTCAGGACCGCTCGCGACAGCCTGGCCTGGGCCCGGCCGCGCCCCAGCAAACGGAACTCCTTCCCCGTGTTCTCAGATTGTGATCCGGGCGTTTGATATAAGCTAAGGCACGTACACTCAGCTTATAGACCTTGGGGCCTTATAGTAACGTCAGGAACAAAATGAATCCACATTAACATCTGAGACAAAAAAAGACACATCCCACAGGGAACGGGTCTGGAAAGACCAAACCCCCGTGCATGCAGCTACGTGTTCTCGGGTCGACCTGTTCCCCGGGAGGTGCATTAATTCAGAGCACAGTTGAAACTTCTCATATGTGGCGTTTCATTCTTGAATCACTACCTCCTTTCCTCGTGTCTCAAATGCTATAAATTATAAATATCACTGATTTGATTACAGCTTTATGGGGAAGCCAGGAATTAGCACATTAAAGTAAATATCTAGATGTCCCCACTGTCTAGGGCATGAGCTGCCAGTCTGCGGTCCCCTCAGGAACAGTCCACATTTGCAGATAGTGGGACTAACGGGTGGACACTAGTGCTGGACGCAGGATGCTGAGCCTCCTTGTGACGGATACGGGAGCCCAGGCCCAGCGTGAGCGTATTTGCAGGGGGTGACTTTGGCTTTGGGAGTTAGTCAGGGTTAGATGAGGCCACAGGGTTAGATGAGGATGGGCCCCCATGATGCACCAGTGCCCCGTCTCCGTGTGTGTGTCTGTGTGTGTTCCTGTCTGTGTCTGTGTCTGGTGTGTGTCTATGTGTGTGTCTGTGTGTGTGTGTGTGTGTGTTCCTGTCTGTGTCTGGTGTGTGTGTGTGTCTGTGTGTGTTTCTGTCTGTGTGTGTGTCTGTGAGTGTGTGTGTGTGTCTGTGTGTGTTCCTGTCTGTGTCTGTGTCTGTGTGTGTGTCTGTGTGTGTGTGTATGTCTGTGTATGTCTGTGTGTGTGCATGTCTATGTGTGTGTGTGTCTGTGAGTGTGTGTGTGTGTATGTCTGTGTGTGTGTGTCTGTGTGTGTGTGTCTGTGAGTGTGTGTCTGTGTGTGTGTGTCTGTGAGTGTGTGTGTGTGTATGTGTGTGTATGTCTGTATGTGTGTGTCTGTGTGTATGTCTGTGAGTATGTGTCTGTGAGTGTGTGTGTGTCTGTGTGTGTGTGTCTGTGTGTGTGTCTGTGTGTATGTCTGTGAGTATGTGTCTGTGTGTGTGTATGTGTGTGTATGTCTGTGTGTGTGCCTGTGTCTGTGTGTCTGTGTGTGTGTGTGTATGTCTGTGTCTGTATGTGTGTGTCTGTGTGTATGTCTGTGTGTGTGTGTCTGTGAGTGTGTGTGTGTCTGTGTGTGTGTGTCTGTGAATATATGTGTGTGAAGACAGTGGGAAGGTGCCGTCTGTACCAGGAAGAGACCTCTCGTGAGAACTGACTTGTGTGGCACCTTGATCTTTGAGCTCCAGCCTCCAGAACTGTGAGAAATCAAGTCCCATTGTTTAAGCAGCCAGCCTGTGGTAGTTTGTTACGGCAGCCCAAGCAGACTAGGATGGATGGATAGATTGAGACAGACAGACAGTCCATGATGACACATATGCACCCAAAACAAGAAAATTCTTTCCAAACAAGAAAGGTCTTTTTGTGTCACTATAAATTGCCTCCTGGCCCTTCTTGCCTTAAATTCCTCTAGAGCCTCCTTTGTCTCCAAGAAAAAGTGCCATCATGTCTCAAGATCGAACTCTAAAGTAAAGCGCCTTAGGCTTCTCTGCAAGACTGTTCCTGTCCGCAGAGGCGCACACACACACACACACACACCTGGTACTGAATCCTTAGGAAAGTGAATTGCTTCTCTCGGGACTCACTGTGAAGTTAGCATAAACTCCTCCCTCAAATGCTAAAAGGCAAACCTCAAGTTAGAAATTCGATTGAAGAAATGATGGTAAATTTTCTTGATTTTTGAACATTTCTCTCTCAAAGAGCTGAAATGTTTCCATTCCCACGCAAACTGGTATTTTAAGGAGAAATGTCTGTTTTCACACAGAGCCAGTGACTCATTTTCTTCAGGTGGGAGTTTATTTCCAGCAAGAAACTTTCAGGAGGCAGCTGGGCTGCGTGAATTTGTCTGTTTCTCAACAGGATCATCTATGAGAAAATGTTAGCGTTCGTTAGTGATTAAATTTAAATGTCAGCATTTGTTCGTGATTAAAGTGAACTGTACAATCAACACCATTTTAAAGTAGTCTTTGTATTAACTCTGAAGATAAATTCCTATTGATACCATTGTAATTAGCTAGTTATTAATAAAAGGAAGAACCAAAGGGAGGCCAGACATTATAAGCATGGCCATTTGGGCAGCTTCACCAGGAAGCTGCAACTTTGCACTCCCCAGGGAACCACCGTCCCATTCCTTGCAGATCACTGGGGGAAGGAACTGGGCAAAGGGGAGATGGGAGCATGCACAGTGAAGTTGGGGTGATGTAGGGAAGGTACTTGCCTGTCAATCTAGCCTGGGAAACTATGGATGGGCTATAGGGGGCAGGGCCACTATAAGCCCATGAAAATTTGGGAATACATAACCCCCCAGACAAAGGAGCTCACTCTCTTGGCTCTTGGCTTTTGGCTATTGTGGCTCTCTTGCATTTGCCCACGTTCCCTCCACAGCCATGTGACCTTAGAAGCTGCATGGCCCATGGCCATGCAGACCCCACACACAATGGACTGATGGACTATAGCTGGGAGCACACACTAAGCTGGCCTGATGCTGGACTGGACTATGCAGACATGGAACGGAAACTCTGGACAACGATGTGATCCTGGCTCTGCTGAAAGCAAAATGGGGCTACTTCCTTGGCAGGGCCAAGGGAAACGGGACCTTGGAAACTCAGGATTTAACTTCATGCAAATAAATGCCATTCATTCCCCCATGAGTCTCAGAAAATCCCTTTTCTTGTCACATCACAAGAAGCCCACTTCCCCTGGCAACAGGGAAATGCTCAAAAAGCCTAGTGTCTATAGAACCTTCCGGAAGTACCCTTACACGTTGTTAGAGATGCATGTTGTGGGACCTCCAGCCTCTCTGTATAAAGTTAGCAGCATCGGGCCCAGAGGCATAGCTGGTCCACACAGAGCTTTAGGCAAATCAGGAAAAGCCCCCTTCCCTCTAGACCAGGGTTCCCACCTCAGCACCTCTGACATTTGGGGTCATAAGTTCTCTGTTGTGGGGGTGGGGGGTGGAGCCCCATGTGCTATAGGTTGTTATAGAATCTTTGGTCTCTGTCCCCTATAGGCAAGTAGCAGTCCTCTGCATTATAAAAAGCAAAAGTTGTCTCCAGATACCTCCTTTCTTAAATAGACTTATTATTTTTTTCCTCTTGGTGTAATTAAAATAAACACATTTTCAGAAAGAGACAAAGTGTGGTTACCACAAACAGGACTCTCTTATGATTCTAGACTAAACATCAAATGCATTCCTTTTTTCCCCATCACTCCCAGTACTTTTTCAAAATGATTTGTAATTATTTTCATATCCTATAGGTACTGCAAACTGTATGTCCTTTATTTGTTTAGCCTTGAGGGACTAAACTGGTAAACATGGTAGCAGAGAGTAGTACTGTGTCTTTTCTGTTTATAACTAGGTTGTATTGCCCACAACCTTTGAGCAATCTTAATTTCCCACTCAAAGGATATAAAATACAAAAGCAAGTCTTATTTTAGCAACCAGATCCAAGGCTTTGCCATAAAATGCATATTTCTAACAATAAATCCTTTCATACTTTCCAGTGTCCGAGGCCACTGACGACTGTGATGTGATTTATTTTTGTCAGAATTGACCAGTGAGTGATTATTTCCCGGTTTCCTCAGGAGACCTCTAACACCGGCTGAAAAATCAGAAGTCTCTGGCTGCAGGTCTGACGTCAGTTCTATTTGAGCTTCCAGGGGATCGATCACACAAATGTGGTTAAGTAAATGATACCGCGTTCATTACATTGGAACCACTGAAAACTAGGTTTATGAGTAAGTGACGCGGGAACATGTAAAGGAAACCCACAGATGTATTTAGTGATCTCTGTCTGTCTACATCAGTGTGATTTTTATCTCTATCTGTCTCTAGTTTTATGTTGTTCATATGCTTAGGAAAACCTTGGATACAAATAAAGCCAAGTATTAGCCTTGACACCCACCTCTCCCTGCCGCGCCCCCGCCTCCCTCCGTCTCCGTTTCCAGCATCTCGCTAACCACGGGCTGGTCAGACTCTCCCTGGTCTCGATGGTGGGGCGGTCAGGCCCCGTCCCCCTCACTCCCCAACCCCGTCCCACCGCGCACTCTAAGGACAGACCCACTCATAGGTCACAGCTATTGAAACAGAAAAATACAAAACCAAGTCACAGAACGTTTCTGTAATATTTGCAGTGACAACCCGGAGTTTATCGATCAGCGATACTTTCATATGCGTATAGCTCACTCCCATATTTCATACACGTAAATTATAATATCAGCAGGGAGGTGTATATGATTCAGAGATCCCAGCGCAGTCCTGTTTGGCCACAGGATCTAACACTCTTTAGACACACACAGAGAAATAAGTCCGTGAGAGATTTCTTTTTAATTAATTTTGATTAAACATTCAGTGAAACCAATTTATATTTCCCAGCGTACAACTTTTAATGACTCTGTTTAATGCTCATATGATTTCCTCTGTTAAATTGTTTCCCTGTAGCATTTTCTCTTCTCAGTATGTTAGAAAAAAAAAAAATGTTACAGAGAAGAGGTTTTTGTGTCTTGAATTTATGTTCGCTGCTGAGGAGATGCCCAGAGGGCGTCGGGCAAGTGCCTTTCATAAATCAGAAAGAAAGTAGGTGGGCACAGCTCTCCCAGGAGCCCCTCGGCCTCACGTGGCCGCCAGCGCTCTCCCCGCTCCCCGCCCACAGTCTGCGCAGCTCGCCCCTGACACTGACTCGGAGCCGAAGGACCCAGGTGCTTCTTAGAGCACAGAACCTGCTCCATTAATTACTTGGCCGTGTCCAAGGACTGGTACCAGGAATATCTGAAGCGGAGGCATGTTGAGATCTGCTGGGGGGTTGTAGCTACCTGAATATCATCTATTAGTTGGTGTGATAGACGATCCTTCTGTTTTCTCTGTTTTTACCAACGAGATAGATGTCAGCAAATATGCGTGTGACACACATAACTTAGGAAAGTAGCTCTGACGACAAATGGCAGGTTCTGTATTCATAGCGGTGCCAAAGCACAGTGGCTTTGAAATCAGAAAGAGCTGGGTCCAGGTCCCAGCTCAGAAGCTTCGTATCCATGCAGCACCTAAATAAAATAACTTAGGCAAAGATGTCACAGTTCCCAGCTCCTAGGACAACCAGGCATATCGTTCACAATAATCATCTTTGTTTTTGTTTTTGTTTTGTTTTTGTTTTTTAATATATCTTTATTGACTTCAGGGAGAGTAAAGGAGAGGGAGAAAAAGATAGAAACATCAATGATGAGAGAGTCATTGATCAGCTCCAGCCCGCAACCCGGGCCTGTGCCCTGACCGGGAATCGAACCCTGATCGCCTGGATCCTAGGTCGACGCTCAACCGCTGAGCCACGCCCGGCCGGGCAATAATCATCTTTGGCTAAACGAGTAAGTGGATGAAATGAATGAGCGATAACTACACTTTGAACTCTAAGTGTCTCTGACTCTAAAATTTTTGTGTCTTTTAATGTTGTGAACGTTTTAGAAATCATTCAAGAATCAGGATTGAAACCAGCTCTGACACTGGGCCAGTCGAAGGTCGGTGTGTGCCAGGGAAACACGCAGTCGGGGGTGATGTATCTATACTATCTTGTCGCTCTGGGAAAACACCGACAGGTAGATCGGTTTAATTCATTTCTACCCTTATCTATGAGAATATGGATACGAGAGGCCGAGAGAGGGAGACAATTTATCACAAGGCGCTAGCTCACACGACTGTGGAGCCGGGCAAGTCGGCTCCAGCCGGAAGGCTGTGAGCTTGGCGCCCGGAGAGCAAGCGCTGCGAGGAGGCCTGAAGGGTCTGCAGGGGACCCCTCTTGCTCGGGAAGGCCGGTCTTTCTGTTTCAGTCGGACCTTCACCTGATCAGGTGTGGCCCACCCACAGCAGGCAGGGAATCTGCTTACTCAGGATTCGCCTATTTATCTGTCAGACTCATCCAAACACACTTGGCAAGTTGATACATAAAACTGGTCATTACAAAGAAATGTTGGCTCGTCACGTTAACACTTACGTTTTCTCAAATCCCGATGTTAAAAAGCCCTTGCTGAGTCCGATTTCTGCTTCTCACTCAGGTTTCCCCCCTTCTGACCCACACCCTGCTCCTTCTACCTCCGTTCCCCCTTTATCTCTCCCCCCAGCACATCCCCTTCGCTTTTGGTAGAAGTAACTACTCTTCTTAATTTTCTGAAGAAATGTAGTATTTGGAAACTAGTCCATTTCAAATAGGACATGAAATTACCAAAAACTGGAATTCTTATACGTTGGGCGTAAACAGTGCAATGGTAAATGGGGGGCAGAGTATCAGTGGGGTTGTTTTGCACAGGATTTCATATAATGTTATTTAAATTGTTCTCCGTCTTGGTTTAATTATGGCTTTTTAAGTTGGTAGAATAACTCAGCTGAAGAAAGTCTCCTGCCTCCGAAAGTCCTGTCCCGTGGAGACTTTCCCCATCCCCGAGGGAAGGAGCAAGGCTGCCGGGCGCCAGTGCGCCCTCGGCGGCTCCTGGCAGCACCGCGCTCGGGCCCCGGCCGCTGCTCCGCTTCTCTCGTCACGGGTGCCCGTTGCCTCTCTGCCGGGTGAGGCCTCCGTGCGGGGCTAACACGGCAAACCCTGGTCCCTGGCCATTCAAGAAGCGGCGTGGTCGGTGTGCAGGACCCGCCGCCCTGGAGGGCAGCGAGGGGCGGGACAGACGCGCCGAGAGCAGGTCCCGCAGCCGGGCGCGGAGGGGAGGCGGGAGAGCACCGCTGGGGACCCCGCGCCGGGCTCTAGCAGAACAGTGGCGGGTCCCACGCGCATGCCCCTTTCCCTCCGAAGCATTGCAAGTATCACGGGGAAAAAGGTATTAACCCAAACGACAACAGGAGATCCGCAGGGAAGCCAGGGCTCGCGTGGCCGCTCGGTCTGTGAACGGGGTCGGCAGGGGAAGGGCTGCCGAGAGCCTGGCGCTCCAGAAACGCCTCCAAAGGAGCCCAGAGGCCCTGGGCCGGAGGGAGCGGTGTGCAGGGGCTACTGTCCGGAGGGGGCAAAGGCCTCCACAGGGGACAGGCGCCTGCCCCGCCTCCTACGCACACCAGCACCACCCACCCCAACCCACAGGGCTGGAGGTTCATTTTCTGGACAAACTGACCTGGGGGGCAGGGATTTGGGAAGCAGACACCAAGAGGCCTGGGGTGAGGCGAGGGGTTGAACACAGGAGATTAAATTCTGTAACTGCCGACAGAGACCTCAAAACCTGTTCCCGGCACTCCCAAACGCCAGCTGCCGGGTCCCCCCTCTCGGTGGCCACAGAGGCCCCTCCACAGGCTGCCGCTCCCCCCACCCCCACTCTGCCCCCCCCAGCCGTCCCCCCTACACACTCAGGGCTTGAAGAGGCTTTTTAGGGACTTACTCTTCAACATGACACCGAAAGAAAGACACCAAAGCAAGCGAAACCCCGCAATCGATGGGATTGTTAAGGCACCGTTAGACGTGTCCCTTCACGCCTTCAGAGAGGTGGGAGGAAAACAGTCGTGAATCATCACCGCGAGGTCGCGTAGCAAACGTGTCATTGCCGGTGTCGGAGAGGCTGGCGGCGGGGGAGCCCTGGGGAAGCCGGGCGATGGGCGAAGGGAGGGGGCCGCGCCCGGGGCCCGCCGGGGGGCACAGGCAGGGCTTCGGGGGGACCGGGAGGAGGAGCGGGTGCGGGAGGAGGCGAGGAAGCTGGGGAATCCCCGCCGGGCCGGAGGGCCCGCAGGGCGCCGGGCACTGGAGGGGCCCCACACTGGGCCGCGGCGTTTGGGCTCCAGCGCCCTCAGCCCCGCATTGGGTATAGGAAACTACCGATTCTACTAAAATCAATACAGGTTCTTCAAGTCAGTACCAGAGCCGCCCCAAACGCCTTCCCGGCAGAGAGCTTACGAGCCGCAGAGCAATCAGCACCGGGACCCGAGAGCGTGACCAAACCAGAACGCAGCGAGTTTTCGCCCCTGGACACAGCCTCCCTGGGAAAGCGTTGACGAGCTTCGGAACCGTGTGTTGCATCACTTTGCGGGCAAAGGGAGGAAGACCCGGAGCTGCGAGGACGTGCAGCCAGCGCAGGGCCGTCCCGGGCCTCTGGCCGTCCCACAGCCCGAGGACGCTGCACCGCGGCCCGGGCGGCTCCGGCCGCCTCCCGTTAGAAGGCGTGTGCTTCCGTCCTTTTCTCACAAGAAAGCAAAGAGCCCAAGGCCAGCAATGGCTTTCCCTTCTCCGGGTTCCTCTCTGCCAACAAAATGTCGTGTGAGCATCAGGAAAGCGTTGCAGTTTCGGGTCATCTCAAAAGCAGTAAACGCGGCCTTAAAGCGCAAGTTGGGGAGGAAACCGGGCGAATCAACCGAGGTAGGTGTCGGCGACTCAGCTCAAGGAACAGGACCGTAAGGGGTTCGAGTCGGCAGCCCTGAAAACCCCACTCACGCCTTCCCCTGGATGTCCTCAGGCACCAGAGAAACGACGTTTCCTCTCACCCGCTGCTCCCCGCGAGCCTGAGCCAGCGGCGGGCACGGAGACCGCGCCTTCCCCGGAGGCATCTATTACTCTCTTAGGCCAAATCACGGTTTCGTAACATCTTCTCAAGGGATGCTTATTTCAAATTAAATAATCATAATTTCCCCAGAGAGGTTCAAATTTCCAATAAAAAAGCCAAAACCCCTCCCTCTGTATTTAGGATTTCCTCGTGATTGGCAGTGACCAGCATCGGCATAGAGCCCATGTGACGCCTCCAAGGGCCCGTCAGGATGTACAGGACGTAGAGACACCGGCAGAGGTCGGCGCCTGCTCTTCCATTCCCACCTTGTTCCTAGGGGCTGTCCCTGCGGTCACCGGGGACCCCAGGCTTATGTGCTCCCCAGCCTCAACGCCGGAGCTGGCCAGCTGACCACAGCAGCCCCCTGGCGTGCGGACAGTGTCAAAGGGCTGAAAATTCTTCCGGGGCTTGAGGAATTGAGGACACCAGGGCTCCACAGACTAGAGGCGGGGGACCCCCATCCCCCCGGGCTCTCTCCAGCCCTCATCGGCGCTGCTTCCGCTCCAGTTGATTGGACTTGGTACGTTTCCTAAAATCAAGGGCCAGGTGTCCAGCACTGCCAAGCCAAAAGCCATTTCCATTTCGGATGGAAATTAGCAATTCCAATTTCATTCTAAATCTTTCAGAATCATTTATAAATATCACCTGATTTATAGCAAAGCTAGAGGATTCTGACAATAGTTCTCTGCTTCTAGTAAAAATTCAATAAATGTTGATTGATTTTTTTAAAGATATATCATCAATTCTTCTACTAATGATGGTTGGATGATCAATTTTAAATCTAACTGGAGAATACACCAGTTTTATGAGGCTGGGTAAAATATTACCGAGATGATTCAAGTGAAAGAGTCCATTACCATAAGGCCCCATTTCTCAAGACCCAAATGATATCAAGGTAGACACACTCATTCCACAGAACTGGCGTCGATAAGCTTCTATATGTGTGCTTAGAAAGCACATGCCCGGATTGATCTCCTAACATTATCTTCGTAACTCCATGAAGGGGAGGCTCAGGGTTTTTGAAATTGCTTAGCCTCTGTAATCTTTAATTCAAAAGCCCAACCTCGGTCCCCACTATCTCCAGGAATTTTTGAATCTAAATGAGCTAAAGTACCAAACCAGTGTATTGACCTTTCTTGTTCCAAGACTTCAGATCAATAAACTCTCTAAATCTAATAGTTTCAGTAATAGAACTGCTCAATCATTCACTCACAGAAATAAGGATGCATGTAGTTATCGTCGAGAGCAGCTTAAAAGATAATTAAAGCAACACCATTCGTCTTCCTGAGGATGGCCTGGGAAAGATGAGAGAAATGAAGGAGAGACTGAAGACAGACTCCAGACTGGGTGACACCGCGTGAGCTTCTGTGGGTCCCGGGGCACGCGATGGGGCACAACCCACAGAGGCCTTCCAAAGGGCCCCCGGGCACTGGCTGTGGGTAAGCGGAAGACAGCGTTCATTCAACACCTTTTCGGTGCGAGCCCACATCTTTTTTCCCGAAGCAAGACGTCCAGATTGCGTAAATCCGGGAGATGCCGCAAGCCCCGAGTCTTCTCGAACGCCATCCCTAAAGTTGGACGGCACGCGACCCACTTACTGGAGGTAAAAAGGAAGGAAATCACCCTAAAACCAAATTTCTCCTATTTTCAACTTATCGACTCAAGATTTGCCTGAATTCCCGGAAATTTTATTTAGAAAACTAATGGGTCTCCTAAGAACTTTTAGTAAATGAAACCATTTCGGTGAAATTCAAGGTAAAACCTCAATGAGCCTGCATTTGCGTTTACTGTGCCTCGTCACTAAGAATATTTAACAAAAGAATTTTCAGAATTATTGCTCACTAGCAACTCTCGGTCTAGGGGAATATACATTTTTTAATTATAACCCACAACTTATTTCTTTTAGTCTAGATGTAAAATATCTAAGAATGAAATAAGGGCTGCCCGGCCAGCGTGGCTCAGCTGCTTGGAGGGCAGCCCCAAGCTGCCTGCGCACATATGTGTCCTTTGTTTATTAATTCCGACGACGATGTTTTAAACGACGTGCCTGGAACCCTGTTAGGTCATCATACAGAATGATTGGCACTGCACAGGGATCTCTGTAAAGGGCTTTGTGAAGAGACCCAAGGGAAACCGAAAGCTTGACAGTGGTTGACAAGACGTCTGGAAGGAACAGACGCAGGAATTAGAAGGCAAGGTCTCCACGTGCCTGAATAAAGGGTTTGGGTTCGATATTAAGCCCACGTGCATTTACGTGTTTAAGATTTTCCCTCTGTAAATGTCACCCGCTGGGAGAATCCACCCCTGACCACCAGGTCGCGGGGACCTCTGTCCCTCAAGCACACACATGGTTCCCCATCACGCACTCACCCCCGTTCCCCCCGTTTTCTCCTCCAGGGCCACTTACTTCTATGACCAAGCCGATTAGACGGCCCAGGGTGGGCGCTCAGTAAGTAACTGTTGAATGAATAAAATGTGAGGCGTTTGTTACAAGTCTGTGTCCCCCCGTCCATGTGACTAGAGTGTCCCAGAATGGCAAAGCAGCTCATCTACCTTAAAGCAGGAAACTGACACCCACACATTTTGCCAAGTGGCCCTACAAGCGCCGTGTTCTGCATTGTTGACCAGTTAATTTTCTCTGCGGAGGAGCAGCTACGGGCTGTCAATGCCGGAGCCCTGCTAAAGCCAGCAGGCCGAGCTCGCCTTCCTCCCGCTCGGAGGGCTCGGCAGCTATCAGTAGGGTGAAGACGCATCTTCAATCCGTCCCAGGGAGAGCTCATTACCGAGCACACTAATTAATAAGGTTTTTAAAATTCCGCGTGCCTACACTCATTAGGTCCGCTTATAACCTCCAAAGTACTTCCACGCTGCCAACACACATTGGCATGGAAAACTCTTATTTTTGGAATGGAAAAAAGTACTTCTGTTTCTATAATGCCATCTGAACACGAAATGAGCACATTAGCCTAAAAATTCTGCATCGCTCTCCAAGTCCCTTTCCTGAGCCAAGGTGCCTGCGTAGCCGGGGGGGGGTTGCTTAAGGAAGCAGAGGCGAGGCAGCCCCAGCAACGGTGAGGGAGAGAGGGGCTCCGCGCAATGGGGCTTGCTCTCAAGAGCATCTGGTTGAGTGTTAAACCCGAGTCTCTTAGCACAGGTAAAGCGTACATCTAGTTCTTATGGATATAAATAAAGCCCTTTGGGGGACAACCTGATGTATGTCAGGCACAAAGGGGGAGTCTCCATCGAGAGGCGCTCGCGTGGGCCTCTGCAGCCAGAGCCCCGCATGTCCGTGGAGAGTGCGACTCCACCATGACCTTGGCGGCAGCAGGTCCCCCAGGGGGGTCCAGGCGATGACCACTGCAATGCAGATTCACTGCCCAGAAGCCCTGCTCATTGGCGCCACTGGCAGCATCTCAAGGCTATAACGGATGTTCATCTGTTCATTCCGAGGTGACCAAGTTCAGGCAAAACGATTCATTACGATCAACACCCTAGAGGCTGATTTATCAGCGAGGATGCCGATATTATCAGCTGATACCGCGGGCGAGAGCTGAAGACGAGTGGTACCAACAGAACCCCTTTCTAGCATCCAGGTCTCCCCACAAAATTATCTCTGGGCCACATTCTTTATTTTGCTTAGTTCATCTGTTATAATAGTCTCTTAGGTAACTTTCCCAGGAATTGAAGGAACTGGAATTGCCTGGCATATTTCTGTGATATGGAGCTGCTGGTAGCGAGACCAAATACAGTGTTAATTAAGCCTAGGGTTTGCTAATCTCCGCCGTTACTAGACCACTGGCTGAAACTGCAGCCTAGTCCCGTCTGTAGAGTAAAAAACAAATAAAAATCCGTTTATAGTTGCTCTACGTTCCCAACCAAGGCTGCGGTCAACGTAAATGTTTGTTCTTTCCCATGACAGAGCGCCCCGCTGTCTGGCTCATGAATATATTTTCACAGTAATGATTTCTTCTTAAACAGATGACGCTCCTGTGAATTATGGACCACACTGCCTTTCACCCTGAGCGGATGCGATTCTGCCAACCATGCCCCGCGGAACAAGAAATTACTCAAGAAAACGGGACACATTTATTTGAAAAGCTGAGGCTCATTGGCTCGGGATGCCATTATCAATTAAAGGATGAACATTGATAGGCAAGGATTTCCTGATCTTAGCACTAAGTGGATCTACCCCATGACAAGAGACCTGGTTCTGCTTAACTCTAAGCATGGAGGCATTGATCTGTCTTCATGAGTTATATTTCCCCGTGAGGTCTAAAGTTGAATGTTCAATGTGGAACAAATTAAGATGTTACCAGCACCAAGCAGGTTTGATGGGCCAGAAACCATGAAAAGGGATTGTTTCAGAGGAGGCTCCGAGAGCAGCTGTGATATATCTGAGTACTACTTTCTCCTGTGGACTGCTTATTGAACTACTTGGAGATTTTTCAAAACACAAAATATTGGAGTTGTAATAAAATAAAAATGCTGAAAATAATTAATATTAATTGAAATTCTTAATGTTCGATATATGCCACTGATCTATGCTAACTGTCTTGCATATATAATATATTAGGGTGGAGCAGTATATTAGACAGAAGTAGATGTTAAGTATATTGTTACTGTCCCTACTTTTTACACCCTGAGGCTCGGGGATAACAGAGCTCACTTTGTCTACAATGTCGGTGAGAGGCAGAGGCGGGATTTTCTCTTTTCCCTTGTGTGTTAACTGAAAATGTACAGGAATTAAAAGGTGAGATATTGGTACGAGCAGGTGGGGTTATCGGACGGCGTTTCCCAGGACTGTTCCAATAGCGTCCAGGTCAATTGTGAGAGCGAGAGGAGGGGTGTCCAGTCCCTAAGAGAAGAGAGCTGAGTCCGGACCGATGGTCTTCCCCAAACGTCTTGGTCCAAGTAAGCAGGCCGGAATCGAACGGTTTTCTTTCAGGATTCTCACGGCTCCAGCCTCCAAAGGCACGGCCCTGGCCTCCCTCCGTGCAGGTGCAAAGGGCGATGCTTCCCTCGCCTTCCTGCCGACCAGGATTATTCCTACGTCCCCTCTGAGAACGGGCTCTTACTCAGCAACGCCCCTGCCAGCACGTCAGCTCACCAGGATGGGTCACACGGCGCGGTCAAGGTGTTTGACACGGCTGAACGGCACACTTCAAAATAATGAACATACAGATGTTGTTACGTGTGTCTCACCGCGATCATAAATTTAATGAAGAGGGAAAAAGTAGGTGAGAAAAGAGCAGTGATGAGAGAGCCCCAATAGCCAAATGTGAAATAACCTGCCCTGTGGTGAGCCAGCTATGAGTCGGAGGGGACAGGAAAGAACAAAGTCTCTTTTAAGAAGGGTGGTTGGTCTGGAGGATTAGATAGATGATCTGTTCACTGGAAGTAAGAGCCAAGGGATGGGAGGGACAAAGACAGAAAATCAACCCGCGCAGCCCTTGAGAGCCGACGGCAGGCAGAGAACCTACAGGTGACCACGGCGCTCGGTTCCCCGTTTCCACTTTCCAGCGTCTACTCCGGCGCCAGCCCTCCGTGGCCTTCCTTCCATCTGTCATTTATCTAGTCTCTATTTCTTCCTTTTAAAAACAAGCTATTTGTTTCACAGGCTTAAAAAGAGTGGAAAAATTTCAGAGATCATTTAACAAAACGTCACATATTATAGATGAGAAAACTGGCTTCAGGGGAGATTGCGCAGGTCGCCAATGTCACAGAGCCAAAGTCAAACCAAACCCCGTGCGTGCTAACTGCCAACACAGCGTAGACGCTGCTCCTTCCAAATGCAGTGCGAATGCTCCCTCAGCTGCACAATCTTGGGCATGTTTATATGGTAATTCAAAAGTACCGCTTATCTGTAACTTTTAAAAGTAGAATGCGAAGTCCATTAAATGCTAAGATAAGCAGTCAATTAATTTTCCCAAAGTCTTCGGTCAGTAACCGAGTCTCGAGAGGTCATGTGTGTGTATGTGGGTGTGTGTATGTGAGTGTGTGAGGGCGGCCGGGGGGGGGGTGTTGAGGAGAAAGGGCAGAAGGAAATATAGGGTGTTCCCCCAAAATGTACACACACGTTACAGCTGATAGCTCAACTGATGTTTCTTTCTT
Source organism: Miniopterus schreibersii (assembly GCF_964146895.1). NCBI lineage: Eukaryota > Metazoa > Chordata > Mammalia > Chiroptera > Miniopteridae > Miniopterus > Miniopterus schreibersii. Next base: position 89,202,972 of record NC_138107.1, read on the forward strand.
TTCAGATTTAACCCATGGAAAGTGCGTGTACGTCTTTTGGGGACACCCTGTATGTTTGGCGAAGGGAAACATAGGTTATAAATACAAAAACAGGATAACGTCCCTGACCCCAGAGAACTTAAAATATTTTCAGGGAGACAGGACGTGAAATGACAACCATTGCAGAACAATTGATCTTGTCTCCCTGAAAATAATTTAAGTTCCAAAACGCGGGATACACTCCACTTGTGTTTTCACTCCGGGAAGTAGAAACATACCCACGTCTGAATCGTGTTAACCGGGGAAGAGATACCATTGGCGCGAGGGAGACACTTTCGCGCCGACAGCGCGTCGCGGGCGAACTTCACCCCGCGTCCGTGTGCGCCTGCCCCTCGCGTCTTTCCCAGGCCTCCGCTCGCACACACTCAGCCTGTTCACACCTCGGCGTGATGAACGCGGGCGTGTAGGGATCTCAGTGCCCCTTTCCTGCTTCCTTCGGGCAGCTGCCGGGGGCCAGGCCGCGCCAGCGCGTGGAAGCCCAGCTTTACTGGGCGGAGGCGCCCCGCTGTTCCCGCAGCAGCTGCACCGGTTTAGGTTCCCACGGGCCGAGCACAGCCCTTCCCGCGCCCTCCCAGCCCTCCCAGCCCTCGCTCACGGCGGCCATGCTAACGGGCGTCAGGTGGCAGCTCCTGTCGTCTTGATTTGCATTTTCCTGATGACCAGGGATGCTGAGCACCAGGCTCAACACGTGGAAATAAGTCATTGCACATGGAAAATCTGGCTTTACCCTTTTTCTTAGAAAAGCAGGAGGCTTGGAAACTCCATGTTCACGCCCCTCTCACTGACCTCAGCCAGGGCTGCGACGACCGGTAAGCAGTGACCGTCCTTTCCATGTGGGTCATCAGAATATTGTCACAAATGCCACATCCTGGGCTGTGGGCTCCGCCGTCCCGCAATCCCCATTTTCTTGCCTGTGCGGCAATGACCTTGAGATGGACAGTCCCCAGAGGCTACAGGAGTCCACAAAGCTTTAGACTATTCGCTCGGCCGGTAGCATTAGCAACGGAGAGACCTGGTCTCCATGCCCTGGGGACTTCTGTGGACGCTCCTCCCGCAGAGCCAGGTTTATGGGGGCAGCTGAGGGCACCTCGGCCGCCGGCACCCTCTGCGTGGTTTGCTGGAGCCCAGCCTACTCCCTGTGGGCATCCCCAGGTTCCTGCACGAAACGGCCTCCTACCCGAGCCCCGTGGGTCTCCCAGCCCCGGGCTCAGGTGACAGCAGCGGTGTCCCCAGGGACAGGCCCGAAACTGCAGCACAGCTCCGGCCGCGCCCGGCTCCCCGGTGCTCAGGGCGCCTCCTGCGAGGATCATCGGGGAGCAGGGTCCGGCCCGGGGCGGGAGGCCTTGCAGCGGAGGCTGGGCTCAGCGTCCTGTGCCGAGAGCCGTGACACTGAGAGAGACGCACCGTCCCTGCAACACCAGAGCCTCTCCCCGGGTGAACTGGGGCTGAAAGTGTTGAGATTGAAAGGCTACCCCACGTCGGCTGAAAAAGAAAAGCCCGTGTAGGCGCTCAGCTGGGACCTCCGGCTGAAAGCAGCTCTCCCACACGCTCCGTGCTCCCGAGGGCTCCCGAGGGCTGAGCTTTTTCACGGCAAATGAGGCGGGAGCCGGTACCGCAGGTTTCCCACGCCGTCTGCGCCGAGGAGGCCGCTCGCTGGGACAGCGCCCGCAGCCAGTGAGGCGTCTGAAGAACTCCCCGCGTCACTGTGCGCAGCAGGCCTGGGCCCCTGCGGCTTCCCCGGTGTTCAGCCACCGGAGACGTGGGTAAAGAATTTCGCCACAGTGACAAGGCCTTTCTCCCGGGTGGATTTTCTAGACCTCAGTAAATCTGGATTCGCAGATGAACGCTCTCCCGCATTCCCTGCAAAAACACGGCCTTTTTCTCGTGTGAACTCTCCTGGGTTGAGTGGCTGGGACTGCGGCTGAGAAGCTCATGGGCAGCCGGCGTGGCTCAGTGGTTGGGCACCGCCCTGTGCACCAGGGCCGCTGGCTGATTCCCGGTCAGGGCACAGGCCCGGGCTGCAGGCTCGATCCCCAGTAGGAGGCCTGCAGGAGGCAGCCGACGGACGTTTCTCTCTCATGGGTGTTTCTACCTCTCTCTCCCTTTCTCTTCCTCACTCTGAAATTAATTTTTTAAAGAAAGAATTTCTTCACACTCGCCACTTGTGAGGTCGTTCTCCGGTGGGTTCTCCTGCGTGAAGGGCGTGGGCTGGCAGCTGCGGGCGTCCGCACACTCACCGCCCCCGGGAGGCGCCGTGCAGCCTGGGAGGCCGGCACCCGCGGGGCGCACCCTGACTCCCTCCGCTGCCGGGGCCTGGTGCTGGAGAAGACGTCCGTGCCTCTCTGACGTGCAGCCTCCAGCAGCTGGTCCCAAAGGAGGCCCTGTCCTTGTCACTCCTGATGGTTTCCCCTCACTCCGCTGCACCTGCTGCGGGGGAAGTTTTGGCTGAATCGGGACCCTCTCCCTCGTGCCTCCCAGGTGCATGATTCTTCCCGGGCGTGCTGCCAGGTGTGCCCACGGGTGCAAAACGCCATTCAGGCGCAGGCCACACCTGTCACGGGGCAGGCCACCTGGGGGCACAGACCCGCCCGGGATTCGTGGGGCCTGAATCTCCTTCTCTGTGCATCTTCGCACATTATAACCTCCAGGATAGCAACCGTCACGTGGCATTTAAACTGTTCCTGTACACCTCTGACTCGCTCGGAAGGTTTCTAAGACCTGGGACTGGGTTTGGTTTAAATTTTTATCCCCAGCGACGAGCCCATTGCCAGCCCATCATAGGCATGAAATAAAAGGCCAAAGATCAGATGAGCACGTGGGTGAAGGGCTGCTTAGTGAAAGCTGAAAGTGTCCCCTAAAGTCTTAGATGCAAGAACCGCAGGCCAACAGGTGCTCAGGCCGCCCGACAGAGGATCACCGCGTCCCCAGGAGCGCGGCCGGCCCCGGTGCAAGCAGCGTGCTCAGCCCCTCGGAGGTTACGTCTCACGGTAGAATTGCTCACTGTGGTCTGTGGAGCCCTGGGAAGCTGACTCTAAAATTAACTTTTTGGCTGACTCAACTCTGTGCAGTGAGAGGAAGGACAGCCTCTGGCATCAATTCCTTTAACACTAATTACCCAGCCTGCTGCAGATTAAATTCAGACTAGAGTGGCCAGGTCAGGCAATCTCCTTAAACTTTAATAGAAGTTAATTGTTCATTTATCAAACTCATTTACACCTAATTAAAGTTTTCCTCAAGTAGGAAATACAAGGTAATGCGGGTTATGATCTCCTCCTGGGGGACGTATTTGACGTAAAAACAGTTGGGAAAATTGTGACACTTGTGTTTCGAGAATGTTCATGTGACAACCGCATTGTCGACATGAGGCATCACTCTTTTCGGTGAACTCGCCATGTGAACGTAGCTTCCACAATGCTCCACATTCTGGTAATTGTACAAGAAGAATGGACCGACCCTAGCCCAGCAGTGCCCCTGTACACTTGAACCAAATCACAGAGACTGGATTTTCTGCGGGTAACATGGCTGTTTTATGAGGCAGAATCCACGGTGGGTGCCTCACCACAAATACTTAGAACAAAAAACACAAGACGCGAGGCTCGGCGTGGCACTGCCGTTTCACAACCAATTTTTGTCTCCTTCCCCAAAGCCTCAGAAATGGCAGGACTGTCTACAAAGCAGTGAGGTTGGATGCTTGGCCCTGGAAAAACAACATACGTTTAGACTAAAAAAAATGTTCTGTACATTTCACTGCTAACAGTCGTCAGTTACAATATGCTGCTTGAAATATGTCGCTTTCTTTTCTAGAGTGTTTTCTAATATTGAACATATTTCAAAGTTGTAAATTTTTGCTCTGGGAATATATTTTTTTGGAAGGCATAGCTTCGAATGTGTTGCTGTCTGTGAGAGCAAGGTTGACCCCGTGCATCCTCAGTGGCTGTCAGTGTCTGGAAAGGCAGGTCGCCATAAAGAAGCTGCTATCAATAGAGTGTATATAAGGTCTGAGTTTCTAAGGCTAAATGTTAAATCTATTTCTAAATCCATAGGTGCTTTACCACTTTGTTATTATCTTCATTTATAATAATAGTGGTCATCTGAAATTTGAATTAAAGCCCTCCAGTCACTGCAGTCTTCACGGTTGGGGTACACGATGTCCCAGACCCCCAGATCTACAAATATAGTAACTGAGTGTGTCCTACAGGCATACTTAATTTTTCCTTGGGGGAACTAAAGATTATTTCTTTCTATCAGTTTTTTTGGTTTGTTTTTTTTTTTAAGGCAGAGTCTGTGAGGCCTACTTTTATTCACACGGAATTGATTTGGGCACATCTCATAATTTTCTAAATTTAAACTGCATTACAATGGTTTGTTTCTATGTTTGTTTCCCCAGTGAACTATGACTAAGACATGTGTTTTCTTTCTCTCTGCATCCAGAAACTAACAAAAAATTCTGGGCATAGAAAACTTTTAATAAATACTTGTCGGATAGGTAAAATAATGGATGGATGGATGGATGGATGGATGGATGGATGGATGGATGGAAGGAAGGAAGGATGGATGGATGGATGGATGGATGGATGGATGGATGGGTGGGTGGATGGATGGAAGGAAGGATGGATGGATGGATGGATGGATGGATGGATGGATGGATGGATGGAAGGAAGGATGGATGGAAGGATGGATGGATGGATGGATGGAAGGGTGGGTGGGTGGGTGGATGGATGGTTGGATGGAACCACCACGATATGCTGCCTGACCAATTACAATATTGATTGTCACAGATGTTGGGTAATCCAGCCCTATTTCCTTTTTGAAAATAAGTAATGGCTTGAAATAAACTTCTGAAGGATGTGGCTGTCTATGCTCATTAGATTCTGAGAGACCTGCAGGAATCTTCAGAGTCACACAAACATTTTCACTGCAGAAGACAAAGAGCCATTTCTCTTTTTCCTAATAAACTTTTATAACTTTGAAGATTTTTAAATTCCTTGTATATGAGCACAATTTTCAAGGCCAGAGAAGCATGAGCATTTTTTTTATATTGGTATCTAAATACTAACTGAACTGGCTTAATGAGGTAAGAAAATACTTTAGGTTAAGAAAATAGCAGGCAGGGGTCTTTCAAAGACATACGATCCACACAAGAAACCCGCTCCCAGGAGCACCCGACGGGAAACGCACGTCAAATTAAACAGTCTTCAGGCCTGAAATAGCTCTGCTTGCGGAGACAGACTGCGCTATCTTAATGCATTTCCTAGGCAATTATTTTTTCTCCACTGGCCTCCAGATAAAAAAGGTTTTCCAAATTGATATCAATGAGTCACAGCCCTGCCTTATTGTATCCTGAGCTCATTTTAAATCCCTTTTTACAAGGAAACTCAGAAAACAACACAACTTACAACCCAGTCTAAGCCAAGCAGAAACGGGGGATTTTTCTCCTTCTAAAAGATAATAAACTTTATTTTGAAATAGCTGCAGCTTTATATGGGCAGAATTAGAGAACATATTTTGTTCTCAGGCCTTTTAAAAATAATAATGGCATTAATTCTTATTGCTCAGGTGAGAAGATGGGCGGGCTTGTCTTTGCTAGAAAAAGATGCGATGCTGGGGTTTTAAGGATAAGCCTTGGTGGACAATGGTGCTAAACGACCGCGCTCCTCCGAGAATTGGCAATCAGTGCCCAGTTTCGGGAGAAGTAAAGGCGCAATACTCAGGAGCTCTGGGCAGGGTTTTTCTCGCCGGCCGCCTCTCCTGCAGCGCCTGTTAATTGCGCTAAAGGCGGCTGCTGCGCCCCCAACACAGCCTTGGGCGCAGGGAGCCCCTGGGACCGGGATGTTTACCCAACAGGAGGAGGAGCGACACCCACAGGCAGGAAATGGCCTTCGCTGCTCCTTAAGTCAACTGAGTTACTCTCGGGAATTTCCAAGTAATGGAAATATAAGCCGAAACACTCCAATATGAGGTCCCACTTTTGACAGCTGTGGGAGGTGCCAAGTGTTGCATCAAGTCGAGCGCGGCCAAGGGAGGGAGGTGCAGGGGATGAGCCTCCCGTCGGTCCACAGGCTGCATCCCAGCAGAGAATGAATGGAGGGCGCGGCCACTTTCCCCTCCCCTGCCCCCTAGGTGTCTCTGAAAGCATTTCTGGATCTTGTTAGACGTTCAGTTTATCCCTAAAACATGAACATCTCCAGCTTAGAGGGTGTGAGAGTTGAGATTACATTATCACTAATCCTGAACACTTTTCTGGGGCTGTTTTTTGTGGGGTTTTTAAAAAATAAATTCTCTTAAATAAGCTTGTTTTCTGGTTTTAATTTAAGTACAATGTACATTCTCTACGATTCCCCACTCCCTCCAATACAGCCCCAAGCCCAGAACGTGCTCCTCGTGAAACCCTTGAAGCGGGTGTGCATTTTGAAATAGATTTCTAAGGGGACAAGTCCATGGCCTCGTGGATTCTACGAGCTGAGGCAAAATCGCTATGTATTTCGCTGGCACAGGCCTGAGAGCCATTGGAACAGCCAGAGCCCATTGTCACGGAAATGCTCCGGCTCCGCCGTTTCAGGTCAGCTCACACCGTGAAGGAGACAGAACCAAAGCAGAAAATAGCCCCCCACGTCCATGCTTAACTGTGTCCTTTCAAAAAGCAAACCAGGTGAGGAGAGGGGGCTCTCCGCGCTGGGAGCAGGCGCAGGCTGGCGTGGAGCAGAGACGGGGAGCTGTGGAAGGCAGAGGCGGGCCACGCGGTCCCGTCAGGCATGGTCCCCAGCCTGGAGCCGCCGCCGCGGGGACTCCCCATGTGTCTGAGGAATTGCTTCCCGGGGTCAGGAAGCCGGGATTCGCATTTGGAGGGTAGTGAGCAGAGCAAAGCGAGCGGCAGGGAGAGAAGATCGTAGGCTGGGAAGGGGGGGACCGATGCGGAATCGGGGACCAAGGGACAGGTGAGCACCTGTCTCGCTTAAGCCCTGATGGTCATCCTGCCGCACGTCAGTGAATGATTTTGCAGAAGCAGCAGGACAGGGGTCAGGAAAGGGGAGGAAGCCCTGTGGACGCAAGAGTCAGACACGGGGAAGCCACGGGTGAGGCAGAGGGGACCGAGGTGGAAAGGACTCACTCTCCGGAGAGGAAAGGGAAACCAAAGATTCATCACCGGCCTTTCGAAACTGAGGAATCTTGTTATTAATAGTGTCGGTCGACTCCGATTCCTGAGCTATTTAATCTCATTATTTCCTAAACAAATGAATGAGAATTGAACACTTAGATCATCAGCATGTGATTCCGTCTCCTGTGAAAGGATGTCACCTGGCTGCCACCTCCCAGGTCTCTGTTTTCCTGCTCTGAGGATAGTCTTTCGTGGTCCAGTGTGTTGCTTCATTAACTCAGCTGCGGCACAGCATCCAGTGCCAGCTGGAACCACTAATTTTTTGTTTGTTTGAATTATCCGAGTGTGCACGTCACCTGAATTTCGACAGCAGCTATTTTTATAAAGTCTTCATTATTTTCTAATTTTCCAGAATGTGTTTCTTCCTCTCTGCAGCATTTTCAGAGGAATGATTAAAGATACGAAAGGAACTGAAGCTCTGTGACTGTATTACTCTGAGATGTCTCCATTTTAACAACAAATGTCAATAACGTTTTGTTGAAACAATAGATTTTCGCTTATTAATTCTCTTTCACATGCTTAATTAAAAGACTCTTTGAGGTTTATTTTAAAAACCGTCATTTTCAAATCAGCAGGATATTGATTTAATGTGCTTGCAGTGATATATAATAAAACCGAGTCACACACAATTATCTCAACAACTCATGCAGCGCAGGTGAGCTTATGGAGCTGGGGGGGGGAGGTAATGAGCGACCGTTAGCAAAGGAGTAGGTGCTTTTAAAACAACCTGTACTGGTCAGTGCAGCCCGATGCTCTCGGGTGCTGCCTCCTACAGGCTCTATTTGAGTCTAGACCCCGGACCCCGCCCCGTGGAAGGATCCGCCCAGCTCAGCCTCCACTCCATTCCAGACTCGAAAACGTAAGAAGCTTAGCCCCCCAGAACCCAACGCCAAACCACGCTCGGCCCTAAGTCCTGCAGCCGTATTGCCACCCGGGCCTCTGCCTGTCTCCTTATGTCTAAATCCTCACGTCAGCCAGTCTCCTGGGACACCGGCCCTCCGAGGCCTTGAACACCTGCACCCGCAGCTCATCCTACAGCTACCTGGTAGCCTGGCCCCTGGCCCCTCCCCTGACATGCAGCTCCAGTCACCGAGGACATACCTTGCTAATGTCACCTGCCTGCCCACTTAAACCTCCACCTGCCACTGCGCTGAGATTCCCGCTGCCTCATGCTGCCTGCAGGTGGGACCTCCCCCAGCTCAGCTCAGGCCACCACACCGGCCTTGGCTGCATTTCCACCGGATTTCCACCAGTGGCCTGTCAGTGACGTGCTCTGGAGGAGTGGATCTCCACGGTCCCTCCAACTGGTCATGCCAGAGATCAAATTCCTTTTGGCCTTGACCTCTCTCAGTCTAGTTTGTCTTAATAACCACCAGACCAGGTTTGACGAAATCTAAACTCAATATTTTTTATGCTATCTGAATAAAATTCAGCTGTCAGAAAACAGTATATTACAGCAAGTATGTAATTATTCAAATTGCAATTGCTTTTTAAAATTAATAATATGAGTAATGGGTGTGTGCAGAGAAGTGTGTACAAGGTAACTGAGAAGATATTCCAGGCGAGACAATGACAGATCAGAGAACCCGGAGGCATCAGGGCTCAGGATGGCCTTGGTGACATGGACAGTGCGGATGGAGATGACACAGAACTTGGTCGAGGGCTCTTGGCCTTGTTGGGCAGCATAAATTTCCTCCTGAGAAATTTTCTCTATAAAAAAGACTGAGGGCTGGAGTAACCGGATCCAATTGCCCCATGAAGACCATTCTTGCCATTGCGTGGAAGAGATGAGACTAGAGGCAGGGAGGCCAGTGAGGGGCTTTGCCCTTGTCAAGGGACATGGAAATACGTGCACGAGTCAGGAGTGTGGCTCAGACCATCGGAACGGGAGTGGGAGATGATTCAGACAGGTCGCGAGTGGTAGGGAGTGGCCGCTTATTTGGGGAAGACCTGAGAGGGAAAATGACAGTCCAGATTTTCAGTTGGGCAGATTGGTGGAGAAGTTGATGAGCCCATGGCACAGGAATCCACACGTTCATTCAGTCACACGTCCATCCATCCATCCATCCATCCGTCCATCCGTCCATCCACTCGCTCACTCATTCGCACATTCACTCACTCATCCGCTCACCCATCCGACTTTCACCACCCATGTAGCAACCCTGTGTGTCTACGCCATGAGGGGGACATTTGGAGCGTGCGGTTGAATATTTGACTCTGGAGGCAGGGAGAGATGGAGGGCTGAGACTCATCAGCACCTAGGCAGGACGTGAATGCCATGGAAGGCAACGGAAGAAGCAAAGGAGAGTTTGTAAAATTAGGAGAGAAAAGAGCTGGAGAAGGCAAGTCGGGGGAGTGAGCGCCAGGGCCTCAGGTCCCGGGCTCCGGGCGAGTCTCGTCAGCCAGTGTCGGGCGAGGGATCCTTGATTCAGCTCCCACAGGGCCGGCTCCGGAGGCTCAGGCAGGGTGCAGAAGGGACAGGGGGCCTCTCAGGGGAGCAAACAACAGTGTGTGTCACATAGTAGGACAGCTTCTCGTGAACGGCCCCGAGGCCTCCTGCCGGGCTCTGCCACGCTGGACTGCCCACTGCTCCGTCATCGCCTCCCACGCGCGGCCCTGCTCCCCCAGCATGATGCTCGAGCTCACATCTCTGCAGCTGAGCGAACCCAAGGTCGAGGCCCTGGGCCTGCTCATTCCTCCCCCGTAAGAGCCACTGGGAGCTCCTGGGGTGACTGGCTCCTCCCCGAACTCCTTACCATATTATCTGGTGACTGTTACAGTCAAAAAGCGCTTATTGAGTCACTAACTGAGTGGGTGAGTGCGTGGTCTGCTCTCCCGCTGCGCCTATGTGTCCCACAGTTTGCGGAGCGTCCTCGCTTCGCACGCTCTCACGCCGCGTTCCCAAGGGCACTGCATCTGACGACCGCGTGCCGACTTTCAGCTCCAAAACCCTCACGCAGCTCCTGAGGCCTGGCCTCAGTGTCGCAAGTGTAAGCACCGAGGGAGAAGCAGCCGGGGACACGAGCTGCGCCCCAGCGTCCCCGCTCACTGGCCCACCGCAGCGCCGGCCCCGGAACCGGCTTTCTGCTTCCGAGGGGGCACAAAAAGCGGTTCCCGGGGAGGGACGGCTGCTGTATTGCAGCCTCTTGCCTTCCCGAGTGGTTCTGAAATCACTGGGGACCCCCACGCTCACGGAAACACGCCCCCCCCGTGGGTCACCCCCTACAGAGGGAACACGGCAGCCTGCCCTTCGGAAGGTAAGGGGGGCCTTTGTTTTACTGTGATTTCAGCTCCAACCTGCAGTGCTTCTCGATTTCAGTCTTTACAAACTAAGTTGTCAAATTTAGTCCGTTTCAGAGATGAGTTAGGAGAGCCCGGATCCTCGCGCGGCCTGCTCTTAGGCCATTTCTCTGTTTTACTGGTGGCATTAGCTTTCCGTTGCCCTTTAAATGCCACAAGTTCAGGAGCACAGCTGTGCGCGTCCTGGAAGCCGCTCTCCTCCTCGTGATGAACATGAGACCACAGTTTCCCAGGACGTGGGTAAGATGACAGAGAAACAACACACGGGGGCCGAGAGCGTCAGAGAGCAGCCGGCGGGCCTCCGAGCTTTGCCGTCGCTCTAGGCCGAGCCAGGCGAGAAGCCCTTTAATTTGTTCACGGGCATAAGCCGCTGCTGTTTCCTCCGACCGTCTAAACCATCATTAGGAAAATGGAATTGCGCGCTCTCAGGGGTGCAGGAGCACAGGAACCCGCCGCCGGCCGGGAAGCGGGTGTCGCACCTGTCACGGTGCTGGAGCGACGGGCGAGCACGTGGCTGCCGCCTCCTGGGACCGCGGGGCCTCTGAGAGCAGAAGCACAAGGGATGAACGAATCCTGGTCTTTTCCTCCCAGTGTCTCAATTCCACGTACAGACCACGTAACAGTGGGGTGGAACGTGGCTTTTCACCCATATTTTCAATGACTCATCCCCTGGAAAACACAACAGAATTCCCCCTTTGTTCTACTCTTGGCGTTGTCGTGAAATTTTGAATTCTGTTTTCATTTCTCTTTTTGCATCTATATTCGGGTCCTTTCAGCTCTCCTTCCAAAACATTTATTTAACGCGTGTTCTTTAATTTTTTTTCGTATCTTGCACAACTTCCCGGGTAGATTATTCACCTAATTTATCATGAGCTTTTCAATATCTTTCTCTGACTTCCGATTCCTTCCTTTGCATTTCATCTACTGCACTGTAATCAAAGTTGGGTTTCCGAGACATCCAGGGCTGTGTTTCTCCTGGTAGGTGCTCTATTTCCCTCTCTTGCTTATGTCAGCGATTCACCAACTGTGGCGAGAAAAGCAATATACATATAAATTTTCTAAATCAATATGTAAAAGCACCACTGCAATCACCGAGCGGTCCACAGATCAAGGTCTCATTTCTTAGGACAAAGCGTGCTCAGGAACGAGCTTCCACAATGAGATAAACTTATTGGTGCGAGTCTGCAGGAAAGGGCGTCACCAGGGAGTGTCAGGGACCAGAGGCTTCCACGACTGAAGGACCGTCTTTCATTCTTGGTGCAGCCACTTCATTGCTTCCTTTTACAAGTTGCCTTTCTGCAGAGGCTGGGCCAGGGCGCTCCGGGTGCTCCCGAGCTCCCAATTTTTGTTTGTTTTTGTTCGCGTGTGTGGTTTTTTGCTGTTGATAATGTTCACCCAGGGATATTTTTTCCATTGACTTTTAGAGAGAGCGGAAGAGAGAGAGGGAGTGAGAGAGAGAGAAACAATGATGTGAGAGAGGCTGCCTCCCACACATGCCCGGAGCAGGGCCAGGGATCGAACCCGCAGCCCTTCAGTGCGCGGGCGGACGCCCCGTCCACTGAGCCGCAGGGCCCAGGGCCGAGCTCCTGCTCCGAAAGAGCGGCTCAGGAGAGGGGGGGCTTCCGGCCTCGGAGGGATCCTGGTCGGCTGGCGTGGGGGTGCAGTTCCATGAGCGGCGGCTCCCCCCAGCTCACGTGGTAGGGGTGGGAGCCCCCGAAGGTCCTGAGCAAGGGGGACAGACAGTGTGCTTCTTGTCAAAACAAAGCCGCCCACCGTCGGGGTCTCTGTGCTAGAAGCAGTCATTATGTGGGGCCCTCAGTTTCCACCACAGAGCATCGGTGGGCTCCTGTCCTTCGGAAGGAAAACAGATGAGATCTGAAAAATTACAGAAAACAAGGCTTCTTAAAACATTGGCGAGTGACCAATACAGGCAAGAATGGGGCCGCTCGGACCCTCAAAGAAGGGAAGCACAGCGGGCTGGGGGTTGCCTCCTCTTTCACCCCGGCGCCTTGGCTGAGAACATTTGCTTGTGAGAAATAAAGTTCTGTTCTTTAAAGCTCCCCTGTCGATGGGAATTTTGTGACAGAAGCCTAAACTAAGACAAATTTTTATCTCTTTGTTGATATTCTGTTGGTTTGCCATTGTTATCACTTTTTCCTTTAATTCTTTAGACATTCTTTCCTTACTAAGTATAAATACGAGCCCCCTTAGGGACACCTTCTACTGACTGCTATTTTTACCATGAATGCGGCACGCCTGCTTACTTCTTTGTGTGCCTGGTACTATTTTGTTGAAGCCTGACCATTTATTTTTATTATGATTTATTAATCCCCACCTGAGGATATATGTTTATTGATTTTAGAGAGAGAGAGAGAGAAACATCAATGTGAGAGAGAAATATTAATTGGTTGCCTCTCATACGAGTCCTAAGCGGGGACCAAACCCTCACCCTAGGTGGATGCCCTGACTGGGAAACGGGCCTGCGGCCTTCCAGGGTACAGGACGACGCTCTGACCAGCCGAGCCACACCGACCAGGGCAAACCTGACCATTTTAGATAAGATATTTTAACATCTCTAGTATTAAATTCCTTCTCCCACTCCCCCTCCAAAGTGTGTTTATGTTGCTGGTTTTATTTTTCTTGCCCCAGCTCACTTGTTTAGCTACTTTCCTGAACTAAACCTGTAGATTCTAGACGGTGAAATTAGTGCCAGCTCAGTTCTCGGCAAACTTTTTTTAATCCTTTCTTTTATTTTTAAAATTGGCTCCCTGCGGGTCACACCTGCATCAGCATAATTCAGGGGCCGACCAATGGTTGGTTGGAAGATTTTTTTATGTGCTTTTCCTGTATGTCTTTCCCCTTGGTCAGACGGATCCGCGTGAGAACGGTCGTCTTCAGCCTTCAGGCGGCCTTGGGTTTTGGGGTCGCCTCCCTGCTGCTCGCAGCCCCAAGGTCAGTCAGAGGTGAGTGACGGCACTTGCTCCTTCCGGCGTCTTCGCTGGTCACACACGCGGCTTTGCATATGGGCGCAGCCTTGCAGGTCACAAAAATTACATCAGAGTTTTTCAAATTCTTTCTCGTTTTCTAAGTTTTCTTTTAAAGCCCACCTAAACTCTTGTTTGCCTCAACTGAAATTACAGCCTTGATTACAACCGAGATGTTGCCGGTAGTTTACTATTATTTTAACGGTGACCAACAATTCCGAAAATGTAGACGACATTAGCAAATGCCTAAAAGCGCAAAAAGTTTAGCACATTTCCAGTAAAAATAAAAAATCTGAATTGCACTATTTTGATCACAGTGAGTTAAATCTCCCAGAATGGAAACTCCGGTCAGTATCATATAGCTTTATTACTGAATTTTTCAAATCTTTAAGGAAGAAACCATGACAATTGTAGACAAACTCACCAGGGAAATGGTAAAAAGGGCCGGAAACGTCACAGCAAAAAGTAAGAACAACGCAAGAAAGGCAGCGCAGGCCAGTCTCTCAAACACACAGATACAAAAACCCTGAACCACGAGGAGATTGAACCGGGCAGTGCATGAAAGGGCAAGTGTGCCGAGGGGTATTGAGCTGGTTTCAGAAGCAAGGCGTTTGTAATAGCAGGAGGCGATGTAATTCCCCAAATCAATAGAATGAGTGAAAAATCATATAATTAAATCAATAAATACAGAAAACATTGTTATAATAAATCTATTAATGATAGAAATCTTCCAGCAAACTAGAAATGGGAGATAATAAATCAGTCTGATAAAGTATATCTATAAACTACAAAAGCAAACACATCTCCAGTGAGATGCCGAAATGCTTCCTCTGGGACGGGGCGAGTTGGAAGGGTGCCTGCCACGACCCTGTGCACAGGCCTGCAGCAACGCAGTCGGACGTGTACGGATGGGGAGGGGGAATTAAATCTGAAATTATTTATGGGAGTCATAACTATGTACTAAACACTTTAATAGAATCTATAAATAATTTATTAGAATTAATAGGCGTGTTTAAATGGTTGCTCTATCTAGTAACCTTGCTACAAATACAAAATAGAAAAAAATGAAAATGCCCAATTCAAGCATTTTTTATATCAGCAGCAGAGAACAAATTACAGAGAAGAGGGGCTCCCCTCCCCTCCCCTCCCCTCCCCGAAGCCGCCCTGCTGGGGGCCGGGCCAGGTGCGCAGTTGGGGAACCAGGCAGCAGGAGGGAGGCGTCCCCCCCGTGAACAGCGCCTCAGGGTGTCCCAGGCCCGAGCGGGCGCAGGCCCCGGCGCAGCATCACACCCCGGCCGGGCGAGGAGGGCGTCGGGGAATTGGGGTGACACAGGCCCGAAGCCCAGAGCCCCAGGGAGGCGAGCGGCCACCAGGAGGGCCCGGCGGGTGCGGGGTCTGGGCCGCGGCCTGAGCCTAGCGGGGTGAGGAGAGCCCACGCGACGGGCAGGCCGGGGACGGCAACCAGGGCACGCGCTGGACTCACAGGCGGCCAAGCAGGTGAATGAGTGCAGGAGGTCGGACAGCCCCCGTCAGAGGGCTGGCAGGCTCCAGAGGGGGAGAAGCGCCGGGCGAGCCCGTGCGGGGCTGTCGTGGGGTCGGTGTGAGCTAACTACTTCAGTGCGCACAGAAGGACGCAGAAGGAAATGGAGGTGTGTACACGCGCACTCGTGTGCACACACACGCACACGTTTCATTCCTCCCCCCCTGCGAGGCCGGAGGGCCATGCCCAGTGCTGAGTCCACGAACGACGCACAGATGGCTCGGCCTTCGCCACGCTGTCCCAGAGGAACCACGGCTGCCTGGGACCGAGGACACAGAAACGTGCCTGGAACGTCTTGCTGGGCATTTTTTTTTAAAGATTTTTTATTGACTCTTAGAGAGAGAGGGGGAGAGAGAAAGAGACTTTGATGCGAGAGAGAAACATCAGCCTGCTCCCTCCTACACGCCCCCTGCCAGGAACCGAGCCCACAGCCCAGGCAGGTGCCCCGACCGGGCATCGAACCAGCAACCTCTGGGCGCACGGGACGACACCCAGCCAGCTGAGCCACACTGCCCAGGGTGCCATCTTGTTATTCTTGAAAGCGAAAAGTGCTCAAGACATAATAGACCCGTCAAAGGACACGGAGATCGTCTTGAAAGCACTCTCGGTGGCCAGACCTGGGACACTTTGAGCAGCAAAGTAAAATAAACAAATAAACAGAATTTTAATTCTTTGGATAAAATAAGAAACCATGAGTCCTTAATGACATACGTACACACTACAAACATAAGAGACTGGCTTGCCCGGGCAGGCGTGGCTCAGCGGTTGAGTGTCGACCTAGGATCCAGGCGATCAGGGTTCAATTCCCGGTGGGGGCACATGCCCGGGTTGCGGGCTGCAGCCAATCAATGACTCTCTCATCATTGATGTCTCTATCTCTCTCTCTCCCTCTCCTTTCCTCTCTCTGAAATCAATAAAGATATATTTTAAAAAAACAAAAACAAAAAAAACATAAGAGACTGGCTATTTACAGAGTCTGAAAATACCTCCCTGTAAAAAACACAGTAATTAATTACAAGGAGTAAGAACAGCACCTAGAAGACACGACAAATCAGTGACCAAAGCAACTGTTTTCAGTAATGAGGCAGAGCCCACGCTAGGCTCCTTCCAGGGTGCAGGAGGCAGGGAATTGCCACTGTGCTGTCCCTGATCGTCGTGGTCAGGGGGCCCCCAGAAACTGAACCGATAGGATGTGTACAGACAGGAGAGGAGATTTATAACAAGGATTGGCTCCCGTGGTCATGGAGGCCAGAAGCTTTATTATCTGTGAGGTGGAGAAGCTGGCGGTGAGGTTCAGCTCAAGGCCAAAGGCCTGAGAACCAGGGAAGGGACCCCTGGGGCTGGGGCTGGGGCTGGGGCTGGGGCACCGAGGACCAGGAGCTCCCATGTCCAAGGGCAGGAGAAGACGGACGCCCCAGCTTAAGCAGAGGGGAACTTGCCCCTCCTTCACTTTCTGTTCCATTCGGGCCCCCACAGGTTGGAGGGGGCCCACCCGAGTTTGAGGACAGCTCTCGGCACTCAGTCTCCCGAGTCACATGCTCCTCTCTTCCAGAAACACCCTCAGCCACGCCTGGAAACAGTGCTGACCGACCGTCTGGGCTCCCTCAGCCTCATCAGGTTCAGGCATAAAATGAACCATCGCACGGAAAACCCAGACTCGAGCCTGGCCCTGAGGAAACATGAGACAAATCTGAGTGAGGAGCAGTCTATAACATAACTCATCTATAATCTTCAAAGGCGCCAAGTTCATATAAACCAAATATCGAGACAGGTGACAAGCACATACAATATCTAATCCTGAGTTGTATTTTCTTGCTATTTGAAAAAAGTCTGAGTTCTAAACGTCATTACCATACCAACGTTGATTTCCTGCTTTTCATGGCTGTTGGGTAGAGGAGTGTCACCATTCATACGAAATTCTCACTAAAACACCCACGTGGGCAACCGGCCCTCCAATCACTCAGGGAGCAAAGGTCTCGTGCGGTTCCACAACTTTTCTATAACCGTACGATTGTTTTATTTGAAAAAAAAATTGAATGAAAGTATTATACTTCTTGATATAACATCTTTAAAATCTATGTGCATTTCTATTAAAAATGTGCATCATAGTGATGCACATTTTTAATAGAAATGCACATAGATTTTAAAGATCACTATGATGCACATTTTTAATAGAAATGCACATAGACTTTACAACTTCAGAGAAAAATATACAACTTCAGAGAAAGACCCAGGAGTGGAAAGACATACCACCTGTGTTGGCCTCCATCGCATCGTCACACAGACCTCATGAAACCACAATGAAGTCCTCATACAATTAATATTTTGGTAGGAATTCATAAGATGTTTCTAAAATCGACACAGAGGCAGAGAGCCAAGATTATTTTAGACAGTTCACTGGATATCGAGACGTACGTAAAGCTACAGCGATGGAGCGTGTTGGTGACACAGGACACGCAATAGAAAGAAAACACTAAGCATCTGGCGCAGACGCTCCCGCAGCAGACACTCTATCGTGACCACGCCTGACCCGCGGGGCAGCGATGAATCAGTGCTATTTTCACAAGATCGCACTGGGTCAACTGAATATCAACAGGGGGAGAGTAAAATGACCTCAATCTCACACCAGACCAACACAATCTACGCGTCCCGGACAGCAGCTCTGACCGTGAGAGGCCACAGGATAGAGCCCCGCAGGCCGCACAGAGCGCTCCAGGCGACGGAGGTGCTTCCTGTCTGCACTTCAAACCTGGGAGCCGCGGGCCACGTACTGATTCTGAGCACTCGAAAGGTGACTCGTGGAACCAAACTACTTAATTTTTATTTTTACTTAATTTTACATAATTTAAATTTAAATGTCCTCCTGTGGCCTGTGGCTACCGTGTCGGACCTCGCAATCCTAGACGACAAGGTAAGAGAGTAACTGTATGGCCCTGGGGTGGGGAGAGCACAAAAGATGTTTTCCGTGAAGGGAGAGACAGGTAAGGAGGCTGAACTTTAATGAAGAACTTACATTCATCAAATGACACCACTGAGAGGGTAAAAGGTGAGCCAAAGAGTTGGAGATGGTATTGTACCCATGTAGCTACCAAATCCTCAAATCCAGAATCTGCAAACACCTCCCACAAATCAATGAGAAAATCACACACACCCCAAAAGAAATAATAGACAAATGACTCGAATAAGTACTTCACAAAGAAAGTTCCCAAGGGAATAACTCTTTATGTCCTGAGTCATAAAGGATCTTATAGTAACAATCACAAGATATCACTACACGCCCACTGAAACGATTAAAATTAAAAAGACTAACACACAGGACAAGTGGAGCGGCAGGAACATTCCCGCTCTGCAGGGAGCAAATCTAAACTCACTCTGGAAAACAGGCATTTTGTTTTCTCTTTTAAATTTATTTATTTATTTATTTATTTATTTATTTATTTATTTATTAAAAATATATCTTTATTGATTTCAGAGAGAGGAAAGGAGAGGGAGAGAGAGAGAGAAACATCAATGAGGAGAGAGTCATTGATCGAGCCCACAACCCAGGCATGTGCCCTGACCGGGAATCGAACCCCGATCGCCAGGATCCTAGGTCGATGCTCAACGGCTGAGCCATGCCCGGCCGGGCAATAAAGATATATTTTTAAAAAATAAAAAATAGAAATCAATCAATCAGTGATTCCACTCTAACAGACATACCCAACCTAAAAGCACGCACTTGTGCACCAAAACTCTTGGACAAGACATGCAGAACATTCCTCAAGTTGGATTTTCCTGACATTTTTCTCATGATAAAAAAAAAAAATTGTGGTATTTGGTAACAAATTGTGGGATGCAACGGAGCAGTACAAAGTAATGAGAGTGAACCAACTCCCATTAAATACCACTTGGATGCAACCTGTAGAGTGAGAGAAAGAAGACACAGAAAACACACATATATGGTTAATTTTGTGTCAGATTCAAAACAGTGGCACCGACCCGTCGTGCTAGATGTCGACGTCGTGGTTATTTATTTATCTGCGTAGAGGGAGGACGGGAGCAGAGGCTCCTAGAAACATCAGGGGCTGAGGTGTGGGTGCCGCTCAGTTTCAAGGCCTGGACAACGAATCCACTCGCTTGTCCCCGTGTGACCGGGCACCCAGCTGCAGGCTTATGATCTGTCACTGTGTAAACATATTATATGACAACCCACAATTATACCATTGTCGCTCGGTGCGTTTCACAGTCTTAGAGATTTATAAAGTTAACTGGTGCGATCCCAGCCTGGCCTCGTGACGTGGCTCCTCCTGCCGATTCTTGCAGCCGCCTGCTTGGGCGTCCCAGGGACCCTCAACGCTAAATTAATATCTTGGAAATTGGAAAAATAAATGATATTGCGGTTTTAAGAGACAAGGAGAAGATCGCAAGGTTCCACAGAGTTTTGTTTTCCACGCCCCCGAGCAGCGGCGGGCCCTGCTGGGAGCTGATGGAATTCCTGCCCCGGCGAGTTTTTTAGAGCCTCACGTTCCAAGGTGAGTTTTATCGCACTAACAGCGTCTGTAAGTGATTCCTGGGCTCAAATGTTGAATTACTGTTATTATCCTGCCGAGTGTCATTAGAGGTTGTTGAATGGATGTTTTCGACACAGATAAGGAGCGTTGTTACCCGGGCAGCATATAAAGCCGGCCATTATCTCCCACATTAATATCTTTTGTTTAGTTCCCCTGAAGTCCTTGCAGAAGGAACACGCGTGTACTTCTGCTCCCTCTCTGTGCCTCTCTGGGGCTCCCGTTAGTTGCTAATTGCATGATCCTGTTTTATCTACTTCGGTCCACGGAGACCGAAGACCTTTCTGTGACTTCCTCTCCGCGACACCAGGCACCGATTGCTATTTATTATCCACCTACGCTGAGGCCCAGCACTGTCCGGGGGAAATTCCGGGCAGAGAGGAGAATCTGCATAAAAATAGATGCTTGCATTTTAATTGTGGGTATACGGCTGCTCTTATGGGCATCAGCCTTAAAAATTAAACCAGCAAAGGGAGGGAGTGAGGGGAGAAAGGCTAACCTGCCGGCTAATGCACACCCTCCCCTGGCCCCAGGAAATGACCACATCGGACGTCAGCAGTTACGTGAAAACGGTATTGTTCTGATGTTAACAGGTCAGAGCGGCCCCTCGTGTAAAACCCAAAGACTTGGGGGTTTTTTAAATGACAATAAATTGCCTTAAATTTCATTCTGTGACATTTTGAAATATATCCCAATAAGACCTGGGAAGATATATATTTTCCACGTGTGTCTGTAGCTCCCCAGTTACTCTCACCCCCTCTCCCAATACAAACCCTTTTTTATTATAAAATGGAATCGTCTCTAAGAAAGTGAGGCCTCTCTGGTCTGTCAGGACAGTTGACAGAACAGCTGAAGGTGTTCCCGCCACGCAGGGGTGACAGGCTCGGCTGGCGACGTGGGGCCACTTCCTTACCGCTCAGCGGCCCTGCGGAAGGGCCGCCCGTTCCTCTTACAGAAACAAACCACCTTCATCTAGTTCCCACGCGCGGGAAGCGCGACAAAACCCACGACCCCTCCCTGCAGAGCCGCCTCTCGCCACGCGGTGCCGCGGACACTGACGCCGTTATAACCACCTGGTTATTAACCGGGAAGGAGCGGAGGGGAGCGAGATGCCACAGGCACCCCATTTACACGCTTTGCTGACGTAAGACTCTCCCAGCCTGTCCCCTGCTCGTCGCGGGGGCGGGGCCTAGACGCGGGCCCAGTAAGGTCTGAGTGATGCGGGAAGGTGCTTGCCCGCCGGTCAGCCCACCTGGGAGCCAGTCGGTGGCCAGAATACGCGTGGCCACCGCAAGGGCAAGAGACCCGAATATTTAAGCTTCTCAACAAGGAGACTTGCTCTCTCTGGCACACGGGCTCCTGGCTCTCCTGCGGCAGGGGACACGCTCCCCTGCGCCCGTGGCCGAGGGCCCGTGGACTCCGCGCAGTGGACTGACACGCCTTAACTGGATGCGGAGCTGGACCCGCTGCGGCACGGACGGGGGCTCTGGGCACTGGCTCTGCTTTCGGCTCGGCTCTGCCGGGCCCCGCTGCACCCCTTCCAGGACCCGGGGAAGGGGCAGGGGACTCTGCAACGCGAGGAGTGTAACCCCAGGCACTCGGAGCCCTTCCCCACATCTCGCTCCCCCGTGGGGGCTCCTGAGAATGCTCATTTCAGCAGTGCCTCGGGAACCCCACTCCCACTCGTGCCTGGGAAATCTGGCCCCTAATTCCCACCCCCCCAATACAATCCATAAATGCCACCTGAGGGGTGTCCCCGCCAGCACTATGGTGGCGGCTGTGTGTGTGCATTGCTGCGTGTGCATGTGTGTGTGCACGTGTGTTCTTTTCATAATTTAGAGGAGAGCGAGAAATCTCCCCTCACCCGGAGAAAGCGAAATGCACGCACCCTGCTTCTTTCTCGGTCCCTGGCTCCGCCTCCGGGACCCAAGCGAAAGGAGCGGCGCCTGGGGCCTCGGTCCTGCAGCCCCGGCCCAGCGGCACGCTCCCCTCCGCAGCTGGGTGCTCTCTCTCTCCCTCCGCCGGCCCTTCCCCTGTGAACCGTCCAACCTGGTAAAAGTTAGAAAAGGAAAGAAAACTGTGCCTGGAAACAGTTCGCCTCTTTGCCGAGCGGCTTTAGTTGCTGCTCGGCCGTGTGTGTCCTGAGGGGACCGTCCCGGCCGCGGGAACGGCTTCTCTGTCGCCTGAGCTGCGGCCAGGGCCAGTGCCCCCCGCCCCGGTCCCTGTCCCGACGCCCCTGCGGGTCTGGGCTCGGCGAGCGCGAGGCTGGGGAACAGGGGGCCTCTCTCCTCTCGTCTGCTGTTGCTGTTTTGGAGCAATTGGATCCAAATAGAAAACGGGACAAAAAAGGAACTGCGAGTCGGAGAAAGGCGGCTGGAGGTTTGCTTTCTGTGAGGACGTGTTTTTAAGCCCTGTTCCCGGCTGCGGGTGTTACGGAGAGTTTGCCCGTCTGACTCGTTAGAAGACCCACGAGCAGTTGAAACGACAAGAACACGACGGCGCTGATTTAAGTTCTGAGCCCCCAGTGGGAACTTCAGAGAGAGTCCCCAGGACTATTTATTTACTGAAAGTTTTAAAAATCCAATATGTTGCCTATGAATACAGGTTATTTATGAATTAATCTTCCTAGAAAATAGCACTTCTTAGCCATGCCAGATTAAGGCTACCACTAAATAAATAAAGTGGGGGCGCAGAACAGAGCGCGGAGACCCTGAAAATAATAAACCTCGACGCACCGCAATAAAGACGCGCGAGCTCCCAGGCCCGTCTCCGCTGGGGCTCGGCTCCGCCACCTCAGCTTCAACAGCACGTCCCTGTCTCAGGCCGCCAGGCTGCTCCGAAGCAGAAGGAAACCAAAGTCTTCAAGGGAGGAACCCCAACTCCAAAGCGAACCCCGCCGCTATGTCGAGACACCGTCGGCTCGGGGTTTGTCCTCTTGGCTCTGAGAAGGGGTCAAACTTAAGGCTGGCACCCCCTTACGTGGGTGTGATGGCCGCTGCCGACCGCGGCCCAGGGCCACCGCGCCCTGTGCCCGACGGCTGTGTGCGCCAGGCGAGCGGCTGCTTGCCGCCATCGGGGAGGCGCCTGGCATTGTGACAGCGGGCAATGGGCCCCCCCCACCATCCTTTTCGCATTGCTCCTGTAAGTGCCGACTCTGACCAACATGCAGCCTGGACATGAACGTGCCTGTGCGGGAATCCTAGGAACAAACACTGAAGGTGCCGACTCCGCCTTCACTTCCCCCAGGTCCGGGGGATCGGCTGACCTTCAGCCACAGAACCAGGGTGACAAAGACCGATCCATATTTTGAAGCTCTAATTCCCCAGCCTCAGAATGTGACTGTAGCCCGGCCGGGCGTGGCTCGGTGGTTGAGCCTCGACCCAGGATCCAGGAGATCGGGGTTCGATTTCAGGTCAGGGCACACGCCCGGGTTTTGGGCTCGATCCCCAGTCTGGGGTGTGCAGGAGGCAGCCAGCCAATGACTCTCATCATTGATGTTTCTTTCTCTGAATGTGACTGTATTTGCAGACAGGCTCTTCAGCTTAAAGACGGGGCCTCTCGGGGCAGGTTCTAACCCAGCCTGGCCGGTGCTCTCGTGCTCAGGCCACCGCTGTGTGAACTGGAACAGGGTGAACTGGCTCTCACAATAGCTCAGACTTTGGGGGGAAAAACCATGGGGAAAGTGGGAATTGTAAGGACTGTAGACTTGGGGGGATGTTTCTAAGTGTCATAGTCACCGCGAAGAGGGAAATGACAGGCTCAGGTCCATTCATCGCAATTTAGAGCATAGAGTGAAGGTCAGTCAACGTCTTTGATATATTTAAGGGGGTGCCCATATCCTGCCGCCAGAGGCAGAGCTAAAGGCCACACACAGAATCTAATTTTGACCATGGAAAAACTTCAGCGGAGGCTCCCCTAGCCGTCCTCGATAGCTTTCTTGTTTTCTGCACATCAAAATGTCCAAAGCTTGTACGGCCCCGGACCTAAAATGAGCTATTTCTTACTTTGTTGGGAAATGGTGTTTAAATTCCTTAATCTGAATGTAAGAGTGCCCTGCGTATGGTTGGAAGGGCCAAAGGCAATAAAGTCAGACTAAAATCAGTGTTTCTGTTTCCATTTGTACCAATGTAGAATTAAAGCGACAGATCAAGTTTGAGGATTTGCAGTTTTAATATTTCACTTTTTCCAAGACACAGTTTGCAGAGCCAAGTAGTTTTTAATAGGATGTGAAATGGCTTCCAGTAACCAGGTAAATTTAAAGGCCTAACTAAAATGGAAAATCCAAAGAAATCTAAACCTTTTTAATCCTTAAAACTGTATGTACCCATGGAAAATAAACTTCAAAAGGTAAAGGCAGTGATGTAAACTAAAGTAACAGAGCTGAAAACACAGGCCATCCTGTGTTTGCCACGTGGTAGCATGTAATTCTTAATTCACGTTTCTTCATGAACCAATTGCTGTACCTAGTATTTCCTTTAGAAGCGTGTGCAGAAGCACCCGTGACGTTCAATGCATCTGGAGCCAACATCACCGGGAAAGAGAGAGATTAAACGTAAATCATGAAAATCTCCTTGTTGGAGGAAAGCTTGTTGTGCTGACCGTGGTCCTGAATCTATACGGCCTGGAGCAGGAGGGAAACAGCCAGGACAGGTCAGTAAACCCCCCTACCCCCAACTTAAAATACAAATACATAGGCTTAAACTACAAATGCATAGAAAAATTGTGTGTAGTCATTAAAAATGTGACCGAACGTAAAAAATGATAGTGCATGAAGTCAGTTCTGTAAGTTGTAAAAGGCAAGTAACTATTGCATTTGTTCTGCAAAAGTGTAAGAACCAAAAATCAAGATAGAAAAAAACAATAAAGATAAATGAAAAGTGCAAAACCAGACTAAGGTGCCACCACCACCTCAGGTCATGTCCCCAGTAAATCCGCTATCTAGTCAAGAGTGTATCCCATAGAGCAACGCTTTTCTGTGTGTGTGTTTTTGTTTTGTTTTGCTTTTTCTTTTTTTCCCCCTCACATTCAGATGCTCCTTTTGGGTAAATCTAGGAACATTTTCTTTGATTACAGCAAAAAAGATATTTGGCTACTCGTATTACCAAAACCCCGTGTTTTACCTCCCACTTTCAACATGCTGCCTCTAACAATTTAAGGCAAAGTCTAGACAGAATTGGTTATTTCTTCTTGGTTTTTAGACCATGCTCCCTTGTTTAGAAAATCTTATAAACAAGAAACAGTCCTTTATGCCACTCAAGAGCAGTAAAATCTTGAGAGTAATGCTTTTTATAGTTTATCTCCCAATTGTCCCCCAGCCTCAGCTCCAATATTTGTGGAACGATTTACTCTTGAGCTCGGTTGGTGTTTTCCTCTCCAACACAGGCCCAGCACAACTCCTCTCGCCTCACCCGTCCCCACGGCCACCTGCCAACACTGTGGATTTAACAATGAGCCGTTTTAAGGAACGGGAGTTGTTTATTGTAACAAAATTTATCTCTAGTCAAACATTCAAAGTTTGCTCAGGTTTTAATCTGTCCCTTTTTATGATAAAATAGATCGATTAAGTTATGTGACTTGTCTGTAATAAGTGGATTATTTCTTGGGCCGAGCTCCATGTATCACTGCTTTCCTTTTTGTTTTAACTATAAATTACTCACGTCTCTCAATGTGCCCATGGGCCATGGGAAGTCAAGATAATTCATAACTTCTTAACTAACTTATGAAAGCCAAGAGACCCTCAGCAACATATAAGCCCAGGTTAGAGTCCAGTAACATAGAGTGTGGGGATAAACCTTGAGAAACTAACTCCAATTAAAGTTTAACAACAAAAAACCTCAATGTCTTAAACTGAAAGAAATGACTCTCAACTTAAAGGCACAATTTTAATCCATTGCGGGAATTGGCTGTGTGTGTGTGTATGTGTGTGTGTAGCCATAAGAGCAAAATATTCTAAATGTAGACAAATATTTACTTATACAACTAAATTTCTGTTACATATAATGATAAAATATTATGCAGAAAAAATCTATTAATTTTTTTTTTTTACTTTTATGATTAACTTTATAGTTTTTGTGTGTATTTTAAGGGGCATGTCCTTAAGATTCCTTTCCTAATGTGAGGCATTGGCACATTCAGACAGCGCTTGCGAAGCTTTACACATAACATGAAGCGTAATGTGTCTCTGATGCATGTAGAAACGCGTCACCTCTGCCGCTAGAGCCGAGAGGGATCCAGATGAGGCCCATTGTTTCCACGCATAATTTACATTATTAGACAAGGACCCTGCTCGAACCATCTACACTGAGTGGATGGCTGAAAACAGTAACAGGAAAATTCCCGATTGTTATTACTTTTGGCTTCACTGCTCTATGTTGAAGCCTTACTGCTTTCTTTATTTTCGCTGGTTCATCAAAGACTTGGTAAGGACCTGGGGTGCGTTTTAGTGTAGTAGGTGCTTTGAGGCAAAGTCCTGTAAAAACTAGGCCTCTGTCCTCAGGGGGACTTTTACAAATTTCTATAGTGCCGGACAAACGGAGCGTGTGCCACCCCGAGGTGCGCACCGGGGCGGAGTGTGGCCACAGTGAGCGCTGTGCCCTGGGGGGGGGGGTTCGCAGGCAGAGTTCCCGGGGCAGGGCAACTTAGGAAGCTCCGGGACTCCACCTGCGAGCCAGGCCTTCGAGCTCAGGTGGGACTGCAGAAAACGATTTTACCGGTAAAAAGCCAGAAAGAGCAAAATTGCAGGTCATCGGCAGGGAATTGAAAATGTCCTAGTATTACAGGATTGCTCTATTTTATCTACTTTCTCTCTATTTTGTCATAAAATATTCCACTTTCTGAAAGTGTTCAGAAACTAGGAGGAGTGTTTTTATAAGAAATGAAATTCAAATGCCGGATCATAAAAAACAGTCAAGGAAACCCAGGCAGGAGAGTCTGATGGCCCCACGGGAGAAGACGGCACGGGAGGTTTAGCGCAGGGGCGTTTGCTCAAGGCGCCCCCGGCCCGGAGGACCCGGAGCGGGGCAAGGAGTCAGGCCCCGTCACAGAGCAGCCGCACCGCTAACGCCGTGGACACCGCGCCCCCTGCGTGCTCCCCAACCCCCTGCAACCTTCCCCGCAGCCCTGGGGTGCTGCCGTCTCCAGCCGAGGAAGCCGAGGCGCCGGGCAGATGCGGAGATGGGAGCACAAGCAGCTGGGCCAGCCCGGCGCTCGGGAGGCGGGACACGAAGCGTGTGCTCCAAACACTAAGCCACGGAGCTTCTGAGGGAGAAGGCCAAACGTGGCCAAGCCCCGTCACTGGCATTATTCGCCCCGCTAATGCTTAGATGTCCAGGAATGAGGGGGACAAGCCCGGGGCTTTGGCTTATTACCTGGGGGCCCTTTAACTCCCCTTGCACCAGATTCCCCTCGGCAGCTTCCCCGACCTCCAGTGAGTCAGTTAGAACAAAGATGACGGCCCGCTCAGCACCGCCGCTCTCCCGCCACACCCGCGGGAGGCGGTGCCCGTCACAGCCCCGCTTCCCCCGTGGGTGCACCTGCACCCAGCCTCCTCACGCCAGCCAGCCGAGTTATTTCCTTTCCCACCTCTGAACACGAGCCTCAATGTCCCCCAGGCACCACTCAGTCGAGTTATTTACTCAGCGCCGACTGACTGCTCAAAACTGTGCCTAAATGTTTAAAATCAAAGGTTAAGGCCCAGGGCCCCACCTTTCAATAGTCTTGATCTAGCTCGAAAGGTGAGATTGATGCCCTGGTTCAAGGGCCGCAAGGAGAGAGGCAAATAAGCGTCAGAGGGTGCATTGCCGCCCGAGTCTGAGTCATAAATGACTGAGCTCGGCCCTGACATCTAAATGTTACTTAGGGGCAAGTGCCTGCCTCGAGAGTCCCTGGGTGGAGGCCTGTCAATGGCTGGAGTGAACTCTGGGTAGTAGATTCTACCAAATCCTAGGGCCAGAATTACTAGGTGTGATGAAATGCGGGCCGGGGGTAGATTCTGACTGCGTCAGCACCAGATTGGACATAGTGAATAGCCTCCTGTTAGAGAGGCCGAGAGAGGTGCCTCCTGAGCTTTCCTGACAACAAGGCCCTGAGCGCAGTCAGAGCACGTTTCCTCGGCAAGCCCACCGGGATTTCCTGCCCGCTTTTAACTAGTCAGTTTTAGCCTAAATTTTAATCTCTCCCAAAAGAGTTACTGAAAGCTTTCTAAGGCTTTAACGAAATTAAGGATGTGAACGACTCTAAAGGTTATTTCTCTAAGCTCCGTGCGGGTTTAACTGGCTTAACAACGTGAAGCCCGCGGCGGAGGGCGGGTGCCCAAGGCCAGCTGACCCGGCGGCGTTTCCTCAGCGCCTGCAGGTGGAGGGAGGGACAAGGGCTCACCCGGCTCTGGGAACCTCCGCCCGCAGCCTCCCCTCCGCTGGAAACAAAAGTTAAGTCCTCATGGAGCTAAATGCAATAGCTAAGTCTATATTTCGAAATGAAAATACTTAACACTGTGGGATTAGAGCAGATTGCTAGACTAGCACACAAGAAAACGCAAACCATAAAACAAAAATTGAACATTAAACTTCCTCAGAATTAAAAATTTTGCTCCTTAAAGGCCCTGAAGTGAAGGTGGCAGTCCGCATACCGGGAGCAAATAATCTGTGTTTCACCTGCTTAGATGCTTTTGCTGCTGCTGCCGTGAGAGTGTTACAGGTGCTTCCCACTTTCTCCCTTTTGCCCCCTCCACCCAGCCCCGCCCCCCCAGGCCTTCCCCATACTATTGTCTGTAAATATTTCTAAGAGTGTACTCAATTTTTAAAAATTTTATCCAGAATATAAAGAGAACTCTAATGACTTAGTGAAAAGAAGACCAAAAAACAAACCAAAAAACACGCAGCTGAAAAAATGGGAACAAGATTCAAATGGACCTTTTACCAGAGAAGATACACCAATGGCTAATAAGTACAAGAAAAGCTGTCCCACATCAGTAGTAATGATGAAAATACAAACTAAAACTACAATGAACTACCACTTAAATGGTTAAAAATAAGAAGACTGGCTGTGTTACATTTTCACAAAAATATGGAACAACTGGACTCCCATGCTTACCAGACGGGCGGCTAAACACACACATGCTTTGGGAAACAGTTTGGCAGATACATTTGCCGTACAACCCAGTCGCCTTGCTCCAACCTACCCAAAATAAATTTTAAAAATTGTTTTCAGGTGTCATTCATAATAGCAAAAAAAGGCAAACAATCCAAATATCCACCAACAGGTGAAAGAGCAAACAAAATGCGGCAAATCTATACGATAGGACATTATCCAGCAATAAGGAGAAAATGGGACTGAGACACACAACGACATGGGTAAATCTCAGAAACGCCCCAGTGAGATGCAATCTGTCAAAAACATGCGCAAAGTCAGGACAATAGGAAGAGCATCGGTACTGGTCTCGGGCAGGGGCGAGGGACATGGGTGGCCGTGGGTGAGGTGTACAAGGGAGCTCCCTGGAATGATGGAAACGCTCTGTCACTATTGAGGGAGTGGTGATTACACGATTGTAAACACTTATCAAAATGTATTGAATTGAAACCAAAAATCGGTGCATTTTATTATATGAAAATTAGCTGTCACTAAAGCTTAGTTTATTTTTTTTTTAATTTGTTTGTTGTTGTTGTTAATCCTCACACCAGGATATTTTTGCCATTGATTTTTTAAGTAGAGTGGAGGGGAGGGAGTGAGGGAGGGAGAGAGGGAGAAAAGAGACATCGATGGGTTGCCTCCTGCACGCACCCAGATCAGGGCCAGCTATGGAACCTGCAACCCAGGTAAGTGCCATTGACCTGGGAATCAAACCCCCGACCCTTCGGTCTGCGGCTAACACTCTAACCACTGAGCCAAACTGGCCAAAGCAAGCTACATGACACTCTCCCAGGACCAAACTGGGATTACAACTAAAATATAGGAAAACCATCCTGAATAACCAACTGAAGACAGTCTGGAGAGCACCCTCATAACCAAGGAGGAAAAGGGGAGGCCACATAGAGACAGGTAGGAAGGGCAGAGGCATGAGAGGGCCGTCTGGGCTCCCACAGGCAGCAGCTAAAGTTTCAGAGGGAGATCTCAGCTGTGGGGGGGAACTATGGGGTCTAAACACCAAGCTGGGATTCCCAGCCCAGAGCAGCAGAACTGAGAAGGTGCCCACATAGCATCTGGCTGTGAAAAGCAGCAGGGTTTCTGTCTACCAGAGAGAAATGGCTGGAAACGCAGGCACCCTCTTAAAAAGCCAACACACAAAGTTTTGAGCGCAGCCACTTACCTTGGGCTCCGGCAGAGGGAGGGCAGAGTGGACTGGAGCTGTGTGAGGAGAATCTAGGGATGCTGGCTCTGGGGATAGAGCCCAGAGGGCAGCCATCTGGATTCCTGTGCTGAGTCATTCCCCCATAGAGCAGAGGACATCTTTCTCAGGCAAAGATTTACCCTCCAAGTAGCTTTTGCCTGGGGAGGAAGCAATTGCCCCACCCTGTGGAATTTCTACAGCCTGAGGCTCATTAAGAGAATCAGAGTAATCAGCCTGCAGGCAGAGCTCAGAGTGCTTTGAGTCTTTGCCTGATCTGCTTCTGGATCTGGGCCTTGCAAAAGCAGACTTTGGTGCGCATCTTGGTCCTGTCCAAACACACTCAGCCCCGACAGAAGGGACCTCAAGCTGTGGGTTGTTGAGAGCTCCAAACAGGGTGCTCAAGGCCACTCACAAACAGCATCTGGCATTGGCCAGCATTAGAGACCCTCCACAAGGACAGCTTGTTCCTAGCAGGCCAACTTAAGCAAGGGTTAGAGAACCTGTTTGAGGAAATAATGGCAGAAAACTTCCCTAACCTGGTGAAGAAAAAAGTCACACAAAAAACACAGAGAGTCCAAAGCAAGAAGAACCCAAAGAGGCCCACACCCAGACACATCAAAATCAAAATGCCAAAAATTCAAGACAAAGAGAGAATCTTAAAGGCAGCAAGAGAAAAGCAATCTGGTACCTACAAAGGAGCTCCCATAAGGCTGTCAGCTGACTTCTCATCAGAAACTCTACAGGCCAGAAGGGAATGGCATGAAGTATTCAAGGTAATGCAAAGCAAGGATCTGAAACCAAGACTACTCTATCCAGCAAGGCTATCATTCAAAATAGATGGTGAAATAAAGAGCTTCCCAGACAAAAAAGTCTAAAGGAGTTTATCACCACCAAACCAGCAGTGCAGGGAATGTTAAAGGGATGCTGTAATTAGAAGCTGAAATAGAGAGGGAGAGAAACATAGGCATAAAGAAAAAAAAATGGCAATAAATAAGTACCTAGCAATAATAACCTTAAATGTAAATGGATTAAATGCTCCAATCAAAAGACATAGGGTAGCTGAATAAATAAGAAAACAAGACCCAAATATATGCTGTCTACAAGAGACCCACCTCAGAACAAAAGACTCACTCAGGCAGAAAAACAAAAAAACTTCTAGAGGACTTTAAGGGAGAGATCAAGAGCAGTACAGTCACATTAGGGGACTTTAACACCCCACTGACTTCACTGGATAGATCTTCCAGACAAAAAAATCAATAAGGAAACAGTGACTAAATGACACACTAGATCACATGGATTTAATTGACATTTACAGAACATTTCACTCCAAAGCTGCAGAATATACATTCTCCTCAAGTGCACATGGGACATTCTCAAAGACAGACCACATGTTAGGGCACAAAACAAGTCTCTACAAATTCAAGAAGATTGAGACCATATCAAGCATCTTCTCGGACATCTACACCATGGAATACCATGCAGCTGTAAAAACAAGGATCCCTTATCCTCTGAGACAGCACGGTGGGGCCTGGAGAGTATTATGCAGAGCGAAATAAGCCAGTCAGAGAAAGACAAGTATCACATGATCTCACTCATATGTGGAATCTAATGAACAAAATAAACTGATAAACAAAATAGATCAAGAGATAGAAGCATGGAGCAGACTGAGGGATCTCAGAGGGAAGGCAGGGTGATGGGCAGGTGGGGAGAGATTAACCTAAGAATTTACATGCATATATGAATAACCCATGGGCACAGACAATAGTGAGGTAAAGGCCTAGGGGGAGGGGGCAGGGGAGAGGGGATCAATGGGGGGAAAGGGGGCATTTGTAATACTTTCAACAATAAAAATAAATTAAAAAGAAAAAAGAAAAAAAGAGCTTAGTTTACAAAGACACACACACACACTAGCTCCATGATTTGAAAGCCATTTACCTACACATTTTCCCAGAGGATCTTTACCTAAAGTTCAAAAAGAAGTATGTATCCAAACATAAATTAAATAAGGTTTTTCTCAGCACACTAAGAAGAGTTAATGCGATGTGACCCACACACTCAGTTGACTTAGAATCACACCATCCAGTAGAGCAGCCAACGATACCTTGGCTCCATCTGGATTTAAATTAATTAACGGGGAAACCGCACAAGTTCCTCAGCCGCACCGACCACATGTCAGGAGTCGGTGGTCACTGAGGACACTGCTACTGAACAGCACTAACCTAGAGTCACAAGAAAAGCACATGTTTTCAGATTCAAATAGACAAAGGTATTAATTCTCCTTTTCGTCTAGACCTATACTGACTGCAGCAGAACTGCTCAGAAGTAGCGTTTGTGGGGCCGAGGTGATGGAAACCACACGCTGTCATCATTTTATGTTTTTCCTGAGTGAGTATTTTAGAAGGTTCTAAGTTAGAACACAAAGCAGGGGCTCAGTAACCATTTCGGTCATGCCCTCTGCCCGGGCCGGGGGACAAAGGTCTGACGTCGCAAGCTGGTTAAACAGGAGGGAGCCCTGTGAACGCAGGAGGGAGGGCCGCTTTTGATGGAAGCTTGCTCTGCCCCCGAACATCAACCTCACTGTCCACAGAGCCGAGAAATCAATTCCTAGCAACCTTTTTTTCTTTCTCTTTTTTAAATAAATACTAAGAGGTAAGATGTGCTCCCACCTGAAAAAAAGGGTCTTTGCTGATTCTCAATTTCAGTAAGTTTGTAGATAGGAATATTAACATGAAAATAACATACTTTATAAGGACCTTCTATGTATTACACATAAAATTTAACTCCAATTAATTAGCAATTCTTGTTTTGGGAGCTTTGAGTAGCTGCTGCCATATACGTCATGAGTGATGGTTTACGCATTAATGCCATCTCTTTATAAGATCTGTTTTCCAAATTTCTCATGACAGAAAGATGAGCCATTCCCATATTTTCCATTTCTCTGTGTTAGAGCTTTTAGCAAAAAAAAAAAAAAAAAAAAAAAGCGTTAAGCAATTGTAATGTGGTTGTTTTGCTTTAAAGAAACACGTAAGGTTATTATTGCGGAGAAGTTCTGCGAAACAATAGCACGCAGTTGGGAAGAATTTAAAAGAAACCTTTTATGCACTGCACTCCCCATCCGCTCAGACTCGTGGAGTGGCCCTGCTCATTAGGCCTCCAGTCGCTTATGAGGCGAGGCTGCCCCAGGAACGCTGGCATTTCCTAAGAGGTATTTATCGGGCCATGGGGTGAGTTTCTCATTTTTATTGCTGTTCATGCTCTAATGTGTTTGGAGAGGCGATAGTGGAATTGAAATTGGACCGGCCCTATCTCTCCAGGCCAGCTGAGGGCTGGCCACCTGGAGATACCGGGCATGCGGCTCTCATTCTATAAAGCAAATACTGAAGGTGTATTTAAAGA
Source organism: Miniopterus schreibersii (assembly GCF_964146895.1). NCBI lineage: Eukaryota > Metazoa > Chordata > Mammalia > Chiroptera > Miniopteridae > Miniopterus > Miniopterus schreibersii. The sequence continues at coordinate 89,236,258 of NC_138107.1, forward strand.
AATTTTTCTTAACGTCTGGGAAAAGATGGACCCCACCAGCTCTTTGCATTTGCTAGAAGGACTGAATCCTCCGACATCATCAAAGGCCCTTTGACATCGGACTTCACATAACTTGTCAGTTCAGTTCCCCTGTGTAACCTGCTTTTCCCTGACACCCCTTCTGTAAGCTCGCCCTTGGCTGTCTCTTCCCCACGCCAGGCGGCACCCCCACCCTTCCCCATCCAGCCCTGCCCTTCCCACCGAACTCCTTCAGGATAAATCTCCAAATGGCTTTATCGCCAATGAATCTATTCAGCAAATATTATCATAGCCCGATGACAGTCAAACCCCTCTTCAGACGTTCAGATACAGGCCAGCTGGTGGGCCCCGTTTCTATCCCACTTCCTGGGGCTTAGTAGACGGTCATCCAGTTGGGCCCTGCTGGACCAGAGGGACCCCTCACGCGTCCGGTGGATGCAAAAGCAGGCCGGCTGTGAGCCCCGCATGCCTGCTGAGATCCCCTGATTACCCAACTCCCGCCCCTCCCGTGGCCCCGGGCTCTGAAGCCCACAGGCCCCCCCCCCCCCCCGCTCCTCCTCTCCACCGGCTGCTTTACGCCCTGTCCTTGCCTACGAGTGAGAGTTTCTAAAGCAAACGATAGAGGTCAAAGCGCAGGGAGTGGGAAAGGCGCTTTAACCGCATCGACCCTCAGCAATGGAAATACGGGGGGCAGCCTCTGTTCCCGATGCTCCCATCCAGCGTCGCCAAGGCCGGAGGTAGGGAGTGGGCGGAGGTCACAAAAAGGCAGTTCACGAAAGACACGCAAACATCCCATCGAAATAGGGAAAAACCCCATCTTACTAGTAACTGCAGAAATACAACTGGAAACTGACACATTGTGGTCATCTCCAATATTAGAAAAGTTCTAAAAGTGAAAATACTTATAAAAATGCATTATTGGTGAGAGTAAATCATCTTAGGTTTTTAAAAGACATTGTCCCCTTAAAATCAGTCATTAGACATCCGGGAACCTATTCTAAAGAAACTGTGATGACGTATATCGTTAGCAGCATGATTTATAACAGAAAACGAAAGACCAATAACAAGAAAATGGTTAAAATGAAAATCTATACTGAAATTTTATGCAGTTCTCTTAGGTAATTAAAAAAAAATTAATAACATTTAAGAATGCTTATTATATCATGTTAATTTTAAATGATTTGTAGCTCTGCCATACACAATATGTCATGTACAGGGTTATCCCAATTTTGTTCTCTATGTATATACTTGTATGAGCAATTTTTTTATTCTATAAACATAAATCTATGTGTATCTGCACAGAAACTAATAGAAATAAATACGAAAATGTATTAGTAATTGTTTCCATATAACAATTTATAATTGTTTCCTTAATTATTTTTATTTCTAATAGACTCTACTATGAGATTAAGCTTTTCAAATTAGAATAGAAAAGAGTAACGCACAAATGTATTTTTATTACTGAGAAAGAAGCTAATGAGTTAATACCCTGATGCAAATTGGTGTTTTCAGCTTGCTTTTAATTGCTGCCGAGACCTCAAAATCTAATTGAGTGCATAGCACAGAATTAGACATAACCATGTTAGCACATTAACATAATGGCCACCAAATAATGGTAGGAAAAGGGACAGAACAGTTGATTTACTGCAACAGAGAATTATATTTAGAAACTGCCCTAAGCCGACACACTCAGGATGATATGGATAAACTTAAAAGATACTCTGCAACCACGGACAACACGGAAGGAAGTTCTTTATGGAGCAGTGTCCGAAGTGTAGATTAGAAACACACAGTGCTTCCCAACAGTTACTGCAGTAAAAGATAGATGGTAGCTGGGTGGGTGGGTAGGTAGGTAGATGATGGATGGATGGATAGATAGATATAGATAGACAGATAGATAGATAGAGATAGATAGATGATAGATTAGATAGATAGATGATAGATAGATGATGATGATAGATATAGATAGATAGATAGATAGATAGATAGATAGATAGATAGATGATAGATAGATAGATGATAGATAGATAGATAGATAGATGATAGATAGATAGATAAAGATGGATAGATAGATGATAGAAGATAGATAGATAGATAGATGATAGATAGATAGGGATAGATAGATAGATAGATAGATAGATAGATAGATAGATAGATAGATAGATAGATAGATAGATAGAGATAGATGATATAGATAGATAGATAGATAGATAGATAGATAGATAGATAGATAGAGATAGATAGATGATAGATAGATAGATAGATAGATAGATAGATAGATAGATAGATAGATAGATAGATAGATAGATAGAGATAGATAGATAGATAGATATAGATAGATATAGATAGATAAAGATGGATAGATGATAGATGATAGATAGATATAGATGATATAGATAGGTAGATATAGATAGATGATAGATAGATAGATAGATAGATAGATAGATAGATAGATAGAGATATAGATAGATTAGATAGATGATAGATATAGATAGATTAGATAGATGATAGATAGATAGATAGATAGATAGATATAGATAGATTAGATAGATAGATGATAGATAGATAGATAGATAGATAGATAGATATAGATAGATAGATAGATAGATGATAGATTAGATAGATGATAGATAGATAGATAGATGATAGATTAGATAGATTAGATAGATAGATAGATAGATAGATAGATAGATAGATAGATGATAGATAGATAGATAGATAGATAGATAGATAGATAGATAGATAGATGATAGATAGATATAGAGATAGACGATAGCTATAGATAGATGATAGATAGATATAGAGACAGTCCCTTCTGGAGAGAGCTCTGCCGGAGGGAAGGTTGGGCCGGGCGACAGGCGAGCCGAAGCCGCCGGCAGCTATCGTTTACTGAGACCATTGTCATTTCATTTATTTTACAAAAGGAAAGCTGAGAACCTAAGTCATGCAAGTTCCGCATGGTTCTCCCCCTTCAGTTCATCACCTTTCACATCCTTACGCCCGAGCCCGGGCGCCAAGATCGGCAAACACGAGGGGACGCGAGACTCTTAGAACCTCGCGCCGTCCCTCCCGCTCGCCCGGCACGTTCCCCCAGAGGCGGCCAGACGGCGACAGAAAACGCCAACGCCGCGCCCAGACCTGCCCACTTCCTTCCGCGGCGCTTCCCCATCATTCACACTGAGTTTCATCACCCAGGCTCGGAACAAGCGCCCCCCCGAAGACCTGGTTTCCTGAAGCAAGTTCCCTGTGGTTGCTGCATGTTAAAGATCACGTCGTTCTCCATTCCCAGTTGTCCTCTCTTGCTTCGTGAAATTAATGTAGGAAACACCTATACATGCCTGATTTATTTAATCAGATATACAGAACAAGCCTATATATGTATTTCTATCCTATACATGTTCACACACAGAGTTAAGGAGCCTCACTCCCGTTAGCAATAGGTTCTTATAGAATTAGCTTCAAGCAAGGAGGGAAGCCAACAGCTGTCCATTAACATTCAAGATCAAATATATATATGTATATATGTCTGCGTGTGTATATATGTGTGTGTGTGAATATGTGTGTGTGTATATATATTTTTTTATTTTTTTATTATTACATAAAACTCGGGGTTGCTGCCAAACTCAGAGTTTACCCTGAAACATTCTGTAAGCGTCGCAGGTGCCGCTGGCATCCTCAGGACGGACTGTGACTTCGACGCGGGATTACCCCGAGTAGCGGATGCCCCCCGCCAGCGCCCTCGAAGTTGCCCCGTTACCCCCCTCATTTCGGAACCTCTCTCGCAGTCCTCGCTCGTCCCCAAACGGACACATTTCAAATGGAAAACGAGGGGGCAGCTGCTGAGCGCTTGGCAATTACGGGACGTCTGGTGGTAAGACCGGGAGCCCGTCGTTCGGAGCCGTCGCCGGCGAGGCCTCCCGACCCACGCGGGGCAGGGAAGGGGGACGCGTGCCGACGGGCATCGTCTCGGCCCGTCTGCTGTTTGCACCACGACACTTTTTCCGTCGCGAATGGGTCTTGACTGTTAAAATAGAGGCAACTGCGTTGGGCTGAGAATTAGCCGTTCGTACAGGACTGGAGCACAGAGGAAGGAAACGTTCCAATATCGTGATATAACTGACGTCGCGAACGACGCTTTGTGACTCGCAGGTGTTCCTGACGGGGCGGCCCGCCGAGCCGCGCGCTTCCGCCTCCCTGCGCACGCGGCCGGACTCCTTCGTGGGGGCCCCTGCTTCGGACCTCGGCTGTGAAGTGTTGCTTTTATTCTCAATTCGAGAGGATTTAACAGAAACTCCCGGAGACTGACCTAAACGGCCTCGGCCTTCCCGAGGCCCGGTCGGCAGGTTGCAACACAGAACGTCAACGTTTTAGTTCATAATGACGATAAAGGAGACGGTTTTCCAACGGTGAGCGGGACCTGCTGGTGTCCATGACCCTCCTGGAGGCGGGCCCGGGGGAGAGCACACGGCTCAGCAAACACGGACGATAACAAATACTGTTGAAGGTGATAAACATGTTCATATCTTTATAGGGAAATTTTAAGCTTGTCTATGAAAACTTCGCTGCATAAAGAGAAAATGTGAGAAATACCATGTTCGCATACATGGTTAGACAGGCACCTGGCTTGTATTTAAAAAGAAAATACTAAAAACTCAGCTAAAGAAAGATTCCTTAGAAAACGCCGCGGACTCCCAGTAAACATTGAAATAAAACAAGAAATATGGGCTTTTTGGGTCCTACGTTTCCATCATCACCACCAAAGCCACGTCGGATATTCCAGTTTTGAGAATTTCCACGAGAACCGGGACAATGTGCCTCCCTTGAACCTGCGCATCCTCGGGTCTCACTGCAAAATTACCGTCAGCGGAGTCCCTGGGCTACCGAGACGTAAGACTAAAGGTCGCTCATGTCATAAACCAGACATGATTGCTCCCCAAACAGCAAATGCCCACGTCATTCTGAGTGTAGTTATTGAGTAATTAATCCTTTCCTCGCTGATCTGCAGTAAAAAATTTAATGCGTGTTTCATTCTCACGCCGGCCGAGAGCCTCGCCAGCCCGTGGGGCTCTGAACCCTGCAGCTGTGGCGCCACCTCGGGAAGGACGGGCGCCCAGGAGCTGGGCCGGGCAGCTCTGGCTTCCCTCCGGGCGCCTCGCGCGAGGTCTGCGCCCCTGCCCAGCGTCGGGATGCGGGGGCTCAGCTCGCGGCTGATAACGGGCAGTGTGGGTTTGACCCCCGGGCCCTGTGTGAGTCGCCTCCGTGCTCAGGGCTATGTCCCCTGATGCTGTGCACCTGCCCTAACGGGTCCACGCGCCAGCTCCAGCTGCGGCCCGCAGGACCCAGGAGATGCCCCTGCGGGTGCTGCGTGGTCTCCTCCGAGACCGAGACCCGGCCCTCAGCGCTGGTGACGCCCAGCCCGCGACAGCGACCAAGGGCCACGGCGGTGGGGGGAAGTGGCTGTGCCCGGGCACCTTCTCCCTCGGGTGCATCCTTCGTCTTTACTTTCTGCGTGTACGTCCTGGAGAGCCGCTCCCTTCGGCCGTCCCGCCGTGGGCAATCAGTGCCCCGTCGCACACGGCACAGGGCGGGTTGTTCATTTATAAAAAACCTTTGTTCTCATGCACGTCTGAGGCGTGAGCATCAGAGAAAGCCTCATCCAGTTCCAAAAAAAAAAAGCATTAAAATGTGGGTTGACATTTTGCTAAATAAATAGGCTTTTCTCCTTATTGGGTCAGAATCATAACTTTACAACATTTCCAACCTCTTTTCAGTGCAAGAGGGATGAACACACACACACAGCAGCTAGAGACAAACACGAGACAACAGGACACGCGCCGGTAAGGAAATGTGGAGGAAGAACACAGGCTGTGTAAAGAGGGGTGTTTTTTTCTTGTTTTGTTTTTTGTTTTCATAAATCTATCTTTATTGATTTCAGAGAGAGGAAAGGAGAGGGAGAGAGAGATAGGAACATCAATGATGAGAGAGCCATTGATCGAGCCCGCAACCGGGCATGTGCCCTGACCGGGAATCGAACCCCGATCGCCTGGATCCCAGGTCGATGCTCAACCGCTGAGCCACGCCCAGCCGGGCAAGAGGGGTGTTTTTAAGGTGCCACGAGACGATTTTAAAAGCTGACACTTATGAAATATTTACTGTGCGCCAGGCACCGTGACGCTAAGCATACAGCAGCTTGTTCAGTCCTCACGACCCATGTGGCACCGGTGGGTAGGTGGACAGGCCGATAGACAGACAGACACCCACTTTCAGATGAGGACGCCGTTCAAGGTCAAAGCCGAGCATCAGAAGAAGTGTGAGTGTGCTCGTGACCTGTGACCTGGGAACATGCGCCCTCAGGCTTCGGGTAAAGCCCAGGATGGCAGCGGCCACCTTCCCGGGACCTGAGGGCCACCGGACAGGGCGAGAAAAGGCGATTCCCCGATGCTGGTCGAGCGTCGGCCTCGGGCCGGGTGGAACCTGAAGGGAAGCGGGACCCTCACCCCCGCTCAGGAGCCGGCGCCGGGGGCCCCTCGTCCTAGAGAGAAGCCGCTCTGCCTTCTGCTCCGCAAACAGCACCACATTCCACACATGCTTTTCTTTCCTCCGACTTCTCAGGAAAGAGGCCTTAACACAGTTTCAAAACGTCCTGGATGGGCACCGCCCTAACAATCCCCGTCCAGTAGTCGAAATCCCGGCGACCCCGGTGGGGAAGTGGAGTCTCCTGTAGACGGCTGCTCTACCCGGGCTGCACCGAATCTCCGAGCTAAACCCCTTCCACCTGAGGATTTAAACCAGCGCCGGCCACGGGCCGACGGAAGCGGCTTTGTAATTCCGTAAACCGGCCCAAGAGTTCTCATCGCTGCCTCTGGAACCCAGATTCCTCGGGTCTGGAGGGGCCCTAATTAGCTGAAGTTAATAACATTTGCACAAATCTCCCTGCTGGGTAAGCCTCTGACAGCCCGAGGACGGAGCGTAATCTCACACGGCTGCTAATCTCATCCCGCCGTGGCCTCCATCCATCTCGTTCGACACAATGGCCCGGTCCTGGGGAACCGGCAGGGCCTGCATGGCGCCGGGATGCCAGCCAGGCGCAAATTATTTAAACCAGAGAAAAGGCGGTTGGGGGGAAAACACAGAAAAACAGCTCCCACGCTCTCCACCCAGACTCACCCGCGGGAGGACAAGCGGATTTGTTGAGGGGCAGGGTTTGGATGTTTTCTCCTTGACTCACTTGTAAACTCTCTAGACTCTCCCACCCAAGGCTCTTCCTGCTTGTCTGCTCCACCGTCTGCACCGTCCACGGCTCACGGCCTCGACGCCACGCAGGGAGCGCGGGCCGGCCGTTACGAGGATCCTGACTCCCGCGGGGTCTCCGCGGGCGCTCGGCCCCGGCCTCCACGCCGAGGGGAACCCCGCAGCTCCCCGAGCTCCGGCGCAGCGCAGGCCGCAGGCTCGGAGGCCGCAGAGCAGGGGTCCCAGCGCACAGAAGTGCATTTTATCGCATGCAGATATTACAAGGCATGTGTTACGAGAGAGAAGACTGTGGGAACCTTTCTTACTTTCAGTTAATGGGGCCCAACAGGGCAGCAGGACGGGTCTCATTTTCCAAATAAATGTGCACGTGAGTGAGCCGGAGGCGTAAAGGATCCTCAGTCCCGTTCGGTCCACTCACCGGCGGGTAGCTCTGGGATGGCCCCAGGGGCCCGCATGAATGACACCTTGCGGCCGCCTTGCATCGGGGTTGGTTTGTCCGCTTTCTTTGGTGGTTGCTGCCCGACGGTCCCGTACGAAAGGCCTAATTATGAAACCTGTCTGGGTCAGCGTCTCTTAAGGCCCTGCCCTCCAGGCCACCATCTTCATCTGTGACAGAGCGACCGGTTCATGTCTCAAGGCTTCGTGTTCACAAAAGCCGGAAGATTTTTTTTTTTTTTAGAGCCTTGTCAACCTAATAGCGATGTTTAGAGACACAGAGTTTCACCAATTTTTTAACATTATGAATATATAAAATCTAAGATAACAAGGATGGTGCTTAAGTGGAGCTCACGGAGTGACCACATGACTTTAAGGGATGTTCCATTTTATGCCTGGACTAGAAGCAAGAGTTAATATTCCAAGGCACGGTTATCTCCTCAATGTAGGACATACCCCAGAATTCTGTTGTTCAGCATACAAGAGTATTGTTTGGGGCGCGGGGGGACAATCCTCATTTTCCTAAGTTCTGCAGCTGCCAAATTTGGAAGCCAATATTTTATGAGGTGACCCCATGGTGTGATGGAAGAAAACACATTTTTCTGCATATTCTGACATTATCTAAATGTTTTAATACAGTGTGTGGAGAAAGTACCAGGAGACCACTATTTCATATTTTCAGACCACCTGGAAAGAAATTATTGGGACCTCACCCTGTTCTTGGGTGGAGAGCCCACCCTGTTCTTGGGTGGAGAGCCCACCCTGTTCTTGGGTATAGAGCCCACCCTGTTCTTGGGTATAGAGCCCACCCTGTTCTTGGGTATAGAGCCCACCCTGTTCTTGGGTATAGAGTCCACCCTGTTCTTGGGTGGAGAGCCCACCCTGTTCTTGGGTGGAGAGCCCCCCCTGTTCTTGGGTGGAGAGCCCCACCCTGTTCTTGGGTAGAGAGCCCACCCTGTTCTTGGGTATAGAGCCCACCCTGTTCTTGGGTGGAGAGCCCACCCTGTTCTTGGGTGGAGAGCCCCCCCTGTTCTTGGGTGGAGAGCCCCCCCTGTTCTTAGGTGGAGAGCCCACCCTGTTCTTGGGTGGAGAGCCCACCCTGTTCTTGGGTGGAGAGCCCACCCTGTTCTTGGGTGGAAAGCCCATCCACACCTTACTCACCTGGGCACCCCCATGGTCCTCACAGGGCATCCTGTCCACGGCCGTGTCCACGGTCCCTGCAATGAGCGAGGACATGAGTCCACGCATTTGAGGGTGATGGACTCTCCTCTCCGCCCTCTCTGTTACTCTCAAGAACATCATGACACTGACTACAGAGGGGAGTGTGAAGACTCTGTGGGGGACAAAGGGTCTCCTCAGGGAACATCACCAAGGTCTGCCCTCCCACCCGCCCCTTGGGGAGGCGGCTCCTACATCCCACCTCGTCTCAGGCCCAGCACAGTCATCACCTGACCCGACACCGTGACATAACCACCCCCTTCCCTCTGATTTATAATCGAGACCAACGCTGAGTGTTTGATGACGTCAACTCTACTCAAACTCCGTCCCAAACCCAGCACCCTGTTTGTTCTTCCGTCGATGAAAACCCATGAAACGAAACGTGAACTAGAAGATGGTGACAGGATCCGTTTCACTGTAGCCTGTTTCAACCCGTTTAACCTCGTTAAGAGAGAAAAAACAGCAGGAACATGTATTTTGGGCCCCTCTGTTTTCTGTAGTGACTACTGATTGGGTCTTCAGACCGCCACCTTTACTTAGTCAGGTCCGTCTAATACGATGGGAGCTCAGCCCTGTTAACTGCTTTAAACCAACTAACCTCCGTGCTGTCTGGTGAGCCACGCGGTGCTCCGGACGCAACCTCCGTCTGCCTCTCGCAGCCCGTTTCCTCTAATGCTCCCTGTTCAACGCTGGCAAGTCCCCGTGTCCGCAGAAATGCGTGTCTGAATGGACTAGGGGCGGTTTCTTCATATGTTAGGGCTTTTCTTGTCTTTGAACGTCTGGTGGCTCCACGTCAACCACATTTTGGAGGGCGCGTGTCGCCAACCTGCATTTCGGAAACCCGCCGAGTCACAGGCATGATGCCACGTTGGATGAGCCGTGGGAGAAGGTGCTGAAGAAGGGAAGCATTTCCTGCCTGATCAGAAGCCACCTGATAGGACACTCCTGTGACGGCCAGTGAAAAAGCAGCCCTTTCACGGACAGGAGGGTAATGACAGGAAGACCGCGCCTCATTGCTGTTTTCACAATGGGAATGATCCTGTGTTTTCCTGCCCTGTTAACAAGCAGCTGTGTTATCCTGGAATATCACTTCACAGCTCTGAAAACCATCTTTCCCATTTTTGCAGCCAGCAGATGCGACTAGACAAACCGTCCGGCCCATCTTCTCTCTACACTGTGTGCGGTTTGAACGCGACCTCATGAGCGGGCCTGACAGCTGACCACAGAGACTGGCAATCTAGCTCATGTCCTTTCATAGACAAAAAACAGAGGCAGTGACCCCTTTGTCTTTTCACTTTCCGGTGCTCCCCGCCTCCTACCCCACCGCGGCCCTGAGCTCTGCCTCGGGGACCAGCCTGGCCCACGGTGACATTAACACCAGACCGTCCTCCGCAGACCCGCTCAGCACACTGACAATGCAGACGTGGGGCTGCTCCAAGGCGTTGCATCAAAAACCCTATTTATGCAAATTTGCTAACTGCAGATTGACAAGACACTTTGTCTAAAAGACTCCTAACTGGCGCTGGGAGCAGCCGGCTGACAGGACGCATTGTCAGGGCGCCCCGCGCGGCCCGGGCTGCCAGGTGTGGGCAGCCCCTGTTCCTTCCTGAAGCGTCACGCACGGATGAGTAATGAGCGATCTGAGGAGAGCCAAGTGGGGTCATGTTAGCGGTGGCCTGGATCTGTCAACTAGCAGCTGAGACCGTGGACGGCGTGTCATTCCCAGCACCAAGCAACACGGACGGGTCTCCTGGCCCCGCTTCATCGGGAGCCTTCCAGTTAGGGGTGACTGGAAGAGCGCAGTGTCTTGCTCTGCCGTGTGCAGGCTCCTCCAGGGGCAATGTCGCCGATCGGTTTGGAAAATTTTCTACATAGAACATGCACGGGAAGAAGATGTCGGCAGTGGTGGGGTTGGCGACCTACAAAGGATGAGACAGGAACTGAAACCCATCAGCTGGAAAGTTCAGGGAGTTATGGACTCTCAGAGTGGAAAAGACCTTCACATATGAGCTGCTGATCAAATTCAGGTCCGAGCTCTGCTCACGAGACTTCCTGGCCCAGAGTCTTTGGGGCACCACACAGGACAAGCTCCTGAGTCGGGGGGAGGGTCTGCAGGGAGAGGAAGCAGAGCCTCAGGGAAGAGGAAATGTGAGTTCCCAAGGTGTTATTTGACTTGCCCCATATTATTAACCAAGACGCAGAGGTAAAACCATAATAAAGGTCTCCTGATTCCCAAACAAGTGTCTCTTCTTAGTATTTTTTAGCAAACAAGGAACTCAAGGTCATGCAGACCATCCTCTCTGTTCTAGATACTCTAAAATATATTCCTAGATCTAGAACATCCAGCAAAATGTGATACTAGGCCCTGGCCAGTGTTGTTCAGTGGTTAGAGCATCAGCCCACGGACTAAAGGGTCCAGGGTTCGATTCTGGCCAAGCGCACGTACCTGAGTTGCAGGCTCGATCCCGGCCTTGGTCGGGGCTCATGTGGGAGGCAACCAATCAATGTGTCTCTTTCACACGGATGCTTATCTCTCTCTCTTTCTCACCCTCCCTTCCACTCTCTGAAAAGTAATGGAAAAAATATCCTCAGGTAAAGATTAAAACGACGTATACATAATTCCAACATAAAATCCGTGCACTGTAGAATTACTTATACTAAATTACGTTTTCTTTTTACGACAACAGCTTACTTCAATTATCTTGAAAATAAAAAACTCTGTGAAAAGTATTGCATTCTTGGAGGCCCAGCAAGCAAACCTCTCTTCCCCAGTTAAGAGCTGAGACAACTGAGAAATAAGCAAACGTGCAAATATGGTGAAAGCAAACGAGATAACAGGGTGGAAAGCCAACAGGATATCTTAGAATGACAAACTCATAGTGAGGAATTTTCAGGCAACGAACGGGATGACATAGGTTATCCACAGAATCAGCAGATGCCTCTGACCAGCAATAGGCAATAATGCACTGGCATCCTTCCCATTACGGTTACGGCAATAGAGGTCCCCATATAAGAGCTGGTAGTAACTTCGGGGAGCAAAGAATATCTTGTAGCCCAGCAGGTGCCTCCCCCCCGGCAGAGGGAGACAGCAGCTGTGCGACTCATGCCCAGTCCTGGTCCCCACTGGCTCACACAAGAAGTGAGGACATGGGGAGGGGCCGGGAGTCGTTCTGTAGGGGAGCAGAGTCCACTTGGAAGGAAACTTCAGGGTGGGGAGAAAAGCCTTTCCTTATAGAAACTACGAATAGTTGCTCCCGTAGAGCTGTTATTGAGGATCCCACTGGCGCATTACAAAGAATGTGGTTCTCTATGAGACTCTCTGAATGAAGCCTTGCCTGATACTAGCCCCAGATCAGCTCCAAATATGTAATATATTTGGCCTTGATAGCGCGTCTGCTGTTCTCCTTGTTGCAACTGATTTCCACCTCCCCCTCCCCTGCTTCCCCCCCCCCGCCCCCTGCCCTTTCTTCCTAGTCAGTCGTTGCCGTCATCAAATCCCTGAGAAGTCTCACGTCTTACGCACCCTTGAAAGCCTCCTGAAATGCTTTAATAACAAGGCGAAATGCTAAACAAATACATACTGGATTTACCTCATAAAGCAAACATCCCCTGACAAGCACTATGTCAAGGAGGCATTTTCCACACGCCACAGTGCATTTCATCTTAAGGGTTCTGATTTTTTGTCAGAATCAAAACAAAATGCTGAGCTTTTCTCTCCACACTGGAACCATTATTTGACAAAATCGATTGCTCTTCTTTCTCCACTCGCAAGGTGCATGAGTCACAAATACAATTCCCCAGCTCAGATATCTTTTGGGCATTTGCACCTGAGTGTCTACAGGAATCTCAAAGGTAACATATTTCAACTGAAGTGATGGCCTCCCTTTGAAATCTCTCCCCATAAAATTCCCTTTTCATGGGAATATCCTTGCCATGCAACCTCCAAAAAGTGTAGGCATCGCCAGTTTGTCAAGCACAACAAAATATACACTGAAACGAGTGCTTTTATTGTAAATAAAGTTGGTGTTTAAAATTATACACGGAGATAATTTCTGTAATAGTATCATTAGCAGTGACCCACTGTCCAGTGAAACAAGCATGATTGGTGGGAATTCTCTTAATTATTTAAAAATCTCTAGAAATTGTCCTGAGTGCATATAGCAAATGAACACACATGTAATCAAGAAAATCGATGAAATCTCGGTAAAAACAGGAGGAGTGTGTAACATTGGAGCATGACAAACTCCTCTGCTCTCATCCCAGAGGGACAGAAGCTCCCCATCAGGTGGATATAGAAAAAAAACACATGGCTTCCCCTCCTCCAACTCCTGTGATGGCCGCAAACACTATGGAAACAATACAAAGATGAGTGGTTGCCAGGGGTTGGGGAGAAGGTGAGAGGATAAATAAGTGGATAAAAAAGAATTTTTACATATGGTACTACAATGATACATACATGTCATTGCACATTTGTCTAAATCCATAGAATGCACAACATTAGGAATGAACCATAACATAAACTACGGACTTTGGTTCATGACGTGTCAATGCAGGTTCATCAGTTATAACAAATGTACCTCTCCTGAGTGGATATTGATAACTGGGGAGTCTATGCATGTGGGGCGGGTGGATATGTGGACAATCTCTATACCTTCCCTTCAATTTTGCTTTGAACCAACACTGCTTTAAAAAAATGGATTTTTAAATAATATATATTAAAGTCACAGCCAAGTGATTTTTGACATTTGCCAACACAACTCAGTATGAAAAAAAACAGTTTTCTTCAAAAATGGTGCCAAGACATCTGAATATCCATATGCAGAAGTATGAAGCCAGACCCCTACCTCACACCATACACATAAATTAACTCAACAAGGGTCACAGACCTCAATGTAACCCTCATACACTTTGGGATGGGAAAATGGGGCAGCCACTTTGGAAAACAGTTTGGAAGACCCACAAAATGTTAAACATACAGTTACCATATCAGCCAGCAATTCACCCCCACATATATTCCCCAGGGAAATAAGCATCTATCCACAGAAAAAAAGATTGTACATGGCTCCAGGCTTCTTTTCACAGCATACTAATCCTGTCACACTTTTCTGGGACCTTCTAGGACCACTTTGCTTTCCAAAGTGAAGGTTAACTTACTGTTTGTGCTAAGATGCTTTTAGAGAAAGATGGTTCACATGTTATAACATGTTCTGTGCTGAATGCATTGACTAGCGGGAGTCCTCTGACCAAATCCACAGCGGGAACAGTTTTCGGGAGCGCCAGTGCGGCCTCGTGCTGTCCAAAATCCCATTTATCTCCTTCCTTTGGGACTGGTCCAATGGCAAAAGGAAAAAGACTAGAAATAGGAAAAGACAAAGAAATGATCTTAAAAGGATTGTCTGATATTCTCTTTTTAAATTTTATTTTTCAAGTACAGTTTACATTCAACACTATTTTGTGTTAGTTTTAGGTGTTCAGCATTGTGGTTAGACAAGCATATACTTTACATAGCGATCACCCGATATTTCCAGTTCCCACCTGGCACCGTACATAGTTATATAATATTATTGAAAGGATTAAAAAGTACTAATTGGCTCAGCCAGTGTGGCTCAGTGGTTGAGTGTCAACCCATGAACCAGGAGGTCACGGTTTGATTCCCGGTCAGGGCACATGCCCAGGTTGCAGGCTCGATCCCCAGTAGGGGGCGTGCAGGAGGCAGCCAATCAATGACCCTCATCATTGATGTTTCTCTCTCTCCCCCCTCCTTTCCTCTCTCTAAAAATCAATAAATAAAAATTAAGTTTTAAATTAAAAGAAGTACTAATTGTTAGTTACCAAATAGTCACGGGGACATTAAGTGATGTGCTTCTCTTTAATCCTAGTTTAACCCATCCATTGTTGAATTCTTTTCTCTTGCTTACATTTGCTTCATATGGGTGGTGGCTGTAAGAAACTTTTTAATATGTGTCTCGGACAATAGCTATAAAGAGATTGAGTCAGAATTAGTACCTGCAATAAAAACAGCTCGGGGCGAGGAGGGCTCTGCGGCCAGCGATCGCCGAGGCGGCCCGAGGGCGCTCCCAGGATGGAAATTCCGAGACCTCCTGCAACACTTCTGCGAGACACGGAGCATTGGTTCTTGCGACCAGGTCGGTCTGCAGTTCAAGTAATTATATTTTGTGGGCCTAATATTCTTGATGCCATTTCAGTGTTAGGATGCACTCTTGGCATCTTCGCCTTCATAACAATCACGACAGACGGCGCGTCCGTCACACTGGCCGACCTTCGCGCCCGCAGCCGCCAGCCGGCAGCGTTCAGCCAGCGCTCGCCAGGGCTCCTCTGGAAGGCATACGCGTGGGGCGGACGCGTCACCGCCCGTCAGCGCTCAGGGCAGGCTCATTCCCAAGCCAAAGGCGTCTGTACCTTAATCGCTCAGGGCTCCCGTATTTGTGTGCATGTAGCTGCTGCATTAAAGCAGATTAGACCATAGTAGGGGAAACCCATAAACTAATCGACAGAGGTTTTGACTTGGCTCCTACTGGCCTGAAATCTTAACTCACGCCGACGTTTCATTTGTCTAAACCGGACACTCTGCGGAGATAAATGAAGACAGATGGCGTCACCCAGAAGGTAGTCACCCCGATGAAGGATCTCGGGGAATCACAGCTGTAAGCCACGGCGACCTTTGGCATCTCGCGTGTAGGCAGGTTTGGGGGGAGGGTGCCGCCCGTGAGCACAGCCGCTGCTCTGAGAGGAAAGCTGACAGCGGCCGGGATCATCTTTTGTTTAAATTCCGCGTCCCACTGGTTCTGACAGCAAGGCCTGGCCATGTGGCTGACGCATTCACATTCCTCCCATCAGGAGAGGGCACAGCCGGGTCCGGCCGCACTCGGATCCAGCACCATCCGTCCAAGGTATGTAAAAGCCTAAGCCCTTATCAGGCCATGTCATGTATTTTAACTTTGCTATGTCAAGTAATATGTCATCAGCGGGCAGTGAAAGTAATGAAAATTAGGATATCTTAAAAAACAAGAGTCGTTTGGATCTGAGTGTCAGCCAGGGGATGAGAGCAGAAATTGAATGCCCGGGTTGTGTTCCTGGCCCTGGATAAACACGCCAGTGGGCAGTGATAAATTAGAAGGTGGGGAAGGCGTCTCTTATCTCTAAGGAGACTAAAAGGTACCTGACAACTATTCTCACAAGCTCAGGATGCGCTCGGATAAGGGGCGTGGCTGGTTTCCCGGGGAATCTCACCCGGGTGTTTTTGCCTCCCTCGGAATGAATGAAGATTGGTTCGGAGTCCGGATGCCACAGGTCAACACTGACGCACGTGCGCAGAGGAGATGGTAGTGCCCACGAGGGTGGGTCATTTTAGAAGGATCGAGAGGACCGGGAGAAACGGGGCACATTGGACGTTCTCGTGAACTATTATTGTAAATGGCCCAGACTAGCAAAAAAAATAAATAAATAACATCAGAATGGGAGTGAACTACAGTGGTCAATTCCCATCCATACAGGAAAAGTGTGTCCATCACATGGCTGATGAGATTTTAATGTGAAACAAAACATGAAAGTTAAAGGAACACATGGGATGTTAACGCTGATTAGCATTCCATCCATCAGAGCGTAGATAATGAAAACAGCAATGAAATTAAAATAATTTATCAAACTGAACACAGACAATTAAATACATAGTCGCTGGGTGACATTTCCATCAATGTGACCCATCAAAATATTTGCTCTCTCCTTTGCCTAGAAAACAGAAAATGTAACTGAACCGATGTAACGTCTGCTCCCCCATCTGTAAAATGAGGGTGGCACTGTCACAGGTCACCGCTGTGAGAGTTACGCGGGTTATATTTATTCTGCACACACGCGTGGCGCCCTGGTTTGAGTTTTATTTGCCTTGCCCAACTGAAAACACAACAAACTTAAGAAGTCCTTGCGCGTATTAAATCGGGCTTTTCATTCAGCGTCTCTGCTGAGGACCACGGGTGGTAAGTGCCCCCGTGTCCTAAGGAAAAGTTCCAGCCAATACAAACAGGTGACGTATAATATTGTAGAGCTCCGAGGAGCTGTCCCCAGCTGTGGAAGGACACTGGGCGGGAAGGGACGGCACTGGGGGGAGGATTTTCTTGGGGGTGTTTTCTCAAGGGTGCCACGTGCCCTCGGCCCCCATCCAGGCCGAGGGAGCAGGGACAGCCACGCAGGTGAGGGAGCTGGTTCTGCCTGTTCGAGGAACAGAAAGAGTCCACCGCTGCTGTGTATCAAACCGCCCCCAAATTTCAATGTTTTTAACACAGCAGCTCCCCTCTCCATGAGCCAGAGATTTGCCCTCGGCCGGACTCGCGCCTGCGTCCGAGGCCGCGGCTGGGCCCGCCGGGCTTCTTGGTGCCGGGCCGCCTCCGCCACGACAGCGCGTCTCTGCGCCACGTCCAGCAGGCAGCCATCTCGGCGGCCGGGCAGCCACCCAGGGCGCTGGCAGAAGCACACGGGGCCCCCGGGGCCCGCACCCGGGACAGACGAGCTCAGTTCTGCTGCATTTCCTTAGACACGCCGGTCGCAGGGCCAACCCAGATTCATGACGTAGAGAAATAAAACATCTTTGATGAGAGAAGCTTCAAAGCCTATTGCAGAGAGTCCCGGATCCAGGGGAGGTAATATTTGGGGTTATTCTTGCCATTTGAACCACGTGGGTGATGCAGCGAGAGAGCTGGGCAGGGCCAGGAGGCTCGGGGCGTGGAGGTCACGGCGAAGAGACGGAGCCTTTTCACTCGGAGCAGCGTGTGCCACTGGAAGCCAGCGTGGTTGGCGTCCTTTGAAACAGTACTCGGGTATCCTATATAGGTAACAGGCTGCAAAGGGAAAGCGCAGAAGCAGAGTGATCGTTTAGGAGTAATTGCAGTAATACAGGCACTATCTGATGCTGTCTTGGATGAGCAGCTGGGGAGCGGGAGGAAATTCAATTAAATCAGGAAATATAAATAGAGCTGATAGGACCGGGGGCTATGGAGAGAGAGGGCTCGGGGTGATGCCCAGAGCTTTACGAGGTGGCTGAGGTCGGGCGTCCTCCCTGAAAAGCGGAAGAGACCAGGCTTGGTGAAGGAGCTCAGATTCCGCTTGGTACGTATGAGGCCTGGGCTGCCTGTCGTCCGCTCGGGCGGCCGTGTCCACAGGCCATTGGACAAGGAGCCTGGAGGCCGTGGGTGTTCAGGGCCACGGCAATCAGCAGGCAAACGGTTATTTTAAAACATGGAAACGTCACCCAGTACACAGCGAGGTCCGGGAGCAAATCTTGTAAACACCGAATCTTTAGAGGTTTGCAGAAGGCGAGACAGCAAATGAGACAAGAGTGTCCGGGACCCTCTCAGGCGGGTGCTAATCAAAGGTGACCCCCCGACACCGTGGGGCTTCACAGCGACGTGTTGGGCTGCGTGATGCTTCGTTGTGGGGAGTCCCTGGCCTCTCGCTGGGTGTCCATAGCACTCCTTCATTCGTGACAATAAAAAATGTCTCTAGACATTTCTCAGTAACATCTGGGGGGCAAAACTCACCCCCATCTGAGCAGCCGGCTCTAGAAAAGGAGAGCTGCCGACGCTAAGCAGTCAAAGGCGTGCGAAGGGGGAGACCCCAGGGCTCGTCAGTACTGAGGTCCCACCAACCCTGGCGCGTCCGCGAGTCCAGACGCTGGTGGGTTCGAGTCCCAGGGGAGCCCGTTGACAGCTGCGCCCAGAACGGTGTCTCAGAGATAGAAACGTCTAGAAGTGCAGCATCCGGGGTAAGTCAGGGAAGGCTGCAGGCCCCCTTTCGGGTCCGCTGCGCCCGCGGGGGAGTAACTGTGCCCTCGCAGCCCGAGCGTGCGCGCACCTGGCCACGGCCTGACCCCCTCCTGTCCCCGATTCTTTCGCCGTCAACGTGCCTGTGGGAGGCCTTGGCCCTCCACACGCCACGCTCACTGACCACGCTCAGACTTGACCATCTGCTTGGAAACAGTCCCCGAGTGATTAGTGTCAGCCCACAATAAGCTTAACTCAAAGTCAACGTCCCTCTGGGTCACAGATACAAGTCTGAGGGTCAAAGACGTTCTTCCTCCCCATGCGGGTCCTCTGAGAGCTGTACCCACCGATCAGCTCATCAGGCTTCCCGCCGGGGATGGGGGCCTCAGAAAATCAATACTATGCTTGCCTCCGGCTGAAGATGGCTGTTGCTGCTTAATCCACACTTTTCCTCAGTTCCTTTTGTAATGAACTCGCGGTTTTATTGGACAGATTCAGGATACGGGCTTTTTTCTCTATGAGAAGCAAGCTGTCCCGTCTTAGACTCAGGCCGCCCGCCCTGGTTACCCCACGTCCTAGCCCCACATAGCTGAAACCCCGACACGGGAACACAAGGAGAAAAGCATATTAGTTTCACGTGGGCGTTTTACTGAACTGTTCAAGACGAAAACCCTAGTGACCCCGGCTCCGCTGCTTTCCCGCACCCTGTCTGCTTTCTGTGTATCTCCCCTCAGAGCCCTCGGCACCGCAAGGAGCCGGGGTGTAAATCCATCAGGCTGTTATCACGTCCGCCTCAGGCCTCCGCCAGCGCACTGGACCAGAAACTCCAGAGGGCACGCACCTTTGTCTGTTCTGTTCCCCGATGACTCACAAGTGCCAAGTCCGCGCCTGGAACACAATTGGTGCACCATCCACCGCTTGTCAGGCCCGTGAATGGGATTCCTCCCCGCAGGCAAACGGCCCGGGGAGGGGAGAGCGGAGCAGCCGACCAACCAGGCGCCCCTGTCCTTTCCGCCGACGCCCGAGACGAGGAGGGCTGGTCCCTACATCCCCGGCCTTGCCCCCTCCTCTCACCTCGCCTTTGCTTCGGCTCTGGCTTTAACTCAGCCGTCTCCCAAGAACCTGTCTGCTGTTCACTCACACTGAGCGACAATCGATGCTGTTGCTTGTGGAAAACTACAGTTTCTATTCTCACGCCTCACCTCCTAACTCGCCCCGAATGCCTCTTTCTCTATCACCGTTAAATCCTCAGCTTAGGACGCCGGCCTTTGCCACCTCTTTCCAGGACGTCTTGGTTAGAAGTCCCACAGCCTCCTGAGCTCTGGAGTGGTGACAGGTGGCTTGTGTCACTCAGGACAAGCCACACAATTGTTCTGATCAATTTCAGAACCGTTTTCTCCAACCGTAGGTGGCACTGAGCTGATTTGAATCACACCTTCCCCGTGACCGCGTCGTCGAGTGACAGCCATCTCCACACAAACAAGCACCCCCAGCACTGTGTGTGGACAGTGCTGCACTTTGAGGCCTGAATACTCATTGGAGAAGCTCTTCTGATCCAAAACTGACAACAGCCTGGTTCCCTACCTGGTTTTCTTGGGTAAGTGGCTCCCAACACTACCTGAGTGGTTAAAAGGAAAGGGAAGACATTTCTCCCGAAAAGACGGAGGGCTCAGGATTAATGACACTGCATTCGATCTGCCAGGTTCCCCTATTTGTCATGACCACGGAAGTGCATTGCATATCATTTACTATTTTAAAATATTCTGCTTTTTTCATCACAGTGCAAGAAAATCTTGGAGCAAAGTATATAGAGGTAGAAAAATCACAGAGACCCTTGTATGACTTATTTCATCTTGATAAAAGTTTAATATTAGTAAGTCGCTTTCAAGGTCTTTCTTTTCAAATCTACCTATCAGTCATCATAGTGCTAAAGAGCTACAGGAAGTTGAAAAGGTATTAAACATAGTTTTTGTCATCAGGGCCCATGATCCAATTAAAAGAATAATGCATGTTTTTGCAAAAAGTTAACTTTTGTAAACAGTCCAAGGCAATATACTATGATTCAGAAGAAAGGGAGAGATGAACATAGTCTAAAATGATTAGGACTTGGGTGATTTGAATCGATGAGAAGGGGCCTGTGTCTAAAAATAGCTCTAGTTGAATCGATGTCACAGAGGGGGGCGGATACTCTCAGAATAACAGCAGAGGGAACAGGGCTCACTGGACGTACATCTACACAGCAGATGACTAGTTGAGGTCATAGGACTAATTAATTTATCCGTTTATGTATTAATCCACTAGTTCAATAATTTTTTACTGAATGTGTTAAATATATGAGACACCTTGTTGAGTTGCAGGGGATGTTTCCCAACCTCATGGAGCTTATATTTTACTGGAGAAAGAAACTAAACAGGTAATTATATGTTGTATTACCTGCTGGAAAGGAAAGAAGCAGGGTTCTATAGGACTGAGTGGTGGGGAAGAGCATTCCAGGAGAGGGAACAGCAGATGCGAAGGCTCTGTGATGCTAAGACCCCAGCGGGACCTGGTAATAAGAGTAGATGGTGTGACTACAGGCAGACAAAGACCCCAGTGGGATCTGGTAATAAGAGTAGACGGTGTGACTACAGGCGGACACAAGGATAAAAGCACAAAGTGAGTCTGCTAAGCAGAGCCAGGACCATCTATGGTGATGGGTTTTGCACAACATGGTAAGAAGCTTGGTGTTTATTCGAAGAGTAATTGGAACATATTAGAGTATTTTAAGCCAGAAATTGACTTATGAACTTATGTTTTAAAAAAATCATTCTTGCTGATGCACGAGGAATGAATAGAATGGGGGGGACATGAATGGACATCAGGAAACCAATACGGGACCACCCCCAAATTCCAGAGGAAGGTACCAACATTTTTAAGGGGATGTTCAGAAAAAAGGCCCTTATTCTGGGGTAGGAGGGATCCTTGGCAACATGCCAGGCAGTGCTGAGCTGTTGTTACCCTGCCGGGAAACAGCTGGGTCCGAAGGCGCACAGAAGGCAGAGGGAGGGAGGCCGAGGTAAAAGGGAGACAAAAAAATTAACAGAGAGTCTTGGGGGACACAAAGATGCGGTTGGAGGGTCGGCCTTGGGGGGAAACGAGGCTCCTCTGCTCCGCCGCGGGTGGAAAGGAAGCCGGGCGGGCTGAGGGGGGAAGGCCTGAGCGGGCCGCACGTCCGGGAGGCCGATGTTCCAGGGCCGCCCCCCTCCCCACCCCACCCCGGCCGGCCCTGCGCGGGCAGAGGGTGCCCGCAGCCTCCCAGGGAGGTGTCCAAGGCGCCGCAGGTCAGCGGACCAGCACCACTGGGCATTTCAAGAAGGTGATAGAATCGGGTTGAAAAGAATAGGGATTGTTAAGGAATCGTGGTGGGGTAACTTCTAGGAGCACACGGGGTGCAGGGAGCCTGAGAATTCCTCTCCTTTCCCAGTGCACCCAAAATACGGAGCCGCCCCATGAGAGAGACGCCCCAGAAAGGGAAGCCAGCGCCTCGGGGCCAGTGGACTCGCGAGGGGCCCAGAGCCGGCACATGACAGGCCTGAGCCTCCGACCCCATCCGGGCGCTTTCCAGGAGGAAGGCCGGGTAGGAGTTTGCGTCCGGAGCGGGGCTCGCACGCAGTGGGGCCGAGTGAACGCAGAATCTGCAGATAAACGTAGCGCTCCCTCGAGGGGCCCTAGGGGCACGGTGGGAATTTAGCTGCTGGAGGTTGTGGGGTTGACCGAACCTAAATTCCCTCCGAAAATTGCCGCGGTTGCCTCCCTAGGACTCTCGCTTGGGTGGTAGTTAGTACCTCTGGCTGGAAAAATACCCCAAACAAAATAGGGGGTTTCCGAAACTGTGCTCGCAGGCCGAGCTGTTTGTCTGCCGCACACTTGGGTCCGTCTCAGCTCCCTCCCTCTCTCAGCAGTTTCCCGAGTCCATTTCTCACCTCTCTGCCCCCACCTCACTTTCCCCTAACAGACTAGAACCAGCAGGTCTCTCTGGGAAGAAGACAGATGCCCACGTCTCACCGCTGGACCCCTGCTCTAGAAAAATGGCACATCTGTCACCCAGTTACATTTCATTGCCCTGAAACCACAGTGATTTGGGCGGGAGGGGTTTCCCTACGGCTTGAGCTGATGATCACGCTCAGCAAGGGGGGAAATAAATTGGCTCAGTAAAGGTATTTGAGCAAAAAACCTTGCAGGGATAGTCTGAACTTGACATTAAGAAAATAGCAGCTTAGCCCTTGCCGGGCGGCTCGGTTGGTTGGAGCGTCACCCCCCGCCCAAGGCTGCAGGGCCATCTCCCGGCCGGGACACACACCGGGGTTGTGGGTTCGATCTCCAGTCAGGGAGAGTAAGGGAGACAACTGACCAATGTTTCTCTCTCTCTCTCTTCCTCTCTCTCTAAAAATCAATAAACACACATCCTCAGGCGAGGGTTTCAAAAAAGAAAATAGCAGCAGCTTGGGTCCACAAGTCTCCCATCGGCCAGGACACCCTCCCTCCCCCCAGTACAGGCCTTAGGGGTCAGGGCTGCGTTTCAGTGGAGCTTTTGTTTCGCTGCGTGAATCTCCTGCAATCTCTTCGGGACGTAGTCATTCTTATAATAGCGCTATGTCATCTTCATTCAATCTAAAAATGCGGCTTTTCCGAAATGTCACAAGATTAGGACGACTCAGAATGCTGGCCAGGCTGCGTGGAGGCTTTGGCAGCGTGCGGCGCTATTAAGCAGAGTCCATTTGGAACTGGATAAAGGCTAGCACTAAATCAGAATCCTGTTGGCAGAAACAGTCCCCATCTGGCACTGTAATTACACACCACCTTGACCTGCGACGGTCCCCGCGCTCCCGGCCCTGGCATGCCTCTGGGCCGGGAGGGGGCGGCGGACGGACGCAAGGTCTAGGAAATGCGTCGTTCAGACGGCCTTAGCCTTTGTGAGAAAGAAGCTGTACCAATTTTATTTTAAAACAGCTCCCTCTCTTTGACAGTGAAATGAAACCTCCAGTCGCCTAACGAATGCGACCAGTTTTAGGGCCGCGATAAGCGCGGAGCCTGCTCGCCTGTCTCCTCCCCGACGCCACGCGTGGATCCAGCCGGGACACCGGCAGAACCCTCGCTCGCGACCTCACGCCTGAGCCGGTTCGTGGAAGGGCCGGCCCTGCTTGCTGCTGACGTGCGGCATTTCCAGACTCCGAGTGGTCTTCATTACAACCCTTGACTTCACCTTCTGTGCGGCAGGAAATTTTAGACAGCTCCCCCCTCCCCTCCCCTCCGAGTCCAGGCCAGCTGCTGTGCCCTGCGCGGTTTCACACCGCCACCTACTGGCGAAATATATGCTGTTCCACGGCTAGGTTTTTTTGTTTTTTCCTGTTCTAACACTTAGCATTTTCTCTAATCCATAAAGATTTAGCTTTTATCTTTCTACTTAAAACCACAACAAATAGGCTTATAATCAAATAAAATCACCCTTTTGTCTCTGCCAGTGAAAATCTGGAAGGTCTGGCCACTTGGGGTGAACTCACCAAGGCAAGGCCGAGCCGCATTTCCCTGTCACATGCATGACTGTGGCCATGACCCAGGTTTTCTCAGGCCCTGCCCTTCACCCAGACCGTCTAATCGCCAGGCCTTCTCGCTGCCCTCTCGTCTCGGGCTCCGTATTGTCTCAACCGGAACGAGACCCCGAATTAAGCCTTTAATTCGCCTCCAAAGGCTGCTGCACCCAGGCAACCAAATAAATGGACTGCCTCTAAACAGAAAATTACACCGATTGTCACTAACCATAACAAGTGCCTGATGCACATTTCATCGGAACCACAAGCTCAAATTAGCCTGTCAGAGCTCCGGTTCCCGACGTCAGCGTGTCAAGTGACACAATTAGCTCACGAGGCTGAAGAAAGGCCTGTCAGAGCCTCACTCAGCCCCTGATCCTACCCCGGTCCATCCCCCTGCCTGTGCCAAGTTCATTCATATTCTTCCCCTGCCTGGGGCGGGGGGGGGGGGGTTACTTTTCAAACTTTAAAATGATCCCACAGCAAAGAATTAGGGTAAAATCGATGTGTATTTTTAAAGGCCAATGTGCTATTTTCCCAGGGTTTTTTTTTTTTCCTTCTGCAAATGAGACTGTATCAAAGGCTGAGTTTCAGCCCTTTGTAAGAAAAACAAAATATGCTGAAAAAAGGAATGCAAACTTCATGTTGAACTGGAAACATCAGGGTTGGGGTCACATTGACCCTCCGGCCGGGCACCCACACCCCAAGGGCTCCGGGTAGACAAACTCCCAAACCCGAGGGCTCCAGGCAGACAAACGCCCAAACCCGAGGGCTCCAGGCAGACAAACGCCCAAATCCGAGGGCTCCAGGCAGACAAATGCCCAAATCCGAGGGCTCCAGGCAGACAAATGCCCAAATCCGAGGGCTCCAGGTAGACAAACGCCCAAATCCGAGGGCTCCAGGCAGACAAACTCCCAAACCCGAGGGCTCCAGGCAGACAAACGCCCAAACCCGAGGGCTCCAGGCAGACAAATGCCCAAATCCGAGGGCTCCAGGTAGACAAACGCCCAAATCCGAGGGCTCCAGGCAGACAAATGCCCAAATCCGAGGGCTCCAGGAAGAAAACGCCCAAATCCGAGGGCTCCAGGCAGACAAACGCCCAAACCCGAGGGCTCCAGGAAGACAAACACCCAAACCCGAGGGCTCCAGGAAGACAAACACCCAAACCCAAGGGCTCCAAGCAGACAAACGCCCAAACCCGAGGGCTCCAGGCAGACAAATGCCCACAATCCGAGGGCTCCAGGCAGACAAACGCCCAAACCCGAGGGCTCCAGGCAGACAAATGCCCACAATCCGAGGGCTCCAGGCAGACAAACGCTCAAACCCGAGGGCTCCAGGTAGACAAACATTCACAACCCAAGGCCCCATCTAGTTGAAGAAATAAAACGCGCTTTTTTGCCATCAGGTTAAGCAGTTAAAAGATATACTCAGTATTTTGATAAAAAAATACAAAATCCTTCAAAACACTAATAGTTTATGAAGCTCATCAAATAAGTCGATCTCTTGTCTTCAGCTCTTATTTTTAAATACTTCAAACCAATTCCTTGGCCATATTTCATTTAATCTCGTTTTGTCTTTTGGATTCAACTCAGAAATACAAAATGCTCACATCTCGACTTCTTAACCTTGTAAGATAAAGATGCAATTTTGTCTAATTCTGGTTGAGATTTTTGCCAAAGTCCTGTGTTAAAATGGCAGCAATTGCAAAATAAAAAAAAAAAAGAAAAGAAAAGAAAAAGGTTAACAGAAAAGCCATCACTCAGAGATGGAAGTGTTACTTTCCCAATTATTACATATTCTTCTGAAACATGATTTTAATTGCTTCCTAATATTCCACTGTATAAAAAAAAAAAAAAAAAAAAAAAGATCTATTTTGTACATATCTCTTAAAAAGCAACATCTGTGGATTTTTAAAGCAATTTGTAGGGGTTTTTTTTTAATTTTTAAAATGTGTTTTTATTGATTTCAGAGAGCAGAGGGGAGCGGGAGAGAGAGGAACATCAGTGATGAGAGTCACTGATCGGCTGCCTCCTGCACGCCCCCGACTGGGGATCGAGCCCGCAACCTGGGCACGTGCTGTGACCAGGAATCAAACCGTGACCTCCTGGTTCACGGGTCAGCACTCAACCACCGAGCCACACCGGCCTGGCAACATCTGCACTATTTTAATATCATCCTAAGCAGGTTTTCCCATCTCTGATCATTTTCCTCCGAGAAATCCTCAAGAGCGAGCTCGCAGAGCGGAAACCGCGCCCGCCGTCTGAGCCTTGACGTCCACGCAAACTGCTCTCCGGGCGTCTGTGCCACTTCGCCGTGACCAGCCGCACCCGGGCGCGCTCTTTCCAAGCACCGCCCTCGGCTGCTGAACATAGTACCTTTTAAACTTGCACCTGCTGTCGCTCGGAGCTGATATATTTATATCCGTCCTTGGAACGGCACGTTCAGGGGAGCGGCTCCCCATCTCCCTCCGGGAGCGAGGGGGCATTTCCAGTCCCGCACACACAGCGCCGGCTGCGGGAGCCGGGCTCGCCTGCAGATCCCTCCTGAAGCCGGCTGTTTCAGCAGAGGACGCCGAGAACCAGAAACCTGCCGAGCGGCCGGTTGTCCAGCCCCTTCCTGCGCGGGCGCCACGCTGGGCCGGGCCAGGCCACGGGGCCGGGGCCTAGGCACCCGCGGGTCTGACTAGGGGCCACCCCACGGGCCTCCTGTGCGCCCGGCCCGCCCCCGCTGGAGCTCTCGGCTGGTCTCCGTTGCAGGCTCCTCTCCTGGGCGGCTGTCCCGCTCCCGTTGTTCTTGGTTTGTCCTGCTGCTGTTTAAACGCCTCACCCCCCACGCGGGGGCTGGAGGGGACTGACCTTCTGCCAAGCGGAACAGTCTGTGGCGTCAGCAGGAGCTGGTAGGAGAGGAGACAGAGTCTGCTCCGGTGCCGGACCAGGAACAGGGCCCTGCCATGGCCCCTCCCCTCCCAGCCTTCCCCCCTCACTAGGTGGCCGCAGGGGAAGGACAGAGCCAGGGACACCCAGCAGCCGTGGAGGCGTTGGCACAGAGCCGGGGACACCCAGCTGCGGTGGAGGCGTTGGGACAGAGCTGGGGGACACCCAGCCGCGGTGGAGGCGTTGGCACAGAGCCGGGGACACCCAGCTGCGGTGGAGGCATTGGGACAGAGCCGGGGGACACCCAGCCGCGGTGGAGGCATTGGGACAGAGCTGGGGGACACCCAGCCGCGGTGGAGGCGTTGGCACAGAGCCGGGGACACCCAGCCGCGGTGGAGGCGTTGGCACAGAGCCGGGGACACCCAGCCGCGGTGGAGGCGCTCATTCCTCAACAGCTCCCATCAAGATGCAGCCCCTCGACCTGCTGCGGGAGGCCTTGTAGACGCAGCAGCTCCGTGCGAACCGAATCAGGTTACTGTCACCCGCGTCTCAAAGGTGTTGGCTCGTCAACAAGCCAAGCGCCTGCTAAGAGCCTCCTGCCCGACGGGTCTGTCTCCACGGGGACGCCCCCCGAGTGATGTGCTCGGCACTGGGGGCGGATCCAGGTGGGAGGGCAGCCGGTCCCGGGCTCAGCCCTCCGGACGGCACGGTGGCCGCGGGCCCCTGGCTGAGGGGACAGCCGCCTCCGCAGCCTGCAGCCCTCAGAGGCCTTTGCCACCCAGAGCGTCGCGCGGTCGGGTGAGAAGCTGCAGCGCCCTGTAGGGACCGCGCCGGGGAGCGCGAGACGCTGCGCAGCAGGCTGGCCCGCCACCTGGCTCACACGCAGGACACGCCCTGCTCAAAACTCGCACGAGGCCAGGCCTTTGGTTTGAGCTGACAGTGTCCCTGTCTCCAATGTCCCGTCTCTTGTCCCTGTTTTGTCCATGCTTTCTCTTGGATTCGCACTTTTGCCCTCATGTTTTACGTTTTTAGTGGTTGCTCTAGAGTTTATAATATGCATCTTTATATGATCACGGTCTGCCTCCAACACGACCGTACCTTTCACTCGGTGTAAAAACCTTGCAGCCACACACTTCCATTTCCCCCTCTATTCTTTGTGCTCTTGTTTCTTTGAACTTTGCATATCCTTTAGACTGCACAGTACATTGTCTTTAGTTACGCTTTTAAAATTAATAATTTCTTAAATAAATGAAAAAATTAAAAAACAAAGCTTTTTCTATTTACACAAACCTTTACCATTTCCAGTGTTCTTCATTCTTCTGTGTAGATCCAACTTCTAATTTAGTGTCACTTTCTTTGGCCTAAAAAATTTCCTTCAACATTTCTTGTAGTTCAGCTCATCAGAGAACTAGTACTCTCAGCTTTTTTTTTCTGTATGAAAATTATTTTTCTAAAAATTTTTTACTTTATGTAGATACTATATTGGCAGGGTTTTCCCCCAGCACTATCTGCATTTTAAGAGTCTCCATTGTCTTTGGGCTTGCATAGTTTCTATTGATGTCTGTAATAATTCTTGTTTTGGTGGCCATACATGTCTTTTGTTCTTACCGCGTATTAGATTTTCTTTTTACAACTTATTTTAAGCAATTTGATTATGGTGTGCATTTTTAATCCTTCTTGAGATTTTTTTTTTACCATCTTAAATATGTGTATTTTTAGTTTTCATAAAATTTGGTAATTTTTTACCATTCCATCCTTAATAAATGTTCTTACTTCCCTTATTTCTTCTGGTCCTTCAATTCCATGTATGTTAGATTACTTGAATTTTCTTATATCATTGAGGTCTATTAAGTTTTTCAACCTTTTTTCTCTCTGTGCTTCAGTTTGAATATTTCTATTTCTCTGTCTTTAAGTTCACTAGTGCTTTCTTTTCTCTGCTATGCTGTCATTCCATCCAGAGAGATGGTATTTTTTTTTTTTTAATTTAGAAGTAACACTGGGTCCTTTATGTGTTTTATATTCTTCCTCAAGGCATATGTGTTTTCTCTAATTTTATGAGCATATTTACAATATTTATTATAGCTGTTTAGGATCCTTATTGTTTATCAATCTATTTGTATTGCTTGAATTCATACTAAGATGGATCCCTTCTTCTCTAAAGCATGACCTCTAGCGAGCTGGTCATCATGGAAAGCCGGTGGCCAGGCTGGAGGTTCTTCGCACTTATAAATTCCCCAGGGAATAACGTAACCCTAGAATCCAAGTTCTCTAGGACTCTCCTAGTGTAAAGTTCCATCTTCAGGCTGAAAATTTTTTCCTAAAAATAAACATGTTCCTACATTCCTTACTGATGACAATTATGATGTTGCCCCCAAAGCATATCCTGACCAGGGACTTCACAGCAAACATTTTCAGATAGTCTAGTGGCTTTAACGACGGGATGCAAATGATACGTACAATGTATTTAATTTCATAACTTCTTGAATTCATTTCAGTATTTCATGGATCAATAAGAAATATTTAAAAAAATTACTATGATGGCAGACTTTACAGCAGGAGGAAGCAGAGGGCGGCTGTGTAGACTTGAGCCTTCTGTGTCCTTTGGCACATCTCGTTGAAGTTCATTTTTTAAAAGAAATCAGTAAGCCATGGTTGGAGGGTGACCTCATCCAAGGGGCAATGTTATCTTGTCCATGTTGTCACAGTGTTGTCGGGAAAATGTCAATCAGCTTAGACATGTGCAGTGCAAAGCTCCAAGCTGGTGGTCTCACGTTTGTGGAGCATGGGATCACGTACAAACAGCAAAGATTATTTAACTAAACGGACATTAGGTGACGACGTTTTATTAAATGGCTATATATAAGCTTGCATTGGCAAATAAGGAACAAGTTTGATCTGTACTGCAGCAGGGCTGAATTTCTTATTCCCATCAAATGACTGAACATATTTTTCCCTGGAGAAAGCTATTGAATGAAATTAAAAAAAAACAACAGACTATTGTTATAAATATAGATACAAAAGTAAAATTAATCCCATGAATACATGTATTTATTTCAAAATCTTGAGTAAGATACATATACCACATTCATTTTATTGGAAATTGAAAGTGACAGAATGAGATGTATCCCCATTAATTTATACATCTGCAAACATCCTCACTATGCACACGGTGCTTCTGAATTTTCATGGGTCACTTGTCCAGTCACTTCAGAGTTATTTTCTGTTTCTTTTGGTTTTACATAGTCATTAATAAATTCCCAAAGGTTCCTTAAAATGCATAACAAACAAATGTAATGGTTTAGAAAAAGGACAATAAGCATAAAAGAAAATTTCTACATAAACATCTACTTTAGGACACACGTCCTCAAAAACACAAAGTGAGTCTTTGCAAACCTCCACTTTCACTTAGAGAATATTTTCAGTAGAACTTTGGCTTTGGACCCAGCAAAGATCCTCTCTATAGAGTGGCAAGTCCCCTGCAGCATTTTCCAGACGAGGGACAGTGTGGCAGCCGAGGCAGATGCACCTTGAAGGTGGTATTTTTAAATTTTAGGTCCATGTATTCTCTTTGCCAAGGCTACGAAAGGAGCCTTCCCAACTTTGTATTTGTAATTCTACATGGTTTTCCTTTAAGGACACCGAACACGTTGTCAGGTCCCAGGAAACCAGCATCCACCTGTATGGCTTACTCGGCACCCGTTCTAACCTCTTTTCCCCGTGACTTTCTCTGTGTAAGCTGGTGTTGAAATGTTCTATTTTCTGGACCCCTTTGCAGCCAAGGGAGGCCTTGGGACGTGGTGCTGGCCAATGAGATACGAGTGGGAGACCCTGGGAAGGGCTTTTCTCCCTAATGAAACAGAAAAGCCTCGTGAGGAGAAGCTTTTGCCACTGTTCTTCTCTTTCCCTTTCCTGCTCCGTGGGACACGGACCCAACGCCTGAACACAGCCTTGGAGGCTCTGAGGGAAGCTACGCTCACGGAAAACAGGGAAGGGGGTGGAAGAGCCCTGGTTGTTTGACGATGTCGCTGAACCTAGACCACTTACTAAATGTCTTTTGACTGTTGATACCGACAGCCCTTTCCATATTTAAATCGTAAGTGGTTTTCTGTTGCTCCCAGCCTTACCAACTTGTAAGATTTGAACCATATTACAAACTCTAAGAAATTTAACTATAGAAAGTCTAAACTTAGGTACAGGAAATATAAACCAGCCATTTTATTTTTAAATTAAAAGTTTTACAGTAATATGTGTATAGGGCTTTTCAAAGATTTAATATCAATAAACGCCATACAATTTGAGGGGGGAAAAGCCACCCACCCCCAGCCACGAGCTTCCCCACCTTCCTGATTTCTGCCCATGAGAAGTAACCCTTGTCTCTTCAGCTTTTTCTAGAGAGTTTATTTCTATATTGCTGAGGTTTAAATCTTGGGCTAAGCATTCTTAAGCACAGGGAGGGTGTAACATTTATATTTAAAGTTAAGACTCATAGCCCGGCCAGTGTGACTCAATGGTTGAGTGTCGACTTGTGAACCTGGAGGTTACAGGTCGATTCCTGGTCAGGGCACAGGCCCGGGTTGCGGGCTCGATCCCCAGTCGGGGGCGTGCAGGAGGCAGCCGATCAGTGACTCTCACCATAGATGTTTCTCTCTCTCCCTCTCCCTTCCTCTCTCTGAAATCAATAAAAACATAATAAATAAATAAATAAATAAATAAATAAATAAATAAATAAATAAGTAAATAAGTAAATAGAGTTAAGACTCATGAATGTAAACACTTCCAAAGCACTGTCTAGTCCAATCTAATTTTAAACGTGCAGTTTTGAGAATGGCCCGAGGTCACGCCAGTTCTTTTTCGTGTACTTACCGCAACTCCTCCCCACTCATCTTACTCTTTGCCATTAAGTTCTTCAGCTGGTTTTCAATAATCTACCGAGAATTAAAAATCACATGGTCACGTATAATGGCAGTAATATTGAACCCAAGCAGAGTACGCTTCTAGAATCAGGCAAAACATTCTAATTCACATTTCATGTATAATATAGAGAGGGACACACATAAAAGGAACAGAATTATAGCCAACTGCGCAGCAAATTGTTAGCAGGAATGTTGGAGGGGTATCCTGGGAGTTGATCGAGGAGCCAGTCCATTATATTTACTGTAACCAAATCAACTCATTAAAATTAATTGTTAAGTGTGGAAGGGTTAGAGGAATGATAAATTCTGATAGGTAGATTCAACTATTTAGAAAGCTTTTCTCATGCATTAGCTTACAGCCCTGGCCAGCGTGGCTCAGTGTTTAGAGCACCCGCCCATGCACCAAAGGGTCCTGGGTTCAATTCCAGGTCCAGGGCACATACCTGGGTTGCAGGTTCAATCCCCAGCCCCAGCCGGGGTGCATGCAGGAGGCAACCGATTGGTGCGTGTCTCTCCCACATCAATGTTTCTCCCTCCACCCCTCCCTTGCAGTCTATCTAAAATCAATGGGAAAATACCCTCAGGTGAGGATTGGCAAAAAAATTAAATCAAAAAATTACATTAGCTTACAGCTCCAGTTTTGAGCTAACATCCAGGTAGCCGGCTATTCCTGGCATTACAGAAAGTTATCATTTAGAAAGCTAATGCATATATTCTTATTAGATTTACGGCACAGTACAAGAAGGCACCAGAGAAAATATTTCTATTGAAAAGCATTGATTCACAAAAACTTACATTTATTTTCCCCTTCAAAATAGTATTTGCTCTTTCCAATTTTATAGTTTCAGTCTGGAAGAAAAATGATTTTAGGAGAAAAACACTTGGTTAAGAATATTTGTTAAATAGTTTCCCCATTTATGGAACAATACGTGAAAGCTGTTATTCTGATTTCGAAAGTACCCAACTGCACACCATTTAAAACAGATGAATGAACAAAGCATGACTTGTAGGACATGATGTAAGACAGACAGATATAGGCCCCTGGGGTCAAAAACCAGAGGGGGGGGAGTGATGTTGTAAAAGACTAGAGAGATTTAGGGAAATTTCAGAATAGATTTCCTCACTTCAGAACTAACAGTAGAATTTGTTAAGGTGACTGGATATAACATAAAAATACAAATATCAACAAGTCACACACATACCAGCAACCAATGATTATAAACTGTAATGTACCATTTTTTTTTTTTTTAGTTTTCATGCACAATAGTAACAGATGCCATAAAGTCGCAAGACTAAACATAACAAAAATATTTAAAAGCAACGCACAGAAGTAAATTAAATAAACATAAAACAATCCTTGATGGGAATGGTAATATTGTAAAACTGTCCCCTTCTTTCCAAATGAATCTATAAATTCATTGGAAGCCCAATAAAAATGCGAAGAGTATTATTACTGAGACTTAAAAAATTAATTAACACTATGAATAAAAATGTCCAAAGTGACTGTGAGCAAATAGTAATGAGCAGGGGTTGTAAAGACTTGCTCTTCCAGGAACCCAACAAATTGGAAAGGACTGGCCATTACGTCCGTGAGCCGTGCAGTAAATATACGTAACTGAGAACCTCGGCTGCGCTCAAATTCTCGTTCTACTCTGTGCTTCACTGTCCCCTCAATCGGGTGACAGCGTGTTCGTGCCTTGGTTTCCGTACCTGAAAAAGGAAGCTCATAGTAGCAGGTGTCTCTGACTCTAAGGGTTGCTGAGAGTTAATGAAATAGTACTTTTAAAATGTTCGCAGCAGTATCTGGTGCCTTGTTAATCGCTGACACATTTAGTTATTTTTCGTTGGGTTAGAAATAATATATTTCATGTTCAGAACCAGAAATCAACTACTTAATAGGGTAATAAATGCAATTTTATTGTACCTGCCATGATTTGAACTAATAATAACATATAGAAAGTAGGCACCATAGCATTTCAAAACAGATTATAATTTACAATATATTGTCCATCAGGGAAATTGTTACAATAATTGTAAAAAACTACTGTTAACACAGTAGACTCTCCTTTCGATGGCCGTAACTCACTCCTATCTGCATAGTTGTACATTGAGCTCAAAGTCTAACTATGAAGTCAATGTGCACAACAGAAATGACAGGGGCAGTGGAGCCCCTGAAATTAAGCTTGAGGCCGGCTTTGCCACCTCTGAACCGTTTCATATCAGGCAGGTAACTGAATTCCCCTGAGCTTCAGCTTAAACTGCTTAGTGTTTATTAGGCACTAAATGATGGCAGCCATTCTTTTTATAACAAGGATTTTCCACACACAATATTAAATTTTGAGAGACATCGATTGACCTGAAAAATTGACCTGAAAAATATTTGACCCCCTTAACCAAACTCTACAGCGTTTCTATGTCAGCTTCATTTTTGTTTTGTTTTTTAGCCAGATCTCTCAATTATTCTCTACACATATTTTGAAATAAAAATACATTTGGACTGAATTTTATGTAATTCTTTACCCTATTGCAAATCAAATTGCGTTGGCAAAAGTCGTCAAAGGAAAGAGCAATGAGCCTCCACGTAAGTGAGCGGCGCACCTCTATGCTTTTGACCCTGCTCTCGGTGACGCGCAGGATTCCCGTGTGGACCAAAGTGGTTTTCGCTTCTCTCTCAAGAGCCTGAATTCCGTCCAGCTTCTCAAGTACCGCGCACCTTGCCCTTTGCACCTGGTCGCTGAGAGTAAGGCTCCCCTCCTCCTCGGCCACAGCTTTCTCAGGCGATTCTGGAGATAGTGTTAAAAGCAAAGCATTACCGTGCGTAATTTCGCAGCCCTTAGGAATAATGTTATGTGTTATCAGCCACGTCGCGTTCTACAGAGCTATGCCTTTCGTATAGCTGTCAAATACAGTGCATCTCAAACCCCAAGCACATCAAGAAAAATTACGTGGCTGGAGAGTGGGTTTCCGCCTTTAGCTCCCTCGGGCGGTCAATGAGTGTTTGCCGGGGGCCGATGGGAGCGGCCGGCACCGCGCGGGGAACGCGAGGACGGCTGAGCCGGAGTGAGACTCGGAAGGTAACTAGGAGTTAAACAGGCGAAAGGGGTGGGGGAGCAGAATTTGGCACGTTCACCAAGAAAAGGTTATCGGGTGGGTGGGCGCACTGAGCGCCGGGTGGGTAACGTCAAGAGGATGCTGGAGGAGCGGCGGCCGACCTGGAACGGGCTCGGAGCCGGGTGAGGAATCAGCCCGAGCTGCTGAGGGCTTTCAGCCGGGCAGGAACCGCCTCTGTGCACAGCCCCAAACGCGCAGGACAAGAGGCAGGACCAGAACCAGGGAGACCAGCACGAGAGCCGCTGTGGCCATTCAAACGACATCGGGCGGGAGAGCGCCCGCGCCCTCAAGGGCAGTGGCGAGACCCCAGAGGGACCCGGCAAACGGGAAAACGGCAGGACCTGGCCACTGGCTGGGTCTGGGTGTAGTGAAGAGCTAGGTGCCCAAGTAGCCTCTAGGCTTCAGCTTGGTCGTAGCTAGGAACAGACTTGGTGGGAGGGGGTAACGGGTTCAATGCAGCAGGGAGGTAACAGAGATCCGGGTTCGA
Organism: Miniopterus schreibersii; assembly: GCF_964146895.1. Classification (NCBI taxonomy): domain Eukaryota; kingdom Metazoa; phylum Chordata; class Mammalia; order Chiroptera; family Miniopteridae; genus Miniopterus; species Miniopterus schreibersii. The sequence goes on from NC_138107.1 coordinate 89,271,904, forward strand.
GTCCAACTTGGCCACTTACTACGAGCCGTGTTGAAGTGGTGTGGGGAGGAAAGCGAAGGGTGCTTGGTGATGTCATTCACTGAGATGCGCAGGGAGGCGCAGAGGGCGGGAGGGAGGAGAGGAGAGGGAGGTATTAATTGATCTTGGACCTGTTGAGCTGAGACTCAAGCGACCAGGTCCACTAGGCAGTTGGATGTACTGATCCTAAGGCTGAAAAAGAGATTTCAGCAAGAGGAGAGATTTTAAATCCGAGACATGTGAATTGAACCAAAGACATGCTGGGCTCCGCGAATATCAGTATTTACAGGGTACAGAAAGGAGCAGGAGTTGTTGAGAGTGACTCCCTGCTAAGGGTATTTTGTTATTAAGCAGCTCAGGTGGGTTCTGATTGGGTTGGTAAGACTTGATTTTTTTGAGAAAGGACGACGACTCCTTTTTGATGGGAAAAAGGCGGTTAGAAAGACCTAACGCTTACCGACGCATCGTAAATAACGCCGTTCAACCTCGCCAGATTTGAAGGAAGGGGAAGCTTTGACGTTAAGCTCTGAAAGGCGGGGAGATGGGTTAAGCAGATACACGGTGAACTGAGAGTCAGCCTTCCAAACAAACCGCGAGAAAAACGACCAGATTAAGTCTCTGATCTCGGCCTTAACCTTCGCCGGAGGCCTCCACCTGGAACCTTTAACTGGCGGCAAAGCAGCCAAAGGAGGGCGAGGCCGCCGCAGGGCCCACTGCGACTCCTCTGCCTGCGGGCGCCGCCCTCGGGACTCGCTCAGCCCACATTTATGTCATCAGCCAATTTCCTCAGGACCTGTTCCCAACGTCTTGGTCGCAGCTCGACATGACTCTCTACACAAGATCCCGACTCACGTCAACGTTCTCCTAGAACCGCACAGAGCTTAGAGAACACGAAACAGGGAGCGCGTGGCACCCGCTGCCAGAGCCACGAGCCACCAAGGCCGCCCAGACCCACGGAGCCCGCAGAGCTCTTAGGTCAGCTGCTGCCTGTGTCACTTTGTAAAACTCGGTGTTTCTAAAGAACTTGACGGGAAAATGAACAAAATGTAACAGCCTTTCTGAAAAAAAACCAAAACACCTTTGAGCTAACTAAGGGCCGGAGACCACGGCCCGTGGACCGGACCCAAAGGTGCCACTCCCCGAGCCACAGCGAAGGCGGGCGGACGTGGCCCGCGGCCAGGGCGCACCTGCGCTGTCCCGAGCCCACCTGCGCTGTCCCGAGCGCACCTGCGCTGTCCCGAGCCCACCTGCGCTGTCCCGAGCGCACCTGCGCTGTCCCGAGCCCACCTGCGCTGTCCCGAGCCCACCTGCGCTGTCCCGAGCGCACCTGCGCTGTCCCGAGCCCACCTGCGCTGTCCCGAGCGCACCTGCGCTGTCCCGAGCCCACCTGCGCTGTCCCGAGCCCACCTGCGCTGTCCCGAGCGCGCTGCAGCGACCTCTGCTCCTCCTCGAGTGCGCGCCTGAGCCTGCGGGGCGGGGGCAGAAACAGAGATGTTAGAGGCCCGTTCCTGTCTCTCCTTCTGTTTACTTCTTATGTATTTTAGGTCTTTTCTTAACATTGAGAAATTAAAACTAATCTCAGTTTCTAACAAAAAGGTAATTATTAGAAGATGTACATAAAGTGAGAGCCCGAGTCAGTCGAGTTCAATAAGCCGAAGTCGACGTTCTAGCGGCCGCCGCAGAAGCCGCTGTCGAAAGGAGCCTGTGGCGCGTAAAATGAACGACGCCCACAGGGTTTGCTGACGTCCCCGTGCCCTGAGCCCCGAGAAGCAAGGAGGCGGAGCCCTCGCGTCTCACATTCTGGCGCCAGGGAGAAGGCGGGCGGGGCTGCGTCTCCCTCTGCGGGATGGCGCCCCACAGACACGGCCGACAAATGCCACTGTATCTAAATGGAAAGCGAAACACGAGAGATTCTACAATTAAGAAAATAAAAGCCCTTGTAACCGCTTAGTTTCCTCTTCCTGGCTCGAAATAAGCTCAGTCGACTCTCATTTCTAACGGATTTAGAGGGAGGGAAGGAAGGAATCCAGCAGGTGCTGCGAGCACGGGGGAAGCGCTGTGATTCGCTCAGAAGCATCCACACCACCGGTGGCCCATGTCTAGGGAGGCCCCACGTCTAGGGGGCCCATCGTCTAGGGGGGCCCATCGTCTAGGGGGCCCATCGTCTAGGGGGGCCCATCGTCTAGGGGGCCCATCGTCTAGGGGGCCCATCGTCTGGCTTCTGCGCGTTCGCTGCTCTCTGACTTCTCCCCGTGTCATCGGGATGCCTATGCTCCGGTTTCAGTGCCGGCTCAGGGCTGTGCTCGTATCCTGAAGTGCCTGTTGGGAATATTCGGTTTCGTGCGACTTCCGTGGCAGCTCCGTGGCCGGGTCCCGTTCTCTGTTTTCTCTGGAGAGCAGCAGACTCTGCAGACAAGACGTTTTCACCCCCGCGCGCCGCGGGCAGGCAGGTGGCCTGGGCCCCGGGTGCGGCTCCTAACGCGAGAGGACAGGCTCTGAGAGTGGCGACTGTCCATGCGAGGTTGCTCGGGGTCCTCTCCTGTTTCGACCTTGATCTGGGCGGCATTTTGGGGAAGGGAGAAGGGGAGGTCGTATCCAGGGGGTGCCCTTCGACTTCCTTCTGTTACAAGACTCTGATTCCCTTCCCTGCCGCCTTCAGGCGCATCCTGTCCCCCGTCTTCGCAGCCCCCAGGCCGCCGCGGGCCCTGCCCTCCCCCGCGAGGTCTGCAGAGAGGGCGGCCACGCCGCGGGCTCCACGGCTCGTCTCTATTTTCAGGTATTTTGAACTTTCAAGGTTTTCTGTCTTCTAGTTAACACTGAAGTTACAGGTTTGTTGGAGATTTTTCTTTGTTTTTGTCTCTTGTTCTGTTTTCTTGAGGATTTTTGGGTGCGTTGGATTTCCTTTAACTTTTTTTTAGTCCTTTACAAATCATTTCCTTCTGAAAGGCTAGCGTACAGCGAGGTGAAATGGATTTTGTAGCTTAAAAAACAATAAGGGCTGTCTGGCCGGCGTGGCTCAGCGGTTGAGCATTGAGCTGGGATCCAGATGATCGGGGTTCGGTTCCTGGTCAGGGCACATGCCCGGGTTGCGGGTTTGATCCCCAGTCAGGGGCGTGCAGGAGGCAGCCGATCAATGACTCTCTCTCATCGATGTTTCTCCCTCTCTCCCTCTCCCTTCCTCTCTCTGAAATCAATTAAAAAAAAACCCAAAACGCAATAAGGTCCTTTATAGAAGGTGTCTTGACTTTGCGGCTCTCTCGCCTATTAAAGTGTGTCCTCAGGGACCACCAGAGAAGACGTGAGCAATACCAGCAACCCCCCCCCCATAGACGCACCAGCCTTACAGGCCCTGGCCACACGTGTCGGCTTGTGGAAGGGGCCGGAGGACGGGCCTGGTTGGGGACGGCAGTGCCCCCCCGTGACACAGGGAGAACGTAAACGTGGGCCTGTCACGTGGCTCTAATGTCGTGAGATAGTACGAGCCTGACACAGACAATCAGATGGTCACTCCTCACCCGTCATTGTGCTCCAGGGCTGCCTTGGTGGCCGCCACGAGCGCCCTCAGCTCCTCCTTGGCCTGGTGGACGTCCACCGTCCTCGCGGAGCTCGTCTCCAGCCCCTTGGCCTGAGCCAGCAGCGTCTGGGGGGGACAAACACGGGGGAGGGAGTGACAGGGGCAGGGGGAGAATTTCCGCTCCCTGGTGAGCACTGTCAGTCAAACTGTCCTGAGTCCAAATATAAACTCAAGGGAAACAGGCAAAGGGGAGACTGCGGGATGGGCAGAAAGACCAGGCCGCGGGCAGCTCGTCACGGGAAGATCTGGGTGACAGATGCTTCAGTGTTTTAAGGTTTTATTTCCTAAGAAATGTTTTGAACGCTGGGGGTGTCACTGTTGGCCTGTCACGTGCTCCAGGTACTTTCCCGTGGGAACACAGTTATTTCTTCTGAATTACCGAGCGACCGTTCAGTTCAGCCGCTGCGCTGGGCGTAAGGCAACGCCGCCCACGAACGAGGGGAGCAGAGCGAGTGCGCGGCCTCCTCGGGGAGACGCGGCTGAGGGCGCAGGGCCGAGAGCGGGTGCCCCGGGCCGGGCTTCTTTCCTTCCGGTGGCCGTGGGGCTGTGGCACCGGGTCCCCTTGTGACCCCACCTCAGCAAGCAGGGGCAGGGGGGCCCCGCCGGAGCCTCCGGGTGATCCTCTCCACAGCAGCTCATTTCTCTGCAGCGTAAAGTCCCTCGGCCCCCCCATCTCAGAGCCCCAGCAGGCACGGGATCCTCCTCAGGCCTGAATCTCGCCGGTGTCCCTCTGCCACGCTCCCTTCGGCCTCCAGCCGGAGACGCTGTGCTCTTAGGGGAGCACGTGACTAGGTTTCCTGGGCCCCCCCGCCCAGGGAACCCAGAAAACCTCCCGACATTCAGGCCTGTGACCTGCGTACCCCGGACGCCCAAGTGCCGACATCCACTGGGATGCGGGATACGGGGACAATCGGGACTCGCAAGAAAGAGCCGGTGACACGTGCAGAGCCGGTGACACATGCAGAGCCGGTGACACAAACGTCAGGGTCAGTTACACAACCTCTCTCATCAACCAGACGGCGGGGAGGGGGCAGAGGCCGATTCGGAGCAAACCTGGGGGCCGGGCCCCAGAGGGACAGGCCAGCAGGAAAGGTCGCTAAGAATCGGCGGCCAGAGATATTGGGGGAAAAACCAAGAACTGTGTGTGGGCCCCCCCCCCCCCCCCCGCCGTCAGCAGGAGATAAAAGTAAATTCCTTCTCCACACTGTCGGGCAGCCCTTCAGCGGGAGCCGCAGCGACTCTGAATGACGCCCGCGGCACAGAAGGGCCTGCCCGGCCCGCGTCCGGCCGCTCGTGCGTGGAGGCGGCGGCTGAGTGTGGGCGCCGCGGGAGGCGGGTACCTCGTACTGCTCCGTGGGCTGCGCGCTCAGGAGGATGGCCGTGTACAGCTCGTACTCGTCCTGCGGGGAGAGGGGCCGGAGGTGAGCTCTGCGCTCTCGCCGCGACGCCGGGGCCGCTGATCCGGACGACACGGAGGTCACGGCCATCGGGTCGGGTCATTTTAAAAAACACAAAGGACGTCAGCAACGTATCAAGCAGCGTCCACACTAAAGGCGCGGACGCCAACCGCGCTGGCAGGTACCCGAGTGTGAACTATCGCTCGCCTGGGGACAGCGCCCTAAGCGCCCCGACGCGAGTCCACACGTGACCGCCTGCCACGCAGCAGCCCCGTGGGTTTGGGTCCTGCTGACCTGCAGACACGCTCCCAGGGCTGGGGACAGTCCCCGCAGCTCTGGCCGCCTGCGGCTGCTTTCAGGTTCCCTTGTCACTGGGAACATGGAGACGAGGGGGCTGGGTGGGCGGCCGAACCCCACGCGGCGTCGGCCCCTGAAACCACAGCAGATGTGGTTTCCTAGGAGCCCCAGGAGCCCCCTGTGCGTCACCACAGGTGGTTCACGACGCACTGTGCAGGTGTTCCCCTTCGTGGGCGCCGGGGGAGCGTCGGCGGCCACACAGGCTCCGCCGAGCTGGCTGGGAGTTTCCCGCGGGCCCGTCCCGCCGCGCTGGGTGGTGCTTCCCTCCGAGGCCCTGGGAGAGGGTGTCCTCGCCCGAGGGACCAGACCCTGACCTCTGGCGGACTCTCGGGGAGGCTGAAGGTCACGTGCTCTCAGCGGTCAGGTGGGAACCGTGCGTTTCTTACCTTCACTTCTTTCAGGAGGTCGCCAAATACCAGGGAGCTGCGGCAGATGTCCTCGAACACCCGGCTGAGGACCTGCAGCCTGCCGAGCTCCTGGGGGTCACAGAGGCACACTCTCCGGAGCTCCTGCCGGAGAAGCAGAGCCAGCCCGTCTCGGGACACCCAGGTCCTCCCCCTGACCCTTCTCGGCCGAGGGACCGCAGCCCTGGGGGCTTCCCTCCGAGGACACAGCTCCCCCCGCCCAAGGCCCAGCCCGGTGAGGCCCCAGGTGTGCCCGGCGCCCTGACGGCGCCCAGCGCCTTCACCGGCTCCCCCGCCGCCCGCCCTGGGTCTCCCTTTTCTTTATTCGTTCCCTGGCCTCCCGCCCCCAAGGATTCACTCTCGGCCTCCACGTGTCCCCAGGGCCTTTCTCTCCCCCTCGGTCCTCGGGCCGGACGTCTCACCGAGGGTAGCTCGGCTGGCACCAGCCCCCCGCTGCCCTGTCTCCCGCACCCTCACCTCCCACCCGTCACTGCGTCCTGCTGCAGCCCTGGGCCGTTCGGGGCCCCCCACGACACTGTCCACCTTCTGCCGACGTGGCAGGTCCTCGGGGGACATCGCCTGCGCCTCCGTGACGTGGCCGTCACCTCTCTGCTCACCCCCTCGCTTTCCTCCCGCCGCCCGGGGCCTTGCGCTCACCACGGCGCCACGCGGGCCTAACCCCCTAACGGCGGCGCTGCCTCCATCGCAGCCTCCGGGCCCGGCCCTCCTGCGCGCCACCCTGACCGTCACCACGCACATCACACACGTCAGGGTGCTCAGGGCCGGCTGCCCGGCCCGCAAGCCAGGCGTCGAGACCCCGGGGCTGCAGCAGTGCGCCCCCCGTGCCACGCGGGCGCCCTCCTTACCCGCTCCAGCCTCTCCTCGTGGCCGGCCGCCACCCCGCGCCCCGTGAAGTCCCGCTGCAGCCGGTCCCGCGTGGCCAGCACGTCTCTTTGGAAGCTCAAGAACCTCCTGTACTTGTCGGCTCTGGTCACGCCGGCCAGGTAGGAGCTGACGTAGCAGACCTCGTCCCCGCCCGGGGCGGCCAGCGGGCACCCCCGGCTGGACCGCGGCGGCCGGAACCGCAGCACCTTCAGCTCCGGCCACCTGAGCTCTTCCCTCCTTCGCCGCAGGGGCCCCCGCCCCGCCCCCGGCTGCGCGGCCACGTCTCCCTCTGAAGCGGGCGGCCCGGGGGCCGGAGGGTGCAGGTACCCGAACAGCCGCGTGCCCTGCGCCTCGCTGGGGCTCACGGCCGTGTGGACGGTGAAATAGGCCAGCGCGTCCCTCATGGCGGCGACCCTCTTATCCGAGGCCTTCTGCGCCCCCGGGGTGGGCCCCGGCGCCGGCCTGTTGGCATTGCGCCAGTGATGCAAGACCACCTCGGGGGGCCGGTAGAGGTTGTTGGGGTTCAGGTGCCCCGAGGTGTAGAGGGCGACCTCGTGCCTGTGCGCTCGCTGCAGCTTGTCCAGGAGCGTCCTGAGGTTGCACAGGGTGTGAACGCCCGGGGGCTCGCAGTGTCTCCGCCGGAGGTGGGCTGCAGAGGGACAGGGGCCACTGAGCGCCTCCCGGCTCCCCGGGGGCGACACCCGCCCTGCGCGCCTGCCGAGGGGCCAACCCGGTCCCGGGGGCCGGACAGACGCGGACGGGAAACGTTAAAGCCCTTTCATAGGAAGCATCTGCGCCCAAAGCAAGGGCGGTGAGCCGGGCACGTGCTTTTCTCCTAAGCGCAGAAACGGGGGTGCAGAGAACCAAGGAGGGGGCATCGCCCCTGCTGCCATCGAACAGCTTACCCCACGCGCAGCAGCTCCAAGCCCGCGCCCAGCTCATGGGCCCCGGGTCAGAGCGCAGCCGGGAGGCGCTGGGGTCCCTCTCTGGCAGCACCTCGGGCCTGAGGACGTGGGCCTGGGGGAGCCCCTGGGAGCCTTGTGGGTTAGCCGCTTCCAGGCTCTTTCCTGTTGCTGACATCACCCAGTTTCTTGCTGTTGCAGGACTGAGGTCTCCCCACTTCCTTGTCGGCTGTTGGTGGGGGTGACGGGGCTCCTGGGAGCCACCACATCCCTGGACACACGGCCCCTCCGTCTCGGACCCAGCAGGGGCACTGCACACGTTTCCCAAGCCCGACCCCTGCCCCCTTCTAGGACCTGCCTCGTGTGGTTGGTCGCTGTCCCTGTCTCGAGGTCACCAGTGCCAGGGCCACGGCCCAACCGTGGAACACTCTCCCCTCATGTCCACAGGCCTGGGGACTACACCAGGTGGCCCAGCAAGGGGGCAGGGAACCTCGGGCCATCCCAGAGCTGGGCCACCTCAGGGACCTCACCCAGCCTAGAGCCCAGTCTCCCCGGCACTGTCCTATGTGGTGTGAGAGCCGTGGCCTCAGGGTCAGAGCCCCGGGGTGATGTCACCCTGCCTCCCATTCGTAAGATCACAACAGCAGCCCAGACGAAACAAACAGACTAAAGAGAAAATGGTACTCCAGGGGCCTGTGGTTGCTCAGCAAGGTCTGTGGAACGGCCGTGGGCCACGGAACGTGTCCTGTAGAGTGGCTTTTTACAAATAATAAGGGAACAGCATCCAGAGACCTCCCCCTTCACCCCCTTCCTCCCGAAGACACACACACAGCCCTGATCGGTCTCCTCTGCGTGTTGTTTCTAGGTTTTCTGCGTTGGCAACTCGTCCGCAAACCCAGTCCTGAACCCGGGGATGCAGCAGCTGAGCGCAGCCTCCAGGAAGGTCTTCCTTTTCTGCGTGGGGCTCAGAGACGCCGGGTTCCCAGGGGACCCAACATCAGACAAACAACACACTCGGTGTCCACTTACAGTCAGGCTCCGAGTCCTCAGACATCCCGCCTCCCCCAGCTCCCGGCTGGGCTGCGAGTTGCTGCGGAGACGGACAAACATTCCGAGTCCCTCCCCACCGAGCTCCCCGCTGCCTGGCAACCAGGACGCGCACCCCCAGGAGTCACCCCTTGGCCCTCCTTCCCTTATGCCTCTTGCCATCTTTGGCAGGGAGCACTAGGTGCGCTCGCTTGTTTTACCTTTTAAAATAAAACACTTTTTGTAATCGGAAAAAACACCCAAATATCCCCGCACTCTCACAATCCCTCCCCAAAGCCTGGTAGGCCGGCCTTGGTTGGGCGTCTTGTATAGGGCGGTAAAGACTGCACAGTGCGCAGCCCAGACACCTGTACTGAGATCCAGCACACAGTAGGTGCGGTCACCACAGTGAGCTCTAGCACACAGTAGGTGCATTCACGGCACTGAGCTCTAGCACACAGTAGGTGCAGTCACCACACTGAGCTCTAGCACGCAGTAGGTGCATTCACGGCACTGAGCTCTAGCACACAGTAGGTGCAGTCACCGCACTGAGCTCTAGCACACAGTAGGTGCAGTCACCACACTGAGCTCTAGCACGCAGTAGGTGCATTCACAGCGCTGAGCTCTAGCACGCAGTAGGTGCATTCACAGCACTGAGCTCTAGCACGCAGTAGATGTGGTCACCACACTGAGCTCTAGCACGCGGTAGGTGCATTCACGACACTGAGCTCTAGCACGCAGTAGGTGCATTCACGGCGCTGAGCTCTAGCACGCAGTAGGTGCATTCACGGCACTGAGCTCTCGCACGCAGTAGGTGTAGTCACCACGCTGAGCTCTAGCACGCAGTAGGTGCATTCACGGCGCTGAGCTCTACCATGCAGTAGGTGCATTCACGGCGCTGAGCTCTAGCACGCAGTAGGTGCATTCACGGCACTGAGCTCTCGCACGCAGTAGGTGTAGTCACCACGCTGAGCTCTAGCACGCAGGTGCATTCACGGCGCTGAGCTCTCGCACACAGTAGGTGTAGTCACCACGCTGAGCTCTCGCACGCAGTGGGTGCTGTCACCGGACTATGGTGCAGTGGGCTCAGTGCTGACCCAGGGATTCCCTGGTAGGAAGCGCGGGGGTCGGAAGGGGAGCAGCCCACCAAGACCAGTCAGGGGGAAGGAGAGAAACGTACAAGCTCGCGGCTTTAAGGTTTTACTTTCCTAAGAAATGTTTTAAACGCTGAGGGTTTCACTGTTGGTTTGTGTACGGGAAGGACGTGCCTGTCACGTGCTCCGGGTATGTTCTCCTGGGCAACACAGTTATTTCTTCTGAATTACTGAGCAGCCATTGAGTTCAGCCGCTGCGCTGGGCGTAAGGCGACAGGCCCGCGAACGAGGGGAGCAGAGCGAGCGCGCCGCCTCCTCGGGGAGACGCGGCTGAGGTGCAGAGTGTACGCCTGTGCTCCCTCCTCGGGCTGCCCAGTCTCGGGGGAACCTTAAAGTCTCTCGTTTCCGCTCTGGAAACCAACTCTGTCTAAATTTCCTTCAGCCAGAAGCACGAGAGGGCAGGGCCGACCCAGCTGCTCCCGGGAGACCAGCTCTGAGCAGCCCTCGCCGCTCGGCTCAAACTCCCACTCCCAGAGCTGCGCGATGACACCGGCGGGCCTGGGAGGCTCCGGGCAGGCACGTTGTTTTATTTCCGGATGGTCACTGTCAACGCGGGTGCTCAGAGGTGCCGGATGGTCACTGTCAACGCGGGTGCTCAGAGGTGCCGGATGGTCACTGTCAATGCGGGTGCTCAGAGGTGCCGGATGGTCACTGTCAACGCGGGTGCTCAGAGGTGCCGGATGGTCACTGTCAACGTGGGTGCTCAGAGGTGCCGGATGGTCACTGTCAACGCGGGTGCTCAGAGGTGCCGGATGGTCACTGTCAACGCGGGTGCTCAGAGGCCATGCGGTGGCCACGACCCCCGCGAGCTCGGACGGCTCCGTGAGGAGGTGTCCCCGAGTGTCACCTGGAGGCAGACACACAAGTGTTCACCGATGTCCTCTCTCCAGGGCTGAGTGTGCAGGGGTCTGGCCACAACCAGGAGAGTTGACCTGAGAACGCCCGCATTGCGAGGGATCTAAGTCCTGACCCAGGACGGGACATGCCTTGTCTCTGACCTCCGTCAATTTTACACTAGCATCCAACGTGGGGCACCCAGGTTTTCCCGGGACCGAGTACTGAAGATGAAGCAATGAGCCTTTCTGCTCAGAACTGCTCAGCGGCTCAGCAGAGCGGCTGGCGATGCCTCCAGACTGTGGAATAACCGCAGCCTCCGCCCTGCGCAGGCAGGCGACAGGCGTTCTCCCCTTCCTTCCACGGACGGGCTAGGGGCCAGGCTCCCTGACCTCGGCACAGGCAGCCCTGGGAGGTGCGGCCCTGGGGCCACTGGGTCGCCTCCCGGGTCCAGCCCACACTGCCCTCACTCCGCTCATTGGCACAAGAATGAATTTGGCTCATTTCACATAAAATTGTCGAGTCTTCGTTTAGATCAGGAAGAAAATAATTTGTTTGTTCCCAACACCTGCTTCTCCCGAGTCAGCCCTCAGGGTGGGGCACAGACACGGTGAGACTTCCCCTGCTCAGGTGCTAAAGGCCAGCACGTCGGCGGTCACGTTGGCCTCGAGCCTTAAAAACTCACCTGCGACTCTCCCGTTTCTAAATGTTTCCACAAAGTGTTTGAGGCAGGAACGTGTTGACTTACTATGTTATTGGTGCAAAGAATGTATCTGCCAAAAACAGACGGGACCTCCCGAGGCCAGGCGTCTACGTGGGAACGGCCGGAGCTGCTCCCCACGCCGTGGCCTCGGCAGGGGCTGATATTTTGCCTCTAGGCTCTAGGTGGCGCTGAAAGACACGTGGAAACACCTGGCAACTGCTGATAATCCTTCCTGCCGCGCCCCCCGCCCATTCTCCCCTCCTTCACCCTGAAAACCACGCCGGCTGCTCCGCGGCTCCGCGAGGAATGCAGACACTCTCCCCGGCTGCGGGATGCTCGCGGCACCGGCGCAGGGGCTGGGAGGCGAAGGCACTGCTAGAGACGAACGCAGACCCGTCCCCGGGCTCCTCTCCCACCCGCGTGAGCCGAGTGGGAGAGTCTAACCGTGTCTGTGCCCCACCCTGAGGGCTGACTCGGGAGGTCAGGCAGGGGCCGAGCCCTGGACTGTGGAGCCTGCTGGTTTGGAGCTTGTTGGGCTTTTTTTGGTTTATTTTTTACGACTGGACAGATGCGAGCACGTTCAAGGAACGGGGCTGTGGAAGTGGTAGAAGCTGAAAATCTACGAATTGGGGACATTCATTTCCAGATCTGGCACCCACCTAAAAGACACAGGTAATCCGCCCAAGGGGAGCTGGGCAGGCAGGGAGAGACCAACACAAATCGGACATCTACTGGGCCTTGTTCACCAGACATCCCGTGATCTCGCCGTGAACACGGTTCCCAGGAAGAGCAGAGGACAGCGGGTGCTTAACGCAGGTGCAGGAGCAGGTGCAGGAGCAAGGCGTGCGAGGGCCCCTGCTGCCTGGCTCTGGACCCCTGCCGCTGGTCCTCTGCCACGTCCCCTCAACCATCTCTCAAGCCGTCTGTGCTTCTCTGGGTTGGGGTTCACAGAGGAAGTGTGACCCCACGTCCCCCAGCCACCTGTGCTGCCTCTGAAGCTGCCTCCCCACGTCACCCCTGAGAGTCCCCGTGGGGTGGCTGGCTCCCTGGCTCAGGCTCACCTGTAGGGCTGTCACCCCGCACAGGGCAGGTGTGGGCCCGGCCACCTGGTCACCTCAGGCAGCTCTGGCTCCGGCTCCTTGCGTGACGGGCTGGGTTGGAGATGCACTCTGGTTTGTTCGTGGTTAGTGCAGGTCTGGGGAGGCAGCTGAACTTTTACTGTGGTCCTAACTCTACCACGTGCCTGCCCTCAGGGCAGAGATGTGAAGATAAAGCCCCGAGGTGCCCACTGCCGTGCACAGCAAGGTGTGGCCTGGAACGTTCTCTACAGCAGAAGGAACCCCGACGCTCCATGACCAAGCACTGCCACGACTCCTTCCCTGAGCCCCGGGATATGAACTGCTGCGGACCCGACGGCAGGGAAGCTGCTTCCGGAGCCTGGGGCTCCACACTGGGGTTCCTCAGCTCTGCGCCCTGAAGCAGTCCTTCTGAAGACCCCATGCCCCAAACAGTCCCAGCTCTCCTGGCTGAAGCCAACATGGACATCACCTGCCCGGGAACTTGGTGTCTCCTAGCAACCAGACCTGGAGCCTGCAGCCAAACAGCCAAACCTGCCCGGCCGGCCGCTGCACCTCCTCAGTGCACAACGCCTCGCACCTTCCCCACAAATGACACTCAGGATAAACACGAAAGGAGGTGTTTAAAAACTCTGTATTCAATTATTCACACTGAGGGGCATCCATTAAAATTATGAACATCTCTGAATATATTTCAGGTATCATACATATATATACTTTATATGTATAATTACATATCGACAAAGGACTCCTCGCCGCTCCGAAGCACGTAAAACACAGGGAGGCCTCGCAGCGGGACACCCAGATATGCATATACGCTGGCCGCTCGCGTTACGGATTTATTTACAGCTCGCCTTAGGTTATAATAAAAGGTTACCGTCTTACTGTACAAATGTGACAGGAAAGGTTTCTTTTAAATACAAAGACTGCAAATGAACCCATGGAAAATTACACACATGTACAGTATGTATAGTTTACAAATGCAGAGCTGAGACCTCTCCAGGTCACTGCACTCACGCATTTTACAAAGATTTGTGTTATACATATAAAATAATTTTTTGAAGTTTACTCGCTTGTCAGCTACAATGCAGTTGGATATTGTTCACTTGAAATTCCTTCTCCTTCCAAAAGAGAGCCCGTGGGCATCAGGCACAGATCCACGGGCTGGAAACCCGTGGGGGCGAGCTGCAGTTCTGAGCCTGCCACCGTACATCCCTGCAGCTTGGAGCTGTGTAACCAAGTTAGACCCCAGCAGGTTTGAACGTGTCACCGCCTTAAGTTCCAGCAGTTGTGGGTCATCAGGGGGATGGCTGCCAGCAGACCCTCGGTGCCTGAGCTCGGCGGGGATCTAGGGTCCCTTGTTCATAGGAACTTGTAAAGAAAGTCACCTTTCCTTTCCAGAAAGATTCAAAATGCTGCATTTCTTCAAATTTTGGTAACTGTTTCACAGTGTTTGGGGCCAGCACGTTATTTCAATGGGTCACTGGGCTTGGTATGGTGGCAGGTGGGGCGTTGTGTAGTGATGCCTCCTACAGGTAAATCCATTGCACCTCCGATCTGCACACTAAGTGAACACACAGAATACACACTGTACAAGGGGTCATATGAAAGGTAACATCCCGTGTGTCACTCTCGCAGGCTGCCTGAGATGTGGCAGAGGACAGCCATGCCCGTCCCATAGGGCATTTCAGATGGGCTAGCATAAGGATAAGACACCTCTGAGTTTACAGTAGCAATACAAGCTGTCCACTTACACTCCTGCAAACACAGCCCTCGCAAACACCAGCTGAAAACCGACCGTGCGAACCAACTTCTATACTCAGCAGTCTGGGTCCGGCTGTGAGTTTCTGAGTCCCTGTGTCCCACAGAGCAGCCGGCCTGAGGGCTGCCAGTCACCCCCACTTGAGGTCAGGCACGGTCAGGACAGGACACGCAAGGCGAGCAGCACCGCTTCACACTGCTCCCCAGGAGGAAGCACTGAGCGTCAGTGGAGGAGCAATGCTTCTTCGAATTTCAAACGTGTTTTCTGGGAAACATGTGTGTCTTTCTCTTTGTTCCATTTCTAATAATTTAGAACCGGACACCACTGAAACTTTTTCTTTTCTGCTCTTTATCATCACAGAAATGCATCTCATGCTTCCCGCAACCAAATGTCCAGGTAAAAAAAGACAAAAGGAAAGCTGTGCTGGATTGAGCATCACTGATCCAAACTGAGGATGAGTCTCTAAAGAAATCAGTAAAGTGTGTATCAGGATACTTATGCAAATGTGAAAATACAGCAGCCACGTGCCACCGTCAAGCACGGGGGAATGTGACCGGGAACAGCCGTGGCTGGTTTACCACTAGTTTACATTTTACAGTGATTTAACAGTCAGACTAGTACTTGCAATGGAAGGAATACACCTATGGGACTAAATCAGTGTCTTGAAAGAATTAAGCCCTAAATCAGCGGAGTGTAGAAAGCGTGTTGGAAATACATAAAGATAGAAGTGATTTTCAAAATCTAAATCATGCGTGTGTACCGGAAATCCGCAAAAATCACATCCTAGTCAGGGCCACAGTTCTTGGAAGCTGCAAAACAGGCTGACCGGGCAGGTTGTGGGTGGGAGCCATCAGGGTATATGCCAATAAAATCAAGTAAAGGTCCTACCCATTCAACTTGGTAACATTAGCCATGGGTGTGTCCCTTTAAATGTCTTTAATTATAGTGAAGAAAAGCAGAGAAGGAACATACAATGAAAGAGAGAAATTTCAGCACTGAAAATAAAGGCGCGGCCCAAGGAGAGGTGAGTAATTTAGTCCTATTTAAAGCTCAGATCTTAATTCTGAGTTCAACGACTAGAACCTAATATGTAAAACTAAATGTACTTAAAATATCCAGGTAGCTAAGGATTTATATAATCCCATGTATCATGTATATACATGTGCCTGAACATTCCAATAAAGCAAAATCCACTGAGGCCGACTGTACAAATTAAATAAAAACAACTGAAAAGCATGCTGGAGAGAGGAAACCTACACTGGACGCTCTCACTTCATACACGTTCCCGTGTTGCTGTGGACAGTCACTTCAAGGGGCACTGTGGGCGTCTGCACAGGGGCTCTGGCCTCTGTGGCGAGTGACAGAGAACAAGGTTCTCACTTGCTCCTTAGGAACAGCCATCACTTTTGGAAACGGGTCCTTATCCTGCCTACCCCAGGAAAAGAGCCATTTCTGAGGACTACTTTCCAAACCCAATACATTTCTTTAAAGTTTTCCCAATTAATTAAGGCACAGCGGACCACTAATGAATAAGGAGCTTGCATTTTTAGAACTGATTCCACTGCCCAGTCCCATACTCCAGGCTGCTGGCATGCATTTCCAAGGAAATCTCTAGTTAACAAATACATTCACGATCTCTGGGAAGATACTGGAATAATGGCGTTTGATAATAAAACTGGTCTATTATAAACCGCACAACCAATAATAATGTCTGCAAACTGAGCATCCTGCCTCTGCTCACAGCCAGTTACCAAGTTCACACTGACCATGAAAATTTGGACTGACATAAAATACCACCCTAATGAGAAAATCATCAAAACCTTTGGCAATGAAAACCATCTGCCCTTTTAAGGAAAGGTTTGGGGAAAGGATGACAACAGAACTCTAAAGTTTGTCTGCTAAATATACCTGCCAAAACAGAAAAATACTCCTAACTGTATTTCTTTTTCAAAAACCAGATTATTAACTAAATATCACTTCACCCCAAGACCTTTGATTTTAGGCAAATCTATGATTCCTACATAAATCTTACATGTGGGAAAAGCAGGGTGAATAGTTTACATCAGAATATAGCCCTTTGCTCACACTTCATTTCTACTGTGACAATATTTCACAATGAATTAACCAACCAATAAACCCATTCGCATTTTTTTTCTTTTTGGAAACTGTTTAGATATCACATGATACACCTGCTCTGTAGAAATAAGAGAACATCCTATAACAATCTATCAGACAGCAACCTTCAAATGCAGAAAAGCCACTGGACCCCGTGAACTGTTTTCTGTATTGGGAAGAATTTGTACATAATTTTATATCGTATTCAATCAGACAACAATCTTAAGTGATATTCAACCCCCCTTGCAATTCAGTCTCCAACTTAACCTACATTCACGTTTGTGATTGAAGTTGAATTTGGTGGGGTAGTTTCATAAAGTAACTTCCATGACATAACACTAATATGAGAAAGGACATATTCTAGTCAGCTCTTTATCAAACAAAACACATTTTTCAACAGAGAAAAAAATTCACTGTTTTTGAAGAATGCGGCTAATTTTTATTTTTCATAGATGGGTCTGCTTCTCTCGCTCATACATATGTATACCTACATGCATACATGTGTGTACAGTTACATACATGTGTATATCTAGCCAGAGTGGCATTTTTCTCTCTCTGGCTGTTTCATTTTATTTCCTATTGTATAATTACAATAGCAAAGGGGCCCTATGGAGGTAAAGTGGCAACTTTCAGAAGCCCAGAAGGAAGTTGAACACATAGTGTTAATTTTAAAATAAGAACAATGTTTACGTATAGCTCTCTTCGCTACAATGTAAATAAACCATGTTGTAGAAACAATTGATTTATTTTTTGAAAAACCAAGCTCATATGAACAACAATGTGTACAGTATTGAGGATGTAGAAGAATATTTTAAAAATTCATTTTATTAAAAGTACTATTCCAACTTACTGCCACATGAATAGTGGATTAGCAATTTGCTACGGACCAGCCTGTCACATTGTGAGCCTCTAGCTAATTCCTCCATGTCAGAACTAACCACAGGTTACAAGTTCAATGTTACTGTGTCATTGTGCTAAAAACCATTACAGCATTAATGTGCCCTAGAATTATACTCCTGGCTTATCCTCATAGGAAGGGGTACAGACTATTACCTTAGTATATTCTCTCAAAACATTTACATCGTGGAGTAACACTAGTTCACCATAAATATACAGAAGAAACTCCCCAAACCACAGTCTCCATGTAGACAGTGCATGGTGAGCAGAGTAGACAGAAATCAGCTCCGGTCCACTGCTGTGGGTTCCTCTTCTTCCCTGTCGTGGACACGCAGCTCATGCAGGACTGGGTAGCAGGAAGAAGGGGTACATGGGAGACGGAGCAGCAGGTGAAAGAAAACTTACAGAAGACTTCAAGTTTATGGTTTAATTTGATTTTAGGAGAAATAAATGGTAATGAAATAATTTGTAGAATAAACCTTTCATTTGGAATGTGAATCTAAAATTTGCAATGACACAAAGTGAAAATATAAAGAAATCATTATTCAAAATTTGTATTTTACACCCATAACACTTGCCTATTAAAAATATTTTTTATGCCTTGTTTTCATTTTGTTCTTTATGCAAAATGGTTAGTGATTTTGCCAAGACTGACATGAAAATTTTTGTTAATATTCTCTGACATCTTCTGAGGTGAATCTGGGACTTCTGAGACTTATCATGACGCTACTTTTCTCAGGGACAGAAAGTCTACTTCCTTCCTTCAGTGTTAAGGTTACTCACCTAAGCCCTTGGCACACATGAAGGGAGCACACTTAGACCCCTGGCTTCTGATTCATGAGGCTGAGACCAGAACCCATCTCCACTACTAACTGCAGAAAGACACTTCCTCACTGTACCCTCAGTGACATTGGCCTGCGGCTGCCTGCTACAAGTCACGCTAATTACAAGTAGGTCACACACAGACATTCACAATTGTAATGTGTAAAAATTCCTATTTATAACCAACAACATCAAAGCAACACTAGTGTTAAAGCCAAAGTATAATATCATAAATAGTACCATTTCAAACCCTCACTAGAAAGACAATGGAAAGTACCCCTTGTGAACAGTGTCTGTCATTCCAGTGAGGCCTCAGCAACATAAGCCTGTAGGACAAGGCCGGCTTGCAGGCCAGTGGAGCCTTGAACAGCGGGTTCTGGCCCTGCATCCTGGAAGGCCACTGTCTGTGATGCATTACCGATGAGCCGGGCAGGCAGTCATCTGTGGGATGGCTCTACTTGATGGTACCTTCTGGGAGAGGCTGGCATCCCGTCACCAGGTGTAGGTTCCCCCATGAAAATAAAAGGAAGAAAAGTCAAAGAAGCAAGACGAGCGTCTACAGGTGGGACAGCTCACCAGGGCCATCAGTCGTCAATCTTCACAGGCAGCTTCTCTGAGGTCCCTGGGGCCACCGGCTGGGATGAGAACCACATTGCACTCTCCTCCCCTTGGATTACCTTCTCCCACTGGTTGAGGTTATTCCTAGGATAAAATATGCATGACAGGAGCTGTTTAAAAGAGGATTTCTGGACTGTTTCTCAAAAATGAGTGCCACCCTGTGGCACCGCTCAGCACCAGGGCTTATGGTGCCATTCTGACTCTGATAATACTTAGCTTGCTCGGTCAGGCAGGTTCCCATTCTCCTACCTGACTAGACACCACAGCTTAGTGTCTCCAGGAGAGCTTCAAACCACCTACGCCGGGGGGGAGGGGGGGGTTCCTGGTCCCAGACGGCAAGGGCAGAAAGTGAGCTAGGCTCAGGACAGATCATTCTCAACCATTTAGAAGCGTAACAAAGTGGGGATGTGCCATCAGGTTAATGCTGGGGAAGCTGTGGGTCAGTGGAGAGGAAATGGGAACATCCAGGGACATTAGGAATAGCCACAGAGAGACAGCCAAAATGGGGAGACAAAGAAACAGGCCCCGAATGGAAGAACAATAGGAATCTCCAGAAAAAGAGCTAAATGAAGTAGAGGCAATCAACTTATCAGAATTAGAGTTCAGAGTAATGGTTATAAGGATGCGCAAGAAACTTGGGAAGAACTGCAACAGCATGAAATCCGATATAGAAACCATGAAAAATAGCCAGTCAGAAATGAAGAATGCAGTATCTGACATCGAAAATACACTGAGAATAAAAAGTAGGTGGAACAAAGAAGAGAACCAAATCAGCGATTTGGAAAACAGTAGGAAAAAACACCCAATCAGAGAAGCATGAGGAAAAAAGAATTAAAGAGAATGAGGATAGTTTAAGGGAACTTTGGGACAACATGAAATGTATAACCACCACATCATAGAGGTTACAGAAGGAGAAGAAAGTGAGCAAGGGATTGATAATCTACTTGAACAAATAATGGGAGAAAAACTTCTCTAACCTGGTGAAAAAAGTCACACAAGTTCAGGAAGCATAGAGAGTCCCAGTCAAGATGAACCCAAAGAGACCCAGACCAAGACACATCATAATTAAAATGGCTAAAAGTTAAAGACAAAGAAAGGATCTTAAAGGCAGTAAGAGAGAGACGGTTACATACAAATGAGCTCCCAGAAGGCTGTCAGGTGATTCTCAACAGAAACACTTCAGGCCAGAAGGGATTGGCATGACATATTCAAAGTCATCTAAAGCAAGGGCCTGCAACCAAGACTACTCTACCCAGCAAGGCTATCATTTAAAATTGAAGCAAAATAGTTTCCTAGACACACACACACAAAAAAAAAAGCTAAAGGAGTTCATTACCACCAATCCACTGCTTTAAGAAGAAGAAATAGAGAAAGGAACATAGATATAAAGGGGGGAAAAATGGCAATAAATAAGTACCTATCAATAATAAACTTAAATGGATTAAATACTCTAATCAAAAGACATAGTGTGGATGAATGGATAAGGAATGTCTGCTTTTACCACTCTGATTCAACATAGTACTAGAAGTCTCAGCCACAGCAATCAGACAAGAAAAAGAAATAAAAGGCATCCAAATTAGAAAGGAGTAAATAAAACCATCATTATTTGCAGATGACATGATACTGTACATAGAAAACCCTAAAAACTCCACCAAAAAACTACTAGGTCTAAATGAATTTGGCAAAGTAGCAAGACACAAAATTAATATTCAGAAATTGGTGGCATTTTTATGCACCAATAATGAACTCTCAGAAAGAGAAATTAAGAAAAAATCCCATTTATTATTGTAACAAAAATAATAAGGTAGCTAGGAATAAATTTAACTAAGGAGGTAAAAGACCCATACATGGAAAACTATATGACACTGAAGAAAGAAATTGAGGAAGATACAAATTAGTGGAAGCACATGCCATGTTCACAGACTGGAAGAATTAACAAAATTAAAATGTCCATACTACCCAAAGCAACCTATAGATTCACTGCAATCCCTATTGAAATACCAATGGCACAGTTCACAGATCTAGAACAAATATTCCAAAAATTTATATGGAACCAAAAAAGACCCTGAAGAGCCTTAGCAATCTTAAGAAAGAACAACAAAGTTGGAGGTATCACAATACCGGATATCAAGTTATACTACAAAGAAATTGTAATCAAAACAGCCTGGTACTAGCATAAGAGGACGCATATAGATCAGTGGAACAGAATAGAGAGCTCAGAAACCAACCCATTTCTTTATGGTTAATTAATAGTTGACAACAGAGGTAATAATGGGAGTAAAGACAGTCTCTTCAATAAATGGTGTTGGGAAAATTGGACAGGTACATGCAACGAAATGAAACTAGATCACCAACTTATACCATACACAAGAACAAACTCAAAATCAATAAAAGACTTAAATATAAGTCACAAAACCATTAAAAATCCTAGGATAAAACAGGTATTAAAATCTCAAACATCTATCAGAGCAGTATTTTTGCCAATACATCTCCTAGGGTAAGGGAAATAAAGGGAAAAATAAACAAATGGGACTACATCAAATTAAAAAGCTTCTGCACAGCAAAAGAAACCATCAACAAAATGAAAAGGGAACCCACTGTATGGGAGAACATATTTTCCAATGATACATGAGTAGGAGTTAATTTCCAAAATATATTAAGAACTTATACAACTCAACACCAGGAAGACAGACAACCCTACTAAAAAATGGGCAAAGGACCTGAATAGACACTTCTCCAAAAAGGACATACAAATGGCCAAGAGATATGAAAAAATGCTCAATGTCACTAATCATTAGAGAGATGCAAATTAAAACCACAATGAGGTGTCATCTCACACCTGTAAGAATGGCTGCCATCAACAAATCAACAAACAACAAGTGCTGGGGAGATGTGGAGAAAAGGGGAACCTAGTATACTGCTGGTGGGAATGCAGACTGGTGCAGCCACTGTGGGAGGCAGTATGGAGGTTCCTTAAAAAATTAAAAATGAAACTGCCATTTGTCACAATGATCCCACTTCTAGGAATATATCCTAAGGAACCTGAAACACTTATCAGAAAGAATATATGAACCCCTATGTTCACAGCGGCATTATTTACAATAGCTAAGATCTGGACACAGCCCAAGTACCCATCAGTAGATGAGTGGTTAAAAAAGCTGTGGTACATTTACACAATGGTATATTATGAGGCTGTTAAAAAAAAAAAAAAAGGAAATCTTACCCTTTGCCACAGCATGTATTGACCTGGAGATTATTATGCTAAGTGAAATAAGCCAGTCAGGGAAAGACAAACACCATATGATATCACTTATGTGTGAAATCTAATGAGCAAAATAAACTGATAAACAAAATAATACCAGAGGCATGGAAGCATGGTACAGACTGACAGCTGTTGGGGGGTAGGTACAGGATGAAAGAAGGTGAATTCATTAGCCAAAGAACATATATGCACATCCCTTGGACACAGACAAAAGTGTAGTGATGGCCAGAGGGTGGGAGGAGGCGGGGGTGGAGTTTCGCAAAGGGGGCCATCTATAATAGTGTCAACAATAAGTGGGGTACTACATCTGTAACAGTGTTGCAATATGGAAAAATCCTTCAGAGTCTTAGTCTCTCCCCCAACACTGAACATACCTGCAGGCTTTGAGGAGTGGCTCTGTGGGCGGGAAGATCTGGGTGAGGGTGGTGTAGCAGGGGATGGCCACCGCGTTGTAGAATCCAAGCTGCGCACAGAACCACCGGCAAGAAACACACTGTACATTAGCCACTGCAGCATAGTATTCCTCACAGGAATTTCCTGTGCCTGAAGCCTGACTATTGCGTTAATGTCTAGGTTTGCTATGTGGTATCGGGCTCGATGAACACTGCCACAAAATAAGTTTACAAATGCATCCAACACACTCTAGAAATGAAATGCAGACAAACTTTAAACATATACAAAGAATTATTATAAAACCCCAAGTACAACACTCCATGAGATCTACTTTAGATGACGTGAGTTGTATTCCAGGTGCTCTTCTCATCTCTGGTCAGATTTGGTGTCCACCGTAGACATGTCAGTCAAGCACCTGCCTCTACATAGGGATGACCCTTCTCCAACTTCACATTCAGGAACCACGGCAGGATGTTTCGTTTGCTTGTGAACCTGCTGACTTTTGGTACCTTGTTTGCTCTCCATGAGACTGTGTTGATCCCCCGCACTACCTTTTTCTGACCTACAACAAATCCCACTGACTTTGTCACAATTCTCTCAATATGTCAAATTCTACTGTTTTTCATCTGTGGCACTTTAAAAAACAGATCAAAGAATACTTTATTAGGTATTTGATATTTTATCTGGGCTACTATGCAAATAAACAGTGCCAGCTCAGACTGGCCGACTAGAAGACCTGCAGGCTAGTAGCCATCACGGACTAATGAGCTGTAGACAGCAGCCTGAGTGGGGGACAACATGGACAAGATAACACTGGCCCTTGGCTGAGCTGACTCCAAACCATGGCTTCCCAGTTCCTTTGAAAAATGACCTTCAATGAATTGTGAAAACATATAGAAAGCTCAAATCTGCTTCGTTCCCTTCCACTTTCTCCTGCTGCAAAGCCTACCATCACAGCAACCTTACTAGGACCATGCCCATGCATCTCCATCTTTATGGCTCATGCAGAGATGTGCTCATTTTAATACTGGGCAGACCTCATGGAGCCAAGATCTCCATGAGGCACTAGATTAGGCACTAGAAAGTAGAGTATTGTATGATCGTAGCAGAGAATAATTTCATGGCAATCACAATTTAGAAGCAATGTAGTTGGTAATATACTAGTTGACCACAGAAGTATTTTATCTAAAACTCTCTCATACTGTAAATGAGTCTGTAATTTTGTAAAAACACAAAATATTCCCTTAAGTCACACTAGAACACAGCCCCATCTCCAGGGATATTTTCAGCTATCCTGTGTGTTCTGCTGGGTCTGTGCTTAACTATGCAGAGAGAAAACACTGTTAGGTCCCTAACTCAAATTATATAACAAGACAAACTCCAAATAAATTAACAAACAAATATGAAGTGATGAAACAGTATGCATAAAGGTGTTACGGACAGTGTGATGTAATCCCTGTAGGACGCGCAGAGCAGACACCAGACCAGAGACTGAATGCTATGACCACACACGGGGAAAGGGCCATAAACAACAGCGAAAAGCAGATAAGCTCAAAGCATCTGAGCAACGTGCATGCCAGGTGTGCTGGGTGCACAGAGAAGCAGCAGCGAGCATCCCATCAGAACACCTGGCTAAGGACACGGGGAAGCTGCTCACTGAAGGCCGTGGTGAAGAGAGAACATGCAGCCTCTCACTGTGCCCGCCCCCTCGATGCACAGATGTTTGCGTTAATAGTCAATAAACTGACTTTAAAGAAAGTAGGAACACTGGAGAACTCATTCAAAATCATCGTCCTGTGAATTTCCTAGAATTATTTCTATCCTGAACTCCATATTACAATTATTTGTCCATATCTAACTTCCTTATTGTGATATTAGAAGACTAGGAGTTTAAAAAGACTACAATCTTGAGAAATTCATTACACCATATGTGTACACATGGAAAATTAACAGGGCGCAAGAACTCTCAAAACATAAAAATTAGCACAAGTTACGTAATTTTCTGTGCATTCCCTGGAAAGGGAATAATTAATGTGAATTTACAGTGAGACAAAACTCAGAATGTACTAAAATACTTTCATTATTTGTTAGGAAAAGTGGACCTAATTAAAATCTCCAAAAAAGTGTTACACTCCAAAAAAGTATCTTTGTATATTCAGTGACAACATACCTTCTGCTTATTAAAAAAGTATTAACAATTCACACTCATCTACCCCATCTCAAGTGAAAAGAAAACACCTGTTACTGCAATTACACCTGCACGAAGAACTGCTGACATGGTGGGTTGTGAATTAGGGTTTCCCAGTCTTGGTCTTACTATCCCCAAACTCCATCTAAGTGGAGAGGGTTTCACATGGCTCTGGGTTCCATCCTCTGACCACTAGTCTTTTTAAACTCCCAATCTTCTAATATCACAATAAGGAAGTTAGTTATGAACAAATAATTGTAACATGGAATTCAGGGTAGAAATAATTTCAGAAAATCCCCAGAGAATGACGGTTTTGAATGAATTCTCCAGTTTTCCTACTTCAAGTCCACATCACAGCTTTACCCTCAAGCCTCCAAGGTCAGCTGGCAGCCTTGGGAACAGAATCAGAGGCTAGAAATACCAGCTTAGAAATACAGAATCTGCCAGCATCCACTTTCCTGTCACTGGTCACTGTTAGTGGGATGCCTGAGAGCATCTGAGCACAGGCAGGCTTGTTTCAGCGCCTGGTGGTTTTTCCTAGTCCTAAGCCCCTCCCAGGTAAAGCACTATAAAGCGTCTGAGCCGTCACTGCATGTAAAACACAGGTAGCGTGTGCTTTTACTCACGTATGAGTGCATGATCCCCTTAACCACTGGACAGTTCCTACCTGGCCTTGTGGGACCTCATCCCGTTTGTCCCGGTCCATCATAGGAATGGGCTGTATCCCCAGCTTCTTCATCTCGTCACCCTGAGAGAAGAGGGAAATCATGCCTTCTCAATTTGTAAACAGTTATACTCATGAGTTCTTCCCTTTTAAATTTTCTTCTAAAGGAATCATGTTTTTGGAGATCAACATTAACAAGAAGTCAGAACAATGAAAACCTGAATGTATCAGTTGGATTTTATCCTGAGGTCCCTCTGCCGTTGCCTGCCCAGGAACCCAGCTGTCTCTGGGCCTCACTTGCAAAAGTTACAAGTTATCCTAAGAGGAGATGCAGTAAATAGTGAAGAGAAAGGAGAATAAAACATGGAACAGCTTCAAGGCCTTTTCCCGACTGGCTTTTCCCACGATTTCTCACTTGTTGAGCGGGATGAGGCCGGGCCTAAGAGGGGAGTGCACATCAAGACTGCATCAGTGAAGACGCACCATCTTAAAGGGCGTAACTGCAGACGTTCACCATGGATTGACTGTGCTGCAGGCCCTGGGCTAAGTAACTTGTAAATCACATCATTCCCTTCTCATGAAATACCATGAGTTACAGTAACGTTCGAATACTTACGGACCTGGGCGTTTGTGGAACAGCGTGAACCAGAGAATCCTATTCTACTTACTCATGGAAAATCAGGAAGAAAGTTAAGGAGTAAAACACATTTCTGACCATTTAGGTAACTCAGTCAAAAAAAAGTGTTCAGAAAACAAGTGATTTACAGTTTGTCTTCCATGTTGGGAGTGTCCTGAATTTGCTGCTAGACTGGCTGGTGCACTGACTCAGGCTCCCAGGGCCGTGGTACAGAAAGGCAACTCCTTCTCATGTCTAACTGCCGGCACAGCCCTGACTGCGGGCCCTCCTGAGGCCTGGACAGCACCTATGCTAAGCAGGTGAGCAGTGATCATTCTTGAGTGAATAAACCAAAGACCAACTATTAAGTGAGGAAAACTGCTGCATGGCTGTTTGGTGAAGCCGGCCCTGGGCTGTTCCAGGTGAGATCAGAGAATTGACACACATTCAAGTCAGAGGCCACAACTGTCCTCATTTTCCAGCTGTGTAAATGCTAAATTCATCCTTGTGTGATCAACTGCAGTCTTTTGAAATAACTTGCAACACAAACAACTAGCATGCTATTACTTAAATCATCCATATATTTACTCTTCATTTGCCCCATTTCTTGACATTATCTATAATCATATAAAAATCAAGAACATACCTCAGCCCAGAATTCTGCATAGATGTCATTTGCCGTCAGTCTTGTAACTGGCCACAGCTTTGTCACGGAGCAGAGGTCACAGGCAGTCATCATCAAGCCAATGACACGGTCCCTAGAACACCGGAACACAAATCCAGTCAGCTCTGCTCATCTATAACAAGACAGGGTCCCTTGAACACAGGGACACAGAATCAGCCAGCTCTGCTCATCTATAATACAGTGTGGTCTCTACAACACATGGAGACAGAACTGGTCAGCTCTGCTCATCTATAGTAAGACACGGTCTCTAGACCACAGGGACACAGAGCCGGTCAGCACCTGCACATTATAATAGGGACTAACAGGGTTCTGCATTTCAGGAGTGAGGCTTTAAAGCAGGTGGTACTCTTGAAGGGGCAGGTGCAGCTGGCAGACAGGAAAGAGTGGGTTAAAGAGTGGCATGGCTATAGTTGTGAGAACGTCAGGCACTGTCCCCTATTGCCACAATGACCAGAGCACATGTCCCCGCCACTGCAGGGTTAGGGCTTCCCTCTGCCGTGTCTGTGTCTGAATGTCTTCTTCTAAGGGCAACAGTTGTATTGGATGAGGGCCCACCTATATGGCCTCATTTTACATTAATTTCCTCTTAAAGGTCCTATCTCCAAATACTGTTAACATTCTGGGAATTAGGACTTCTCAGAATGGGGTAGGGGGTGGAGGGTGGGGGCATAAGTCAGCCCATATCAGCTTTCTAGAACAAAAGTTTATCTGAAGGACACTCATGGCCCGGAGCTGAACTGGGTGAGTGTGGGTTCCTTTTTCAAACCCTCCAAGACCTTCCCAGGCGCTCTGATGATGGCTATCGCCCTCAGTATCCTTTACAGAACTGCCGCCACGGTAATTCAATAACATGTCATGAAGGACCATCTCCACTAGACTAGAAGCCCTGGGGCAGCAGGGCTGGTGGTCATCCTGGTCTTTGCTGCATAGCCAGCCCTTGGCCCAGGCCTGGGACATGAAGGTACTAAGTCTGTCTTGCGGAACTGAAGGTCTCTCACCAGCTAGTCCCTCAGCAGCCTCTGATCCAGGATGCCCACATTCCAGTCACACTCCACATCCTATGTTGAGAATATGTCACTTTTTATCCCATATACTATATATATGTAGTATAATTCACTGTATGTCATTTGTACTACTATTTGTTTAATCTCCCGTAACATAATTCACTGTTTTACTTAAATTTTAAAAGAACTTTTCATGCAATTTTTACTTTGGTTGTTTGTCTTATTACTAAGTTGTAACAGTTGTATAATATCTTCATTAAATATAAATATTACAAATATTTGTTGTGCTTTGTCTTTTCATTTCCTTAAAAGGCTGTTCTGAAGAGCATAAGGTTTTAATTATGATGAAATCCAACCTTAACATTTGTTTGCTTGAAGGTTAGTGCCCGTTTTGTTTTGTTTTCTCCAACATTAATGAGGCAAGACTGACAAATAACAGTTGTACGTGTTTAGGCTGTATAATGTGACATCCGATACGTGTACACTGTGAAATGATTACCACCATCAGCCTAATTCATTAGCACACCCACTGCCTCAGTTTTTCTTGTGTGTGATGAGAAGACTTACGATCTTAGCAAATTTCAAGTATAAAATACATCTTATTAACTATAACCACCTTGCTATACATCAGTTACCCATATTTACTCAACTGACAACTGAGAGTCCGTGTCCCCGACCACTGCCTCAGAACATGAGTGTCCTGTGCTAAAGGAAATGTTCACCTACTCCAATGTCGTGAAGACCCCTTTCCTAGGTTTTCCTCTGAAATGTTGTTATTGCACCTTTTACATTTTGGTCTATCATCCAACTGAAGCCTCAGTCATTCAAGCCATTTGTTTTAAAGACTTGTCCATGCCCCCGAAAAATCACCTGGCACCCTGGGTGGAATCAATAGGCTGCCTAAGTGTGAGTCTCCTGCAGTCTGTTCGCCGCTTGTCTATGCAAACACCGACACACCTGTCTGACTACTGTTATTTTACAGTAAGCCTCAAGTCAGGTAGGGCATGCAAATCTGGCTTCTGCTTTGTCAGAACTGACTTGACTGTCCCAGGTCTCTGTACAAGCAGACCTCATAGATACTGCAGGTTCCATTCATAGACTAGGACTTTTACATAACTGATAAACATGTTAAAGGAATCTTCAGGAACATATATATTTGGCTGCAATGGGTGGATAGGAAATTTTAGAAGAGATATAGAAGCTATAAAAATGAACCAGCCTGACCAGTGTCGCTCAGTGGCTGAGCATCCACCCATGAACCTGGAGGTCACCATTTGATTCCTAGCCTGGATTTCAGGCTGGATCCCCAGTAGGGGGTGTGCAGGAGGCAATCAATGTTTCTCATAGATGTCTCTATCTCTCTCTCCCTCTCTCTGAAATCAATTAAAAAAAATATTTTTAAATGAACCAAAAAGTAATCTCAGAACTGAAAAAATAAAATATATAAAATAAAACATTGAATGGACTCAACAACAATGTTCTCTTAGAGAGAACATTTGAGAAGATCAGTGAGAGTTCAGTCGGGTCCCACCATAGTGCCCAAATGAAGCACAGAGAGGGAAACACTGAAAATGACAGAGCCCCATAACTGTGAGACAGTTAAGTGGTCTACACGGTGTGTGATTAGAGGTGCAGGAGAAAACTGACAAATGGGCAAGAAAAAAAGTAATAATCAAAACTTTTCCAAATTTCATTAAAATTAGCAGCCTGCAGACCCCAGCATCTCAAGACCTAAAGCAAGAAAAACATAGAGAAGAGCACACGGAGGCCGACTGTGGACAAAGCAAAAAGCAAAGACAGAGAGAAAACCTTAAGAGCAGCCAGAGTAAAGACACATTCTACATTCGGAAGAATAACAGAAAGCGTGGCTGCTGGCTGCTGGCTTCTCAGCAGGAAAAAGACGGAGGCCGGGAGGCAACTGCACCACGTTTTTAAAATGCTCTTTGCCTGTCAACTTAGAATCCTCAATTCAGCAAAAGTATCTCTGAAAGAGAAGCCAAAGTAAAGGCATTTTCAGATAAACAAAGGAGGAGAGAGTTTGTTGCCGAAAACTTTAACAAAAGTTTAAGGGAGTTCTCTGTAAGGGAGTAGAATGGTATTAGGTGGAAATCTGGATCTACCGGAATGAATGCAAAATACTGGAAATGGTACATATGTGAGGAAATATGACTTACTCTTCCTACTTCCGAAAAACTTCAATACTCAACTGACTACTTAATTGAAAATAGTAGCAATCTGTGGGGTATAGAACATGTAGCAGTGCAATATTTAATAACAGCACAAAAAACAAAAAGGAGTATAAAGAACTGTTTTTTTAAGGTTTTTACATTGTACAGAAATGGAATATTAATTACTTCAAAGTGGGCTAATAAAAATGTACACCGTAAGCTAAAGCGCAACCACCTGAAAATACAAATAGGTGTAACAGTACATAAAACATAAAATAGACACTAAAGAAACATTCCATTAACACAAGAGGAGACAGGAGGGGGGAAAGGAACAAGATAACAGACAAACGTAAATATGATGACATTAAGGTAAAGCTGACTAGACAGTCCTTGAAGATGCAGTGACCGCAGGTCTCAACTGCTGCTGGTCACCAGGGACACATTAGATATAAAGATGAAGACAGGATGACAGGGAACCGGAAAGGAGGGCGAGAAGCCAATACTCGGCCTGGGAAAGCAGGTGTGAATGGCTATCAGACACAGAGGACGTTAAGACAAGAAGTATGACCAAGAACAAGACAAGCCGTTTCATACTCAGAAGGGGGCAAATCATGGGGAAGACATAACAAACGTAACCCGGAGAGCACCAAGTAGCACGTTCTTAAACACGAAGCAAAACTGACAAATACTGACAGAGAAAACTTCGCAACTTTATTCATACTGGAAATCCTTATTTCCAGTTAAATGGGAAAAATACATTTACAAGTGATAAAACCTATACGAGGAACCATCATAACTTTACCAGGAAAGCGACAGGACTTGTATAAACAAAATGTAAGTGTTCCTCAGCACCAGAGTCATGCCCCTGCTTTTGGATGAGGAGACAGGTGCTTCCATCTTCAAGGGAGGAAATAAAACATAATGCAGCTGCATCAAAATGTCAACGTGCGTGTGACAAACCTGAGAGCAGAACAGCCGCCTTCTTTCTGAGAATCATGATGAGGGGAAAGGGCTGTGATGCCTATGATTTACACTGAAGTAAAAAGTGGAAAAAACAGCAAAGAACTTATGATGAAATTTTAACAATTCTTGAATGTAGGTATGAGTGTACATTTGAGCATAATTTCTACTTCTTCTGTAACTCTGAAAACTTTCCTATAAAAACATAAAACATACATTTACTAAGTCACAATTTCCATGAAATATTTGGAAAGTAAATGAAAGATGAAGATTATTTTGCAGATAGGGATGATAAATTTCAATAGTTACAGTAATTAAGCAGTATGATTACAGTTAAGAATTAGATAATGAGCATTTAGATGGCTTAAGGAGTCCCAAGAAATGATCAAGTTTACATGAAAAATAAATTCAATACAGCGGGAAAATGAATTATTAAGTGGTATTGATTCAACACATCAAGAAGAAATAGTTATATTTACAAAACTGTAACTCCCGGAGAATTAAGATCTAACAATAAAAACTAAAACTATATAAATACACAAGGAAAATTTTAAGCACCACTTATATAACCTTAAAGAGATCCTCTAAGCAAGATAGGAAACAGATTTGATAAAAACAAATGACTTGGCCTCATGAAATTGAATTTATTTGTATTCAAAAGAAAATCTGAATAAAATTTTTGAAAATCACCTAAAGAAAGTATTTGTAACATATAACAGAGAAAATTTTAATATCCTTAACAAAAGT
Organism: Miniopterus schreibersii; assembly: GCF_964146895.1. NCBI lineage: Eukaryota > Metazoa > Chordata > Mammalia > Chiroptera > Miniopteridae > Miniopterus > Miniopterus schreibersii. The sequence continues at coordinate 89,303,135 of NC_138107.1, forward strand.
ACAGATTGCCAACTGATTTATAAAAAAGTAAACAATTCAACAAAAACCAGCCAGAGCTAGACAGACAAACACATAGACGCAGACACAAGGAAAGGTCAGCAGACATGAAAGGATCTTCAGTGTAGGGAGCTGTCAGAGAACCGAGTATTTAATGGAAACAGTCTCCACCCACATGTCAGGAAGCATGTGACTCTCCACTGTCTTTCTAGAGAATGTAACAGGTATACATCTCTAGCACCATAGGTATATGCTGTATATTCTGTAAAGGACCAGTAGGTGAGACTATATAGGCAAGAGTTTATTGCAGCATTATTTATAATGCAAAATTATAGAAAAATCTAAGTATCTGTATGTGAGAGGTTTAATAAGTCTTTATAAATACTCCATACCAAATGTTATATATAACTCTGAAAAAATAAATGCATCTGGCAAAGTCACATTTTTGTTTTAAAATAGGTAAGAGGTGTGTCCGTTTATATACTGCACACACACAGAGCTTTGAACAAACAGAAACGTGCACGGGATCTGATTACACTAAACAGGCCGTTGATACTGGAGCAGAAAACCAGATGATGTTCTCTTTCCTGCGTACACCTCTGCACTTAGAAGTGCTAGAATAGGCATTACCCTTAGTTACTGACTGTGAAAAATGACTTAATCATACATAACTAGACTGTGTACACCACTCACACATGTATGCATTAATCACCAAATACTATTTGCAATTATATTTTTAAATTTTCTTATAATAATAGTTATTATATAATCACTTTACAAAAAGCATATGCAAAAGACTTGATACCGGTCACATGACTCTTATTTACAATCTAAGTATAAATGCATCCAAATGGCCTCAGCAGGCAAAGGACACTCACGGGAACCCTTTCCCCACCTTACGGTTGCCTGAGGAAGGAACTATGAGCCAACACTTCCTTGTACAGGTGCTAATGCAAGAACCTGTACAAGGTACAGACCTGAGATTGCACCTCACACATCCGGGGGACCAGGGACAGACCTTCAGGGCCCTTGAGGACAGGGACCCCTTCTGTGACCCTGCAAGGCCCCAGCACTGTGCTTGGACTGCCCTTTGTGAAAATAGCTATATTTGTCGTGACTCCCTTGAAGAAGGTTCCCCTGTGTAAGTTTTAAGGCAAATCACAAACAGCTGCTGCTTCATCAGAGGCGCAGACATCATTCCATTCCACGAGTGCCTTATTCCTGAAGAGGTGAACTTTATCACATGTCCGTAGTCAGTTGTAACCCTAATTTTGTGTGTTGGGGGGCACCTGACTAAATTGTTTCTCAGAACTTGAAAGCAGCCTCCTCTAGAAGGAATGTTATGATTTGCACTTAATGGATCACAGAGGAGGTAGGCAAAGCACCTGAACAAAGAGGAGAGACCCAAGTTCAGCAAGACTAGAATGTTCACAAGCCTACCTAAAGGTAAAGATGGCGTCACTGAGGAAGGACATGGTCAGACATGGAAATGGCCGAAGGGAGGTCCTAACAAAGGGAGCTGGCAGTAACCACCTGCGATCTGCCATGGATGAGAGCCCACGTCCTGATGGGGGGACAGGCCACAGGAACACACCTGGTGCGTATGTGATCTACTAGGTGAGGTGCCTTCTCAGAAGGAAGGGATCACCCACTTGGACTGATGCATTAGGACAGTGAAGGGATCAAAATCTCCTCATTCTGACTATGCGCACGAAACCTTGATGGCCACTTGTTTCCTGACCACACAGAATGCCAATATCCCGATGCGCGTGAGTGTACCTGGAATATGTATTTCTAGATCAATAAAATGAAATCCCAGTTTCACGCATTGATCATTTCAGCTTGGTTAACACAGTTTGGATCCTGAAAAAGGAACCTATTTCATTGGCTTTTGAGCCTCTGAGGCCCGTGACCAACTCAAGAAGCTTCCTGTAGAATGGCTTCCCTTTAAAAGTACCGACTCCTGGAAGAGAGCTAACTCCAGCGCATTAACTTTTTGTTGATGTCACAGGTAAACCTCAAGACCTGTATAAAGTAGAGCTGCATTTGGAGAAGATACATTTTATATTCACTTCTGTCTGCATTCTGTAGTCTACATCTTTTACTCAAAATGTATAAGGAAATGGTCAGGAACTGTTTGTTCGGGGTTAGCATTTTCACTGCTGCCTGCCTGCAGAATTAATGCCCTCTTCCTTGTCTGATACGTTACTGTGTTAAGCTTCCGGTTAATTATAAATACTTCAACATGAACATACTGTGAAGTTGAAATTTACTTATGTAAAAAGGTGAGGAGATTCTTTCCATTTGAAAAGTTTTATAAAAATAAAAAAAGTTACAACTGAAAAAAATTTTTAAAAATTTAAAAAGTACCCACTCTGTGTGACCAACTAAAATTCCAGTTCCCATTTTAATACTCTCACAGTACACTGTCAGAAACTGCGTCAAATAAAAAAATCCAGAGTCAATAAAAAGTGCACGTATGACAATATATCTGCATGTTTACATTTCTACTGTCAAGTATAAACCTATGCCAAATTACATTTCTGTTTTTAAATATAAATTTACCACAAATAACACTTCCTGGGCTTGTCAACATTTGAAAATTCTGTTTACCTATGTGACTGGTTGTTGAGGTTCAGCGATCCTGTCTGGTACATCTCCTCCAGCTGCTTCCTGTTCCCAAAGTAGAGGGCAAGGTCTGTGGCGATGATGGCTTTGCGGATGATCTCAAGCACCTGCTCGTACTCACTGGAGCTCAGGGTGGAGAAGATATTGTGCCCTTCCAACTGCAGAGAAATACAGACACATGCCACCAATACAGCACAGCTCGAACCTGTGGCATTTTCAGTTACTTGAAACAATACAGTCAGTCGATGCACTGGCACAAAAATGACAGGTTTGGGGGGAACAAAAGGACAGTTTGAAACAACTAATGGAATTAAGGTTTTGGTTCCTCTTTAAGCTACAACAATGAAGCTACTACTTAAAAAAACTATAGTAACATTCTTTGTTATCACCAAATCCCAGTGACTTAACTAGTTTTTGGATATTTCTAATAAGTAATTAAAGGACTGGAAAATGTGAAATATTTAAGTAAAAAACTTTTCTTCTTAAATTAAGCACAGTAGTAATGTTTATATTATACTGAAAATTAATGGGCTTAGAAGTCATCTATATGCTTGTCCACGTCAGCAAGCCGAATGAACACTAATATCCTGTGTCTTTATCCCAGAAGAAAACATCCCACAACCTCAAAATAAAGTGAACTTCATCACATTAAAAACTCCCCCCACAGGTGAGAACTTTCATGCAAACACACACCGAGGTGCGAAACCACAGGGCCGCCCTCTCTTCTGTCCTCAAGGAAGCTGGGCGCAGCAGAGCCTCTCCCACCAAGGCCCAAACAGTTGTCATCTGGATGCTAGTCCCAGAATTCTTCTGTATGGGAATCATTTTATAACTTTCCACAGTAATTTCTCCCTCTGAGAATTTTAAGATTTTATTTGTAATTGAGATAAAAATGGGTTGTTTTTGTTTAAACAGAAAAGGTTGAGATAATTAAGATGCATTAAATCTGTGGGCTCATCAATTATTTTTTAATGATTTCAGTATCAGTCACACAGTCCTACCACAAATTGATTTTTTTAAATCTTCACCCGAGGATATTTTTTCATTGCTTTTCGGGGGGGAGTAAAACATCCATGCGAGAGAGACACATCAACTGGTTGCCTCCCACACTCACCCTGACCAGAGCTGGGGATCAAGCTTGCAGTCGAGGTACATGCCCTTGGCCAGAATTGAACCCAGGACCCTTCAGTCCCCAGGCCAATGCTCTAACCACTGAGGAAAATTGGCTAGGGCCACAAATTGATTTTTAAGTGTTTTTGTTTGTCATAAAGCTACAGTCACTGGCTGATAAAATACATTAAAACTTAAAATTATCAAAGTGTATTTCTTACAAAATCAGACATCTCAGTAGCACACTGTCTGCTCCCTCTCACTCTGAAGTCAAGCTGTCTGTGCATCGTCTGTTGTCATCCATCAGAGTCTTCCTGTATCACTGACTCTAAGGTTTCATAAATATTTAAATCATCCTACGATGGATGCAGAAGATAGAGTTAGTTCTAGCTGGCTGTGTTCCTAACAGTAAGTCTGGAAAACACTTTCAAATCCATGATTTCACTTTCAAATTACAAAATGTAGATGTCTTTGATATTTATCTGAAGTATTTGCTGAAACATTAATGGGATGTTTCTTTGACAACGCTTCTAATCCTGGTCACCTGTGATTTCTAGGGAAGCCATCGCACTGAAACAGCTTTCATGAGCAGCTTTCAGGAGGCGGGCGGGGAGGAAGTGGTAAGGAGGGACTGCAGCCCGGCACAGGGAGGAACAGTCGGAGTGTTCAGATGCAAAGATGCCTAATGCTTATTCTGATATTTAGTCACCTGCTGCATGGAACCACTCACTAAAAAGCATGACAGACCGTAATTCAGAACACAAGCTCTGGATCAAGTAATTCTAATGTTTAATCCCGTTCTGCCACTTCTAACTCCATGACAACGGACAAGTTCCTTACCTGCCGTGAAGCTCATTGTTCTTATTTGTGAAATGGAAATAAGTAATTCCTACCTCACAGGACACTACAGAAATGAAAACCATGAATATGTACAAAATCTTAAGTTTCTGGTTTATAGTGAGTACTCAGTAAGTGATGAAAGGATGATGATGGTGACAGTGACAGTGGTGATGCAATCTACCAGTATAATTTTTGGAGTCAAATTAAGGGGGAGAGAAAGAGAAACAAACACACAGATATGCCCAGAAATGAATCTGGTAGCCAGAGACCGTTTCTGTTCTGAACACATCTGCAGGGAAGGACAGATTCTAGCCAGCCTCTGTGTCATACATGTCAGGCTGTTAGTAAAGGCAGTGTCGGGTGTAGTGCAACAATTTCGTTATAAATGCAACAGACAACAGTAACTCTCCCTAGTACAGACAACTGGAAGAACACTTGACTGTGTCACAGGAATAAAAATGTCCTGGGATCCCAAAATGCTGGGCATAAAGATAACTCTCTTCAAATCTGAACATATTTCAAAAGTCCTGGATGATTCAAGATTAATGGAATACTGAGAAATTTTTCTTAATAATGAGAATAATCATTCCTAATTGGTCTGTTTTCTAAAATTCTGACTTAACATGGGATATTTACAGAAGGCAAGTAACAAAAAAGGGGTAGCTTCAGTTTTGAAAAGAATCACTAACATCTCACAAGAGAATAATGTGTTTAATACCCCAACACTAATGGTTCTATTGCGATTATTGAAAATAAGTGAGTACAGAGTTTAGATAGAAAATGAAGCTTAGCTATTTTCTTGGCTGTCACTGTCCACACAAAATCATCTCCTTATCTGAAGGCATTCTACTTACATACTCCCACTGAGCCACCTAAACCCTCTGCCCCAGGGAGACTCATCTACTCACTTTCCCCTAAATAAAATTTGCGATTCCCAGTTCCGAACTTGGCATACATTGTTTTGCCAAATCTGAGGTCTCTGACACTCCCCATTTCTGCTTTCACGTGACCATGTGCCCACATCAACAGACTCAGGCCCAGCAGCCTGCAGTTATGGAGACCAGTAAAATGCAGGGACTGTCCCCTAGGCCATGACTCAGAGCAGAGGGGAGCTCACTCAACTAGAAAACCTTAGTACAAAGTGAAACAACTGAGATATGTGTAGGTTACAGGGGCTCTGGGGCCATGCCAAAGGGGCACACTGCTGCCTAGCTGTGTCACAGAGCACTGTTCCTGGAGGAGTGAACATCCGAGCTGAGCCTTAAGGACAAGGAGAAGCTGCCCACAGAAAGGCAGGATTACAAACAGAGGGAACTGAGACAATGGCATGGCATTAAGAAACAGTCTGGAACTAGAAAGTGTAGGGTACCATGTACTTAAGCATCAAATGTGATTGCAAAAATATGTTCAACATCTTCATGAAGGATTCTTGACCCAAATCCACAGTTACTAATGCTGACTGTGATTACGAGGTTCTGGAAAGAAAGCACCCTCTATTCTTAGAGATGCTCTGAGAAGAGCATCCCACAGCTGGCGCATGTGGCCCGGCTGTCCCACCTGCAGGATGGACACAGTCTGGGAGAAGTGATGCTGCTCCATGGTGGACGTGCTATAGAGGGCGGCCAGTGGGTGGTCGAACTTCTGCAGGTAGCTGTTACTGAAGCCCCTGTGGTCCAGGTCGTGACACAGACACGCGATCAGCAGCCCTTTGCGCTTTAAAAACAACACAGTGCACAGGTGTTCAGAACCAAGGACAGGCAACGAGACCCACAGCTTATCATTCCTGCCACACTGCCTCTGCATTAGCACAGCAGCATCCTATGAAGCTCTGAAATTCTAAATAATCTAACTTATTTAAACCTCTCTGCTCTGCTGCTTGTGAACTCGAGAGTCAAGTTATTCCTGAGTTTTTCTCCTCAGCTCTGGGAAGAATGTAGGTGGTATCAAGTGAGAGCAGATGTTCCCAATTATAGAGCAAGCAAATTGCACAAGGAGAGGATAGTCTCAGTCCTTCACTAACATCTATTTGGTGTTAAATTCTAACAATGTCATGGTCATTATAAATCATGAATGTAGCAACTAAAGCATACGACATGTGCAAAATGGCAAGTCACATAAAAGGGGAACCTACAGAGCAGGCTGGAAGGGACAGTGGGAGGCAGGCTAAGGGCAGGGACCTGAAGACAAGGATGAGGCAGGAGGCTCTGGGAGGAGTGGGTGGGAAGTGGTTAAACCACATGGTTGTAGGTGGGCCTCCCGAGTCAGAGGGTCAGGAAGGTAGCCCGGGGACGGAGAAAGACAGGAGGGGAGGTTGAAGACCTTACAGGCCTTATACCCTGCATGAACCAGAGAATGACAAGGCACTTTATCACAGAGATGATGGCTCCCTTCTCTCCATGGTTAGATGTCCCCTGAAGCAGGACACCAGTTACAGAGGAGTAGAGAGGGGATTTGAGTGAGAGCTTGCTCAGGTCTCACTGGGACCAGGTAGACAAGATGACTTGGTGGTCAGGCTGCTCCAGACCTGGGATGTGTGTGTGTGTGGGGAGGGGGGCGCAAGGCACTCTGATCGTCCAGTGAAGAGCAGGGCATGAACACAGCCAAGGCTGTCCTGGAACCTTCCCGCTCTGAGACTGGATCCACCTCTGGGTATGGGAAGGCAGGTAAAGCAGTGAAACACCTCGGAGCCTCTGCTTCCCTCTGTGAGAGATCACATGCACGCATAGGTCTGAGCTGTACTTCCTGCTCGGGTGGCCCATCAGTGGGGTGTGCCTACATACCCAGGGCATGGGGCCATGGGAAAATCACTGTGTTATGTCCCTTTAGAAGACTAGCTAAGAAGGAAAGGCTACAAAAATGACTTTTTCCTAGGGGATATTTTAGTGAAGTTGGAATTTGTGCATTATACTTCTTAATACAAAACAGTATGATACATGCCTGGGAATAGCCCTCTATAAAATGTGCTTCCATTAATTTACAGAACCAGGATTTGTCCTGGAACATGTCACATATTCACATCTTTGCTCCAGCCAGAGCATGAAATCCACTCAGGCTACTCGCATGAGAACCCAGGCGCAAGCGCACGCACCTCCAGGTCAGTGAAGAGCCCGCGGTTGTTCTGCAGGATGGCGTACATGCAGTGCGCCACGGTCACCGCATGCTTCCAGTTGTGGTATGGGACCCGCCGGTAGTTCTTCTTCACGGACATGATAAAACGACACAACTTTTCAAGCTCAAAGCTGTGTGGAAAGAAATTGTGACAGAAACCGGCAGTCAATACACACTAAGAGGCCTCTGGTTTGGGCACACATGTCCGCACAGCATGTACCACAGCCTGGCACCCACATGACCTCCAGGGGCACTGGAGCCTCACTCGCTGCTTCCCTCTGACTCTCTGGCCAGTTCAGGGAGGAGGCTCTCTAATAGCTTCTGTTCCAATTACCAACTGGCCCACCAGGGAGCAGGGACCAGGAGGGCCTGCGGTTCCCCATCACTCACTCCCATCCTCCTCCTCACCTGGCGGGCATTTCCTACATCCCACAGAGCTCACAGACAACATAATACCATCTGATGCAGAGTATTCTGAACTATTAGTTCCCAAAAAGCATGTTCAGATTCGCAAACTACAAACGTGTACCACATGTTTCTAGACGAGTGATTATCTTTTCAAATGAATCCAAATGATATGGTACTCAAATTACTAGTGCAAATGACTCTATCCCAACACAGTACGTGACAGAAATGACATTTTCGTTATACAATATGGTTATCATATTTTATATTATTTTATATTAGTATCATGTATTTATACTTATTTAAGGGCTTATCAACTTTCTCAATGGATTTTAAGGCAGCTGAAAACAAAAGCACATCAACACTAAACAGGGCTCTTTCAAATATCAAAGAAATGAGAGTTCAAAAAAATGTCTAGAAATATGTAACCTGTATTTTCTCCACTGAAAATGTTCACATCCTTAAAGTATAAGGTATGTCATTTTAAGAGTTCCAAATGGTCAAACCTTCAGTTGATATCTAAAAATTAGCTAGAGTTAGTCACCCTGTGTGCATCCTTTTAAAAGAGTAGTAGGTATAAGAGAAAATGCAGGCTTCAGTAGTTCTGGGGAAACTGAGAGCCTCCACCAGCCACCAGGGACTAAGGGAGAAGACAGGAGAAGAAAATTGTTCCTCTAGGACAGGCCACAGTGAGAAGGAAAGATGGGCAATGAAAGCAGGGTCACCACTACATTACTGATGAAATTCTAGACTGTGGATTATAAGACTTGTTTCTTTCACACCTACTCTGACTGATCTATAATGTAAGTTGAAAGCTGATGCAAAATGTATGCATATATTCCCAAACACACTTCAAAATAGTATGCAATTATGTGGAGTGATAACCTCTATCTCTTTCAGTTAAACAGTCACCAAGTTCATTCGGCCTACCCTTTAATGATCACCTGGTCAGGTGCGTGGTTGTGAGTGGGGAACAGCCATACAGCCAGAGAGCTCACAGCCGCTCAGGTAAACACGAAAGGTCTGTAGCTTTGTCCAACAAGGGTATTAGCCTTCTTAACTTTAAATACTTAGAAAAAATCATTTACATATGGCATATTTTATTTATTTATTTTAAAATATCTTTATTGATTTCAGAGAGAGGAAAGGAGAGGGGGAGAGAGAGAGAGAGAGAAAAACATCAATGGGAGAGTCATTGATCGGCTGCAGCCTGCAATCCAGGCATGCGCCCTGACCGGGAATCGAACCCCAGTCGCCTGGATCCTAGGTTGACGCTCAACCTCTGAGCCACGCCCGGCCGGGCAACATATGGCATATTTTAATACCCAAACAAGAAAGTGGCAGGCCATATGGGGAAGGGGAGGAAGAGGCCATTTCACTCAATAGTTTGAAAAGGAAGTTTTAGGTCATTCATACCAGGATGTCCCACAGGAACGATGAATCATATAGACAAAAATCCCAGGCCACATGTTTTCGAAAGGACCAATGTCAAAGTGGAATCTGAAATGAAATGAAATGAAAGGAAGGCTCAGTTTATTCCTAAATATAATCAATATACACATAACAAGTAAAGAAAGCAATGTAACTTTTCGTCTATTGAGAAACTGAAAAACGGGGAGTTCAGCCATCTCTCTCCCTGACTTTTCAGTCACATCTCTGTTGTATTTAAAGGTTCCCAGAGGAAATTCCTCACATTCCTTTAGGAACTTAAATCACTATTTGCTTAATTTTCTGTTAAACAATATGTAAAAAAAAAAAAAGATGTGGTGGTTAAACTATATTATGAATAATACACACATCACACAGCTCATAGGTAAAGGGGGAAATTGTAAAAAATTACCACAATTTTACAGAGTTGAAAATCATTTTCTCCTATTTAAATCCAGAGAAAAACTTCACAAATATAAGCATCCAAAATTATAACCCATTTTTCACTTGCTAATTTAGTTACTAACATGTAACCTGAATAAAAGAGTGGTAATGGTATAATATTAAAAGAAACCACTGTCCTCTAGTCACAGTATTTCTGACACCAAAGGTGTGAGTTTCCACATAGCAGTTCTCCAGTCCTCTGCAGACACCACTTGATGCTCTACAATCCAGGTCAATCCTGACACCACCTGGAATTGGCACAGACCCCACAGGCTAAGTGCTCAGCCCTAAAGCCTGACCTCACTTTAGATCACAACTGCAGTCCAGCCACCCAGATTTCTGGCCCACCAGCTACACAGCAGAGGTTTGATGATGCACTACAGCAGCTCACAGAACTCGGAAAAGCTTCACTCACCATTTCGGGTTTATTATACAGGATACAAGTCAGAAAGAGCCAAGTGGAAGAGGTGTGTGGGCAGGTTCTGTGGGCAGGGGCACAAAGCTTCATGTTGCTCTAGGCTCCCCAGGGCCTTCCCAGGACTTTGATGCTACACCACTGGACAGCTCTCCGACCCTGTTCAGGGTTTCCGGAGGCTTCACTCCCCAGGCACGGCTGACTAAGTCACTGGGCTTTGATGATTACACCTCAGCCCTACTTCCTGTTGCCCCCCAGAAGTTCTATCACATGGCTTGTTCCTGAAAACCAGACTCCTTCCCCTAAGAGTCTTTCATCGACACAAACCCTTGTAGAGTTGAAAGAGTTTTATTACAAATAAGGAAAGGCACCCTGTCTCCCATATCACAAGGGTTTTAAGAACTCCTGCCAGGAAATAGCTAAAAGACCAAATATATGTATTTCTTATTATAATACAATTTATACTATACATACCACTGAAAGATAGACTAAGGCATATTTAACATTTTAAGAATTGATTTGAGTGAACATTAATTCAATCTGGCAGCGCCAACCCGACGTGGTTAGGAAGGCTGCACCCAGGAGCCCGGAGACACACAGAGAAGGGGCAGCCGAGAGAGGAGCTCGCTGATTGGCTGCAGGCGAAGCCGAGAGCTCTTTGGGACGGGCTGTCCTCAGTGTTTCCATTTCCCACGTAGGCCACCAGGGCAGTGAGGTGACCTCAGACTTATGGCCTCCTTGTTTAATTAATTTAACACCACTATCTTCCTTATTATACGGCAATTATCAGCTCTGGGTCACTTCTGAAAATTGTCTATGTAGTTAAATAGTGTTAGCTTGTATTGATAATGGGTATACAAATTATCAGTGGTTCTACCACCAGTAATTACATATATTAGCATATATTAGCATGTACAGCATAGGACTGGAAAACAGTGTGAAAGTTGAATTATTATTAACTTCTCAAACTTAATTTGTAAATTTAAATTTATACAGAAGACTTTTAGATATTTGATATTAAATGCTATTTAAATATTATATAGTGTAAAGTGTACAAAAAATAATTAGGATGCTAACATTTAGGTTAACTCATTTCAAAACTGTGTTCATTTTTTTAAAAGATAATGAGATCTGGACAAGTTGTAGCATAAGACGTGGAATCACCTGGGGAGGGAAAATGGCAGCGTGAAACCGCATATGATTGGTATTTGCAACTATAATTCTATAACCCATTTCCCTTCAAGTTCGATCAAGTCTGTCCCTGAGGAAACGGCGCAGGTGAGCACTCACAGCTCGATCTCCTTGCAGAGGCGCCCGGGCAGGCTGAAGCGCATGAGGCCCTGCCACTCCTCGGCCGTGCAGATGCTGTGGTAGGACAGCTTCTCCATGGTCACCCGGTAGATGCACTCTGAGTGCCGAATCCTGTGGTACATCTGGGAGCAGACCCCATAAAGAAAACGGTATGTCATTAAAGTTCAGGATCTGGTATAAATGAATCAGAAATGCAATGGAAACTACCTTTACCACCCATTAACTGCTATTCCTATCTCTACCACTTCCACCAGCACTGGAGATGCCTACACAGGTGACACTGAAGATAAAAGTGAGATTGCTAACTGTTTTAAAAGACTGAGCAATCCTGTAATGTGTCTTTTCACCACTCTCTCCAGGCCGGGAGAATGCTGGGTATTCCTTCCATACCTCATTCTTGGACTCCCAGCTATAGGAAATGAAAATCTGTTTGTGGTTTATCAGCCACTCAGTCTGTTTTGGTAGTCTGTCATAGCAGCCTGAATGGATGTAGACAGAGACTAAGTGAGCCTAGAGTTAAGATATTTTCTCTCTGTCTCCTTTTAAAATATTGAGCTTAATTCTTGGTAATCTCAAAGTCCGCCAGTTCAGGGAGTCTCTACAATCAATGACTATGAAGTCCTTGGTTAGTGAAGAATTTTGGAGAAGCATAAATGTACACTCCTTTAGCAATTAGGTGCACACGCACCGTGCTAGTATATAGTTTATGTTATAAAACACAAACTAAAAGAGAAATTTTTAAAAGTATATGTTTTTGTATCTTACTGAACAAGACCTTTTGTTCTTATTAAACAATTATATATGTTAAAATAAAAACATGTAATTAATGTATGTTATCAGTTGTCAAGCTTTTTCTTTAATACTCTGTGAGATGGTGACATCAATGTCTGGCTCAGTTTAATTTATTTCAATAGTCTGACTTTCAGTTATAGCATTCGAGAAGGTAGTGCCAGAAAGTGGGTAGATCCAAATGGAACAGTAGTCCTGCTTGTTCTTAGACATCCACTTATAACTTTGTTCCCTAACTACTAATTGTTTGGTTGAAATTCAGAAACATTTCTATTTTTACTAATGTCAATCGGTTAATCCTGAAAACAGATCAGCTGAATCTTTACATAAAGGGGTGGGCAAATGTAGGTTTATAGTTGTGGGTACGTGAAAGAGAGTCTATTCTTGTATTATTAGTGATTAATTTTTGTATTATTTTCAGTATGAACAACTGCACACCTACTTTTGCCCACCCTGTATTATCTAACAGGCTCGACACAATGAAACAACGTGCAAACATCTATCTTCAGAGTGCTCTCTTCCTGACATTAGTTTATTTGGAAAAGCAGTTATTTTGTTCAAGGTTAATGTTATTTGCTGTGTGACCTTGGGCAAGTTACTTGAGCTTCATGTGTCCATATTTTCTTATATCAATGGAAATCATAAGAACCTCACTCAGGACTTCTGTGAGGCTAAATGAGTTTTTAGATGTGAAATGTCCAGGACCACACCTATCCTGGAGCGAGTGTCAGATCAATGAGGGCAGTGTTCAGAATGGTCACCTTGTACTCACCACCTGGCCCTGAAAAGGTACTCGATACTTGGGTGATGAATTCAGGAATGATTAAAGTTGAACCATTTATTAAATCTGTCCGTAGCCAATTAGTTTCACCCTAACAATGATTTTGTCCACACTCTATTGAGGTTCAATGTCTTCTGACCCACAGTGTATAGGGCTAACCTGCTCTTAAGGACTTTTCTTTCAGGCACAAACCACAGCAGGTATTACTGTCCTGCTGGCTCTTGCACTCACACCTAAGTTGTTCCTTAAGACTGTAATACGCAGGAGTAAGTTAATGGGTTGTTTTAGTTTTAAAAGACTTTCAGTCTTTTTTAATAGTTATCCTTCCATTGATAGTGCCAACAATTATGTATTAAAAGTAAAATAGAGATGTCGTTCAGAAAGCTGGCCCTTTAATCCAATAAAAGGGGTAAAACCTAATAGAACTACAGATAAACAAAAGAGAATAGACTCAGTGAGTGCTGATCTAGCCCACGTGCCTGGCCTTTTGGACAGGCCTCTTAATCAGACCAGACCATGGTGCGAGCAATAATAAAGTGACATGATCCTAATCAGGACCAGAAACAATTTCCATGGAGGAAACATGCTCTTATCAAGGACATGATGCTGTGTTAAGGAGCAGGAATATTTGAGTTTCCCAGGACCAACACTTACTCTGACTGGAAGACAGCCAGCAGTTAAAAGGCTTTTCACACTTACGATCTTCATAAATACTGATGTACATTCTCCACAAAGAAGAAGAATTTGAAGGAAAGGCAATAGTCTGCAGATGGGACTAACTGCTTGGGACGATGCTCATTAAAGGAGGTCTTCCTCATCGTCACAGGATGCTGGGGGGAAAGTACTCAAACCAAGCAAAGCGAACTTGTTCAGGAGAAAACTTCACGTAAGCTGCAACGAGGATGGGAGCTCAGGTCCTGAACTCCACCCCAGTGCTCTCTGAACCATGTTTCACCCAGGAAGGCTCTGGGGATCCTGCAGTAAGGACCAGCTGCCATCTTACTGAGACAGATGTAAAGCAGGGAGCTGCGTCTTTGTATTTAGGAGGATGCTGACTCATCAACAAAGCAAGGACTACTCTAAAGAAGATGGGATGTGGTCTTTTTCTGAATTGGAGTAGCCTTGACAAACCCAGGACCCAGTCTTCCTCAGACTGAAGCCAGGGAAGGGAGGTGGGGAAGGCAGGACGAGAAGGCAGTTACTCCGTTTTTCAGTGGGAGAAACTCTTGAAAACAATGTGATTTCTAAGCATTAAGGAGAAGAAATACTGTAGTAAAAATGAAATGGTAAGGAACTCTGAGAGCTGAGGCTGCATTGTGTGGATTTCAACATGCACCTTCAAGGTAACGGCCCCTGGGTCTACAAAAACCAGGTCAGGAGAGCGTCCCATCCAGAGCCAGCTAGCCTGGGGACAACCTGGCTTGACAGGTGGCACATACACCACCTGTCCCTGTTGGAGGGTGGAAATAGTTTCCTAGTGTTCAGAAAAACTCAAGTTGTTTCCAGTATGTTTATAAAAATTCCAGTAATTTTACCCTAAAATAACTTACCTAAAATAATCAATGTAAAAAGAGAACGCCTATTAACTATGTCATGACTTCGCAGAAGCAGTGCTGTTTTTGTTTAGTTTAGGATTTACTTTGGTGTAATCACTCAATCATGATCGAACCCGGCTTTCATGCTGCAACAACCAGTGGATCAGAAGGGCTCTAAAGCCCTGGGCCATCCCCTCTGAGAATGGCCAGATTAACTCAGCAGTGTTTAAATGGCATTTTCTTGAAAATGCACAATCAATCATTCTTCAAGGGATATGTCGGAACAGGGTACATTTTAGGAGCTTCCATTTCTACCTCCTGAACTTTCACACATACTCTTAACTAAAAATGAGTCTTCTCCACCTCCCATTTCAAAATAACCCCTTTCTAAAACTGCCCTAATATAACACAAAGGGGCAATTTAAAATATTGGTGTTGATGAGGTCTAGTCATGTTTTCTGAAGCTTTGTGAACCAACCTAAATAAGTTTTCAGCTAACAGATGACTAAAAATAATTTTGGTGATGTGACTATCAGCACTTTTAGGCATCTTAGCTTACTGGATGTCAATTTCAGAGAAACTACCACAATACAGCTCTCCCTGCTTCCACCTCCTCATGAGGAAGCAATTCTCATGGCCCTTTAAACGTAAGAGGGACAACGAGGAACACAAGTGGTGCTAATCCTGGGACCCAGGCTTCTCCGTGTCAAAGAGCAAGGTTTCCTGGGAATGAGTCGCTGGGAGGGGTCTGTGGTTAGACTGGAGCTGCCAACATGCAGAGAAACAGAGAGAGAGAGAGACACAGAGGCTTCTGTGTAAAGGCTCCAGTGCAGAGACCTCAACCAATGGGTGTTGCCATCACCAGGAATGGGAGGTGCCTGCCTGCAGGGGTTCAGAGAACATACCATCTGTGATAGTCCTGTCAAAATCATAAGCTCAAAGCAAGCAAGAGGACACACCAGACAAACCAAATTAAGTACCCTCCTCAGATAACTGGCCTATGTGCTTCAAAAACACCCAGCCACGCAAGACAGAGTAGGAACCGCTCCAGATGCATGGAGGCTAGGGAGGCCTGCAGATCAAGTAAAGTACCTAGTACCTGTGGGGGGCTGAAGGTGTTCCCAAAATTCAGATGTTGAATAGACAGAGTCTTTAAAGAGGTAAGAAAGGTAAAACGAGGTTGACGGGGGGCCCTCATCCGATGTAACTAGTTCTTATAAGGAGAAGAGAGTAGAAAGCAGACAGGAACCGAGGAAAGACCATGTGTATTAGAATAAACTGTTAAGGGGCAACAGTAACACATGTTCAGAGAAAGAAAGAATGATGGACAGATTTTCCAGTCATAGAGCTGGTCACTGTTTTGGGTTTTTTGCTTTTTTTATTAATCCTCACCTGAGGATATTTTTTCCATTGCTTCTCAGAGAGAGTGGGAGGGGGGGAGGGAGGGGGAGAGGGGGAGAGAGAAAGGGAGGGAGAGGGGAGGGGGAGAGAGGGAGAAAGGAAGGGAGAGGGAGGGGGAAGGGAGGAGGAGGGAGAGAAAGGGAGGGAGGGAGAGGGGGGAGGGAGAGAGAGGGAGGGAGAGAAGGAGGGGGACGGAGAGAGGGAGGGAGGGAGGGCGAGAGAGGGGGAGGGGGAGAGGAGAGAGGGAGAGAGAGAAGGGGAACGGGAGAGGGGGAGGGGGAGAGGAGGAAGGAGGAAGGGAGAGGGAGGGAGAGAGGAGGAGGGAGAGGGGGAGGGAGAGAAGGAGGGGGATGGAGAAAGGGAGGGAAAAAGGGGGATGGAGAGAGGGAGGGAGGGAGGGAGGGAGAAAGAGGGGGAGGGAGAGAGGAGGAGAGAGGGAGAGAGAGAGGGGGAAGGGGAGAGGGGGAGGGGAGGAGGGAGAAAGGGAGGGAGAGGGGAGGGGGAGAGAGGGAGAAAGGAAGGGGGAGGGAGGAGGAGGGAGGGAGAGGAAAGGAGAGAAACATCGATCTGAGAGAGACACATCGACTGGCTGCCTCCCACAGGCACCCTGACCTGGGCCGGGGATTGAGCCTGCAACCAAGGTATGTGCCCTTGGCCGGAATCGAACCCAGAGCCCTTCAGTCCACAGCCCAATGATGCTCTACCCACTGAGAAGCCGGCCAGGCCATTATTTTTAATGGGCTGTATGGGTATCCAGCTGCCACAGCACTTAGAGTCCACTGACTTCATTTATAAATGATGAAATAAATGTTCAGGACACACTGGGAATGACACCCACTGTAGCCTGTAAGCTACACAAATACAAGCTGTCAGTATTTTCTTATGAGAGATACAGACTCTTTCTAATGAGCCCAGTAACCACCAGTGTCCCCAGGAGAGGGTGCCTGGTGCTACAGAGGAAGCCGGGTGCTCTCGGGAACAGCACTAATGGAGCTGCAGAGTTTTCTCCAGGCCCTGAAATGTTCCTTTTTGCCATTTTGTTCCTAGTTCTAACGTTAGCTGTTCCTGTGAGTTCTGTGGTTAATCCTGAGGAACTTGGTTCTGTTTCCAAAAAAGCAACTTCTTAAGGCAGTAACTCCCACTTCTACTGATTGAGCTTTATAAAAAGGTTAATAAAATGTTCCCTAACTTCGAAATCCCAGTAATGTCAGGAAAGGCATCACAGAGCTCAGAGCATAGTAAATGTCCAACTCATTTAGAATATGAAAAAGTTTAGGAAGATGGTCAGTTCAACTATCCTGAACTGAGACTCCACAGGGTAAATGGACGCTCCTTCCAGTGCTGGTGAGCAAGCAGGGCTGCGTGAGGGCTCCGAGGGAAGCTCCGAAGGACAGCTGGGAGCCCAGCGGAGAGCTCCCCGGCTTCCTCAGGAAGAGCCTCTTCTGGCTGCTGTTCCCCACGAGCCCTCGCTCCTACCACATAAGACTCGCAGACGCGGGCGGCACAGGTGACACACAGTGAGGGTTCCTAAAACGCTTCCTGTGCCTGTCAGCAGACATTGTGAAACAGGAACCTGATGCCTGAACATTTTACCTTTATTTAACTTCGTTTTTTAAAAACAAATTCACACCTTTAAATAAATAAAAAATATTAGATTTTTTTTCTTCCAAAGCATTTTAAGGCTTTCTCTAAAATATGAGCCACCAGGAATCACTGTTTTTAGTTTATGAATCAAACTGAAATGGAAAAAACACCCTTACGCTACGTTACTTGAAAGGTTTAAAGCTGCTGCTGAGAGTAAGGAAGGAGCTTAGAAGTACCACTTACATTGGCGCAGTGCAAGGCCAGCGCGCAGAAGACTGCGAACATCTTGAAGTTGTTCTCATCTGTCTTGGAGAAGGCACTGCCGCTGATCTTGTTGACCATTTGTACCACGCCGATCACGCTGCCCCGGCTCACGATGGGCATGCACAGGATGTTCCGGGTGGTGTAGCCCGTGTATAGGTCCACTTCCCTGCGGAGCGGAGGAGCCAGCAACAACACAAGGAAACAAAGATCAACAGAAGATAAACTACTTACTCTATCATAAACCTCAGCTCAGCTTTGCAATTTACATGTTTCTATTACAAACACCTATAACAGAACTGTTAGCTTCTGAATTCGAGGACCATGTGGCATTTGAAAGTGTTTTTAAAACCTTTTCAAAAATATTCTAACCAGTTTGTTCTTTTGTTTTCAACAGCTTTTCAGAGCAGTATCCAGGGGGCCTTCAGCTTCTGTACAGGTAAGTACCCAGCATTACTGTACAGGTAAGTGCCCAGCATTACTAAGAAAACACAAACTGTCGATTCAGGGGAAAACAGAATAAATGTGGTAAGAGGGCATGTTCCTTTGAACTCAGTTACATTCATAAAAGATGTAACTTGCTCAGCAAGCAGAAGTGGGAGTTCAGAGCAGGGTCCGAACCACCCCTCCTGTGTGTAAACAGAGCTCTCGTGGAATAAACCGCACCACCCTTAACAAACCGCCAGCAGCCTACAACAGAGACACTGTGGCCTATTCAGCCAAAAGTACTACTACCTGATTCTCAGTAGAAAAGCTTTGCCGACTCTGACTTAGAGGAAATACGTTTTGAAAGTAAGGCTCTGCTCCACAGAGGCAGCGTGTAACTAAAGGCAGCTAGTGGATGGGAGTCTGTGTGCCTGCTTCTCCCACAGAGGCCAATGTTCCTGAGACACATCACGCTGCTGTGGTGTATCGGGGCCCAGCCCTTTGACTCTGAATGGGACTCTGTGGTATGGATGTCACCTATTACTTGTCAATTCACATTAATGGACACTACTGCTGGGTAACAGTCAGCTTGTGGCAACTGTGAAAATGCTGCTCTGAAGACCTGCACACACATCTTTGTGCTGACAGATGTTAACATTTTTCCTGGAGAGACACCTAGGAGTGGCAGCTGACTGAGCAATCAGTGTTTACTTAACTTTACAAGAAACTACAAAACTGCTTTCCCAAGTGGTGGTACCATTACACAGCCCATCAGCAAAGCATGGGATTCCCAGTTCCCCATATCCCTGCCAACCCTTGCTAATGTCAGTCTTCAAAAATCTTAACTATTCAAGCTGGTGTATAGTGGGTCTCACTGTCATTTAAGTTCACATCCCTCACGTCACGCATCTCATCCTGTGTTTAACGGCCATTCACATATCTTCTGTTGTGAAATGTCTGTTAAAATCTGTGCTCTATTTATTAAACTGAGTTAACTTATTATGTTGGAAGAGTTGTTTATATATTCTGGATACAAGTATTTTGTCAGACATGTTTCATAAATACTTTCTTACAATCTGTCACTCATCTTTTCATGTTCTTAATACTTGACCTACATATTTTTATATGAAGGTTTTATAAAAGGATATATAAGTACTTTCAGTATTTAAGCACTAAAATAGCATTTGTTTTTTTAAAAAACAACAGGTTTTCTGCATATTCTCTATTATTTTTCAGCATACACTATTATTTTCAGCACACTATTGATAAAACATGTTACTAGGGTGTATCTGTGCTTATATACGAGTTGTGCATATTTGACATTAATCAAATATCTGGTAGAACTTCCTATTATTATTTTATTTAAGTGTCTCTTAAAATAAACTGAAAGTTTGATTTAACTGAACACTCTGGTCAAAATATCTGAACTATTACTCCCTAACATTCATAGCATCAATCTTAAGACTCAATTTCTACACATATATTAAAATTATATTTATATAATTTGGTTTCTCATTCTCCAAAGAAACACAAATCAAAATCTTTTTAAGCTCTCCTAATCCAACTTCAAATCTGATAAAAGCATGCTTTCAGTTCCTACTCTATATGTCAGGAAAAGATGACAGATGTCCATAAGTATTTTCTCTAATCTTAAAAACAAAACTACAAAATAAGCATTATTGTATCCAATTTAAAGATGAGGGAACTGAGGCTCAGACATTAAGTAACTTACTCCAGGTCACCCTCAAGCTAATAAATGACAGAACAGTGATTCACAAGTGGGCACTTTCATCACTGTGTGTTATAAGCCCTTTAGACTGTGCTCAGGACAAAATGATGGCACTATAATGAAAAAAAAAAAAGTAGCTTCATAAATTTAAACTTTAGCTTTTCAGTTGCTTTCATAATATCTTAAACTCCTCTAGCTGGGTATCACTAATGATTTGGTGTCCATTATTGTGTAAATGTCTGAAAACACTGACTCCTGATAACAGAGTCGCTGCAAAGACAGCTCCCAGAGCACGGAGGGGAAGGGCACTGAGCTAGGACAGGAGGACTGGGCTGCACGGTGGTCTCAGCCGAGTGGGACAGGAAGGCAGCAGCTAAGGGAGCCATGAACTACCTGTACCTGTTAAAGCGTGGGTCTGCGTAGGCATCTGGAATGTTCAGTACCTCCCCCGTTCTTGCTACTTGGCCAGCAATTCCTTTCTCAATGGAAAATCTGCACAGATAAAAGAGAGTCACATGCTCATTAAAATACAGGTGCCGTAACATACTTTGAAACAGTTTACTACCACCAAATATTGAATGGAAACGCACTGCTGTATTTTAAATGCTTGAATTAACTTCATATTTACATACCCTAAATCATCTTATTATTATAAAATATGCAAAGGCAAAGCAGAAAAACACTGCGCAGTAATCACTTGAGACCTCAATTTAAGATACAGTTCAAAATACATGAACTTACACTGAATCACAAATTGAAATTGAAAAATCAATTAGCACTCTCCTCACTGACCAATGACAATCCTTTATGTTGGCAAAGTACCTTATAATTTACAACATGCTTCAACATACATTTTTTGAGTCATTCTCACTGTGGTGTGAACTGAGGCTCATATGAGTCCAATAATTTGCTAAAATTTCTAAAATATTAATGGTACAAGTAAAACAAGAACACAATCTACAGCAATGTACTTTCTACCACACATACAGCCAAAATCGCAAGTTAGGTCCGATCTTGAGATATGACACACGACTGGAATTTTAAGGCATTTACAACACAGCACTGTATAAAAATAATAATTTAAAATTTCTACTAATTTTACTTCCCTAATTTGTTAAATTTAAAATAGTCAAAACATAGGCATTATATAAATACACTTAAATATTTTTTATATTTAACATCCACATTTCCTATTATAAATACATTCTCTCATGCATAGTCTTCTGACTGCAATATTATCATCAGCCATACACTCATTTTGAAATTTAGTTAACATAGATGTCTGCAATCCACAGTATTGTCATCTTTCCATAGCTGAAAGATAACTTTCATATCATTACATTTTCAATATTATAGAAGATGATCATTATTGAAATAAAGCTCCACCCCAGGGATCTGCACTAAACAAAATGCAAAAGAGAATGGACACCAACACTAAAAACACTAGAAAGTGAGCCCAGCGCTGCATAAAACACACGGTCATTTCTACCCTAGCTTTCCTGGGCTGTGAACAGCGCGACCATGACAGATCTGACACTGTGAGCAGAGTCAGGATCCACTGCAGGATTTGTGCTGGATGCCTTGGTCTGGGGGTGGTCTGTCACTTTATTCCTATTCCAGGTGGCTACCCCACATAAACAGCTGGATCCCCAGTCGGCTGGCAGAGCTACAGGCAACCACGTGCCCCTCACAGTTACCAGTGTTGTGAACATGGGCTCCAGATGAGACCTCTCAGCACTGTGAGGGACACCAGAGCCTTCCACAAGAGAAAGGACTTCACCTAAGTGACTATATCCAGGCTCACTGACTGACTGACAGATCTAAAAACCACCAAATATAACAATTAAAAAAACTGAACAGTGCCTGCAAGCCAGACTCCTGCAATTGTAGATACAGAACCTATCGCCCTAGGACCTGGAACAGCACTGCCGGTGGGGGGACAGTGGTGAGGTGCATGCTGTCCCCTTCCCACCTGGTTAGGTCCCTCGTTGGGGAGACGGCGCAAAGGAACAGAAGTTCTTGGTGGATAAGGACACTGCCTCACTGGGCTGTGACAACCGAAGCACCTCAGAGTATCATGTGGAAAGTGGTTCAACAAGGCATACAAAGCGAAGTTCTTAAAAATGCAAATGTATAAAAAAATTCATGTTTTTAATGTTAAGCTTGATTCTTAAAAGTTTGTGACAGTGCTCCTTGCAGGTGTTCTGACTGTGACAGGGTGGAAACACCACCGGCCACACAAATCCTATTCTATTAATTTAAGTGACAAAAGCTGCCACTTACAGAACAAATGTAGCTCTAGTTTCAAGACCCAGCAGAAGTGTGTTAACTGATTGATTAGATGACTGCCCAGTTATAGAATAATGTGCTGAAGTCACAAAATATAGCAGGTGAATTCCCACCCTGGTCTGGACGTTGAGACACCCCACTGGCTGGGGCAGAGTGGGCACCTGATTGTTTAAGTATGCCCTGCTCCTAGACATAGGAAAACCTGCAGACTCCATCCAGGTTGGTGCACCTTTACCTACCTGGGAGCACTAGTAAGTTTTTCCAACATGATTTCCAAAAGGACCGCCTCCGGAAGACGGCATTTCCAGGAGTGACGCTAAAGCTTCCTAGGCGGTTTCACGGGCACTGCAATGTCATTCCCAGAAGTACTACCTTCAGGAGGCGGGTCCTGGTGGGAATGATATCACAGTATGACAAGCACTGTCAGCGCACCTGCAGAAGGCACAGAACAGTGGGTAACAGCACAGCTGCACAGCTGCATGCACAGTGCACGACAGGCCACCTCCTGCTGTACCTGATTTCTTTGGTCTTCTTGAAGATAGGTTTTCCTTCCTTTTCCTCTCCAATATCAAAAAGGTCTGAATACAACTCCTTGTTCTTATGGTCCACCTGGAAGAGTGCACAGCGATCTGCATTCACCAGGTTTTTTGCATATATCTAAAGACAATAAAACAAAAGTAAGCCGATAAGAAATTCAAAGAATTTACAGGTAAACTTCATCAGAAATAAGTATGAATTTCAGCTAATCTATACTCTAACTGGGTGGGAAATGAGCATTTTACACCAGGTGGTAAAATACCTGAACCACCCCATTGAGGTTAAGATATTAAAGTTAAAACAAGATGTATTATCATATAAGCACAGGAAAAGGTGTTCATTGTCACTGTCACCAGAGAAATGCCAATCAAAACCACAATGAGAGGCATTTCACACCCACTATGATGGCAGAATCAAAAGTTGGACAATAACCAGTGCTGGTGGGAATGTGGGGAACCTGGAGCCCATGGGCCCTGCTGGTGGGGATGTGGGGAACCTGGAGCCCATGGGCATTGCTGGTGGGGATGTGGGTAACCTGGAGCCCATGGGCACTGCTGGTGCGGAACCTGGAGCCCATGGGCACTGCTGGTGGGGATGTGGGGAACCTGGAGCCCATGGGCACTGCTGGTGCGGAACCTGGAGCCCATGGGCACTGCTGGTGCGGAACCTGGAGCCCATGGGCACTGCTGGTGGGGATGCGGGGAACCTGGAGCCCATGGGCACTGCTGGTGGGGATGCGGGGAACCTGGAGCCCATGGGCACTGCTGGTGGGGATGCGGGGAACCTGGAGCCCATGGGCACTGCTGGTAAGAATGTAAAACGGCGCCACTGCCATGGAAGACACTTTGGCTGCTCCTCAGAAAATTGAACACAGAATTACCACGTGACTCAGCAGTTCCTAAGTTTATACTGAAAACAGGTATTCAAACAAAAAACTGTATACCAACATTCAAAGCATCACTCTACACATTAGCCAAAATGTGGAAACCACCCACATGCCTATCAGTGCTGATGGATAAAAACGTGGCCTGTGGCTCTTCCCAGCAGCACACTGCTCGGCTATGAAAAATGAAAAGGTACTGACCCACACTACAACCGGCAGACTCCGCAACACCCACTAAGCGCAAGGCACCAGCACCACAGAGGCCGCGCGCTACACGGTCCCTCCCAGGTGGGATGTCTAATAGAAAAAGAAAGCGGTGGTTTCTAGGGCCGGGAGGTGGAGGGGGGTGGGACATAAGGAGGTAAAGGGTAAAACACAGTGTGTTTCTGAGGTAATAAAAATGTTCAAAAAGTAACTGGTGATGTTGCTCATCTCTGGATTTACTAAAAACCACTGAATTGAACATGTGAAATTGACGAGTAGTATGGTCTGTGAATTATCTCAGTGAGGATGTTTTTAAAAACATGAAAAACATAAGGACTAGTCAGTGTTTCTTGTACTCCTAGTACAAGCTCTGTCAGTCTATATTATACATTTATATTTTTATATTTTCTTACTACTTTTCACTTCTTTACAAATTCCTTGAATTTTGTCATAACCAAGTTACTTTTTACCTTGCAATGAAGAATTCTTTTCATGTCCAAATGACACCATCACTATAACAAATTACATAAAGAAATGTGCTGAAAGCAAGAAGCCCTAAAGCTACTCTAACCACCCAGTCAACTTCCTGTCTCACTAGACACTGACCATGTCACCCCATACTCTTCTGCCCTGAAATTAGAGAAGCAGGTCAGACAGCATGAGGAAATCTGACACGAGGCAGCTCCTTATTCGACAGAGTGACTATATTTGGAGAAAGACCAGGAAAATGGGAAGGAGAAAGACCATTTATCAAAACATACCACAGGCATGAATGGCCTGGCTACCTATGGGGCCCAGACAAGTCACTTGGACTATTGGGAGCCACTTCGTCAGTGGAATCTCACCAAAGCATCAAACAAAGCAGCCACACAGGGAGATGTGGGTAAAACTCCACTTTGTGTGGCTTTTGGCTCCTGATGTCAATTAGCAGACAAGAGTCATTAGGACTGAAACTAAGTAGAATGAACCTCAGCATCAGGAGACTCTCCTGGGAATTCCCAATACAGCCTCTATGTAAAGGTATTTTGAAGACTATAAAAAGAAACTAAATGTTTTTAAAGTATGTTTTCCAAGCTCACTTCCTAAAACCTTATTAAAAACCCTCCAAAATACACAGAAGTAACAACATCAAGGCGACAACCCTAATCACTTCTCATCCATTTAAAAGTTTGTATGTCTAATACATTAAAATGTTCCACCATATACTAGACATGAATCTAAGGTTAAATAAAAGCATTTTCAAAACAAAAGGCAACCTACCATTATGTGTTCAAGTAGAGAATCTATTGCGACTATGTTATCAAAGTATGTTCTGGAAAACAGGAGAAAACTGTGAGCAATCCGAGAGAACTCAGAGCACGGTAAATTCTGACTATACTTCCCAGTTTTGTCTACGTTGTAATAGAAACATAAAGCTGTATGTCTGATTTTTGTCATCTTGAGGAATAGTCAATAATATTATTTTAAAGAGATAAATGAAACTTCATTACTAACTTTAGTATAAGGGACTCTAATTCAGAGGATGCATTAAGTCACTATTTCATTGATAAGTACTGATGTCAGAAGTTTGTAGCATTTAACTAAAACTATGAAGGAATAAAGCTGGGTTCACCGCATTTAGTATTATCAGCAATAATTTTGATCTGAAATAAAAACATTTAAATTTGCTAAAGCTCATTAATATGGTTAAAATGTAAATTACCACTGAAAAGTTCACATGTGATTTAAATGTACTGAGAAAGCAACACCATTCATTTGAGAAAAAACATCAGAACACAAATAATGATAAGGACTTAATGACTTTACACAGTAAACTATATATTCATTAATATGAACAGCAAGTAGATATTTGGAGGTAGCTGGTATACATGTGAAAAGGTAAGCCTGATAAATAGGTGAATCCGTGGGCAGGTAGTGTAGGGTGTAGTGTGTAAAGAAGTGTCCTCAATGTGGACTAGTGGCTAGTGTGTTTTCAGCACAGGTTTGTGTAAATTCAGCAATATGCTCATAATTAAGATCACTTAGTAAGTAAACAATGTCTTTCATTTAAAGACAAATTATTTAGCTTGAATGCTCTAAGGCATAGAACATGCTCACAGCCCTGCACCCTGAGGAATACACGGCGAGGAAGACAGCAAAGGAAGTGGATTTTCCCTGCAAAATGAACTGTAAGTGTCACATGAGGGACAGAACTGGACTTTGGAAAACTTACAAGAGGTTGAATTACATGAACACGGGAAGGTGAGCAGCTTCCCTTTCTATGTGTTTTGAAACATCATGTGTCCCACAGCTATTGTTTCATTTTATCTCAAAGAAGATAGTTGGATTAGGGGATCAAAAGAGATCTCCTTCAATTTCATAATTCTCTAAATTTTATATTTAAGAATTAAGTGGAACACAAAGCAGCAACTTCTGACTATGAGTCATGGATGCTGAGAGGGAGCAGGTCCGAGCAGACACGTTCCTCCTGTGTGAGCTCAGAGGATGTGACCCTGACACACCTGCAGCAGTCTTCAGGTTTCAAGGTAAGTACGTGGGTCAGATAACAGGTATTTCCCGGCCAAGCAGAACCACTGTGAACCCAGTGTTTCCCTCAGTACCTGGACCTGCTTTCACTACCAGCCCAGAGTTTCTCCGGTCAAGCTTTGGGGCGATAGGACATTTTCTCTAAAACTGTATCTGAGCTACTATACACAGGAAAATTAAAATAATAATATTAACAATAGGTTTTAATTGAGTGACATTTGTAGAAAATGCCAGAGAGGACTCTTGGAAAAAAGTAAACTAGAACATTTCCTCCCTACTGCTGTTAGTTTTCTGCCACAAACCCAGAAACACCTGGTATCTTTAATGGGTTCTAGTGGGTCTATTCAGAAAAACACAGCAAGCTGCAAATTAGAATCATCATATAAACACCTCCCATTCTTTACCTGCAGAGTGAGCACAGGTGAGAATGTACCTCTAGCTCTCACTGATGCCTGCAAGGTGAAGTCACCGGCTGTAGTGATGGCCCTGTCACTGGCAGTAACAGCTGCCATCTGTAAAGTGAACACTTACTTTGATACGTCGAGTAGAAAGTCATTCAGTTCAGTCTGTTTGGCAAGGCCTCTGCATACCTGCCACATAAAATAAAGGCTATTCATTATAAGATATTTGTGCTTATTTAAAAGCAAAAATTCCACAATAGTATTGACCATATTTTATTTTAAAAGGTACAGCACAATCACTTGGTCTACAATATAATAACAGTATCAATTACAATTCGTTTTTTCCTTGAATGCTCAAATGCGCTAAGTACTTCCTATTTATTACTGCATTTGATCACCACAAACACTACGGGTTTGGGATTTACTTCTGTAATTCAGGCACAAAGGAATTTAGAACCTCCTTCAGGTCCCAGAGCCAGCAGAGAGCTCCTCAAAACCACTTTGCACTTAAAACCTGACTTGGGCACATCTTCTGCCCACACTGTCGCCTGTCAGAGCCCAGAAGTCCTGCTCCTCAGACTGTTTTCCTACACTTAGGATTTTTCTGTTTCTATCACATGGTTCCTCCTTAACCCTAGCTGGCTGAAGTGGACTTAGAGAAACAAAACAGCAACAAAAAGAAGTGGAAGATACGAAGCAGAACTGTATCCCACTGTGTCCCTGAGCTTTAAAGTATAGTTCCCAGGAAAACTGTGCAGCTTGTAAATTAGAGCATATTTTCTAGAGCAATAGGGATGTGAGATTTAAGACTTATTTTTCATGCATCATTTGGTGTAGAGGATGCTTTTACTCAGGAAAGGGAGTCATAAAAACATCAGTGTTACTGCCAGTAGGATATTGTTCCCGGGCTTTCAGGAGAAAACAAAAATCATAATAGGACACATACCCTTTATTGCATAAATGATAGACAACTATATATAAATATGTCAAAATATTGGCAAGATATTTCAAGGAGAAAGTAAGTAAATATAAGTGAATAGATAAAGAATTTTAGAGCCCGGCCAGGTGTGGCTCAGCGGTTGAGCGTTGACCTAGGATCCAGGCAACTGGGGTTCGATTCCCAGTCAGGCAGGGCACATGCCCAGTTGCGGGCTTGATCAATGACTCTCTCATCATTGATGTTTCTATCTCTCTCTCTCCCTCTCCTTTCCTCTCTCTGAAATCAATAAAGATATTTTTTTTTAAAAAAAAATTTTAGAAATAAAATCTCTAAGACACAAACATAAAGCCTGAGGCTGCTTCTTCACCTGCCTCCATCCTGAGGCTGAGCTCTAGGCCCCTCTGCAGGAAGCCCCTGGAATACCCCCACTCACCTGCACCTGATGAATTGCGACTGAAGCCCAGGCAAGATTTGCTGTTGCCACCTAAAGCAGCAGCAAGAAAGACTGTTATTAACCACGTGCACCCCACCCCTCACAAAGGACTCTCGCATAAAAGTGTATAAAAAATTTTCTGAGGTCACTGCACTTTTGAATATTTTGCCAAAGAAAGCATCAACTATGGGCAAGATTTCTCTTTTACATTCCCCCTTCCTTTACAATTGAATTGAATGCTTCCTTGTTCCTCTTAATTTTGGATAAAAAGGAAAATAAATAGATTAAGAGAGCTAGAGTCCAATGATTTTAACATAAAATTATTTTTTAATTAAAAAATATTAAAAAGGCCTCCAATGACCTCTCAAATGATGAAATATTTCTAAAGCTTTGTTGAGAAGTTCTCAAGTTACAAACTATTCTACTCTTCTGTTATTTATTCCTTTAGCGAATATTAACTAGGTGCCCACTAGGTGCCAGGCACTGTTCTTGGTGCTGGAGACTGAGCACCAATGATCACAGAGCAGCTGACTGTGCGGACAGAGAAGGGGGAGGAGAGTGAGTACACCGTGTGTCAGCTGGTGACAAGCTTAGAGAAAAGCACCCTGCAGAGGAAGCGGGCCTGCACACAGGGCGCAGGGAGGCCTCGTGAGAGGGCCACATCGGTGGCCGCTGCAGAGGGGCTGGAGATGGGAAGGACAAGGACACACAGGGCTCACACGGGGGGCCAGGCAGCCCTGCTGAAGGGACCAGACGGCTGTAGGAAGGGAGGGTGGCAGAGCAGGGCTGTGTCATCCAGGGCAGGGGACGGCCACTGAGGGACTGGGGCATATACTGCGTGTGCCAGGCATCACTAGTATTGATTTCAGTATTAATCAGGCAATTTCAACTCAGGGAACAGTGGACAGAACTCATTGTTTTCCACATGGATTTGATGCTGGGACCTTTATTCCAGATGCACTCTAGGGAGATGACAATTTTAAGAAAACATAAAAACTACCAGACTGTGAAAACTCCCCAGAGTCATCTACTACTGTATTTGACTTACAATATGACATACTTTTATTTTTACTGTTAAAATGAATTCTTACTTAAAAAATGCCTATATTTCCAATTTAATCAGTCCCCTATCTAAATGACAGCAAAACAAAAAAAGTTTTAAAAATCATTATTAGTATAAAAACACTGTTAAGCAAATTGTGGTTTTAAGTATTCATTAATTTATTCACTGAACACTATTACTGAGCACCTTCAATGGGTCCAGTATAGCTACAGTCCGCCTAGCAGAGCAGCCTCACCTCCTGATGGCGCAGGCAGAAGGCTTCCTTGCCCCAGTGCCGGTACAGCTCAAGGATGCCCACCAGGTCGCCGATCGCAGTGACGATGGGCACACAGAGGACAGACTGGATCCGTGTCCCTGATTCCAGCCCAGTGCCTCTTGGAAATCGTTCATCCTGAAAAACAAAATGGGAAAAGATATCAATTCAGCAAAAGAAATGGAATAATGGACCTATGATTCTTACTTCTATAAGAAACTGCCTAATATTTGTAATCAACAATAAGCAGACCTTTTCAAGGAGAAACCAAATGAACATGGCCACTGTAAACATTAAGAAAATGCTTATCTTCAGCAATGCTGAACCTAAAGGCAAATCCCGCTTCAATATTTAACTGTTGAGCAGGATTTAATCAATATACATTAATTTCATGCAATAATAAAAATAATTATGGTGGCCAACATCTATTATTCATCACCTCCTATTGTGCCAGAACTTCTACAAGGGCCTTTTAAGCACAATGTGACAAGTGGAAACTGCTCCAAATGTAAATACCATATGAAGCAAATTATATATAAAAAGTTTCTCTTCTATTCTGAAAGTTAGGGTAACACAAAAGTGGATGTTAATGATAGTTATCTTAACTAAACCTCAAAACTGGTATTAAATATTCAAACCATACAATTGTCAATTTTTTATCACAAGAAATGGAATTGGTTCTTTGACTTCAATAATTTCCTAGCTTAGCAGAATCTCTCCTAAGAATATAGGGACCAAATGGATTAGTGTCAAACACCAATTCTATCTGCTCAATTTCCGCTGCCCGCGGGATGTTTTCCATAAACCTAGAAGAGCACTAATCTGTACTTAAAATTTACAGATCTTCTGAAAGTTTGCATACACAATAGAATATTTTCAAATGACAACTTATAGAGTATCTATTTTTAACACTTTCTAAGACTGAAACATTTGACATGTAACACTGTGCGGGTTCCAGGTTATATGCTGGTTTGGCACATGTATATACTGTGCTACGACTGCCACTGCCCCCTTTAGTCAGCACTTATTACATAAACCACCTTTTCTTGTGGTGGAATAATTAAGACCTAGTATGTTAACAAGTGTGATAATTATAACACAGTATCATTGTCTATATTCATACTAGACAACATTTACTTTTAACCACTTTCCTTTTTTTTTAATAAAACTAGTCACCTGATTTGTTCAAGTCATACAGGTAATCAGAGGCAGAACCACAATTAAAACCCAGACTTCATAAGTCTAATTCAGTAATTTTCCAGAGCAAATGCATTACACCTGGAAAATTGTTTATATAGTTGTCACTTTTAAAGGCTAGGCTCACACAGTGACACTTTACCAGGACACTCACGTGCTGTGGGAGACCAAGGCTGCTCTGAGGGCTCCGTGTGGTCATGCCCCCTGCACCCATGCCCTTCCTCAGTTCCCTCCAAAACTGAACTTGGGCCTGTTTGCTCTGGCTAATGGGAGGGTAGAAAATTTGATGCGAGCATAGGCCAGAAGACCCACTGGCATGTCTGACTTCTTCTCTAGGCCCCCTGCTGCCACCAGAAGAGCATGCAGGATCCCTACTGGGAGGTGGGGGAAACACATGTGGAAAGCTGAGGCCTTCTGAGACCGGCCAGCTCCTGGGTGGTGGTCAGCTGATGCCAGATGTGTAAGAAGCAACCAGCCAAACACACCCCAGATCAGCAGGAGGGCCCGGTGCACAGAATCATGGGACTAGCAGGCAGTTGCTGTGTAACACGGAAATTCGGGGTCGTCTGTCACACAGGAATGGCTATTCATTCATGTATATCCTGCTAGGATGTGAAGCACAGACAATTGCCATTTAGTCTGCATGAGG
Organism: Miniopterus schreibersii; assembly: GCF_964146895.1. NCBI lineage: Eukaryota > Metazoa > Chordata > Mammalia > Chiroptera > Miniopteridae > Miniopterus > Miniopterus schreibersii. The sequence continues at coordinate 89,334,702 of NC_138107.1, forward strand.
ATAAACAGACATTTTTATGCTTCCCTTTACTGGCACATGTTCAAATAAAAACTATTCAAATCTAACTCTTAGCAGATACACTGAAATATGGTTTCTGAGTACAAAGAATTTGTTTACTTGCAAATTCATTTACTGGCCTGTGTCTTGCTTTAATAAAATGGCTTAAATTATAACACCAACATGATAAGTCATCTCTCTTAAACACTTCAGATGACAACGGCACAGAGAGTGAAAAGCCACATACCCCGAGGATGTCTTCCACAAGCAGAGTCTTCCTAGACTTGGCCACGTAGGCAGAGGTGGTAGTGCCCTGTGCAATGGGGCCTGCAGGGATGAGCCGGGGCTTTCCTTCCTTGATTCCAGGGGGAGTGAACACGCACAGGCTCTGGCAAGAAGAAAGAAATGCTTTGTAGACTTCCCTGCACAGTGGACCCCTGGGACAGAGACTCCTGAGTGTTACAGAAGAGTCCCGAAAGTCAGGGCACCAAGGAGGAGCAGACAGGAGAGGGGAAAGTGCTCAAGGGTCAGCCTGCAGTGAGGTGAAACTCTCACATCCTCATGCACACAGAATAATTGGATTGCTGTGACTTAAAAGCTGAAGACTTTCTGGAGCAATAAGCACTAGACCATCCTCTTAGGCATGTTCCTGTTAGTTCCTGCCATTCCTAAGTGAGCTCTGGTAAACACAGTGTGTATCTATTAACTTATTAGTTGAGTGGTTTTCAAGCTTTGTGATGTCAAAGAACCCTTTTTTCAAACAAAACCTTACTTATAATCACAAGAAAGTGAGCCTTATACACCTGAACTCCTTCAACCAACTGGGACCGGGCCCAGGAAAGCAGTGTGCGTGCTCCCCTGGGTGTTTAAACAAATCATCCTTTCAAGAGAAGCATCCTTTTCACTCACAAGAGTATCTACATCAGTTATAGGACAGTGGGTACGTAGTATTTGCTACTGAGTACACGCTAGTGAAAATATATGTGAAGTGTTTCTATAATTCTATTCTGCACCGATTTACACACAGCACAGATGAAGAAAGACCTCTGTTAGGATTAGCATCTCACTGTCCCAATACAATTCAGTGTGTACTAAGACTGGGAGGAAAGCAGAAAAATGAATCAAGAACAGGAAGAGAGATGATGTCAAGACAAAAATGTAAAGGATATGGTATATTTAGCTTGAAGATAAATTGGAATGAACGATGATTTTCTCAAACCATGAGGAGGTTAATCATGAGGAGGATGTTGGGCAGTGTTCCCTTCTCTACCAAAGACAGACTGCAGGAAATGAACTCCAAGTGAACTGAGCAGTGCAGATAGCTTTTGAAGAGCTTCCCGTGACAGAGGGAAGTAAACTCCAGAGCAAGCTCCCAGCAGCAGCTTTTCTATTTATTATTACAGTTGTTGACTTTGTTGCTGGAATATATACAACACATCTTTTTTGAATGACTTTGCTATATGCCCATTAAAATTGGATTTAATATCTCCAAGTTATACTTAGAATCAGAATTCAACGATAGGAGAGCTGATACAGTCCTATATTATTAGATCATTTAATTAGATCACTTATTTAATATTATAAAGCATTTATCATCTCTATATGGAGTTTCTATATGATGCACAAAATCAGGTGAGCAGGTACAGGACCCAGTGCATATGAAAAACTGTTCTACGCATCAGGCTGAAAATAAATGGCTTACAAGTCTTTCAATCACTTGACTGAATCTGAAAAACTTTCTCTTTGTTGATAATTATAAAAAAATTAAATAATTCTTTACAGTGGAAACTTCATACTTGTTTTACTAATTAACTCATGGTTTTTTATCTTAATTAGCAAACAGAAATATTTCCAGATGAGAACTGAGGGTAAGAGCTAACAAAATATGAAATAATGTCACACTGTAATATAAAGGCCAAATCAGGAAGGAGCAGAAACAAGGACCTGTAAGACAGGCACCTGCTTCTGATATGCCTCACATTTGCTCCTCTGTGTTAGTAGTTTCCTACACTATTTTAGGATTTTTGTTTTTACTCCATAAAATTCCCCTGTGTAAAACTCCCTTCAGGATGCCCACTGCTTGTAGAAGGTCAGTCCCTGGTTTGCACTGTGTGGTCTCTAAGTCACAATTTTATGATCTCTGTAGTTGAAGGGGATGGCAGGCAGCTATCATTGCAAACAGAAAACCTCAGTAACAAACCTCTGAACTCTATATGCATTCAGGGGTGGGGAAGCTCGTTAAATGCACCTTTACTTATCCCCTGGGAATAATCAAGTAGACAGTGTGTACTGAAGTCTTCTTTCCCCACTGCTTCACCTGCATCATACACTAAATGCCCCCATACACCAGAGTCTGTTTCTGAACTCTCTGGTTGATTTGCCAGCCACACTGTTTTCAATCCTGCAAGTTTATAGTACATTTAGTAATCTGGCAAGGTGAGTCTTGCTTTGGTTCTAAATGTTTGAACATAACCGTAATTCATTTTATAAGATATATCTTGCATTTGGACGGATGAAGGCCTGCATTGATGCATGAAGAAATGGGGGCAATGTAGCTCTGAAGAAACTTACAAAGAAAATAAGAACCTTATTTTTCAAAATCAATCATGATTTTTGACATAAGGATCTGACTGGGATGTCCAGATTAATAAGATAAAAAATATTATACTCACTATTTTCATAAAGGGTGAATGAAAACTGCTTTTATGAAAAAAACACTACCCAATATTTTAGAATGTACTGTGACTACTCTGTGCATATGCTTACAATATCTAATTTGCCACTAAAATCTAGCATTGAATTGAGTCTCTAAAACTGATGGCTGCTCTAATGTTGTATAAATCTATGAAATAAAAGTTTATTAGCATAAACATTTTTCAGAGGCTAGAGATAAAAACTAAAAGCAAGGAAGAGGTTCGAAGACTCGAACCTCAACACTCCACCCTCCAGGGGAGACATTTCCCCCTCACCACTCCAGTGTCCAGGGGAGACGTTTCCCCCTCACCACTCCAGTGTCCAGGGGAGACGTTTCCCCCTCACCACTCCAGTGTCCAGGGGAGACGTTTCCTCCTCGCCACTCCATTGTCCAGGGGAGACGTTTCCCCCTCGCCACTCCAGTGTCCGGGGGAGACGTTTCCCCCTCACCACTCCAGTGTCCGGGGGAGACGTTTCCCCCTCGCCACTCCACCCTGCCAGGGGTGACGTTTACTGCACTCGAGAGGTAAGCGACCTGACCAATGGTGCTGCAGTTCTCCTTCCTGCTGGAGGCTCTGCAGTGACGGACTGTTAGCCCCTCATCTCCAACAGTACCAAGGGACAGGCCACGCAGTGCAGCTGAATTAGCTTTTCAGTTTTTCAAAGAAACTCATGTGAACTAGTCAGCATTTTATAATAACAACAAATGTTCATTCGTATTTTTTAAGTTAGGTAACTTGAACTGGACAAGAGCGGTAACAGTGGTAACAACCAGTAGGTTGGCTCAGTGAAGAAATAAAAGAGCATTCAAATTATAAAAGAGCAAATTTGAAAAAAAAAGATTTGGTGGAAAACAGAATAGACTACCACAATTTGTTTTAAAAACCTAATTTTTTAATGAAATGGGAATGTGTGATTCATTAACATCAACTAAATAGACAACTGGGCTTCCCCTGGTGAACGCTTGTTGTCACCTTTCTTACCACACACAATTCAAAGATCAACTTAGTAATGAAACTTCACTTTTATGTTGAGGCTTTAACTCACAATCAGTTGAGTTTCAGAAATACTTTTTAGATGAAAATTATTTAGGTGCGCCATTATTTTTCCTACCAGACACTAGGTGGCGCTAGGTAGTAAGTGAACTCCGGTCCATGCAGCCGGCGTGAGCAGGCAGCCCCACATCTACCTGGAACTCGAAGGAGATGAGTAACTTTGTTTGCATAGTTCTTAAAAATAAATCTACTGAAATTCATTGTACAACTGAAAAAGTCACACAATTACTGTAAGCAACTGGTTCTAAACTGTCTTCTAAAACCAACATGTGAAAAGCTATCTATGAACTTTACATATTAAATTTTTTTAAGTATTATTAGAGTCTACAAGGTGTTCAGCTTTTACATACAGCTCATGGATAACACAAGAAAACTAATGATAACATCATAAAGTGTGTTGCAGACCAATCAGCTGGAGTATGTGAGTAAGTATGAAAGAGAAAAACTAAAAACAAAAGTTTAGGCAAGATCTTAATTGTGGAAACAGTTGTTTTCTGTTTGACAAGCATTTCCAGAGAACCTGTCACAGTTACATGTTAGATGCTACTCTGGGCCGGGACAGAGAGGTACCTGCTTCCTTTCCAAGCTCTCAATTCCTCACAAATTGCTTCTTCCTCCTAAAAGTCCTTCACTGTCCCATCTTATCTACTGAGAGGTCTTCCAAGCTCTGCTCAAACAGGGCTAATCTTCCCAGCTACTTTCAATGTGATCTGCCCCAGCACCCTCATCAAATGCAGGATCCCAGAGCACCTAGGGCTCCTCCCTGATTGCTCTGACTACCATAATTTAGTGTGGATTTCTCTATTTCCCCTACTGGTTGTACATTCTTTGGTGGCAGAAAGGATTTGTTATTTATCTTTGTACACTCTGCAATTTAGCACAGTTTTGGGTACATAGCAGGTGTTTAAAATGGTTGAATAACATTCATGATACAACATTTAAGCAATGGAGGTTAACTTCTAGAAAGTTTAAGACTCTTGTCAAAGTCACAAAGTAGTGAACTGCACTCACACAATCTGACTCGAGCATCAAACTCCTGTGAAAAGCTATTTAAACACAGTGTTGAATGAATGTCCTACTACTTTTTAGAAAAGCATTATTTTAACACTTCTCAATTTCTTTTCTTTACTGGTCAACTAGGATTTTTATCATTGTTTGCATTAAATGGAGCAACTTATACTTCCTTTGATAACTGTCCATTTTATTTAGATTTTCACTTTTATTAGTCCAAATATCCTCTCATAATTTGTCCTTTTCACTATATCTATTGTTTTACTATTTTTAAAATTATTAGGGATATATAATTGTGTTTTCTCTTTTTTGTTTGGTTAGCAATGGCTTATCTTTAAAGTACTTAGATCTCCTTGTATATATAGATTTTCTTTTTCTGCATCATCAGGTAAACTGGTCGATCCCAAGAGGCAGGGGTTTTCATTTCCAACCGTGTCTCTGGTACCCAGAACACTGTCATGTGATTGAGACAATAAAACTGTGTCCGACTAATAAACTCACTCATTTTTATTCTCTTATTTATTGATGTTCCAAAATGTATATAAAATGTTTAAGAATGTGAATCTTCCACTGCTAAGAACTTTGTACACGGCTTCAGCAACATTTAAGTCATTTTCATCAACACTGTTCTCTAAACATTCCATTAACTGTTATTTGATATTTTTCTTTGTTCAAAGAGCTACTTGACACATTGTTCATGTTTAAGTATCAAGGTTTAATTTCCTTGTTTTCAGCCACTATGGGGACCTGAGTTTGTTAAATGGGGGCTAAATGTATCAAAGTAGGACATGACCTCAAGAGAGGGAACCCCAGGCTGGTAAATCCTAAAATAATATACTGAGTTGAGCACTTAATTTTTTTGATCTGTCAGTAACTAAAAATACTACTGCATTTTCTGTCCATTTTCTTCTGTGTGACTGTATTGCTTTATAAATTTCAATGTACAAATATTTATTGTATAAACTTCAGGAGAACCCAACCTTCATTGCAGATTAAGCCCCTCAGGAATCAGGTAACCTCCTTTTCTAAGTTAGAGCTTTTCTTCCCTAAATTTGACTTTGTTATTGATCCTGTGGCATGAGCTCTCTTTAGTCTGCATCTTTCTGGAGTAGGTTTGCTCCAATTAAAATTTCCTTTTTAATTTAGTTCCCAGTGACTCTGTTTATATGTCCCTCTATAAAACAGAAGAAAGCTGTGGGGTTTTTTAACCTGATTTACAATTGTTTTTCTTTTAATAGGTGGACCTATTCTACTTGTAATTTTGTTGTGACATTTATTATGAGTTTCATAATCATACTTGATTTTTCTTAGTCTTAGTGCTTTAATACTATTTGGTTTGTTTTCTGTAACTTTCTGTGTTTTCTTTAAATTTTTCCTCTCTGATAATATTAATGCTCATTTTTAATTCTACTAGTGGAACTTTTGATATATTTAAATATTATTTAAAATTATGTTTCTCAACACATTAATCTCAGAAAATTAATTATTTCTACTCATTCTCATTCATGAAAAAAAGAAATGAATACTTTTATAAGTATAAGAATTTTATAATTCCTTCCATCTCTACCTTAATCCATGGCATTTATTGATCTAGACTAAAAATTGTATCTAGGTGTATTTAGGCTGCATATTGTAATTTTGTCACTAAAGCACATACATTTTGTTTTGAAAGTTATTTAAGAAAAGCTTTCCAACTAGGATTCAAAATCCATAGGTAATTTTTAAAAACGTTGATAAATATATATAATATGCTTTCAAGTACAAAAGGAAAAAATGTGAGGAAATATACATGCATCTGCTCATCTGTCCAGAACAGTGTTTTATTTTCTTTTAGGGGCTAGTTTACACAGAAGTATGTCAGCATCTGTTGCAAGCAATGTGGCAGATTAGATAATTTGACACTCCTGAAAAAAACTATTTTAAAGTTATTTAAAGGCCAGGTAAAGTGTCATTTACAAATCTTTTATAATAAATTGCTGGGCTGAGAGGATAGAAGAATCCACTAATATCTAAAAGGAAGCATAGACAGGAAGTCTGCAGTATGCAAACCCCAAACCTGAAAGTATCAACCAAAGCCTGGTACTCTGATGTCTCCTCAGGAAAGCGCATGGTGACTGGGAGACAACAGGCAAAACCTGGGGCCTCTCACCATGGGAAGCTAACAGGAGAGCCCTGCAGGGGGCCAGGACTAGCAAAGGGCGGTCCCCTGCCTGAGGCTGAAGGATGAACACACTCACAGCCACAAGGGCTCTACAAGGGGACCGGAGCATCTAGGATTCGCTGCTGGAGGGAGAATAAGTCTCCTCTGAGAAGCCACAACTGTGCATCACCTGGTTTGAGGCTGGAATGTAAACCACTCTGCAGTCCACAAAAACTCAATTAGATAATTTAATTAAAATAATCTTGGATTGGCCAAGCCTTCCTCAGGTGATTGGCAAAAACAAATACAGATCCTCTAGGAAAGGAACTTCAACACAGACTCAGAATATTCACTGTAAAAAGCCCAAGGAATAACGTGATTCAGTTAAAAAAGGGAAACATGAAACATGTGCGAAAATAAGCCACCATCTATGAACGAGGGAAGAAAAAAGCCAGGAACCTGTAAACTCAGAAAGAATATAAAACAATATAAAAAGATGTAGTTCATCTACTTCAAGAAATAAAAGATAAGCCCCAGGAATGAAAAACTGTAATGAACGACTGAGACAAAGTGAAAACCACCAAAGTAAACAAAGTATAGTCAATATACAGAAAAATAATATATATCAATCTCAACCCTTTACGTAGCAAAAGAATCTTAAAGAAAGTGGTGAAATAGAGACATATTCAGACATAGCCTGACTTTCCCATCACAGATTCTTGTTACGGGAAATCCTATAGGACCGAGGAGAAAGGATTCCAAATAGGCAAGCTGAGATGTACAAGGACATAAGCACGAAGTGGTAGTTATGGATACATCTAGAGAAACACTTCAGAGAACTTCAAACTGTCTACTTCCTGCCCACAGAAATGCCAGTCTGATGAACAGTAAGGGCCTCGCTACCCACATGTGAGTGTAAAAACACAGTCAACAAAATACAGTAACTATCCCCTGAAATTATCTTCCCAGGGAGATATGGTCTCTGCCTCCATGAAGCTTACCTTGCAGTGAAGCCAGATAAGCAAATTATCACACAAATCACAGATAAACGTGTAATGATGGACTGGGCAAATTCTGGGTACAGGTACGTGACATTAAGAAAGTATAACAGCGCAATCCGACTCAGGAAGGCCGGAGAAGCTACAGTTTGGCTGTGACCCCTGCTGCTATACCCAGGGTCACACTGTGGCACGCAGCAGCTGCTGTCCCTGGGGCATGGGGAAGAGAGGTGCGAGGCTCAGCGACCAAGAGAGAACATAGAGCACAACAGCTGACCTCAGGAGTTTAATGAAGAGGCCAGAGGAAGGAGGAGAGGACATGAGGTCATCCCCTGGGTTAAGTTACAAACGTGGATGACAAGTAACAGTGAGAGATTCTAACTGACATACATAGTATCACAGCTCAGCTATTACACAAAGCTTTTCCTAAATCATATACAGGAAGCTACTTCACCCACGTCAATGTATAAAAAAAGTCTACAAACAAAGTGGAAAGCACAGCCACGTGATCAAGAATGTGGAATCTGAATCTCAATCCGAGCTCTGAGAGCCCTGCCCTCCTGAGGCGCCCATCCCCTCTCTGCTCTGCTAACTAGGTCTCCCCGCTGCCCTTCACTATTACACTGAGATAATATACATGGCAGTAAATTATAAGAATAAATGCAAATTATGTAAGAATTTTCTTAAAGGAATTCTTATTTTTTAATTAAAAAATCCCAAAATTTTATAAATATTTAGAAAGAAGAGAAAATAGATCTATTTGTTACCGTGGTACCTTCGCCATCTTCAAGTACCACCAGTGTGGGAAATACAGAGCATTCAGAAGCAGCAGTAACATCTGAATAATTCAATTTAATAAACCCTCTGGTGTGACTGTTTATATAACCGGTACTAGAAGAGAAGCTGGGTGAACACAGAAACAAGTAAGGAAAGGTCCTGCCCTGAAGACCTCCAGTCCTGCAACAGTCACTGCAAAGCAGAGAAGGCAGGGCTGAGGGCATGCAAGGGACCACCTACAAGGTATGGAATCCAGCAGTGGACACTGTGTGCACCTCCCTTCCCTGCCTGCGCCACTCTACATCCACACAACTACGAAAACCTCAGAATACTGTGTCTCTGCTCCCATGAACATTTTATATAATATGAAGAGCATATAAACCTAAATATTGCACTGCAAAAATGCATCCCAAATCTCAAGTTACAAGGCCTGACAAGCAAGAAATACATAGTAAGAGTTTGCCAAATAAAGTTATAACTGAGTTTTATATATTTACACTATGAACATAAGTGTCATTGGCTCAGAATATCATTCTAAAGTATGTATGTGTGTTTAATGCCATAGCAACATTGAAAGATGGGTAACTGAACGTCCTGCACAGGCTGCACTGGACAGTGGGCTGCACTCTACACCAGGTAAACCAGCAACTCCAGCTGACCTGGACCACTGAAGGAAGGCAGGGCAGGCACACCTGAGGGGCCGCCATGCAAAGGTCTGACCCTCAGCCACCACAGCTCAGGGAGTTACTTCTTAGTAACTCTGTCCCAGAACTTTGAGTCCTCTTCAAAAATCTAAAAAAAAAAAATCCCAATTTATTTTACTTATTTTTAAAATATTTTTTAGTGATTTTTAAATTTTTATTATTATTATTTTTTTTAGAGAGAGAGGAAGGGAGGAGAGAGAGAAACACTGATATGAGAGAGAATCATTGATGGGTTGCCTCCTGCACACCCCCTACTGGGGATCAAGCCTGAAATCTGGGCATGTGTCCTGACCAGGAATTGAACCTGCAACTTTTCATTGCACAGGATGATGCCCAATCAACTAAGCCACACTGGCCAGGGCAAAATAAAATAAAAAATCACATTTTAGAACTGCTAAAATTTTGTTCTTATTTCATTCTACTACAGATTGTGTGTAGAAAGGGCAAAGACTGTCCACAGTGATGAAATAAACAAAACGGTAAATCTAGAAATGCCATTTGTAAGATAGAGTACCACAAACCAAAACAACCCATCAGTTATAAGATTTTATGCCTAAATGTTGCCATGTTGGTAAAATTCTTGGCTGGTAATAACCACATATAGAAGCAAATTACAAGATGAGTTTAAAGTACTTAATTACAATATGTCTATTAAGTTGTTAATGTAACAGTTTATCTTTTCTAAAAAGCTTATGACATTTTCTTAACTAGAACACCAAAATCTAAGTTTAGATACTTACATTATTGCACTCTCCAAGGAAATACAGTGCAAATCCGTCTGCTTTCGTGGCTGCCAAGGTAATAAAAGAGGAAGAAACTGATCTGAACAGAAGAACACAACACGCATGAGTTCTCCAAGGTGAGACCCAGAATTGTGACTTTTCAACGGATTTGCTGACATAATTAAAGGTCATGCAGTAAACTGAACAAAATTTATGGCTTTACTCAATTACATAATGTTCATTCATTTTCATCAGCTATTGCAAATTTTAAGGTGTAACATCCTCAAATCATATAGAGGTCAGTGTACTTACTACGTAGTAACATATTTGTCAAACTTTAAAATCAGAATTACTGAAAAACATTTTTAAAATGAGAATTGTATTTAATTTTTAAAGTATTAAAAACTATTAGAATTGATATTCATAATATTGAATAACCAATATAAGCATCAGCCAAAAAGAATTCTGCTTGCATCTACCTATCGCCCCAGAGGAGAACAGGATTTAGCTTCTCTAACATTGCTCCAGGGCTGGCTGAGGCAAATGCCTAGCAGTTAACAGATGTCTTAGAGGAATCACCTGAATTTAACCAGCTTAACTCCTTCCAGCCTATGTGGCCTTGGGGAAGGTATCTGCCTGTCTCTGCCACAGCTTTCTCATCAGTAAGATGAGGATAATAGTATATAAAGTTGTCATCTCCCCAAATAAAATAAAGTGCTTCTTCTTCCTTAAAATTAATGATTCCTTGTATAAATGTGATTTAGTTCAGTAAGACTATAAGAAGAAACCCAGGTTTTAATTAGAAGGTATAGTATATTCCACTTAAACTTCAGGCAGCTGCTTTTTTTGGAATTCTCATACTTTCGTATTAAAATATTTTCACTTCAAACTTAGCCCAAGAATAGAAGTAAATAAATGACTTTCATTTGCCTCTTAGAAAGTACATTATTTTTGCCATTTTCTGCAATGAAATAAAAGAATCTCTGGCTCAGTTTTCTCACCTATTTTAATGATGCTACTCAGTTCATACAGCAGCAGCTGGTTGTCTCCACCTGTGTCCAGTCGCTGTTCTATGTAGCTGTTCAGTTCATACACAACTCCCTGCATGTTCGTATCTTGGTACTTTGAATTAAAAAAAAGGGGGGGGCATAATTAAATATAATAAAAATTCCTTAGTTTGTAAAACATACCTCTCTCTCTGTGATTTTATATACTAGCTGTTCATTATCCTTTTATAGAGCATGACTTAACATATTCCACTATAAAATAGATTGCCAAGTAAAACTGCTATGACTTCCTTAGAAATATCCATAGACTCTATGCACACCTATTTATATTAAATATCAAATGCTACAAATTACAGCTGTGTTTCTAACGTTTTATATATAATGTAGCAGGCAACTTGATCAGTAAAAATAGTATAAAATTTCACTGAGTGAAACATCCTAAGATGCTAGAAAAGTCAACCTTATGTACTGCACTGGGGAAGACCAAGTGCATCCCTGTCCCGTCCTTTGCATCAATGTGGCTACCACCCTAGTCGCACCCCAACTCTGCCACCAGAACAGAGCCGGAGGCTCACACTGTCACAGCCACTGTGGTCACAGCAGTCCCACAGCAGGTCTAGCCACTGGGCTTCATCCAGATACCAGGGATGCTGCAGCAGGCGGATAGGGTCTGAGAAGGTGGCAGCTGAATCCCAGCACAAGCAACACTGGATCTTGTGTAAAATTACTGAAAAGCAGTCTTCTAACATTAGCTTCCCTGCACTTGAGCTCACCTTCCCAGGCCTCTTCTCCAAACACCAGCCATGGGGAACTTGAGAAATAAAATGAAATTGTCACTACTGGCTTCCAAAAGTGCCTGAGCTTCCCTCTGCACTTAAGAGTAACAGGCAAATTGCTCAGGATGGCCTCCTCCATACACAATGCAGGTAGTTTCTGCCTCAGAAACGGTCTCTCAAGCCACAAGCCACCTCTCTCTTTCTTGACCTCCCAGATACCTTTTGCTCCTGAAGGCCTGCCTGCTGTTTTTCTGAGTACCGTTCTCAATAAACATATGGGGAATGAATGCATAAACAAAAGAGTGGATGAACCGGTCACCAGGCCACAACTATGTACCGGCGATCCCGACAGCCGTTCCACGTGGGCGCTCTCACAGGCACACGAGCGAGTGAATGAGATGGAATCCCCGTCCTGAGGAAGCTGACACTGGCGGAGGAGGGGCAACTGCACGGTGTGGCAGGGGCCACAGGCACAATGCACAACGGGGTGCCGGACTCTTTACAGGCGACCAGGGAAGGCAGGCTCAGTGGCATGGGACATATGGACGGACACTACTGGAGCCTCATACCCAGTTGAGCCTCATACCTAGGAGGGGCCTGCTGGTCACCCCCCAGCTTTCTGTGCTTCTGACCTGTGAGGGACTCAAGTGCAGGCGCCTCAGAAAATTCCTGTAGAGCACGACTTGCAGGAATGGGACGTTCAACACATGCCACAGAGCAGCAGGGTGACATCTGAACAAACAATGAGGCTGGAGCTTCGGGGGCTGGTGCAGGGCAGAGCTAGGGTAACGTTGGACAAGGCATTCTGATGCGGCCGCACTAAGCAGAAACACTGGCTTCCGTGTGCCTGTTGTCCAGTGGGCTGAGAGCCGGTCCCCAAAGTGGCTGACACTATATGCAGCTGAAACACCAGAGCTCCCTAAGCATATTCCAGTCTCAGCCAGGTTGCAATGCACAGTGGATTTACTCAGTGAGACCTGTCTACCCAGCCCCCATCCACGTCCCACACAGGTCTGTAACCAAGGCGTGAGATGTGCATTCCTGAGGCCACTGGCCTATGTGCAGGGCTCCATGGAGAGGGCCAGGGAGGACTGTGGGAACTAGTGCCCCCAACAGGCTGCCCTGAATTCACCAAAGACGGGCCTGCCATCAGCACGGCCTGCAGCAGGGAGCGCCAGCACTGGCTTCCTGGTGCAGGATTCCCGCTGTCTTCTCATCCATCTAAGCAGGAGTCTGGGCTAAGTGAACATGGATCTCACAGCCATCACAGCAGCATCTCAAAGCACCTCCATGAGGTACTGATGGGCGACCCTGAATAAGGAAGGGGAGACCCTGTCCTCTGAGGAAGGATCTGAACGCATGGCCCAGTGTCTAGTGAGATCTTCCCCTCTCCCCGGAGGATGGCGACCTGCACTGGGCAAGTGCTCTGGGTGCAGGGAAATGGGCAGACACTGGGGGACCATTAGGCCTCAGCCTCACACAGACACGGTGTCAGAGACCCACACACCTCTACCAGGACCAGTCCCATGGGCTTGTGGACACCAGGTGAGCAGTAAGCTTTAATTCGGGTCTATCTCAACAGTGAGCCCCAGCAGGTTCTCAAGCTCCTGCTGTAATTACAGTTTTAGATACACATTTGGAACTCACAGTCTCAAAATCCGGCAGGATCCCACTGAAGGGCCCCTACCTTGGAAAGGGGTGAGGAAGGGAGGTTTACAGAAATCTGGGGAGTAGCTCTCCAAGCAGAAAGAACAGAAATTGGGCCTTTACTGAGACCTGTGTGCAGTGCGGTGGCTAGGTGTCCACCATCTCCTTTGGACGGAAATGTTTTCACACACAAGTGAGAACCAGAGACACCTGGGATATGGGCAGTTTATCATAAGGTTTCCTTAACCACATCTCTGGATTTTAGTTTTCTCATTTGTATAACAAGAAGGTTGGAATGCATGGTCTTTAAAATACCTTGCAACACTAGCGATGATAATCTATGGCCTATTTTTTTTTAATTTATCTTTATTGTTGAAAGTATTACCGATGTCCCCCTTTTTCCCCTATTGACCACCTCCACCCCAAATTCATCCCTCCGCTCCAGGCCTTCCCCACACTCTTGTCTGTGTCCTTGGATTATGCATATATGCATATAAGTTGTTTGATTAGTCTCTCCCTACCCACTCCCCCACCTCCACCTTCCCTCTGAGATTCCTCAGTCTGTTCCATGCTTCTATGGCTCTGGATTTATTTGTTCATCAGTTTATTTTAGGATTTTGTGTTGTTGCTTAAGATCAAATTCTAATCTTTAACCTAATGGTTGGGTTAGTGCACCCTGAATCCTGTGATTATTAATGACAACTGCATAAATATCATCAGAGCAATGTTTTATTAGAATTATTATTCATACTAATGTAATATTAACTCTCAACTACTAAAGGCCTATCTACACAGTGGATCATTTGAGCCATAATACACATACTGTAACACTCAGAATTATATATATAGATGTGAAATAATGAACCTCTGCTACTGCTGAGTACGGCTGTGAGAGGAGAGGCAGAGATAACAAATGGAGATAAATACAAACCATGCACTTCTAAGATGCTCTTATGAAAATAGCATAATTCAGTTCAGTTACATAAACTTTCAATTCTGTGGCATGAGTAACGGAAATTTACCACAGTATATTAATAAGGTTGTTGAGAACGTGTATTTTCAAAGCATTATTTAGTTTTTAATTAAATGTATTGGGTGGCGTTGTTTAATCAGATTATGTAGACGTCAAGTGCACATCTCTATGGTCTTTCTACTACACCGTGTGCACCACCACGTATTTAACCCTTTACCCTCAATACCCTCCACCCCCTTCCTCTGGGAGCCACCACACTATTGTCATGTCTATGAGCTTTTGTTTGTTTTTAACTTCACAAAGTCCTTTTGCTGCGTTTAACACATGTAAGAACCCATATAAAGTATGTACTGAGAACCACTCAACATGCCTAACTCAACATGAATGAACTAGCAACACACCACTCCTTAAGCCTTAGGATGGAACTAGACGCTGAGACCCTCACTTCTGTTCCACACTGACTCACGCAACCCTTGCGGTTCATCAGAACTACCACTGAGAACAGGGACTTGCAGATACGACTTCATCAAAAGGACTGGAGTAGTGTAACATTAATACTGTGAGCCCCAGTACACTGTCAATTCACCCCATGAGTTTGCTGTGGTGCCTCAGGGCATTTGGAAGTGTGAGCCAGGAAACAGCCTCTCTGTCACCCAGAAGGAAATCGCATTTTGTGAGGCACATGGCAGTCCAGGGTGTAGAAGGAAAGTGGGGAGCTGGTCTCACAGACCTGGTAAAGTGAACTAGGTATTTAATGTGGATTGTAAAGCACTCACCAGAAGAGCTTAGAGCAAAGCCAGAATGAGCAGCAGCTTGAATGAGACAGAGACCATTGTCTGTCAGCCCAGAGAACCCAGGCTCTGAGGCATCACTGACTCATCTTGAAGGCTATAGCAATAAACTAGCAAACCTAGTGAGATGGTGTTAAGGCAGATCAATACTTAACACACAAAATAGCCCTTGGTTGTTAGTAGAAACCTCAGTCTTTGAATAGGAGCTTCTCATCATTGTTTAAATTTTTCCTGTATTTGTCTTTTTCTATAACATTTTATGTTGACATTATTTCACACTTACAGAAAACTGCAAGAAAGGACAGGAAACTCCTGCATGCCATCAGTTATTTACATTTTGTCCTATCTGCTTTATCATTCTCTCAATAAGCCAGCCTTCCTTTCTTCCTTCCCTCCCTCCCTCTTTTCTTCCTTCCCCTCCCTTTCCCTCCCTCCTTCCCTCCCCCCTTCCTTCCCTCCCTCCTTTCTTCCTTCCCTCCCTTCTCCCCTCCCTCCCTCCTTTTTTTCTATTATGCCTTTTAAAGCAACACTCCACAGAACATTAGTCTGCAGTCTGCTGCCTACGATTTCCCTCATCTCACTCTCCAGCTCTTCCTCATTGTTCCAGTGACACAGCTCTTACTCAGGTCACCACCGACTTCCATGCTGCCAAACCCAAAAGCCAGTGCTCGTTCAGTCCCTGTCCTCTCCCTGGGCACACTGGCAGCATCTGACACAGCCAAGGACGCCCTTCCTGGAGTGTTTCTCCACCCTAGACTTGTGTCCCCTGCTTAGCCTCCCTCCCTGCTCAGACTTCTCACGTCACATCCCAAGACTGTCTCTGGACTTTTTCTCTTCTCTTCCAACCACTCACTTCCCAGGTGATCTCATTTGACCTCAGTACTTACATACCCGCTATATATTTATGACTCTTAAATCACCCACATTACTAAAATTTTTCAAATTTATGTCTCTAAATCACATAATTCCCCTAAGGTCAACTCGTAATCCAGCCAACTACTTAGCATCTCTATTTAAAAATCTGTGAAGTATCTCAAACTTAGCACATCCTACATCGAGTACCTGAGTGACCTGCTCCTCCTGCAAACACACTCATCCAAGTAATGGCCACCCATTCTTCCATCTGTCAGGCAAAACCCTGATGCCATCATTTCTCCTCTCTTTGTTTTGTTACACCACACATCCAATTAATCAGCAACTCCTATCAACTTCACCTCCCAGATACAAGTAGAATTCCATCTACAACAAGGACTTTCCCCACCTCCGGATCACCTTCCAGTCCCAGTCATCCTCATCACTAACAGGCTCACTGCATTGGCCAAATGCTCTAGTTTCTGTGTCAGGAATAAAACTTCTAAACACATAAAGACAATCAGCCTATGAACAATCAGAAACAATCTAAAGATCTAACAACAGAATGAGAAAGTAAAAAATTCTCACACAGATGGGTATTTGTACTCATTAAAGATAATATTAGACTGCATATATCATAAAATACTTACGGCACAGTACAAAGCAAAAAGCAAAACTAAAAACCAGTATATGCAGTATAATTACTATGTAAAGATGTTCATGTGAAAAAAAGACTAGGAGGAAGTATTCCTAGCTGACATCATTGACTGGATCACGGTGATGTTAATACTATTTCAGAAACAAAGCTCTGATGTTTTAAAGGTGCAAGTATAAATGATTTTGACTGAATGAAAGTAGCTCTGGACAAAATGAATGGGAGCAGGTGAAAATTCTGAAGTCTACACTCAGGGACTGTTAATCATGGAGCCCGGCCAGGCGACATCCTTCAGATGCTGCTCAAGTGTGACTTCAGTAAGGTGATGTGGCGAACAGACTATGCCTGTCCTCTTGTTTGGGGGAATGTCTCTTACAGAGTTTTCTCTTCCTTTCTGAGAGAAGATGGCTTTGAATTGTCCCTCCCTAGACCTCATGCAGCATATCAAGAGCACATGTGGATTAAGAAAATCCTACCATCCAACCCCTCAGGGTCCAGCACTCTTTACCAAAAATGTTGACCAAGAGAAATTTTAAGTTTCGAAGAAGAAAGTATAAAGGTAGTACAAATTAAATGCAAAACATCTGAATAGCAGGGAGAGAATTCCTTGTGTGAAATTATCAACATATCCCTCAAATACAGCAAATGCTCAATTTTATAGATTTCACCCTCCTATGTAAAACTGAGCATTGCTCTCTCAGGCTGAATGAGGTCCTAACCCCTCTGTTGTTAGTGTGTCAGAACTCAAACATGCATGCTACAACCTCAACTCTTGACTATTACAAAGCAGTATGACTTCATCCAGATAAAACTAGACTCTATAAAGAAAATATGTAATCTCTGACAGTGAGATAGAGAAACAAAGTGAGAGGCACAGAGAAGGAGAGAGACAGAGACAGACAGAAGGACAGAAATGCTCAGACTAATGTCCGTTAATGCTACCATCCCAGAAAGATGAAGTACTGCCAATGGACTGCCATCCCCAGGACCCTCACACACCAGCTGTGTATGTCTATCAGTCTGACCCGCCTCCCACTGCTCCCTTTCTCTCCCACATTGCAACATGTTTCCCTACTGACTTTATTCTTGGAGGGCACTCAGTTTTTGTCATTAGCCATCTGATACTCTAACATGCTAGAACATCGAGAAAATACACAAAAGGATGTATTTCTTATATGGTGGTAGAAGACATTCACAGTACTTACCCTGCTGACTTCCTTGGGGGTAGACTCATCTGGGGGAGGGGGAGGGAGGGGAGAAAACACAATTAGAACTCAGAGTGGGGTCTGGAACACGCAACACATCACTCTAATAAACTAGAAGGCTTCTCTGTAACACTTCCTCTTGTGAAATCTAGGAATTTGGTTATTAAAATTGTAAATAAAGGTTAAACATAATAGCTTTAGAGCTAGATGTACATATTAATTTTGGAGGAACATATAACAACACAACTTGCTGGTCATTTCAAGATCACCTATGAAACGGCTGTGCCTGCAAATATGGCTACACCGTGGTTTATTCAAATAGAGTTTCCCAAAAAAATGTACACTCACTTTGAATGATTATAACATCAGTATTTATTAACATACAGTTCATTTTCAAAATGTAGAGGGATCTACAGAAATGAATGTGTGGTTTTTTTTTTTGGTCAATGCCTATTTTCCAGATGATGACCATTCTGGTCCAGGAACTGCCTATAACAGGAAGCAATGGAATCACAAACATCAGGAATCGTTTTGTTCGGTATTTGTGCCCTCAATGGGTTGACTATTGCCGGTTTTGTACTGTAAACTTTTATGTATTTATTTTTTAAGTCCTCCCCCAAGGATATTTTTCCCATTGATTCTAGAGAGAGTGGAAGGGAGGGGGAGAGAGAGAAACCTTGACATGAGAGAGACACATCGACTGACTGATTGCCTCCCACGTGTTACTCTGACCAGGGCCAGGGATCAAACCTGCAACCCTTTGGTCCACAGGCCAATGCTCTAACCACTGTGAAACCCAACCCAGCCAGGGCAACCTTAATCTCTTCTGTGTCCCCCCACCCAAAAAATCTAGTGGCACTTTAAGATAAATTTTTTTTGTTCAAAGCTTAGTCTTGTTTCACCCATTATTTCAAATCAATTAAACCTGAAAAGGAGTGAAAATTGGTTATCGGCTGTTAAAGTATGTGTACATTTAGGGGGTCACCCTATATATGTATAGAAAAAGGTCTGTAACATTTGTAATACTCCAAGTAACACAACCTACATGACTGTCTCAAGTGCCCATGAACACTGTGCCATAGGGGCTGACTCCAGCGCTTCCCATTTGCTGAAATAGGACATGTACCCCAGTGGCACCCTGGTCAAGGCATGCAGGGCCCTCCCTGTGGAGCTGGCTGCATGGCAAGAATATACTTGCATGACTAACAGGGTACAAGAAACAAACTGGCCGAGACTCCACCTGAGGCCCACTGGTTCTGAGGGTACCACGCCCAGGTCACTGGTTCTGACCCAAAGAAAGTGTATTTGTGTGGCCTGTAGTCTTTAGAGTAATTTATGTATCGCTTACCACAGAAAATAAGTCATTTTTTAGTACCTAAGAATACACTGTCTAAAGGTAGCTGTAATTTTATTCTACTATGGCCTTGTTGCTGTTGAACACAGTAAAAGGATTAATTATGTATGTAATTTAAAGAGAAATATTATATTACCATGATTATTTTCAATTGTTAGAAGCTTCCCCTAATGATTTTATTTGGATAAATGAAAGAGATCAGGAGAAAGGCAAGGATGCCCACTTCCAACACCTCCATTTAACATACAGCAGAGGAAGGTCTAGCCAGAGTGGTTAGGCAAGAAAAACAAATATAAGACATCCAAGTATGAAAGTAGAAGTACAATGATCTGTTTATCGATGATATGATCTCATATGATCTCTAAAAACCCTGAAGATTTCACACACAAAAAACTGTTAGAATTCAACAAAGTGAATGTATTCAACAAAGTAGTAAGATAAAAAGCAAGCACACAAAAGTCAGTTGCATTTTTATACACTAACAATAAACAATTCAAAAAGAAAACTAAGAAAAAAAATTCCACTTACAATAGCTTAAAAGACAATAAAATACTTAGGAATTAGCCAAGGAGATGAAAGACTTATACAATAAAAACTGCAAAATATTAATGAAAGAGATTAAAGAAAACATAAATAATGAAAACACATCCCACATTCATGGATTGGAAGACAATATTGTAAAGAGTCACATGCATCTCTATCATTTATCCAAATAAAATCATTAGGGGAAACATCTAGCAATTGAAAGTAATATTTAAAATAATCATGATAATATAATAGTTCTCTTTAAATTACATACATAATTGGTCCCTTTACTGTGTTCAACAGCAACAAGGCCATAGTAGAATAAAATAACTACCTTTAGACAATGTATACTTAGTTACTAATAAATGACTCATATTCTATGGTAAGCAATAAATAACTCTAAAGACTAGTTTCCAATTAATATAAAGACCTATGTTTTTAACATAATGTGCTAAGAAATACAACCTTATACTGCTATCATACCATGAGTCAGAATTAATCTCATGATACACATGAATGCTTTTAAATTATTTATTCACTCATTCAATCTTTTATTCAGTAAGTATTTAATGTGGCCCGTATGTCAAACACTGCATAAGATATAAGAGGCTCAGTCAGTGCACAGAGAGCTCTAAATGCTTCCTTCTTAAAATTTAAAAACTAGTAAATAAAATATCTATGAAATGAAAGCAAAGTAGGATAAGCATGAGACAGAGGACATTTTCCATACGTATTAACACCAGTCTCAGGTGGATGCAGGCTCACAGACCTCAATCTATCAGAGGTGAGATTCAAATTTCACCAAAGAGCCTAGCCAGTGTGGCTCGGCGGCTGAGCATCAATTCATGAACCAGGTCACGGTTCGATTCCTGGTCACGGCACATGCCTGGGTTGTGGGCTCAGAACCCAGTAGGGGGCGTGCAGGAGGCAGCTGATCCATGGCTCTCTCATCATTGATGTTTCTATCTCTCTCTCCCTCTTCCTTCCTCTCTCTGAAATCAATAAAAACATTTTTTTTTTTTTTAAATCTCACCAAAGAGACAAAAACACAAGACAAGATTGGTCAACACAGAAAAATACTTCTGTAAAAGCAATTATAATCCAGAATTTCCCATGAAATTTCTTTCTAGGGTATTACTTAAAATAGCATTTATGTTATTCATAATTCCCCAAAGCTGAAAATAACTAAATGTGCTTTAGCAGAAAAATGGGATAAATATCACTCAGCAGCACCAAGGGACAAATAAGTGACACAGGCACCACATTCTGCTAAGTATTCAGTAGCTGGACCCACATTTAAACTTAGAGTTGTCTGATTCCAAAGTGTGCACTGAAATATTTTTACCAAACATTATAATATTGCTAGAAAACACTATCTAGCGATATTTTAAGGCTGAGAGAAGTATTATTAATAAGCCCATCTCAAATAATTCTCATACATATTTAATTAGGAAAGTAAATATGGTTGTTGATATATGTTTTAGATAAACTCTCTAAATGGAAAACATTATATAAATTCCAAAATGAAGAGTTTTGACTAGGATTGACCTAAGGACCCTGGACTTTTAAAACCCTTAGCCTAAGATCAATTTCAAAAACACTTATAATTACTCCAAGATGAATTGTTCCTTTCATCACTTTTATCATTTCCTGTCCGATGGTTTTGGACATGTGAAAACAGTCCTTACTTTGTTGTGTCTGTCTGCTGTCCTGGGCTTTTTGAGTCACCCTTGATGATGTTTCATGATGCGCACAGACTAGAGACCTGGACACTTTCCCTTTCCTGAGTCTTGTTCACTTAACGTGCACTTTTGCCAACATATATTCAATGTTTTACCGCTGGGTTTTAAACTGTGCCAAAACCAAAAGGGACAATTATTTATTCCACTTGAAAATACAGGTCAGACAGGTTCTATGAAAAGTTTCCGGCAAAACTTTATTCCTTGGTATTTCACAGACATTTGATGGAAACAGTTTTTGTTTCAATTTTAAGACTGAGCTACTGTGTTAAGACATCTGCAAGTATGTTACCAGTGATACTGACACACGACACCTCCAAACAAGTGTGTGATGAGCTCCAGGAGGCAACACTTGTACAGACTCACAGGCAACCTCACTCACTGATTTTTTTAATACTGAACTAGACACTAGAGATTATGAAAAAATCCATTCAAAATATGTCTTATCAAATCTCCTTCAAGTCTTTCAAAAACCTCACGTTGCCCTTAAGATAAAGTCAAGCCCTAACAGGACCTAAAAGGCCTGCGAGGGCCAGTCCCTGCCGACTTCTGCCTCCTCTTCCTCCAGAGCGCCCCACAAAGCCATCCCCCACAGGCCCTCCTGGCTCTTTCTTGATAACTTACACCTCGCATTTAACACCTGGTTACATACGCTGTCAATTTCTGTACTTTCACATCTTCATGTCTTCTTTCCTCACCACAAGTCCTTCAGTAAAGACAAGAAATTCGCTCCTGTGACTCACAAGGAGCCCAGAGCACGGCACAGCCAGGCTCAGGTGCTTAGTGCACAGGCCTAGTCTGACTGGCTGTGTACGGACGCAGTGCGCCTCCAAACCAGTGTGTCAAGCAAATTTAATTCCACTAACAATTTCTATTTGCTGGACGTTATGCTACATAGTTTCAAATATACCCAGTCAGCAAGTCTGAAATAACCTTATTTTTGATTGTTTATTATCTGTCTTCTCTATAAGAAAATGACCTTGACGGGAACAAGTTTATATATTGCTTGTTCAACAATTACATGTCCACGCAGGAAACACAAACACTCCCTGAAAATCCTCTCCACAAAACTGTCTTCCTCAGAGGTGTTCACTGAAAGGATGTAGAAGAAGAAAAGGGCTAGCTGAGGAGAACACAATATTTCAGCAATAAAAATAAAGTAAAATAAATGAATAAATAAGTGCCATAAAAAATAAAACAGAGGAGGAAGGGAGAGAAGAAAAACAAATACTTCAACTGACCACTTCCTAACCCATCACTCCACTAACAAAGACATTTAACTTGCATTTCTGCATGTCAGAGAACAGGCCATGCTTCCTTCACAATATAAACAATACTTTTAGAATCATTAATAATCATTAAATCAAACCAAGTCTAATACTGCATTTTTCAATGTGTTCATATCTAAATAAATTTTCAAGAATGATTTGCCAAGGTTTTTTTAGTCAATGATCTTTGTGTTCACTGTCCCTCTAACTTTATCTCTTTAGACAGAATAAAGCTACCACAAAATTAAAATTCTAATATGTCTATTCATTCTACTTTCCAGTCTGTATTAAATGCCTGCTTTCTGTCACTATAAAGTAGGAAACAGGAAACTGTCCATACTCAACCTGAGTAAGATCTTACCTTCCAGCTTGTTGTTCTTCCTCTTCAGCCATTTTTCTACCGTCTCCACACTAACACTTTCAGACACAAATTCATCTAATACCTGGGGGTGAAGAGAAAGATAGGCCTTCACTTTTTCATCTGTCAAACCTGCAAAAGAATAAGAAGGAATAAAATTAGCTCATATGATATCTTCATATACATAAAAGATAAAATTATACTGATTGATTTAAAACGTAGTAAGTATAAAAAGAATATAAAGTGTGTATACATACAATGGAATATTATTCGGCCATAAAACGGAATGATGTTCTGATATATGTACAACATGAAGGAGGCTTGAAAATGAGTCCAATAAGCCAGACACAAAGGGCAAATATTTACCATCAGATTCCACAAACATGGAATGTCTAGAATAGCAAATTCATAGAGACCAAGCAGATTAGGGTTTCCAGGGGCTCAGGAAGGGGAGAATGGGGAATTACTGCTTAATAGGCATACTTTTCACCTTGAGTGAAGGCATGTTTAGGAAGATGAACTGATGGTTGCACACACTGTGAAAATAACTAATAACCCTGAACTGTACACTTGAAATGGCTAAAATGGCAATTTTCTGTTATATATGTTACTGCTATTAAAAAACAGTAGAAAGAGAAGTTAGAACCTCAGTGATTTGAAACCACAGACATTACGTCATGAAGCAGCTGCTTCCCGACAGTAAATGTCAACGTTACACTTGAACTGGTGCTGCTCCAGCTGTGCAGCCACACCCTAGAAAGCACTTATCTGTTGTGTGTAAACAGCTATCATAGATTGAATACTCAAGGTAAATGAAACTGCAGCAATCGTACCAAACAGGAGAATGTACCACTGGTACATTTCAGGTCCTAAAAATGTTTAATGAATAAGTTCTTGTTACTTACTGTTTACAACACAAACTCTATTTTCCTCAGGGGTCCTAATTCCAATTATTTCAGCTCACAATAATGTTAAATTTGTTCACTGATATTCTATGTATGTAGTGTTTCACTGAAATAATTTTTGCAGTCTAATGATAACTGTGCTTTGATATACACAGGATTTTCAAAGTACCTTCACCTGTCTTCGCACTGACTATATAAAACTGCATTTTGCATTTGGTGCTTCGTGTTGCTGTGCCACTTCATAAACTCCCAATCACAACAAGCTGTCCACAATTATTACTCAGTAACAGCAACTGTTTCCATGACTGTATCCTCTCTCTAATTGATTCAATAAAATTGCCATCCTTGGGGATGGTTAGATGAAAAAGACAATAAACAAATTACACTTTGAGATGCATAAAGAAGGAAAGGAAGCAAATATCTGTGACTCTAGGAAACAGGCTGTGTGTTTCCCCACCAAACAAGGCACAGAAGTCATGGGTTTGATTGTACAAGGGACAAAAGTCACCGCGGTTATGACTGTACCACGGAATAGTGTAACTGAGAAGGCAAATGATTTCTTTCAATGAATTCAGTACTTACACAGTCAATTTAAACAATATATATATATACACATGGATAGAGATAAAGATAGAGATATAGAGATATAGATTTACTTAGTTGGATATTTGTAATAGATCTTTTAAAAGGAGACCCCTGTCTACGTTCACCCTGCAAAAGAGCTCCAATGATGTAAAATTCTATCTGAGAAATACTACAAGGTGTTAAACATAAGAGATTCAGTAAGTAAGAGAGAGCTCCCGAGAGAGCAGGTTACAGTCCCAGACGCCAAAGGCACAGGGTGCTGAAGGACACTGACAGCTGACGTGACCTTCAAGCAGACAGACAATGCACCGTTCATACTCTCTCTGATTATCTCCCCCATAATATAGCAGACATCTGAGAGCTGATTCCTTCTTTACATTTCCTCCCATTACTTTTGTGACCCAACGCTACACAGTTCTTACCCTAACTTCCCATTTGTGCGTTACTTCTGCTTTCTCTCCAATAACCAATGACGATGACAGGAAATCTAAATCAGGAATCTCAATATGTTTCTGATCTCTAGTCCTTGGATAGCCTTCCATCACCTCAAGCTCCATCTTGACTCAAAACTAAATGATCCATCTCCTTCCCACTTCTTCCCGAAGTGATTTTAACAACTTTCCTTTTTCTGTTATTCTCCATTTTCTCAGATACCCAGGCTGAAAGTAGAAAGTCGTATTTGACTCATCCCTCCTTGTCATCTCATTTCATCTTAGTGCACTGTTATACAAACCTTATTTGCCAAATTACAAAATTGCATTATCTGACAAAATATACAAAGAATGCTTAAAACTCAGCAAGGAGAAAAACAACCCAATTAAAAGTGAGTAAAAGACCTAAACAGATTCTTCCCCAAAGAAGACAGAGGTGTGGCAAAAAAGCATATGAAAAGATGCTCAATTTTCATCAATGAACTGAAGGTAAAATAAAACATGAAATTTCACTACATACCTATTAGAATGGCTATAATCAAAGAAATCGAGTACAACTGTTGGTAAGGATACAGAGTAGTAAGAAGTCATTCACTGCTAGTAAGAATGCAAAATAGTAGTCTTTTTGGAAGACTTTTTGGCAATCTCTTATAAAGGTAAATATAATCTTACCATATGATCCAGCAGTCATACTACTAGGTAATTACCTAACTGATATGAAGACTTATGTCCAAACATAAGCTGTTGATAGTAGCTCTATTCATAACCAATGACCCAAAACAGTAAGTACCAAGGTGTCCTGCAATAGGAAAGTAGATACGCAAGCTGTGGCACATCCATGATATTAAGTATGATTTAACAATAAAATGGAAGGAGCTAACAAGCCATGAAAAGACAGGAATTACTCTAAAATGCACACTGCTGAGTGCAAAGTCTGAAAAGGCTACATATTGTATAACCCTAATTATACAACATTATGGGAAAAGAGAAACTATAGAAAGAGATAGTAAGATCAGTAGTTGCCAGGTATTTGAGGGGGAAGGAAGAAAAACAAATGGGTGGAGCACAGGGCACCTGTTAGGGAGATGGAACTATTCTGCATGACACTATAATGGTGAGTCCATGACACTTTTGCATGTGAAATCTAAAAGAGCTGAAGTCAAAGTTATAGAGAGTAGAATAGTGGTTGCCAGGATGGGGTGCAGTGGGGTGGGGAGAAGTGGGAAGGTGTTGGTCACAGGGCGCAATCTTCCAGCTATAAGTTCTGAAGACCTAATGTCCAGAACGGCTACTGTAATCAACAATACTGCGTTATATACTTAAAAGCTGTTAACAGAGCAGGTCTTAAAAGTTATCACCCCCCAATAGAGGTAATTATGTGAGGGGATGGGGGTGTTAACTAACCTTATTGGGGTAATTATTTCTCAATATATATGTGTATCAAATCACCAAGTTATACATCTTAAACTTACATATGTTATATATGTCAATAATTTCAGTAAAGCTGAAAAAAATGCTTTTACCTTATAATTATCCTTGCCTTCTACTTTCCCATCTATCTCGCCTAAATAATTTCTTCCCATTCAAGCACATTCCCACTGAAACAAGATCTGTCTATGACCTAAAAAGCGGTCCCTTCACAAGCCCTGGCTGGACATGCTACCAGGACTCCGAGCCACATAACTGACTCCTTGTTCCCAGGGACTGCACAGCTCGGAGGGGCGTCGTGGCTGCAGAGAGGACAGTGCTCCCAACACTCACAGTTTGCATGTTTCAGACAGTGAACCCCACACTGCTGCCCTTCTACACCAACATGAAATTAATTATGTGCTTCCCCTTGGCTGAGAATGTCGATGAAAGTTTCTTGAACTGAGAAAGCCAAATAAAAAGTTACGCTCCTCAAAGTGACAGGATCAAGATGGAAACAATGCTTTCTGAGTAGAACTATAAGAGTCAGCTTAAGTATGCCAAATTTATCTTTTCATGACTCAGAAAATTATATCTCCAGAGTGGAGTCTAGACACAGGCTGTGCAGCGTAAAGGACTTAATCCTCTCGGCACTGCACTCACATCCAAGGTCCTGGTGGGAGACAGTCCGTCCTGGTCCTCCAGGTTCAAAGTCACCAGACGCATGCTCAAACACAGGCTGTGTTCCCTAAGAAAATCACTCACCCATCTCAGCCTCCTGTTCTCTCTCACACCAAAACCACAGGGCCAATAATTGTAGGGATAAGACACATGCAAAGACTATGGAGTCCAAGGGCACATACAAACCAGCGCCCTGCAGAGCACAGAGGGTGAACTGAGAGCAAGGAAAACCTGTAAGTGACTGAGGAGCTATCCTGGAGGAAGCAGTCAATAAATCAGAAGATGGGTAAAGACGGGAAAGGAGGAGGCAAAGGCAGAAGTAATCCAAGAAGGTTTGAGGCATTTGCCTTGAACACAGCGGGACAGACAAAGCTCTTTCTGGACAATGGTGCCATGGTTCAAAAGGTTCAAGAGCCAAAGTAACTGATTTGGATTTAAAGGCACAGGACTGAGTAGTCACTGACTTCGGAAAAAGCAGATAGAACCAATATGTTATTAATACAGCCCACATGGTAACTACAACCAAATGGCTAAAATCAAACTCTGCCACCTGAAAGTGAAAGTGATTTCTCAAATGTTGGACAATAGCACTAAAGGGAGACAAGCCGCACACTGAGTACATTCTGCACCTCAGCCCCAGCGCATACAGTGAATCTGTGGACAAACATCGCAGCTACCAAAGAACAAGGACCACCTACGCATTTAAAGTAACAATGACAAGGGGAATTCAAATCTCCCACTATATAAGGAGGTTTTCAGTAATGCATTTGATAAAATGTAAAATAAAAACCAAAAAGCTAATAATAGTGCCATAGAAATAAGCCTTATTGTAGCATACAACATATGCCTTACTTGTCCTAGTAGGTTTTTTGGAGATTCTTCAGGGTTTTCTACCTACAGTACTATGTATGGTGCTTATGAACAAAGACAGCTTTATTTTTTCCTTCATGTAGTTAAAAGGAAAAAAAATAAAACTCCATAAGAAATAAAAGCTCTGCTTTTGTCTTCCATACATACATCAAAGGAGCTCATCCAAGACCACAATTTTATTTCTTTATCCTTTGTCTCCAAATCTTAACTTTCTGTTGCTCGGCAAGTCCTTGTCCCTCTGCTCTGGAGCCTGCTCACACATTTCAACACCTCCCTATTGGCAAGGACTGAGCAAGGAGCCCAGGAGCCCTAACACAGTGATGTCTGAAAACGGAGTAGAAAATCCAAACAAAAACTGACAGGTCCATTCAGGATAATAAAGGTCAAAAGGTCTCTGACTTTCAATGCTGAAAGAGCTCTTAATACTTATGAATGACAAGTTCATAATTCTCCTCAAACATCATGTCAACAACTGATAAATGACACTAGGTCAATAATTAACCAACAGGAACTCATAAAAGATTAATCATATTAACTTCAAATCTATATTTAAACCCAGAAAAATCTCTCCCCAAAACATAAAGTTTTATGAAGCATTAAAATTAGTTTTTCTGGATCATGTGTGAAGTCATTTCCATTAATTTTTAGTGCCACTGTGTGTTGTTCCAAAATTCCAACATTACAAATGTAAACATATATGAAATGTAGTACTTACATGTTTATAAGCATAACCCATGGACACAGACACTGGTCTGGGGAAGGCCTAGGGGTGGGGTGGATGTGGGGTGGAGGGGATCAATGGGGGTAAAAAAGGGGATATCTGTAATATTTTCAACAATAAAGATAAAGAAACTTAAAAAAAAGTAAACAATTTAAATATAATAATGCAATTTAATTATATCAGAAAGACTGACAATAAGAAAATCTATTTCCTAATGTAATTGCATTAAAAGATAAAATAAAACAAAACTGACATGATCTCTCTGAGGCTGCTGTCAGGAACAACAGCTGATCTCCCGAAGCAGTGCCTGGCAACAGAACTAAGAAACTAACTCAGTGCGGTGGTCAGTTTATTAGACGCACTATTGCTGTTCTTCATTTTAATACGAAAAATTACAATGTTTAAGATAGTTCAAGAAACAGAAACCAAATGTCCATTCACAGGGTGTAGTTTCATTAATAAATAGAACATACTTTGTTATTGAACCTATGTGCCTGGGTAAAAGTAATGAATTTGACCTTCTTAAATCAATATGAAAGGTCTCAATGATTTTATATTAAAGCATTAACATTAGCTCTTCCTCAAGATAACTTTAAGGTAAATATTTAAGATATTTAATTGAACTACAATTTAAGATAAAGATTTCAAAAACTCTAG
This sequence comes from Miniopterus schreibersii, assembly GCF_964146895.1. Classification (NCBI taxonomy): domain Eukaryota; kingdom Metazoa; phylum Chordata; class Mammalia; order Chiroptera; family Miniopteridae; genus Miniopterus; species Miniopterus schreibersii. The sequence goes on from NC_138107.1 coordinate 89,364,207, forward strand.
AGAATATTAAGGAAAAGTCCTAACGATTAAGGATGATGACTTTCTGTTCAGCCTCTGGATTCCCTGTGTCCCCCGTTTTTACCCACCTGAATCACCCTGTGTTTCCTTGACAAACTGCTCCTGCTGCCCTGCACAGCCCATGTTGTGTAACCAGTATAAGTGACCTAAGTCACTCGAGGACAGGAGTTTGTCACAGTCAAATCCTTGGATTACCCAGACCTGACCTGGCACATAGGAAGTTTAGATCAGTGACTATCCCCAGAAGAACATTTAACAATCTGGAGACATAGGTCACAGTGGGAGGACAGGAGAGGGGAGGCACTGCTGGCATCTAGGAACACTGCTCCCCATCCTGTGAAGCACAGAAGGCTCACAACACAAACTATGCACCCAGATGCCCACAGTACAGAGGCTGAGCAGTCCTGGTCCACTGAGTGTTTGCTGACAGAATCCACACTACAGCTTTTCCACAAGTGGAGGTTTGAGAACAAAAACAAACAAATGAGAAAAGGGGGGAGAGAGGGAGGGGAAAGAGAGAGAAATAAAGAAAATGAAGGAGAGACAGGTTTTAAAAGAGTAGCCCAGTTCCGTTTTTGGAGATGTGCTAAAAGAAATGTAGCTAGAGATGTTGATATGAAATTATGGGAACTAATAACCACTTAGGGGATATTATAGGTTGAACCGCATCCTCCCAAATCCATATATTTAAGTACTAACCCCAGTACCTGTGACCTTGCTTAAAAACAGGCCATGGCAGATGTGATTTGTGGAGATAAGCTGCTACTGGAGCTGAGTGGGCCCTGATCCAGTAATACTAGGTCCTTGTAAAAAGAATGCAATGTGGACAGACACACACAGAGAGAACACCACTGAATACCGAGCAGGGGTGGGGGTGGGGGTGTGCGCTATGAGCCAAGAATGCCGAAGTGTAGACCAAAGAGGAAAACACCTATAGAAAATAATCTCATGGGGTGATCTGATGAACTCCTAACTGGGCAGGTCGTGGTACGTAGTCACTCCCCAGACATATAACTTCTTTAGGCTTATCTTCAGCTAGAGCACAAGACATGGGGCAAAAGTAGGTTTACAGTTGTTCATATGGAAAATAATACAATAGTTAATAAATAATAATACGAGAATAAACTCTGTACTTCACATACTCAGAACTGTAAGCCTACTTTTGTCCCACCCTGTATAATGGGAAAAGACACCTCTTCAATAAATGCTGTCAGGAAAACTGGACAGATACATAGAAAAGAATAAAACTGGACTACTTCCTTACACCATATATATAAATAAACTGAAAATGGATTAAGGACTTAATGGTGAGACCTGAACCATTAAAACTCCTAGAAGAAAGCATAGGTAGTAATTCCTTTGACATTGGTCTTAGCAATACTTGTTTTCTGGATCTGTCTCCTAAGATAAGGGCCACAAAAGCAAAAATAAGCACATGAGATTACATCAAATAAAAAGGTTTTGCACAGCAAAAGAAACCATTAACAAAACACAGAGGAAACCCACTGAATGGGAGAAGATATTCACAAATGATTTATCTGATAAGAGGTTAATATCCAAAATATATAAAGAACTCCTACAACTCAACTTCAGGAAAACAATCCCATTAAAAAATAGGCAGAGGAGACGAACAGACTTCTTTTCAAAGATAACATACAGCCAGCCATCAGATACATGAAAAGATGCTCAACATCACTAATCATCAGGGAAATGCAAATCAAAACCACAATAAGGTATTACTTCCCACCTGTCAGAATGGCTATTATCACAAATACAAGAAAGAACAAGTGCTGGCGAGAATGAGGGTCAAAGGAAAGCTTTGTGCACTGCTCGTGGGAATGTAAAGGGAATACTAATTTGAAAAGACACATGCACCCCTATGTCCACTGCAGCATTGTTCACAGTGGCCAAGATGTGAGGTACACACTTCAGTCATAAAATTAGTAAGTCAGAGGGTGCAATGTATAGAATAGGAAAGAAACATAGTCGGTACTATTGTAACAACTTTGTGTAGTGACAGATGGTTACCAGACTTTATGTGGTAATCGTTCTAGAAAGTATTTAAATGTTGAATCACTGTGTTGTACGGCTGAAACTAATACTGTACATCAACTATACTTCAACAAAAAATTAAAAGATAAAATTACTTTTTAAATGCTTATTTTTAATATGCTCATTTACTGAGGACTTACGAAACACCAGGCATTTTATCATCCTTTGCACAGTAAGAACACAGGGGTTCAAATGTTAAATAAAAAGCACTAACACTAGGACCCAAACCCAACACTTCCTGCATCTAAATTGAAGCTCTACCTTCTGCTACTGTCCATCTTTCACTTTATTTTACTGTTACTGATCTTGTGATCTGTTTTGACCTTAAGATTCTAATTTCTCTGAAGGTCTAGTCTCTAGCTTATTTACCTTTGTATCATCTGCTCTAAACAGAGCGCCTTGCACATAACAGGCACACGACACAGATTTTTAAAAGAACTACATAATTAATAGGCATCATTTCCTCTGAAGATTAAAAAAAAGGGGAGGCTCAATTAGACTATATAGGCGCTTGTCAGATCACTCAACAAATATCCACCAAGTGCCTCCTATGCTCCAGAAACTCTGACATTTTTCTGGGGAAAGAATGAAAACCACACTATTTTGTTGCAAAGTTTATAGGGCTGTGCTTGCCCCTCAGAGTGGCTACTAGTGACACGTAGCTACTGAACACCTGAAAAGCTGCTACTCCCAAACGAGACTCGCTGTCAGTGTAAAACATGCACTGGGTTTCAAAGACAATAGAACACATGCAGGAGTGTAAAATATCTCATTAAGTAATTTTCATACTGATCACATGCTAAAATTCTAATATTTTTCTATTTGGGGTTAAATTAAATATATTAATAAAATTAATTTCAGCTTGTCTACTTTCTTAAGGTGGCCGCTGGAAAATGTTAACACATATGTGGTTTGCTTTATATTTCTATTGGACAGCACTGCTCTAAAGTCCACTTTTTTCCCCTGCCTATTCAAGATCTCTCTCTCCCTAACTTGGGCTATTAAAATGCACAGTGGAAACCAACAGCCCACTCAGCGGCCACCCTTTGTCCTGGGTTCCGCACAGAGAAGTGAATTTATTCTTTTTTCTTCTCCTGAAAGAGTGTTATTAGACTGTGTTAGTATTCAAAGGACATGTTCCAACTTTGCCAATCTACTTAAAAATTGATTTTGACTTTACTGTTTGTATGTCACTAAACATCACATGTAAAACAGATAATGCTCTCTTGACTTATATAAAGTAAGGTATATCACTATCTTGAAAACACTATAGTTCACCTAGTACATTATTCCATGTGATTATAATAGAAGCATTGAGGTAGTCAGGGCTGCTACCCCCTTCCATGATGAAACACCCAACACACAAAGATGAATGATTTGCCCAAGAATACATGGCTAGTCACTGGCCGAGCAGAGACTCAAGTCAGATTGCCAGACCCATCTCAGCAGTTTTCAGAATAAGCAGTGGCTCTTTGTATTAGTTTCCTGTGGTTGCCACGACAAATCACGACAAACTGGGGGCTTAACCCAGCATAAATTCACTGTGTGTTATGGAGGCTGAGGCCTGGAACCAGGCAGGGCTGCACTCCCTTCCTCTGGGGCCCTTATGGGAGAATCGCTGTCTTGGTTGGTAGCATCTCTGGACCTGTAGTCTCATTACTTTAATCTCTGGCTCCCAGGTCACACTGCCTCCTCCTCTTTGGGGTGTGTAATCTCTCCCTCTGCCTCTCTTACAAGGACTCTTGCTGTTGCATTTAGGGCCCAACCAAGTCATCCAGGATGAACTCATCTCAAGGTCCTTAACTTGCTATCTGCAAAGGCTTTCTCCAAATTAGGTAACATTCACAGATTCTGAGTTTAGGATGGGGGCACATAGCTGGAGGGGGGCAACACTTAATCCACTGCATTTGCCTGCCTTTAGTCCCCAGAGTCACTGCTCAGAACAGCAGCTTGGCTCTGTCCTCCAGTTCACAGGCCCTGGCTTTTGTTCCAGGGAATGTAAAAACTGTGCTGATTAGGGGAAAAGTAGGGATTTAGAGTCAAGCAGAACTGGACCCAAAAAGTGGCTCTTACAGTTGCCAATTGTGTGACTTTGGATAACTTATTTAATCTCCCTCGGTCTCAGTTTTATTCTATTTGATGAAAGTAATAACACTGTGTATCACCTTGGCTCCTGGGCCTACTTCTTTCTCAGATTTATGCCTTAGTGAAATGAAACAGGGGGTTACCTTAGAGAGAGTGGCCTGCAGAAAGCCAAGCACACGTCTATTACACATGGCCACAAGTAAATCTGGGGTTTAAACACCTGAAATTACTAACAGGGTGAGTTGTGATGTGCTTTACAAAAGAATTCACCATACAGGTTGACCTTAAGTACCAAATCTGCAAACCTCTGTTAAAGATTGGCTTGCTCTGCATGACTTCTGCCTAACAAATGCTTCATGAAAAGAGCACATCGCGTAAAGAGAGCAAAGTTGCACTCTTACTTATCAAAACCCTTTTCCTACTCTAACGCATGCCACAAGTACGAGAGAATACGGTTAGACTCGCCAAGCTGGACTCACACACAATGTAGATGTGCGTTGTTTTCTTCAAGTAGTGCTAAACCAGACCTCATTCACTCACTTGTGGGCAATCTTTACACAATGATGTTGACTAGTCTTTGGAGTGACTGTTGATCTTGAGATATCTTTTGGCTCACATTTCCTTAAAATATTAAACAGAGAAGAGTGCCATCAAGAGGACAGTCTTAGAGGCAATTTGGCTCAAGAAATAAATTGAGAAGTCACTGACTGGGGACTGCATTTTACATGCTGAAAAACACTAAAACGCAATAGATCATGTAAAATGATGTGTCATCCACCGTGACTGGTGTCCCGATAGCAGCCCTCGCAAGCGAATATCCACTCCTTTCTGAGAATCTTACCCTTATTCTGAAATACTTTAATTTTTTTTTTTTTTAATCCTCGCCCGAGGATATTTTCCCATCGCTTTTTCAGAGACTGGAAGGGAGAGAGAAACATCAGTGTGCGAGAGCCGCGTCGACTGGCTGCCTCCCACACAGGCCATGGCCAGGGCCAGGGACTGGGCCTGCAACGGAGGTACGTGCCCTTGGCCGGAATCAAACCTGGGACCCTTCAGTCCTTGGGCCGACGCTCTAACCCTGAGCCAGCAGGGCTCTAAAATACTTTTAAAGAACAGAATTCATGTTTTTAACAATTGCACAGTATCAAGAAACAATAAACATGCAAAAAAAACACAACCCTATTAATCTGATCTGATATCGATAACATGCAAATGTATGACTACGGTCTTTCTAATGCTTACATTTAGTTGCACCCACCAGGAAAAACAATCGAGATAAATGAGAGGGTCCTTGAGTAGGAATTAATGCCATGCGTATAATAATGTGTTTTACCAGCTGCTTTCAAAAATGCATTCAGGAAATTACAGCAATTCACATTCTTTTAGTATATTAATATCAAGAAAATAGCATATTTTGTTTATGATGTTTTCAGAATCAAAACCAATTTCCTCAAGTACTGCTTAATTTCTAAATAGGAACAACTCGGTTTTCTTTAATAAAGGAATAAACTGGCATCTCAACCCAAAAACATCTTCAAAGTATCTGCTGAAAGATTTATTCTGTGTCGCAAGTTTAGTAAACCAATTTTCAAAACATGAAGTCTCGCTCCACCACCAGCATGGTCTTTAAAGGCAGGAACTACATTTTACTCACTTTCTTACCCCCAGAGCCTGCAATTATTGTCAATCCTTGTCAGTAGCAATATTTATGTTCCACCAAGTCAACACGAGCACTAAGTCAATACTGAGCCACTGCCCCAGTCATGTTTTCATCAACTGATCACTACATAACCCTGTTGTACGTGTGCTCTTGTTTAAAGTCACCTTATTTGGTATATACCGTAGATTCATTAACATTGAACTCTAACTCGGGCCTAAACAAAGCTTATCTTACACATGTATTTTCTCCATGGGGCACACTTATTAGAACACTAGACAGAGCTTTGGCACTAGGCCTGGGGGCCACTTAAAACACAAAGATTACCCATAAAATGTACAGAAATGAGAAAAACATGGTAGTAACTACACCACAGAAAGGACTTTTGTTTGGAACGTGAGAGCTGGGACAAGAAGGCAGAGTGCTGCATTGTGTGGCCTCAGTGGGGAACATGCATATGGGATGACTGACATTCTCCACTGCTCCACACATGTACATGTGCACCCACGACAGCGAGAGCACCCCGGGTCCTGATTCCAGGGTTACACGTACATTTCGGAGAGTACAGAACCCACAGTAATAAGGACAGCCTATTTCACATAGTAGGCATTTGGAGAGTGCTTTCGGAGTAAAGAGAAAGTAAACAAAATCATCACAGAGATGCTCCCCTTACTTCCAGTAACTTCATCATTTTGATCCACTAAGACACACCCAAGTGGCACAGAACCCACCTGGACAAAAAGCAGCATTTGCTGTGGCCCAGGTCGAGTCTGTGGGAAAGAAGTCTCCTGCCCTGCCGAGGGAGCACACCAGTTATTTTGTTTATTCTACTAGCACTTTTGCTGATAAGTATGAAACATCTGAAACAGTGCAGGCCATCCAATCTGTTGGGAAACCTAAGGACTTTATTTAGTCCTTCCAACAGCTAGAATAAGAAATTACATACCGCTCAGGCATCGGCACTGAGGTATTAAAAACATTCCTAAGCTCACAAGTCAGTATCACTGCTGCGGATCATATTATCTCTGAGGGAAAGCGGCCAGAGGCTGACAGCCTGCAAGCACTGTCACACTGTGTTCTTGGAAAGACAGTTCTCTAATTTGTGACTCGAGCCATCTGAAAATGCATGATGCCCTTTGGAAGCATCACACCTTGCTCTTGGACAAGCTGATTCTGCTCTTTAAAAAGTTTCCATTCATCAGTGTTCAGTCCCAGCTGATCGGACTGCTATGTTTACTTCCTCACAATCGGCAGTCACTCTACACTGTTTCAAGTTGTGCAGCAAAAACGTACAACAGAAGTTTTCAAGCAAGTCCTTGCATTCCACCTTTTCCCGTTCAGATCATGTCCAGCCCTCAACCTGCTGCTGTGCTGTCAAACAGCCTGCCCCAACCCCACAACAGCTGCCAATTCTTTCTTCACAATTACTGAGCCAAACTCTCCCTGGCGACTAAGAAATGAGAGACTGGGAATATCTTCATCTCTTCTGCACACTATTAACACACACTCGCTGCACAGATATAATAAAAGCACGGAATCGTGTTCACTTATCTTTCTAGCAGAGAAATAGTTAAACAAAGCACATCTTTTCTTGAAAGTTTTGTGAATGTCCAATTTCCTTTCTCAGTACTTAATCACTTAATGATAAAAAGTTAGCAGCTAAAGAGAAGGGGCACTGTTTTTCTGGTCACAATGACATCACTTAATTACAGCATAAGATTCTACTTGTCGAAGACAGACTTCCAGGGCTTGTCTCTGAGCTCTACCACATACAGACTTACCAAGTAAGTTATCTAACCTTTCTGGGCCTCAATTTCCCATCTGTAAAATGGAGATAATAATAGTATCTGTACCTCATAGGATGGTTTTAAGGATAAATAATAATAATAGATAAAAATTGCTTAAAATAGTGCTCAGTAAATGTTATTTATTGCTAACACATAAATACATTAGTTTATGTAACAGTCAACAAAAGCCACAACTAACTTGTTAGAAAAGTGGCCTCGGTAGAATATCACAGCTTAAAAATGTGACTTTGGGAATCGAGAGGCATTTCTAAACTCCCAAAACACTCCTTTTCAGTTTCCCTGGTAACAAAAATTAGACATTAAACAAGTCATGCTCAGATTTTTCAATGTCGCCGTATGCATTTCACCATTCTTCATGGTTCTAATTGGTTATAGGAGCTTATTACTGCAATCTACAATTCTCGCTGCTAACTTCATTTAACTAGTGTGTATTTTGAGATGTAGAGTTTACATGATAATGCAAAACCTTAATTTCACTAACCTGAGCTGGTCTTAGAAATAGCAACTGATAATTGGGATCTATAACATGCAAGCTGTTTAGGTTTCCAGACCTTTCACTCTGATAGAGGCACCATGAAGTCCTCTTCAGCAAGGCGAGCGTCAGGCTGTAGGCGGAAGTCACCTTTACCCTTTAGGGTTTCATAAGGTGCCTTATACAGTGAAGCAGACACCGTACCAGACAATCTGCTGCTCATACTTTATCACTACGAGACAGCTTGGCTCTAGAGCAGGGGTGGGGAATGTCCGGACCACAGGCCATAATCATTTGGGCTGGCCCTGCCAAAGCAACAGCAGGCAAGACTTGGAAGGCAATAAATTCAATTAAACATTTGACCAAATATAGAAGGCTAATTTTTAAGCCAATAATATTGTATGGCCCGAGAATGATGTTATAAATATCCAAATGGCCCTTGGCAGAAAACAGGTCCCCCACCCCTGCTCTAGGGCATGTTCTATCGGATTTTTTCATCAGTAGAGAGACTATGTTGGGCATATGCACAGTTTATCACCAGCCTTGAAGAGTTCAATCTCATGAACCTAATATTTCTCCACATTTCCGGGTAAATGCCAATAAGTATGTCGAGACAAACAGCCTGTGGGATGTAAGTGTTGCTAATTGGATCCTGGTCCATACTGTTTTCCCTTCCTCCAGGTTTATTAAGATCAGAGTGAGCCCAGGCACTGGTGACAGACAGAGCAGGCATGTAAGAGTTTATGAAACCTACTACACTACTCCTTTCATCAAATGGGTCACACTTATTTTTTCACACACACACACACAAATGTGAAGACTTATAAGTGGTAACAAACATGTCACAGAATATCATACATAATGAATTAAACATATTTTTGACAGCAAACACTTATTTCCGCCAACAATTCAGAAATAATACTGAACCATTTAAACAGACAGGAATCTGGCCTGCAGTCAAGAAAAGCAATAACGTAGTTTAAAAAACACTTCAATAGAGCTGCTTTTTCAGACAAAGAGCCTTTTCCCACTCCGGCACAGAATGTGGGAAAGGAGCCAAGGTGCTACTTATCAGCTGTCTGACATCAGAGAGGGACTGCGTGCGTCAGCCGGCCCAGGAGGGACCCCTGGCTTATGGCAATGGACCATGTGTTCCTTATCTTATCAGTTATAGTGTCTGGCACTTCAACCATTACTGTGAACCTGAGAGGAAGGAAGGTGTGTAATTGTTTGGGTGTAGGTTAAAGTTGTGAGCTAAGCAGATTTTCGCCACTTATTAACAAAACAAACAGGCCAACACATTAATTGTAATGAAAGTTTCTGCCCTCAAACCCAACCTTAAAAGAGAGTTTAAAACAAAGTGCTTTAGCTCTATACGGCAACCACTTCTACTTACGCAAACGTGTGTCAAAATTATACTTCCAAAAGAGTGATTCCATTATATTCCATTTAGAAGAGTTAAAGAAAAAGCCATTTGTTAGAAAATGTACATGTAACTCTTACATTAGCTCCACTAAAACAATTCTTTGGGCGGGGGTTTGAGAGGTTGAGAGTAAGATGAAAACTGCTTTCAAATGTTTGCTAATGTTTGCGTCTCTAAACGTAAGATCTGCAGCAAGACGGGAGAGGGACACTCAATGACCAGGTGGGGCTCAGTCACATAACTCAAAACTGGACTGAGGGTTTCCTGAAGAGAGAAATGGCCTGATAAAAACTACCCAGAAATTAACTTTTTAAAATGATTTAAAGATCACTTTAAAAGAAAAATTTTTAACTGCCTTATAAAAGCTACTCAAAATTTATTTTTAAAAGTTGATTTAAAAGTCACTTTAAAAGAAATTTTATTATTTTTTTTTTAATCCTCACCCCAGGATATTTTTCCCATTGCTTTTTCAGACAGAGTGGAATGGGGAGAGAGAGAGAAACATCGATGTGAGAGAGACATATCAATTGGTTGCTACCTGCATGAGCCCCAACCAGGGCCAGGGATCAAGCCTGCAACCAGGCTAGGTGCCCTTGGCTGGAAACAAACCCAGAACCCTTCAGTCTGCAGGCTGACGCTCTAACCACTGAGCCAAACCGGCCAGGGCTAAAAGAAATTTTAAATATTTAGAGCAACATCACACTTGCTAATTAAAAATTAATTTTCTAATCTAATAAACTTCTATTTTTAATATCCAAAACTAAAGATTATTAATTACTAGTGTCAATTCAATGTATATGTTAAATAGTCCTCCATTAAAAAGGTAGGTATTTATACCATGTTTATAACTGTCTCACAAGACTACACTTCACAACTACACTGTCATCCTGGTTATATGGCCAACAAAATAAGAGACTCATGAAATTACATTTAAACCCACCACTTATTATTTCTTCCACTCACCTCTAAACTTAGAATAAAATACAGTTCATTTGAACCCAGATACACCTCTATACAGGTTGGCGGTCATGCTGTCATAACCATGAATAAGTAGAAAAATTGTTCTTGCTTTCCCATGACAAAATTCCCCTCTCTGCCCACACCTTTACTATGGACTGAAATATGTCTCCACAAAATTCTATATTGCAGCTCTACCCCTCACTGTGATGGCATTTGGAAATGGGGCCTTTGGTAGGTAATCAGGTAAAGGGAATGGGGCTGTCATGATGGGATTGGTGCCCTCCTAAGAAAAGGTGCCATGTCTCTCTACCAGGTGAGAAAACAGCAAGAAGAGAGCCATCTCTTCTGGTGAGAAGTCAGGAAAAGAATTCTCACCAGGAACAGAAGCAGCCAGCACCCTGATCTCAGACTTGTCAGTCCTCCGAACTGTGAGAAATAAACGCCTGCTGTTTAAGCCCACAGCCTAAGTATTTTATTAGAGCAACCGGAGCAGGCTAAGACACCTTTTCCTGCCCTCGTGCCTCACTCTTCCTTTCATTCCACTGACTTTGATCTTTGCCCTCAACTGTACACTCTGGTTCCTGTTCATCTGGTTTCCCTGACATCTGAATTAACTTTGCCTCCCTATTGGTTTTGAAAACCTTTGCCAATTATTGCAATAATGCCTTACTTAGCTACCACCACAGAATCCCCAACACTACGTAAACTCAACCGTTCAATTCCCTTCCCTGGCAATTCTCTGTTTAGAGAAAAGTGCACAGTCATGCCAATTCTTTACTTCCCCCCAGAAGACTCCTTATCCTGATCCCACAGCAGCTGAACCAAGGCTGTTCCATTACACTACACAGCAGGGGTGGGGAACCTTTCTTCTGCCTAGGGCCATTTGGATATTTATAACATCATCTGAGGGCCATACAAAATTATTAACTTAAAAATTAGCCTGCTGTATTTGGTCAAATATTTAATTAAGTCACCCCTAATGTGGCGGCTGGAACCGCTTCTCTTTGGAGAGGCCTTGGCACGGTCAGCCCTCGTGATCACGGCCATGGCCGGGCATTCCCCACCCCTGCTCTAGAGCACCCACACATCATCATCTCCAGCACAGGACTTGACCTCCTTTTTTTTTCTCAGAGGATCCTTCATTTTTCCTCTTTCACGTTTCTCTGAACTTTTACTCATTTTCTATCTTCTCTCCGAACTCAGCAAGCTCTCCCTCAAGGGAGGGAGATTCCTTCTCTGCCACACTCACTCAATTATTCCCCCTCTCCCTCTCACTAACTCTCTTTATCTTCACACTCCATCTCCTAACAGATTTCTACCATGCTCAGGCTTCCAGCAATCCTGAAACCATCACCACCACCACCACCTTCCTCAAGCCTGGTGAGCTCATCAGACATTCTATATTTATTTCTTTCACCATCAAAGTCAAAATAGCAGTCCGGTGCGTACTTCAATGTCTTTAATCCCGATTTACGCCTTAATCATCCCACTATGAGATCAGCCACCAGCACTGCAGTGAAACTGCTTTTCCAAATATAAGCCAACTTCCCTGAGTAGTTAAACACCATAATCTCGGTTTAATGATTATCTCAGTCATCTTCTTCAGTCTCAGCAATATCAGATATTGTTAACCAATTCCTTGCTTTCTTGAGACTTTCTCCCACGACACAGCAAAGGAAGTCAGATTACCCAACAATCAATTTGCCTAAAGCAAATACGTTATGAAACAGAGTAATCACTCTATAAAATCTAAGATGAGAAACAGCCAAGTAGAACTTCACAGGAATCATCAAAAGCTGTTAAAACTAACCCATCCAGTGTAAAACGCTGTACGCTTTTTAACACGATAAAACCCTTCCAGGGATGCTGTGAGGGTTTCATTAAGAGCTGATGTCCAAAGCTTTCAATGTACGAATGAAAGACACTTTAGTCGGTTGCTATTTCTAATAAATTGGCAGATTAAAACTCAGAGCTGCACTGTTCTCGTGTGCTGTGCGTCCCACCTTCCAAGCTCCTCTTGCTGACCTCGAGACTCCACCTGCTAAACACCGAGTCCCCCTCTTCCACCCAAGCCTTCTCCACCCCACGCCTTCCACCGCAACACCTCTGCGGGTGACTTCCACACCTATACCTTTAGCTTCCAAATGAAAAAGCCAAACGGCTATCAGACCACTGTCCCCTTAACCTCTCCCCACTGTACTCCTCCCTCTCCCGCACGCGCCTGCTCTGTGTCAGACCCGCCCCGCCCGGCGGCCTGCGCACCGCTGCCCCCAGCACTCCTGCGACGCGGAGAGGGGCCGAGTCCCGGTCACGCCGCGGCGTCTCCGCCTCCCTGCAGTCCCGTCCGCTCCCACAGTCACCACCTTTGCTCCGGACACGGGGGCCGTTTCCTCGCTTGATTTCAGGGAGGGCCACCCGCCTCCACCCCCACCCCCACCCCAGAGCAAAGCCTCACGGGGACGCGTCAACCTTGGAGATAACTTCCTACGTGATGACGTCAGGAAAGGCCACTCTCCTCCCGATGGCGTGTAAACACCAGGCCTGCAGCTACGGCGCCTGCGCAGCCACCACCCTGCGCAGGGCGGGGAGAGGCCGCGGGGCCTCCAGACGTCGTCAGAGGCGCGCAGCCCGCCCGGGGCTGTTCCCGACGACCAGCCTTCCTCCCGGCTCAGGCCCGTGGGAGCGGGATTCTCTCCTGCAGCAGCATGTACCCCACGCACACAGGCCCACGGGCCCGCCAGTCTCCCCAGCGGGGTCGCCCCGCCCGCTCCACTCGCAGGGGCGCATTTCTGGAGAGGGAGGAATCCCGGGCGCCTCGCATGCGCCGGGCCCTGCTGTGCGCGCCCTCGGGGCAGCCGCCCAGCCCCCTGCCCGCGCCATCCGGTCCACCGCACCCGCCACTCTCCGCCCCTCAGGCCTCGAGGCCTCAAGATGTGGCCACCAGCGGGCGAGCCCTGCGGGCACCCTCCTGCCCGCCCCTGACTGTCCCGCCCCGAGGGCCCAGCGAGACCCCGCACACCTGCCCCCACCCCCGGCGCGAGCCCCAGAGCGCCCCCCTCGCGGGCCTCGCACCCCAGCTCCGGGGCAGGCCCGCTAAGCCGCCGCGTCCACCGGGAGCCCGTCACCCACCGAGCGCCTCACCTCCCCGGGTCCCTGCCCAGGCCTCGCCCCCGGCGCCTGCCGCGGGCCTCGGGGGCGTATCGCAGCCCCGCGCACGTGGAGGCCGCCTTACACCCCTCAGGTGCCTTCCCGCCCTCTCTGCACGCATGCGGCGGAAGGCTCGAGGCACTTCCGGTTACGTCACGCGCACCCCGGAAACGGAAGCGCGGCCCAGCAGCCAGCCCCGGAAACCAGCCCGGCGGAAGGACAGGCCGCGTCGCCGTTTCTCAGCTGTGCCAGCGGCGTCCCCCAGCCCGGCGAACGCCCGGCCGCTCCCGAGCAGCACGGGGAGGACGCCGCTCCGAGGGACGCGCGGCCCCGGGACCCTCCCGCCGCGCCTCGGTGACCGTAAGTCGGGGCCTTGGGAGGCCGACCTCAGGCCCGCCTGCTGCCCGCCGCCGGCGCCGCGCGGTGCCCCTGCCCGCCACCGGGCTCATGGGGTGCTGAGGGCCTGAGCCACACAGCGCTGTTGCCAAGACAACAGAACAAAACCCGCAGCGCAGCCGGCGGCCGGGGGTCCAGCGCCCGCCTGCGGACCAGCGGGTCGCGGCTCCTCCGGTCCAGCCGGGGGGCGGCGGGCAGCCGGGCCGGCTCAGCGCCGGAGCTTCGCGCCCGCCCTCTCCCCGGAAAAAAATAGGTTCTTACCAAAGAACAAGTGCAAGATACGATTTCCACATCTTTCCAGGAGAGAAAACAGTCGTTTCTCCCTGTTCAGAGCTCAGGCGCACCCTGCAGAGGCCGGGCGGGGGCGGGCGGCTCCCCGAGGGGTCTGGGGGGGGGGGCGCCCCGAGACGCTGCCGGCGGCCCCCTGCCGGCCGGGGCTCAGCAGCCGCAGCTGAGCCGGGTGGGGGCGGGCGGCTCCCCGAGGGGTCTGCGGGGGGGGGGGGGCGCCCCGAGACGCCGCCGGCGGCCCCCTGCCGGCCGGGGCTCAGCAGCCGCAGCTGAGCCGGGTGGGGGCGGGCGGCTCCCCGAGGGGTCTGCGGGGGGGGGGGGGGCGGCGCCCCGAGACGCTGCTGGCGGCCCCCTGCCGGCCGGGGCTCCGCAGCCGGGCCGGGCGGGCCACGCTCCTGCTCCCGGGCGGCAGCGCCGCTACACTTCGCTTTTGCCGCCGCTCCAATAAGCTAGGTGGTTCGTCTCTTTTTTTAAACTAGTATTAATTAGCCTTTATATTTTTTTCTGATTACCAACCAGAAATTCATCTTCTGCTCCTAAGGGAATTTAAAAAGTTGCTAAATACTGCTCTAAAAATGCATTTTTTAAATCTTGGCCTGACGTCATTTCAAACTGTGTTACTAGGGGGAAATACCTCCCCACAGAAACCTGGCTTCGTACCAGAGCAACATCTTGGTGGCATTAAACTCCGGGGAGTGAGGGAAATAAAGTGAGCTTTACGATTTCACTGGTCCCTGCCCTCAGGTCAGTACTTTCAAGTATAGTCCAAGATGCGTATAAAGTAAATAGCCTTTATTTAGCTACCTGTTCTCCCCTGTTAGAAGGCATGAGAGGAAAAGGCACAGTCCTTTCATAAACAGGGAAATGAGTCTATAGCTTCTCTAGTTAAACCACAGCTTTTCTCACCTTTCTTTAAGGGAACTACAATGCCATACGTTCATGTTCCCAACCTCTATTCCATGAAAAATGTATAAAATGTGGGAAATTCAAAAATATAATGCTCTAGCATTCACCACAGCAATTCAGCAATTTCTAAAAATAACGCAAACCCATGAATCAAAATGAACAGTCTCACAGGGTATCTTCCTGAGGCTGGGGTGGTACATACAGGCGAAACGTACACAGGACACAGACGTCAGTGCTTATGAAACAGCCTCTAGTTTCTGGGTTCTGAAGTTTGTATCTATTACATTTGTCATTTTACCACCAACCTCAATAAAGTCCTTCCCTTACGGAGAAAATTTGGTCTGGGTGTTGAAGTCATACAGGATGTTCCCCTCAAAGTAATGAGTGTTCATAAAACCAAGTTTATTCCATCTGAAGGACTGTCCTTTACGCTAAGATGGTGTCTCATTACATTTGAGGCATTAAACTATTTTTTAACTAAATGATGATCTTATTTTCAATAAAAGGGCAAACCTATGTCATTTAGCCATTTTAAGAAAAATAATGTGATTACTTCACGAAATCTACAAGTCTCTGAATTACCAGTATAGTAGAGAAAACATGGCATCTAGGATCAGACAAATATGAGCTTGAATTTCAACTTAGCCACTAATACATAACTTCTCTATGAAAAATTTCCCCACCTACACTACAAAGCTTTTGTGAGTGCTAAGTGAGATAAGTTACGTAAAGGCTCTAGTGGAGCCTTCATACATAGGAAGTACTCAACAAATACTTAAAAATATTTTCACATAGCAAATATGTAAATACTTGTCATTTTAAAAAATATTCTAGTATGCAATGCAGTCATTAAGAAAGCATAGTTTACACAGTTCCTTTCAAATCAGCCATGGCCAGAAGACTCATATATTTAACACACATTAATACACTGCCAACATTTATGAACTCGTACATTTCTCTACAAACTGCTGAAGTCCAAAACGTAAAAAGATAGAAGTCTAATCAACTGCAAATACACAGAGCAGAGCTATTAAAACAGCACAGGTCTCACCCTGCCAGTGTGGCCAAGTGGGCTGAAGTGTCGTTCCGTACACCAAAGCTTGCAGGTTTGGTTCCTGGTTGGGACACATCCAGGAGGCAGCCAGTCGATGTTTCTCTCTCACATCAATGTTTCTCTCTCTCTCCCTCTCCCTCTCCTCTCCTCCCTCCCTAAAATCAGTTTTTTTAAAACGTACCCTGGGGTGAGGGTTAAGTAAAATACTGCAGGTCTGTGCACAGCTGCTGATTCTGTTTACAGGACAAGGCCCAGGGAAACAGTGTTTTGGGTAAAATTATTTGAAATAACAACTTCAGGTCAATAAGAGCTCTGTTTGCAGAGTTATTTCCCTTCAAATAACAAAGTGTTTAAATCAAAATAAATCCGAAAATGGGAAAGAGCTGCTTTGCCCAGATACTTTCTCATATCATATTGGTCACCTGGATTATTAAGGCAGTAAAGCAAGAGAGGCGGACTTTTTATTAGGAAGAGGAGGAGCAGAGGGTGGAATGAAAGGAAAATTAAAGTAAGCACGCGTCACTGTAAAGAGCATGGTCACAGAGGAATCGATCACCTTGCTGCCTTCCCGCGAGTCCCGCTGCCAGCGCAAAGGGAGCTGTTTCCATAGCCCTAAGATAGTGGGATGGACTTCAAGCCTTTTCCTTGACAAGGATTTTCAGTGTGTCTTTGTCTGCTACTGTTCATAAGGCATAATCTGGAATGAGGGTCAAGTTTTGCACTTGAAATAAAACCAGTGCGCTGCAGCGGGTGTCGATACAGAAATCACTGGTTTGCGGTTGTGTTTGCTCTGCTCTGTTGGAGTAAACCTGCCAATCCCAGCTCCTGCCCCTCACTCAAAGCCCAGGTTTCCCATCAAGAAGCACAGCTGGATGGAACGGCATGTCAGAGATGGGAGCTGCACCAGCATTACTCATCTGGCCCTGCCCTGCACTCAGCCAAAAGGCAATGTCAAGTTCACCTCAAACTTGAGACACACCAACAAGGCTCTTCAAAAGACATAAAACAGAAAGTTTAAGTGAATATATATTAACCTGACATAAATTAGGAATGTAAACCTATCTGAGATTGCCTCTAATGGATTTTATGCTGTTTGCCAGAAGAAAGGAACTTAACCCATAAAGCTGACCCATCCACTCACCAATGCTTCTTATTTAAAGGACAATGTTATGTGTTCATAACAGAAGGATCAAAAATATATTTTAAAATACCAGTAGACACGGATGTCATAGTAGGATTAAAAAACATTTCATCGCAGCTTAGTATGTTTCCATTCAAATCCTTAATACTTATATGATAAAGTTCAAAATGTCCAAGGTAGGAAATAAATCACGGGATTCAGAATTTACATCAGCAACATGCACAGCTAACGTATATGAAGGTCATTAGCCACATTTTAACTTCTTTAAATATTTAATAGTAAACATTTACGTTTCTATGAGGAGATTTTTATTATATAACCTAAGATATTTTAAAATGGTAAATGTACTCCTAGACTATCCATCTGGGAAGGACACTAATATTATCCCTGGTCACATACGTCTTTCTGAGTAAGTTAAGGATTCAAGGAGTATCAAGTTAAAATTCCAAGGATAACCAGGGCTTTCCCCAGAGTTCTCACTCTAGCGTACCCCACCCACCAAGGGAATTACTCTAAGTGAACCAAATCACCAATATTAACACTTTTACCCTAAGCTGAGACTCACCGAATCACAGAAGCCCATAATACACAAACTTTCTAATAATTGCTTCCTATGCTGATTACTTGCTGTAATTTTTTAATTCCACTTGCTAGTGAGAAAGGATCCTATGGTAGTGGGTTTCAGTTGGTGCTAGAATTAGGGACTTATGAATATACGTCCCCTAGCTTTATAAACTAAAAGGACCAGGAAAGAAAATCACCCAAGTTGCAATGAGCACACCAAGTGCTGAGGTCCGAATCACTAAAGACTGTTCCCAGGACCAGGGCTCCTTGGAGAAATGCCTCATTCCAGGTCTGAGGTAGGAAAGCTTACAGTAAATGTGGAAAATTTTGTTCCAGAAGAAGGGCAAGTGAGTGTCTCAGGCTAATGGAGACAATGTGAAAGGAGTAAGGAAAAGTTCTGAAAGAATTCACGCCAGCCAAATTGGGGCAGTTTGAGGACCAGAAATAATACGTACAGCAAAGAAGCGCATGTCACACATTAAATATCAAAGGGAAAAGAGTAAATATGGGAATGTATTTTTGTAACATTGGATACCAAAGGGACCCATGAGTCCATAATGATACCAAAGCAAAGTCAAACAAAAACAGATGGGAGGGGAAGGGGAGAGGAGCTCTTTATAAGATAAGGCAAGGTTTAAACGTGGAAGGAAGAGTAGAATTTTTCAAACACCATCATTCTGTAAGCCCCACCCTCCAAAATAATTCAAGCAAAGGTAATGAATGTCAAAACCAGAAATAGGATATTCACACCATCTCAAACTGCCATTCCACTGAGTCCTCATTACAAAGCAGAAAAGATGCCTTTACAGTAGGCATCTGGCAGGGACCGTCTGAACCTAGTGAGCAAATTTAGCATCATCCAAAATAGCACTGACGCTAAGTGACACAGTGAGGGTTTGTGCTAAACCAGAGAACCGTGCACCATCCTGCACAATTTGAAAGAGAAGTTGCACAGAAAGGGATGGCAGCAAATAAGGCTGGTGTTTACAGTAAACAAGACCCGGATCGTGAAGTTAGATCTGCCTCCAATCTGCGGATGAAGAAACTGAAGTTCGGGAAAGCTAGGTGACGTTCTCAACATCAAGTTCTCTAGTGATGAGCAAAGCTGGGATATGGACCAACTCTGTCTGATTCTCAAACCCAGAATCTTCAGCTGCAGGAGCTCGGAATCCCTAAACCACCATTGGGCCTAAAGTCTGGGTCTGGCCAAGTGTAGATCGCTCCCTTAAACCCTGGCCAACTCCTTCGGGGGCCAGCCCTACAGCTTTCCCCCCTCATCTCAGTCCTCCTGTTCCCTAAATTAGTTGACCTACATCAGTCCTTGTGAGAACCAACAACAATCCCTCAACAAGCCGTGCAAGGGCGCTGTGCTGTGCAGCGCAGGCTGGATGTCTCGGTGCATCAGTCGGGAAAAGGCTCAGTTACCATACGGATGGGTGCTGCAGGAGTAATAGAGACGCCTGTAGAACAACCAAAACTAAAAGATTACTATCGTTTAATTGTTCTGGTCAATTTAAATGACCGAATACAATCAACCATGAGACGTATTCATGAAATCCTGCCTGCGATCCATTATAACAGCCTCAAATGAAAATCAGTGCTTATTTTAATCAGTTTCAACACCAACACCCAGACCTCTATCATAATATAACCAAAGGCCAATTCAGTCCCTGAAGTTAACATGTCCAACAACAAACACCTGATTTTCCTACAAACCTGATCCTCCATTTTATAAACTTCATGGGGGAAAAACTTGCCAAAACTTTTTCTTCTTTATTAAATGCCATTGAGTAATACGATTATTTCTATGACACAGGACCTGTTTATTGCATTGTGGACCCATAGCCCAAAGTCAGATCATCTCCGTCACCCATGTCATCATCTCTCATCGCACATCCATCAGGAAATCCTGTTGGCTGTACCTTTAAAATACATCCACAACCCCACCCACCACTTATCCAGTCTGCCCCCTTCACCGTTGTCCTGGCCACCACCACCCTTGTCTGGATTGGTCCCTGGCCTCCCGACTGGTCTCCGTTTCTGCCCCTCCTCTCCCTCCTGTCTCGGCAGCCGGGGTGACTTCACTAAGCCGGATCAGGCCACTCCTCTGCTTAAAACCCTCAGTGGCTTCCTATGTTACTGAGAGAACAGACAAACTCCATAATGGGGTCCTGAGCCCCCATATACACCGGCCATGCTATAGGTGGGGGTTCTGCACCTGCTGTTTGTTCCTCTGCTTGAAAACCTTGTCACCAGCCAGTGGTCTGCGTGGCTCCCCTGCTTGAAATCTTTGCTCAGATTTTACCTTCTTGGTACAGCCTTCCCTGCCTTCACCAGGTAGCAGTGTAACTACACGGCACATCCCCTCCACTGCTGTATTAGCTCCATAGTAATTACCACCAGCCTGAGGCACCACGTATATTTCACTATTTGTTTCTTTCTGTTAACCCCCCCCCCGCCCCCCCCGCCCCCCCCCACCAGTGTAGCTCTCCAGGAAGGCAGAGATTTTCTTCTTAATCTGTTTGCTCGCTGCTGTACTCCCAATTTTAAAAACAGTAGGCACCTAATACCTGTTGCATAAATGAATAAATAAATATATGACAAACCCAGACATTCAGATGATGAATTAAGGAAAGTATCCTTGTGGGCCGCTTTCTTCTAATACAGAAGACTAAATCCAAGCCCGGTTTTAATATTGAACTAGTCCTGAAGTTATCTCAACTCCTAAAATAAACTGTCCGTAGAAAAGTAAGCCAACAAGGCTTTGGATGTATTTGTACCCAAGTATTTTCCTCTATAGAATCAGGTTTCTGGCACTAAAATGTTTCCTCTCCTTGGGTTATCTGAGTTGACTGCAAAACAGTGTTCAGGTAACTCATGTATGATATTAAATGTGACAAACTGATAAGAGGAAATAGTCCCTCAAATAAGTCCAAATGTAGCACATAAAGACCTGGGAAATTTTCTAGGACAGAAACAAATCGAGTTACAAACAGACGCTTACACGATGTGTCCCAGAGCTCAACAGCGGTGGACGAGACCTCAGCATCGGTGAGCTCGAGCAGACGTGGTAAATCATGAGTGGGACTAGGTTCACGTGCAGTCCTGACTGTGCCCTTCCTATGCCGGCAAACCCCACCTACGTATCATGGACTGTAATTAGAACCTAATGGAAGGACGACTGTGAGGCTAGTACAATGGAAGAGGGCAACAGAGGGCTGTGTGTGGCCTGCAGGTCACAGCAAAGGAGTAGGTGCCCACGCACAAGAAAAACACTGTGGCAGCAGGACTAAGCCAGCACAAGTAACATTCTGGTCCCTGGCTCCTGGCTCACTCAAGGTCATACGTCAGACCAACACACCACTCATAAGTCTCATTTAAAAAAATATTTTCCCCACTTATTTTTTGTTGAGGAGGAAACCCCCAAACCTGTCAATTTGCTGGCTAGATCCTAAAACACCAATATACATTTTAGCCATTACTTAACTGCATCTGAGAACGGTAAAATACATTGTTGCAAAAACTTGAAAGCAAACTTTACAACTCATGTTTAATTTCCATTTTCCTTACTTCCAGGTAGTGGGGAGAGAGAGCCCCAAAAGTCTAACAATATCACGGAAATCTGAAAAATGCAATTTTTAAGAGTTACATGGGAATGCACTGGCAACTCATTGTCAAAGTATCTTTTGAAACAGGAAAAATACATACTTTTTAGCAAAACTTTGCTTAAAATTTTACAAACTTAAGACACTGGTGCAGTATTATGAAAGGAAAGTTCTCCCCTTCGTTGATAATCTGGGTAAAAATGGCATGGTCCCCACCGTGTTGCCTTGGGAAATGGACTGTCCTAACGTTCAGATCTGTGAAATAGCAACAATAACCATGCAGTCTTATAAGGATTACTGTGAAGATAATGATGTAAAATTCTTTTTTTTATATGTTTTTATTGATTTCAGAGATAGGAAGGGGAGGGAGCAACCTCCAGGAATGTCTGCGAAATGCACCCTGTTTCCCACTCTCCACCTCACCTGGCTGTGCCTCTTCAACCCTTCCCAAGAGGCAAGAAACACCCCTGGCAGCAAGGGCTTCCAGCTTAGCCTTAACTCTGATCAACACGCCCATACAGTCTAATATCTACTTCACTCTGGTAACCTTAGAATTGCCAGGTCATAGGAAAATTATGGAGGCATTTTCAAGAATGCAAACAATCATAATGAATTTTATGCCAACTCCTCCCCGACTGGGGCTGCCAGCCTTTCTGGCAGGTAGTACAGGCTCCACTGGAAACAAAAGTGGATACACCAGGAAACACACAGTGGCGATCATGGAACCGGAGGCCCTCACCTTCCCAGGGCAAACAAATCTCTGTGTAGCCCTGCCCAGCTGCACTCGCTCCCTGGCACAGGGGTCAGTTTCTCTGTCCCAAAAATGCACCAGCCTCCACGGTTTCTCTCTTCCTCAGTCCCACCTCTTTCGCAGCTTCTCACCAATAAATCCCATGCCAATCAGCCTTTCTGTTTTCTTGTCAGTGCCTCCCTGACCTCTTGGAATAATGAAAGTCAGAGGAACCATGGGCGTCTCTGCTTCCATCACTTAACCCACGTTGACCAGTAACATATTGGTGTGCCTCTGTTACATTAGGACAGTATCAAACAGCCACTTAGGAATTCAGGGTCTTTAAACAGCCTCAGCAGAACCCGGGCCCACAGTAACAGCTTAACAAGCATTCATCCCTATGCCATTTGAACAGACACCCGCCTCACCATATAATCTTTCCATACAGTACGTCATCAGGGACAGGCTAGGGTCGAAGGTACCAGCAGGAGCGCTTGTCCAGCCCGCAGCAGGGAACCTCTAAGCAGAGACACCTGGCCTGTCGGGGAGCCCGAGTCCCAGGGCTGGCATCAGCATGCAAACCGGCCTGGCACAGGAACTGGACTGGGACCAGATCACCTCCTTTCTACCCGAGGCAGAGCTGACACACCAGTGGGGTCTTCTGCCCAACTCTCTCAGGGCCAGGACTGACCAACAGCCTCCAACAGATTCCAACTGCCAAGGCCGAGGACAGGCATGTCCCTGGAAGCCGCTTACATCACAGTGGACCACAGAATCTTCACATCTCCACACCTCACACAGCCCTCCCCAGCCAGAGGCTCTGTCTTTCAGTCACACTCCCTCCCAGTGAGAATGTGCCACCTTGCAATGGGTCACCTTCACTCCTCACAGGACCCCAGGGAAGTCTGGCTGGGTTTCCTTTGCGACCTGCCAGGGATGCATTGTTGAGGGGGCCACAGCCTCCCCCGGATGCTGGGGGACAGCATCTTCACAGCGACGGTGGCCAGATGGGGGCACAGTTCCAAGGAGCAACCGTCTAGGAAAATGGCCGTGGACGAGTCCTCTGTAAAGTGAGGCTTCAAGGTCAGGGTAAAACTTCATCCAGGGGAAAAGGGGGTCATCTTTTGAGGGTCTTTGCTTCTACTCAAGAAACCAAATTTTGTGTGTGTGCACATGCACATATACACACGGGTTCACATCAATGTTCTACGGTGTCCTTCGACTCACAGTATACAAACGCTTGTCCCAGGATCCTGACTATGGACTCAGAGGTCCCGTCTCCACTGGCGGCTGCTCCAGCACCATCCCGCCAGCCTCCCTGTATTCAATTCTGCACTCTTTTCCTCTCTACTTCCCACTGATCTTCCCACTGGCAGGTTCCTACCCATAGATTCCTCACCAGACCTTCTGCTCCCACGATGCGTGCTCCTTAAAGGTGTAAGGCTAGGTAATCAAGGACACAGAGAAGCCCTTGTCCACAGAAGTGCCTGCAGGCCCGCTGAACTGCCTCCTCGCCCTCTGCCAGGATTATATCAAGTACAGCCAGCCGGTGTTTCAAATGTTGCTCCCCTCTAGTCCTTGAACCAGAGCCTCACAGATGGGAATTAATCCTTTACACACAGTGATGCTGAGCATCCGCCGCCAAGCCTGGCTCACGGCTTACATCAGGTACGATTTCAGTGTGTTTTGTCTGGCTACCCAAACGTCGTAACACTGGCATTTTCTTCTGCTGTGTTACACAGGATTTGCTGACACCTAACAGGCGCATGCTGTGGACTCGGCAGCGTTCCAGGTGGCTTGGTATATAGGAGTATTTTTGTGAAATTTGCAAAGTGAGACTCTTTTGTGCTCTTCTCTTTTTATTTTTTTATTGGTTTTAGAGAGATAGGAAGGGGGACGGATAGCGATCGATCGGCTGCCTCCTGCATGCCCCCTACTGGAGATTGAGCCCTGACTGGGAATCAAACTTGGTGACCTCTTGGTGCTCAACCACTGAGCCACACCAGCCAGGGGAACACAAGACATCTTTTCCAACAGGAGTCTCATCTCCCAACATTTTTCTCAATAACTGTAACAGCAAAGTAACATCAAAAACTAACACATTGCCACTGTAACCAATAGCGAATAAATTCAAGCAGAGTGAAGTAAGACCTATCAGCCAAGTCCTTTACTACCTTTGCGGTCAGAAACAATGTTTAAGGTAAATAATATGCCCTGATCCAGCATATAAAACAGTGAAAAACAAAATGTTCTCTTTCCTTAGGAGATGTTCCTCCTTCATATTTACTGACTTCCCGTCATATACTCATACTTCACACTAAAGAACGGACCTCTCCCTGCATCATGTCCCTCGTAGCATGTGGTCAACCAGGTGATAATGACCATTCTCCCACAGAAGCAGCCTTCTGAGGAGCAAGGCTACAATTCTTTGCATGTGACTGGATTTTTTTATTGCATCACACCCCGTAGCCCAGTCGTCAATGAACCAAAGACTTATTTGATTACAGGCAGGAAATTGCCCCTGTGGACACCACGGAAGCCCACAGAACTGCAAAGCAGAGGTCATGCAACTTATGATTAGTCACGGCTAAGTGTGAAGTTACCTGAGTCAATGTGCAGCACTGAGTTCCTCTCCCGAACAGCAACATAAAAGCTAGAAAGACGGGCAGTACTTTGACAACTACACTCCCGTCCTATTTGTCGCCTCTTCAGCCCCAGACGCCTCCATTGACGACTATAACCAACTCCTTATCTCTCCTCCTCCGTCCAGTGTGTACTTCAGACTCAGTTGGCCCAAAACTGGACTTGACCTCTCCCTCCCCAAGCTGGGCCCTCATCCTGGGGCCCCTTCTCCTGGCCCACGCCCGATACCTGAGGGTCCTGGGCTCCGGGCTATGCGCCCATCTCCATCACTAGCACCCATAAGCCGCAGACCTCTCAACCATCTCCACCTGCCTCATACCTTCTGTCAGGTACTGGGTCCTACACTCTCTGCTGCATTCCCCCCCCCCCCCCCCGCCAATTACTCTCTGCCTTAAGTCGTGTCCCTCCAAACCACTGCTCAGATACACCAAATAATCTTGTAAATGCTCATTTCATGTTATTCCTCACACCCCCATCCTTAAAAACCTTTATTCCCCATCACCTGAAGATGAAGTTAAAACTATTAACGTGGTTCACAGAGCCTCCAAATCTCCGATCCCAAATCACCTCTTCAGCTCCACCTCCCACCACTGGCCTCCTGACCTTAATTAACTCCTTAACTGGACCCCGTGGACAGGCCACCGCAGGTCCCCCGCCTGGCCTCACACCAGCTGCTTCTCCCCTCTTCCCATCTCCCTCCCTCTCGCACCCCTCCACGCCAACCTGCTCAGCGCCTACTTATCTTTAAGCCTCACTTTGATGTGACTAATTCCAGTCCAGTTTTCCCCAATACACCGAGCCTGGAAGAGGTGCTCCCTAGATTCCCTTTCAAATGAAGACTTGTTTTTAATTTGTTCACTGCCGTATTTCCACAGCTAGCTGGGTTCTTGGCACATAGGGGTCATCTAGTAAATATCTGAAGGACTGATTAAATAAATTCAAACAGAGAAAAAGTTAAAATCCTCACTCAGGTTGAGTGAGCTTCCTAACGGAACAGGAGTGCGGAGCACTGAGGGGGCGTGGCCCACTATAAAGAACAGAAACGGGCATCTGTGCCGAGTGTGAAACTCCCTGGACAGAACTCACAACAGTGCACACAGAGAGTTTATTCCATTCATTGTGTTAAGATAAAACAAATTTGATACGGTAACCAATTAAGTGATAACAATTAGGTAAAACCTATCATTTTAAATGTCTCTTTTCTGAAATATTTTATTCAGATAGTCTCAGCAAACTGTGCCGAATGTTTCTGGTTCCACAGTGATGAAGACAGGTTTGGATTTTTTCCAGGTGAGACAGACAAAAGCAAAAGGCAATAATTACCTGGCTCCGATGAAACAAGGAGATATGGTCACTTGGTTATTTTTTTAAAGAAATTTTTTTTTTAATGAGGAAACATTAGATGTGTGAGTCTCAGAGCCTTTTAAAGACGATTGTTATCGAAATATTTAAAGAAAGTTTTATTTTAAAACTCCTCTTGCCAAGTGTTATTTCATGCCTAAGAACGTATCTGGTCAGTTTAGACTAACGTGATGAGGTTACTCCTCAGTTTGTTTTACTGAGATTCAAGTGCCTTTTCACGCACACACTGCCTCCTCCCGGGCAGCTCGTCCCTGGGCACCCACCCTGAGCCCACACCATTCCCCCTGCTGTGCTCACTTTTGTTTTCCGCTTCCTATGACCTCAGCGAGTCCTCCTGGGTTTGCAGCAGTCACTGCCCGGGAATGCGTGACCCACACCCTCCAGACCAAACCCGGGGAAAGCCAGCCAAATCCGTGTCCATTGATGCATAGTTTCAGACCCTGAGCTTTGCCCACAAGCTTGCATTTTCTTCGTGAAGTCTGACACCTGGTTTGCAGTTTGGAAATGCTGGCTTTCTAGTAAGTTCTTGGGCTTCATTTCCTCTGTTTTTCTTTCCAAATGCACCAAAGGCACTTTCCAGGTCAGATGGGTTCCTGTCCCCTAGCTGGCCCTGTGCACGTGACACAGTACATGAGTTAACAGGACTAAACGGGAGCAGTGGCTGTTGTGTGCTCTGTTTTCCCCGGAACCCTATCAGGAACTAATTTATAACATCATTCTGAAATTAACTGCGCTCTCCTATCGGGAACCGATGTATGACATTACTCTGAAATTAAATGCTCTCCTTAGTACAGAGCCGGCTCTTAAAGGGGAGAGCGTCCCTGCCTCTCGTCAGCAAGGAAACAGCAGAAGGTCCCCGGAGCACCGTCGTCGGCCGCGGCCCGAGTTCACGAAGAGGCCGCTCTGTGGCAGGCGGTAGCAAACTCATTTTAAAAAATAATTACGTGTTTCCCCAAGTAGCTTCCTCTCCTTTGGAGAAACACTGTCCTCAGGCAGACAGCCGAGAGGAAGCAGAGCTTCTGTGGACTTTTCTAAGTTGCTCTGTGTGGCTGAGAGAGGAACGCCGACGCCGTGCCCTCGGCCTGGATGTCCCGCCTGTCATTCCACAGCCTCTGCGTCCCAGCGACTCGCTCCTTCCAGCGCAGATTATTTTCTCAGGAGACAATGTACTACAATCAGTTTCTCCTGAGTCTCACTACAGTTTCTTACGCAGAAAGAGAAAACAGAGTTGATTTGGAAAGAAAGCAAAACGCATACGTGGTATCCTACCGGTATTTTCACAAAACCTTAAACCTCTCCACACCAACACTTGAGAACAGATCATTTTTTCGATGTATTTTACTGAAAATAAATAGCTTATTTTCAGTTATGCCGGCAGCCCGCTCCTGAGTGTGTGTAGAATGAATCGATGTGATCCCCATCAGATGCCTAGAATGGAAACTTCGGGCGCCACTTCAAGAAAACCTGTGTCACTAGTAGAGACGCTGGTGGTGAGCAAAGGTCCCGATCACATGCTAGGCTGCAGCCGGGAGCAGCTCCGCGGCAGCGAGCGCAGGAGTCCCCTCCTGCCATCCGACCGCGCTGGCAGCCGACCCCTAGCAAATGCCAAAGAAATGTCCGAGGGAGCAGGGCCCAGAAGTCAGCACGGGGCAGCTTTGGGAATGACGGGCCCTGCAGTCCACCCCTCAGTACGGGAACAGCTGAGAGGAGCATCTGCCTCTGGGCAGCCGGGGGGGGGGGGGGGCAGCGACCTTAGCTCCTCGGAAGGTCGGCACCAGGGAGACAACCCCCTTGGCCTGCAGGGACTGAGGGGTTCCCAGGATGTGGGGGTCCCTTCCCAAACCTGGGCAGTCCCAGGCCAGCTCCTGACGAGGTCAGCCTGCCCGGGACGGAGGTAGCTGCAGTGGAGATTTTACCAAAGATAAAGGTCAACCGAATGCAAAATCGCCGGACAAGCAGAGTAAACCGCCCCGACCTGCTGCTTTCGGGATCCCCGTATATTCGCTCAGTTCTCAGGAGTGAGGTCAACTGTCAGAGGTGGAATAATCTACCCAGAAATGAAGACTTCCCTATCCCCAAATAAATTACACGTTAGTCAAATGTGAGGAAAAGTAGCCAGTAAAATAAACAAGAATACAGTGACCTGCTTCCCTGACAGCAAAAATAATTGATATATATAATGTATAGTATATACGGGGGTGTGTGTGTGTACTGTGTGTTTTGTTAAAATGAGTATTTGTTACACTGATAAGACCAGTGCATTAAAACCCACCTAGACCAACATGTGTGTGCAGGAATTTGGACTTTTTCATGGTGTGTTAGCATAACATGTAACTAATGTTCAGGCGACACGGGCGAGAACAGGGCAGAATTCACTGTGCTCAAAGTTCTTGGGTCTAAAACCCTGAGGCTGGCCATGAGGAACACCCCCCCCAAATGAGGGCCCCACAGAGGTGGTCTCCGCAGCCTTCTGTGAGCCTTCATCCCACACCCAGGGGGAGACCTCAGCGTCGGGCAGGAAACCTGCTGCGACTCGGGCACACGGCCCACCACCGAGACAGTGGCCTGTGTGAGGGGACCAGGGGCAGAGAAATAGTCACTTGAGCCTGGGATCCAAGAATTACATGGTCCTTGACCACACGGAGACTCACCCCCCAATTTTTTCAAGCCTCCAGCAAGGACAGTCCTGCTGATACACAGCCAAGCCTGCTCTGCCCCGTCCCCTCCCCTGCCCCTCCCTGCGGCCAGACCCCGGCGCCGGCACTGGCCTCCCTCGTCTTTAACGGTCTTATTCACGGGACAATCGCAGTTAGTGCAAGGCCGAGGAAACATGAGAGGGAAAATGTGTCGAGTGAGCATTAAAAAAAGAAACAATGTAAAAAGCCATGTTAAGTAGGTGGCTAGAGGGGGTGGGCTGGTCCCCCAGGGAGAGGGGAGGCCGGACGCCCACCCCTCTCCGAACTCAGTTTATCCTGCTCTACACGTCACTCTACACCGAGCTTACCTGGGTCACAAACCAAGCCCCAGGCACATGAGCGTAACCAACAAAAATGGCTCTAAGTCACAAAGCTCCTAAACCATGAGAACAAAGAACCTAGTTGAGTAATAAACTCCAACTATCAGAAACTAAGAGCACAGCGTGAGCCCCACCGGGACCCGCTCGCAGGGTCCTGAAGCTGTCCCCCGACTCCCTTCCCCGCATTCAGTGCCAGTCTCCTCACCGGGAGGGCCGGGCTGGCACACAACCACCGGAAGCACCGCCTGCTGGCCGGCGAACAGGCTCACGTCCCTTCTACCAGGAAAGCTCCAGTGACACTAGTCGGAAGGCACAGTAGCGCCTAATTTTCTAAGCAACATTTGAAAGACTTTTCCCTCCAAAATGGTTGGTTTTAATTTTATTTTTTACATTTATTTATATATTTTAAATATGTCTTTACTGATTTCAGAGAGGAAGGGGGGGGAGAGAAACATCAATGATGAGACTCACTGATCGGCTGCCTCCTGCACGCCCCCCACTGGGGATCGAGCCCATAACCCGGGCGTGTGCCCCAAGTGGAATCAAACCACAATCGCCTGGGTCATAGGTCGATGCTCAACCACTGAGCCACACCAGCCCGTCAGGGTTTTTTTTGTTTTGTTTTTTTTTAATTTATCTTTATCCTTGAAAGTATTACAGATGTCCCCCTTTTTCCTCCCCATTGGTCGCCTCTACCCGCATCTGCCCCTGCCCCCAGGCCATCCCCATCCTATCGTCTGTCCACGGCTTGTGCATACATGCATGCAAGTTCTCTGGTTAATCTCTCCCTGCCCGCCCAGCACACCCGCCTTCTCTCTGAGATTCCTCAGTCTGTTCATGCTTCTTTGACACAAAATGGTTCGTTTTTTCAAGTTCGGTGCTTCTGTGGTGTGAAGCTCACCCACCCCTAATCTGCTCTGAACCCCGATGGCAGGTAATTGAGGTGTGGCTACCGCACTTTCCTCACGGTCAACAGGACCATGATGTTCCGAATATTCAAAGCGCTGGACGTAAAACCATCTAGACACTGAGGAAGCTCCTTACGCAGCGGATCTCGTGGTTAAGGAGCACAGGCTTTCATCACAGTTGTCAGGATCTCGGTGGCATGATTCTCAGGGGCTCTGTTGTTTTTTAACACAGAGATAAATGGCTTGACACTATTCCGGGATTTTTAATGTGCAAGTGGGCAGACGGTGTGGGAGGGCGGGATGACTAAGCCTTGAAGAAACTCTGAAGGGCTCTAAGGTGGGGGATTCAGCTGTGGGTGCGAGAAGCAAGGCAGCTTAGCCGCAGCTACTCTCAGACCGAGCCGACCAAAACTCAGAGGAAACGTATTTGTAAGCGGCCCAGCGCAGAGCACGGACTCCTCTCTCAGGTGCCGAGGTGACCACAGGACTGGGAAAGGAGGATCCCAGAAGGCGCTGTGCTGTGCTCTCGCATGAGGTACGACTTGAACAGCCCATCGTTAAGGCTCCACAGAAAACTGCTTTCCCGAACCCAGAGTGTTTAAACAGCATGATACCCACACTCAGAAAGCCAGAAAACAAGTCATTTAATGACATTTTCAAATCCAAACGTTTTATTTTTTAACTAGATATAAATCAGTGTACAAACTGCCCAACTAAAGCATGAAAAAAGTACTAAAAACAACTTTCAATTAGCCTAGTTTGAGTCACAAGGTGTTTTAAATTAAAAGCACACAAGAGAATTTTAATGAGCTGAGGAGTAGCAATCATTTTCAACGTAAACACCAACCAGAGTAAATTGTTATGGCACTGAATCATTTTTACTGTACAGGTTTCATTTTGGTTTCAATTAAGCACCATTGTCAATATAAAGATCCAGCCACAATTAGGAAAAATCTTAAGGGAAACACTGGCCACCGAGAACAGCACCCGCAGCTCCCTGGAAGCTCCCAGCGCGCGTACAGGCAGAGGAGCCACGCGTGGCCGGGCCAGCCCCGTCAGAGCGCGTTTCAAGGCTGCAATTATGCGGAAATGGGTTTCGGTGACTCTCCACAATTTCAATAAGACAGAGAAAGTCAAGAACCATGTGATTTCACTCATACGAGGGGTAAAGAACTGAAAGCGGCACACGGACAAACACACAAACACTCACAGACACGGACACAGCGTGGCGGGGACACGGACACAGCGTGGCGGGGACACGGACACAGCGTGGCGGTGACCAGGGCGGAGGGGTGGGCAGTGCCGGGCAGACGGTCCGCCCTGAGGCGTGGAGGGGACCTGACTTCGGGCGGTGGGCGCACAGTGCGATACACAGTTGGTGGGTCCTGGCACTGTCCACCCGAAACCTATATAATCTTATTAACCATGTGATCCCAACCCATTTAATTTAAAATAAACTGCAGGGACTTGAAGGAAGCACGCGGGCTCGCCCTCCCTCCCCCTCCCCTCCCCTCCCCTCCTCTCTGTTATTAAACGAGTTATTAAGGGAGGCAGGTTGGGATGAAACGGAAAGTTCTCCAGGCCCTGCGTGTGGATGAGCATCCGGCAAACGCTCCCAAGTGGGGCGGAGTGAGGGTGGGGTCAGCGGGCTCAAGCCTCCTTTCAGGGCGTGATGAGTTTTCTTCTACAGACAGATGAATGTTGTAAAGTCGGCTAAGTCCATTAAAATGTTCATATTATTTGTGTGGGGTTTAAGATTTTCTAAAATTGATTTTTAGAGAGAGAGGACGGGAGAGGGAGAGAGCGAGCAAAACACTGATGGGCTGCCTCCTGAATGCCCCCTCCCAGGGGTGGGCCTGGGCCTGGGCCTGGGCCTGGGCCCTGGCTGGGGATCGAATGGGCGAACTTCAGCACATGGGGCGAAGCCCAGCCAACCGGGCACCCTGGCCAGGGCTATGCTCATTTTTTCTAAAAAAACTATTGAAATATAATGCACATACCGTACAATTAATTCAGGTGAAGTGTACAATTCAATGGTTTTTGGTATACAAAATTTTTTATTGTGGTAAAAATATGTAACATCAAATTTGCCACTTTAACCATTTTTAAGTGTACAATTCAATGCAGTAAATGTGAAAAAACAATGCTGTTCAATCCTTCACCACTACTTAGTTCCAAAGCTTTTTCATCGCCCCAAACAGGAGCAGTCACCACTAAGGATTAACTCCCGCCCGACACTCCTTTCCACTCTGTCTGGGTAAACTTGCCCACACACCCCGTACGAGTGGCCTCAGTATTCGCCCTTCTCCATCGGGCTCAACATCCTCAAGGCCCACGCCCACTGTAGCACGGTTCAGAATATCCTTCTTTTCTCAGGTTGAACAGTATTCCAGTGCGTGTACAGGCCGTATTTTGTTTATCCGTTCACCTGATGGACCTTTGGGTGGTTTTTACCCTTTGTTGTGAATAAATGCTGCAGTAAACACTCGTCTGCAAGGATCTGTGCGAGTTCTGATTACAGTTCCTTTGGACACACACCCAGGAGTGGAACTCCCGGTAATTCCATGTTTAGCTTCCCCTCTGGCTGTACCATGGACCTAACGTCTCTGCATCCCACCAACACTAATTTTCCATTTTCTCCATTACAGCTATTGTAGTGGGTATGAAATGGTCTCTCGCTGTGGAATCCCTGGTGGCTAACGATGCTGAGCATCTTTTCATGTGCCTACTGGCCACCTGTATGTCTTTGGAGAAATGCCTATTCAAGTCCTTTGCCCATTTTTTAACTGAGTTGTTTGTCCTTTTGTTAACTGTAGTTCTTTATACAGTATGGATAGTAAATCCTTAGCAGGTGCATGATTTGCAAATATGTTCTCCCACCCTGTGGGCTGGTCTTTTCGCTTCCTGATGGTGTCCCCTGACACACGCAGGTGTTTAATTTTGATGAGTCCAGGTTATCCATTGTTTCTTTTGTCGCACTTCTGGTGTCATCTATAGAATCCATTGCCCATGTTACTGGTCTCCCCCACATTTTGCAAGTTTCTCTTTACACCACTTAGCTTTGGGGAAAGATCTGTATCAGTACTGTTTTCATGTAACAGATCCAAAGGGATTTTTTCTTCTGCAAAAAAAGAAAGTTGAAAACAGTTTTGCAAGGAGCCTCACAGAGACATCGGCACCCAGGCAGCAAGAGAGGCCCCGCCCAGCTTCTTCCTGGAGCCCCAGTTGGCCGGCCACTCAGCACCCGGTCAACAAGAAGCTGCAAGGAAAGGGTTGGTCGCTGTTTTTCAATACTAATCTTGTGATTTCAAATTAAGAACAAAAAAGATGGACTATGACTTAGAGCCAAGCATCTTGGTAAACACTGGTCAAAGAATTTCAACCCAGATTATGCGCCTTTGGGTGAAGAGGCCGTGGAGAGAGCTGTCCTGGTACACACGTCAGAGCAGGACAGATGGGTGTGTCCAAGAGCTGTAGTCACAAGCATGAGAGTCAGTGTCCCTTCGGGCCCATAAACCCAAAACAGAAAGAGACCGTACGGGCTGTGAAACACCAGCTCCAGGCCATCCAAATGCTTCTGTAAAACACGGTTTGCCCTTTGGTGCTTTACAGCCAAGAATCACCCAGTAATGTCAAGACAGGAACACGTCTCTGGCTTAAACGCACAGGGCAAAGAAACATCACCATCACTGTGTGTGCTTTTCTGTCAATCAAAAGGCTCCAAGAGATTATTTCATGACCGTGGTAAAGAGCACACCATGCTCGTTTGTGAGAATGAAGACAGTCACTCTGTAGAAAAAGTCTTGGTCGGGCGTTAACACTGCAGAGTAAAGCAAGTGCCTCTGGTTTATATGTCTGTGGGATGTTGACTCGCTTCTGGGCATCAAAGCAAAGCCACTGGCAAGACCGGGCACTTTTGCTGCCTCAAAGCATCGGGGAGATATTAAAGAATTACGAGTAAAGGCCGCACGTGGGCTCACTTCATTAGGTTGATGTTCCTCGGATGCAGCTGAGCAGCGGCCCCCGTGCTGAGGGCCCGCATGCGCCTAGAGGCGCGGAGGCTCCTAGAACACAGGAGCCGTCTCCTCTGTGCAGAAGTGGACCCGGAGTGAGGAGCAGGAGAGCCCGGCCCGGCCCTTCCCGCAGGAAAAGACGGGGCCCCCAGAGCAGAGCACACAGGATGTCGGCCCCCACTCCAGCCACAGGCCGCGCCCTGGCTCAGCACCTTCTGACGCGGGGCCTCCTACTGCGGATCTTCCCTCCCGGCTGACTCTACAGTCACAGAGGCGGGCTGAGAGAGCTGGAGAACTCGCCTCGGGGGAGAGGGCAGGAGATGAAACGGAGACCAGCCCACAAAGGAGCATCGGAAACCAGGCTTGTTTCTCCAAAGGAAGCGGGGAAAGGTAGTCTGGAGGAGAACTGGGGAATCTAAGTAACTTACATCACTTTTACTTTAAAAAAAAGTCCCCTTTTTCCCACAAAATTACGCATTTTCCTAAAGCTACACATACAATGAAATCCTCATCAACTGAATTCTAAGGCAGAGAGACCTGAAGGGATGCTATTTAAGGAAATCCCATCAGGAAAACAATTCCTGTTTCCTGAAATGAACCTCTAAGCGGCTCTCGCAGTGAAGGGGCGCCCCGGCCCGCACTGACCAGGGGTTCCGCGGCCCTGCGCTGTGAGAACCGCTCAGATGAGCTGCGTGCCCCGGGGGCCTGGGGGCCGAGGGTCTGCAGTGGGCGGTGAGGCTCAGGGCGTTTGTGGCGGATCCCGGGCGGCTGCTGGTCCCCTGCAGGGAGCCCGGGGGGGCTGCAGCTGCCACTCAGGCCACTTAGTTCATTCGCTGCCTGACCACAAAACGCTGCGTCTTCCACGTAAACAAGGGTCTGCTGACTCGGGCTTGCCCCGAATAACGAGTAAATGAAGATGGGGTGCCCTGCCTTGTCCCAGAGAGCACGCGTTCCAGTGCGCACACAGCCCAGCCAGCCAACGAGACAGTGTACGCTGAACAGCAACAAAGGGGGGAATAACAGGGAAAGGAAATCGCAGAAAAGGGTAAGACAAGGCACGTACAAGAAATGACAGGCACGCCACAGGTGTGCCGCGGGCGGGCCGCAGGCCGCCGGGCCGTCAGGGTGACAGCGGGAGCTGCTCACTCGCACGCAGGGCCCGGACGGTAAATGCTGACCCCTCGTTCTGGAGAAACACACGCTGTCCCTGGTGTTAAGGGAATGAGCACGCCCCCAACTGCCGGACGTTCACAGGAAACTTTCTGTAGGCACAGCCTCACTTAGAATGTCCCCAAAACAGTCATGCTTCCCGCCGACCGGCTCAACGTGATACGGTCCAGCTGGGTCCACGGGTCCCCGGCTGGTTTAACTCGGGCTTCCCTGTGGCGGTCAGCCCCGTCACCCCTCCTGGAAAGCGGTGACCGCACCCCTCCAGGGTGCCCGCTAGAGCCCTGCCTGCCCCGATCACAAGCTGAGAAGGAGGGAGAGGGGATGTTCCATTACGATGGCAGGGAAGCCGGGTCGAGCTCCTAGCAAAAGCCACCCCACCGTATGCAGAGGCACCTGTGGGCGCCCCGAGTCGGGCAGGGTCCTCTCACTCTAATGGAGGGGTGAACAGGCCAGCACGGCCCCCAAATGAACTAGTTTACGGTGCCTGCCTGGCACAGAGACTGGATTTAGGAAACGCATCAGAGGAGGGTAACAGCCCCAAAAGGATCCTACTTGTTCGTATCATTTGTGAGGAGCAATGGTGGTTATTTACCATTTCCTGGGGCTGAATGGAGGCAACGGTTTTACCGTCGCTGACTGTATGTGTCTTCATGCCACGAAGTCCAGTGTGTGGGGCTGGGCCGGGGGTAGGTTCCTCGTCGCTGGAAAGAAGGGGGCGTTCCGTAACGCACAGCTTCTTGCTGAATGTCCACTCAGGTGCCTGGCGTTTAAACTGGTTAGTGGGTAAGAGACTTGCAGCAGTTCTTGTGTCCACCCTTGTAGACAGTTAACCTGGCGCGGCTCAGGCCAGGTCCGCACCACGCGACGCAGCAAAGCAAGCGGACGTGCTGGCTAGAGCATATGCACACCTGTTTTAACGTATTCCAAAAGGGACTTGTGACAAGGCTGACATTTCCCTACCTATGCATTTTGTAAACTTTCTCCAGAGATTTGGATTTCCTGCTTAGAGAACAGTTTCATTTATGTCCAAACAAATGAATTGGTCTGTTCCAGTCAAAAATTTTAAAGACCATCGTGAACAAAGCATTATCTTTGTTTTGGGGGAGATGCATAATTCGGGGCATTCAAGAAAGAAGGTATCTTGCCCTGGCCGGTTTGGCTCAGTGGTCAGAGCGTCGGCCCTCGGACTGACGGGTCCTGGGTTCGATTCTGGTCAAGGGCACGTACGTACCTCAGTTGCAGGCTCGATCCCGAGCGCTGGTCGGGGCACGCGCGGGAGGCAACCGATCGATGTGTCTCTCTCACATCCATGTCTCTCTC
Organism: Miniopterus schreibersii; assembly: GCF_964146895.1. Taxonomy (NCBI): domain Eukaryota; kingdom Metazoa; phylum Chordata; class Mammalia; order Chiroptera; family Miniopteridae; genus Miniopterus; species Miniopterus schreibersii. The sequence goes on from NC_138107.1 coordinate 89,400,945, forward strand.
TCCCCCTCCACTCTCTCTGAAAAGCAGTGGAAAAAATACCCTCAGGTGAGGACTGAAAAAAAGACATCTTTAATAACCACCTGCGCAAAAATTATGAACAAAAAATAAATAGGGGTATGTCATGTGTTCACTCAGTGAAAACCAAAGACTGTACTTCTACCAGGAAAATGTCCCCACAGTGAGCGGCCGACGCTTTGGTCAGGCGCCGCTCTGGCTGCTGACCCAGCGGCCTGGCCCCGCGGCCCCCGCGGCGAGGTAAAGCGTCCCTGCGGGGGGCGCAGCGAGTGGGCCTCAGCCGACGCCTCAAACCCGCCCGCCCAGCACGCTCACACGCTCACCACGGCCGCTCCTGGCGTGGTTCCTGGGAACTACTGCAGTGCGCTGTCCTGTGCGCCTACTACGCCATGTGCCTAATTTGCCATCCCACGGCCAAGGGGCTGTTACTGGCATTCCCTTTTACAGGCGAGGCCAGCGAGGCTAAGAGGAGCCCCTCGACTCAGCTCTCCCGAGCGGCAGTGACGGGCCGGGGTGGGAGCTGCGGCGGTGGCCTCTGGACTGAAGGGTCCCGGGTTCAATTCCGGCCAAGGGCATGTACCTCGCTCGGCTGCAGGCTCGATCCCCGGCCCTGGTCGATTGGTGGAAGGCAACCTATCAATGTGCCTCGCTATCCTCGAGTGAGGATTTTCAAAAAGAAATGAAAACTAACATCTCTTCTAAAAATGAGTCCCAGTTTCTTTACGCTGGTGAAAGGGTCCAACTCCAAGTGGACATCCAATCAGATTGTAAGATTAGGCCTTTTGTTAAATGCCTCAGTGTAAGGCTCCTACTTTAGCAAAAAAACCTATTTGAACCTCTCCTATTTGGAAATGATTTAATTGGCAGCACACCCACCCTTCCCTTTTACTTCTACTTCATAATTCTGATTACTTCAAGCTCAGCAGGAGTCAAAACTAGGTGCAAATAAAAGCTAAATGCTAACGGATTTTTAACAAAGAGGGAGGGAGGGAGGAAGGGAGGGAGGAAGGGAGGGAGGGAGGAAAGAAGGAAGGACTCACTCAGTCATTTTTATATCCAAAAAAATCTAGCTTTAAAGAAAAACGGAGTTTCCTTGTCCCTACCAGTCAGTGCCAGGGCTGAGCTGTCTTCTGCAAGGAGGCACGTGTTCCTATCCCCGTGCTCGGCACAACATAACTATACAGGTAAATGCAAAAAAAATAAAATTTTTAAAAAGTATGTACTATTAAATCTTAAAACTTGGTCATTTAACCACATACTAGTCAAAATTAGAAAAGTTAAGTTCGTCCTCCCAAGGTGAAGTCGCCCACAGGACGCCCACACTGTGGAGGGAGGTGCGCGGGGCGTTGGGCAGCCTCCCTAGGAGGGAGCGGCGATGCCAACTGACCACGCTGAGGGAGGAGGGAGGGCCGTGCCACTCGCACTACACGGCCGGGGGGGCCGTTACCCTCACACTGGGCCCCCAGACTTTGCAACAACGTCTCGGGTTTGTGCAGAGTTTTAAGGAGCACTTCCACATGCATAAAGTATTTCACCTTCATCTGGACCAAAAGGGGGGGGCAGGGCGGCGCTGCGGACAGAGCGCTCCACAGAAGCCAGGCGGCCACGTCAGGGATGGGGAGCCGGCGTCCTGCCCGCTCCTGCAACTCCGGTCCCCTGGGGGCGGTGCCGAGGTCCACACATTCCGCTCTGATGACCTTTGATTAACGTGCAGCTTGATGACTTTTCACCCATTACCTGAGTCAGAACAACTGAAAACTGAGGGAAATTCCAATTTTCAAAGGGTCTACAGGAACAGTGAGGACACGGAACTGACTTATATAAAATCACCTTTGCCCGAGCGCCCCCCTGAAAGCGGGCATCCCGCTACGGCAGATCATCAGGAGTTCCCAGTCCGAGCCGCCCGCAGGCCTGGGATCTGCCCGTCACCCTCGCCCGGCGAAGGCGCGTCCCTCGGTGCCAGCCTGGCTGTCCCTGCGTCACGCGCCTGGGAAGCTGCGTGCGCTTTTCCCCGGGCCTCTCCTTCGATGCGCCCGTCACCTCACTCACGCGTCATCCCACAGGCCTCGCCCCCCAGTGACCTACGGTCACAAGCCGCCTAACCGGATTCCAGTCACCCGCGGACAGCACGTGAGCAACGGTCCCGCAAGATTGCAACAGCGCTGGAAAACTCCTGTCACCTCCTGACATCATCCCGTCGTCAGTCCCGACGCCCCCCCGTGTCCCGTCTGCGGCGACGCTGGGGTGAGCACACCTGCGGCGCCCCAGGCCCACAGAAGCTCAGCACATGCACCTGCGGCAGCAGCTGTGCCCCCCAGGCCTGCGTGCGCCCCCTCCGCGGTGTTCGCACAAGGACATCGCCCGACGACTCGTTTCCCAGAACGTCCCCGTCGTCACGTGATGCACGGCTGTGTTCCGACAGGAACACGTCATGCACACAGTGCACTGTTCCACATCACACACACACACGCATTCATTACATAAACCTGCTGCGATTCTCCTAACATTTTCTAAGTAGCAAGGATGCGTTACTTGAACCCTCACAAGATGCAGTGATCGATATTCTAAGAACTAAAGGCAGCGATGAGCACGTCTGTGACGGGGGTGGCCGTGCTCCGGCCCACGTCATCGACCTCCGTACACTCGTCTCTCGTCCGCACGAAGCGCAGCGGCCTCCGTCCGAGTGGGTTCGGCCGCACCTCAAGAATTAAGGTGTCCTGCCAAAGGAGCCGCAGGACGTCGCCCCAGGCCGAGCTCACATTTACTGACGTGTCTCTTCACGTCTGTCTTACGCTTCGCGAAGGGGTTTAAGACTGAGATGCTAAAAAAGGAAGGAAAAACCATAAAAACATGAAAATCAATGATGCAAACTCTAGAGAGAAAAGCCAAAAGCTCCTTCTGTGTGAAAACCCTGCCCTTACAACCTCCCCCCGAAGGTGACTGACAGGAGCAGAGGGCCCTGCCCCGCACTCAGTGGGTCACGAGGGCAAAGAGCCGGCGAGCCACAGGGCTTGAGATGCTGTCCACGGTCCCCAACCGGGAACTATGGACTTGCAGTGGCTTTCTAAAGATCCAAAGGGAGAAATTTCTGTTCGCCGAAAATAATAATATATTCCTCTAACACAAGGAGCGCTCCACAAAGCAGGGACCCCTGCCAGTTCTCGTAAATAAAATTTCATTGAAGCACAACCAAAAAGCTCACTCTTATAGGCACGGTCTGAGTTTTCCCTCCACAAGGCACTTAAACTGTTGCCAAAGAAACCACGGCAAGGCCCACAAAGTCTAAAATATGTACTATCGAGCCCTTTGCAGAAAAATCTGTCCCTGTTCAAAGACAATAGCTTCATACAGATGTTTTTATAAAATGTGCTAATTTCAGCATTTATTTTAAAACAGTCTATGTCGTCTTATGTGGTCACCACGTTGACTGATAATAGTATTGATTAATAACTTAATCAATTACTTTATACTATTCCAATTCAGAAAAATACAATGATAAAAGTACTTTTTTACTGTGGTGATGGCCAGAGGGAAGGGGGGCTGGGAGCAGGGTGGAGAGAGATGAAGGGGGGAGGATGGGGCATCTGTAACAGTGTCAACAGTAAAAATAAAGAAAATTCTTAATTTAAAAAAGAATATTCATTAGTGCCTAATATATATATATGTATATTTTACTAAACTAAAATCCATCCGTGCCGAGTGTACCAGTAAAGCCACCTTCCCTGGGGGGTTTAAAAGCAGAAGACTAGAACCCCAGAACGGCGGAGACTCTCGGGAACGTGCGTGCTCTCTGGATAGAATGTTCTGGATTACTCAACATTCTCTTTAACGTGAGATAACCAGAAAACCCTTTCTGTTTCCAAGATTTCTGCTAAAATCCATTTCACAGTGTGTCCTGTCCAGGTTCCCGCCTTTCCACACAGCCCACAACACATGCGCTGGCCTCTCCGTGACAAGAAAACGCCTCTGGATACGCACAATTCCACCTTGAAATAAAATGTGGATGCAGAACGAGCCCTGCTGTTTGGGTTTAGGCCGATCTCAAGGAAAATCTCAGGACTTAAGAAATTAATTCTCTTTAAGAAGTCCTGTGCCTCAGACGCTCCGAGTGGAAGAGTCAGCAAGTGCTGTCTAGGCCGAGGGTCGTCAGCGGCCAGGCCTCCAGTGCCCGGCGGCACGTCCACCCAGCCCACTCCTGCCTCTGGCCCTGCCTGCTCCCAGCAGGTGACACTCGCCTGACGCGCGTCCCGCTCAGGTGCGCCCTGCGCCCCCCGCTTTCTCGAGAGCCCGCGAGGGCCCACAGCAGGAAGGCGGTGGAAAAGCGGAGCCAGTGGGGAAAGGACCAGGTGGGCGAATGTGCTGCCCTGGCCCTGCTGGGGGCCAGGTCCTCCGGGGGCAGGTCCTCTGGGGGCAGGTCCTCTGGGGGCAGGCCCTCCGGGGGCCAGGTCCTCCGGGGGGCAGGTCCTCCGGGGGCAGGTCCTCTGGGGGCAGGTCCTCCGGGGGCCAGGTCCTCCGGGGGCAGGTCCTCTGGGGGCAGGTCCTCCGGGGGCCAGGTCCTCCGGGGGCAGGTCCTCTGGGGGCAGGTCCTCTGGGGGCAGGTCCTCCGGGGGCCAGGTCCTCTGGGGGGCAGGTCCTCCGGAGGCCAGGTCCTCTGGGGGGCAGGTCCTCTGGGGGCAGGTCCTGCTGGAATCAAGCCCCACTGCCCACACTGCAAAGTCAACAACCCGCCCTCCACTGGCTGTAACTGCTGCCCACGAGCCTCACCTCACTGCCTGACTCCGCTCTGTTGGAATCTGCTTCCCAGGAAACCACCTGTCCTCGTACCAGGCTCTCCTCCAGGGAAACCCAAACTGAGAGCCTAGGGTTTGTGGAAAGCTTTCTTCAAGGGACACCGAGGAATCAGGAGAACACTGGAGCTGGAGGGCTGATCTAGGCTCGTTTCTCAGAAATGCAGCCACACTCAGATCTGGCAAAACCTACTCAAGTGGTGGGTGAGGTCTCCCCAACAGCCCGCTGACTTCAGCCGCTCACAGCTACTGAACACCACCGCACAGCTTCTCAGCCTCCCGCTGGAGGACACGTCCCTGTCCACGCCAGGAAGCAAGACTGAGGGGGGCAGAAGCAGCCAGCAAGCCAAGCGGCAGGTCAGATCCTAAAATAGGAGCCTGCGGAGTCTTCCCAGGAAACGGGCCAGACTGGGACAGGACAGGGACCCGGTGGCACCAGGACGGGAGGTGGCCAGCCTCGCTGTGTCTGCCCCACACAGCTGGGACCTCGAAGACATTCTCCACGGACCTCTCATGAGGTCATCACGGTTTCCTTTAAAAATCAGAAGCTCGCCCGGCCGGCGTGGCTCAGGGGTTGAGCATCAAACTATGAACCAGGAGGTCGCGGTTCAATCCCCATACTGAGCACATCCCTGGGTTGCGGGCTCGATCCCCAGCAGGGGCGTGCAGGAGGCAGCCGATCAACGACTCTCATCATTGATGTTTCTATCTCTCTCTCTCTCTCTCTCTCTCTCTCTCCTTTCCTCTCCCTGAAATCAATAAAGACATATTTAAAAAAACCAAAAGCTGTACATTAAGGATTTTTTGAAAACTGCTCTGCATTTTTTCTCCTTTCATATTAAAAAATAAGCTGAGCCTCTTATACTTAATATAAAAGCAAAACAAAAATACCACAGAAGTAAAATTTTTACAACTCGAGAAAATCCTGAAATTCTGTGACTTAAAACAGATGTGCTAATTCTAGTTCGAAGGAAAAGTATTAAGGGGAAATGAACATTTACACCCACTCTACAGATAAGGAAATTGGAATTCTCAGAAATTTGGCAGAGCTGATACCTGAGCGCAAATTTCACAGCAAAATTCATGCTTCCAGTGCACCCCTCAGCTTCTCGGGAATCTTTCCGTCAATGCACACTTAGGGAGAGAGCCCTGCTGGACACTGTTCACTGGCTGAGATATAAACTTAGCCAACCCCATGCTTACAACGTCAAGGAAAGACAGACGGACAGGCGATCGCTTCTGGCCTCCTCACATACTCTGCACCCAGGGGCGTCCTAGGAAGGGCAGAGGGAGGGGAAGAGCCGCGCAGTGGGCGCCCTCTGGAATTCCGTCTAATGCTGAGGAGCTTCGCCTCCTGAAAGGCAGAGGCCAGCTCCGTAACTTAAAAATACATACAGCCCTGGTTGGTTTTGCTCAGTGGTTAGAGCACTGGCCTGCGGACTGAAGGGTCCCGGGTTCGATTCCGGCCAAAGGCACGTATACCTCAGTTGCAGGCTCGATCCCCTAGATCCCCGGCCCGCGTCAGGGTGCGAGCAGGAACCAGCCAATCGATGTGTCTCTCTCACATCGATGTTTCTCTCTCTTTCCCCCCCACCCCCACCCCCACCCCTTCCACTCTCTCTAAAAAAGCAACGGAAAAAATATCCTCGGATAAAGATTAAAAAATAATAATAAAAATAAATAAAAATACATACATGTCCACTACATAGTATTAGATGACTCCAAAAATCATAACAGATAAAAGCATAATTCCTCAAACTACCTGTAGAGTTTTACATTAAAGTGATATGACACTGATAGTTTTCTTTCTGATAAATGCAAACCAGACGTAGAATGTATTTTAACGGGGTTTAAAATGTAACCTCGGAATTGACCTTTACAGAGAACTGCTGATGGGCACATTCTCTCCTTTCTTCTAGTTAAATTAAATTACAAATAAAAAAAAGTAATACACATCTGGAACTGAGGCCACTCCTGCAGATAATTAAGAAACAGGCCAACCATCTACAAAATTCTAAAGTAGATAAACAACCCATTACAAAGGGGAAAAATTACACCCAGAAACCAAATCCAAGTGACAGTGTCCCCTGGAAGCCCCAGTGGGAAGGTGCCTGTCTGCCGGGTGGGGGAGGGGGGTGCGCAATCCAGAGGCACAGAGACCAGCGGCCAAAGCTGCCGGGGCTGCAGAGGCTCCCGCCGTGGGGAGGGGGCCCTCAGCCGCTCAACAAACAGGTTCCCCCCGCTCAGCGATGCTCAACCCGTGGGCCACAGGAATGTTTAAAACATGCTCTACCTGTTCAGTCAGGGCACTGACCTCCTTTCCTTAGATCGTCAAATCAAAACATGACCACAGCCAACGCAGCAATAGCCGTCCGGTGCGACTGCGTCAACATTATACCTATTTTTTGTCAGATTGGCAAAAAATATTTCTTTGGTGTGCCACAGGATTTCAGTATTTTATGTGCCGTGAGAGGAAAAAGGTGGAAAATCGCTGCCCGAAATGGAAGAACTCTGCTGACAGCCACTTTTTCTTCAGTCTTTCTCTTTTCAAAAATTCTCCCCTTTTGTTTTCAACACAGTTTCCTTTCATTTCTTGCCAAAAAGAGGGACTGTTGTGAAACCCCAGCATTTCCTGGTATCAGCCTGTCCAGAACCTGGGCTCCCGGTACCTGCGGGGACACACACACCTTTCCCAGGAGGACACCTGAGGCCGCCCTGTGGCATTCCCACTACCACCGGCCACCTCCCGCCACGTGGGCCCCACAGGGCCTGCAGCCGCCCCTCCGTAAGGACCGTTTCGCAGGGCGCCTGGGTGTCCAGGACACAGCGACACAGGCGGCCTGGCCTGTGCCCTGTTCAGGGCACTGCTGTCAACACTGACACATGGCAACTCGTTCCACCTTCCCCGCGGCTCCCTCTCCAAGCCCATGTCCCCGCGCGTCTCACAGGGGCCCAGGCGCAACAAAGAGGGACCGAGGCCCCTTTCTCAGCACCTCAGGTCCTCTGTTTTCTGACCAAGAAGTCACCAGGCCTGAAACGCTAGGAAGTACGGACAAGGGACAGCCAGGGATCAACAAAGGGGAAAGGAACAGAGTAAACGGTTTGCATCTCTTCACACTCACACTCACACACATTCACACCCACAGTCACATACACACACTCACACTCACACCCACACACTCACACTCACACACACTCACACACCCTCACATACACTCACACACTCACGTTCACACACTCACACTCACATTCACACTCACATTCACACCCACACTCACACTCACACACACTCACACACCCTCACACACACTCACACACCCTCACACACACTCACACACCCACTCACGTTCACACACACTCACACACTCACACACCCTCACATACACACACTCACACTCACATACACTCACACACACTCACACACCCTCACATACACTCACACACAGTCTCCAAGGCAGATGACTGTCTAACAGTGGCATCTGTGCAAAGCTGGGGTCACCCCAGAGCCCCAGGCTGAATGCCTCCGTCTCCGCAGTAGGAGGTGCTTCCCACTGCAACCCAGAGACGAGACGCCATCGTAACGCTGACTCTCAAAAGCCTGCCCAGGACACACTGAAAACTGCACCGACACGAAACAAAAAGAATCCAAAACTCCCGCAGAGGACAAAGGGACAGACCGCCTCTCGACGGCCCGCCTGATGAAAAGGACAGTTACGGCCACAGACGCTGCGAAGCCCCACAGCGGCGTGGTCGCCTGCGAGGCGACGCTCTTGCTAAAAGAGCACTGGCACGAGGAACGGCCTCGCACATCAGCACGTTCCCAGGGGCCTAGGAGGCCGCCAACGGCACCTGCTGCTCCACGGAGTGAAAGGACCGCGGGCCCACGCTCCCGGCCCCGTCGCACGGCCCCCTCAGAAAGCCTGAGCAGGAGTCGCCAGGGCCTCCCGGAACCCAGGCTGCCACGAGGAAACAGCCTCGGGGACAGGCCGAGTCCACGCTCGCGACAGCGTCCTCGCCCGGCCTCGCGTGCGCGTGGCCCGCCTGCCCCGTGAGGCCCGGGAGCAGGGACGCAGGGTCGGACGTGCCTGCCGGGGCCTGGGGGCCGACGTGGAAGGCTAGGACAGGGTTTTCACGAAATCCAGTAACTGGGAAGGAAGCGGCAGCTAAAATAAAACCAATGGGTGGACTGGGAGGAAATAATAAGTGATAAGACAAAGAAAAATGTCAACATTATAAACAGAACACAGGAAAATAACCAGGGTTGATGTCCACACGGAGGGAAAAGGAAAGGAACCCACTTAGCCGCTGAGAGAAACACTGTGTCAACGTCAGGCCCAAAATAAAACCAGCGACGAGATCAAACATGAGGATCTGAAGAATCGGGTCCACCGCAAAGGCACAGCCAAGGAAGGGGCCGTCCCGGCTCACGGACGGCCTGGTCTCGAGGGGCCCGCGTCCCTCACCCGGTCTGCCCAGCAGGACGCCCACAGCGGCTGGGCCAGCGCCGGCCGGGGACGAATGAGCGCAGCAGCTCACACTGTCCCCGCTCCGGGTGGACGCCCCCATCGCCGTGACATTAGAACAGATTATCAAGAACGGCGTGGCCCGTGCGTGGTCTTAGGTGGCAAGACCACTTGAGGCTGCACTGCCACTCACTCGAGAAGCACGAGAATGTAAAGCCCACGTTTTCACAGGGAAGACACTCCGTTTCCTGCCAAAATGCAGTGATTTCCAGCCGACGAAGCCGGCTGGGCAGCTCTCCAGCAGTTTAAACAATCGCTCACACCTCCAGCGTGAAGCCACAGACCGTCAGCGTCAGAAATTACATTAAAGGAGACGTTTTCTCTTTCCATTTCTAGATCTGTGCGTGACGTAGAAAGGGGTTGGTAAGTATGAGGGGTATTGATGCGTGTCGGGTGGGGTTTTTCTGTAATATTCATGGTTTGACATTTGGGGCTGTTGTGTAGGAGCAGTAAGTGGGAGGCCAGAGGAAGCCAGAAACCAAGTGAACAAACTCCAGGGGCTGGAAAGTCAACTATGATCTCAATAGGCAGACGGTAAAAAACTCGGCAAGAAAGGTCGCATCAGCCACACGGCAGAGCAGCCGGTGACTAGCTCAGTGGCATCTCAGCAAATTCTTGTTTTTAAATCTAATTTTTGAATAGGTAATAAATTACATTATTCAAAAATCCCCAAATGTAGAAAGGTGTGCACTGAAGTCTCTCAACACTTGTCCCCCAGCCCTCCAACCCCCCCGGCTCCGTGGCTTCCGTGGCTACCCCACTGCCAGGTAAGTGCTCAGCGTGTCCGTGGTTTCTGCCCAGCTTCTTTAGGCCACGACAGGCAGACACAAGTACATACTTTCATGGCTCATTTCTGACACAAACGTGTGTGGTGTGCACTGCTTTATACTCTTTCACACGGGAATGTTTCTGGAGTAGCTTCAGTACGTTAGTTTCACAGCCGTGAACTTCCTTGGCCAGATCCCTGTGCACAGACCTCAGCGCAGCTCCCGGGGCTCTCTCCCAGCCAATGCCGCACAGGGGGTCCCAAAAAATGTACAGACGCTTTGAACGACTACAGTCAGTGTTTAGGAACATACAGTCCTTTCCGACATTTAAGAGAATCTACAGAAACAAATTTTTTGCCAACGCCTGTTTTCAAAGGGATGACCTTTCTGCTCCAGGCCCTGCCGATGACCCGAAGCAATGGAACCGCCAACATCAGGAGCCATCTCGTCGGTGTCCGTGCCCTCAATGCGTCACCTGCTGTCGGTTTTGCACCGTAAACTTTATCTTTTCTGTGTCCCCGCTTTGAAAGGTCTAGCGGCCCTTTAGGATACATTTTCCTTGCTCAAAGCCTAGTCTGGCTTCACCCACTATTTCAAATCAGTGAAACCTGCAGAGGAGTGAAACCCGAGTTATCAGCTGTTAAAGCGTGAGTCCATTTCGGGGGGACGCCCCATATGTTAATACCTCGTTAAGTCGCTCTGCCTCTGTGTGAGAAGATCTAAGGACAAAGCCCCAGAAGTGGAATTGCTGCACCGACGGGGACCTGCATTGTTAGATCGGCCGACACGGCCGGACCTCCGGAACGGACCCGAGGACCTGCCTCCTCTCAGAACTGCCAGCAGAGCATGTAGCTCAGTTACTCCTGCAAGCAGCGGGTGACAGTGGTGCCCGGGTACGTTAAATTGCATTTCTCTCATCACGCAGGAGGCTGGGCTCTTTTCTTTCTTTCTTCGCAGCCCTGAGCACTGTGTGTCCACACCCTTACACTACTTTTTACCGGGTCACTCTGGTCGTCACCGCTCCCGGCGCCCCCCTCGCGGGAGCTTAGCGCTGGGCTGGGACCTGAGCGTCCCGTTTCCTTTTCTAGGGCAGACTTTCAAGAACTCCCCTCAGTCTACGCAGCCCCGGCTTCAAAGTCACGGCAGGAAGTGGACGAGGGGGCAGGGGCGGGGCCACCGCGCAGCTTGTCACAGGGGCCGTGGCTCTTGGCTCCTGGTACTTAGGACCATAAAAGGCTGGGGTTTAACATGATGATTAACATCAATCTTTTCTTTGATTACCTCCGGACTCTGAGTTACATGTAAAGCCCCTTCCCACTCCAAGGCTACAAAGGGATTTCCTCACATTTTCAGGGCTTCTTTCTATATACAGTTGACCCTTAAACAGCCCGGGTTTGAACTGCGTGGGCCCACTTACATGCGGGTTTTTAGAAATAAATACACAGTCGGCCCACCCTCCCTATCCCTGGGTTTTGCATCTGCAAATTCAACCAACCGCGAATCCAAAACCACACTGCCCATCGCAGTTGGGAACCCGAGGACGCGGGGCCGGCTGTAGGCTCAGCTCCTCCCTTTATACAGGGGCTTCAGCACCCACAGGCTCGGGTGTCCGAGGGGCTCCTGGAACCCATCCCACGGATACCGAGGGGTGAAGAGATGACTGTAGTTAAGTTCTGGGGGAGTCAAAAGTTGGACACGGATTTTCAACTGCATGGGGATCAGTCCCCCTAACCCCCATGCCGTTCAGAGTCAAACGTATATATAAACACTGGATTCATTTGGAATTTACCCGGGATTTGTAGTTAAAGTAGGACCTAATTTTACTTTTTTCTAGGTGACTACACAGGTGTCCCCAAACATGTCTCCTGTGCTCTGCCTTCACTCCCCCTACGTGAGACGGCCCTATGCACACACCGAGCTCTTAGGTGTCTGCTCTAAGGCTCCTCTATTCCGTGCATCCGTCTGCCTGTCTACTCACGTGCCAGTGCCACGTGGTTTTTTAAATTGTTGAGGTTTTACAGCTAGGTCTTCAATGTGCCTCAAAACAGTTAGAGGATCTATTTAATCACGAGACACAACCAGCATTATTCTAAAAGGGCATGATGGCGATGAGATGAGAAAGCTGTTGGGAGTGGGCTTCTGATTTCGGGACAGAAAGGAGGTGTGAAGATGCACGAAGCCCCGACAGCAAGGACAGGGCGGGAACGTGAGGCCTGCTTTGGAAGCCGCTGGGGCTGTAACACAGAAACGCCTAAGGACGTCCCGGGCAAGGAAGGGCGCCCGGGCGGCGCAGGCAGCTCTGCAGGGCCCGCCCACAGCTCTGCAGGTTCCTTCTCGTCCTCGCTCCGGCACAGCGACCAGCTCCTCACGCAAAACTGCTCTTACACGGTACCTGCCGACTTCAAAAAGTCCGAAAAGGCTTGTGTTTTTATAAATAACTCATCACCTCCAAACACATGACGTTGCTTCCAGCCTCCGATCGCATCGCTCTCCCCTCTGGTGCAGGAAACGTTGTCGTCCAGGTGAAAAGCGTTTCGTTGGTGCCTCAGGAGGTAAAACCAAGGCGCCCAAACGCCCTGAGCACTCACCTCCTGCCCTCCCGTCGCCCGGCTCAGGCGCAGCAACGTGTTGTGTCCCTGAGACTCAGAGGCCCTGGTCACTGGCCCGAACAGCGTATTTGGATCCCACGACAAGTAAAGAGTGACGTGAAGCTGCAGGCTCTGCCGCCAGGATTCAGCGGGCGCTCGTTACCTCATTACCTCCTTCCTTTCCGGAGAATTCGTGGTTTCAAAGGGCACTATCACACTCTCCCAGCCAAACGCCTTCCCTCACTCACTCACTACAGGTATTGTGCTCAGCAGCGCTGGGCGCCAAGGTCAAGACAGTGAACTAAAGGGACTCGCCGCACGCTAGCGGGACACCCACAAACGAGCAGCGCCGGGCACTGGGGAGGCTCAGGGGAGGGCACCCCCAGCAAGCAGAAGGCGGGGCCTCAGGGGGCCCTCGGCTGGCAACTGGGAGGCAAGGCTCCCGGGCAGGAGTGGAGGGGACACGCGGCAGGACCCGAGGGGGCTGCGTGGACAGTTACACCAGCAGTTTGAGGAGCTGAGACTGTCCCATGGGCGGCGGGTGCCACGAGCGGTGCTCTGTCCCCCGCCCACGCGCTCCTCTACCACTGTCACCGTCAACAGCACGGTGGGTCTTGTCTCTGTCCCTCATCAGCCGGTGGCCCCCTGAAGGCAGGGACAGGTGTGTCTGGACACGCCGCTGGCCGGTAATTACGTCAGCAACCAACGCAGAGCAACGCAGAGCAACGCAGGGTGGCTTGTGACATCCCCTCGGAAGGAACGCGGCGCTCTCGCCCCTCCCGCCGGCCCCACACAAACGCCGACCTCTGTGAGGAAGACCGGCCCCTCCCCGACCCCAGCGGCTCCCCTTCCACTTCTCCGCGGGAGCCCTGGCCCCGGCTCTTCACCCGCTGGCCCTTCTGAGTCCCCACCGCAGGCTCCCACCCGGGGCTCCGCCAGGACCTCCTGGGGACTCGCTCCCTGCGCTCCCCACACCAGCTGTTCCTGCGGCAGTGCTGGGGTGCCTGAGGGCTCGGAGTCTCACTCCCTGGTCCCTGCACTTCGTGCAGAGAGTCCTGCGCTTACGCTGGGCCAGCTGCCCCGGCGGGCCCGCTGCACAGCACGGATACGCTGTCTCCTGAAACCACAGTCACAGCCCCCTGCCCCCAGGAGTCTGGGCCGCCATCGCTCACCGCACCGCCCACCCATCCATCCTGCCAGGCCTCCGTGGCTCACTCCCGCTCCCCGGCCTCGACTCCGGCCCCCTCGGCCGGCCCCCGGTTCCACTCACTCTCAGGCGGCCACGGCGGCCACCCAGACAGGATCCTGCGGGAACACCCCGGGTGTCTTACCTCCCCGTCCACCTGAACCCAGGTCCCCACAGTTCCCGAGGAAACGGCTCCGTGTCCACTCCCCTCTCCCCCTCCTGTCTCCTCCAGGGTTTCCTCCCCCCTTCTTGCTGTTTCTCCAAACTCCTGTCCCAGAACACACACACACCCTCGAGGTAACGCAACCGGGAGAAAAGCCCGCTCTTATCTCGCGGTGGCTGTGCGCCTGTCCCTCTGGTTCACTGAGTGAAACGGCCACGAAGCCTCTCCACGGCCCCGACCCACTAAAAGCAGGTTTCCGTCTCAGCCTCCGCGCTCAGCATCCCGGGACAGCGGCCACGCGGGGCATCCTGGCCGGTCACTCACTTGAGCTCGGGGGCACCTGGCTCCCTCCGTCCTCAGGTTCCTCCGAGCGCGATGACAGGCGCAGTCCCATCCCCTTCCTCTGGCCAGGCCACTCCGAGTGGTCCGCGGTCCTTTCCTCTCCTGTCACATCTGCCCTCTGCCCTCTCCTCACTCCCACTGTTCCCTGCAGGCCCCACCACCACCTGCAGAGCTGGGACACCCTCTCACACCACCGCTGTTGAGAAAGCGACTCCATCTACACCCCCAAATCCCAAGGTCCCGTGACGCCTACTTGCTCTCGATGGGGGTACACAACCCCATGGTTTTAATGCCGCGGTTACAGCCTTTATTCTGCCGTCTCGATCCATCAACCCTCTGATATTCAGACTGTATTCACCCAGCTGCCTTCCCGTGTCCGCTAAGCTCCACAGAGGGCACCCCAACTTCCCGGTCCAAGCAGAACGCCGCTCCTGGGGGGCCCGGCCACAGCCCCCTCCCGCTGAAAACCTGGGCACGGCCTTGATTCCTGTCCCGGCCGTCACTCCACAAACCGACCCACCTGCCGCTGATACACCTGCCTCCAAGCACCTCCTGAAGGCACGTTCACTTCTGTCACCGCCACCCTGACCCAAGTCACCTTTGCCTCTTACCCCGACTGCTGCGGTGGCCGCCAGGTGCTGTGTCCCAGATCCACTCCCCAAACCACAGCCAGAATGAGCTCCTGAGATTACCAGTCACTTATCACCCACCTGTGGAACACCCGCCAGCAGCTTCCCCTGGCTCGTGCAGGAAAACGCAATTGTCCTCTGACTTACGAAGCCCTGACCCGGCCGTGTGCACCCGCGGCTTCATCCCACACCCGTCCCGGTCAGCTCCCAGGCCCGAGCAACGCACCCTTCCCTCTGATCCCCCACCTGCGTCTCCGTTTGTCAGCGGTGCCCTTTTCCTGACGTCCGCTCGGCTGGCTGCCCTTGGTCATTCAGAGCCCAGCGTAACCGCCCTCCCCAGAGAGGCCTGCACAGTGCACCCCGACTAAAGGAGCCACACAGACAACTCTCAGTCTCGGCTCACCGCATGGCCTGTGGCATTCGATATTTCCATATTTGCAGTTTGGGGTTGGTGTGCATTTGGTTAGTGTTTACACCATAGGTGTGGGCATCGTACAGACAGAAATCCTGGTACCAACAACTGAGCTCGCCACACAGTAGGTGCTCAGTTCTGACACTTCGTGTTCTGATACTGCTGATCTCTGGACACAGAACCACCACACACACACACACACACACACACACACACACACCTTTCAACCCAGAAACTGACCAGCTATCTGTCCTGCACCTTCCTTATCCAGCCACCCAGACCCATCAGGATCACCCCCGCCTCTCCCTTTCTCCTGCACATCCACCACTTCTCACCTGGTGGGCTACTCCACACACATACCAGCCTCCGCCTCCAGCACCACGGAAGCCCGGCTCCACGGCAGAACGTGGTCTGCCTGCCTTTCTATCTTACCTGTCCGGGTCCTCCAAGGGTTCGCGGCACAGGATAACTGTAAGATCCTCAGCCTTAGCCTCAGAGCATCTTCCCTTGGTCCCACCACCCACCCTCCCCAAGCCTCTCCAGGCTGCTACCTGACGGCAGCCTCTGGACCTGCCCTCGCTGGTCTGGCCGGGAGGCTTCCCCAGGCGTCGCCCCCTCCAAGGCCCACTGGCTGGAAGAACCAGGGCAGTGATGCGTCTAAGCTCTGCCTGTGTCTCCGGAGAGAACCGGGGGTTCCCCGGGGACGAGCCCCGGCTCCCAGCGCGGAGGCACAGTGTCCAGTGCGTGGCCTTCCGTCTCCAAGTTCCGCGAAGACAAGCACCAGGTTGTTGATTGTTTCTTTTCATCTGTGAGTTTCCAACACAAATATCTGCTCACCTTCCATGTGTCAGCCGGTGCTGCAGGCTCAGGGCCCCACCCGACAGAGACGAGCCCAGCCGCAGGCCCTCCGCAGCCTGCCTTGCGCACGAGGGGGCAGGCAGGAGGCAAGCAGGTCAGCGAGTGAGCCAGATTCCAGAGCGGTCAGTGCTGCAATCAGACCAGACGGTGGGCGTCTCCCGTTTCCACCAAGACCCACGCCCTCGGCGATCACTGCGCCATCCCTTAGCCCACTTAACTTTTTTGTTAATCTTCACCTGAGCGTATTTTTTCCACTGACTTTTTAATTTTTTTAAGAGAGAGTAGAAGGAGAGAGAGAGAAAATATATCGGTATGAGAGAAATACATGGACTGGTTGCCTCCTGCACGTGCCCCAACCGGGGGGAGGCATCAAACCTGCAGCCCAGGTACGTGCCCCTGACCCAGAATCACGGGGGACGCGCTGACCACTGAGCAGCACCAGCGAGGGCCCCTTAACCCACCTCCAGGAGCTCCATTCACGTTTTGAAAGGAAATTAAAATGCTTTGAATTACAACTAAGAGAGTTTTCCTTTTAAGGGAGAAATATTCCTCCATACGAATTGCTTTTTTCTTTCCTTATCACACTTATGAGTTGTTTTTAAACAAACAAACATTAACAAGGTATTAATTGGAGATCGGCCATGTTCGTTCGGCTGCTGCATGGTAAACACAACCGTCACCTTCGTTTCATGACCCAGTAGGATGCATTTTTTTCCTGTGATGAGAACTTTTAAGACCTAGTCTCTTAGCAACTTCCAAATATGCAGTCCAGGGTTGTGAACTGTGGTCCCCACGCTGTGCGTTACCCCCCCAGGACTCATCCGTTTTACGGCACTGCATATTTTCCCCTTATGGGGTAGTAAAGGTTTTATGTGTAAAATCATCTAAGGTGAATATATCAGGTTGAGATGACAGGAGACATCATCTTGTACCGTTTCCACCGTTTCTCACTCAAACTTTCATGGGTTTTCTTTGTTCTTACAGGGTTGTTGTTGTTGTTTTTTAATTAAAAGAGAAATGTCATGAAATGTAAATTAATGAACCTAAATAGTTCCACCCAGTTCAAAAAGCTTGCCCTCTGGATGCCAGTCCTTTCTGATGACTCGAGTCACTGACATCTCCACTGGCACCTGGCCTGGCTCTGCTGGTTACCTGGGCAGGTGTCCATATCTGCATCTCAGGTCCTCTGAGGAGACAGTCATCGTTATTTCCATCTCCCTCAAACAATGTGCACTGAATAGGTCCTCACAATTGCCTGCCAGCTGACTGTTAATGGACTTATACCCATTTCTGTTGCTGCGTTGCTGGCCTCACACCCTTCGCACCCCTCGCAGCCCTGGCAACCTCAGTCCCGCCAGGCCCATAAAAAGAAGTTATATGTGAAGTCTAGTGTAGCGTCTATGCATTAGTCACATTGGCTCTTAGAAGAGATCAATCATATGTATCTCAGATTGCTCAAGGGTTGGCCACACAGTATCTTAAGTCTCAAGGAGCAGAGCAAGAGTGATGTGCACTGAGCAAATTTCAAATCCACAAATCCTGGAAACATACACTTCCTATTTTGAATATTTGAGACACAGACAAAAAACCGTAGTCTGGAGAAGCAACTGCAGCCTGCATTCACAAACCCGTCCCATCTCACTTTCCTGCGCTCTCCCCCTCCCTGACCACCGGGACTCCTTTTCTACAGCATCGCCTCACCCAGAGCAGCCAGCCGCTCTCCACACACCCCGGAGAGGAGAGAGATGCAGACTGGCCAGAGGGAGAGCAACGCTCAGAGTCCTGAAGGCGGACTCTCACCTCAACGCTGCAGGTGCTTTTTGCACGGGTGCATGCCCCACGCCTCCCAGCACCGAGGGGGACAGGTAGGCTGGTTTTCCAGAAGGCTGGACACAGCTCCTGCGGGCCTCACTGCACTATTCCTTGGCCTTCCCTTACACCCCACGCCTTACAAAGGGGATGCTCGGCTGGCACCCTCCCTCCCGGGGGACTGGTGCTGTCCCTGTGCAGAGATCTTCTATTCTAATCAACAACTTTCTGAAGAGTTCAGAGGGCAGCACTTCACAGCAGATGGAGAACTGAGATGAAGTCAGACATGGTAAGGGTGGAGGGTGACCACTGACCCTGGGAGCACTGGGCACCAGTGCTGGACCCACTGGTAGGAGGCTCTCCTCCTGGTTGGTCACCTCCTCCGGGACAGAGACCTGGTTAGGGCAGCGCCTAGAACGCGTCAGGGGCTTCTAATGAGTTTGTTCCACCCATGACCAAGTGGACCAGGGAATCGGTGTGAACCAAATGCAGGGCCAAGTGGACAGGAGGGTAACGAGGGCGTTGTAGCTTCCACACAGGACATGCATTCTGACGGTGATTAAATAAGACAGACATTCCTTTAAACAGCCACTGACCACAGGGCCTCTGCACGACCACGTGCCTGTCAGACCAAGAGATCACGATGAAAGGGAAACGGTTCCGGAATCAACGCGAGACATTTAGGGCGCACCTGTACGCATTCCGGCATCCGCACGTTCTTAGAGTATCTAGGTTTGTGTGTGTTTTCTCCAAAAAGTCTCATTTTTACTGCCAAATACCTAAA
This sequence comes from Miniopterus schreibersii, assembly GCF_964146895.1. Taxonomy (NCBI): domain Eukaryota; kingdom Metazoa; phylum Chordata; class Mammalia; order Chiroptera; family Miniopteridae; genus Miniopterus; species Miniopterus schreibersii. Next base: position 89,419,808 of record NC_138107.1, read on the forward strand.
AAAGTCTGTCAAGCTTCAGAGACTCCAGCAATGCAGACAAACGCCGCCTGTCATGCAGCAACGGACAGGAACAAAGACCCCGAAGTGGAGAGGAAAGCGTCGCAGCAGAAACTGGCAGCTGTCCCCTGAGCACCCATCTGGCCACTGCTCACCTTCCCAGGGTGAGTCTAGTAACACGGGATTGCCCCTAGAAGTGCCTCTGTACTCGCTGCCTCAGCCACGTTCCAAGGAAGGTTTCCGTGGCTATGTTCCCACCCAAACACCAAGCCACCCTCTGCTGACTGGGTCCAGGGACAAAAGCAAACAGAACACCCCTCGAAGGTACCTCTCCCTGTCCATTACCTGGCCCTTCCAACGGCCCGTCTCCTCCAGGTCCTCTGTCCTTCCGAAGGCCCAGGCTGCTGGGGTTCCCTGGGACAACTTCACCCCACCTGCCCTGCCCCCCTTTCCTCTGCTCCACAACTCCCCTCGCCGCCTGCCCCAAACACACTCACAGGCGGCAGTGACAACCTGGGAACAGCAGTCCCGTGGTTTTAGGAAACAGGCTCCATCCAGATTCCTACACCCCGGTCTCCTCAGCACCAGCCTCTCCCCAAAGCTGCTGTCACAGGCAGGACGGGGCAGCTTCAGGCACCCCCACAGCTGACGACCCTAAAAAGTAGACGTCCACTTTTAAAGGGCTGGCACCTGTGGGAGGAAGGCCAGGTGTGCCGGGCGCCACCCTCCCAGCCTTCCACCCGCGGCCAGCTGGGCTGTCTCAGAGGCGCCGGTGCCGGCCCACACCTGAGGGCGGCGGCCAGCCCTGTCCAGACCACAGCATCCCTCCTCAGCCGCAGCATCTCCAAAAGCACCAACCCTGCAGTGGGGCGGGGGGCTGCAGATGCTGGGGCGCTGTGCCCATCAGACCAGGGGAGGCGCAGGATGGGGGGTCAGCTGCGAGGCCCGGGCCCATGCCCAGCAGACCAGGTCAAGCAGCCAGTAGGGGCAGAGACCGCGGGGCTGGAGCCGGCGAAGGAGGGTGCGAGAGGCCACCGGGGCCACGCCGTCCCCCAGAGCCCGGGCGGCAGGACCGCCGCGGTGAACGGGGGTGTGGGGGGACCGGGCGGCGATCCGGACATGCTCCCACGCCCCCGGCCGCGCCCCTAAGGCACCCGGACAAGTTCCAGCCGAGGAGGGGCCGGGTCCCCGGTGCCGGGAAGCCCGCAGATCAGGAAACCGAAACGGCAGCCGGCCCCGAGCAGCGGCCGCGAGAAGGCGCCGCGGAAACGCGGTTCCCCGCGAGGCGCAGACAAAGGCGCGGTGCGCACGCGGTGGACGGTGGCGCCCGAGCCGCGCCAGGGCCGCGCCCGACCCCACGGGCCCCAGTCGCCGGCGCCCCGCGCCCCGCCCCGCCCCCGGCCTCACCTCGCTCGCCCTCCATCCCCGACAAAGCCGGTCCCCGCCTCTGCGCGCGGGGCGCGTCTTCCCTCGACATCTCCCGCCTCTGCTTTCCAGCGAGCCTCGGCCTGAGGGTTCGGCTCGCCCCCCGCCCCCCCGCGACACGCCTTCTGCCCCCGGCCCCGCGCCTCTCAGCGTCCTGCCCGGCCGGGGCGGGGGGGCCGGGGGCCGGGGGCCGGGGGCCGGCTCGGCGGCGGCGCCTCTCCTCCCTGACGCCCATTGTCTCGCCGTCACCAACTCGAGCGCCAGCTACCCCCGTCCAGAAAGTGGAGTCCGCGTGGGGGTGCGTCCCCTGGGGGTGCAGCTGCTCCACCCGGCTCGTCCTCGCTCCGGAGCAGGGTCACGAGTGGGGGGGCCGGGGGCCGACACTGAACCCCGGGGACCACGAGCGCCTGCACCTCCGGGGGCGCGGGGCCCTGGCCGGCCCTCGCCCAGCCGGGGTCTCGGCGGCGGGAAGCAGCGCGTTCGCCCCGCCAGCCGGGGTCCCGGGCCAGGCGCGGAGCCGGGGTGAAGACGCGCCGGGCGCCGTGGCGGACGGCGGGTCCGTCCCCAACGCCCGAGCCCTCGGGTCGCCCTCGTCCCACGCGCGCGGAGCCCGGGTGACCCGCGCTGCGCCCCGCGGCCCCCAGCCCGCGCTGCCCGAGAAGCCCGCGCCCGCCCGCCCCGCGGGACCGGCACTTACTGGGGCTCAGGAAACACTCGGTCAGCCTTCGGAAGCAGCTCGCGCGGCTGGAAGGTCCATCGTCCATGTCGGCGCCGGAGAGCAGCGCGGCCGCGGCGAGCGCGAAGCCGGCGCCTCGGGGCCGCCGCGGGCTCTGTCCGCCGGGGCCGGGCCCGGGACGCTCCCCGCCGGCGCCCGGGAAGCCGGGGGAGCCCGCGCGGCGGGCGGGGCCGAGCGGGAGCCGGAGCGGCGGCGGCAGCGGGGGCCCGGCGCGCGCGGGGAGCAGCCAGCCCCGGAGCGCGGGGGGGACCAAGAGCCGCCGCCCGCCGCGGCCGCTGCTCACCGGAGCCGCCGGGGGCCCGCGGGCATCGCCGCCAGCCGCTGCGCCCTCCCTCGCTGGGCGCCGCGCGGGGACGGGAGCGGCAGACGAGGGGACCCGAGGAGGAGGGGGCAGCGGGGGCGGCGGCCAGAAGTGAAAGGAGGACGGGAAGGGGGAGGGGACAGGGCCGGGGGGGGCGGGCGCGGGGGGGGCCGGGGCCGGGACCCAGCCGCGCGCAGCCGGGGCGCCCAGGCCCCCCGCGGGGAGGGCGCGGCCTGCGCCGGAGGGGGCCGGGCGCGGGGGGGCGGCGCGCTCGGTCCCGCCGCCGCCGCGCTGCCCCGGGCCCCCCGCGCTCCCCCCGCCGGCCGCGCCGCGCGGGGGCTCCGGGCGGAGTTTGCCGGGGCCGGAGCCGAGCTGGTCGCGGGCCGCGGGCAGGGGGGCCTGGGGGCGGGGAGCGAGCGGCGGTGCGCTGGCCATGGCCCTCCTCCCGGCCGGCTGGGCGGGCTCCGCCCCGCAGGACCTGCCCTCCGTGGCCGGTTGGCCGAGCGTCCGTCCCGGCCTCTCTCGCGGCTTCCGCGCCCCTCGCGGCCCGGTCTTCACATCGTGATTCCACTTTGGGGGCGAGAGGACCCGCGTCGCGGCGGCGCCCACAATCCGCGTGTCCCCGGCGGGCGCGGGCTGCGCGCGCTCCGGAGGCTGAGCCGCGGCCCTGGCTCCAGAGCCGCGGGGAAGGCGCCGCAATGCCGCTGCCGGGGAGGCGGTGGCGGCGGCAGAAGACGCCCACGGGCGGAGCGAGCGCTTCCCACGCACCGCGCCGCGCAGGCTCCGGCACCTCCGCGCACAGCGCGCACCTGGGCCCGGCGGCCGCGCGGGGGGCGCCTGCGGCTGGGGGGCGGCTTCCCCTCCCCCCCCGCCGTGCCCGCTGTTCCCGACCCTAAACCCACAGCTGTGCGCTCGCCGCGCGTCCCCCGTGCCCGTCCCTCGTACGAGCCGGGGACCCTCCGGGAGGGGGGCCAGCACCGCCCGCTGAGCTGCGCCCTGAGGTCCCCGAGAGGAAATCCAACTCGGACGTTAGAACGGGGTTTAAATCAACGTGCAGAGCGTCCAATAAACCGGCTCAGACAGCCGGTCCACCCCGGCGCTGCCTCTCGGGCACCCACCGCAGAAGCAGCCCCGTGTGCACGGCCCCGTTTGCCCCGGGGGGTCAGAGAATGGGACGAACCAATGTGGGCTGACAAGAGAAAAGCTGAGATCCTGTCCCCAAGGCCCTGAGGCCCACCCTGCGAATCCCTCAGCAACCCCACCCCCTCCTTTCCCAGGGTTGCCTCCAGTCCGTAGCTAAAAGTGCCGCCCAAAGGGCGCTAAGTAGTAGCGGCCCGAGTTTGGAGGCTGCGACGCGAGAGCGCAGAGGCGCAGGTCTCCACGCGCCGGCCCGCAAGCGCGCTGCGGGGCCACCGCCGCTCGGGGGCTGGAGTGGGGCCGGGTGCCCGGACCCCCTGAACTAGGCCATCTTCTGAGGAATGGAGCGCGCGCCAAAGCCCAGCCCGGGCGAAGGGCGAGGCTGTGCCAGAGCCGAGGCGCTCGCCATGGAGGCAGGGCTGGGCCTGCGCTCCCCTCCGCGTTTCTCCTCGGACCAGGTCTCGGAGTTTTCACTGTGATGACTGCCCCAGGTTCGTCCCTGGTCCGTGGTTCCCCCTCCCATGCAAACGCCCACCGCGGACCGGAACCGGGCATATCTGTGTCCAGTCGCGCTGGGCAGGTGGGGCTTCCGGGGCGCAGCGAAGACCCAGGCGTTTCTGAGCGTCGGGGGTGAGGGGCGCCAGCCCCCCGCGCTCATGGACCGCAGTCCCTAAACTTAGGATGGAGAAAATACCCGATGCCCTCATCTTACTCGGGGGGGGGGGGGGGCGTTTTGCTTTGTGTTGGGGGGGGTCGCGCAGGAAAGAACGGGAACGACCGGCTGTACTCCGTGGGGTCTGCTGCGGCCTCCGGGCTGCCGCGCGTGGGCAGCGCACACCGGACGCTAGTAACTTCCCTGGAGGCAGCGGCTCCGCACCCGCTGCGCCCGGGCCCCTCGCGCCGTCTCGGCGGTGCCCACGGTGCCCACGGGGCTGCGGAGGGCGTTTCTCCTCCGCGTGTCCGCTGCTCCTTCCTCCACACGCCAAAAGTTTCTTCTTGCCGTTGACTGTTTCCTTAGCTGCCTTTCTGGAGTCATTCAAGTGCTTTTCAGCTACAAATAAACTTACAGTTAACTTGAGTAGGAGCCTCCGTAGCTGGGCGGGGAGAAAACATCTAATATTTGTCTTCGGAGTCTGATGAATCGGGATGCCAATCGTATAATCGTCACGAAACCTTTTCTGGAATCAAACTTATGTTTTCCGTCCTCGCATCCCCCCAGCGCCCGAGGGAAGGCACAGGCTTCCTGGACACGCGAGAAAGAAAAACCGTGACAACGGAAAAGGGGCGCGGGGAGCAGGTGCTTCCCGACCCTGGGTCCCGTCGGTTCAGCGCGCTCGCGCCGCGTCCTGGGGCGCGTTTCTGCTCAGGCGGGTGCAGCGGGCGCTCCGCCACCTTCCCTTCCGCGGGACTTCGCTCAGTCGGAGGTTTTCATCACAAACCGCCGGGCGCAAAGGCCGGCCTCGCAGCGGTGCCCAGGGGGAGCCCCACGGGGCGCTTCTTGGGGACCCCCTCCTGCTGTCTGATCTCCCCGGGAGGCGGCGGGAAGGCGGGAAGGCGGCCCGCACACTGGCTCCGCCAAGCCTGCGGGAAGCAGCCGTGCCCGTCACTGGTGAGCTCGGCGCTCCCGTCGCCTCGGAAAGTCCGGGTCCAGCCCAGGGACGGGCGTCGTCCCACGACGGCGAGATGCGCGGGGCGGGAATCCTGGGCTGTGGCTTCGGGGCTCGGTTCCCGCCGCGGGCCCCTCTTTGTGGGATAAAGGACGGTCCTGGGGGAGATGCCAGCGCCGCCTGCAAAGAAGGAAAACTCGAGGAACATGAGAGGCCAGTTAACACCAGAGAAAGTGCCAAGACTGTGATGATGACAGCGGCCGAACGTTTCCAAGAGCATAAAGCGTGCGCCCCTGCCCTCTACCAGGAGCCTGGCACAGGCAGGGGCACCTTGCTCTTAGCCCCTCTGTGCAGCCACGAGCTACTTAAATTCTCCAAACACTCTTTCATGCATTACTTTAAAATCGAGTTAATTCTATATTTTAGTATTTTATGCAGAGGAATTCATTTATACAGAAAACAATCCCTGATTATTACCTAATTTGAATTATATGTTCTTAAAAACATTTTAAAACAAGGGTCAAGGTAGATTCCCAAGGAATTTTAAAATGATTTTCCTCATCAAATTATGAAATTTCTTTACAGTTTAACCACACACCCCTTTTAAGAGCCTAAGAGGGAGATTTACAATAAATGCCATTCATTTTTATGAACCCTTTGGCCAACAAGCAGGTTTGTGTTTTAATTGATTTTACTTTACAACTTTCAATATTGGTGCTTTCAGCTGTAAATTCTACATTGCTAACTGATTCCTGAATAATCTGTTTTCTTTTAAAATGCTCATAAATGTTATAAAATATCAAACAAAGGTTGATTAAATGATAAACTCGTCTACTTACACAGATAAAATCTATACAAAAGCCACATTTTCTTTACATTGATTTTCATATTTGCGACTTATTTAAAATACAGTCGTCTGAGCAAAATAACTCATAAGCAAGTGGCTACTGTCCCCAAGCACAATGGAAACAGGTGGGGTTTACATGTGAGACTTTTTTATTTAATTGCTAGTAAGTTATCAACGCGCACGGCATTTGGGTGCGGTGTACCTACCGCACAAACTCTGCATTCTAACAAGACCACCGATTCACCCTGTGGCACCTGATGAACGGAGTTCAGCGGCCAGGCATTTACTCCCTTCCTCCCACAGCCACCGAGTCCCTCGCTGCAGGTTCCATGTTTGTCTTCCCAGGAAGCATCCTTCAATTTTTCTCAACTCCCATCGTCATAGCTTTGCTGTCTAGACTCCTGGAACTGATGTATTTTATCTGCACATGTGAACAAATTACATTAAACCTCTTTCTAAGAAATGTTCTGTACATCTAAATTTCACTGACTTACAAGTTCCATTTTAAACAGATAGGTCTCAGGGGGCATGCTTGTCTATCCACCTGTAACCATTCACAAAGGCCGGTAAGCAACAGGCACCCAGTGGTTGCTGCCCACCGGTCACCTTCGTGCCAACTGGTTACCCACTGCTATTTGTGTTGATGTTAACAGGTCTTGGGTAAACTGAGGGACACATTCTTACGGTATTGCTGTAGCCAAGCCTAAAGGGGGTGGGGCTATTATCATTTTAGTAAGAGAAATATTATAGTCAACCCACTAAGATACCCTTGAAAGTAGACCAAAGATGATTTTTCAAAACTCCTTCAGCTACCCCAAATATTTCTAGAGCTTTGATTTCACTTATTTTTATGAATTCAAATTAACTATAAAACAAACTACAATTTCATTACTGCTTTGTGTTCTAAAACCATTATAAATTATTCTGCATTTTAAAACATCAGAATAGTGTTCTATTTTTAATGAAAATACTGATAATAGGTACTTTGTTAAAACATTAATATTCCAAATAAATCTTCTTAAGTCTCCATACCTTCCAGAAAGGGGACTAGGTGTGTTTGACAAATAATAAGATCCAAGTATACGTTTTCATTAATCAAATGCACAACATTTAATTCCCTCCTGAAATAAGCTCTGCTTAATGGCTGTATCGAGCCTGAGGATACTGTTGTTAAAAGCCCTGCTGAGGTTACATAATCGATACTAAATTCTTGTGGTAACCAAGTGAGCATTGGCTCTCTTACATAACACTGCCCTGTTATGACACCAAACTAAATAATGGAGATGTTGCCATTGAAGAAATATTAAAGCCTTCTGGGAGCCCAGCTTGCGGAGTCCTGAAGCAGTTTTCATTTATCAAAAACATGCAAATCAGAACAGAGCCATGAGGTGTGGTCACTCTTTCACCAAACTTTTACTGGTCAGATGTTCCGATTTCACTTAAGACTGTGTTTTAGGAGTCAGCTAAAAGCAGTATGATAGAATTATATGCAAATCTATCGTATATTTAATAGGCCCAAAAGAGAGAAGTTTCCTTGAGAGAGCCAACGTCCAGTTAAAGCATTTGAGTAGAATGTGAACTCAGAGGAGCATTAGGGACAGAAAGCTGGGGTCTGGGAATGGCTTCGGTTACTGCAGGTGGTATGTCCTGATCCCTGGGAACGCCTTAGGCACAAACGAGTGCAGGGTTTCCTGAAAGGTTGCCTTCGAAATTCCTCCTGTCTGCCCAGCATGGTGAGTGCCTCGGTGGCCAAAGTATCCTGTGGTATTTGAATGGCGTACTGTTGACATTGTTTGGGATAAGCAGGTCTCCATTGGTGGCTTGGAGATCTTTTTCTTGCAAACAGTATTTTATTTTAAAAGCCATGTTTTTATAATGAGCCTTGGCATTTACACATGGGGTTGGATGCAGTTATGGGAAAAAGAAAAATTGTTGGGTCTTACAGGTTTGTCTCAAAGACAAGGATCGAAGTTAATCCGGAGAATGTATTCCTTTGTATTCATCTCAAAAAAAAAAAGCTAAGCCTGGCCTGGCCTGGCCTGGCACAGTGGGTCTCCATGTTGTCCGGTCTGGACCAGGACTGGGCGGGCATCGAAGGGTGGGCAGCAGAGGTCAGGTTCATTCACAGGGTTGAATTGTTCTGACGTCAGTCCATGACTTAGAAAGACAGGTTTCTTTCTGTGTCCAGAGGAGGAAAGAGAGCTCCATGCAGTCAGCCAGCGCCCCAGGCTGATGACGTCCACTGGGCAGTGTTGGACCCACGGGGCCTGGGCACATGTTTCGAGTCCCCTGTTTACACGGTGACAGTCTTCCTTGCTGGCCCACACGCCCTCCAGCACCTGTGAAAGCTATGTTGCATGTGAGTTACAACTAGAACTTTGTATATTAAATGTTTTTATATTTATCTTTACTGTTGAAAGTATTACAGATGTCCCTCTTTTCCCCCCCATTGTCCCCTCCACCTGCACCTGCCCCCCGGCCTTCACGACACTATTGTCTGTGTCCGTGGGTTATGCATATATGCATATCAGTTCTTTGGTTAATCGCACCCACCCACCCAAATGGACGCTTATGAGAAAAAATTACTCACAGAAGCCAAATGATAAGCAGCCTTGTGTTTTTCAGCCCGTTTGTTATCTGTGTGACTTGACTGAGAGCCAGAGAAACCTGCCCGCGTCGATCAGGCAGTTGAAGGAAGGAGACACTGGGACAATGTATCCCATGATCTCTGGACACATCCATTTCGTTGGTTCACACGCTGCGGTTTAATAAGTTCCTTTTCCTGTGTGGCAGGCGGTAACTGTAGTCACTAATAAAGGTACTGTCAGAAGAGCGGGACTTCCCCCCGGAGCTCATCTGCAGCCGCATTACGCTCCTGGTGTGAGAGCAGACACCTGATAGGGTTTCACGGTTTCAGACACTGCAGCCAGCGAGGGAGGCGCTGGCCACGCGCTGGGCAGCCTCCTGAGTGCCAGTCTGGTCTCTGCACTGGGCCAGGTCTCCAGTGAGAATCCTGTGACCACCAGCTTGTGAGAAAGTCTACTTTTCTCCTCTCCCTCCAGCGTTCCATTCTGGAAGACACTTTCCCGGAACGTTTCCAGAAATCTCCACCCAGGAGACTTGTGCTCCCCCCATTATCCTGCACTGTGCATCGGGGTGTCCAAATTCACCCTCCGTGAGGACCCAGCCCTGCTCAGGCAACCCCCCCACTGCTATCAGTAATAAAAAAAAGCTTAGTGTATCAGCCTGACTTGAAAAATATACTGAAAAGCCAGCCATGCTCTCCTGAGGGGAAATCTCCATCACACCTTCGTTGTCCATTCTGTTAGTCTGTCCAGCACTGGGAGCCTCAGGCCGAGGAGCTAATGCCACCTTCACAAACACACCAAAGCTAAGTGGCATCAATAATTGGTTGGTTCTGCTTACCATGTCATATTGCTCACTTTTTAAAGGACCCAGTTGGCCCCAGCCCAACTCTGTCCACTTGTGGTTGAACTGGGCAGGATGGGACCATCTGCACTTGCTCGAGCTGGGCCACCTGGCAGGGGACCAGGAAAATCATCTCACCGACACAGGGACGGTGGGGTGGCTCGTGGGAAACCGCGGGTGCGGGCTCGATGGCGAGTAATTTGCATTCTCATAGACCTGTCCGCCCTGCCCTCCTGGAGGGCCCCTGGTCCTGAAATGTGAGCCCAGGACCTGTGGTTTATGGTGACATTCTCCTAATACCACTCTTAACATGAGTCACCCAAATATGCATTTGAGTGACATACAGAGAACGCAGGGTGGCTTTAAGGCAATCACGTCACGGTTACCCTTTAGCAGCTGGTTTCTGTCCACAGTGTAAAGGCCGTGCCTCGGTCACTGGAAACAGAATGACGTTATCAACTCCCTGCAACCCATCTGATAACAGAAGCTGAGAAATGTTAGCCTGCGCACGCTGAAAGACTCTCCTACCTGATTAGAAGGAATGGAACCAAACAACTAAAACCCAGTTAAAAATGACCGTGACTTTGATGTAATTATTTTGTGTAATTGACATACAAGTTATGATATAATCACTGTAACTTAAATGTAAATATTTCCTATGGTCCGGTCAGAGGCGAAAGAGGGCTGACGATGTCTGGGGTCTCAGAACACCTGAACTCGGGGTATCACACATGCTTTAGGTGAGCACCAAGAATGGGATTAACATATAAAAACAAACTGAGAAATGACAGTGGAATGGGGACCCCTTAGATGGGTTATGGTACAGCCCCAATACACAGGGTGGGGCAAACACAGGTTTGCAGTTGTTTGCATGGAAAATAATGCAGTCGCTGATAAACAGGAACACAAGAATCAACTCTGTCGCACGTGCTCACGGCGGTAAGCCTACGACTGCCCCGCCCTGTACGGAGACACTGCTCACACTGACCACACAGCCCGGCGGCCCCACTCCGCTGCCTCCTCCACGACCGCCGGGCCCTTCCCAAGTGATGCCCCTGGTTGCCGCACCCGCCTCTCAGCAGAGGCTGCACGGTGGGGCGGGAAACCCCGCCGGTTCCCAGCGTGTCACCTCAGATGGCCCTTCGGCGGGGAGGAGTTCACTCTCTCTTGGAGAATGAAGAGTGAACCACCCGTTGCTGTTGTTCTTGTTGCTCAACCCCTCACCCACCACACCCAGCTCCCCAGCCCCCGGCAGCCGTGAGTCTGTCCTCCGTGCCGTTCTCTGTGAGTCTGTGGTGGGGCTAAGTGAAACAGGTGGGGGGACTAAGCAAAAACAAAAAACAAAAAACTCACAGACGCAGACAAGAGTGTGGTGGAGACCAGAGGGAGGGGTGGGAGGAGACTTGGGGTGGGGAGCACACAGTATACGGACGACGTGCATGGAATCGTACACCTGAAACCTATGTGACTTTATTAACCAGTGTAACTCCAATAAATTTAATTAAAAGAAAAGATATATATGTGTGTGTGTGTGTGTGTGTGTATATATATATATATATATATATATATATATATATAAAGAGTAAACCATCCTTGCTATAAATTCCCAGGTCTACTCGATTTTGTGACTCTCATACAGTGACAGTCCAGGGTAGAGCCGTCTTCTGTTTTTAACTATTTGGATGAAAATTTCCTAGCCTTCGCCCCCCGAGACTGGTAAGCCTGATAATTTTATCTTTCAGGGTACAATGACCGCAGGGACCAGGGCACTGCAGAGCACACGGAGCCGCCGCAGGGCGTGCGTGCAGCTCAGGCCCCTCTGCCCCTCCACGTGGAGCCCCCGGGGGTTAGGCCGACCAGGAGAGGGGAGGGTCGCTCGCTGGCCACCTCACGGGGACTCGTGTAGCTCCCTAGGAACGTGCTCGTTAGGACGGCGCCCAGAAGTCTCACTTTGCTTTCATAATGCTCGGAACAGCCCTCCCAGGCAGCCTCGATGGCTAGAATTTAGGTCCGTGGTGTAGATTTTGCACATGGATTATAAACCGGACAAAAAAGCAGCTACGAAGGCAAATTGGGGCTTTTGATTTCCCCTTGAGACGCCCTGTGCGTGATTCTCTACGGCTGGACGTTCACACTCAGCACTCCCGGAGCTCCGTTTACTGAGGTGAGGTCACTTTACAGGGCGCAGTTAAAAGCGCTCTCGCCACGCAGGAGCAGGAGCGAGCTCACACGCCACGCGGCCCGCTGCAGGGCCCGGCGGGCACGCAGGCTCTGAACACCTTCCACCCGTTTCCAGTCGCACTTTATGTCTTAAGTTACCGTAACAGACGGGTAGAGCATGCTTTTATTTCTTAAACTCTGATTTAAGGAAATCCAATATAAGTAAGTTTTTGGAAGAGAGATAACACAAGCAGGCTCACTAAAATATTCCCTTGAATCCTGCATTTAGAACCTGATTCCAGTTATTTAAAAAAAAATGATTTCCACAAAGCTTATCAGAAAGTTTCTACACTGGGGTGGGGGTGGGAGTGGGGTGGAGGGGGTCAATCGGGGGGGGGGGGATCTGTAATACTTTCAACAATAAAGATAAATTTAAAATAAAATAAAATATATCCCAACCAGTTGGAATCTTAGCAATTTGACATTGTATAATTAGAGTAATTTTTATTTAGGGACCTGTCTCTAAAAAAGAAAACAAAAAAAGAAAAAAGCTTCCACAAAGCTTATCATGGATCACATAAGGTGCCCGTGACTATCTGTATCTCTCTGGTCAATGGTGTGAGGCAATGTCTTCAGCCCGACCAAGCCTTTCACCCACTCCAGCAAGTCACAGGGGTCCACCGGGGTCACCCATCTTCGTTGTGTATGAGTATCACCCACCCTTTACAATGGACTAAAATAAGATAACAGCAGTGGCCACCACCTCTCCCAGCAACTAAGCCTGGGGCTCACCGCCCAAGGGGTCCCAGCACTGTCCTTTCCAGGGGAGCTCATCCAGAAATGAGTCACCAGGCACAAACTCAGAAGAAAATGTAATTAATGAAATTAAACATTTTTTTCAAATCTTTGGTTTATAAAATTCACATTTTAAAACATCTCGGAGTGAAGGAACTGCAGTCCTAGGTCCTCGGCCCCGTGACAGCATCATGCTGCCGGTGGGCCAGGTGAAGGAAGGGCAGGTGGAGGCGACTCCGTGGGGGTCAATCTGAAGCCAGAAGTAAAAGCACAGATTCACAATCAACAGTTGGGAACAATGGCCCTGACCTGGTTGGAGCATCATCCTGATAGGCCAAGGTTGTGGGTTCGATCCCTGGTCAGGGCACATACAGGAAGCAACCAATGATGCTTCAGTAAGCGGAACAGCAAACGGATGTTTCTGTGAGTGTGTGTCTGTGTGTCTGTGTCTGTGTGTGTCTGTGTCTGTGTGTGTGTCTGTGTGTGGGTCTGTGTCTGTGTGTGTGTCTCTGTGTGTCTGTGTGTCTGTGTCTGTGTGTGTGTCTGTGTGCGTCTGTGTGTGTGTGTCTGTGTGTGTCTGTGTCTGTGTGTCTGTGTGTGCGTCTGTGTGTCTGTGTGTCTGTATCTGTGTCTCTGTGTGTCTGTGTCTCTGTGTGTGTGTGTCTGTATGTATCTGTGTGTCTGTGTCTGTGTGTCTGTGTGTCTGTGTCTGTGTATGTCTCTGTGTCTGTCTCTGTGTGTGTGTCTGTGTGTCTGCGTCTGTGTGTCTGTGTGTGCATCTGTGTGTCTGTGTGTGCGTCTGTGTGTCTGTGTCTGTGTGTCTGTCTCTGTGTCTCTGTGTCTCTGTGTGTCTGTGTCTCTGTGTGTGTGTGTCTGTGTGTGCGTCTGTGTGTCTGTGTGTCTGTATCTGTCTCTGTATGTTTGTGTCTGTGTGTGTGTGTGCGCACACCCCTCCCTCCCGTCTCCCTCGCTCTCCCCCTCCCTCCCTCCCCCCCCCCCCCACTCCACTGATTCTGGTGGTCTCCCTGGAGAACCCTGACTAACAGACAGACGTCCCTAGGGTTCCTTCTATGTTGTCAAGCTACTGCCTTGGTATCCAGACCTTCCTGGGAGAGAAATACCCTCTATGACCCCTTAAGAATCAATCACACTCTGGGATTTCCTTTTCAAATCTAACTACAGTCATGAAAGCTCAGATCCTCACAGCCCTTTCACGTGGATTCCAAAATAAAGTTATTAAAAATTGCCCCCTCCATTTCCTCTTCTGCTGGCCTTTGGAAACCGTCTTCTCTCACGTGGTCGATTCCGTGCCAACCCGGCCCCCGCCCGTGTCGCTGTCGGCGAGGCTCTGCGGTCCTCTCAGCACCGGAGCGCAGCCCTCGCCGCCCACACTCCGCGTCTCCCTCTCCCTCTCCCTCTCTGTACTAACAGTTTTTGTACATTAGCTCTTACCAAAAAGGAAAAAAAATTCCCTGTGAATGATAAATTAGCAGGCACAGTGCTTTTCCCACGAGGCAGAAATTCTTTCCTAGCAACAGCCACCAAGTCAACTGTCATCCGCAAGGATCCGGTCTGTTTCCGCCCAGAGAGAGACTCGCAACAGTCGCCAGGCTGCTCCACGTCCTTTCGTGCACATCATGAGGTGAAAGACGACGAGAGGTTGCCGAGAAAAACATCCCGTTACATGACCTGTCTGGGGTCCTGAATTTCCCAAGGGTGTTTTGACACCAGGCATGAAAGGCCTTTGGAGCAGGCAGCCCGTGTTCGGTTCAGGCCACGGTGGCCTGGGGTGTCCAGGAAAAGGGACTGTGGTATCGATCACCTCACTTTATCGTCAGTGGTCCTTTTTTTAACCCTCGCCTGAGGATATTATTTTTCCCCATTGTTTTTCAGAGAGAATGGAGGGGAAAGAGAGAGAGAGAAACAGCAAAGTGAGAAAGACACACCGACTGGTTGCCTCCCACACGCGCCCCGACCAGGGCCGGGGTTGAGCCTGCAGCCAACCGTCTGTTTATCTTCATAGGTGGGCCCAAAAGAGGGGTGAGGGAGCTTGGCTCTATTTCAGCAGATCACCCTTGGTTTAAACCCAGATGACCTGAGCCTTACCTTGACGTCTTTACACTGCAGGTACCAGCCTTAGGTGTTGGCAGGAAAAAAATACGAGCATCGAAGTTGACACAGAAAAGTTGTGAAGAACCTTCCTACCAACCCCAGAGCGGAGCCGGGCTGGAAGACGCTATTTGGAAAAGGAAAGTCTGGGTTTTGATGAAGCTCTTACGTCTCCCAGCCCTTGCGGGGCTGGGGGTCCGCCTCCTCCTCTCCCGACAGAAACCTTTTCAAGTTGCTGTCGACCAAGCAAGGCTGGGCCCCCAAAGCTGTCCACGCTCGCCAGTGCCAAGGGAGTGCTCACAGTCTCTTGCGGATTCAGCTGTGCCATTCACAGTCAGCACAATTTGCACAGTAAAGGTGGACCCATGGAACTGCTGGTGTTCAGCTGTCTGACCTATAGAAATGGTATTTTTACATGGTTCAGCCTCATACACAGCTATGCCCTCTTTCCGTTTCCTTGTAAGACACAGGGCCACAAGGTTCCATGTGTCCAGTTTAGGGTGCAGAGAGGAAGGTGGGAACTGGCACTTCTGGAATAGCCTCTATCTTTTAATCACCATGGGTAATGCTGGGTACTGATGGCAGGTACTGCTGAGTACTTGGTGCCCAAAGTTGAGTACTGTTGGGTACCCATGGTGGCTACGGTTGGGTACTGTTGGGGGTTGGTTGGTACCCATGGTTGGTACTGTTGAGCCCTATTGGGGTACCCATCGTGGGTACTGTTTAGTCCGATTGGGTATCTATAGTGAGCACTGTTGGGTGCTGTCTGGTACCTACGATGGGCAGTATTGGGTGTTGTTAGGTACACCATTAAGCACTGGGATCGAAACGAAAACAATCATGGGTTTTGTTCTTTGGTTTTTCTCTCAAGGAATGTAACATCTAATTGGGAGATGTGAAATTTCTTCTCTAAGGTTTGGGGAGTAATATACTAAAAAGAGATGTCAGACCTAAGATAATATTTTGCAAGTTCTAAAGTTTGAGTTACTGCCCCAAAAAAAGCCAAAAAGGATCCCAGGTCAGTTGTAGCGACCTCCACTGAGCTCACAAATTGGAAAATCGTTCACTCTCCCCTTTACCAGAAGGCAGACTTCCAACCCCAACTCGAGGAGCTTTCCCTGGAGATGGGCCGCTTTCAGGTAAATAAGGGAAACAGGACATGGAGCCTTGATTACATAAATTGACCTTGAACTTGAGTCATAATCCGCCGATAATTTTTAGATAAAGGAACCTTGAAACTGTGCAACACATACATACGAAAATAATTCCTTTCAAAATACCACCTCCTGCCTGAGTGCATCTGCTTCCTGCTATGTGTTTCGGGGGGGGGGGGGGGTGACATGAAGAACATGCTCTTATGTGCTAATATATTTCTAAAAATGTTTTTATTGATTTCAGAGAGAGGAAGGGAAAGGGAGAGAGAGAAATATCAGTGATGAGAGAGAAGCATCTATCAGCTGCCACCTGCACATCCCCTACTGGGGATCAAGCCTGAAACACGAGCATGTGCCCGGATCGGGAATTGAACCAGCGACCTCTTGGTTCACCGGTCAACGTTCAACCACTGAGCAACACCGGCCCGGCCCGGCCCGGCTGTGCTAACATCTTTACATTACTATGAAACCTGTGATTCTGCAGACTCTCGAATTACTCTGTAAATTACTCATGAAAGCCCCTAGAGAGAATGCCCAGGGGACTCTCCATACGGGAGCCAGGCTAGTTTCCACATCTCTGCTCATTCGACGCCGGATTCACCAAGCACCACGGGAGGGAAAAGCTGGGCAGACACCAGGTCCACGTGCACCGTGTATCTGACGCTGAGCGCAGCCCCCAACACGCAGTATTCACAACAACACTGCCGAGTGAATGGATGACAGGAAGGAAGGGAGACTGCAGGTGGTGACAATGACTCACAAACGGATCGATTATCAGAGCATGACACAGATCTTAGAGGATAAGTGGAAGGAGCAGGGTGGACAGAAAGAACACGTTTCAGGACACGCTGAAGACCTTTGGGCTGGGCTTCACTAACACAGCCTCCTGGGAATCAGCCGTCAGTGGGATGGGAAGGGAGGGCAGAGGACCACAGGCATGTGCGTGCGCACACGCACACACATGCACACACGCGCACACACATGCACACGCGTGCGCACCCCTCCTCAGACCCCAGTAAACTCAGCAGTCACATCTGTCCACACGTGTTGTGAGCGTCCGTGGGAGGGTTCATCCGGGTGTCCTTAATTGAGATCCTGCTTGAACAAACTGAGGTGGTTTTTATTACAGATGACTGATACTGAGCACCATGCTGTCATCTAATTTTTAAAACATCACCTATCTTAAAATTTTAAGTTTTAAATTTTAAAACATCAGGCCTGCCTACTGACTGTGATTTGCAAGCCAAATAAGAAGCGCCTGCCTGTTGGTGGCACTGGTCAAAGACAGAACCATGCTTTTCTTTGGGAAGTTTATTGCGCTAAGTTCCTGGAACGCTCCGCCGGGCCTGTCCCATCCTTGTGCTACGCACCAGTGTTGCAGGCGCAGGTCCCACTGCGAGTGAACCAGCTCCCACAGAGGTGCACCCAAGACTCGGGACCTGGGGCAGGGCGGGTGGGGGGGAGAGCAGAGCCCAGCCCGCACCAGCCAACACGGGCCACCTCCGAGCGGCAGCGGGCAGAGCGTCTCCACGGTCAGGGGGAAAAGTGCCCGAAGGGCACACGGTGCTCTCTGTGGAGGCTCTGACATTTTGATACATAAAGTGTAATAGTAGAATCTAAATAGGACACACTTGCTTCAGTGTTAGACAGGTGGGGACAGAAGCCACTAAGAAGAAAAACAGTAAGAGGGTAAGGTTGAACCGAGGAAATCCACCCCACCAGCCTAACTGTTTCTGCGAACCCGGGACGTGCCCTCCTGCACCGGGGCCGGCGGGGTCTCCGCATTCAATGGGCTCCACCTGCGAAAGCACTTTCTGCTCACCGAGGTGTGAACACACCTTTCCCTCGGCTCTGCCGTGAGCCCTGGGGTCCTGAGACAGCCGGCGTTTGAGTCTCGGTCCTCCGCATGGTGCCTGCGCCTGGTGGATAATGGTGCCCACTGAGTAGATCCTGATGTGGTTCCGTGAGTCACTCTCCTTAAACGCCGCTGCAGCTGCAGTCTGAGGTCCGCTCCGGAGGCTCCAGCATCACCGCGAGGGTGCTCGGGGGGCGGCCTGGCAGCGGCCCCCAGGGTCTGGCTCCCTGGTTTTGTTGTGGACATTACAGTGAGTACTGAATTCCTGCAGTGACAACATTTTAAATCACATACTAAGAGGGCAAAAAACAAACATTTCTAACACAAAGGACTGGAATGTCATATGCTTGTGGGAGGAAGAGAGCGGGCCATTTTCCAATCAAGTCACAAATTGCATTTGTATTTGTTCTTCCGTTTCCTGCATTTTTGGTAAGAGCTTTTTGGGAAACCCTTAGAGAGTGCACTAGACGCTGGCCATTTGGGTAGAGCGCAGATGTGAGCGTCAGCAGGTGGGCCGCCTGCAGCTTTAATGGCCATTAGCGTTTTCACAGGCGGGACCTCAGCAGCCCATCCCGCATTAGCACCCCCTCTGCCTCTGCGCAGGATCCGAGCGAGGAACCACCTTTTCCAGTAAGCGCTGTTCCGTGCGCTTCAGGGAGGCTTTGGAAAATGTAAAATAGTTTGATGTGAAGGAGAGTGACAAGAATGACACGAGAAGTAAATCAACGGTTCTTTTAAATGTCATAAAATTCTCTCTATTCAAAGTTTTAGCACACCCAGAATAACTCAGAGCAGGGCTGGTTCCCAGGGCTCAGCTTCCCTTCTGCCGGCCCCAGGTACGCCCACGCCCGCCTGCGCCTTCCTGCACCTGTGTGCCCCCCCCCGCCCAGACGCCAGGGGCAGGGCTGCAGGGGCCATGCTCTGTGAGGAAGGCGTATGTCCAAGCTCCTTATGAAGATTTCTGAACTATGGAATCAAAAGCACCTCACTGAGCAGCCCTGATGTGGTTCTTTAAACAAAGACAAGGACCATGACCTCCTGCTTCACTCTGATAAGAGGCATCGCCCTGGCTGCAGTGGCTCAGCGGCTGGTGTGTCATCCTGTGCACGAAGGGTTGAGGGTTTGATTCATGGTCAGGGCACACACCCAGGCTTCGGGTTTGGCACCCAGTCAGGGCATCTGCGGAAGGCAGCTGATCCATGTTTCTCTCTCCCTCTCCCTCCCTCTCTCTACGGAATCAATGAAAAACATATCAAGTGAGCTTAAAAAGAAAAAAGAATTGGAGCACTACCAGATGGAGAAGCTCAGGAAATAAAAGGTTTCTGCTCGGAACAGCCGCCGCTACAGTGGGACAAACTCTAAATACGATGGGACCCTCCCCAAGGTCCATTAGCAAGACTCCATTTCCAACCTGATGTTCAGGTTTGGTAGCGGGACCAAGGGACCACCTTGAAAGGGTTCTTTCCACAGGCGTGAAATGCTAGGGACTCGGCCGGCTCACCCTCAGGGCCTCAGCCCCAGCGCCCCTGTGAGACCGGAGCCCTACGGAGGCCGGAAGGTGGCGGGCCAGGTGGCCATGTCACGAGTGTCCCTGTCGATGCTGTCCTTACCTAAATCCTGATCAGTTCAGATTTTTAAATGTCAAGTCATGTGTTAAAAGCAAGTCCCCCACCGGCACTGTTCATGCAGCATACAGATGGGACGCATGCAGAATTAAGGACATTTAAATGTGGCATTTACGTAGAATTCACACAGGTGGCACAGGCCTCAGACCTGGGTCTGATACTGGCTTTTCCACTTACTCCGTGTGGCCTGGAGGAGCCACGTGAGCTCTGTGACAGCTCAGGTCAGGGCCTTGACGGGGAAGGCGGCTAGAGCAGCACCGAGCGCGGGCTGCTGCCTGGTCCGCGAGGCGCTGTCTCCACGGCCTCAGCACACGGTGTGTCCTCAACAGGTGCTAATTCCGCAGAGAACGCTCACCCTGGTGGAATTTCAAGCTCCACCGACCGGTGAGGAAATTCCACAGGCGTCTGTCAGGCACCCACGAGGTGTGGAGTGCTGAGTGTCTGCTCCGTGAGGAGCCTGTCGTCTCCCGCGGGTCACAGCAGAATCAGCAGTGGTGGGATTTGAACCCAGGTCTGTGTCACACCAGAGCTCTCAATTCTTCCTCCACGAGCCACCCGCTCTTCCCTCCAGCGTCACACAGCATCACCTGAGCCCTGAGGCCGCCTGCAGGGTCCATGCCTAACATACCGTGGACTCACCGCATCGTACTCTCTCGCCCCAGGAGAAGATGCACAGACTCGGCCTCGGCTGCTCCGTCACCCCCTCCTGGCGGTGTCTCCACAGGCTCCCACAGCAGACGTTTGTACAGATGCGGCCCTTCTCACCACCTGCCTCCTGGTGTCCCCACCTCAGCCTTGCTCCTTTCCAGTCCATTTCCCTGATGAAGCCAGGTGAGCTCCGGAGGTGACAGGCTGGCCACCGCCTTGGCTCTCGATATCCCGGGCAAGGGCAGACTTGTTGGCCACCTGAAGGGTCTTCATGCCAAGTTCCTGCCTCTTCCCCTCTCACCTACGGACCCTGAAAGTACAGAACTGTGCCCAGCGCCCGGGCACCGCCGGGGATTTGCACAGACTCTTCCTGCCTCCTGCTTCCCTCCACGCCGGTTCTTCACTGGCCACGTCTCGCTCCTGTGTCAGCCCAGGACTCCCCAGAAAGCCTCTCCTGGGTCCCCCGCCCTAACCTCCCAGCTCCCTCCCAAAGGGGCCCTGAGGCAGCCTGGCCACCTGCCCTGCTGGCTGTGAACTCCCAGTCGTCTTGTTTACTATTTTATCCCGAGATTTTAAAACAAGCACTAGATAAGTGCCTACTGCATTAGTGGATTTTAATTACATCCTTACGCTCTCTGAATGCACAGGCAGCAAATGCGCTGATAAGCAGGCAGCTTACATCACCCCGAAGTCCTCAGGGTGAATCATCTCTTGAATGGATCCCCTTCTGCTCAGCGATTTTAGGTTAGCAGATGGGATCTTTAAAAGAGCCTAATTAGTAGCAAGACTCACCCTCCAATAGGGATCTGATTCCTGGGCCGTTCCCTGGAGTCCACTGATGCCAAAGCGCGGGAAGCAACAAAGGGAGACGCAAGGGCGCGTCAGATACAGGAAGGCGGGACGCACACCCAGCACCCCCGGATCTGCCCGCTCACAGGAGGGGGGACATAAACCCCAGCCTCACAGGGGGAGGTGGGACTGCAAAGGAGCCTGAGGCCAGGGACACCTGCTGTGTTCTCCCAGTATTCAGATCCAGGGTTCCCCTCCGGGAGTGGGGAAGACATTTCTCTTGGACTTTGGGGCATATCTTCTTAGCAGACTTTGCACCATGAAGAGGTAAAGGCCCCCGTGTCTGAGGGCGGGATTCACCATTAAGCCTCGGCACGCGGCCAAGTCACCATCACTGGCTATTACAGAGACCTCTGCCCTCTGGATCACGGGTCCGGGAATCGCATCCGTCCCCACGGGGCTCACACTATGACCGCAGCCACAGTCCAAGGAGCCCGTGGTCCTCTGGAACTGGGACGGAGCCGTGCTTGTTGGTAGTGAAATGCAAAGTCAGATCAGAGTCAGGCTCCGAAACAAAACAGGAACCTAGTCACTGAGAACACCCAGCCCTGGAAACACAGTTCTAACAAGCTGGCAGCTTCCCTGTGTTGTCACAGCCGTCAGCACAGCAGCTACGGAGCCCCCCACACCCCGCCCCCAAACAAATATCTTATTTGAAAATGAAATCAGTGGAAAACAACATTTGCTTTTGGGCCGCATTCCTGTAACACACTTTCCACTGAAGTGAAAAACATTTCTATACTGAAACATAAATGAGGGGTTCCCTCCAGACAAACACTGCATAATACAGAGGACGTCATTTAGAGGCCGGCTCCTCTCATGCAGTGAGGACCTTTCCCAGGGAAGCTGGGGAAAACTGTTTTTAAAGAACAAACTCTTAAAGCTCCTGGAAAAGGTCCTGAGGGCGACCAGCAAATGAAAAAGCTATTCAAGAAAATACAAAGAAATCTGTTAAGAATGGCAGTGCCTGTGGTACTGAGTTGAGAGGGAATCCTCGCTCCCTCCTCCCAGCTCAGCGGGGTGGGGACCCCACTCCAGGTGGCTGCAGTCGGGACCTTAGGGCTCACTGTCCCCAGCTCTTGGTTACAGGGCTGTCTTCCTGGGAGGAGCAGACTTTAGTATTTCTATTCTGTCCCCCTGCTACCTGTGTCCAGGTGAGTGCAGTAGGGAGGTGGAATGAGTAGCATTCTGGGAATACTGGGCCCTTATCACCCTCCCCCAGCTGTGAGGCGGTAGATCTATGGCAGGACAGGGAAGCCAAGAGGATACCGAACGTCTCTCTGCCTGTCCCTCCTGCCCCGCACATGCTCAGCCCCTAGAGCAGAGGTGTGAGAGAGAGAGGAGCCTGGGGTAGGGTGGGGGCAGGGAAGCAGGCTGTAAAACAAATAGCTCCAGGATCTTCCCACAGGAACTGGTTCCTTCACAACACAGCCTGGAGAAATGGACACCTGAGTGCACTCTCAAGAACGGTAGTTTTAAGGAAGAGACAGCCTAGAGCTAGCTCACAGAGAGAACACGGGATGACACACTGGCAGGGCCCCCCCTAGGGTCAGAATGTCCAGCTTGAAATCCAAGTAGCCAGGATCTGTTTGGATCTGTCTGGAAATCAATTCATGGCCCAGGGCATTGTTGAGAACAAATGAACTATCAGCCAGCAAGGCAATTAGTGGAGTTTAACAGCTGTGTGTCCTCAAGGAAAGCAGAAGAGCTCCACCCCACCCGTAGGTACCACTGTCACCCCAGGGTGACTGTGGGCACACCCAGAGCTGTGCTTTCCTGAGGAACAACAGCAGAGGCTTATGCTGTGTGTGTGTGTGTGTGAGAGAGACAGAGAGAGGGGGAGAAAGAGAAAAAAAGGGAGAGGGAGACAGAGAATAGGCTTCATTAACATAATCTAGCCAGTAACAGAACAAATAAATAAGCAAATACAACAACAAATTCTGGGTGGAGGAAGATCAGGTATCCAGAGTTGCTACAAGATATTATCTGAAACGTCTAGTTTCCAACAAAAAAAAAATTATGAGGTATGTAAAAAAACAGGAGCCCTAGCTGGGTGGTTCAGTTGGTTGGAGTGACATCCCATACACCAAAAGGCTGTGGGGTTGATTCCTGGTCAGGGCATGTGCCTAGGTTGTAATTTTGATCCCTGATCAGGGTGCATTATACGGGAAACAACTGATCATTGTTTCTCTCACATCAATGTTTCTCTCTCTCTCCTTCCCTCCCTTCCTCTCGCTTTAAAAGTCAATAAAAACATATCCTTGGGTGAAGATTAAAAAAAAAAAAAGAAAGAAACAGGAAAATATGACCTACACACCGGGTAGGGAGTGAGGAAAAGCTATAAATAAAAACGGAACAGAAGCAGCCTATGTGAGTGACCAGATGTGTGATTTAACAGGATATTTCAAAATAGTCATAAATATTTCAAACTAAAGGAAATCCTAATTAAAGAGTAAGGGAAGGTATGATGACAATATTGCATCACATAGGAAATATCAATAAAAAGAGAAAAGTTATGAAAAATAAAAAGGTGGAAACTATAGAGTTGAAAAGTACAATAAAATATTGACTATAGGGAGTCAACAGTAAATATTAACTAGTGGAAGAAAAAATTAGCAAACTTGAAGATACTGTAGAGATTAGGCAAGCTAATGAGAAAATTGAATTTTAAAAATGAACAAAACCCCATAGAAAAGTGCAATACCATTAAGCATACCAACATACATGCAATGGAAGAACCAGGAGAGACAGAAAAATGAAGAAAAAATATTCAAATAAGTAATGGCCGAACTTCCCCAATTTATTGAGAAACAGTAATCAATAATCTACACACCTAAGAAATTCAATGAACTCAAAATTTGATAAACCGTAAGAGACCCACAGACAGATACATCATAGTAAAAAATGCTGAAATCAAAGGAGAAAATCTTGAAAGCAGCAAGAGAACAGTGATGCACGTCGGAACCCCAGTAAGTGAACAGCTGACTTCTCGGCAGAAACACTGGGGGCCAGAAGGCAGTGGAATAAAATATTCAAAGTGCTTGAAGAAAACAATCTGTTAACAAGAATGCTATAGCCAGCAATACTTCAAAAACAGAAAGAAAATACACTTTTTCCTAAGCAAAAACTGAAATAATTTGGTGCTAGCAGATCTCCTATATAAGAAATACTGAATGAAGTTTTTCAGGCAGAAGACAAATTCTAACCCACATGAGCAAAGACCACCAGTAAAAATAATTATGTAATTATAAAGGACACTATGCATGCATATTTTTCTATTTCCTTTACTCACTTAAAAAGCAACTGTTAAAAGAATTATGTAAAATAATGTGTGTAATGTATTGTTGGGCCTATAACATATAGAAATGTAATACACGTGTAATATATTTGCCAATAACAGCACAAAGTAAGTGAATGTGGGCAAAGCTGTAATTGCTAAGGAAATGACAGAGAGTAAATTAATAATTAAAAGAATGTATTGTTAGGGTTATAATAAAGATGATGCAATATGTATGACAATAATACAATAAAAAGAGGAAAAGAGAGCTATAGAGGAGTAACATTTCTATATCTCACTTTACTTAAGCTAGTAAAAATTGGAAGCTACTCCTGATAAGCTGTATATCATCAAACAGTAATCACAGAAAAGTAACTAAAAAATGCAGTGACCATTTCACACCCACTAGAATGGCTACTATGAAAAAAAAAAAAATAGAAAATAACAAATATTGAAAAGGGTGTGGAGAAATTGGAACCTTTGTTCATTGTCTGCTGATGGATGAATGGATTTAAAAAATCAAGGTCTATACAGTCAATGGAATAGTATTCAGAATGGTCAACGTGGTATATTTTATGTTATGTATATTTTACCATAATAAGAGGGAATTCATTGTGACTGCAGGGGAAAATAGAGAAAACATCCCAGTGTTAGTCATTCTTCCTGCTGAGAGCAGTGAGTATAGGTTCCTATTAACCATAGAATAAGCACCTCAGGAAATTATTTTATTCTTCAGACTTGGTTCCATTAAGTTAACCTCATGAAGTGAATCCCTCCTTTCCCTTCAATGTCCCAACTTCTTATTGTCAAAAAACAAAAAACAAAAAAAGGCCACATTCCCTCAGTCCCTGAGTGCTAATTTAAGTGATATGAATGCCTCCCCCAAACATCAGGGAGATTACTCAGTAAGACCACTAGTTGCTCAAGGTACTCTTGGTTGAGCAGCCACAGAAAAAGCAGGGGACCTCTTGGTTTTATTTATCAATCTCTTCTGTCTCTGCAGAAACACTTAGGTTAAGCCTTAAATTCTAGTCAATTCTAGTCAATTGTTATAAAAAATGAAAACTGGGATAAACAATCCTAATAAAGGCTGCTACCGAAGAGAAGGCAAGACACCTGGACTGGGGACATACAGAGGGAACATTAATTGTAATCATGAATGTGAGAAGTGGCCTGATGTAGTAGAGAGGGGTTTGAAATCAGAAAGACAAAAAAAGAGTGAAAAAATCATTAATAAAATTAAAGCATCACATTAGAAAATATTCACTCAACATCAAAGAAAGCAGTAAAGGAGAGAAAAGTGGAAAAACAAGAGAGACATGAGATATACAAAAAATAAAAAGTAAAATGGTAGACATAAATCTAACTGTTAATAATAACATTAAATGTAAATGGATTAAACAATCCAATCAAAAGGCAGAGATTGCCAGACTTGGGGAGAAAAACATCCAACTACTTGTTGTCTATAGAAGACACACTTTGGATCCAAAGATACAAACAGGTGTAAAAAAATGGATGAAAAAGATATATTACACAAACAGCAACCACAAGAAAGCTGGAGTGACTAGACTAATATCAGACAAAGTTGATTTTTTTAAAAATGTTACTAGAGATGAAGAGGGACATTTTATAATGAGTTCGATTCATTAGGAAGATAAAACCATACAAATATATGCACCTAACAATAGAGCACCAAAACACATAATGCAAAAACTGAAAGAACTGAAGAAATGGACAATTCGACAATAGAGACTTAAATACGCAGTTTCAATAATAAACAGAACACTGAGACAGAAGATCAACAAGGAAATAGGACACTGGGATAACACTGTAAACCTACTTGATCTAACAAATATCTATAGAACACCACACCTAAGAGGAACAGAATACACATTTTTCTGAAGAGCTCATGGAAGGTTCTCTAGGGCAGACCATATTCTAGGCCATAAAACAACCTCAATAAATTCAATAGGACAAAAATAATAGAAAGTGTTTTATCTTGGCCACAATGGAATGAAATTAGAAATCAGTAACATGGAGAAGTTTGGAAAACTTACAAATAGGTGAAAATTAAACAGCACACTTAAACAACTGATGGGTCAAAGAAGAAATTTTTAAAAAATCAGAAAATACTTCCATACAAATGACAATAAAGATATGCCATGCCAAAATCTATGTAATGCAGATAAAGCAGCGTGTAGAGGGAAATTCATAGCTGTAAATGCCTATATTAAAAAAGCAGAAAGCTTTCAAATCAATAACCTACCCTTCCACTTTCAGACCCTAGGAGGAGAAGAGCACACCAAACCTAAAGTGCAGAAGAAAGGAAGCACTATTCACACCAGACAAAAGGTGGAAAAAAACCAAAAGGCCATCAGCTAATGATGGATGAGCAAGTGTGGCATATCCGTAAAATAGAACATTATTCATCCATAAAAAGGAATGAAGCATTGATACAGGCTACAGCATGGATGGATCTTGAAAACATCATTCTATGTGAATGACGCCAGTCACAGAAGACCACATACTGTGGGGTCCCTTTCATGTGAAAGTCCAGAATGGAAAATTCTACATGCAGACAGGAAGTAGCTTCATGGTTGCTTAGGGCTGGGGAGGAAAATGGGGAGGGGTGCAGAGAAAGATCGCTAAAGGGCATGAGGCTGTTCTCTGAAGTGATGAAAATGTTCTAAGATGGACTGTGGTGACCATCACACACATCTGTGACTATGCCCAAAATCATGAAATTTTATGCTTCAAATGGTAAATTATAGCTCAAAAAAGCTCTTTTTAAAAAATCATCGCCCCACTTGCAGGTGGTTCCTCACATTAGCAGTATGTCCTGTTCATTCACCTGTCTGCAGGTAACATCATACAGGATATAAGGGAATTTGGAGGAAAAAAACTTAAAATGCCATTTGTTACCCAATATATTGTGTAGATTCGGAACTGGAGAGAATTAATCAATCAGGTTTGAATTTAATGAACTTTGTAACTGGTTACCTGGTGCGTCCTGTGCCACTTTACGCCTGGTTTATTAGAATAAGGTTCGTGACTCATGGGACTTAGAATGAAACCCGTCTTCCAGGGGTCAGTGGTGAGAGTACTCACCAAGTGCCCATCATGAGCAGTCTTCCATCACCGGCTTATATCTGAATCCAAAACAACACTTAAATCATGCAACTAGGTTCTCTGTGCCCTAGCAGGACCTCTGAGAAAAGTCACTGCTTTTTACTAAATCACCTTCCTCTTAGGAGATGACCATGCAGATGATCTCACAGGTAGTAGGATGAGAGAAAGTAAAGCACTTGAACTGGATGCAAGCTGATGGGCAGTTCTGGTCTGGAAACTGTGGGATACTCAGCTGATTATTTCTGCAGGACAGAGGCAGAGCCCCTGTTTGTAATTTCGATTGTTTGTGTGCCTCGTAGCTGACAGTACACAGTGAAATGTGTTGCACTTTAGAATAAACAGCTCTGTCACAGAGCACTCGCCATCCTACAGGCAGACAGAAGGAGGGACACGTTCAGACCAAGGCCCTGACTCAGGTGCCCGAGTGTGGATTCCCGGGAACAGGCGTGCTTATCGCAGAGCCCGCCCCTCCATCCTGTCCAGGTGGTGGGTGCAGACCACCCACCTCCGTCATGGGTGGCTCTGCGCCTTCACAGGTGTGTCTCCTTTGTCCTCTGAGTTTTTGCAGAAGCAGGACCCCAACAGCACAATGGGTGGCCCCACTGTTGTTTGTACTTTCCCAGGAGAGCCCGAGAGTGCAAGCTGCTGGGCTGCTCTGCGCCCGTGCCATTTGCTCTGATTCCACAAACACTGCTTTGGTGAATTTCTAACCTGTTCCAGCACTGCCCGGTGCTGGGGACACGTTGGTAATAAGCTGGCTTCTGCCACCAGGAGAGTCACAGTCTGGAGAGGAGGGGGAGGAACAGATGCAGAATACAAGAGATACAAGAACTGCTGTGGTGTCGGCGGGGAGGACCACCCACCTCCTGTGTGGGAGGGGGCGGCTGGGGAAGACGTTCCTGCCTTGGCCTTGGGACCAGTCTCAAAGAGTGACTGTTAGAGAAACGAAGGGAAGAGAAATTCCCCAGGCGGGGGGCGACTCACGTGCTCTCAGAGGATGTGGGGGGGCAGGAAGCGGTGGGGCCGTGGGTACTGCAGCTCAGGTGCAGCAGGGAGGGCAGGAGGGTGAGGCTGGGAGGTGTGCAGGGCCCTACCAGCTATGTTACAGATACTTTCCTTCGAATACAAGCCATGCTTGAGCCCTGACTATGGAGTGTCCTCAGGGTTAGGGTTGGGGTTGGGGTCAGGGTCAGGGTAGGGTGAACCCAGAACACCCCCAAAACCATCTGCTTAAGGAAAAGTCTGTGTCCAGTGGGTGCAAAGCAGGCAGCAGGTACACTTTATAACTAATTTCTAAAACACCCTGCCCTTTCCCTACTTCCTCCTGACGGTGTCCACTTCTGTGTCACAATGAAGGCAGACCGTGTTCCCTGACGTCAATGGGCTTTTTGCCGGAGCCAGGACAGCACGGCCGCCCCTCAGGGCTTGATTATAATCTCTGGCACGTGGCTGGCAGCTCCCCCAGCCAGCACACGCTGCACTGCGACAGAACTGCCCTTCTGGGGACACCTGTACGTACCAGACCCCCCGCCAAGAGCAGAGAAATTTCCAACAACATTTTAGAACTCTATTTGAGTGCCGTGAAGTAGACTGTTAGGATCCACTAATTCTCTGTGGCAGAGTGAAAGACAGTGTGTGGACTCCTGAGCTGACAAGCACGCAAAATCCCGAGACCCAACAGCAGAACACGGCAGCCGCCCTCAGGTATGCCCGGAGTAACCTGAGCCCGCAGCGGGCCCTGGGCCCCCCAAGGAAGCCGGAGTCCCCACGTCATCGGAGGAATGAAGGCGGCCCGACATTAACGTGCCCTCTCCTTATCTAATCTGCACGAGAGCCAGGGAACCAGGGGCTCTGACAGTCTCACCAGGACCCGCTCTGGGAAACAGATGTCAAATACAGAAAATCTACCAGCAGACAGTCACCCTCTACAGGGACCTGTGGTCACCAAATGCCCACCACTCCCCGCCCTCCATGCAGGCCGAGAAAGCTTAGCGACAAGGAGACCATGTCTTTCAGAGGCAAAGGATACGCACTTCACTCACTCAGACTCGCTTTGGAGAAGTGGAGGCTGGGTTTGCTGTCAATGCCAGGCTCTCGGGTTGTTTGCAACCTTGCAGATCATTAATTCTAATGAGACAGAACTATAACCATCCCCAAGTCTAACAGTGTAGCTCATGCTTTGCAGTCACGGTGTCTTACACCGGGGTGGGGTCCAGGCCAGCAGAGGCGTGTTCCTCTTAAGAAAGCCACCGAAAGAGACTGGAGGGGAATGCTGGGCCATCAATGCTTCAGCCACCTCCAGGCACAGGCCGCGGGACGAGACGTGGGTCATCCCACTGGGTTTGGGAGCCGTGAAGGGTTCTGCGGGGAAACCCATACGAAGACCAGAAAGATGAGGCACAACTGGGCTGCCTCCTGTCTCTCACTCACGTTGATTCACCAAGTCTCCCCCGACCCACTCGCGAGTCCCAAAGAAAGACACCCAGATGCCTAGCGGAGAATTATCAGCTCAGAGCTCTCACAGGAAAGTTCACAAGTTGTTTGGATGTGAAGTCGAAGGAGCACGGACCTCGACTGGACGCTGTCTGCTGAGAACAGTTAGGAAGCATCACATGCTTGAAAGCTCTGAAACTCAGTCAATTTGCTGAATTACTCCAAAGACCACGCTGCACTCTGCTCTTTGCTCAGTAAAACTTGGTCTTAGGCCACAAGCAATAAAATGCGACCTGAGCTTCCATGGGACCTCGTCTTCCTGTCTCCATCTGGCCTCTTCAGTGCCCCCAAACCACCACTCCTTCCCAGCAGATGCCTGGCCCCCCTCTGGCCCCCTCCTCCCTGACCCTCACCCATGGCTACAGGATGGCAGGGGGGCCGAGAAGGCGACTGGGGCCCAGTCGGCCCAGGTCTCCTCATTTTCAAATCCCTTGAGATCCTCTAAGGAGTGTTGGTGGCCAGTCCATAGTAGTAAGGACGTCACTTCTCAAGTCACAAATCAGATCACCAAGGAAAAGGAATGGGACAGTCGGCAGTGGGAGTAGCCAAGTCACGGCAAACATGGCTTCTAGCATTTTCTCTCACACACACCCACACATGCTCACACAGGCTCCCCAAGGAGGGAGGGGGCGCGGCTGCAGCAGCCACACACAGTGCGTTGTCCCTGACGGAGAAGTTCTGTATACGTTTGGGAACCGGCTCGAGTTCACAGGCTCGGGGCCAGCAAACACCGTGGGTGTTGTTGGCTGTGGTCCTCGAATGATACCCGCTGCCAGACGGGCGATGCATACAGTGGCGACAGCTCTGGGGGGCCGCTCGTGCTCCTTCCAAGGAAGGGAGACAGCCTGAGAGAAGAACAGGAGGAAGAACAGGGGACCCACCGAACCTGTACCCCAGCCAACGTCACCGCTGCCCAGCCCACGGAGGGAGGGGTGTGCCTAAGACAAGCCCAGGAAAGCTGGCCCAGGGACAACAATGAGGGGCACTTCCCTGCAGCCTTGGCTTCTTTATGGGGTACTTTCCAAGAAGCGTCCTCAGGGAGTTTACCCACATCATCTTATTTGTCACCACTGAACCCCCCAGAGGCATTCCTGTCCTCACCGTGCATCACGCCTGCAAATTCACCAGCGTTGGCCACTACAGAGGGAAAGGAAGAATCTATGAGATTTAATCAACAGCAAAAAACCCCATTGATTAGCTCTTGTGAACAGGTTTCACTGACCAGGGAACGCCCCTTTCTGCAGATTTATATGAGATGAGAGATTAAAATAAACACACAAAGAGATGGAGAACCAAACAGATAAACAATAACATCTTTCCTGCTATGAATGTGACCATCTCATACTTTTGGTCAAGGAAAACAGAAAAGGCATACTATAAAGAAATACAGCCCGGCTGGCGAGGCTCAGCAGTTGAGCGTCGACCTGGGATCCAGGAGATCTCGGTTCGATTCCCGGTCAGGGCACAGGCCCGGGTTGGGGGCACAATCCCCAGAGAGGGGCGTGCAGGAGGCAGCCGGTCAATGACTCTCTCATTGATGTTTCTCTCTCTCTCCCTCTCCCTTCCTCTCTCTGAAATCAATAAAGATATATTTTCTTAAAACGAAAAGAAATACAACCAATTAACTCCATCATTAGTTGATAAAAGTCCAGAGCTAAACACACGGTTATGGTGTGTATCTGTGGCTTCCCATCACTCTCCAGTCAACTCGCTCCTGTCTGTACCCTTTAGGTCTCTTCTAAGAGCTCCTCCCCTCACTGCAAACCACACTGTCCTCATGTGCTCCTTCTCCAAGGGCAAAGCTCCATCCCGGAGCAGGGGTCTCGCCACATCCCCAGCACCCAGCACTGCGGTCTTCAGTGTGGTCCTTCCCAGCACAGAGAGCTCGAGCCGCCTGTCAACTCCCCCGATTCCAAACTCCCAAGAAGGTACCCATGGGGAAGACACGCGGGAGTTCTTGTAAAGCTTTCCAAGGCAAAACCTTCCCAGCCAGAGAGAGAGAGATGGTTTTGGATTTCATTATGTCTCCCAATAGCATGGCCCTCAATGAAGACCAGGTCTTCAAAAACTACCCTCGAGGTGGGAAGGCAGATTCCATGAATCCAAGGGATTGTTCGAATAATTTAATGTAACATGACTGGGTTACTTCCAATATGACTGACTATAAGTAGACTTTCAGTTGGAAAATTATTCAACTGAATAACTGGGGTGTAATTTTCTTTTAATGTATCTTTATTAATTTCAGAGAGAGGAAGGGAGAGGGAGAGAGAGAGAAACATCACTGATGAGAGAGTCATTGATCAGCTGCCTCCTGCACGCCCCTCACTGGGGATCGAGCCCACAACCCGGGCCTGTGCCCTGACCGGGAATTGAACCCAATCTCCTGGATCCTAGGTCAATGCTCAGCCGCTGAGCCACGCCGGCCGGGCGGGTGTAATTCTTTTGATATTTGAGACGACTGTTATAATGTAAGTAACAGATCATTTTGATGAAGGGTAAAATTCGGAGTCTATTTTTTAAAACGTCTCCATAACTTAAACACAACAACTGTCTGCACTATTTGGACAACAACTAAAGCAATCATTTGCTGATGGTGAAGCCTTCATTTCAATACTGCAAGTGTTGTTTATTTGCACTCAAAATTGCCCCCTCCTTCCAAAAACAGTCGTGATCGCCTAAATAACACAGGTACAATGAGAGGAGGAGTGGACAGGGCCGCGGTCCTCCAAGAACTTGGAGGGAAAGGGAGTGTTTGTCCTCTGAGTGGGGCAGCTGTCCTCCTGGTATAAAATCTAACCCTGTTGGTGCAGAAACACTCCCGGGAGAATGCAGGGGGAGGGCGACTCGGGCACATCTGTGCAGCGTCTGGCTCTGTAGAGCCGGGAAGAACAGTCTGAGAAGCAAAAGCATCCCTGTCACTAGAAAAATGTTCTTGACTCAGTAACAAGAGCCTCTCAGTGACGTTACCGTTTTCTGGATGAGACATCCTTCAAGGATCTATTTCTGTCCGCCTTCCTTCTCTGTTCCCTGAGCAGATCCTGATTATTGTTTCGAAGTCCTGGGTGTCTCAAGATCAGGGAAGAGGTTTCCATGATCACAGACAGGAAACATTCTGGTTACTAGAAAGGGATTATTGCCTTTATAAGCCAATAAATTAATGTTCTGACGAATACTTAAGGTGGCAGCCTAATATTTTGTTGGATAATTGATAAAGTTCAGGTTCTGATCCGACACTGGTAGAGTCAAAGTCACTGCCCCCCCCCCCCCGATCCTGCCCCCGGACCCCAGTGATTCCCTTTGGCCTCAGTGTTAACACTTCATTTCCATTAAAGCTCCAAAGACTAGGTTTAAATCAGTACATTTTGCTAGGAGCTTCCTGGCAGCCAAGACAAAAGGGGAAAGCTAAGTAATTAATTCTCATTATTGATAAAGGGATCCTTTGGGAACCAGTATTAAAAAATACTGAGATCTAGTTTTCATTTAACATCTGAATTTTAGGGACAAAGAGACTTGTAACAATTTCACATGGTTTCACTCAAGGAAGAGCAGCTTGGAGAAGAATTTTTAGAAGATGAAACACTCCTCTTAGCCTCAACCCCAGGGCTATTCCTATCAGAGTAAGGGGATTCGAGTTTACTGAAGTCTTTGAAACACGCCAACCCTGTAATCCTATCTAGGAGTGTTAGCATACAAAATTTTGCTTCAAATCAGTTGTTTAAAACATAGAAAATGTTTCCCCATGAAAAAGTGATCTTGAAATTACAGGAATTGCTGAGGGAAGCCCAGGCAATCCTATTGGACCCCAAATGTAGTTGAAATGGTGCTAACTGAAATTGTGATGAAATGTCCCATTTTGGTCCCGGGACCTGCAGCCAGCCTGTCGCAGAGGCTCCCCCAGCCCTGCCCCGTGGGGCTGGCACTGACCCCCCGTCTCTGCTGGACTGCAGTCCACACCCTGGTCACAGGTCCTGAGAGAGCGCTGGCCCAAGACTCGACGACCCAGCCCCAGGCCGCCCTCCCTCTTAGGAAGCAGCCTCTCCGAGCCTCAGAAGTCACATCTCCAGCCACGGGTCAAGAAGGCTGCGGGTGGGGGTGGAAAGCTCCTCTGTAAATCAGTCTCAGGGAATCCGTGCTCATTGCTAAGAATTAAATTACAGATTAGATTTTGAAAGATAACTGTTGGAGCTCTGCTACCACATGTTGACTGTTTTCTGGGTTCGCTATTTCCCTGATGGTAAGCTCTGGTTCGTAGCTGTTGACGTGGCCTTCGCCTCGGTTCTCACGGGCAGGCGACCTATGATTCAGTTTCCTAAATGCGTCAAATGCATGGTCTTGCTTTTGGCATGTTCCTCTTACATTTTTCCAGGATTTTACTGACGGTTTTTCTCTGTTTACTTTGTTACCGCTTCTGACAAGCATCTCTCTCCGCCCAGGCTGGTCTCTGAACCATCCCCTCCCCCTCGGGACCGAGAGCAGGGGCATCCGGCAGAGGTGGAAACAGCCGCGCCTGTGCCTTCCACGAGCAGCCACCCGCCACTCGCGGCCACCGAGCCCCGGAGATGCGGTGGTGTGACTGCGAAGCTGACCGAAATTCCACTGAGTTTTAATAAATTTCAATTATAACGGGCACACAGGGCAGGTGGCTACCCAGTAATGGGACATTTTGTTGGTTTCCACACGGGAACTGAATTTGACATTGGGGTTGAGTGTGCGTGTGCGCCTGTGTGTGTTCCTGCCTGTGTGTAACTCCTGGTGCCCCTTGAGGTTTGTGAGGAGGGACACGCGGCCTTCTCCCCAGGACATGGCTGAAACAGGCGCCCTCACTTTGCTCTCCACCCCCTTGCGGGAGAGACTCTCCACCTGCTGTGAGGCCACCACGGTTTGCTGCTGGTAGGCTCAGCCCCATGTTCAAAACAAAGAACAGACCCCCTGACGCCACCCCCCTGCCAGCCACCATCCCGCCTCTTCGTTCTACAAACTGACACTGGAGGTCACAGGGCATTCACCAAGCCACGTCCCATCACCATGTCCCCTGGGCTTGTCACACTTGCTCACTGTCTCCTTAAAACGCTTCCTCCCCTTAGTCTCTGGGCCACTGCACAGCTGGTCCCCTCCCTCTTTCACCTTCATGGGGACACCTCTGCTGCCTGAATCCTAGATGCTCCAGTGCAGCAGGCTGGGGCTCCGCTGCTCTGACATTGCTCGCTCTCGGTGTGGCAACCAGCACAGTGACGCCAAACACCCCACCTCTTAGGACTCCTCGGCTCCTGTCGGTCCCCTCAGCCCCCGAGTCTCACCTCTCACTGTCTACTCAACGTCTTCCAGGTGTCCATCTAAGGGGCTCCTCGCCCTAACACCTCAAGAGAACAGTTCTCAGATCTCCTGCTCTGCATATCTGCACCCTGCCTGCTCGTCCCATCAAGACAAACAGACCTGGGACAAAAAGACCACCAGACCAAACAGTCCACCAGGAACATGTCTTCTCTTTCTTTGCACGTCCCCTCCAACCTGTCAGCAAGATCCACCAACCTTGCCTTCAGAATGGTGCCCGGCCTAATGTGGGGGCTTCTGTATTTCCTACGCCCCACCTAGAAGGTGAGCCTGTGGAGACGGGGACCATATCTTGGCCCTAATTGGGTTCCCGGGGCCAAGAGTGAAACCAGCGCAGAGCAGGAGCTGCAAGACGTGTGCAGCGGGAGGACAGGAGGCGGCCACGCGAGCAGACCCAGCTACCCAGGTCCTCCGCCAGCCCTGGGCTCGGTCCCTCTGGTTTGTGTGAACATAACAGAAACAGACAGCTCGGAAGGTGCAAGTGTTTTCCTGTTGCAAACGTACCTCACCTACAGACTGACCACCTTTAAAGAGGGTCACCACCCTCTCTAGGTTAGAAACAGGGACAGGCACATTTGTTTCATATATTAGCAACTTTGTTGCCAACATATGAATAGTCTCATTTCATTAAAATAATTTAAAATAAAACAGGAACTTGTTTGCTGGCTACTCTGTTTAGCCATAGGAACTATCAGATAAAAGAAATATGAAACTGTTGGCATTTGAAGCACTCTTGCCTGGTGGGGACTCGGACACGACACTACATTGTGTTAAATGACTCACTTGGCATTGACGTTAATCCAGGTGCCTGACCTAACCTTACAAATAACAGAGATAAGAAGTAGATCCGTCAGAGAAGCCCTCAAAATACACAAAATTAAAGAAAAGCAGCCATACGGGTTTTCAAGAACTCACGCTCGGCCGCTTCTACGTTTCCAGGTGCTTTTCTAACCCAGAGAACCCACAGCCTTCCCACCGCGGACAGTGTCCTCCCCGCGGCCCAGGAGGCCCCTGCTCAGAGCGAGGACAAAGGTCACAGGAGGGCGAGAACAGCCGGGGACAGAGTCCCAGCCGACCCCTGGGTACCTGAGGCGTTGCGGGAGTCCAGGCTGCCTCCGGCGGGCTCATTGCTCATCTGCTCCCGGGCGTCTGTCCTGCTTCTCAGGGTCAGCAAGGCGGGTCCTTTGCTCCCACTTTTCAGTGTGAAGGGGAGGCAGCTGCCTGGAGAGAACAGGACGTGGTATTAATGTCACCTACTCCAGAAATGTCCCATTGTAATCAGGGGTCTCCCCGGAGTCTCCAACCACAGAGAGATCCTTTATGGACGTGAGACGGTGTGACCAAGGTGGCCGCTGACCCTTGATGTGGGGGTACACACACAAACCCACATAAACCCCCACACACACAGATTCGGAGCCGTGACAGCCAGGAACGTGCGTCAGCTAGGACACCTGCGCAGACCTTGCCCGTGGACGCTGAGAGCGGCTCCAATTTTTTCCATTAATTTTAGAGAGAGTACAAGGGACGGGGGAGAGAGAGAGAAACATCGATTGGTTGCCTCTCACGCAAGCCCCAGCCGGGGCTGGGGATCGAACCTGCAACCAGGCACCCGGGATGTGAGTTCACACGAGCGGTGCCGATCTGGTCGTGGGAAGGGCTGGGAGACCCTCCCTGTTATTTGTGTCCATCAAGACGGCACCGGTGCCCACAGGGAAACTCCGCAGGGCGCTGAGGTTTTAGAGTAGTGACCCAGGAGAAATAATCTTAGAGATGACACAGGGCTCGGTTCAGACGTATGTGGAGTTCCGGTCAAGCTGGCGGCGTAGGTAAACGCGGTACTAGAATCCCCCCTTGACTGTGCGAAAATTACAGCTAAACTACAGCACCACCGTCATTCGGAACCGCCTGAAATCTAGCGGAAAGGAAGTCCTACCACTAAGGATTTAGAGCAGCAGCCACATCGACACTGACGGGAGGGCCAGAGACTTGGAACAGGCTGGTCTCACACCCACGCGTGGCAGGTAAAAATCGAAGGGGATGTCTCGGCGGCGGAGGTTCCCTGAGGAGGGGCCCTAGCCTCACTGCTGGGACTAGGACTCTGCCCCTGCGGGTGGGACAGAGGGCAGGCCGGTGAGAGCTTTATGGCCCTGGCTTCCCGGGGTGAAGGGTTTATGATGAAGGCACTTTCCTCTTCCCCTGAACCTCGCCGAGGAGAGCACGCGCCAAAGATCTCACATCAGGTGCTTGGGACAGAACAGTTTCATCCCCGATCCAACGCGTTACCCCTTAAATTGAAAACACTGCATTGCTTCTTTTTTGCTCTGTGGTATGTGACACTCTGGGGTATGAATTAAGACCCAAGAACATTTCCTAAGAAGGAAGGTGGACCTGAACTCCTCGGCTGCTCTGAGAGCCCGCCTGTCATTCTCACTTCCTGTCCCAACGCTAACTGCCACTTAGGGACTCTGACGTCCTAAGTGGTTCCAGATTCCATCGGTGTCCACAGTGAAGAGAAAAGCAATGGGATCCAGATGCCTACTCTGGTAAACAGGTCCTTTGTCGGGAAAATACATGGAGCAGGACGGACTTTCATCAATGCTCCTGAGACCTCTACTTCCATACGGGGTCCCTGTGCCTTTGCACCCCGTGAGCTCGCAGCCCCTGTGCACACTGCCCCGCCTGCAGGTACCGCCCATCTCATATTCTTGGTCTCCTTTTTTATATTTTATTTTTTTTTGGGGGGGGGGGCGCTTTCAGAAATCATTTTGCTCTCCTTTTTAAGTAATTCGTTGACTGTAATGTTTTAAATGACTCATAGTGAGTACAGCTTATGAGATGATACTGATCTATAAACTAAGAGAAATTAAGGCTTTAATAAAATTCCCGCAGCTGCTGAAAATTCCCGAAGAACCACTTAACGATGATCTCGTCACATCTAGCTACGAACTGTCCATGTTGAAATTACGGATTTCATGGCATTCCACTGTCTTCCAAGCCTAGGGATGCCAAGGTGCTTCCTTAGATGGACGCAAATCACTAAAACCACAGGTTTGTATATTGAAGTGAATATATTCTTCCCCAAATTTTTGAGTGGAACAGAATAATTTACACGAGTATGTCAGCTAATTCTACGTAACGAATCTCATCTTGATATTAGATAAACTTTATGGGAACCTGCTTCCCAGGCCGGGCCAGTGCTGGGCTAGGCAGCAGCAATGAGGGCTCTGCCACCCCCCACCGTCCGCGGGAGCTGAGGCGCCTCCCTCCACCCTGACCCTGCTCTGCCTGCGTGCAGCCGGGACGCAGTGTCAGAGGTCAGGGTTAACTCACACTCACGCCAGAAGACCACCAGGTGGTGAGACCCTGGGGCGTCTGGAACGCACAAAGTCCCTAGTCTTTACCGGCACTGAGCACTCGGAAAATCAGGGTTAACACCCTGTCACACCTCTGCAGGTAAAACAACACAGCCTGCCGAACTTAGGAATTCTTTTTTTTTAACTTGTTATAGAAAGTACTCGTTTTGTATTGTTTTTAAATATGTCTTTACTGATTCCAGAGAGGAAGGGAGAGGGAGAGAGATGGAAACATCGATGATGAGAGTCATTGATCGGCAGCCTCCTGCACGCCCCCAACTGGGGATCGAGCCCGCAACCCGGGCCTGTGCCCTGACCAGGAATCGCACCCCGATCGCCTGGACCCTAGGTCAATGCTCAACCGCTGAGCCATGCAGGCCAGCCACGAACTCTGTTAACATTTGATCCAGAATAAGTAAGCATATATTTTGCCCCCAGAAGCTTAATTTGAACAGCACTTTTGTTTGAATTCAACATAACACTTCCTCTAAATTCAATATAAACCAAAATGTGAGCACACCCCCAGGTACCCTCAGCTCTGGGGAGTAAAGCTAAGGACTAGGCCTCACCCACAGGTCTCTGGTTGCAGCCGGGGCAAGAGATGAACACAGCTCATTCCTTCACAGGGGACAGGTGAGGGGCACAGTGATGTGTGCTGAGTGGGTCTGAGGAGGTGAGTGTCCCAGGCAGGCCGGGCTGTGGAACTCTGACCTGGATCGAAGTGACAGTTCTGAGATTTATTGTAGACAGTCCCCAATTCCCTTCGGTTCTCCTCTGCCCCCCGTCCCGTTGCATTCTCAGTAGAAGGGGAGAGGGCTTGTTACCTGGCATAAAAAGATCGCCAAGGCCTTTATGCTTATAACCGACATACCCTGCAGAAGCAGCGAGCGCTCGCTGCCCTGCCTCACCGGATGCAACCCCTGCTCATGCACAGCAGAGGCTGTGCTCACAACCCGCAGGCGGGAGTCGGAGCTGCAACTCCAAGTCGTGCCTGCCGGGCCCGAGCCACCGTGCTAGAATTGCTGGCAATTCCTTACCCAAAACTCTACATTTTCAAAGCAGCGGGGAAGGAACCACCCCCAGCCTTTTCCGGAGAAGAAAGGGAGGCCGGGAATTAAACCCCTCATCTTGGGCTCTGTTTACACCCAGGTGCTGGTTCTGATTTGCTGCCTCCGGTCAGTCCCTTAGTTTTAAGCCAACATCGAAGGTGTGCACACAAGCAAGGAAAATCAAGGTTTGATTATTTCTCTATCTTCCCTCGGAGGTTAGTCTGTGAATTTTATTCCAATAATAAAATCTCTCTCGGAGTTGCTGGGAAGTAGGGGGAGGAACTTCATTTCAGTGAGAAGCGCACCCCTTGAATTATGTGAACTATCCCGGAATCAGGGCTGCTGGGGTGTCTCATTGTGCGCTGCGGGTTTGGGTTTGCAGCATGTAGTCCATCAACATTGAGAGAAAGGGTTGAGCGGCGGTCACTGAACCACTGCCCAGAAATCAGCTTTGTTTGGGTGCACGCTCACGGCTTCGCCTGGGAAGATTTAACGCCAGGAGACTTTGCCAGATAGTCGCTGTGCAAAACCAGGGACTTTATGTAAACTCACAGACTTATGATGTTGCAGTTGGAAAAGACAGTAGAAGTCACCTAGTCTAACCTCCCAGGCGCTCAGATTTCTCATCTATAAAATGAGGCTACAAAATCTTTCCCGCTCTCCTCTGGGCCGTTTTGAGACAGAGTGTCACCGATGTGGAGCGTGGTGAGATAAGAAAAGCTCTGTAAACGCAGTTAAGTCATTACCCGCATTATCATCACTGTGGGAGGCTGGCAGGTAAATAGCTGGACGGTTAGGAAAAGATCAGCTAAAAGTCAGCTGGCAACCTTGTCTCTGCCAACCTGAAATGAGGACTGTTTCTCTTTGATGTCCTCGTGAGAGCCACTTAGCCTCTGAATGTCACGTGTAATTTCAGAGTTTCTTTCATCCTGCCGACCAGGTCCTCATAGCTCCTCTCAGGTCTGCTTACCAGGGTAATTAATGGAAGTTTGCTCCAACTTTCACGCTCACTGGAAATGGCTGTAATCCAAGGTGGTTTACTTATATTGCCAACAGGCGGTGGCAGGAAACACGCAGTGAAAATCTGAGGTGCGGTCAGCAGGTGACCACTGGGAAGTCAGCAGGCCGCCCATCATTCACCGGACAGCCTCGAGTCCAGGGTCACCTCTCACTGGAGCAGGGGCGGGTTCCCTCTCCAGGGACACAGGGGACCCCGACATCGCAGTTGTCCGTTAAAGCTCATCTCCCCATGGTGGGTCAAGCTCAGGGTTCCTGACACCTGGGCAGCCAGAGTGAGGGCCCTGTGACCGGGTAGCTAATAGCCCAGGGCTGTTTCTGGAAGTCAGAGCACCATCCTGCCAAGTCCGAGTGGCAAGGGTCCGTATGAGGGCCCAGGAGCCGGGAGCTTATGCCCTTCCCTTCCATCCGCCTTCTCGGGCCCAGAATCTGCGCGGAGGCCCGCGCCCACAGAGAGCACCTCCAGCCGTGATGACCACACACCAACCGCACTGTGGATCAGCTGATGTTTCTCCTCAGAATCACTAAACTTGCAGCCAAATTTTACCCCAGGTCATGATTCTTACTCAGGAGCCGGCCTCGAGGTCGACGAGATGAGCTTCGCAGAGAAGCCGACACCCACCCAGGGGACCGTGAGACCCGCCCTTGCCAAGCACGAGGGGCCTTCCAGGAGCCCAGGGGCTCTTTGCAAGGACAATCCTGGGCTCCTAATCTTCTCTCGTCCTCTCCCCAAAAATGTTTTGTCGTCTGCCTGGGTCCAGGGAGGGGTCACAGAAGGAAAGCTGATCCCTAAGTGACAGACGGCCCGGGGAGTGTCCCGTGCGTGGGTCGGCTCTCCGGCTGTTTTCCCCAAGGCCAGAGCCATGGTGGTGACTCAAGAACTCGATACGTCTGTGGAAATCTGGAGGAGCGGCGAGGGTGGCCAGCAGATCAGAAATCAGGAAAGAAATCAGCCGTGTCTTTTTCGTCCAGTCGCCTGCTTTATTACAAGGAACCATCCAGTGTGCTTGTTTACGCAGTGAAACCTGACTTTAATAATCGTTTCCAAAGAAAAATGAAGACATTTTATTTTGTCCAGCTGCTCTTCATCTCGGACTGTGGAAAGACCTACACTCAAAGCTGCTTCGTAAGTTTGCAAAACTGAGACTGGGGGAAGGAAAAAGGGAAAGAAATTACTTTTTTTCTTCTTAGACAACGAGGTCTTGGTGTTTAGCTGAAAAGTAGTGAAAAATCCAACTGTGCCAGCAATACCCACCCAGCCCACCGTGCACGTGGTCAAGAGGCCGTCGCTGTGCTGCAAGGACCGTGAGCAGGGATTCTGCTGCGTGACTTCTTCCCGCGTCCCGCCCGCCAGGCTAGTCTGTTCTCCGGGAGGGCGGTCAGCTCTGCCCCGGTGCTTCCCGTCCGAGCCAGTGCCATCGTCATCATCGAGCTCCTTTACTCTGCGGCGCACCTGCAGAGCCTCTCTGGATGCATCCTGACCGCGCAGAGGCGGGCGTGTGCGTGGCGGCTACAGCGCCGGCTCCATCCCAGAGGCAGGGACTTGGGGTGCAGGGTGCTGACCCAGGGAGACCATCAGTCTTCCTGCTCCACTTGGAGCTTGTCGGAAATAATACACATGTTGGAAAATGTGATGGTTTGAAGACAAAGAATCGTGCGTGACTCCCACTGCCCCCGGGATGGTGACGTGACAGGGATGGTTAGAGTCCTGGAAGAGCTGGGGTGGTAAGAGAGGGGGGTGTAATGAAGGTATTTTTAGGTGAAAGTGCATTTCTAAGCCGTCCATTGTGTGGGTAGATGGTTAAAGTGTAAAGTGGCCTGGAGAAAGGCAGCAGGGAGCAGTGGCCTCGGCCTCAGGGACACTACGGCCTCCAGGGGCACGGGTGTCCCCATATGAACTTGAAACCACTCCTGGGCCCAGGTCCTCAGTCTTTCTTTATTAGCTAGACTATGGAAGAGTTACAGAAAAAGAAAAGGAATTTTCATTTGAAATGAGGCTAATTAAAGAGAGGTTAGAAGAATGGATGCATTTAAACCTCTCCAGTTAAAATGCAGCTTCAGTGAAGCTGAGTGTCAACCACCTTCACGTGGAAAGTCCCAGACACACGCAGGGATTTTTTCACCCTGATTTTGTTCTCTAACTTACAGACATGAAGAGATGGAAAGAACATCAGGATATGGGGGTAAACTACTTACAGTGCCCTCAGATTCGGAAGGCGGGAAACCCATTTTCAGAAAAGGATTGTGTTGGGAGGCACTTAAAGGTAACAAAATAATCACCCCCACGTGCTCCCACCACTGGGGGGCGGTACCCCAAATGCTCAGCTCACTTGGGAGCCCAGATGGTAACCAGGGGTCCCCACCCCGTGGATCCAAGGTTCCCGGGGATCATTCAGAGTCTTAGCAAACC
The DNA here is from genome assembly GCF_964146895.1 of Miniopterus schreibersii. NCBI lineage: Eukaryota > Metazoa > Chordata > Mammalia > Chiroptera > Miniopteridae > Miniopterus > Miniopterus schreibersii. Next base: position 89,462,541 of record NC_138107.1, read on the forward strand.
TTAGACTCAGATTTTTTTAAAACATCTGCTCGAGGAGGCCGACAGTAGTAATTACGTCAGAGCTGGCCCTTTGTAAAGGGCAGAATGAGCTTGAAAGTCCTCATATCTGTTCTCAAACAACCATACTGGCTGTGGATTATTAGGCAGGAAAAAGCCCAGGTTATTTGAAAAGGCAGACAGACTAGCTTCAGACACCTGGTAACCTACACGCCAGAGATAGTGGGACCATTTCTGTTGTTTGCAATAGAATGACCTATGCAGTTAGCTTTTATATATATACATAAAAGTCATATATGCATGTATGTTTTCAGTAAATATGCCACCTGTATATGTTTCTCAAAAAAAATCACTAGAAGACGCACTCCATTGTAAAGATGACCAAAAAACACACAAACCTGCCCCAAACTCAAGACAGGATACAAAAACCAGTAGGGCATCCTGAGACCCAGTAAACCGAGAGCTCAGTGAAAGTCACCTCATTCCAGCATTTCCAGTCCCCTCCTGTCATTTTTATAAGGCTGAACTCAAGAATCACTTTTTCTGAAGTCTTCCCAGAGGCCTGGGTCCCCGTGTCACATAAATCGCTCCCCCCAATCCCAGAGCATTTTCTGCATTATCCTGAGCTCCAGGATACATACGAAATGTGAGCACATGTGTGATTTGCAAAGATGACAGTAATGTAGAGCCCAGGAACCCAAGCCAGCTGCAGGACAAACACTCCACACCCTAAAGGCTGCCGGAGTCCCCTCGCGTGTCCCTTGGGGGAGCCACCGTCCTGGGTCCTGGGGATAGAGCACATGAGGGGCAAAGCCTGGCCCCCAGAGAGACGGGCGGTCAGGAGATACAGGAGTCAGCGTGAGGCACAGTGGTGAGCGCCGCACAGGACGGTCTGGAGAGGAGAGTTTTGAGGTGTCAGGGAAGTTCGGGAGCCCCCGTGACTAAGTGGGCATTTGAACAGAGGCATGGAGGGAACAAAGGAGGGAGCCCCGTGAACATCTGGGGAGGAGGGTTTGCAGAAGCACCAAGAGTAAATCCAGAAGTTGGGGTATGCCTGGTGTGGGGGAGTCAGAGCAAAGACTGCGTGGCTGGAGGACAATCTGCGGTGAGATGACGACGCCAAGGTGCCGCGTCAGTACCTGGAGAGCAGGAAAACGCCAACATGCATCACATTTACAGACAATACCGGAGCCACCGTACGACAGAAACAGCAAACCAATGTGACGTCCTGATGATCCGGGTGCGTCGGAGGGACAGCTCTCGAAGCTCTACCCTCGCCGCACTCATCCGGGAAACGCTAGAGGCCGCCCTCTGAAGCCCGAACTTCCCACGTGAGCCCCAACCCTGCCGCCTGCACAGTGCAGCTGTGGGCAAGTCCTCGGACCTTCCTGTGCCCTCTTCCTCACCTGCACTCTGAGGGCCTGGCGCGGTGCTGCTGAGGGGACCGCGTGCGCTCAGGCCTGGGAACGCCCAGCACTGCGCCTGGGGCGCAGCAAGAGCTCAGAGGGTCAGCCGGCGTCTCCACAGGAAGTTCGATCTGCAGAAAACTCAGTCTTTTAAGTGTCACCTGAAATCAAGGGTCGATGTAGGAAGCAGCCAAGCAGATATCCCCGTATCTCTGGTAGAACTGCTGTGGGAGACGCACGTGTCTGCGGTTTCCAGAATCTCTGTGTGAAACTCAGACTAGCTTTTCTGGGCTGCGCTGGGGCCGGGATCGCCAGTGCTCATGAGACAGTTACAGCCGCACCAGCCCCCGCGCGGGACGGGCCACGCGCCCAGCTCCCTGCCCTGCCCTGCCCAAGAGCCCGCCGTCCCGCTCGCCCCTGCTGTGGCTTCGGAAACGCGGAGGGAGGCAGCTGACAGCAGAAGCAGCGGGGCTCGGCTCCCTGGAAGGCCGCCTGGGCTGCTCGGCACCTCTGTGCTGCCCCCTGCCCGAAAGGTTTCCTAGGTTTGCGCCAACGCCAAATGACGCCCGGCGGTCGCTCACGTTTTGAAAGCCCCTTTACAGGAGTCGGTGGGCAGCTTTGCTCTCACGTCCCTGGTTCCCAGTGGCAGCTCGTTGGGATGCCAGCTGCCTGTCTGGATGACTAACTACCACCTGCTCCAAATTCCAAAGGTTCCCACCTCCACCCGGGCTGCATCGTTCAAGAAATGGCGCGCCTGTCTCGCCCTGCACCATGTCAGTCGGCACCGGAGATGCGCCAGCTTCCTTCCCGCTGCAGTCACCCCCAGAGGCCCCGTCCTCAGCCCGCTGCAAACCTCGCCAGCCGTGAGCATCCAGACCTAAAATATAGCCCTGGCCACATGCCCAGTGGTTAGAGCATCGGCCCGCGGCCTGAAGGGTCTTGGGTTCGGTTCCGATCAAGGGCATGCACCAGGGTTCCAGGTTCAATCTCCGGCCCCGACCGGGAGGCAACCAATCAATGCGTCTCTGTCACATCGATGTTTCTCTCTCACTCTCCCTTCTACTCTCTCTGAAAAGCCATGGGAAACATATCCTCCAGTGAGGACTGACAAAAACACCTAAAACATGAAACAGAATCAAGCAAGAGTGTACGACACGCATGTCGAACCTCTCCCTTGAACATCTGGGGCGGCGATTTATTTTCTTATACGTCACTTAGGTTAGAAGGCAGCTACCATGGGCTCGGAAAGGGCAGGCCCTCCCTAAGTGCTGGCTGCGCGCCTGCGAACACGCTTCCCGTGTTGTCAGAGTCAGGCTACCAGGTCCTCACTTTCCATCAAACAGGCTTCTCTCCTAACAAGCTGGTTTCCAGGGCGTGCAGAGGTGTTGTCAGGATAACTGGCAAAGTCTATAAAGTGCTCGGAGTTCTCTGAATAAAAAGCACGGCGCAGAATAGAACATTAGCGTGTTATTATCCTCACCAGGAGTGGGCGGAATTGCAAAGAGAAATCATGTCAGAGATGTAAGGGAACTTGAAAGTCTGAGACTTTAAAAGGCTGAGATGATTAAAACACCCAGTTGTTTGACAGGAGAAAATTAAACTGTTCTCTTGTCTCAGAAGGTATAATGCTCCCTTTTCACGTACTGTACCCCACGATCTCTCCTCCTGCACCAAACTTTCACGGAAGTCAAGAAAGTTCCAGGTATGAAAGGTTATTGTGCAGGTTCACCCAAAAAAGACAATCCAGGGGAAAAGGAAACTGGGGCTTGTTGTTCATAACCACACCTTAGCCCTGCTTAGATGCAGGATCCGAAATATAACACCCTGTGTGCAGGCAACTTTCCACTCCTGTTCATGTATGGAGCATGAAGCTTTGGGTTCACACAAGCTAACTGTCTAAGATGGGTATCAGCTTAGAACCAGGACTCTTCAAGGGCTACACCCCCAGGGAGAGAGGACTCTAGAAGGAGCCCTCTGCTAGGAAAGACAGACTGAAAGGCCCATAGATCTCTCTCTGTTCTCTTGGTAACAAGAAAGGTCTCAGAGATGTAAAACTGTGATACGTGACCCTAGCATGGATTTGGAATCTAAGCACACACTATTACCACCACCATCATCATCATAATCATCACCACCACCACCTTCATCACCATCGTCACCACCGTCACCACCATCACCGTCACCATCATCAGCACCATCAGCACTGTCACCACCATCACCATCACCACTGTCACCATCATCAGCACCATCAGCACTGTCACCACCATCACCATCACCACTGTCACCATCATCAGCACCATCAGCACTGTCACCACCATCACCATCACCACTGTCACCATCATCAGCACCATCAGCACTGTCACCACCATCAACACTGTCATCACCACTGTCACCACCATCACCATCAGCACTGTCATCACCATCACCACTGTCACCACCATCATCACCATCTGCACTGTCATCACCATCACCATCACCATCATCATCACTGTCACCACCATCATCACCATCATAATTATCATCACCATCACCATCACCACATCACCATCATCACCATCATCACCACCATCCTCATCTTCATCACCATCATCATCTTCATCATCGTAGTCATCACCAACACCATTGTAATCACCATCATCACTATCACCACCAACTGTCACTACCCCCACCCCCTCATCATCATCATCATCATATCTATGGACTATTTCTTCAAGTAAAGTTATTAAGAAACAATAATTCCAAAATAGGTAACAGTCAAAGCTCCTAAAATATCGTTCAGGCCTCTAATATTTCCTGTTGGCTGTACCTTTTTACACAGTTCCCTACTGGAACACTTATAAATTAATTCTGGTCACTTCTAAGCCTAGTTTCTTTACACTCTTATTAGTGTTTCAAAACATTTCTTTTCTAAATTATCGACTCCAATGTTTTTAAAGCACAGATCAGAAATATCTTCCCAGAAAACAAACAAGAACAAATCATTTTTCTGGTATGAAGGAATGAAGACCTAGTATTCCTAATACAACTGCTTATTAGTAATAAGATGAATACTAATGAGGATGCTATTAAACACAAACATTGCTTTAGAAGTAGTTTTTGAAAAAATATTTAAATTTTATTTTTTTCTTTGCTTAATCCCTTCACTCTTCTCAAAAGTCTCATGGACACAGACAATATATGGTGATTGCCAGAGGGAAAGGGAGGGGTAGGAGAGGGGAGGGGGTGGTAAATGGTGATGGAAGGAGACTTGACTTGGGGTGGGGAACACACATAACAGTATACAGATGATTTATTGTAGAATTGCACACCTGAAATTTATATATTTTATTAACCAACTTCACCCCAATGTTTCTTGCCCATACCTGTAGAACTGCTATGTTAACATTTTATATAAAATGTTAACATAAGAGTTCATACATTTTATATACACACACACACACACACACACACATAAATGTTAACATAGCAGTTCTACAGGTATGGGCAAGAAAAAGGTACTTCATACGTATGTAACTTTTGGTGGCTAAGCACATGGATTTCGATTTGGAGAGCTGCATCTCCACTCCGCCTACCAAGTGAGCTCGAGCAAGTCACTTAGCCCCAGTTTCCTCATCTGCATAAAGGCAACAATAACAGTCCCTGATTCAATATGCATGTTGTTCTTGTAATTAGATAAAACATGGAAAGCACCTAGCTGGTCACTTTTTATGGGGTCAAGAATAGATATTTCATTCCCATCTGAACACCTGCCTTACATCGAATCACGTAAATTTCTCTCAGATGTCCGTATCTTGAATTTTATTAAGAGATATTATAGAAAGTAGATTTTTGTTTCAATAATAAAACTTTGTTGTTAAAATTGAACAAAAGCTCCAAGGAGTAAACTACGGTTTTATAGAGACAAGCATGCATAGTTAATGCACAATATTTGAAGTTCTGTAAAGACTATGTCCTGATAAAACCATGGAGCAGCTTGTAAGGAGTATAATTGGCAATCAGAATTCACAGCAGTCTCAGAAGCCTTGTTTCCTTAGAGCTGTTATTAATGAGAATCCATTTCAGGAGGAAAATATTTTTTAAATGATGTGAATTACACGTTCGAGCCATATTATGATAGTGAAGCCACAACCGTCCACATCTTCGGTCTCTGAGAACAGGGGCATCTAATCATCGACGCCGATGTTTCTCAGTCAGTGAGGGGTGAGGGAGCTCTCCTAGAAGTCTCAACAAACAATATTCATTAATGGTCACTTAGAAAAAGCACCCTCTTTAATTTCTTACAAATTACTTAATATGAAATGTTATATAGGTATTGCTTCTAGGAATTAAAAAAATGTGCAAATTATGTGAATGAAAGAGCCGTAAAGGTCAAAATGTGAAAAACTATCTTTACAAATAGCAATTAAAGGAAAGTTATTTGGGGAATGTCTTCAAAGGCATATTCATAAGAAATAACCCTCAAAAGAGCATGTTCAAGCACAGAATGCTTCGGATGTTGCACAGGATTGGGGGTCACATGCACACTTTCCCCCGTAGGGAGCACTCTGTATGCTACTTTCTCTCTGAGGAGTTTTCTTTCAGTTCTACGTTCATACTGGGGGTTAGGGGCTGAGCAATGGCTGGACTGCCCGAGGCCATTGGCAAGAGCAAACTGGTCTTGAGGAGCCACGAAGACCATGCCCAGGAACAGGATGGCTTACTTGGATTTCATTCCTCATTTATTTTTCTTATAGCGGAAATAAAACATTAAGTTCCTGTGTCCCTGACACCATTAGACCAAATCTCCTTTAATTCAATCAAAGCCGCACACCCATGGGGGGGTCTCCACTGTCCAGTTAAAGTGCCAACACCAAGAGGGGTGAGTCGTTGGCACCACACACCTGGCTGGTGAGTGTTCAGAACTGTGATTCAAACCTGGATCTGTGAGCTCTGACGTCCAGGCCCTTCCTGCCCCTGCACATTAGTCCTGGACCCATCGTTTAGTAGCTTTGGGATCTTGGGAAGATTACTTAATCTTTTAAAAATTATTTTCTTATCTGTAAAGTAGGGATTAAACTTATTCATACAAGTAATGTACGTAAATATAAATATACACGGTGTCCCCAAAAATGTATACACACTTTTAACAACTGATCTCATTACATTTTGAAAATAAAATCTGTTTTAATAAACACCGACTTTATAATTATTCAAAGTGTAATGTATACATTTTTGGAGACACCCTGTGTATCTCTACCTACTGAAATAGTAATGTGAAGCACCCACTGAGAATACCTGTGTGATCTTCCCGGTGTTAATATGAACCCCTAGTTCGGGGTGGTAGGAGGAAAAGCCCAGACACTCATCTCAGATGTTCTTTCTTGAAGCAGAAAGAGGGAGCCCTCCCCCTGCCCACCCGCCGTCCACTCTGGATGGGATTCTGTCAGGGGCGGGGAAAGGAAAAATAAAGTCCCACAGATATTTTTCCTTTTCAGTTAAACTCCTCTTAAGAAGTGGCCATGTCCTCCATCCACAGAAAACCGGATGTAAATAAACAACAACAGAAAAGAGGAAACCAGGTGAGGCTGACCGTCCACTGGGCAGGTGTGGACCTGCTGCTGGGAGGCCCGGGCCCAAATCTCCCTGCGCTTTCTAAAGCCGCCTGCATTTTCGCAAGAAAGAGCACTTTTGATGAAATCGCATGGTAGCAATTATTACTTCATGCTAACAGGGCCCCGACTATCAACACACTGCAAATAATAATTACAAGTTTCAGCTCTAAAGTGGGTAATTAAACCGCTGATAAGACTTAAAGTAAACACTTGCTCTGAGGGGCCCGGGGGCATCTGAGGCGCACACTGCGGTGACACACTCGCAGAAGCCCTCCCTCCACACGTCACCCACCATCGCTCCTGAACGGCGCGACTGAAATCACTCCCTTCCTCAAAATCCAGCACGAGACGCAGGTGTCTCGTCTTCATTATGAAATAATCTTCCAAGCTGTTCTTTACCCGGTAATTTGGGAGAACAGCTGACAAACAGCGAGTTAAGCCGGGAATGATCGGGTTTGACGCTGGAAGACTGCGCGGGAAAAGGGTCGGCGGGGGGGCTGGTGGACGATGCGACAGGGAAGAGGAGAGGACAGCGCCATCCGGAGGAGGCTGGACACAGACACCGTGCCCCGGGCAGATGCATCTCTCGGGGCCACGACGGAGCCCCGGGGTTCCCTCACTTAGTCACAGGACCGGGGATGAGACCTGCACCCAACAGTTCTGAAAAGCCTGGGAGAGGAGTGGAGACGCGCGTGGATGGACGTGTCCGGAGCCCACTGGCCTCCAATTCTCTTTCTGCCACTGACTCGGCCACTGGGAAAGAAAAGGGGGGGAAAGGAAATCAAAAGACAAATCATCTCAACTCAGCCCCTGAAAACTGGCCCCAGAACAACACAAGTCTTGGTCCCAAACCTCGTGACTGCCTGACCCACATGTGCCCACGGCAGCTGGGGGCGACCCGGCCACCGATGCAGGGCTGCGTGCAGACAGGCTCCGCACTGGCCTTTCCACCGTTTGTCCATCCACCCTCGGCCGGGCCCTGGGCTTCCCCCATCTCCTCCTTCCCAAAGGGGCCGCCACAGTGCTTTTCCTGACAACCCCAGCATGACACCCCTTCTATGTTTGGGAGTCTGTTTACATTCTTCCTATCACTGGTCATTTCTCCTGCTTCTGTCCTATCGGTCCAGCTGAATAACGCGGTTTTAAGCAATAGCACTGGTCATGGGCGTGAGGCGCTGTGGTGAGCGGCACAGTTTCGATGTCTGTGCGTCCGGCTCCGTCTGCCTAGGCCTCGGGCATGGAGAACGTCTGCGTGTGGCAGCAGCTCCCTCGCCGAACGCTCCCTACGTCCCAGGTGCTGTTCTGAGCAAGACGCCTGCAGCAATTCACTTCCTGGTGACGACAGTCATACAGTAAAGGTCACCGTCATTTTTGTCCTATTATTTCCCACTTTACACACACAAAAACTGAGGCCCGAGATGCCTCAGGGGCACGTGGTGGAACAAGCAGCCTGCTCCGCTACCAGGCGCGGCGGCCTCTACCTGCTGAACTCAGCTCAGGGCAGACTGTGGGAGAAGAGCCGGGGGCACCTCGGGCTCAGCGGTGGCAGCGTTTGGGCTCCGCCCTGGGCAGACCTGGGCTCTGAGCTCTCTGATGCTGAGCTGTGGCCCGTGGGATTGTCAGTTATGTTTTTTAAAATCTTGTTCCACCATCTGGAGAGTGAAGATAACATTAGCACTCTCCTCATATGCACCCCAGAAATGAGAGATATTATTAAAACCAATTTAGAAAATCACACTGGTTTTAATAGATTCCAGTGTTAAAAATCTGTTTGCAAAAGGATCGGATGCAGATGGGATGATATTGCTCCGATTATTACCTCTTCTGGAAAAATCTACAAAGTTCAAATGCAGCCTTTGTCATAGTCTAGAGCAATTACATTAAACAACAGAGCAACTCACTGAAAACTTTGGTTTCTTTTTTTAAAAAAATACCTAACGCATTCTTCTAAAACATTTCCTCTAAAAGTGCAGGAAAATATTTTGATGGACCGAGTCAGTAGACTACCCATCAGTGAACGCAGCGAACTCCCTCATTCCCGACAGCCAGTGGCCACCTCCGTCACCTCCTGTCCCCTCAGCTGCTGTCCCACAGTGACGCGCCCTGTGAACGAAAAGGGACAGGTGTGGGAGAAAGCTGTGAGCAACCGTCATCGACAGGCCGTGGTGACCGGAACTGCGAGGGGGGTTATTTCCTTTATGCATCCTGCGTATGACGCTGATATTCACTCATATTTACTTGAAATAAAACATTTAGCCTAGAAAGAGCAAGCTATCCTTGATCAAGAAAGAGTGACCCGCGAGTGGCAGTATGTCTCGCTTCCCTACGCCTGAGCAGTGTTCCAGCGTATACACGTATGAATCACACCTCCTTTACCCATCCCACAGTCTATCAAAGGACACCTGGGCTGTCTCCATGTCTCGGCCACTGCGAGCAGAGCTGCCATGAACACAGGGGTGCACATACCTTTGGGAATAAGTGTTTTCAAGTTTGGGGGTTAAGATATCTAGAAAGGGGGTTGCTGGGTCATATGGTAACTTGATTCTTAATTGTTTTGGAGCCTCCGTACTGTTTCCACAGTGGCTGCAGCAGTTTCCACTCCCACCAGCTTGAGAACATCATGCTAAGCAAAATAAATTAGCCAGAGAAAGTCAGGAACCATGTGATTTCATGCATGTGAGGGATATAAAACTGAAAGCAACAAGTGGACAAACAAGGAAACACAGACACAGACAACAGTGTGGTGGTGACCAGAGGGGAGAGCGGAGGGACAGTAAAGGGGTCAAACGTACTGTGACGGACACAAGGCGATATTCAGATGATGTAGCATAGAAATCTACACTTGAAACCTATATAATCTTATTAACCAATGTCACCCCAATACATTTAATTTAAAAAGCCAAAAAACAAAAATTAAAAAAAAGCGATCCTTATATGTGATTTTCTTACCTAGTCACACATCGCTTGTAAGGCCTCACAGCAAGAATGCTGTTTTAAAGTTCTGTTGGTCTCTCCTCACTCCTGATTTGGCAGAGAAACCAAGGTTTAGCACCCAGATGAAAAGCTCGACAGACAGCTGAGAAGATGAACTGGAAACCCTAGCAGATAATCTCAAAGTGTCTACAAATTAAGTTCAATTCTCCGTGCAGCTGTACTGTTTTGCAGACTGGCTGACTTTTTACATTTTTGTGCCCACCCCCGCCCCCCCGCCTTTATTGTTTATTTGTTTTGTGGGACACGCTTCCTGCAGGCAGTTTGTCCAGGAAATGAAGTCGCCAGAGCTGCAGGCTCGGCCGGGCGCCGCCTCCCTTCCTGAGAGAAGCAGCCACTTCAGGGACACGTAAGGGCACACGCAAGACAGCGGCGGGTCGCAGGAACTAAACGTGGCCAACAGTCGGCCAGGGCTCTCAGAACTGTTCCGCTTACTCAAAACTTCAGAGACCTACGAAAACCCTGCGAGGCTCAGAGCTCTATTTATATAGCCACCGAAAGATTATATAACATGCAATTTCAACTAAAAAAGATGCTAACGATTCTCAGCTTTTCATTGTTTTATAATAGAATTTTCTGGCTCACAGATAACACACTCCACTTCTCATCTGTACTTTTAGCTGAAGTGAAAAGAGATGCCTTCTTATGTTACATAAAACATGCACTTGATTTTGCTAAATCATTTTACTCTGACACTTGGTCTTATCAGATTTTTTTTATTTTTTATTTTTGGCCTTGGGTTCCCAAAAGACTGGGTCAGATAGCACTGAAAAAAAACTATTTGTTGTAGATTAGGTGGTTAACAAGTAGAAACCAAGAATTATTATGTTCATAAAAATATACATTTATTTCAAAATGTTTTATTACGATATGATACATATACCATAAAATTTACTCTGGGAAAGTGAACAATTGATGGTTTTTAATATATTCACACGGCTGTGCCTCCACCACCAGGATCTAAGTCCACGACACGTCATAACCCCCCAGGGAAACTATGTGCCCACGGGAACCCACTCCCAGCCCAGGACACCTCCAGTCCCCTTTCTGTCTGTGCCTCTGGCTGGTCTGGACATTTTGAATAAACGGAATCCTGCACTATGCAGTCGGGACTGGCCTGTCGCTTAGCATGATGTTTTCAAGGTTCGTCCCTGCTGCAGCTTGTGCCAGTGCTTCATTCTTCTCACGGCTGAGTAACATCCATGGTACAAATACACCATCTTTTGTTTGTCTGCCCATCAGTCGATGGACGTTTGGGTTGATTCCACTTTGGGGCTAGTGTTATTCTGCTCCTATGAACACTGGAATACAAGTTTTTATGTGAATATTACCTTTCGGTTATCTCGGGTATGCATGTAGCAGTGGAACTGCTGGGTCACAGCGTGTCTCTATGTGTAACTTGCTGAGTAATGGCCACAGCAAACTGTCTAGTTTTCATGTGTATTTCATGTTCTTTCTGTGAAGACTACACATAAAACTGTACCCTTACCTTCACTACACTTTACAAACTACAGAAATTTTCCATTTAAACTCTCTGTGTAAAACATGCATTTTCGAGACCAATGCCGTTCCATAGAATTTTCTGTGGTGATTCGTGTCCCCTACTGTGGCCATCAGCCACATGTAGCTATTGAGTGGTGACATGTGGCTTGTCCAGCTGAGAGACTAAGTTTTTAATAGTATCTCATTTTAACTAAGTTAAATTTAAATTCCCACAGGTAACTGGTGGCTGCTAAGCTTTCTCAGCTGGTGTCTAGAACCTGCGTTAAAAATGCACATGTGGATTTTGGAGCAGACAAGAGTCTAGTGAAATCGTTACCTCTTTCAGAAAAGGAAAAGCTGAGCTATAGCTCCCGAGGTAATGTGTTGGCTAATTTAAACAGTGAGGCATATTGCTGGAAACACTGTCTCCCTCTCTGCCAAGGAAGAGCGTATATGCAGAGTTCTGGCTGAACAGGCCCCTTACGCTGCCAACCATGCAACTAAAATTAAGAAAAAATGTTAACTGCTAATAGTTTTTTTACATCCTGTGAAAATCTTGGAAAGCACAGAATCGTGGAAATCACGTTTAGATAGAAATGTAAACATGAGCCGGTGCGTGAGCAGAGACAGTATCTAATAAACAGAGATGATCGAGGATTCACAAGGCGGGCGAGAGAGGGGCAGGGGCCTCAGGGCCCTCGGCTGAGACCATCCTGCCCACTCCCTCAGCAGGGGCCTTGGGGCGTTTCTCCCTGTTGTATACAAATTAGGAAATGAGGGCTGCTACCCAAGAGCTGGGAGGGACCATGCAGACACAAATTCCTCGTTGATAAAAAGGCCACCCTTAATCTTTCATGCGATTTTGCTTTTTCCTTGTAATGCCATTTCCGAAAATATTAATGGGTGTACTAACACCTAAAGAAAACAGTTTCTTTACTCGGAAATGAGTCCTGGCAAGATCCCAGTTTCCACGTCTACTTCCCGCGTAACGCACAGAAATGCAAACAGCACGATGGAAATATCACCAAATGAAAGCAAACAGGAGCAGAGCTAAACACAGTAGAAAAATAAAATGCTAGTTTCTTCTTTCTCGGGACTAAATCAGGGTTTTTCAACCTAGTCCATCGGCAGCAAATCAATAGCATCCCCTTGAGTGACGTCACATTTCCCGGTGCCGGGACCTGGGGTTTGCTCTATTACAGAGATCAAACGTGCAGAAAGGTGTGAAATAAAACATGCCAGTCCCCCTACCAGCCCCCGTCTCCACATCCACTGCCTGGTTAAATCGCTTCCCCTTGTATCCATCCAGAAAGTTCTCTGTGCAGATATTTAGATGAAATAGTCAGCCTCCTATTTCAGGAAGGTATGTAGGCATCAGGAGCTTGAAGACCTTGCTCAGAATTTCTGCCCTGGAAACAATGAAGTCACCCTGGACTCCTACCCGCCACCCCTCCTGTTCTCACAACACACAGCCTCTCCTCCCAGGGGGTCCTTGTCCCAGCTGGGGGTCATCACCTCTGCTCTGAAAACGCGTATCAACCTTGAGGCCGGGCTCTACACCGTCCTCCGTGTCCCCGCACAGTGAAGACTCTGAAACACGGTGTGTCACTGCATCTCTAACCACCTGACGTCATGACTTCACCTACAGGAGAAAGTTATGGAGCAGTGCCCTGGACCCCAACTGTCCTGCCCGGGTGCCCCCAACAGGCCCCCGTCTAGAACCTCCCCCCCATCCATCCTGCTGATGGGCCCTCCTGCCCAGCCCACAGTCACCATTCCCTGCTGGGCGCGCCCTCTCTTTGCCCACAGTCTCATGCTCTTAACCTAACACTCACTGCAGTGGGCGGGGCCCAGGATATGTTCATACTTTTCTCTGTCGCTCCCAGTGCAGTCTATGGCCCCAAAGACAGACAGGGGCCCCAACCTGTCACGTCTGTGTTTACTAGATGGTAAGGACACCGGGAGGGCCTGTGATGAATTATAGGGTAACGGGCTGGAGAAAGCTCAACCGACCTCACTCTGTTCTTACCATTTTTCTGGGCCAAATCATTATTTTTAGAAGATGCGCAGAATGACCTGTGAAAGCAAGTCTTCCCCTGAATTTTCATGTTCTAATACTTCTGGTTCAAATTAATGAGCTTTTACTTATTTCTCCTCAAATAACGCAAGTGATTATTTTAAAATATGCACATGCATATCTGGTCTGTTCCATCTTCGGCAGAAAGAATAGTGTTTTTTTCCTGGAATTATCGTTTCCCTTGTTTCTCCTCTTGAGAAGGGCACGTGGACGCCACGAGTTATCTTAGGGAGTCACCACGTCCAAAATAACCTTCCGCAGAAAGTCTGCTTCACATTGCTGAGAGGCAGCATTCGAAAGCTGTTCTTGTATTTTGTGACGGCAACCTGATTCCTGCTGCTTCCTTGCTTATTTCAGAGCCTCGAGTAAGAATATAAACTTAAGCCCCGGCCGGTCTGGCTCCGTGGTTAGGGCGTCAGCCGTCGGACTGAAGGGTCTCGGGTTGAGGCTGCAGGCTCACCCCTGGCACCGGGTGAGGTGTGTGAGGGAGGCAACCAGTCGATGTGTCTCTCTCACATCCATGTTTCTCTCTCTGTGTCTCTGAAAAGCAATGAGAAAAAATATATCCTCGAGTGAAGATTAAAAAACTTTAAAATAAAAGAGAAACTTAAAAATAAAATTTAAAAAATTCTAATTTCCAAATATTTATTTATTTTATAAATCAAATGTCAGAAAAGTTCAGATCTTCACGTTTGACCAGGACACAACCAGGAACCATAACAAGGACACAAAGGAGCCCCTGACTCAAATTTATGCACCAGATGAGCAAGACCCTCCCCCCCTCCCCATCGGAAGAGAGTCTGGGTTAAGCAGTTTCTTCTCAGAATTCCCGGGTAACAGTCTATTGAGAAGCAGGACAGAGAGAGGAAAGGAGAGGGAGAGAGAGATGGAAACATCAATGATGAGAGAGTCATTGATAGGTGCCTCCTGCACGCCCCTGACTGGGGATCAAGCCCGCAACCCAGGCATGTGCCCTGACTGGAAATCGAACCCTAATTGCCCACAACCTGGGCACGTGCCCTGACCGGGAATCGAACCCTGATCGCCTGGATCCTAGGTCAACGCTCAACCACTGGGTGACACCTGGCTGGGCAAGGCTTGAGTTTTTGCAAGACGGGAAGGTTGATTTGACATCTAAAAAGCAATCAATGCAATATACTATATTGTTATAAAAAAAGACCAAAATATGTGGTCATCTAGATATATTTAGGAAAGGGGTTTGACACAACCCAAAACCCTTTCATGTTGAAAACATTCTCCGAACAGTAAGTGGGTGGGAGCTTTCTCAACCTGGCAAAAAGCTTCTACAAAAATTAACGTAATTCCCAGAGAGCCAGCAGCCTTCAGCACTGGCTGGGGCACACTGCAGGGTGAGCTGATTTTAAGGTCTCCCCAAGGCCAGAAGAAACTGCTTGGCATCTTCCTGTGTCATCACTTAGCAAAGACAGAAGACAGCACCTGTGGGTGCTGTCGGCTGAGGGACATGGAAGCCGACACTTCTCGTTGGTGATCTTTGAAAACGACCCACATTCTAGCAAACAGAAGTGTGAATACTTCCAGCTGGCCAACTAGGGAAATGTTTTCTCATTTCTCTCAGCAGCACCGTTAAGAATACCGTCCATGGGAGAGCGGGAGCCCCCATCAGGAACCTTTGCGAGAACTGCCTGTTGCTACAACACAGTCGTGGATGCAACCCTGGCCGTGAGCGACGCCAGGTGAGAACCCAGCTTTAGGACATGGGACATTTCCCTAACGTGGACACAACCTCTGCGGCCACACAATAGCACCCCCTACACTTCCTTAGCAACTCGCTCAGCTCTTTGAAATCATCTGTTATTTTGGCAACAGGATGAATATTTGCTGGTCGTGAACTTTGCAAAGGTCATCAGCTGGAAACAAGCCTGCTTCCTCCGACTGGACGGCCCAGTCCCGGTGGCTAGTTCTGAAAGCTGCCCATCGGGCTGAACAAAAAACTCAATGGATTGAGGAAAATATAACGAACACCCTTTTTTGGATTTTTCAAAAATGGGAAAATGAAATTTCATTTTGGGGATATTAGGAAAAAAGTTCCAGTGTGGATCGCCTACACTGTGTTGCTTTGCTACTAACAGAAAGAATGAAGCTCTTTGGACACAAATCATTTTTTTACATGGAACAGACTGACGGCTGTCAGAGCAGGGAGGGGGCCTGGATGAAAGATGCTGAAAAGATTAGGCAGAGAGCTGATGTGCATGACCCCTGGGCACCGACAGTGTGGTGATGGCCAGAGGGAAGGGGGATGGGGGGACATGGGCAAAGAGGGGGTGGGGACATCTGTAATAGTGTCAACAATAAAGTTAAAAAAATAAAATTAATTTGAGCTGGAAAAAAAAAAGAAAACAAACCATTCCCTCCTACCCAGTCTCATTCAGACGTGCCGGACATGCCCTGCGGTGGGCCTACCGGGCCCAGTGCCTTAGGCTCAAGGCCGCAGGTTTACTTCCCAAAGTACCCCCATGGCTCAGCTTCAGGAGGAAGCCACTGCAGCCTTAACAAATCCCACCTTACCAGCGCCTGTCCATCATTTGTTAAAATTCCCCCTATCGTCCTGCACTGGGGCCACTTATATTCCGAGAACACGTATTTGCAGTTTCTCTTTTTGTTCAGGGTGTTACCTTACATGGCAAAAGGGGCTTCAAGATGTGATCTAAGTTGCGGATCTTGAGGTGCAGAGCTCATTCTGGGTTATCCAGGGGGGTTCAACACAATCACAGGGGTCCTCAAAGCAGAGGAAGGCAGGAGGGATGTGACTGCGGAAGAGGCGGCCAGGGTGGCGCCGTGCGAAAGACGGGACCAGAGTGCTGGCTCTGACGGCCGGGCCGGGGACGAGGCCACGGGCGTGGGCCAGGAATGCAGGCCGTCTTCACAAGCTGGAGATGCCAAGGAATCAGACTCCCCGGAGCCTCCAGCCAGGACGCAGCTGCCAGCACCTTGATCTCAGCCCCAAGGGACCATCCTGGACTTGAAACTCACAGAACTGCAAGATGATCGATTCATGTCGTCTTAGGCCACTACATTTTTGGTCATTTGCCCAAACATTTGCCCAAATATTAAGGACAAAAAAATCCACAGAGGGGAGAAATCCTCAAGGCTGTGGGAGTGAAGTAGCAGGTTTGCAGCCTCAGCAAAGTGTCATCTGAAAGTTCTAATTAAAGTGGGTTCACCTCGAATTCCTTAAATCAAAAGTTTCTTAATAATTCAACATCTAATCACAAAGTTAGCATATAGCTCAGTAAAAGGACTCAGTCACGTGGATTCCTGACAAGTTAATTGTCCTCTGGGATCTCACTGTCATCCTCACGAATCTGATTTACCGTCTCAGAGACGTCACGCTGCTAATTGAAGGCTGCCCTGCCGGTGACACCCCACCTCACTCCAAGTTACAGGAATTCATCTGACCAGCCCAACTGGGAGACACCGGGAGCCGAGGCAGGGGTGGGGTGCAGCGGAGGTGGGGAGACGAGTAAGTGGGTACAAGCCGCCTAACGAGCAGGTGGAGCCCAGTGGCGGTTCTGACTCGCACGCACGTTACTCTCAGGGGTAGAGTGGACGCGGTTTCCCTGTTTTTCCGTTTGAACTTCAGAGATGAACACTGGACTCACTGCCCAACCCTCCCCTGACCTTTCCTGTGGAGCCCAGAACTCTGCTCACTCAGGTCATCAGACGTCCCCCGGGCCACACGTAACGGCGCATCCGTCACAAGCGGATTTGGAAACAGCCGCCCGCCCGTTGGAGCAGCATCGGAACAGCATCCGCCTCAAGCCCAGCGACGCCTCCCAGCCGCTGACCAGCTCCCCAGGCACAGCCCCACTGAACCGACACGCACTGCGTGGAGCAGGGAGTCATATTATCAGATTTCAAAAGCCAAGTTCAATTTCTGTGTCCGAATTACATACCATTTTTTAAATGACGCTGAATACAAAGAAAAGCACAGAATGCTCTACAGAAATACAGATTTTTGTAGGCTGTCTTCGTGGGACAGCAGTCCTTTCACTCGGACGTTGTGGTGTCCCCCCCACACTGCTCGCCTTACAAATAAATGTCCCCCCACACTGCTCACCTTACAAATAAATGAGCACAGACTTACATACTCAAAAAATCCTGTTGTCCTCAAAGGCACTGGCTATTTGATGGCTGCTTGGCAATCCAAAATCGTGTTTCCAATACTTGATTTGGTTAACAAGTGCTCGTGGAATAGATTCTACCCGAGACCCTTCCTTGGACATAGTGAAGTCATCAAGGAGAGGGTCTCATCACACCTGTCCAGTGCACAGACCCAGGCGGCCGTTACAGGATAGAGTGCAAGTTACCACCAGTCAGGATGTTAGTCTCGATCTTTTAATGTGCGTCTCACCGGTCATACCAGGACACGGTCTCTTTCAAGTTTAGGAGCAGGTCTTCCAGAGTTTTCTCTTCCACGGCATGCACGTGGCGCAGTATTTCTCATTCATGCCGTTTCTACAGAATGAGTGAATACAACTGAGAAACATACACGTGGCCTGGCCGGCGTGGCTCAGTGGTTGAGCATCGACCTATGAACCAGGAGGTCAAGCTTGGATTCCCGGTCAGGGCACATGCCCGGGTTGTGGGCTCGATCCCCAGTGGGGGCTGTGCAGGAGGCAGCTGATGGATGTTTATCTCCCTCTCCCTCCTTCTCTCGAAATCAATAAAAACATATTTTAAAAATATTAACATGCATGTGTACACTAAAAAGAAGGAAGTTTCTCCAGGCTGAGGCTTTTTAGTAGTTTGGTGATTGTTTGAACCAGGTGTCCAGAGTGGTCATAGGCACTGGGCAGAGAAGAGAGGACGATTCTTTTCCAGACAGGAGATGCTTTCCCCTCGAAAGCCCAGAAGGAAAGCCCAGGGTGGGGTGAGATGACTGGCTCAGGGAACTCTCACGCTGGGAACTAAAGTGTCATAGTATGGGTGCTTGATAAACCCTTGCTAGCTGTTGACAGGGCAGCTTAAGACTCTAAAAGACAACATTGGTTGAGATCAATGAGAGGAGAACCCATACAATTAAGTTCCAATTTAGAGCGGAAGAAGTTGGAACAAAAGAGGTTACGTGACTTGTCAAGTTCCAACTGTTTCTTAACTTGACCACCGAGAGCCAGCCAGGTCTGAGGATATGAAATGAGCGGACGGGTATCAGAGGAGAAAGTGGGGGTGGCAATGCAGGTCCTTCGTTCATCCGACTTCGACGCTCCACCTCAGAGTCCAATAAAACCCGCTGCATCGGCTGTCTGGGGTATTTACCCGCCAAACCACCCGCACAGCCACATTCACCTCCTGCTTATTTCTCACGGCACCAGTCTTTCTACATGACGAGTGAACCCCTTCTCCACTTTTTAATTTTTTAGCCCTTTCTACACACGGAAAGAAGTTCGGACAATTGAAGAAATGTGAGTAATTCCAACTTTCAATACAGTGGATTATAAAACAATAGACAGGACAGCTCACAAGAGCTAAATGTAAAAACGTAGCAAGCAGCACCCAATGGCCTACTTAAATGTACACCGGAAAAGTCATCATCCAAATAACCACCTTCTGATGGAGCTCAAATGTCTCCGATGATCTTGTTTTCATTTTGTTATTTTCCATGAAGGCCAAGCTAGCTGGTTAGAGGGGGGCAGCAATAGACATGGGGCAGCCAGAGGCACTGGGACCAGGTTGGTGCGTCGGAGGGGCCATCACCGGAAACAGGATTAGGTGGGAAACTGTGTGCAGACAAGAGGGTTTGAAGACAAGTAGAGGAAACTGTTGTGATACAATTGCTTTTGTCAGGTTCTATTAAGACAAGATCAAAAAAAAGGTCAATAATAAAATAAAATTTTTAAAAAAAAGAGATCAGGTAGAGTTGGGCTGGGGCTTTTCAGTATCGGGGAGAGTTCCTGGTGGATTGGTAACTGTTGGGGGGGGCCTGAAGCAGATGTCACCCGAAGTCTTATGAGAAGTCCAATTCCAAAATCCAAGACGGAAAACTCAGCAGGAGAATTCACCCTTCCTGTAACCACCAGACTCGCAATTTCTTCATCTCGGCTCTGTCACAAGTTAGGTGTCATTAGACATCTTATGCAAGTGTGGAAGCCCCGTCTCCTGATCTGTAAAATGGGTATAAGATACTTACCTCCTAGTTTTGTTGTGAAAGTTGAGGAAGGTTATTTACCTTAAATGCCTAACACAAAACACACCCCAGCTACTCTAAACAGTAATAGCTCCCCCCTCCCCCTACCTTTTTTTTCCCAGATTGGGAGCATAAATTCTGACAAAGCAGATACTTTGAACTCTGCTTTCTCTTTGAGTCCATAGTTATATCCAGTTGATCAAATACAGTTTAGAGTCTAACTCAAGAGAGTTCTTAATTAACATTACAGATATCCTCACAAAGACAACTAGACTCAATTTTTAAGTCTTAGTGATAAAAATTATTGTTGCTGTTGCTGTTACTTTATGTATTAAACCAAATTCTCATCCACTTGGTATTATCAAAATTTAACAGTCTCTAAATCTGCTGCCCTATGGAAAAAAATAACCTTTTATCAAATGTATGCACTTCGTAAAAGAGATTTCGTTCAAAATCAAAGTATCTCAAAGATCTTGATAACACAGTCGCATTGGTTAAAGGAAGGAAAACAGAATTAAGGCTGAAGCAAGGCCCTGGTCGGTGGTTCCCGCCACGGCTGCGCACGAGCGTCACGCTGGGGGCTCTCAGAACACAGGTTAGCGTCACGCGCTCACACACCCTCCAGCCCCTAACTGGTGTTTCAACAAGGAGGTTCTAGGGAGCAAAGAGGTTCGGGGGCCACTGACAGCTCAGGGCAAGCGCCTTTACGGTAACAGCTTCTCACCAAAATCTTTACACACCATCTTCCTAACTTGTTCCAAAACTGCTCAGTAACTTTAATTGGCGGCAGCCGCGCTCCTCATATGAATGGCATTCTTCAACGTTTAGAATGATTTTCAACTTCCTAAAATACAGGCTAGTGAGACACAGTCCAGAACAGTATTTCAAGCCGGATAATCAGTTTATTGAGAATCTGATATGCGGGGACTAGAGCAGTTATTTAAGGTTTAATCTCGGATTCTAAAACAGGGCACATCTGTGTGAGTGATCATTGCACACGTAATTACTTCTAAATCACAACTCTAAATCATGAGGTTTTGGGCAAAGACACATGGTTTCCCAAAACTGATTCACTGTGAACAGGAAGCAAACCCTGAACTGAGTATCAGTCATTTAAATTGATGTGTAGGAATAAAGATCCTTTTTTATTCGCATAAAGAAAACCTATTTTCCATTCAATTGTTGATAGAAAACAGCGACTTTTTTAACAACAGACTCTTACATTAGTGAGGCTGACGAATCTCAACAGGTGGCACCTCATTCTCTGTTCCTCGAGTTCAGTGACACCTGGTGCCACCAACATCAGATTTCTCCTCATCAGAAGAAACATACACGCGGGTTTTCTCGGCCTGACCGTGGGAGACTAAGGCAACTCTACATGGATACACCCAAGAGTCATAACAGCTTGAACATAAACTACACATTTACGGGTGGCTTCTGTTTTAAACGTATTTTACATCTACTAATACGACTTTTTTATTTCAAGCTGAGTCACTCATTTCAAATCTTCATATCCAGTAATAATGGCAACGATGTTAGTGATTTTTCTGAAGCTCAGTGTTTAGCAACACAGTCCTCTAGCTGCAACTTGTTCTCAATGGGTATTTTAAAACTCCACTTAATGAACAAGGCCCCGTAGCTGGTGACATAATAAACACAAACATGAATAAAATGGAAGCTTTCTCTTAGAGACGCAAGATAAGATGCAATAAATTCCCCCACAGGAGTGTAACAAAACACTATGGCCACTAAGTTACGAATAAGCAGTCGTTTAAACCCACATGAAAGATAATTTCTGAAGATAAAAGGCCCAGTTGTGAGTGGTAGTAAATACTGAATTTTTACAAGAAACGAAATGGAATGATGTTGTCTCCCAGTGTTAAGAACTGAAGATGGAGGCTACCAGCGATAAGTTCCCACCGCGAGCGCCTGCTGCTCTCACGCACACTCAGTCACACACACTCATGCACTCACAATGCTCACTCATGAACACTCACAATGCTCTCACACTTATGCACTCACAATGCTCACACTCATGCTCTCACACAAGCTCTCACAATGCTCATTCATGTACTCACAGTGCTCACACTCATGCACGCACATGCTCTCACAATGCTCACTCATGCACTCACAATGCTCACACTCATGCACCCTCACACATGCTCTCACACACGCACCAGCACACTCTCCAGCATGCTCAAGTGCCCATTTTCAAACACTCACACAGCCTTTTTCTCACTTAAGAAGAAGGCAGCGCGATGCTGAAACAGAGTCTCTGAGGCACGGTCCCCCGGCCACATCATATTTCAAAGGGCACATCTGAAGTGATGATCTGATCATTGACTTTTATAAAACTTGGGAGTAAGGGGAACTTTCTGGAAGGAGGAACTTACAGCCCGATGGGAAAGATCTACAGGATTCTTGATGAATAAACATGAGTGTGCCGACTGTGAGCTGCACACAGTCCCGTAATAGAAAAGCTAGAGCCACGCAGACGCTGTTATAAAAGAGAACCTTAGGTGACACGGTTTATTTTAGCTCTTCAAACAGAGCTGTCACTCCCTGTCAGGGGAGCTGATTCTCACCTCCCGGCCCACCGGGCCTGCCCACTATTGTTCCCTGTGCCCGCACCTGAGAGACTTCTCCGGAGGTGGTTCTGAAGAGGCTGCAGCAGGCACCTCTCTGGGGGGAACCTGCCAAAGCCGTTGTCTCCTTTCTCTGCTCTACTTTTCCCTTGTTCTGCTTCCTGGAAATTCTCTCCCACTTTTCCTGCCCTTTGCATGGGCTGTTTCTGTCTGAGCACATTTATCCCCAGTAGTGATTTTCCAGCTAATGACCCAGGGCCGTGCTGGCTCCTCCAGGGTCTGAGAAATGAGCTGGGGGTGAAAGCAGCCACTGCCCTCGGCTGAGGTGAGCGGCCTGCAGCTCTGACGCGAGTCACTCTCCTGCCCTGGAAATTGCTCGCAGTGAGCTGGGCACACAGACCAGGTCCGAGAACCCCATCTTGCACCCTCTCACCGCCCCCAGCCATTCCTCAGGTTAGGCCTGCCTCTGAATAGGCACTTGAGTGCTTTCGTTTTCTCAGTGTCCACCTGAAGGAAGTCTTCCCTCAGAAAGCTGCTGGATTGGCACAGACGGGCTGTCCTGCCCGGGGGAGTGCCTGCAACTAGGCCGAGTTTACACGCCTCTCCTGGACTTGCCTGAAACTTGGGGAAGAGAAATCCTCAGCACCCGTGGCCCATTTGCTGACCCATCTGGGCCAGTGGAGATTTTCCCCAAATAGCAGGACCCAGTCTCACCCAGCAGCCTGCCCAGTGCACAGTGTGGGTGGTGGGTATAAATCCACGTGATCACGGGTAAGAAGAGGGCGGGAACGGCCAGCTCAGGTCAACAATGCTCCTCCCTTTCCCATGTATTTCACAAAATAACAGTTCTCTATCGTCATCTAAAATGAAATCTCTCCAATTTTCCCTAATGTCTTCTATTATAGCTTTTATCTTTACTCCAAACAGGCTGGTTCTTTTGTAGAATGCCCCACGTTCTGGATTTTACTGGTTGTTTCCTCCTGGTGTCCTTTGGCTCATTCTATCCCCTGCATTTCCTGTACGAGATAGATTTAAACGGTAACCATAAAATCTGTCATCTAAACACGTGAGGGTGAAAGGGGCCTTATTAGCCATTGTTCCTGGAGAGGAGACAGGGCACAGAAAGCAGGTGCAAACAGCAAACGGGCACATAGAGCCCCGTGGTCCAGAGGCTCCACTGAGTCCAGGTGAGCCGCCCAGGTAAGGCCTCTCAGGTGGTGCTGTGCGCTCCACATCATCACGATGCCATGCTGACTACCTGGGTAAGTGGTGACCACTGGGTGGTTTTACCACTTGCAATTAACAAGTAATTTAGGGGTGATTATTTTGGGGAGAGGGGGTTACCTTGATAATATCTTGCTGTCCAGCACCTTTCATTTAATTTTTTAGAACCCGTCGGTGATCCTTGTCAAATCTGTTATTTCCCTGGGAGAAGAGTTTTAAAATGGTTCTTTCCTGAATCTACTGTTTATCCGACATTTATTAGAACTTGCATTTTTCCACAAAGAAGAGCTTCCCCTCATTGTCCAGGACAAACGACAGTCCCTGCTGCGGAGACAGGGTCACTTCTTTCCCTTTAATGGACAGTGCTCACGATGAGGGCTGGGGGCGAGAGTCGCCTTGGCTGGGGAGCAATGCATTGTCCTTCCACCGTCTTAGTGCACTATCTACAGTCATTTATAATTATTCTTTTCATGGCAAGCATGTTTTTAATGTGACCAGACGTTTTGGTGCATTGCAGTCTGAAAATTTTGCAAATGACTAAAGCATTTAGAATATTTCCTCAAGTGTGATCTTGAAATCGTGGAAGATAAACATGTTTACACACCTACTGCGTTGAGCAGAGCGCAGAACAATGGGCTCATCTGTCACGACTGTTGGTGAGTGTTGCTCCTTCTCTCCTACATTTAATAGTTTATAATCTAATTATTCTGAGGCCACAGCAGACCAGGTAGGCAAGGGTGTCGGTAAACCCAGGTCATGTTCTATTGCTGGGCAGAGCTTGATGTTAAAGGCTTAGGGAGTTGTCGGGAGTTGTATCCTCTGTTCTCTCAGTTGAAGAAACAATCACTAACATCCCTCAGTGTGGCAGAAACCACACCACCCTGCAGGACATGCTGAAATATACGTCACCAAAAATACACCTATGCCTAGACGGAAAAACAAGTAACTCTATTTTTTAAAAATTTGCTTTTATTGATTTGAGAGGAAGGGAAGGGGGGGAGAGAGAAACATCAGTGATGAGAGAGCCATCGATCAGCTGCCTCCTGCACTCCCCCGCCTGGGGATGGAGCCCGAAACCTGGGCATGTGCCCTGACTGGGAATCAAACCCAATCTCCTGGTTCATGGGGTGGATGCTCAACCACTGAGCGAGGCCGGCCCAGCAAAAACAGGTCACTCTTAAAGTTAAAACTGTTAATATTACATTTCACAAAATATCACAATCGTCAAGACGAGTTATAAATTCTCAGTGAAATTCCTGTGTTCTGCCCATTTGCCTCAATAACAAAATGAAGTGGATTTTGTGGAATTGGGTCTTTGTGGAGATAAGGCCAGGTCAGGACGGCAGCAGGGACGTGATGGGAACAGGTACACACGCCGCAGCCTGGGGATGTCTGTGCGCTGCTGTCCCCAGACCCAGCAGGTCCGAGCTGAGTCATTTTGTCCTGCGAGTGTCAGCACAGCCCTTCTGGTCACCTCTGGACCTCACAAGACGGCAGAAGGCAGAACCCACAACCATTGTCCAGAGCCTCAAAATAGCAGTGATCCCTCACAGGGTGGCCGGAGGAAGGGGCGTGGCTGCAGTGGGCAGCATCTGGAATTCTCCGCCACGCGTGGAGCGGCCCCACCACGGACAGGAAGATGCGCAGATCCTCACAGGAAACTACAACGTGTCACTGCCATCAGTCATCAAAGCTGATTTAACGGCAGCCTGTCCCAAGGTGCTGAATTAACTCGGTGAAGAGGCGATGATTAAAGATAAAAACCAATGACAGCAAATTCCATGGAAACGTGAGCCACTCCAATTTCAATTTCCACCCCAAAAACAAACAACCCTCCCCCCCAAACCCACAGTTGGAATTCCCCTGGCAACTGGCAGAGCCCACCTCCCATCGGGAGCTGCGACCCAGCCTCGCAGTGAATGAAAAACTGCGGGAAAGGCCGCAGCGAACGGAAAACCAGACAGAGGGCGGGTCTCCGCGCCCACTAATGTTCGCCTCCTCCGGCCAGTGGCCAGGCCTTTTTTTGGCTGTTTGGGTTTGCGGGGTGGTTTGAAATTTTATAAAAGGAATGACTATCTGGGTAGGGTTCCTAAGCCACACAGGGAAGCCAAAGTTAGAGCAACAGTTTGTTTTTAAAACTTTTTATTTTGTTTGTTTTCTGAATCCTTACCCAAGGATATCTTTTCCATTACCTTTTGGGGGGGGGGGGGCATTGATGGGAGAGAGACACGTCAGCTCGTTGCCTCCTGCAAGTGACCCGACCAAGGCCGGGGACCCAGCCTGCAACCCAGGAACGTACCCTTTGCTGGAATCGAACCCGAGATGCTTCAGTCCATGGGCTGACGCTCCAACCACTAAACCAAACTGGCCAGGGCCAAAACTTTTATAATCCACTGGTCCTGCTCCCTGCTGACAGTGTCCCCCATCTTATCACACCCCACACCCCCCGCCTCCACTTAAAAGGCAAATGACAGTTATGTCCATTCACTGTGGAGGGACTTCCCAAAAAGGGGCTTGAAAAAGCATTTTCTGTTTTGAATTGTCTATTATACAGAATTCATTGCATCGCAATTCACAAAGCAGTTTCCCTCAGCAGCTAGTTCATCCATTCAGCAAACAGGCGCCTCCGCACAGAAGTTAACAGTCCCCCTCAAACTCCTCCTCACGACGAGGTCACCCACCAACCTGGACCCACCTTCAGAAACCGAGGAACACTTTCTGTCATCTGTGAGGCAGATGAGACGACAGCTCGCCTGACTGGGGCGCCTCTCCCCTCTCCTGTAGGTATTATTACCTTTGACAGCCCCCGGCTCTGGGGACCATGAGCCCCTCCATGTGAGGACCCCACAAACCAGCAGCATTTGTTCCCGCTGCGCGACCCTCACTCCATAGTTAACTGGGTCTCTGTTTCTCGGTGCAACTGGCAGCCCCTCCGGGGTGTCGGGCAGGAGACTCCTGTTCCCTTTCTCTGTGCTAAAGACAGACGGCGAAGGTCCCAGGATTTCTCCTTTCCCAGGAATAGACGTCAGGCACTCCTTGCTCGAGAGGGAGATCCCTGGCTCTTTGTTCTGAGCAGATGGGCTCAGAATCCAGGATTCACACATGGTTCCATAAAACTAGGCTAAGGAACGTTTTAACAGCCAGTGTGCACACAATTCCCCAAGCAGGAGGAGTGCTCTGCGAGCCCGGAACTGGAGCAGAGAGAAGCCACCCCAGACTGTCCTTCTGGCATGTGTCCTGGGCTGAGATACACAGGCCAGGCTGTCTTCTCACAGACGAGATTATGTCACCAGAGCCTGGGGACCCGAGTTGTGTGGAAATTGGGAAATTGCACACTGTGAATTGGAAACACGACCATGGGAGGGGGACACATAGACGGGCAGTGGCTGGGGGACTGGGGACGTCTGCAGGAACCAGCCACACAGCCCGCCAGGTACTGGAGGAGTGGGAGCTCCTCTTGCCCCACACGGCAGATGGAGCCCCAAAGGGGACCCCACAGGCCACCCGCCTCCAGGTGCGATTCAGGTGTGAGGGACTCAGGGCAGGTGTCCTCACCACCACCCCTCATCTCTTTGATTTTGCTCAGAAGGGTTTGATCTGCATGCTCCACCTGCAAGCTGCTCTCCCTGCCCAAATTCTCCCACCCGGACCTGGCTCCATTCACCCCACTTTCTCCCTAAAGATATTCCTGGCTGTGTGGTTTTCACATAATTCAGTCCACACCACACTGCCCTAGAGCTTATGGTGATCCTGCACCACACACGGCATCTCAGAATCTGCCAACAGTTTCAGGTTACGTTTATTTCAGCAAGTAGGTCACAGGCTCCCAGAGGGCAGGCTTGTTTCGTGGTTCTGGCGCCGTGGTGCATGGCGCACGTTAAAGGTCACGGATGCTTCGCTCACAGCTGGAAGGAGGGACGGAACTTGATAATTCCACCCTTTGAAACCGATGCTCGGTCCTGCCAAGGACACACTTTTACAAGGTTTCCAATCTTACCAGATGAGTCACCTTGAATATGAACTGGTACCCTCCCAAATTTCATCTTTCTGACACCCTTGCTCCGTCCTCTCGTCTTCCTGGGTCAGTGACCTGTCAGGACCTCGATATGCATTTCCAGCTCCAAACCTTCCCGAGCCCCCGACTCATATATCTCACCACACCTCCTGTCCCTGTGTCTCTAGGGAAGCTGGACAACCAAATGCAGGTGTGCATCTGCGGGAAGGAAAAATTTAATATTGTAAAGACCGTGTTCATGCCAATTCCCCTGTGCTGGACAGGAAGCTCCTCCAAGGCAGAAATGAGCCTTGTTCATCTTTAGATGCTCAGCACACAACCTAATCAGAACAAAGTGGGGATTTCATGAGTCTCTGAGTGAGCGAGCAATGCGTAAAAGTATGAGGTGCTTCCTGTAGTAAATTGCTGAAAATAGACATTTTACTTGTAAAACTCACATCAAGTGTGTGGGGCCATATGTTCCATTGCCAAGATGTCTCTGGACAGAGAGTTTATCAACCCCCCAGCCCCGTGCATGCAGGATGTCACTAGAATTAGTGGGATTTTCTGCCTTCTCTCCAGGGAAGGACTTTGCTCAGGAGGCTGCCCTGCCCTCGCCCCTGCCAAGCTGGGCCTTCTCGGGACACACCCCACATGCCTCATGCAACAGACCCCAGGCCTCTGCTTGTCTTTCCTTTTCTAAGTGAAAGAACCATCATTTTTTTTACACCAAGAATGGAAAGGTAGATGCTTTTGAAAATGAAAGGGAGAAACTAACCTATGTTTAACCAAGAATCACTCTCGACTTAATTTCACTTTGTGAGCGAAAACATTGGTTTGAAAAGCTAACTACTAAGAAACCACAGAAACGGGTGTGCTTGGAGGGTGGGCGGTGGGGCAGATTGATAGGAAAGACTTCATGGGAAATATTTCATCAAAACAATGACCCACCCTGTACTCAGGGTCCTCCGATTGTAGCAGTGTCCTCCCCGTGCACGTTAAGATGCTGGCAGCTGCTGCAGGGACACGCTTCAGACTCCACCCTGATACTATCATTTCCCCACTCCATCCACCCATCGGCTTTCCTCTGTTTGAGCTCTGCTTGTATACTAAGAACGATCACGCTGTTTTCTCAAAGGAGTGGGGGGCAGTGACCCACCCATTAGAAGGGAACCAAACGACTGAGCCACCCCGGGAAGCAGCAGGGGAGAAGGGACCTTTGGCCAAGTGCTCAAAGGCTGGGTTTCGTCTGAATAGGCATGAACCTACCCGCACAGTGGGTCTTGAAAACCTGGGGTGCGCAGAGGAGGTGCGGGCAGTTGGAGGTGCGGGTGGGGGCGTGGGGAGGAGTGGAGCTGGGTCACAGGGGAGCGAAGGGCGGGAGGTGGTGGTGGGGTGGACGCAGTGTGTGGAGGGTGTAGGTGGGAGGGCCATTCAGGGAGCAGGGGTCAGGTGCACAAACCCTGACCCCCTTCTAAAGGGGGAGGGAGCTGTAAACCACAGAGCCCAGGACAAAGACACACCTGTCCGGGAAGAAAAGGCTCCTAAGGGAAGCGCTTGGTGCACGGACTGTGAGTGCCTGGGGCCTGGGCCAGCGTCCTCGTGGGCATCTCCTCCCACCTGCACTGGGCCCTTTGGCAGGCCCCGAGGCGGAGGGGAGTGGGAGAGGGTCACATGCCTGGACAAAATGACAGCGAAGCCCCCCGTGGAGAGGAAGAGGCTCCCCCAGCCGGGGCCCTGGGTCAGCCTCCACCTGGCTGCCTTCCTCCAAAGGGCTCCTCCCAGCTCCAGACCCAGCCCTTCCTCTCCATCCTTGCCACAAATGCTCCGCATCTCTCCTAACTTGAGTTACAGGCACATTTAAATTATTGCTGAGCCCAGCCGGGCGTGGCTCAGTGGTTGAGCATCGACCTAGGATCCAGGCGATCGGGGTTCCATTCCCGGTCAGGGCACATGCCCGGGTTGCGGGCTGCAGCTGATCAATGACTCTCTCATCTCTCTCTCCCTCTCCCTCTCCCTTCCTCTCTCTGAAATCAATAAAGATACATTAAAAAAAAAAAAAAAGTATTTCTGAAAGGCGACAGGACAGGAGAGAGGGATCCTGAATGGGCTGAAGGGGGAAGGCCCCGCCCTGCGCACCTGCCTCCACCCCTCCTCCACTCAGTTCAGGCAACAGAACAAGCAGCTCTGCGGCTCCTGTGGACTTGGGGCTGTCAGGCAAAGCTACTGCTGTCCTTTCTGGAAAGTTCCATCTTTATCACCCTGAAATGTTTTGACACTTTCTTTAAAGGAGAGTCTGTGAAGCAACAGGAACTCTCATCACCAAGGTGCTTCCACTGTCCCCTACAACCATTTCTCCGCAGCTACGGGGCCGGCCTGCCCACCCTGGGGTGTGTCACACACGGCAGCGAGGCCCACATCCCAGTGTCCAAAACAACACAGTTCATCATGCAGAGTGTTCCGGACCAGCGTCCACGCCCAGAGCCTGAGGCCTGTCCCCATCTCATGGAAGAGAGAACTTGAGGGGAAGACGTGGGAGGAACCTTCTGTCAGTTTCTACTAATTTTTTTTAACTTTGCATTTGATTCTCAAACATTAAAAACCCACAGTGTTCACCTTCAAAGCTACAGGAACAGGCTGGCATGCGTGTCGCCCTTCCGGATACTGGCAACCTGCCTGCGGACCCATCCACTGGACCTTCACTAAGTGACAGAGGCGATCGCTGCTCTGCCCCTGCCGCGCCCCACTTACAGGAAGCTGAACTGTCAGCTCTGTATCCACACTCTGGGCTCCACCGGCCCCCTTCCTGCCTCCCGCCCCGTCTGCACAGCCTGGGCTGCATTACAACCTGTTTTCTTGGCAGGGAAGCCGCAAGGACGAGCCGAATGGACGATCTGATGTCCAGGCAGGCAGGGAAGCTTGGAGAGGGGACTCAGGGCGGAGGCCTCAGGGAGACAGGGACCAGGGCGGGGTGAGGTCAAGAGGGCTCCGTCCGGCTCACGGAAACACTGACCACTAATCGGAAAGGAGAAATGGTAGGTTCAGAGTCCACCTCCCGTTTATTCGAAGCTTCTGACACCTTTGAAAAGACGATGCTTAACTCCCTCGAGTCCTCTGAGAAATTCAGACTCAGGCTGCAGATACGAGCACCTGCATCCCCGGCGGGGACGGATCCTCGAGCAGGAAGGTCCCTGCCTGGGGCGGTGGGAGTCGGGACAGTCACATTTTCCGCTTGGTCTGAGCTCAGCTGTGGGTGGAGGGAGGTGTGCCTGGTACCTGGCTCCACATGTCTGCAATGTACATTCACGTCTTTTCTGCCACCAAATCCAAGCACCAGTGTGAGGAGAAGGAGCATTTCCGCAGGACAGAGAGAGGAAGGGCTCACTACAAAGGAGACTCCTAGTTCAAAGCCATTTGTGAGGCCTTTGCGGGGAGGAGTCTGTGGGACCCCACTGTGCATGGCCACATTCCCCTCCCTCCTTCCACTGCCTTGTTCCTTTCCCCTCTCCCTGCGGAGCTGCACTGATGGGGGGTCCCAGGCTCCCCTCCGGCTCAGTTCTCTCGGGGGAAGCCTGCATCTCCCCCTGCCCCGGACAGTCTGCAGAGGGTCAGGGGTCGCTCCTGAGCTGGACGCTGTGAGCAGCAGTCTTTGCTGTGGGGAGTGAGGTCTTTCACAGCTACTGAGGCTGTGGCTTCTGTCCCCCCAGAAGCCCTGCACACTTACTGCAAGGGCACCCTGTTCCTCTGGGTCATCCGTGAGTCATGGACTGACAGATCTGTGATGAGAAGCTGCACTGGGAGAGCATGATGTCCAGGACGGAGGGGGCCAGGGGTAAGGTGGCCAGGCCAGCCTGGCTCTCCCACTACCCGGGCACCTTCCCGGGGTCTCTGAACTGTCCGAGGCCCTGCCTGCTCTCTCTGGAAAGCAGACAGTTAGATTAGATGACCCACCCTCTCCCGCTCGTGACTGCCGTCTTTCTCTCCTGCTCAGCGGGGCATAAGGAATTATTCAGGTTGCTCCCTCCAGTTACGTGCCGTTCAGGACTTGCTGTTAGGGACAGCTCTAGATAAACGCTGGTGCTCAGCTCTCCTGGCAGGGCAGAGACCCTGTCCTTATTTGCCCGCCCACGGCAATAGAACCACGAAGCTACCATCAGTCGGCTGATTTATACCACGGCCTCTGCACGGTCCACGTGGGAGAGGCTGTTTCAATCCACTGGAAAGCAGACCACTCCACTTACAACGACGAAGGCCGCGTCTTAAAATGCAGGCTGCCACCTTTCTATCATGTGCAGTAAAAGACAAGGCTGCTTGCTAATGTTCTTTGACACAATACCAGCAACGTGGACACCAGACAACAGTGGCCTGTTCCACCCCACACACACTACCCACGCTGGGCGCAGTTAGAGGCAAATAACTCCTGTCGTAAGCCCCGCTCAAGTCTCAGCATAGCGCAGACTCTGAGGCACATTCTCTCACCCTCAGCAGCATCTGCCACGGGACTGAAATGTGAGCACAGCTCATGGGGCAGAAAACCACAGCTCTGACCGGGAGGCCCTACGGAGATGAAAGAGCCCAGCCCTGCCTTCCATGCAAGATGATCATGATTATCAAATAAAATAACAGGTAAAATCCTATTGAAAGATTATAAATTTCTGAAAAGGTTTCACCCCAAAGTTAAATGATGGGTCCAATGGAGAGGGAAAAAAAGGAGTCATATTTATGTTGATAAGTTATTTCACAACCATTTCCTTCATGATTTCCAGTTTGTTCTTATTTGCTACAATCAAAAACAAAACAGAAACCTCAGAGCAGTGCCAAATCCATCTGGAAAATGACTATAGTGAGACGGACACTGAGCCAGCCCAGGACAAACAGAACGGAGACTGAGGTCCCACGTGCAAGGCATCAGGCTGTGTCTCTGCCTGTGACCAGTCACCTGCTCTGATGTGGGACCTGCCAAGTCAAATGTTGAGGCTCATTGTGCTGTTTCTGTCCCTGGTCCTTGGCTCCAAAAAGACGGCTAAACCACAGGGTGAAAATGGACATTCTGTGCACCTTTTATTCTGAAAGGAGATGAAAGGTTTAAAAAACGCCTGTTCAAACAACAATCAACACCGTCAGCATCACAGTCACATGGAGAAGTAGGTACCATAAGCAGGGGGTGGGGCTCTAAGTCACTGCCCCCCGGGGCCCGGCGCCCAGCTTGGTGGACAATGGGCATGCTCAGTAAGAACCTGGTGGCCCACTGAGTCAACCAGTTGACAAGAGCAAAGGGGGAAAAAATCTCTTCCCTGCTGTTCTGCCCCAAATCGCAGACTTTGGGATGTTTTAATTCTAAAGGGGACATCTGAACTGGCTGTGTCTGGAATCTTTTACGGAAATCTAGGTCTCGGATTTGACAGAGATCAAGCACAGCAGAAAAACTGCCCAGAAAGGGGAGGGTACAAGATGGATCACGGAGAGGAAAGGGGAAGGGTGGGAGGTGGGAAATCAGGAGCCCTGAGTCACCTGGCTTGGGATTTGAATGTCACCAAAGTATTCAACTCCAAGAAGAGGCAGACTGCATGGGAGAAAGGAAACCCCAAAAGAAGGCGCTGGGGTCCTGGCAGTGCGACATCACCAGAGACTGGTCTTGAGTATTGTATTTGCCTTTCCAACTTCAAGTTCAATTTCCTTAGATCACAGATTGATAGACGTACTGGACTTACAAAAATAAGGGTAGTTTCTAACTCTCCCATTCTGTTTTCTCTCACACTGTTTGGGGGCAGCTGTGGTCGCTGGGGTCTGAGGGATCGTTTGCCCTCCCATGGCTGGAGCTCATTATGACACAGGCCCCTTCCCGCCTCCCACCTCCCGCCTCCAGGTCCAGCCCTCTCAACACTGCCGCGCCCCAGAGCACAGCCAGCCCCTGATGAGGAAACTTGAATGACCGCTCAGTTTAACACTGACTGGTCATTCACTGCATCCCCACTCTGCTGTGCTCACGGGAGGTTTATGTAAAGGCCAATACAGGCTCTGGGCCTATGCAGCCTTCCATGTGGGGAGAGAAAAGCAGCATGATGTCACACATTTGCAAATCTGGCTGCCTACCCACACACCTGGCTTCCTGTGACATGGCTGGTTGGCGACAGCGATGAAATGAAATCCGAAAATCAGAGTCAAGGTCTGTAAGTTCAAGCATTTCTCAATCCCAGGGGAAGGCTGGGCGAACAAATACAAAATGTAAACAAAGCAAAATGTAGGCTAATTTACGTCGACAAAAAAACGCACAGTTCTGCTAGCTGTGGTTTGCTCTAGATTCGAGGTGGGAAGGAGGCCCATCCAATCAGTCCGCCTGTGGGAAATGCAAGGATGAAGTTCACATACCGAGAAGCACGCACCGTGACATTTTATGAGTGATCACTTCAGACTCGGAACTGCAGCAGATTTCATGTGAGCCTGTCCTTTAAAATCGGAAGTGCTTCCAAGGATGGCTGGTGAACGCTCTCCTGGATATATCTGGAGCAAATCTACAGCCAATGGTGGGAACGTCTCCAAAAGGTTGGGGACTCAACCCTGCTCCTGCTTCCGCTCTGTTGGCCCGTTTCCATTTGTTTTGTTCAGCAGATGTTGTTTCCAATCAACCTAAACTCCTGAGCAAGGGTGAATTTGATGATTTCTTTCCTTCCAGGTTTAAAGTGTCAGCCTGACAAGAAGCCCACGTGTGGCCGACAGTAGCACAGACGGTCCTGTGTGTGTTTATGAAGCTCCATCTCGGCTGGAGTCCCACGTTTCCACGGGCACCTCAAACTCAGCATCTCCAAAACCAGGCTCCTCTCCTCCTCTAAACGGCCCCCCTCACCTGTGCTTCCTATCAGCACCTGCCCACCCAATCGGCACACTTGGTGGGATTTTTCACTCCTCTCACAATCCACATTTCCTCTGCTGCCCGTCTCACTGCTTCTTCCCTGTATTTCTGGCTTCATTGAAAATGCCACGTGCACTGGGAAATCCAGACCCTCTCACTATCCGCGCCCACCCACGTTTCCCCTGCTTCTAGACTCCATCCCCTCCGTGCACCCTAACTGCCATTAGCACGGTTTCCCTCTCCGAGATCCCACAACTTGTGCACGTGCTCACACGCCCGCGGGACCACTCAGTCTGCTTACACCTCCCAGGGTGGTCATCTGCGTATCCCGCGGGACCCCCGCCCCAGCTGTCTGGAAACCCATCAGTCTTCTCTGTTTCCATAGGATTTGGCCCAAACCTTTCCTGACACTCCTACTAGGCTGCAGGTCAGTGGCTGTCCTTGCGTGCTGTCCGCCCTGGGCTGTGGGCCCATCCAGGTGGGGCTTGGAGACATGTCCCTCCCCCACCCTGGGGCCCATACAGAGCCTGCTACATGGGGGACGGGCGGGGGCTCCAGAAAGGTTTCTCGAGTGAAGAGGTGGATGAATGACAGGTTGAAATAATAGCATTAAAGACGCTGACCAGGTTATTCAATGTTATTTAGCTCTATTTGCATTTACTCTTCTGTGGTTAATACTGCATTTAGTAACACAGAGGCACTAATTCTTTTAAACTCCCCAAATACAAGTTGGTAATACAAAATTTGGGAGGCGATTTTTTTTAAAGGAAATTTCTTTTGAATTCTACAAATTATACTTGGCAAAAATGTATGCCTGTTATTATAAATGCAGCCATTAAAAATGATGCAATGTTTCTGATACTATGTTAATTAAAATATAAGAGCATATGTAGTTTTAATTGATTTTTGTTTGAAAAATATACTTATAAATGAACCACAAATATCTATAGAAAAGGTTCTAATAAGATTATTATCACTAATGTCAAATTAAGCATTTAATTTTTATTTTTACAAATTTTTATATCTCCAAAATCTCTTTGAGTGAACATGTACTAATTTTTATAGAAAGCACAGGAGTCTTTTGTAAACTTCTGCCACATATTAGCAGGATCACTTCACAAGTTCATCATAAATAACCCTCTGTCTCCTCTCCTTCCTCCTCAGACTTTCTGAGTTCTGTATTTCTCTCCATGCTTCCTACAAGTGAGTCTTACCAGCTCAGGAAAAAAGGGGACATCTGTAATACTATCAACAATAAAGATAATTTAAAAAAAAAAAAAAGGAAAAAAACCTTGAACCTGAGTCTCCCTGGTGCTTTTGGATGGAGTGTGGAAGCATGTGAGAGAGAACCAGCCCTGCAGGGGCTCAGAGCCTCGCACAGGGAAGAGGCACCCAGCAGGTGCAGGACCCAAGGGCCCCAGTATCTCTCCCTCTGCAGGCTGAACTCCATGCAAGGCCGCATTCGCACAAGAAGTTACTTTACCAAAAGCAAAACGTAAACCACTATTTAACAGGAAGGAAGCTGAATGATAGAGTCCTGAACCTCAGGGCTTCCCTCATTTATCTGCTCACCTTTTCAGATGAACTGCCTCTGAAAACAGGCTCTTAGAACTGGGCTACATTTTGTCCAAATCAATCCCTGTAACAGCCACAATAGTCATACTCACTAACATTCCATAGCCTTAAAATTCAGGTAAATATTAACATCCGACGAGTGGAGAGAATAAATTTGACAGCCCAGTCCATGATTTGAAATCAATACCCATTATAATATTGTTCCATTAGGCTTAAATCAAATTAATGGCACTGTCAGCATTTAACCTCAGAGGCTGCTCAGATGTGGCTAAAAGCTATTTATTAAGTGCTGATCAACTCAACCGATTAAAACCAAATATTGATCACATCTGGTACTGTAAATCTCTTCATGCTTTTGACAATTGAAACGTAGCTAAGAGTATGTAATGCCTGCAGATAGCAGTACACTCAAAATACAGAGCTTAAGAAAATATTGTGTGAGTGGATTTTGTACGGAACAGAATCTTAGAGCCAGCCTTTAATGGGGAAACATTATATTAGCGTGGAAGAGGAAACCCGTTTGATTTACAACTATGCCTATCAGAAATCAGCACCCAGAAACCAAATCTCAGTCCCACAGTAAGCAATTGCTAGAGCATTCACCCAACTTCCAGGAAATGTATTCAGTTATTAATTTCTACAATAAAGCCAGCTGCCCCAAAATGATTATAAACATACTCATAAGAAACACGAGTACTTAACCACATGGAGCGAAACTGCAATGAGATCCCTTGGAAGGGACTCCTTGTTCTGCTGATGCTACTTAAGTTTAATTAGTAACCCAGACGATACCAGGAGGCCCCAGTAACACTGCTCTTCATCATCAGTGCTTCTTTCCTTTCTAGCCTATAACCCCCACCCCCCAACACACACACACCCCGACAGGATGTCCCCTCAGGAAGCGCCTGGGTCTTACTCAGGTCATATCAGAAGCAGGTTCAAAGAGCAAGGCACACAGCAGATGCGCAATAAATGGCTGCATAAACGAACGTAGATGGGAGACTATTTTGAGAAGACCCGATGTCTCACTCAGGCACCCATGAATATGTGAACCACCCAGAGAATCTTTGAGCATCTTTTTGGTCCTCAGCTTCCCATCAGAGCAGACTTTTTAAATGTTTGAGGTTAAGTCTGTGCCAATAGAGAGGCAGAGGTGTACCTGGAATGGGGACAAGCGCTTCCTTCTCCCCCTGCAGAAACCACGAAACACACAAGCAAACGACCGTGCGATGCAGGGACAGCGACTGCCTCGCTCACTAATTAGGTCTCAGAAAACAAAGCGGGAGCTCAGAGTCCCAGGGCCTGGCAGAGGGCCAGCACTCAAATAATGCTGGTGAGGGACGGTGGGCACCGTGGGTTTAGACAGCGTGATCTGTGCTCTTTCTTCCAAACTCACAACAAAATTTCCCTTCCTTCTCTCTCTTCCCTAGAAGGGAAGCAACCGGCAGGGCTCTGGGCAGGGCCAGGGGAGGCAGTGGCTCAAGCGCCCGCTATCCAGGGAAGAAAGGCTGAGCAGCTGCGACAGGCTCCATCAGCTCTCAGAATTGAAACGAAGGGTGGAGGCAGAGCACCCACAGCTGATTTCCAACCAGAAGCTCAGATCCCAGAGTGGATCCCTAGCGGGGTCAAGACCCAGGCTAAGGGCATTGCGGCAGCCTGAACTCTCCTCTCTGGGCTCCGCCCTCACCTTTCAGCTTCTCCCCTGCCCTTTCTTGCCCTTTCCTGCCCTTTGCCCCTTCAGGACAAAAGCGAACAGCCATTATCTTGACAGCACAGAGAAGAAATGGAAACCGCTTTGACGATGAAGCATTTAATATTTTAATTACTGATAATTACTAGACGGCAGAGGAACATAGAGGTGAGAGAGAGCTGTGAGTTATGCTAATGCGCCCGCTATGATCGCTTTCTGACAGAGTATAAAATCTGGAGTCAGCTCACGGACTCGAGGAGCTGCTGGGTGTCTCTGCCTTGTGACAGGAGTGGTGACGCCCTCGTGCAGAAGGGTGGCAGGAGCAGCACACAGTCACTGGCCACGCAGCAAGATGACCTCAGAAAGGTCAGCTCTGACTCTGGACACACCTGACCGTGTTCTGAGCTTGTAGTTTCTGAACTTCGCAAAACCTTTCCCTGTTAATCCCACACCTCCAAACTTAGATTTCCATACTCAGTGACACGTGTTCATTGCAACATGCCCTCCTTCACGGAGGGCGATCCTTCTTACCCCTGCGTAGACACTGCTTGTCCCCTTGCCGGGTCCACAAGCTGCGGGGTTTGAATTCAGAACCGCCTGGGTGACATGTGTGGACCTGTGATCCTTAGAGAGTCCCTGCCTCTCCTGGTGGCTCGTGTCCCCCTTAGGACTGTGGGAGGCAGCGTGAGGAGACAGAGAGTGTGCCTGGCACATAGGAGGTCTACTCCCATGACTGATTCATTTCAGTAAAATTAAATGTTTAATAGTTACTGAATTTTCAAAAAGTTCCAAGTCTTTCCCCAGAGGGTCACAAATTTAAATTTGATAAAGGTGGAACCCACCCCCCTCAAAAAATGTCTTGCAACAAAAAATTCAACTTCAAAACTATCAGCATGATACAATTATGAAAGAGCTTTTGATTGGGGTAATATCTGAGAAGTATTTGCTTTGGGAAAAGTATGTAACTGGTCTATAGTCACATGCACAACCTCTCAAAATGCGCTCTCCTCACAACTGATGTTGTCTCACCCTCATCTTGTCTGGACCTTCCAGTGGCCCATTCATTTAATTTCCCAAACATGTATGACTCAGGCCTGGAGCAAGTCACCTGACCTCAGCCCTCACCTCAGAACAGAGTCCTGCTGTGCATGTCTCCAGACAGCACCCCGGTCAGAGACATGTTACCATGTCAACCTCACAGAGCACTGGGTGCCCTCTTGGTGTTTCCTGGGAAGAGTTTCATATTTTGATTTTTTTTTTTAGGACAACCTACTGTCCTTTATTTCTTGCAAAAAAGTAATTTTTATTTCACTCTCATGACTGAATTTTTGACACTGTTGCATTAGAGTCACAGGTGTTCTAAGTACCTGTCTCACACCTATGGAATCAGAGCTGTGTCCTGTGTTTAATGGGCCTCTGGGGACACTGTCAAAACCGTGAGCTCT
This sequence comes from Miniopterus schreibersii, assembly GCF_964146895.1. Classification (NCBI taxonomy): domain Eukaryota; kingdom Metazoa; phylum Chordata; class Mammalia; order Chiroptera; family Miniopteridae; genus Miniopterus; species Miniopterus schreibersii. The sequence continues at coordinate 89,501,614 of NC_138107.1, forward strand.
CCTGGCCGGGCTGGGCTGTGAGTCTCACCGGAGGGGGAGCACCACAGAACATGACTCACATCTGAGTGACTGTCACCATGTCCTACCAGCCAGGTCTAGGCCGTCTCCACCTACCCAAGATGCTGCAGGGACAACCTCCTTGCCCTCCTTACCCCAGCCCTGCAGGCCCTTTGCTACCGGGCAGCCAGGACCTCCTGACCCCCTTGCTCACCACTGAGACACAGTGGGCCCCCTGCTCTTGGCTCAGAGCCTTTGCATTTGCTGTTCCTTCTGCCTGGGATGCTGGTCCTGCAGAGGGTCACGTGACTTGTGCAGTCACTTCTTCAGACCTCTGTTCAAATGTCACCTATCTGTCCTCCCATCACAAACACCATGCAAACAACCCAACACCTTCCCCCACCTCACCCTCACCCCAGTCTGTCCATGATACCTGTGAGCGCCGACAATGCATCGTACAGTACTAGCTCTGTGTTTTCCTCTGGTCTCTGATACTGCAAGCCTGGGGCACAGGGCCTTCACCCCACTTGCTCATGGCTGCACTCCTAAAATCACATGTGTCATGGAGCAGGGCTTGGCACCTGTGCATGGGCTACTCAGCCAGTGGCCCAGAGGCAGAACCTTCTCCTCAAGTAGCTCAGGGTACGGCCAAGGGGCTCTTTCTCATTTCTCAGGGGAAAGTAGATTTAGCGGCACAAGAAGGGACAAAGAGATGTGAGGGCCTCAAGCTGTGTGGTCTCCAAGCCCCGATTTAACCCCACTGAGCGTGGTCCAGCCGCACCGCGATTCCCTGGCATCTGAGGAAGGAAAACCGGATTCTGCCCTTGGAGCCCCTCCCTTCCACAGGGTCTGAGAAGATTCCAGCTCGGCTCCTCCGGCCATCGGGGCAGCCACAGTCAAGAGGAACAAACACAACCGCCCGAGAGGCTGGCCTGAGGCCCATTGGGCAAGCAGCAAGACCACGATTGCCAAGGTCCCTCCCGCTGGTGGCCCTGCTGGTAACTCGGCCACCAGGGACGTCAGCGAGTCCCTCCGGCCTGTGGTCCTGCCCCTGGGCCTTCTGCATGCAGGGGTCTGTCCTCCTGGGGACCCCAGGGTGGGATGCACCTGGGCAGCCGCCTTCTGCACCCACAGCCCCCACTAGGAAGACCCGCCCCCCACCTACCAAGACCTGAGTCAGACTCAAACCCAACTGGTAGGCACACTAGCCACTGCAGCCTATCTTTCTACCAGTCCTCCCTCTCCACAATTTTCTTTAAAATTAATATCAAGAAACTCCTTTTTTCCTAAGAAATCCTAAAAATATAACTGTTAATAGTCATAAATAATAATAAAGTTATGATTAATAGTAATGTAATAAAAATTATGGCCATTAATTATATAATCAGTTATTATATAAAATGTAATTAATAATCATAATTTTGATTACATAACTGTTGAGTCATAATTTTCATCAGTGATACAGTTTAAAAGAGAAACTTCTCAAGCTTCTTAGACACAACCCCACACCCTCAGCCCACCTCCCGCAAGGCCAGCATCGCACAGAATGGTTTCCATCGCCGGCCTTGGAAAAGTCTAGTTTCTTTCCTCATCTTGCTCAGGAGACTATTTCTTTAGTCACAGAGCTGACAGGTGCCCTGGTCTATTTTCCCTCAAAATGAAGCACATCACTGCAGACGGGGCACATTGCTGCTCCCAGGGTCGCAAGGGAGGCCTGGGCCCCCCGTCCCTGCATCCAGCCCACAATGCCCTCCGGGTACACCTGCCACCTGGCCACAGTCCTGCTGGAGCCCCTGGACCTAGGCTCTGAGTGCGCCCCACTGGTCGCACACGTGGCGGGGGGGGGCAAGGTCACCTGCTGTGTCTGATGTCAACTCAGAGGAAGGGCCTGGCTCTGAGTGGGCCCCACAGTGAGCCCAGAACCTGCAGTGAATGCACGTGCATCATGGTCAGGGAGGCAGGGAGGGATTGGGGGGCACAGAATACAGGTCTGAGGGTATATAGGGAGGCAGAAAGGGATAGGGGGGCAGGAAGAGGAGGAGGGAAGGGAAGGACACTGAGGGTGCAGGGAAGAACTGGCCAGTGACACAACCACCCCCTGTAGAAGTGGCCTTGCAAGCTGGGGCAGGGCAGGGGCGGCGCTCACGTCCCACCCAGGCTAGTCGAGGTCACAGCGCCAGGCTGGAGGAGATCCCCACCATCTGGGACAGGAGGAAGCAGTAATGAGATCAGGGCCCCGCCCAAATCACCCCCCACAGCATGGCCGCCAGAGCTGGGCAGGCCACACTGGGTCTCCACCCCGTGCCTCCCACACAAACCACGCAAACATTCCTTTCCAACCCACGAAAACGCACATCCCTGCCTCCTACGCCACCTCCCCCAAAACAAAGAGGACTACACCCAGCAACCTACAGAAAGATAGATTTAAACTGGGGACAGATCTGAAGTCACTCAGTGGATCCAAGTACCATCGAATTTCACTGGCTGCTAAAAACTGGGCTGCTGGTATTAAACACATATTACTTATTTTGATACTTGGCTTTATGTGTATTTTCTTTCTAATGCACTTTAAAGATCAATTAGAACGGTTGGTTGTCCATTAGCTCTCACAGGAAGGAATGTGATCCAGACAAGCATGGCCAGCACACAGACCTCACCCCACGCCAGGTGGCCAGGTGGCCAGGACGCTGGTCCGTGGCCCCAGCCCTTACCCACGGGCAGACCAGAAATGATCCAAATTAGGCTGCAGACAGGACCCTAAACCAGGCATGAACAGTTCTACCTGGAAAAAGCAGTTCATTCTTAGCACACTCCTTGGTTAGAAACAATCATCCTTTATTTAATTGAACACCTACTAGTGCGGGCTAGACCCTGCGGTCGACATGCGATATGAGCAGAAGAGTGGACCCCTTGCTGGGGGATTCCAATGTACAGTGCGTGAAAACCATTCAACACCAACTTGAGAGCAAGTTAAGTCTGTAAAATAAATATGCTCTCTGGGGTCCTGAGACAAAAGTTAAGGAAGGTTAAAGGTGGCAAGGCAGGGAGATGTAGGGTATATTATAAGTATATGCACCTGTTTAGAGCTGTCTATATGTCCACGCATCAACTCTGAGGTGACGTTCATGTTCCCACTTCACGACAAGATTAAAGCTCTAAATAAAACACTTTGCACAGCTACAGAAAACGCCCTTTGATCTGAACACAGCTTTGTCTATTCCTCACACCTGTCCCTTGTAACTAGACTTGCAAAGTCTGAGCTAAACCTTCAGCATACCCAGGGGAGCAGGCCAGCTGGGGGCAGGGGTACCCAGCACCCTCCTGAGAGCCGCAGCACCCTAAACACTGGGGCGGTTTTCCATTCAGGGCTGGGTGAGGAGTCCGGCCCTCCCTCCCCCCCCCCCCCCCAAACATCGCCCTACTCACCAACGCCTGACATTTCCTTAAAGAGAGAAAGCGCTCACTCTGCAGGAGACAAAAGGCTTATTTGAGGTAAGGCATCAATGCTAATGAGTTCAAGGTAGTCAGTCAAGGAGGTATTGTAAAAATAGCAGATACGTCAGACTTTAACTGGGTTAGTGCTGGTCAGGGCGGGGGTAGCAGAGATCAGGAGGGGAGGGGGGTGCCGTGGTGGGTCCCCACAGAAAGAGGAAAGCACAGAAGGAGAGTCCAAGGGCAAGAATGTGTCATAGGCTCCACCCCCAGGATGCTGGGGCACCCCCATGTCCTTGTAGCTGGGACAAGTCCAGCGGCCTTTCTCCAGAGCCCACTCCCAGGCCCTGATGTCACTGCTCCTCCATGAGCTGCCCAGACACTGCTGCCAGCTCTTCCCAGATCTGTCCCAGACTTCGTCCCCAGTTAGGGGTCAGCAATTCCATGGAGCAGCCACCGCATCGTGACAGCAAGCTCTGTGCCCGGCAGGGAAGGTGGGAACAGCCCTGTGTTAACAGCTCAGGGAAAAGAAATCCGCAGAACTCACTAACTGGGTTCACATCCTTCCTGCCCAAGACACTCACAGGCTCCCTTCTTGAGACTTTGCTAAGATGAGGTCCTGCTGTCCGAAGGGACAGGGAGTCTTCACTGTCAGGAAGTCGCTACGTGATACCTGAAATCAGACACAGCTCACAGAGCAGCTACGGCTTGTTTGCCCCGTGAGCGCCTAACATGGAATCTTCCCCAGGAGCACTGCAACCAAATCAGAGGTAAACTGAGTCTCGTCTTACTGCGAGAGCCTGTTCTCACGCTTCCCCGAACTCGGCCTCTGTTGGCAGACCTGGTCGCCTCTACCGTGAAGGGGACAGTTTCCTTGTTCTCCAGCAAAAGGATGGTCACCCTGATGGGACTTCTGTGGGTGCTGCACCCTCTCACCAGGAGCTGGTGGAAGGCCCACCCTTGGTTCCAGAGCTCAGGGCCACAGGCCAGAAGGCCACCCAAGCCACATAGCAGGTGGGCGCCCTTGTGGAAGGAAGTCCGCACAGGCAAGTAGTAAGCACGATGCTTTAGATGCTGGGCCTGCTTCCCTGGGAGTGGGGACAAAGGAACCTCCAGACCCCCACCCAGTTCTCCGGAAAACGTGCCGAACAGATGAACTGATGAGACGTGAGGTTCAGATGGTGCCTTTAGCTGGAAAGCTGGTGAGCATCTGGGGGCAGAAATGGTTTGTCAAACCTGGAGGTATGGCAGTAAGATTTACAGACAAGTTATAATGAAAATAGAATCGTCACACTGTCTCATAGCTCCTGTTGGGTTTGGTAGTAACTGTGAGACCAGTCGAGCCCTGGCTCTGAATCCAGGAGGCTCCCGAGGGACCCAACACTGAAACCAGACCCTAATGGGGTTTTTCTCTCAAATTGTTTTAATTTTTATTTTTTAAAATACGCTTTTGATTTCAGAGAAAGGAAGGGAGAGGAAGAGAGAGATGGAAACATCAATGATGAGAGTCATTGACTGGCTGCCTCCTGCACACCCCCTACTAGCGATCAGGCCGCAACCCAGGCATGTGCTCCAACCGGGAATCGAACCGGTGACCTCCTGGTTCATAGTCGACACTCAACCACTGAGCCACGCCGACTACGCTGTTTTTTGTGTGTGTCTTTCTGGAGTAGCCCCCGGCCTCCTCACAGCACTCCGGGGACCCCCAGACCAGCAGGTCAGACTGGTCCCAGAGGCTGGAGCAGAAGTTTTAGCAGCCCAAGCGCCCTGAGCTGACCTTGGGAGCATAGCAGGACTAAGATTTGCAAGACTCAAGCAACAGAAGGCCTGCCGTTTGCCATCGGAGCCCATTAAAAAGCCAGAGGCTGGTCAGTAAGGAAGATCCGGGGCCCCGACGGCACATGGGCTCAGAGGGGGCTGACCAAGCAAACTGCCCACTGGAATCACTTTGGCTCCGCCTGCCCCTTCAGTTCCTTGCCTTAGATGGTTTAGTTCCAGGACTGTCCAGTCCTACCTCCTGGGTTAAAATTAATACACACTGCCCTCCACACCTTGCTCAGATCTTGGCCTGTGGAAAAGGGTTTGGGTCTTCTCCGCTTCTCTCTCCCCAACTGGCCGCCTCACAGAAAAAAAACTCTTCTCTGCGAAAACCCTGCTGCCTCAGAATCGGGCTTTGCTGTGCTTGATAGACGAAGGACCCACCAGCTTTGGTCATTACCAGGTGCTCAGGAGAAATGTCTGCACGGCTCCTTCAGCTCTAACGGGGCCTCCACCTTGCACCCGTGCTACGTACAATCAGAGAAACAGCAGAAATAGCGCCAGTCCTCTACAGTATATATGAGGGACGCTCTCTGCTAGAATATGCTGCAGAGCCACTTACTCCTGTGGACGGCCATGCACAGGCCTCCACACGGGGTCAGGAAGCCACTCGGAGTCCTGCACCCTCGCACTGTGGGCCCTCCTATGCTCAGCAGTGGGGGGAGGCCCACCTCTGCCCCTGAGGAGAAATGTGAGCCCTGTACGTTGTCTGGCAAGCTGAGCACCTAAGAATGAAGAGCTGGCTAGACTTCAGGTCTCCTCCGTTCCTCATGCTGACGGTGGACACATTCCCAGAGGGTCACAACATACGTGGACGACTGTCACGAAATGCAGACACTGGTCTTCAGTGCAGCCTGGACTGGATCCCAACAAGAACCCTCTCCTAAGACAGTGTTGGATGCAGACTCAGGTCCCTCTCCCGAGTGCGAGGTGCCACGGAGAAGCCAGGGTTGGGGAGGGGAGTCAGGCCTAGCCAGAGCTCAGGGCACATGGGCTGAAGGAGCAGACAGAGGTGGCCAAGGCAGCACCAGGGCCAGAGGGGTGTGACATGGGAGTGAGCACGGGGGGGGGGGGCACAAATGTCTTCAGCATGGAAGATTCTGGGATGTGTCAGCAGCTGAGCACGTCATTACAGAGCTCATCCAGATGCCATGCCCATCCCACCGGCCCCAGGGACCTCAAGTCTATCTGAGCAATTATGAGATGGGAATTTGGTTTTTAACTCTTATTTTTCTTTGCATCTCCTCCCTGGCTGCCTCGAGATAGCCCTTTAGAAAAATGGGGCTTTGGCAAGTGTGGCTGGTCTAGGAGGCCCTGGTCCCTGCTCAGCTGGCCACAGGTCAGCAATTGTCCTTTACCTCTCGGAGGTCACCGTGCATTTCAGATGCACCCACTCCAGGGGCAAGGAGAGGATTAGCTGGGACTTTGCTGGGACAGTTCCTCTCGTCCAGCTGGTCTGAGCACTGGACCCCACAGAGCCCCAGGGAAGCCACGGGGCCGGCTCAGGCCACTCCTCACCACCTTCCCAGGGAGGGGCCCCTGGCTCGACCCGCACTGGGAAGTGATATTGCCACTGCCCAGTACTTCTCACTTGCTTGTAGCTACTTCAAAAAAACTCTGAAAGCAGAAAAAAATATATATGCACAATTTGGAAAAGATTTTATAGACGCCCTTAAAAAAGCGACCTTGTATAACGTAAGTAGGGTCCTTTCCCCCTCAAATTATATACACTTGGTAGTTTCATCTAAACAAAATTTTAAGGAGCTCAACTTTGGCATATTAAAACTTCAAAGATAACTTACACTTTTTTAAAAATGTTAAGATTGTCACAATCAATCAAGCAGACAAAAGCCAGGGAGCTCAGAGGCAGAGATGACAACCCTGATCTCTATTGTCACCGAGCCTGATGAGGTAACCACATGACTTCCATTAAATGAGCCACTTAGTGCCACGGATGCACCCATCAGAGTCCCTCATCGGTTCTGTAATTAGGAGTGTGAGGAGCTGGTGGTTAATCTTCGCATGTGCTGAAGCAGTGCAGGCATCCGTGTTCAAACCCAACGCCTTTGCCTGACGCCCAGGGAACACCCACCCACCTTCACTTTCCAGGTGGGTTAAAATGAATGACAGGCAGGATGCTCAGTGACTCGGGAGACTCATCTCAGGCCTCCTCCCAGAGCTGACGGTTTTAATGTTAATGTCAGCAAACTTCGTTCACATGTGCCTCAGGTTTTCTATGAGCCCAGGACGGCAGGATCATTTCTTTTTATCGCCATCACCGTCTCACACAGAGAGGTGGAGCAGCTTGCCCATGGCTTCCATGGGGCACAGTGCAGGAGGGAGACAAAAGCTGTTGGCTTGTGTGTGGCTGATTTCCTCAAACAGGTCATTCTGGGGGGAGAAGCCCACAGGCCTTTGTGGGGCTGAAAGACACTCATATCACGGTCACAGGCAAAGTCGAAGGGCCTCAGGTCACGGAAAGGAAGGCGAGCAGAAAGGGGTGGAGGAAAGTCCTGTGGCTGCGGTCCCGGGAGCCCTGGGCAGCCTGTCCCGTGAGCGCTCATGGCTGAGACTTGGGGAGTGTGCAGGCTGTTCACCGTGACTCTTGGGGGGCAGCTGAGGCACCTCCAGTCACTCTGTCCCATTCCCAAAAATGAACACACAGCCTCGAACACCCTCTTGATGAACAGGAGCATGGAAAGGTCATCAGCTACCACAAGGCTAACACCTGAAGTCCTTTACAGAAAAGTTAAAAGTTCCACGTGTTGTCCGGCCGGGCGTGGCTCAGTGGTTGAGCGTCGACCTAGGATCCAGGTGATCGGGGTTCCTTTCCCGGTCAGGGCACATGCCCGGGTTGCGGGCTCGATCCCCAGTTGGGGGCATGCAGGAGGCAGCCGATCAATGACTCTCATCATTGATTTTCTCTCTTTCTCCCCCCTCTCCTTTCCTCTCTCTCAAATCAATAAAGATATATTTTTAAAAAGTCCCACGTGTTTTAAAACCATAAGGCAGGACAGACATGGCTTTAACCCCTGTCCATTTTGACCTGTTAATTTCATTCCCTCCCACTATCCCCCCAATTCTGGTTTTCACTTCCTAATCCTAATTTAGGGGGGGTTGAAAAGAGCTGCAGTAAAGCGGTAACATGGTGATGATACCAGCATCGCCGGGCAGGGCAGGGAGCCTGCAGTCCAGCCTGAAAGTGGCCCGAGAGCTCCTTAAAAAGCTGGCTCATGGGTCCCACGCCCTGCAGGTTATGGCCGGTGCGGCTCCTTTGATGTTTATTAAACATCAGGATGGCTTATCCCAGAGTTATCCCATAAACATGAGACATCACCGCGAACCCAGCACTCCCGCAGGCTTCAGCATTCCTGGCTGTCTACGTGGGCTGTGCGCCCTGAGTCACCGCTGTGCTGCCAACAAGGCGGCCTCCTTCCTGAAACACGGCGAGGGACGGTGCGAGCACCACCGGGTCTGACCCACAGAGCTTCCCGTGGCCCGAGATGCAAAAGTGGGACCGTGTGATACAGAGTTAGCAACAAACTTTTACATTTAAAAAAGGTACCGGTCTAAACAGAAAGAAAAGAGAAAAACAGCGTTTACATGTTTTCTACAATGTACAACCCAAGGACAAAAGTGAAGGTTATTGGCTGTGTTAATGGATTTCTGAATGAGGCACCTCACCAGAGGGACTTAAGCCACATTCGGGGGGGGGGGGGGGGGGGGGGGGGGCAGGAGATGAAATTCAAGCGGATATGAGAAAAGATTGAGAAGAAATGAAATTAGGGTAATAAAAAACAAGACGAAAGGTCAGCCTTCAATACCGGGCAGCAGGAAAAGAAACCAATTAAAAAACCCAAAGCATTGTGCCCACACCCGTCGGGTTAACCCCACCCATCTGAAAGCAGAGAACCGCCAGTGCGACCCCTCCAGCTGGCTCCCCTCTCCGCTGCTGGGCAAACTGTCTTATCTGGAAGAGGTGCTGGAGCCAGCAGAGCTGTCGGGACCCAGGGACTGTTTCCAACAGCAGCGGCCGGTCCAGCAAGGGCTGTGCAGGTCTTTTAACCAGCAGGCTGCCTGTGGACGTTATTTATGTGCTGTTGAACCTCGTGAGGAAAACGTTCACGCTATCTGGACTCCACCGAACATACGGAAAACAAGCCCTAAATTGTATCGTTTGACATCCGACTTCCATGGCACGTAAATCAGCCGACGGCGCTCCCTGCGTTCCTGCGCTCTCCTCAGTGCTGGAGGACACTGCAGCTCTGGCCAGTGAGCGGGCAGGCGGCCTCCAGACCATTAATTAGTCAGACAGCTGTGTCTCCATGAGGAGACGCTCCCCACGGTGCTGGCTGCAGGTGAAAAACGCGAAAAGAGGTGTCTGGGTCTGGGGACTCGCTCTGGGGGAGGGGTGATCTTTCGGGGAGATTTCCAGACTGCACGACCACCCATCATTCATCTCTTGTCTTGGCTGAGGCTTGTGGGATCCAACAGAGAATGGGCTCTTTGTGTCTTGCTCCTCGAGCTGTTAATGTCCCTAAGCAGGTCAGACTGTCGGAGGTATGCTGAGATTTCACCCAGAGGTCGGGGAGCTGGGACCTGTGTGTGGGGCTAACACACCCCATTTATAGCTCTAGGAAGCACAGTCAGATTTTGAGAGAAGCCCATGGTTAGCATTTCATCCCCTCCATCAGAAGCACTGTGGAGTGATGTAGTTATAAGAAGTAAACAAAGTTGTCACCCCAGGAAATTGTCCTCAAAAGAGAAATGCTCCCACGCGGCACGTTATTCAGTTTGCAGACATGCCCACCCAGACAGCGCTGGCTGCCCATCGCCTGGCTGGCAGGTGGGAGTGGGTCGGGGACGAGAAGGATGCCCTGTTCCTCCGGGCAGGGGGGGCTCCTTTGCCTTCTGCCCCGCGCCCCCCGCCCTTCTCATTAGTGTTCACTGTCAGCCCATGGGGGTTGCTGAGCCTTGTTTCAATTCAAAAACAAAGGACAGGGACTCCAAAAAAGAGGGTTGTTTTTCCTTTCAGCGGTTTGTGGAAGGAGGAAATATGAGCAATTGAGATGAACAATTTGGAAAGCAGATGACAGCAAACATGGCTGAGAAATAAACGCCACAAACCCTGGGAGCACAGCGAAGCCACGCACTCCTCTGCTCCCTTCCCCAGGAGGAGCCGAGCTGGAAGCTTGTCCAGACAAGGTGACAAGGCCAGGGTTCGACAGCCCCTCATAAGGATCAAACCACGGCTTCTAGGTTTCAACAGTGTTTCTGCGTCTGAGTAACAGGTACAGGCTGGAGACACCGAACCACCCCTGAGCATAGCTATTTCCAAAAGACAGCAGGGCACTTGCCAATGTCAGTACTCCTCGTTTTGACAGCAGCTTCTCAAATAAGTATTTTCTTTTTCTCCCATATAAATCTAATCACTGCAGGTAGACCTGGTGTGTTTGCAGGCACTTCCTGCCCCTTGGGATTCACACAGAACCATGTTGACACTGAGCAAGGACCCTCAGGCAAGCTGTTCGGAGCTGCTCACACCAGGGCCATAGTCAGGGCTACTAGAGGACAGCGTGGAGACCCTTTAAACCAACACAGTATCTGTACTGAAGCTGACACGTGGCTACAAAGTATCAAAGGCTGGTGGCTAATGACCAATTAGCTACTTTGTTATCATCATTGAGAACTTTCCTCTCTCACTGTTATAGCACAATAATATAAACAACACTTCCGATAGCACAAAATCTGGCAACGTCCCTGCTTTTCATAAAAATGACTGATGGACAATTGGGAACAAGTAAGTGAACATAAAAAACAGCTGGGAAGATAAATTTAGGATCAAACAAGGAGCTGTAATCTTAAATAAGTTTGGAAACACATGCAAATTGGCTGACTTCTTCCATCACGCAGGCCTGCCTCTGACTTCACTGATACTAAGGGTCTTGCTTTAAAGGAAGCTGACGCGACTCCCCACACTGTAAGCCTGGGGGGTGTTTGTTTGGGGGGCCTTTTGGACAGCAGTTAGAAGAAAAAAAAATGTTGCTTTGATTGAAGTATATAAAGAAAACCTGCCTGAGAAGGACATGTACTTGGGAAAAGGGGATTTATAGCCTTTTCAGAAAATTGTGGGTCTTCTTCTCTGATACTCTGCCAGGACGCAGGACGTGGGAGCTTTTTAAAATTTGTGCAGTGTGGACTCTGAACCCATATCATGGCCTTCCCCCCCGCCCAGTACAGTAAAACCCAGAATCACCTCACCCCATTCCTGGCCTGTAACATTCCTTGGTCATTTGGAAAGTGTTGGTTCACTGACACGTGTTTATATGACATAAAAAGCTCCCATTCATTAATAGCACCACCACTCTTATCTGAGAAAGTTGTGAAGTACTGAGAAGGTCAAGCTCAGGCTGGCTGATAGAAGTTTCCAAAACTGTCATTGTCACTCAAAATCTTGAATTTGATCACTGACTACAAATACTGTGCTTTTTGAGAAACTATCCGCCAAATACCCAGGTTTGGATGACTAGAGTTTTTCAGTTGTTTTCAAGTAAAAATGGCAAGTTATGTAAAACAGCTAGTTCAACTGACACCTCCAACTCTGTCTCCCCCCCCCCCCCACAACTGAAGGGCTCCACATGGGGTCCCAGTTTCATCCCACAGAATTTAAAAAGATGTGCAAAATGTGGAGGTTAAACAAAGTGAATCATTTCGCTGCTTCCTCACGGGCACTGTTAAGTGAGATGTTCATCTGTGTTTTTATTTACACCAAGTGCAGGGGGTGGAGACCCTGAGTCATGGCAGACAGGGGGTTCCACCCAGTTTGCTTCTACACTATTGGTGCAAATGTCGAGCTACTGAGAGATCAAATAATGTCCTGGCATTTCCTGGAAGACTTCTGACCTCCCAACCCCCCCGAGAGTGTCCCAGGCTCCCCAGGCCACGGACCCCAGTATGGGGCAGAATTCAGTTTCTTATTAATAGCTGAGAAGTCTGTTATGCCCCTCACATCCCGTAAAACCACAGTAAAAGTGATTAACTTGACCTATATGAGCCTTCCTATAAATATGATGCGTTCTCAAAATGCAATTTATTCCCTGGGACCGATTTGCTTTTCTCCTTCCTGGGAAGTGCCAGCGTCTGGAGGACAGCGCCCTCTGCTGGTCAGCAGGGGGCTGGGCAGCACAATGAGAAGGACCCGCCCAGCTGTCCGCTCACAGTTCTGTCTATCAAGTGTATACCCCGCTAGGTCCAGATTCAAGGCTTTCAACTGTTTTTCCCCCCAACTAAATAATTTATTGAATTTCAATAATTAAAATGTTTTTAAAGAATCGAGATTATGTCGTCAGAATTAAACATGATTAAAAATACTTGGTGCCATTCAAGTTTCTGTAGCAGGTCTAGGCATCTGGTCAGGTTCCTACTGAGCGTGCATGCATGTGCATGTGTGTGTGCATGCGTGTGCATGTGCAAATGCAAGTGAGTGTGTGTGTGTGTGTGTGTGTGTGGAGAGAGAGGAAGAAAGTGAACAGGTAGATGCAAGTAAAAGAAAGATTACTGGAAGGAAACTTTCTATTCACATTAAAGAGGACTTCCTGCCTGTATCTCTACCCTGATACAGGTAATTATTATTGTCCTCACACACCAGGGAGAGTTATAGTCATGCAGGTACAATGTGAGTACGAAAGTTTTTTAAAGAGTTGTTCAGGTTTTGGATAAGCTTGCACTGATGATCTCCCACAAAAGAGAAAAGCAACTGAACTATCTCGAACTTAGCAAGACTCGACTTGGTTCCATCAGATGTCAGCTAATATTTGAACCGTTTTAAATGTTCCCCCAGTGGCTCCACCCACTTGAGAGAGGTGCACTGGCCACAGCTGGTCAGTTGTCCAATGTGGGCCTCTTATAAATGGGTGTTTCTCACTATGTGTGAGGCCCTGGGCAGGTGTTGGGAAGGGGCAGGGAGGGGTTCTGCCCTCCTGGAATGTTACAACCAAAATTTCCCTACCCAGCAAAGCTGTCATTTAGAATTGAAGGACAGAAAAAGAGCTTCCCAGACAAGAAAGAGCTACAGGAGTTCATCACCTCCAAACCAGTGTTACAAGAAACATTAAAAAGAAGCTACTAGCCCAGCTGGCGTGGCTCAGCAGTTGAGCATCGACCTAGGATCCAGGAGATCAAGGTTGGATTCCCAGTCAGGGCACAAGCCCGGGTAACGGGCTCCAACCCCAGCAGGGGGTGTGCGGGAGGCAGCCGATCAATGACTCTCATCATTGGTGTTTCTATCTCTCTCCCTTCCTCTCTCTGAAACCAATAACGACATATTTCTAAAAAAGAAAAAAGGGAAAAAAGATCCAAAATATGAATAATAAAATGGAAATAAATACATGTGTATCAACAATTACTTTAAATGCAAATGGATTAAATGCTTCAATCAAAAGACATATGGAGGCTGAATGGGTAAGAAAACAAGACCCTTACAGATGCTGCCTACAGGAGACTCACTTCAGATCGAAAGACAAACACAGACTGAAAGCAAAGGGATGGAAAAATGTATTTCATGAAAATGGAAACAAGCAAAGAAAAAGCTGGGCAGTCATATTTATACCAGACAAAATGGACTTTGAAACAAAGTCTATATAACAAGAGACAAAGAAAGACCCAGCAATTTCACTTCTGGGTATTTGTCCAAAGAAAACAAAACACTAAATCAAAAAGGCACATGCACCCCTATGCTCATCCCGGCTCTACTTACAATAGCCAGGATGTGGAAGCAACCTGTCTGTCAATAGGTGAGTGGATATAGAAGAAGCGGTGCACGAGGGGTGGAAAAGGCAGGTTTACAGCCGTGAGTACACAAAACACAGAGTCTATTTTTGTAGTATTGTGTTATTTTCCATGTGAACGACTGCAAGCCTACTTTCGCCAGCCCCTGTATGTACAACAGAACACGACTCGGCCATAAAAACGAGTAAGATCTCCCATCGGCCACAACAGGGCTAAACCTAGAGGGCACCGCGCTGAGCGAGGCCAGAGAAGGACAAGCACCACGCGATGCCACTTCCACGCGGAGTCTAAAAACCAAGCGAGCAGGTGGAACAGAAGCAGACGCCAAGGAGAACATCCTGAGGCTGCGGGTGGGACGGGGTGGGGGCCGGCGGAAGGGAAAGGGACTGGGAGGGACCGGCGGGTAGTCGGGAACCGTCGGGGCTGCAGGGCGCAGCGCGGCGCGCACGGTCGGCGACGTCTCCGCCCCACACGCGGCGTCAGACGGGCCCGGGTTTCCGGGGCGACGGCGCAGTTACGTGACGTCTGCTCCCGGGGCGCACGCCGGGAACTAATGCAACGCTGCGGCTCAACCGTGACTGAAAATGAAACTAAGTCCGAACAGAATAAAATTGAGAAAGACGTGGAAAAAGGGGACTTTCCTTATAACAAAACATCACCCCTATTTAGGATTAAGCTCGGTGCTTGAACGCGACACAAAATTCTTGCTGTAACGACATAGTATCTCGAAGACACGCGCTGTCAGAGGAGACATGAAGGGTGCATTTTAACACCTAGCAAAAGTATTCCTTAACTTGAACGACGGAGTTAAGGTGGGTGTTTCCCTGCTTACTTTGCTGACCAATTTATTAAAGCACATACGATGAAGGACAAGGAATACGTACCTAAAAATAAACTATTCTGAGGTGTTTTTTTAAAACCGGGCACGTAGGAATTCAAAGCGTGCATGCCTTAGAACTCTGCGGAGAACTACGGAAATTCCGCTTCTTCCATAAGCGGAAAACAGCGCCAAGGATCCCGTCATCGCCCTGCCCCCGAGGGCCTGGGCTGCGCTCTGACCCCGCCCGGGAGCAGCAGTTTGTGAGAAAGCGAAGGCGCCGGGTCCCGGCGGCAGCAACCACGGGGAGAGAACGTGCGGCGCCGGCTACTCACGGGCGGCGGGCGGCGGGCGGCGGGCAGCGGGCGCCTCACAGCTCCGGCGTCCTGCTCAGGTGCACGACCGACCTCCCGGCTCACGTGCTCACTGACGTCATCACGGCGCAGGTGCTCACCGTGGGAGTCACGCCTCACGTGCCCTGCGGACGTCACAGCTCACGTGCTCACGCAGCCGGAGCCACGCCCCACGTGCCCTGCACACATCACAGCTCACGTGCTCACGCAGCCGGAGCCGTGCCTCACGTGCCCTGCACACGTCACAGCTCACGTGCTCACGCAGCCGGAGCCGCGCCTCACGTGCCCTGCACACGTCACAGCTCACGTGCTCACGCAGCCGGAGCCGCGCCTCACGTGCCCTGCACACGTCACAGCTCACGTGCGCACGTGCGCAGGAGCCGGAGTCGGCGCAGGTGCGCGCCGAGGCCCAGCGCTCAGGTGCCCGCGTGTCCCCTTGACCTTCGCGAAACCCGGTGCCCCCGGGAGGAGCCGCGGTCCGAGCCCGCGGCTGGGCGCCGAGCCCTGCTGGCGCCTGGGGAGGTACCGTGTCTTCCTGGCGGCGCACTTGCCCCCCCCCCCCCCCGTTAAAAATAAAAATAAAAACAATTCCTCCGGAGCCGCGGGGCGCCCCAGCTCCACCCCCGGGGGGCGGGCGGTTCCTGAGGCCGGCTGGGCGGGAGCGTGTCCTACGGATGCACTTCTCCTTTCGCGCGAGATGGAAGAGGTGCTGGTGCCAGGTCCGGAAAGGTTACGGGGTGACTACGGATTAGTTCTAAAGTCAGCAAGTTCTGTGGACACGGCGGAGCTGCTGACGGATGTTCACACACTTTATGCGCCCTCCCAGCACTGCCTGCTAGTCTGCACAGCCCACAGCGTTCGAGATTGAAGTTGGGAAGTGGAGGAAAACGTCAAATGTCTCAAGCCCGCTGATAGATTCCGTCCAGCTCTCGGCGGTGCCTCTGCGATGCCCGGTGACGCCCGTGGCGCGCCCTGGGTGTCCGGGTTCCCCCCAGGGCAGGCCCCGAACTCCCAAAGGTGCTGCGACCCTGGGCCCTTCCTCTCCCACCCCGGGGTGCAAACCCAACCAGGTCCTTGGGTCCAGCCAAAGCCACTGGTCAGGGTCGGGAGGGACGTGAGCATTAGGCGGGTGGTCAGTTTTCTAGAAAACAACACAGCTCTTTGAAGCAAAGACACGGGCACAGCGTGTGAGCCCCACTGAGGGTAAGAGTGACCGAGACACCCTGGCGGTCGTTGGCACGGCTGGGCCAGCTGGGGAGCCCGACCTCCCCGGGACTTGCTGAGTACATTGGTGTTTTCTCAGCTGGAGAACACAGACGGGGGTAGCAGAGCCCACGAAGAGCTCGTTCCCAGACGATGCCGTTCGATACTTTCTCTCCCCAAAGTTAGAGCCAGCGCCGCACGAGATCTCCGTTATTTGGGGCCTTCAGTGGTTAAAATCCAGCAGCCTCCCAGGCCTCAGGGCCGCTGCCAAACCTCTGTGCGTCCTGGAGCAGAAGGGCCACGGCGGTCACGACATCCCGGGGAGAGTCCCGAGGCGGCACCCGGAGCTGCAGCCTGTGTGCCACCCCCGGGAGACGGGCTGGAGCTCGCTTTGCTGTCGGGTCCAGCTGCTGCCCCAGCCAGAAGGAAGTCAGTGATCCCCCAGACCACCCCCCGCACAATTTCTGACCAGGGCGCGCTGACCGTCCCCTAGGTGTACATAGTCGAACCCTGTGCACGTGGAATTGATCCTAGAAGTACCTGCGTTTAGGTGAACACCTGGGTTCTGTAACAACATGGAGTGGGTGGGCCACCGAGAGAAATTTGCAGGTGGTGCGTGGCATGTTCAGCATGCAAGAGGTTGACTGGCGTCACTTGGTGCTGTGTCCCCCTGCAGACTCAGGAGATGTAACTCCAGCTTTGAAAGCCCCAGGCCTAAAATGGCAGCCACCCCCACCCCCACCCCCCTGCTCTGACATCTCCCACCCTAAATCCCATGACAGGAGGGGACAGGCCAGGCAACCAGGAGGGCAGGCCACAGACAGAGAGCCAGCGGGGAGCCAGAGCATCTGTGTGCCCGGACGATCCCTCCCTCCACCCCAAACCCAGGGCATGAACAGGGAGTCACCCGAGTCCTGACCTCATGGTGATGGGGCCGATGGGGTGCGTGCAGACACTCCGAGGAGAGCCGGATTCCTGGGAAAGGGGAACGTCACTCACCCACATGTGGCATTCATTTCCGGCCTTGGGACGTGCACTTGAAAAATCCCGTTTCCTCCAAAAGGTTCATAAAACTTAGATTGAAAAAAAGGCCCTTTCATTAATTTCTGACTTCCAAATCTGACACCTATCTCGTTACTGCTTAGGGAACCAGAGAAATGCAGCTGTTGGGTCTGGATTCGGTCCCACACAGTTTGGGGGACACGGAGGGTAAGTGGCAGAGCTAGAGCCAGGAGCTAAGCGTCCTTCCTTCCCCCACCCGTCATGCATGCTTCCCTCTGAAATTCCCAAATATACTGTGTCTTGAACATGCACCAACACACAACTTCAGTCCATTTGAATCACATGGGCTTGCTGGAATCTCAGGAGGAAATCTTGAGACAGAACTTAGTCTTGATGTTACTACACTAAATTTTACATAAAATGTTTCTTCAAACAAAGAGAAACACGGGAATGAACCACATGGAGTGTCATTGATGTCCTGATAACAACCATGAGGATGGGTCAGATCCATCGAACCCTAGGCTTTGTTTGGGAAAATTATTGCAAATATTTTCATTTGTGGGGCTCAGGGGATAATTGGAAAGAATGCAGCAAAGAATGAGGGGAGGGAGACCGTCAGGGAGGGAAGCTGGTGGCAGGCAGGCGCTGTAATTGCAGGTTTAGACCCTGTCCTGTGGGGTGTAATTACTGAATTCGCAGGACGGTGCCGCAGGACAGAGTCCGCAAGCTAATGCCGCTGGGAACCACTAGAGGGAGCTATGCACCAAATAAAGAGCCAGGCCGGGGCCAGAACTTGGCATCTCAGGTGTGTGTGCTGTGATTCTCCAGGTGTATTAAGATTCTAAAATGCGCGTTAGTATCTCTGTTGATGAGCATTGGAAATGTAGGCGAGGATAAGTGGGGGCTGCAATAAAGAAACGTGGTCACCAGAAACGTGTTGTTGGGGGGCCTGTGCATACGGCCAGGTTGATGGTGGAGCTTTGGGGAGGGGGACCCCGAATCCCCTGGGAGTCCCCTGGAGGGAGTGAAGACTAGCTTTAAGTGAGAGGTAGCATCGTGGGTCTGAAGGGGCGGGTGGAGACGGCTACAGTTTTATTAAGCTTCCTGGGTTATTCCGATGGGCCCTCAGCTCTTATATCTCGTGCCGTTAGCAGATAGAAAATGCAAAATGAACATGTCCCATTCTTTTAGACCTGTGCACGTGTGAACTGTAGACCCAGGTGAGCACACGTGTGCCGAGAGGGAGGGACAGGAAGACAATGCAATGGCCATATGGAGGCTGCACACACACAGGCACACGCGTATTCATAGTGTGACATCTGTGCACTGTATCTGCATGTAGAGAGGGGAGCCACGCGGCCAAGTGTAAGCTTGGGAACTTATGTATTTTATATAACTGTGTGTATCCATCTCCTCTAATATTTACAGAATGCCTATAATAAGCCGCACGCTTTGCCAAGGAAAAGGGGCAGATAAATAAAACTGCAGCCATCCCTGGCAAGGACTGTAGTGTAAATAGCCTAAAAACTCACTTGCTGCAAACAAAACTGTTAGAGGGAATGTTTTTTAAGTCCTTTAAAGTGCACAGCTGAATATAAGTGACATGCTGGGGGTTGGGCATGCCGTCCCCAGCAGGCCCGGAGCCTGGATGAGCCCTCAGGGGGGCCTGTGGCTCCCGATGGAGACTGGATGAGCTGGGGGCCTGCCTCTGCAAAGTGGGTGGGGAACGGGGCCCCTCAGGTGAAGCCAGAACCCCGAGGGTGCTCAGTGAGGGTGCAGACAAGGCGAAAATCAGACCCACAGAGCGAGACGAGGGAAACGCAGCCTCTGGCCTCGGTTCTCTGAGGGGAGGAACAGCCTCTGCCAAGACCCTGTCGTCCCCGACTGGGCTGGTTGGGTTCCGGTCGACACCATGAGCACAAACTGGACACAAATATTGTTTCAAAGTGTTGCCCGATTGGTAGCACCAACAAGCGACGAGAAGTCAAATGAAGATCATTAAAGGCGAGGTAAGAGTTTTGGAGGGTGGCATGAACGGTCTAACGCGGTTAATCGGGTTCCAGAAGGAGAGGAAAGACTTGAAGACAAACTAGCTGAGCATTTGAGAGACATCGCGCCTGAGTGTTAGGACGTGTATACAACGCAAACACCCTCACTCACAAACACGGTGGAGACCGAGCGACAAACCAGTCCCCCAGCTCCAGACACCTCCTCGCAGTGTCGCAGCCCTGACCTGGCGCAAGCCGCTGTCCCTCCCAGGAATTCAAGGTCGGCGCTGCTATGCGACACCCAAGAAAACCCAGCAGGAGCATTAAATACCCAGGATGGCCGCGTAGTAACGTATATAGTAACACCTAGTCCGCTTGCCCCTGGGCTGCTATGGGCCTGCTGAGAACGCGCGATCTGTGGGGTTAACCGCCGCACCGCTTCCTGCTGAGGGGCTCAGGAAGGAGAGGAGCCTTAACTAGGTCACTTTGCACAGCTGTTTACGCCAAGGACACTCTCGTGGCTGTTTTCTGACGTGTCCCCTGTTGTGTGGCACGTGCCCAGCAATGATGTTCCACTTCTTGTAAAACCTTCCGGTCCCCAGAGAAGACA
Source organism: Miniopterus schreibersii (assembly GCF_964146895.1). Classification (NCBI taxonomy): domain Eukaryota; kingdom Metazoa; phylum Chordata; class Mammalia; order Chiroptera; family Miniopteridae; genus Miniopterus; species Miniopterus schreibersii. Next base: position 89,521,621 of record NC_138107.1, read on the forward strand.
ATGAAAGATGGTTCTGCCTCGGTGACACTGGGACGGGGGTGGGGGGAGCCACCCAGCCTGGGCGGAGCTGCCTCAGTTCACGAGATGTTTCCTGAGCCTCTGACCCCGTCAAGGCGCACAGTAGGACATGCAGCTAAAGCCGCAGTGCCCTGGACTTCTCTGTCCCTACCCCTCGTGAGTAACATCCTCGGACATGCTCTGTTAACCCCCCAGCTTCCCCGTATCAGGACCATGTCAGGTACTGAGAAGCACTCAGGACCCTCCAGACCCAAAGGCCCAGGAACGTTTCCTCACAAGGGGCCCAGGGGGCGTGGAGTTGTTTTGCTCGGTGCCCCCTCACCCGCCAGATGGGCTTGTCCTGAGCTCCGGCTCCATGCTGGGCACTGGGGTCAGTGGTGTGTCCTCAGAGATGGTGGCCACGGCTGCACAGGGCGAGGTCTCCTGCCCGCGTCCCCTGGGACCTGAGCTGCATGCAGTTTAAGGAATCGCTCCCAGGGACGCCAGGGCGGCTCTGTGCTGTGATGGTGCAGGTAAAAGTCGTGTCACAGCCTGGGACGGGCCACTGGGTCTTTCTTCCACTGGGTGGCAGCAGACACTGGCGCCAACAAGGCCAACACCAAGGCCAACGCCAAGGCCAACAAGGCCAACACCAAGGCCAACACCAAGGCCAAGGCCAACGCCAAGGCCAACAAGGCCAACACCAAGGCCAACGCCAAGGCCAACACCAAGGCCAACAAGGCCAACGCCAAGGCCAATGCCAAGGCCAACGCCAAGGCCAACAAAGCCAACGCCAAGGCCAGCGTTGACTAGGGCACCTCAGGAAAGGCAGCTGGAGGGTGCTTGGCGCTGGTGCTGGCTTTTGAGCAGGGAAACTTTAGATACATGGGGAGGGCAGGGGCACAACAAATAACAAACCCACGGGCCCCGGGATGGCGGCTCCAGCTCTTTAACTCAACTTCTAGATCGTCGAGTTTCGATTCTACAGGACTGTGTGTAGACCTCACAGGAAGTTTGAGAGTCTTGTCACCCGTCGCTGCCCTTCCCTCTGCTGATCCCAAAACCGTGAAAGCCGCCACCGCGATGTGCCGCCGGGGTCATGGACGGCGACGGTGACGGCCTGGTGCTGGTGGGGCCCGCGTGGGGCGGGGAGGGCTCCGGGGGAAATCTCTGTATTTTCTGCTCATTTTCGCCGTGACCCTAAAACTGCTCTAAAAACATAAAGTGTGTGAATTATTTGAACCACAAGCCCGGTGACGGGTCCCCGCTTCCCCGCAGGCGGGCGGGGCGGCCCCCGCTGCACTCACCCCAGTCGTGTCCGGTCGGCTCAGCTGATGGCTCGCGCGAGGCTCAGAGGCGTTAACCTGGCGGGCGGAGGTCACCCCGGGGCAGTGCCCCGCGTCCTGTCCGAGCCCCTGCATCCTGGGGTCTCTGGGCTGGAGCCATTCCACCCTCTCCCAGCTAATATGGGACAAATCTGACCTCCCTCCTGAACCGGGAGGTGCCTGAGGACAGGCTCCACGGCCCCCGTTTTAGCCAAACCGCCGGGCACAATGCTTTATACACAACACGCGTTCAGGGGACGCTCACTAACTGCCTGGAACAGCGTGAGAACGCAGGCGGGAACGGACAGAGATGCAGCAGTGACCCGAGACACTCAACCTTCACCTGGACGCGTATGCAGCCCTTTCTGTGGTCCCGGAACCCAGCCCAGAGAAGCAAACGCCTTCCTCACGGCCAGGGCGTCCGAGAGCGGCAAGGACTGCGGGGGAGAGCGAGGCCTCTGTCTGGGAGCTTCGGGCTGGGAGAGACGCCTCGGCTGGGGCGTCGGGCGGCTGGTTTCCGAGCCGGAGCTCACAGGAGCGCTGGGGGATCATAACACAGACTCGGGAGGCACGTGCGGGGTTGTGTTTAGAAACCTGAGACCTGGAGAGAGGGCGTGTGGCCAGCAGGGAGAGCACGTTGGGGCGTCAGCGGTGGGGAAGACAGGAGGGCCTGGGGCGGGGGGCGCAGACGGAGCGGGCGGGCGGCCCTGGGCCTGCGAGCACCGCCCCGCACCCTCCGCGTTCTCTCGGCCGTCTGGCCTGCAGGCCCTCCTGGCCGCACGGAGCCTGACCGGGCGCCCCGGCCCCGCCTGCTCCCCCGCCCTGCACCTGCAGCTCCTGCGTCCACGGTCACGTCCTCCTCCCCACACGAGCTCCAGGGGGACAAGGTCTCTGTGGGCCCGTGTCTGTCCCCCGCGCCTGGAAGACTGTCCGACACGGCGCCGTGGTCAGTGACGGCGTGGATGCGGTGTGGTGGCCAGTTGGGGGATGCGCTCGATCCGTGGCCGCCGGGATCTAGGTGTTTTTTTGTTTCGTGGCAACTTAGAAACAGTTGCCATCAGCGATGTGCCCTCCCCACCACGTTTTGACCTGACGTTTGGTAACAGACTCGGCACATTACCACCAGCCGCAGTTTTCACTGCTCATTAATTAGTTCCTTCTCCGGACCTCGGCCGAGGCCCGCTGGGGGCAGCTGGTGCCACACGTCCTGGGGCGTCCACGGGGGACACGCTCCTGCCCGCAGTGCGCTTCCCGCCCAGGGAGGAGTCGCAAGTGCCTTCATAGTGACACCTTCCGGCGTGTGCTCCGCGGCAAGAGGACAGGACGCTCTGAGGGGAGCCTAAGGCAGGGTCCCGGGCCGAGCCCCAGGGGACCCGAGGGTGCGCCCCGCGCCCGCCGTGGCCCGTTCCGAGGAGGTCGCCGCACCGGCTCGGGCAGGACGCGGCTCTCCGGGGAGTTTGTTGGAAAATCACCTCAGCCACCTACCCGGTGTAAAAATAGCATCCCCTCTGCCGGGAGCCGGGTTGCCCAGCAACCTGCCTTTTCCCTTTCTGTCGGCTTGCATCGCCTCCTGCGCCGGCTCCTCACTGGGCCTTCGGGTAATTAGCCTGGGGGGCTGACTGGTCGGGACAGTGCCATAGGTCACACGGGTAGGACTGGGACGTCGCCTGGGTGGCAGCCGGGCCTTCCTGCCCCAGGAGGACAGGTGGAGGGGACCACAGGGCGGTTTCCGGAGACGCCTGGGGCCACCCCAGTGTCACTCAAGAGTCAAGACGTCCGGCCGGGGGGCATAGGGCCGCTGCTGTCTCATGTGCAGACGCACCTACTGGACAGGACGCGAGGCCGACGCTGAAGACTTTCCGTCCAGACCCAGGGAGTACCGGCCAGTTATGAAAAGCGGCGAGGGTCACAGGACAAATCGGTGTCCTCGGCTCCACTCCAAGGCCAGGCGTCCCCGTCGCTTGCTCCCGCCCTACCTGGTTTGGAACACCTGCCCCCACCCCGTTTCTCTGCCCTGCTTTTCCTTAGCACACGTCACTGTGAGAAGAACGTCCCCTCTCTCCCGCCCACTAGACCGCAGGCCCCGGTCTGGTTTCCTCTGCGCCGTGGTCCTGGAGTCTGGCTGGAGCCCGACGCTCAGTAACCCACGGTGAGCGGATGGAGCGATGACATGAGGGAGACCGTCCTGTCCCGGAGAGACGAAGCCGCCGCCGGGGGGCAGGGCTCAGGAAAGGGCTGGAGTTTAAGGAGCGAGATGTTGGTCAGGAGCCGCCCGCCTGCCGGAGGACTCGGGTCATGGGGAAGGTGCAGTGGCTCCCAGCCCCTCCGTGAGGAACGGGTGGGCGCGTCTTCATTGCTCATCAGATGGCCGAACCGCGTCTAAATAAACCGCCGACGGATGTGCTCAGCACGGTGCTTTCTGTCGGAAGACACCAGGCGGCCCATACATAGCGTGTGTCCCAGCTTAGCGGCGATCCTGCCAGAAGAAAGCTGTATTTGAAAATCTCCTTTAATAACGTCCCGGGGTGTGCTTTTTTGGAAGTCTAATTTGGTTCTGCGGGAAAACGAAGCTCTTTAGGTCCTAGTAAAATGGATTTACTCCTCAATTTCTTACTGTCATCTACTGGGAGATCCGACAACTATTGGAGTTAAAAAATGGAAAAAAATTCCAACTTATGCGGATAAAAGCTAATATATATTTAGAGTGTCACAGCTGACAAAGCCAAAGAAAAAGCAAGCAGATTTAGGGAGCAGGTGCCGCTGGACTCGAGGTGCTGATCGGACGCATCCTCAGTGTCTGTTCTGAGCCTTGGGCTCGTCGCCCGAGAGCCGGGACCCTGCTCCGCACCCCGCAGGGCCGACGGGATTGGAGTCGCTGGGACCCGGTGGAGGGCCCCGCGCCGCCCAGGCTCCGACTCGCAGGCGCAGCTCCCCCAGTTACTAGAACACACAACGGCCTCGCTCATCTCCACGTGGTGAAAGGATTTTTAGGAATCATGATGTTTTCAAGAACTCGACGATTCTTACAACTTTAAAAAACCCAAAAAGCCAACACGAGCCTCAAACAATCCTTCTTATTAAAACGAGTCTTCAGCCTTAGCCCCTGCGGCTCGGTGGTTAGAGCGTCGGCCCCCGGACTGAAGGGTCCCGGGTTCAACGTTTCCCTCTCTCTCTCCCCCTTCCACTCTCTCTGAAAAGCAATGGAAAAAATATCCTCGGGTGAGGGTTAAAAAAATAAATAAATAAAACGAGTCCATGTTTAAACAGAAATAAAAATAATAAATCGTCTGTTCTCCCCTGGACTCTCACAGGCGCAGGGCTCCTAGGAGGCGTGTGAGCCCATCTGAGTTCCTCAGAGGGGCACAATAAAGAACTTTTATTTTCTCTGGAACATAGAATTCCCTTAAACAAATGACCTCATCCTATAAATGAGAACCTGGCACCCAGCTCCGGCCTGGTTATAGCAGCCAGACCTGGTCTCCAGGCTCTAACCAGGGCCGTGTCATCAGCTCCGGGGCGGGGGCAGCTGGTAAACCCGGCGAATGTGCGACACGGGCCTCTGAGCACCCTTCCCGCTGAGGCTCACCCGCCTTAGCGCGGGTCCTTGATGGGAACAGCCGTTCGCTGCCGCCGTGTGCCCCCAGGGCCGCCCTGTAGGGACATTTCACCCGCCCTCCATGTCCACACCGCCGGGGACTCGCGCCAGGAGACGGGTAACCCCAGCGTCCACGTGGCGAGGGCCCTGTGGGGAGGGGAGCAAGTGATGGAGCCGAGGAGAGGAGGGCTCGCGCCCGGGGCGCCCTCGGCGGGAGCTTCTGGGGACCAAGGGCATGCGAGAGGCGCTCGCTCCGGGAGGGGTCGGCCCCGGAGCCCCACAGGGCTCACCCGGTGCCCGGGCACGGACAGTTTCTGTACAAGCTCGCACGGTCGGCCCGCATCACCCGCAGGTCCCCGAGGTGTGACTTCAGCTCCGCACTAAGATTTGTTGGTGACCCGAACCAGCACTCTCGGTGCCCGGGCCCATTTGCAGACGCCCAGCGAGGACATCGGAGCCTCCTGGCCGAGCCCGCAGGGCAACGGTCACCTTCTGGGCCCAGCTCTCACACTGTCAGTGTGTCCCTTCTGTGGCCTGTTTAGCGCCACGTTGGCCACGTTTCTGTGCTTTCTAAGAATTTTTGCTGAAGTGCGGCCCAGTGCTTCACGGAGAAACCAAGTCAGATGTGCTCCGTTCAGGCTCGAGTCACGGTGCAGCCGGCCGTGTGCTGTGTTAACCAGCGAACAACAGTGAACAAGGCGTCTCTACACGAACACACGTGAGACAGTTACCCATTGGTCAGTGGACAGAAACGTGGGCCCAGAAGCCTGCAGGAAACTGACCCTGAGGCCCCCTAAGAGCCAGGGTTGGGTCTCACCAGTTCAGTATCTGCGGTGACTTGATAACGCAGAGCCGCATGAGTGACGAGACCGACTGCAGGTAGCACAGGTGTGTGTGTGTGCTCGCACGTGCCTGCATGACCAGGTACCAGGAATGGGGGTGCCCACCCCCCACCCCCACCCCCACCCACCCCCACACGGGGGCAAAAGTAGGTTTACAGTTGTGAGTGCGTGAAACAGTTTAATTTTGTTCTATTATTTATTAATGACTGTATTATTTGTTATTACTATTAACCTGCTTTTGCCCAGGCCCACAGTACATGGGCGTATAAATATAGAAACGCACATGGGCGGCCGTGGCCTGTGGCTAGGTCGCGGTTTCCTGAGAGGAGACGGCCCTGACTCCGGCCTCCACAGTGAGGCTGAGGACTCTCAGGGGACGGGGTGGGAAAGCGTGAAGGGCTGTGCCGCGTCCGTGCAGAACACTCGCCGGCCCCGGGTTCAGAGACGACGCGGGCGAGAGGCGCCATCCCACCTGCCTGTGGCTCCCAGCTTTGCGAAGAGAGTTTGTGTCTCTCGTGACGGCTCCGACCCCATCACTCAAGGGCTCCTCTTAGTGCAGCTGGGTGGCAACAGTTCTCCAAAAACTTCAATATTCTAAATATTTTAAGTGTCACAAATGACTCTTCTCCAAATAGTTTACATAACAAACTTTAAACGCAAATACTCCAAACAGAACACCCCCCCATATACACACCCGGCTGGTCTGCAGCACAGAGGCCTCCCCACTGTCGGCGTTCGGAAGCAGTGTTATCATACGGCTTTGAGGTTCCCATAGCAACGTGTTCCGTTGCCGAGGTGACAGCGATCTTATGACGTCAGCAATGAGCTAAAACTAACTTAGAACGCCAGCGGCCATTTCCTCCTGGGCCCCCGGGTCTCCAAGTCACTTCCAAGCCTCAGCGGGCGGAGGGGCCGAGCGCAGCCTCCTGGACAGTCCCGAGGACATTCCGCGAAGAGTCCCAGGGCGTCCCCGGGACACTGTCTTCCATCTTCACGGGGTTCACAGCACTAAGCGGGCAAGTCGCCCCTGTCGTCCGTGGAGATTTTCCCAGCTGCTGAGCAGATACACAAATGAAGACCCGGCACCTCGGGGAGGCGGGGAAAGTGTCCGGTGACACTGTCGCCAGCTCAGCCGGAGCCACTCCAGAAACAGCCAGTGAGACACATGAACCATCCAGGGCTCCAAGGCCAGCCTTGTTTTCTCAAACCTACTGATTGCTCAACTGCAGGAAGATACACCCACTGCTGTTTCATCCCGTCGATGTTCCCATAAGTGTCCGATCCCACGAGGAAAGGCGTCCCACGTGCACAGATGTGTGGAAGATGTAGTCAGGTGGGCCAGGGCATTTTAACACACATTTCAGACCAGACACTGGGACTTGGACAGGGGACTCCATGTGCCTTCCCCAGTCCTCTCACAGCTGCTCTGTTTGCACAGTAGGTGTGCTACAGGACAGGTGCACCACAGGACAGGTGTCCCACAGGACAGGTGTGCTACAGGACAGGTGTGTCACAGGACGGGTGTCCCGCAGGACAGGTGCCCCGCAGGACAGGTGTGCCACAGGACAGGTGCGCTCCAGGACAGGTGACCTACAGGACAGGTTGCTACAGGACAGGTGCCCCACAGGACAGGTGTGCCACAGGACAGGTGCGCTCCAGGACAGGTGCACCACAGGACAGGTGTGTCACAGGACAGGTGTCCCGCAGGACAGGTTGCTACAGGACAGGTGTGCTACAGGATGCTTCTGAGCAAGAGTGAAAACGAGAGAATGGAACACCATTCAGCTGGTTTCAAGACACAACACTGTCCCAAATGCCTATGTTGCTCCCAAAATAATCAAATATAATGAACCAAAAAAGAGCCCTGCACCAACAGCAGGGAGCTCTGACCTCAAAATGTACACGTACAACATGTGTCCACAACCTATTTTCTTTTGCAAAAAGAGAACACGTCCTCTATCTAAGGCCCTGTGTGCAGCTGGGAGCACGAGAGCCCGGCTTGTGCGGGGAGGTCTGGCTCATGGACACCCAGACGGGACTGAGCGCCGAGGCCCAGGATGAGAGAAGGCCAAGGCGGCGTCCCTTCTCTCAAACAGTAAGAATTTTAAAGCAGATTTTTAAAAATAATAATAATAATAAAATAAGAAATAATTTGAGAATAAGACAAGAAAACATAATGAAATCCTGCAACCTGTTCCGGTCCCTGTGAGGACTCGAATGAGAGGTTACAAATCCCAGGGCTGGGGCAGGAGGGCGGCCTTCCCACACCGGCCGCGACCTGCCTCCTTCAGCCACCGTTTCTCTACATGAGGGGTGTCCGGCCCCTGCCCTGACCACTGCGGGCGCCTCTGTCTCTCCCTCCGCTTCTGTTTCCAGGGGCCAGCCCAGCCCCAAAGCCTCCGACTCTGCAGCCCCCAGGGCACTGCCGTTAAATCAGACGACACAACTCTGGGAATTGGGCTCCAGGGTCCCGGGTCCTCTGCCCTCACTCTCCTGGAAGCCGGGTCGACAGCGATGGCCAAGCCTGGGCCACAGCCGTGAGCTCGCTCCAGAGGGTCCCCACCTCCCGTCCTCACTCAGCGCGCTCAGATCTAGAAGCATTTTGACCTTTTGGGGGGTCATTGTCTTTACTTTCTAATTCTGGTTGTAGTTCTAAAGCAATCCAAAGGCTGGGACGACCCTGGAGTTAAAATGTTCAGGTCCACCTGGGAAAGACATTTTTACATGAAAGGATTCCTGAAAACGCGTCACCCAGCCGCGTCACTGGGCGCAGGCGCTGGTCTTTAACTGAGGTGAGAACCAAAGCGGCCAGTGAGGGTCACTTTTGAACAGGGTGGCTGTGCGAGCATGGCTATGGGAACATCAGCTTGGGGATATAGAATGCTCCCACTTCAAATATGCTTTTAAAAAAGTCACCGGTGATGGTAGGAACTAACGCCGGCTCCTCATTTGCAATCTGTTGATCCAAACGTGTTTCTGCCAAACCTGCCCGTAACAAAAAGGTAAGATGTTCGTCAGCGTCGGGAGACTCCGCAGCCACCGGAATCCACGTTCGAGCCCCACGTGCTCGGTCCTGGGTCAGGACCGGCTCAGACTCAGACCCGGACGTGAGGCCCGGCCCCAGCTGGCCGCCTCTTCCACCACCACCCAGCTGCCAACGCCAAGGACAAAGAGGAAGCATCGCGACCGCTCCCTCCGCCTGCTGCCCCTCCGCCCTCTCCGAGCCCGATCCACGCGCATCCTCCACTCTCCTCTGTACCGCGTGCCGGGTCGCGTGGCTCTGGTTAAAAGGCTGTAAAAACAAAACAAAACAAAACAAAATACTGGTTGGTCCCTTCGCGTCTTCAGCAGTTACCAGCAATTCTGTCTCTTCTCTGTGGCTGTCACACACATTCCATGTTGACTTGCTCTGATATTTATTACATCGCCGTTATAATAAGTTAAAAACACCGCGTCCTGTTAGCCGACACTGTCCACTTCTGCCTCCACCACGTGGAGATGGGCAGTCGTCTCTCTTGTCCGAGTCCTGCGTTGGTGGGTGTCCTCAGCGCAGGCAGCGGGCTGTCCCGGGAAAAATGGTGTAGATCTTGGAATTATTATTTCACATAGAAGTTGTAGAGTCGGTGGTCCCCAGGTTGGCTAAGTCTGAAGCTCACCAAGGCCAGTCCCTCCCATCTTCTTGTCTCAGCACCATCGCCCTGCCCAGCTCGGCCCAGCCCTGCTCAGCTCCCACAAGCTTCCTCCCCAGGGGAGCTCACACTTGCGCTCTGCTGGGACGTGTGTCCTTCCAAATTGTGTTTTCCTGCTGGGCTCCTGACTGACCGCCCCGAGGGAGGGACCCGCAGCGGGTTCCTTCTCATCAACCCCCAGTAAATGCCCCATAAATGCAGAAAGTCCACGGAAACCCGTTCACTTTGTACTCCACAAAGGAGCAAGACTTTGTAAATTCAACAATATCGGGGCCGTGTAAGAAAACACAGAGTGAGCCCAGGAAATTCAAATGCCATATATTAGAAGCTACAGAAATGTGTAACCACGATGTATAGGCTTCTCCGGAAAGCTGGGTCAAACATGGGTGTATGGTTTTTTTAAAAATAAACTTTAATTTTAGCCCAGCCGGGTGTGGCTCAGCAGTTGAGCGTCGACCTGGGATCCAGGCGATCAGGGTTCGATTCCCGGTCAGGGCACATGCCTGGGTTGCGGGCTCAATCAATGACTCTCTCATCATTGATGTTTCTATCTCTCTCTCTCCCTTCCTCTCTCTGAAATCAATAAAGATATATTTAAAAAAATAAAATAAAATAAAATAAAATAAACTCTAATTTTAGAGCAGTTTTAGGTTCACAGCGAACTTGACTGGGAATATAGGCCTCATACATGCCCCATCCCCCCCGCCCCCCCGCCCCCCCGCCCCCCCGTCGTGTATTCTTCAATTACTAGTAGTCTTGAAAATATCTATATTAAAATCTAATATGCACTTTCAGGTTTAAAAAGTGAATCAGTGCTTTGGCTTATTTTCCATTCAGAATATACCTCCAGCCACCAACAACTTCCACCAAATTGAGATTTAATGTCATTGATTCTTAAAGGACTATAAATTCTGCTCCCCGCCTGCAGGAGGCGGGCCAGAGACCCTTTCCAAGACAGTTATTTCAGCAGCCAACAGCTCGATGAGATTTACAGCTTTTTCTCATAGAATTACCTGGATGACAAACCGATTTGGCACTCAAACCCTTTACATTTGAGAACAGATTTAAACATCCCGTCTTTGCACGTTTCCCTAGAGTGAGACGTAGAGCACGTTTCTCTACATTTTTAAACCAGGTTGCTCTGCCCTCTGACACCGGAAGGCGGCTTCCCTCGGGGAGCACCAGCCGGCCCCTGGGGACGCGGGCGCTGACGAGTGACACGGCCTCTCACCTCGTCTCGGTGGATGCGTTCGCAGCCTTGTGACAAGGGGAGCTGCCCTCAGCCGCAGGTGACGGGAACCTGCGCGTGACAAGTGGCAGGGCGTGAGTGTAGATCCCACCCGCCCGGGAAGCGCTTCCTGCCCACAGACACGGCCGGTTGTCGCAGTTCGGAGGCGGACTCCATTCTGGGGTAAACGTGGGCAGGCGGGAGCTCCGGGCCCTCCCACAGCAGCCCGCGTGCGTGTTAACGTCTTTCGCGTCCTTGCTTTCCCCGAACCAACCAGGCTCTTCAGACGGAGAGCCACAGCCAGCCCCGGTCACTGCCCAGGTCCCCTTGCAGAAGGGACGTCCCCTCGGCCAGGTGTGACCGCACCCACTCTTGAGCATCTGCCCAGAGAAAGGGAGACTTCCGTTCACGCAGAGTCCGCGCACACCTGCCTGAGCAGCTTTCTTCACGACCATAAACGCGCTAGAAAGATCCAGCGTCTTTCAGCAGGTGAGTGTCAAACTCCAGCCCATCCACACCCGGGACGCCGCTCACAGCCGCACACGCCTGGAGGGACCTCCTGAGAAACGTGCCGGGTGAGGGGGGCCGAGGTCAGCGGACTCCGACCACGAGGGTCCACTTAGGCAGCACCTGAAGTGACAAGGCCTGAGACGGGGAGCGGGGGAGCGGTCGTCAAGGGCGGAGAGCCAGCGGCAGCAGGGCTGTGGCTGTGGGAGGCCGCAGGGGGCTCTGTGCATTGGTGGGGAGGCCAGGTGATTGCACAGCTGTGGGAAGTGCACAGGACTGCCCGGCCCGTGCGGCTCAGTGGTTGAGCGTTGACGCATGAACCAAGAGGTCACTGGTTCGATTCCCAGTCAGGGCACGTGCCCGGGTTTCAGGCTCGATCCCCAGTGGGGGCCGTGCAGGAGGCACTCAATTGATATTTCTCTCTTATTGATGTTTCTATGTCTCTCTCTCTTCCTCTTTCTATAAAATCAATAAAAACATATTTAAAAATATATATATTTTAAAAACAGTGCATAGAACTAAATACACACACAGACGCACAAATGAGCACAGGGGAGCCCTGTGGTCTCTGGGGACGTTGTCACTGTCTGTCCTGGCTGTGACCCGCACGGTCGTCATGCAGGATGCTACCGCCCGGGAAACTGGGTGGACGCCACAGAAGACCTCTGTATTAATTTTTTTACAAGTGCATGAAAAATCTATATCTCAAAATAAAGGTTTTTTAAAAATCTCATCCAACGGCCCGTGTGCATGTGTTTTCCCAGGAGGGCTGGCTCCGGACACTGTTTTTCCAACACATTGTGCCCTGGGCTCCACCTGCCCCTCCCTGGCAGAGCCAAGCGCAGGGCCGGCTGGGCCCGGCTGGCGTGCAGCCCCTGACTTGATCTGCACACCAGGCTGGAAGAGGTTTGGGCCAACAGAGCCGCTTGTGCTAAGAAGTCACCCAGGACTTGTTTGGAGCTAAACCTGCCCCTTCTTATTGGGCAAAAGACACCGTTTAGCCCCATTAATCTGGAACTAAGTGTGCTTGTGTCCTTCAGTGCTGAGAAAACACTCCCGTGTCGGCTTTTTCCGTAGGACTCGTGTCAATGTCTAAATCCTTGCCCAATGCAAAAGCTTTATGTTAAATGGAAAATCCATCACAAAGGGTTCCGGTGGCCTTGACAAAATTTGGAAATCAGGCTGTGGGACGGGACACACCCGGTCCTCACACTCCCTCTGCAGGTCTCTGCCCCGGACAACAGCAGGGAGGAAGGAGCCCGGCTCCCCAGCCCTGGCGATGAGAACACAGCCTCCCGCCCAGCGAGCCTCAGACTTTCCACACCGCCCGGCCAGAGCCATGTCCACGGGCCAGACGGCCGCGCTCCCCACATCCCTGACCGACTTCCTGGGTCTCTGCGGACAGCCACTGAAAATAATGATTCCCTAATGCAGACGCCCTGCTTGACATCAGAAAGGACGTAACTTTCTATCAGCAGAGTGCTGCAGTCACACGACGGCCGGCGCAGGGCGGGGAAGGGCTGCTGGGTGCTCCCCACTACCAGGGATGGAGACGAACGTCCTGGAAAGACACCAAGACCCTTCCAGGAGGAGAAGCCGGGACTAAGCACCAGGAACTCAGCCTAAGACAATAATTAAGATCCGCAGAGAGATTCGGCCCTAAGGGTTTCGTGGGGCTGCTGTTAGAAACAGCCTGCGAGCCAACAACAGAAGACTGGCTACAGCGTTTCATTGGCGCGGAAACATAACCCTGATATAGTAACTCTTTTTAAAGGCAGTTTGTAGACAGTAACGTTAGAGACAAAACTTTATTTTGGAAACAATGTAAATGTATAAATGGCTCTCTGCGGGAGGCCTGGAGAACATCTGGGAAGTTCGTCTGTGGGTGGAACTGAAGCGTGGTCTGTGCATGTGGACGGCACATGTGGTCCATGCGTGTGGACGGCGTGCGTGGTCTGCGCAAGGCACCCTCCCAGACACCGTGGGGTCTCCATGGGTCAGAAGGGAGGGCGCAGGCGCTCTGCATGCAAATCGTGCTCAGTTGCACTCTGGTGGGTTTGCTGGAGCGTGAGACGAAAATGGGGTGCAAGGAACCCCACGGAGCACTTCTTGGCTCTTACAGCCCAGGCTTCACAGAATGCACAGGTCTTTCTGTGCAACCTTTTACGCATGAAAAATGTACATACAACGAAAATTTAATACAGCATTTCGGGATGAGGCTGCGCAGGGAGAAAGCTCGGTCGCCTCCCGAGGACGGTCGGCAGCAGCTCAGAACCACGGGGGAGCCGCACAGCACGAGGACGTCCCTGCACGAGGGTGGTGCAGAGCGAAGCTCCGCTCGACGGGTCTTCCTGCTGCAACACCAATGCCCCCCCCCCCGGATAACTGCCGTCACCTCACCACGCAGGGGTCCCCGGCTGCACCGAGATGGGGAAGGGGTCACACCCACGGCTTCGAGCGTGAACTTGATCTTGTGCCTGCAAAGTGTAGCTTCGCCCCCCAACTTGCCCACGCCATCAATTTGCACAGCTAATGGCAAAGAACAACTCTCGGTGCACCCTTCTCACTCACCTGCACTCCCCCGCCCCGCGTTTCTGACGAACTCCACATTCACCGCATCTTGCTTTTGTGTGGGCATCGCTGAAGCACCGTAGACGGGTAACCACTGAAGCCCACGCTTACTTGGAAGTGAAGCAAACACCCTGCCCAGGAATCGGGACGCCGAGCCGGTGCTCAGGGCCGCCAACCGGTGCTCAGGGCCGCCGACCGGTGCTCAGGGCCGCCGACCGGTGCTCAGGGCCGCGGAGCCGGTGCTCAGGGCCGCCGACCGGTGCTCAGGGCCGCGGAGCCGGTGCTCAGGGCCGCGGAGCCGGTGCTCAGGGCCGCCGACCGGTGCTCAGGGCCGCCGACCGGTGCTCAGGGCCGCGGAGCCGGTGCTCAGGGCCGCCGACCGGTGCTCAGGGCCGCCGACCGGTGCTCAGGGCCGTGGAGCCGGTGCTCAGGGCCGCCGACCGGTGCTCAGGGCCGCCGACGCACCTGCGAGGCTCAGCCCAGCCGCCCTTCTCCGCGATGCCGGGGCGGCCCCCGCACCAGGAGGGCGGCGAGACAAGGAAGTGATAACATCTGGCTTTTGGATACACACTTCAGTCTGGGAAAGTTTCACACACGTTCCCACGCTTCAGACGGCACAGGCAGCACTGTCTCCAGTAGTTACGGCGGGAAACACATGCAGGTGACGTCCCCGAGGTGACGCGCGGAAGACGGCGGCAGCTCTGGGGCTCAGGAAGGTCCAGGCGCTGCCGAACCTGGAAGCCACACACGGGTGGGACGCGGGCCCCCTGCCGCAGCTCGCCGCGCAGTGGGGTGCGGGCGTGTGAGCCAACGACCCAGAGCGCAAAGGGCACAGAGGCGCGTGGACGGCTGCCCGGGGCCAGGAGGAGCCAGCGGCCAGCGAGAGGACTGCGGGCGGGCGGCTCTGCCGGGGAGCCAGGCTGGGGCGTCTCTGAAGGACGCCAGGCCTTCGGTTGGCTCGGGAAGAGGGCAGGTGGGCGGACTTCGTTCCCCGGGAAGAAAGGGGGTGCGCAAGGGTCCAGGGGCACCAAAGCCCAGCAGGCGGGCGGGAGATGCGGGGACCGGCGGGTGAGATGACAGAGGGTGTTGGTACCAGTCGGAGGAGCTTAGAGTTTATCTCGTGGCCACGGACAGGTTTCACCCGGAGAAACGCGGGATCAAATCTGAATTTGGAAACAGTTTTACAGCAGAAAGGAGGCGGGTTTCCAAGGAAGGAGGCGTTGGCAGGACGCCCGCGAGGCAGGGACGGTGTGTGCGCCTGAGAGGTTTGTCCACAGTCGAAACTCCAGGGTCTGGTGGGTCCCGTGGGTGCCGCGGGATGAAGCCCAGGTTTTCAGCTCCGAGATGCTGAGGACGGTGATGACTTCACCACGGGAAGGAGAAGAGCTGGCGGCCTGGGAGCGGGAAGAGGGCCTGGCAGGCGGGGCTCCGAGCGAGTGCGTGGACGGGGCCCGTGGCGGGCAGCCCCGCGGAGCGGCGGGATCGGACTCCACACGGGCGATGGCCCACGGGGAGGGCGTGGAGCGCGAGGTAACAGGCGACAAAGGGCCCTGGGCAGCGCCTTCACTTCAGAGGCGGCGGAGGAAAGCAAGCTGGGGACACAGAGCGGGAGCAAGAACAGGGACAGCGACGTCCTGTCCAGGGGAGACCTGGGGGAGCTGGGGGTGAGGACCAGCACCACCCGCCTGCCCGACGGCCACACGTGGCCCGGGCTCGGCTGGCCCGTGTGTGGCGGGGCTGGCAGCTGGGCAGGGGCCAGCGCAGACCAGAGACTGGGGACCAGGAGACTCTTGGCCGTGAAAGGAAGGCGAGGCGGGTGCCCCCCAGGGGAACGGGCGTCTTAACTTCAGCTGCAGGGGTGAGATTTGACCAACGATGGGGACGGAGGGGCCAGGCCGATGGGCAAGGACCTCGTTTCAACCCAACTGCGCTCCGCGGCTGCTGTTCAGGTCGGGTCCCTCGGTCCTTTCCTGCCGGGCTGAGGAGGGACAGGCAGGTGCCACAGGACGTCTCCCGTCACCTGGCGGGTGCTGGGTTGGGGCTAAATATAGCCGATATTGTCGGGGCGTGGTTTGTACAAATTTAGGAAGATCACTCACTCGCACGGACAAACTTCTTCTGCACACTGAGGGGCGACTCGAGGGTCTCCTTCGCCCCGTAGGAGGCAGGGTGCCTGTGTCCCGGCAGCACCCCTGGGGCCTCAGGAGCCCCTTAGAGCTCGGGCACAGCCCGGCCTTTTACCCCCTGGGCTCATCCTCGGGCTCCCCAGCCCCACGTCCGTCCACTTCTCAAGATGGAAGTGTCCAGGGGGCACCTGCTTGAGGCCTAATAAGACCTAAAAATTTGCCTTTTTTTTTTTTTTTTTTGCCAAATTACAAGATAAGACGACATCAGCCAACATTCAGACTTTGTTAACCGTCTCTTTTTGTCGAGCTTCTGCTGACTCCCGGAGTAGCTTTCTCCTAAGTCACTCAAACAGCGAGATTCGCATATTCTCGTAAACCGGCTTTGGGTTGGAATCCGCTCTCACGTGACACCCAAAATAAACTTACATATTAAAAACAGAACCCTGTCAATAGGTCCCTCTTGTTTTTATGCCTCCGAATAATATTTTTTTACAACTTATAAAAGACGTATTTATGGAAGAGCGGTGCGGCTTACGCGTCCAGACGCTGCTACAGTCTCCACAGTGCTTGGCACACAGTAGGACTCCATAAATATTTGTTGGGCCCACGAAGAGCCAACAGTATTTATTCAATGAAAGAACAGCGAGCAGGCATTTTGGCGAACAGATAAAAACAGGCTCAGAGCGAGCGGCTGTCAGTTACACAAAGCTGGTTGTCAAGAGCAGGAAATCACAATTTTAAAGCAACATTAACCCAAGTTCTATAAACAGTATATACAAGGGTTTCCTTGCTCGAAGCCAAACTGGTTTTTTAATAAGTGCTAATCAAAATATTTTTGCTAATTTCAGAGATTCTTACCTGTCAATGCCTAAATTCAGGGCCCTGCACGCCAGCTCCTGCTGCCGGGAGCCTGATAATAAATATATAGACACAAGCCCAGGCATCTGCCCAGACCCCGCCCCCAGAAGGGGCACGTGTCCGTCGCTCCCTCCTCACCTCTCTCCATAAACACGTCAGGAGTCAACAGCTGGGCTGTAGTCTCGAAAGTCTAAACACAGGCCCGGACGGTGTGGCTCAGTGGTAGAGTGTCTGCCTGTGCACCGCAGGGTCAGGGGTTCGACTCCTGGTCAAGGGCAGGTACCTGGGGTGCAGGTTCGTTCCCCACCCCTGGTCTGGATGCGTGTGGGAGGCAACCCATCGATGCGTCCCTCTCACATCGATGTTTCTCTCTCTCTCCCCCCCATTCTCTCTAAAAATCAATGGAAAAAATATCCTCCGTGAGGATTAACAACAACAGAAAAGGTCTAAACGTATTACATGCCCCCTCCATGAACTGAGCAGCGAGCTTTGGGGCCCTGAGGCACAACTGCGCACACGCCGGTGACTCAGGTGAAGCGCCAGGTAGGAGGAGCCCCAAACCCCAGCACCGGGGACACGGCCGGAGCAGCTGTGCCATCGGACGCTGACTTCATGAAACCGCGGCGCAGAGCTGAATTCATCAACAGTCACGGGCAGCCCTGAGTAAACCGCAGAAATGTGGTTAAGTCTCCAACTCAAGTAAAGGCAACACCGGGCCGCGTCTCTCGACATTCTCATTAAAGTGGCTATTCCGCATGTAATTTACCTATTTTATTGGAAAACAGTGTTTTCTAATGAAATTATTCAGTAAAGCTGACTTTTGGCTAAACTGTTACTAAGCCTGGAAGAGTTTCAGGTGAGGACACCAGGGCCCTAGTGGTCACTGGGCCGGGGGGTCCGTCCCGGCTACGCTTGCAGGTGCCCAGAGAACCTACCTGGGCTTCTTCAGGAGGGGCCCTGATGATCCCCGAAACACTGGCCCCTAACCCCTTCATCAGGTACTTACTCAAGAAGTAGATATAGAGACGTCTGGAGGTATCCAAGGTGTGACAACAAAAACACTTAGTGTGAATAACTGGTGGGGGGGGCAGATTGGACAAAATGGGAAATGAAATTCGGTTAGAGGCTGGAAATGCGATTTCACTTAGAGACGTAAACCTTCAGTACAGTGCATGTATGTACAAGAACGATTCTGGCGGCATTGTTTGTATCAGAAAACTGGAAACAGTGTAAACGCTTAAACGCCACCAACAGACACAAAATTTAATTATAATGTATCAGCCGACCCAGCAAGAGTCCTAGGAAGGCTGTTGATTAAAACAAGATATAGAAAATATGTAGAACATCCCTCTTTTGTAAAACAATAGCACTAAAGCTATGTACACTATGCATATGTATAATATATACAGGGGGTCCCAAAAAACGTACAGACACTTCGAATGACTATAAAGTCAGTGTTTATGAACATACAGTTCATTTTCAACATTTAGAAGAATCTAGAGAAATGAATAATTATTTTTTGTCAACGCCTGTTTTCTAAGGGATGACCGTTCTGCTCCAGGCCCTGCCGATGACCCGAAGCAATGGAACCGCCAACATCAGGAGCCATCTCGTCGGTGTCCGTGCCCTCAATGCGTCACCTGCTGTCGGTTTTGCACCGTAAACTTTATCTTTTATGTGTCCCCATAAAAAATTCTAGTGGCCCGTTAGAATAAATTTTCTTTGTTCAAAGCTTAGTCTGGCTTCACCCATTATTTTAAAGCAGTTAAACCTGAAAAGGAGTGAAAAGTAAGTGAGTTATCAGCTGTCTGCGGATGTGTGCCGTTTCGGGACACCGTGTACATGTTTTTATGTATACTCTTCTCTCCAGCCTCTCGTCCTTGAGTTCAGGTAGCAAGTTCAGATAATGAGATTTCACATAGTGAAGGATGCCGTGTGTGTGTATACTTGTAAGTCAACAAACAGTATTATGAAATCCCACATCTTTGCATTTATAAAAATATACTTATAATAAATTTCTATACACAGTTTTTAAAAAGAAGCAATGAAACAGGAGAATTGTTTTCGTTTGTATCATTTGGCTCCTTCTGGTATTTTAAATCCTGTAAAATAAACAGTGTCTACGCTCCGTGCACTAGGTAACGTTTGCGATATGACAGGTACTGCGTGGTCCTCATCGAAGCCTCCAACAGGGGACGGAGGTGAGGAGACCGTGTCACTGGCTTAAGCTTGCGCAGCTCGTAGCCCCGGATCTGTAGCCCAGGTCGTCGTAACTGCACCCCCCTCGTTAGTGCTCACGGGGCCCTCCTGAAGTCTTGGTTTCCGCGCCCTAACTTCCACGGGGAAGCAGACGGAATGGGCCCCAGCGGCGGGCGCCTCCTGCGCCACTGAGCCGCGATTGCTCCGAGTGCCACCCACTGCCCAGCTCCTGGGCCCTGGGCTCGGGGCCAAATGATTCTCAGCTCTCAGCAGTCCTGGTTCTGTGCACTGGAGGCGCCTGGTAGACTCACCCAGCGACGGGGACGGAGCCCCGGGCTGGAGACCCCCAGGCTGAGCCCGCGAGCGCAGGTGTTCTGCTGTCCGGGCGCAGTCGCCGGGTGTGCCCTTTGCGCTCAGAACAGAGGCCCTCGGCGGCAGGCTGTGTGCTGTGAGGACGTTTCCAGCCTGCAGCGCCTGGGCTCAGATTTTTATCAGACTGGGCAGACGGGGTTGGCCCGAGTACATGCGGGAAAAGGCCGATTGTGTTAAAACTCACAAGTGGAAACTAATCGAGGGGGGCACACAGAGGGGCTGGCAGCTACCTGCCAACAACCAGGCATCGTCGGAGAAAATCAGTCCATGGCGTTTCGCAGTGGAGGGCGGGACCCGCTGGAAACAACAGCCCGAGTCCTACTCATCTGCTCTCCGAAAGTTCGCCTGAGGCTCTGGGGCCCTTGTCCACCGTGAGGACGCTGGTGCTCTGCTGCTACGTCCCCTCCTCGTCTGCAGACCTGACGCGTCAGGGTGCCCTTCCTGCAGACCGCCCAGTGCCCCCTGGAGCACCCCCCTTCCCCGGACCTGACCCTCTTCCGTCGGGAGGACCTGGCGGGTCCTCCCCAGGGCTCCAACCCCTTCCACCCTCAGCCCGTAGCCCCATTTTTTAAAATGAATAGAATGAAAGGAGATTAGCTATTTGGAATGAACTAACAATATGCACATTTCAGTGACCAGCATAGTTGATGAAATAAGAGAATAAAGGTAATTTTCTCCAAACTTTGATGCCATAGCCCATTTTTCTATGCAAAACACAGAACTTTATTTGATTTTTTATGTCTTTTCCAAAAACAGAATCCGCCATAAACTTGAGGATGGTCTGCAGACACATCCCAACCCTCCTCGGGTAGATCCGAGCGGGGGGGGCAGTGGATGGAGGTCAGGAGCCCAGACTCGAGAGTCGGTCTGAGGTTTGTACCTGAGTCTGAAACTCAGCAGCCATGTGACCTTAGGCGAGCCCCATACAAAAGGGGACTTGCCCTGTTACCTGCCCCTAGGGTGGCTGCAAGGGCTCAATGAGATGAAGCTCACTTAGAATGGCGGTGGGAGAACGAGAGCTATTCATAACTCACTAGGAGTCAACCTGCAGCCAGGAAATTGGCACACGCCTCTGAATCCAGCAGGGCCTCCCCGTTTCTACAGCCGTGGGCATGGCAGGAGGCAGAGATGCCCCTTCTCCCCTGTCTGCCCGGAACAGACGGGCTGTGGCCCCTCCCATGGCTCCGTGCCGTGCTGCTCTTCCGCCTGCAGGGGGCGCCGGCAGCGATGCCACCCCCACGTCCTCCCCTGCAGGGGCCCCTTCTCCAAGGCCAGGCTCAAATCCCACGTCCTCGCTGCCACCTTGTCCGAGGCCACGGGCAGTGGGGGGGGGGGGTCTCTTCCGAATCACGTGGTCTGTTCCCCCCCCACCCACACAGCCTTCCTCGTGCCTGGCTGTCTGCGCGGTGACTTACGCGTCAGATGTCACCCCTCCCTTCATGACGAGCACCCTAAGGACGTGCGCTTTTGGGCTTCCCTCCTAGGAACTTTGCTCGGCAAGTGTCCGCTGCCGCCCGGTTATTAACGACTGCGTTCAGGCTGCCAACCGGCACACCGTCTGCGCACCGGGGTTTAGCAGGGGAGTTAAGATCGCTAATTGATGATTCACAAAATACCTTCCCGAAATAAAGTCTCACGGGAGCCGACGATCATTCTGTTTTGTCTCCACCTTGGAGATAATTACAAAAGATGCTAAGAGTTTGTGACACATTCTCCCTAGTGTCCCGGCGCCCGCAGGGGTGGCGTCCGTGTGTTCCGGGAGTCACCATGCCCCTCGCCCTCTGGGGTGGCCCCACCCGTCGGCTCACCCGCTCGCCCGCCCCTGCCCGGCTGCTTCTCCCTTCGGCATCTCCCACACTCGCCTGAGGCCTCCTGCTGGACCACCGCCTGCGCCGCCTTCTTCCTCCCACCCCGGGAGCTGCAGCTGGGGGTGGGCAGCTTTACCCAAGTGGCCCCGTCCGGCCTGAGGTCCACTCCTCAGGAGCTTCCTGATCTCCGGGTGGAGCACCCAGCTCACCTCCTCAGGACCTCCTGGCTGGACAGCCTCCGTTTCCGTGGTTTCCAGCCGCCGTGTGGGCCCTTCCCACCGACCCCGGGAGCAGCTCTGGCCGTTCTTCCTGGACCTGGCCACATGTGCGCGATGTGGACCCTGACCCTGACCGGCACGCTCCAGGTCCCTTCACTGTCTCTCCCATATCCCTCTGGTTTGGTCCCTCCCGACACTGGGTCCCCCACGCGGATGGTCGGATCCCTGCTCCTCAGACCCGTCCCGTGCGCTGTTCCTCTAGATTAATTTTCATTCCGCTCCATGTGGTTCTGAATCTGTCAAACCCAGGTCCAGGCCTTCCCCATGCGGGAGGGAGCCTCGTTTTCTCTCGTGAAAGGTACACGTTCCATTTACTCATTCGACAAACGTTGCCTCTGGACGCGCAACGTGCCAAGCCCTGTCCTAGCCAGTCCGCGCTCCCCCATCGGCATCTTATCGCGCCCCGGCTCTAAGAATGTGTAGTAAACAGTTAAGTCCATCGGGGGGTCCCTGCAGCAGGCGACACTGTCCTTCCAGGTGGGTGTCATGTCATCCTCCCGACATCCGTCTCAAGTAGGGGCCCGTGTTATCCACAGTTTCTCCCAAACCACCTCTGGCGCCACCAGGCACAGAGAAATCTAGTGATTTCCCAGCAGAATCCCAAGTCGGCATTCTGGCTCCAGAACCCCCTCCTGGCCACGACGCTGCTCTGCCCCCACCATGTGCCCAAGCCACCTCTGCCGTGCACCGCTCGCCTGTCTCACCTGTCTCACCTGTCTCACCTGTGCACCGCTCGCCTGTCTCACCTGTCTCACCTGTCTCACCTGTGCACCACTCACCTGTCTCACCTGTCTCACCTGTCTCACCTGTGCACCGCTCGCCTGTCTCACCTGTCTCACCTGTCTCACCTGTGCACCACTCACCTGTCTCACCTGTCTCACCTGTCTCACCTGTACACCGCTCGCCTGTCTCACCTGTCTCACCTGTCTCACCTGTGCACCGCTCGCCTGTCTCGCCTGTCTCACCTGTGCACCGCTCGCCTGTCTCGCCTGTATCACCTGTGCACCGCTCGCCTGTCTCGCCTGTCTCACCTGTCTCACCTGTGCACCGCTCACCTGTCTCGCCTGTATCACCTGTGCACGGCTCGCCTGTCTCACCTGTCTCACCTGTCTCACCTGTGCACCGCTCGCCTGTCTCGCCTGTCTCACCTGTGCACCGCTCGCCTGTCTCGCCTGTATCACCTGTGCACCGCTCGCCTGTCTCGCCTGTCTCACCTGTCTCACCTGTGCACCGCTCACCTGTCTCGCCTGTATCACCTGTGCACGGCTCGCCTGTCTCACCTGTCTCACCTGTCTCACCTGTGCACCGCTCGCCTGTCTCGCCTGTCTCACCTGTGCACGGCTCGCCTGTCTCACCTGTCTCACCTGTCTCACCTGTGCACCGCTCACCTGTCTCGCCTGTCTCACCTGTCTCACCTGTCTCACCTGTGCACCACTCGCCTGTCTTACCTGTGCATAGTCTGTCTCCCACCTGGGACCGATCCCTCATCTCTCACTGAGCACAGCCTGCAGCTTCCAGTGCCACCAGCTTCACAAATCACTGCGAGACTTTTTGCCAAAATCGGATGTTGGAACCATGGTAATAAACTCACGGCGTGAACCTGCTGTGTGTTATCGTCGAATGTGGGGAAAGCTCTGGGAGTACAGCTCCTCAGGGCCACGCACACTCAGAGCCCAATTCCGACACTCGTGGCCTCGGCTGGGGCTGTGCTTCAGCGTTACTGCTGCCGTGAAGTTTCTGTCATTTTCCCCTTGAGTTTTATTGTCTCCTTAAGGAAACAGGGAGAACCCCCCAAGGGCCTAAGAAATCTGGGAGAGGCAGGAAACCGCGCCCCTCGGCCTCCTGGCTGCGCAGACCAGCCCCCATGGGGCGGGCCCCGCGCCTCAGCCCCCTGGCCTGCCGGCGCCCGCCAGGCCCCTCCAGCCAGGAGGCTCGTCCCGCCCCACTGTTCCCTTCCCACTTGGCTCCACGCCCCTTGCCGAGTAAATCTTTTATGTGTGTTTCCTCAGCCCTGTTTTATTTTTACAAGAGCGAAGAGTGGCCACGGCGCATTCCTACCCGGGGCCCGTGGGTTTTCCAGCCTCTCATCACTGTGAACAGCCCGCAGTCTCTCCCGTCAGCCCAACGTCATGTTTCAAACCCAGCTCCGGAGGACATTGTGACCCGAATCAGGGAGACCCCAAAAAACGAAAAGTCCGTCTTTCTAGCCGGCTAGAAACGATCACGTTTGCATGAATTGAAACTCGCTAATTAAAGTTTCTAGGTTAGACGTTGCCACGTGGCTTACTCTGCGACTTTGGGCCTTTACTCCCTCTGCTCTTACAAAAGTGCTTTTAAACCATTTAGTTAATGGCCCTCCCCACCCATCCCTTACAAAACTCAGAGACCAAATGTTAATTTCTATACCACTTACTGCTTCAAGGGATGAGAGGAGGAAATTTTTTTCTTTTTAGCTGTTCATTACTTTTTTTTTTTTTAAGATTAAGTAGGCTTTAGTTTTACAGCTGGTTGACTCTTTTTAAAAAAAAAATATGTTTTTGTTGATTTCAGAGAGAGGAAGAGGGAGGGAGAGAGAGATGGAAGCGTCAGTGATGAGAGAGACATGGCTCGGCTGCCTCTCACATGCCCCCTACTGGGCATCGAGCCCACAACCCAGCCTGCGCCCTGCCCCGCGATCGAGCCATGGCCTCCGAGTCCATCGGTTGACGTTCAGCCACTAAGCCATGCCGGCCGGGCGCTGTTCATTATACTTTATAAATTAATACACCTTATTTTTTAGAGCACTTTTAGGTTGACAGAAAATTGAGCAGAAAGCAAGGAGAGTGCCCACCTGCCCCTCCCCTGCCCTGGTTTCCCATTATTAACGTCCTGCGTTGATGTGGCCCACGTGTTATAACTGATGAATTAATACTGATAACGTATTACTAACCGAAGCCCACAGTTTACACTGGGGGTCACTCTTGTACCTTCTATGAGTTTTACCAAATGCATCTCGTATGTCCACCATGCAGAACAGTGTCACTGCCCTAAAAAGCCTCTGTGCTCCACCTGCTTGCCTCCCCCCTCTCGCGACCTCTGATGGTGTCTCCGTAGCTTTGCCTTCTCCAGGTGTCTCGTAGCTGGGACCATACAGTACGTAGCCTTCTCAGACTGGCTTCTTTCCCTGAGCGATATGGATTTGTTTCCTCCGTGCCTTTTTATGACTTGTCAGCTGATTTCTTTTTATTGTTTCATAAAAGCCCATGGTCTGGATGGACCCCTGTTTGTTCAGTCACCTACCGGAAGCCATCCTGGCTGCCTCCATGGTCTGGGCAATTATCAATAAAACTGCCCTGCCCGTCTACGTGCAGGGTTTTGTATGAACAGGAGAAAATCTTTAAGCCAAATTTTTAAAAATAAAAGCAGTGCAGTAAATGCCACTTTGGACATTATTCCTATTGTGAGTCCTGAGGTTATTAAGATTAGTTACCAAACCAGAAGGTAAAAGCAGTGGTGACCTGAGCATGAACCAAATGTTACAGAACGTCCACCCCACGGGGCACCTGCCCTGCTTCTCCACACTCAGGGCTTAACATCCACCTGCCAGGAGGCCCTCGGTCCCCGAGTGCAGCAGCTAAGGACACACTCTGGATGGTGACCAGCCTGAAACATAGAGCTTTGTTTCCCTAAGATGACAAGAGCGAACGCAGGCGATCACCAGACCCGGGGTCTCTCTGCCCTCCGCAGGGCTCGGGCCACCATCCCCACCTTGTCCCTCGTGGCTCACGGTGCAGAAGGTGAGGTGTTCAGAGGACAAGGTGGGCTCAGTCAGGTGTCAGATATGGAAGGGGCGGGGGATTATCTCGAACACCTTTACTCTAAACATGTTTCTCGGACTCATTCAAGGAGCAAATATTATTATTAATAACTACAACTAACGTCCACCAGGTGTCCTGTCGGTCGCTGTGCAAAGCTTTATTTAAGGCAGCTGGACCGAGAGCCCACCGGGTCCGAGTGTGTACACCACTTGGCCCTGCCACCTCCCTAGGGGAGTAACAGGAGTGTCCTGCAGGAGATGCAGCTCCAGCCTCTAGGAGCTTAGAATCTTTTCAGGTCCTGGTAGAAAACCACCAATGCAAGTATTGCTGATCCTTCCAAGAACCAGACGCACGTAGAGAGTTTCTCAAGTAGTGAGAGGAACAGAAAGGGGCCCGGGGCCCAGGAGCCGGATGAGTGGTCCCTGCCAGGCTCTCTGAGCTCAGCACCCGCACGGCCCCCACTTCACGGGACGAGCGGGACCTGCCGGACAGGAGGGCTGCACATTCACGTCACACATCAAAGGTCACACGGGCCCAGCGGGAACGAGAAAAGCCAAAGAGGCGGGTGTCCGGTGAAACCAGGAACTACAAACAGGGACCCCCTGGCCTACAGTTTAGAAGAAAGAGCCTCGCCCCCCGCGCGTATCGGCGGGGTTTTGTTCCTGACACTTCTCTCGTCACCTTCAGGATCCCAGCTGTGCTGAAAACCAGAGGCTCAGCACTCGTGGGCAGCGAAGAGGAAAGCTGGGCGCTCGGGTCCGCGGCGAGGGGGCCTGTGGGCCGGGCAGGGTCACGCGAGGCAGCAGCCAGGAGGGCCAGGTGCAGGGCTGACAGGTCACGTTTACATCTGAACGTGGCTCCGAGCTCCGGCTCCACACCTCGGCCTCAAGCTGCTCTTGGCAAACCTCGTGCTCTCGTAACAGAGTGAAAGTCTGCAGTGCGCTCGGTGGAGCTGGAAGCCAAGGTGAGGCCATTCCTCAAAAATGCTCGGCGCCCATTTCCACCCCGTTTCCATGCTGGCCCGAGGGCTCTCCTCTGGGGCTGGTGGGGTGGGGCCGGGGAAGCCAAGGAGACGGGACAGGTGGGAGGGAAGGAGACGGGTCATGTCAGGGTTCCTGGCTCGGCTCTCCATCACTAATGATCTCGTGGAGATAGAAGAATTACAGTGTTTTGCCATAAAAATATAACGAGCCATTTATCCGCCGCCCTCCCTCTGAGGGTGACTGCATGCCATTCCGCCTGGATTAAGTCAGAGGAGCACAGTAATCTACCGCTAATGTTTGCATTCATTTCGGGAGCTTGGCCATCTTTGAGGTATTTGTGGAAGTCAGCCTAGAAAATTGATCCCCCGGGTAATATTCCATCCAGACTCTCTGTTTTTTGAGAAAAGAACATAAAGAGGGTAGTGGACGCTGTGGGGGAGAAGCCGCGCTGCTCCACGGGGCCCGGGCATGGGGCACACACCCGTCCCCTCCCTGCTGCTTCCGCAGGTGTCTCCTCCAGGCAGCGAGGCCAGGCCCGGGGACGGCAACCCAGGTGAGCAGAGGCGGCTGGCCCCAAACGTCCAGCCACCAAGGTTCCCACAAGACAGAGCCCCCGCCCGTCCCCACCTCCACTGGAACCAGCGAGGGCACATGCCCGAGGTCACCCCTCCTGCCACCCGACCCCATGCCCCAGATGTCACCTGCACACAAAAATGCAAGGGACAGTCTAGCAAGGAAGCACGGCCTTCGAGATGACAGAGACAGACAAGCCCAACAGGTAGGGCGACACATTTAGAAGCTCCCGCGTGTCCAGGCTGCCAGCATCACCGCCTGGTCACACAGCCCACCAGTCCTCATCACGGGGTCGCGCCTTCAGCTCTGCCTGGCCCAGGATCCGGGTGGGAATGAACCTTCCAAAAATCATGGAGAAATATGTTTCCCATTGGGCCCTGGGGAGGCTGTGGTACAGTCCACGTTTCCATTTTTGTAGGTTAATCGCCTGCTGTGGCTGCAGCCGTGTGTGTGTGTGTGTGTGTGTGTGTGTGTGTGTAGAGCCTGAAGACATGTCAGACCCTGAGCTCGCGGGGGCCTGTGGCTGAGGTCGTGTCTGGTTCCCAACCAGCCAGCAAAGATCGAACATCAACTGCCCCCGGTGTTGTCTCATGAACTGAGACCCAAAGACCAACAAGACGCCCAAGCACCGATGTCGAGACCACGGGCGCTCACGCGGCTTGTGTGGATGGAACCCACCTGCTTCCAGCCACGCCTTGTGCCCTCACCACGGCACGCGTGTGACCCGCAAAGTAGCCGTCCCTGTGCCCACAGTGTGTGCTTGTTCTGCACATGGAACCTGATGCTTCATGAGTTAGATGCGAAACAAGCATGTACACGCTCACACACAGGCAGGCACGCTCACACACACCTGAGTCGTAACTACTGCTTAACGACCCAGTCGTAGAAACGCGGGGACGCACCAGGGATGGAAATGTTTCAGGTGTCAGCAA
The DNA here is from genome assembly GCF_964146895.1 of Miniopterus schreibersii. Classification (NCBI taxonomy): domain Eukaryota; kingdom Metazoa; phylum Chordata; class Mammalia; order Chiroptera; family Miniopteridae; genus Miniopterus; species Miniopterus schreibersii. Next base: position 89,549,301 of record NC_138107.1, read on the forward strand.
GAACGCAGCCAAACTTTTCCAGCCTTTGAGATGAAGGTTTTCAAGCAACCAATTCAGATTCGCGTTAGTGCCCCCCTCCCTCCCTCCCTCTCCCCCTCCCTCTCTCTCTCTCACACACACACACACACACACACACACACACACACACAGGAAAGAGCAAAAATATTCCGTTAGCACTACGCCAGGGCAGCTTGCCTCTCGGGCTGTAAATCAAGTCTGTCCCCTGCACTACTGCCCTGAATCTGAGCCGTGTTGCACGAGCCAAGATGGGATTTGAGCCTGGCTCATACATGCTTATACATGTGTGTAGGTTTCAGCCTTTCTACAGAGATGTAGATGCAGAGAGGGACCAAGGGTGAGCTGGAGACACATACGTCAACCACCTCGAAGGGGCTCCCACTGGCTAAATCTGGGACAGCCTGAGCTTCAAAATCAGTACTGGTGGGAATGTATCATAACCCACTGGACAAAATGTGAAACCAAGAGCCCGGACTCATGTAAACGAACAAGTGAATAAATTAGTGAGTGAATGTGTGAAGAGGAACAGAACGTTCACATGGCGTCAAAGCACCTCCCCACGAGTCCCTCGCTACTCCCGGGCGGAGCCTCGCAGTGGAGGAACTGGAGTCACGGCCTGCGGCCATCGGGGTGGTCCAGGCAGGCGTCCTCAGCGACGGGATAAATTCAAGCCGTGGGCCACCTGCTAAGAGGCCGCGGCAGAGCCAGCATCGCATCTGTGATGTTCCTCCCAGCAAGTCGGCCTGCGTCTCACCAAGAATACGCATCAGAATGAGCCCAAACTAAGGGGCAGCTTATGAAATCACGTGCTCGTGACCTTCAGAAACACCAAGGTCATGAAAGTCTGTGAGAGACTGAGGAGCTGCTCCTGAGTGAGGAAGACCCGAGGCCAGTGCCATGCGTGGTCCGGGACCAGGTGCTTTGCTATTTATTAAGGATGTTATTGGAGCAGCTGGCAGAAGATGGGGGGGTCTGGGCATTAGACGCAGGAGGGGTGTCGACAGTCACCCCTGATTTCAGTGGCTGTATCGTGTCCGTCACAGAGAGCCCTAGTTTGTAGAAAGTGCGCACTCGAATATCAGGGGATGACTCGGCGGTGGGGACTGTCATGTCTGCTGTAATTGCAACATTTTCTGTAAGTGTAACATTGTTTCAAATGTAACAGTCAGTTTATAAAAAATATTTACCACATTCACCACATACAGGAAATTACTCTAAAATTTTCAAGAAGAAATTATTCCATTGTAAGGGCAAAAAAAGGGATAAATGTACCTGAGAATAAGTTTAGAGGAAATGGCCAGTATCTATAGGAAGAAAAATTGAAGCAAGCTAACTAACACCAAATATACAAGGTTTCATTACATACCTTTTTATCTTTTGACTTTTTACCAATCGCAATTACTTTTTATTCAGGAATAAGTGAATAAAATTATAACAATGTAGACAGCGCACCGAAGTAGACATTATCAGAACATGAACTGGACCCCGCGAGAAGGAATGTTCTGTGGGCCTTGTTGAATCTCAAGAAAATTACTACAAAAAATCTATTTTAAATAGAGAAAAAAGTTACACAGAAATGGATTCTGGTTGTTAAATCCAACCTGCTTAAACCTGAGGAGGGGCCCCTCCCTGCCTAGTGAGCCCGTCCAGCTGAAGTTCAAGGCCGTTTGTGACTCAACCAAGCCTGGGGAAAGGGGGGCTCCCTTCTAGAAAGCTCCAGAACCCTTCAATGACGTCCACAAAGCCGCCCACTTAATGGGTCATGTCACTGTTATTTTCCTATAAAGACCGAAATTGAGCGCTGGCCCATCCCCCAGCGCAGGCCTGGCACTTTGAGACGTTTCCTGTCCTCTCTCGAGATCTGAACACAGACCCCAGTTGTTACTGGTGCCTCACTGAGTGAGAACCACGTTCTGCACAGACAAAGGTGTCCTCCAAAAAAGCACACACACATTACAGCTGGGAGCTCAATCAATGTTTCTTTCTTTTCGGATTTAAACTCTTGGAATTAATAATTATTCACAGTGTGTATACATTTTGGGGGACACCCTGAATGTTTCACAGTCATCACGGGCCCCCGTATGAAGCACCGGAACCAGCGACCATGGGCCCCGGCTGCAGCGTCCAGGAGCCTGGCGCTGCCAACGCTAAGTGGGCGCTCGCTTGGGCGAATGGGCACGCGGCTGCCGGGCCTTTATTTACTGAGCCCGCCCTTCACCTCCCGAGCCTCAGACCTGGACCTGAACGGGAGCGTGAAGAACATACCCCATGGAGCTGACTGCCTTCATTTAAAACATTTTAAAGCATAAAATCACAAGTGATACCTGACAAAGCGGCAATCACGGCACAAATAACCAGGCCGGAGTGGGCTTCCTGCAGCGTGAGGGGCGGGGGGAGAAGGTGCGCTTGGCAACCAGGGAGCCCAGGGGGCCCCACGTGCGGACCACAAGCCAATTCCTCCCCAGCACATGGGCACAGAGACTGCGGGTGAGCCCGGGAAGCGCCCGGGGACACAGACATGGCTGGGGTGGCAGGTGGGCGTGCTGGCCCACACACTGCAGCGGCCGCTGGGAAACAGGACTCGGGTACAGGTGGGGCCGTCACCCCCAAGGCGGGACGGCTCCGTGCGCTGGCCCCCCAGAGGCACCGCGTGTGGACCTTGCTGTTGTCCCCCGGGTCCCTCTCCTCTCTCCCTCCCCACACGTGTCAGGACCGTGCTGAGTGGGCTCCCGTGTCTCTCTCACTAACATGGAGCTATCTGTGGGTCACCTGCTCTGCTCAGTCCTGGAAGAATCTCTGAATGGAGACTCGATCGTGCCCTCACTCTGTCCTCCACCCACGCGGGAGCCAGGCTTCCGCAGACAGTGCTGGATGCCAGAGACCAGAGGTTTCTAGGAGCCGCCCCCACACACACCGTGCCCCCCCAGTGGCTCAGGGCTGCGGCCACAGGAGCAGGGAGGCGAGAAGCCAGCTGGGACTGGGGCCTTGAGGTGCCCCCGCCCTGCGTCCATGGCATCCACTTCCAGTCAACAGAGGCAAAGCCCTCTTGGAGACTATCCCTGATCCAGGGAGATTTGTTATAATTTAAGTAAATAAACTCATTTAATTAATTTATTTATTATTTTTTGCTGTGAAGCCGTGAAAATTCCGGCCTTGTGGGCCGTCCTGCCTGAACTCCCCTTGGGAAAGGAAGCTGTGGACCTTCCCAGGCAGAGACTCTGAAACCGGATACACTTTCCCCAAATGGAAGTGAAGGAAGCTTTCTATAAGCAAACGTCCCTCAGGAGCTTAGGCCTTCTGGCTTCCTGACACCCCCTCCTTCAGAGTCCTCGAGCCAGCACAATGGACCCCTTAAGTCGGTAAGGTTGGGAAAGAGTGGGGATCGTCAGGCACATTCATAAAAAATCAAACCTCTTCACTGACGGGCCCCGATGACTGATAAAGAACAGGTGAGTTTTAAATGGTGTGTAGGGCTTACATTGACAATAAACGAGAGTGTACATCCACCAAAGGCACCTACGAGAATGTTCCATAGCAGCTTTATTTGTAATGATCCCCAAACTGAATCAACCCAAATGTCCATCAATACTAAAGGACAAGTAAATTGTGGGATATTGAGACAATACTACTCAAAAAGAAACAACTTCTGCACCAACACAGATAAACCACAGACACAATGTTGAAGAAAAGATCCCCGACATAAGAGTCCATGTTGTTCAAGTCCATGGATGTGAGTCCGAAAGCAGGTAAAACAAATGCATAGCCACGGAGGTCAGAGGCGTGAGGAGCGGTGACCTCTGAGGAGGGATCTGACTGGGTGGAGCACAGGGAGCCTGTAGGGCACTGGACATGCCCTGAGTCTTCTGGGCAAGTACATATGTTAACATCAATTACACTGTCCACCTACGATTTACCTACACTGTTCACCTAGGAAGGTGAACTTTCTGGAAATGTTACAGCTCATTTAAAAAGAAAGATATTGGGCCCAGCTGGCGTGGCTCAGTGGTTGAGCATTGACCTCTGAACCAGGAGGTCACGGTTCGATTCCCGGTCAGGGCACATGCCTGGGTTGCAGGCTAGATCACCAGTAGGGGGTGTGCAGGAGGCAGTCAACTGATGACTCTCTCATCACTGATGTTTCTATCTTTCCCTCTCTCTGAAATCAATAAAAGCATATTTTTTTAAAAAAAGATATTGGCATGTAAGCAAAATCCAAATTTATATAGTTGTGAGTTGAGTTTTATTATAGATTTTCATGTTCAACATGTTACATTTTTAGGCAGAGATCTTACCCTGGCATCGCAGTGCAGTTTTGGAATGTGTTTCGACTTCTCTTTCCAATGGAGAAGTCAGGGAGGTATTACTATAACTGGTGGATCAAGCTCAACATCACTACTGAGGGGGCCCACTGATGTGCCTTCTGATGGGACATGTGGAGAGGACACGGTGTCACCCGGGTGGTATCCAGTCCAAAATGTTTAACCTGAATCTCATCATTAAGGAATACCCAATGAATCCAAATTGGGAATTTATGAATGTAATAATAAGCTGTTGGCATCATTTTACATCCAAAAAACGTCTTAAAAGCAATGAGAGTTAAAACTAGAAAACAAAACAGCCCAGCTGGCGTGCTCAGCGCTTCACTGTCAATCCATGAAACAGGAGATCGCGGTTCAATTCCCGTCAGGGCACATGCCCAGGCTGCCGATTCCCAGGCTGCCGATTCCCGGGTTGCCGCATCGATCCCCAGCAGGGGGCATGCAGGAGGCAGCCGATCAATGATTCTCTCTGGTCATCGATGTTTCTGACTCTCTCTCTCTCTCCCTCTCCCTTCCTTTCTCTGAAATCAATAAAAACATATTTTTAAAAAACAACACAACTACAAGACACAAAATGTACAACAATTAGGAAGAGTGGGGCAAGGGGGGAATGGAAATGAATTTTAGAACCCACAGGGGCTGAAGGAACAGGTTTCTATCCAGAGTGTAACTGGGAAAACAGGATTTGTTATATTTCGGTGCAGAATAGCTAATGCAATATCTTGGATTAAACCAAAGTTTCTAGGTGGACAATAATTCCCTTGACCTGGTTTAAGATCAATAACTATAATTCTTCAGTGTTTTCGTCAGAGGCCCTTCCCATCCTGTCTTCCTCACGCCCATCTCTTCACAGCTAACCCAACACTGTAGCGTAATCATATCTCAGTTCAGAGCAATGAGGAAAAGAGCAGGCAAAGCAAAGCAGAAATTGTCTGGCATTGTCCATATTTTCACACCAAATTTCCTTAAGTTGTAAGAACAAAATCTTATACGTTTAACATCTTATGCAAATACCTTCCATCGGTACAGCTCGGAACACGTGTAGGACACAGAGCCAGCTGGAGCCCACGGGAGGGCCACACTCAGGCCATGATTTTACACACACACGCACACGCACACATGTGAAATAACTCCAAAGGACGTCCAAAGAAACGTTGGTCAAAACTGGGACAGTCAGCTTCATTTTCCTCTTACCCAGCTAAACAAAACAGGACGGCGCCATCGTGGGCAGGGAGAACCCCGAACCCCTTTAGGACCTTGCCTCCATCCCCATAAGGAATCTCCAGAAGAGAAACTATTAACAAAGCAGGAGCCACCACAGCACCATAACCAGGAACCGTCCCCATGTCACCAGAAGGGAACACCTACCAGCGGTGACCGGGGACGCCGTGCGCCCTGCATAGCCTGGCTGTAGGCGAGGGCGGAGAAGAGGCAACGGGTTTGGGTTCCTGGGCTCAGTTTCCCCCACACTCTCCCCGGGCAGCCTGTATGCTGACCGGCTACTGAAAACGTTAGATCCGGCCAACCTGCCGACGGAGGGTCTCAAAACCGGTGACCACCAGTAGGACTTAATTTCCAGTTGCCCTAATTTAATACAGGCCACCGTGTGCTCTCGGTGGTTGACACGGACAAACACACCCGCCTTCCGAGTCTGGGAACGCAGAGAGGCCCCTGCCGACAGTCCCAGTCGGCAGCAAGACCGACGGAAAAACTCCCCTCTCTTCCTCGGGGCGCGTGTGCTGAAGTTTGGTTGAGGGGCCCCGAGGAGAAACAAGGGTAGCACTGAGTTGGGGCGGAGGCGCCCCTGTTCCTTAAGGGTGCGTGAGGCTCCCTTTACATTTCTGGGCACAGGCCCAACCTCCTGTCGCTCAAACACAGGGTTGCACCTGACCTCTGCCCCTCCCACTGCCAACGTGTGCACAGCCAGACACCAGCCCACGCGGAGACGCGTCCGCGCCACGTCAGGCGAGGGCCGCGGGCCACGCCGCCTTCCCAAAGAAACAGTCGCAGCAACGCGGCGTGGAGTGTTCACGCGCTTGACGGTTCCTCAGTTACACGTTCACGGGCGATTATTAAGTCGCATGTTTATTTGCCAAACGCAAAGGGTACAGTCAGATCACTGATGTTTCCGAGCTCTGAAAAAACCAATCTGTACAAGAAACCATTTCAAAATTGTGATCATCTCTGAACACGGACGGAGGTACCAACGGCTCCCTGGAAGTGGGAACGATTAGCCACCCTCAGGACAGGACCTCCCGGGCGTCGCTCTTTAAATTCAAATTCCTCACATTTCCACAAAAAGGATGAGAAATGTTTGTTCAGACACAATTTCTATAACCGGCAACCACTCATTCGTTAATTATTAAAATGGCATCAAATGTATCTGGGTTTTTATTTACCATGAGGAAGACGTCACTTCCCACGGACGTCACTAGTTGCTTCACCCAGAGAAGGTGGTACATGCCCGGAGAGTGACCCTCGGGTCAAAACCCAGTGCTGGGCACAGAGCTGGCGGGTGGTCAGGCACTCACGGTAAGCCCGAGTTACTCTCCCCAAGATGGAAACACCAGCCATTTGGATAAAGTCATCTGCAATACTTGAATTTCTTACCAAATGCCAATTTTCCAGGAAAATTAATTTAAAAAATGCACTGACTTTGGCTCTAAGATCATAACTGAGCAAAGAAAAGCCAAGCCCTGGGCAGTCCCTAAGAGGCAACCCCTTCCAGGTGGCAGCATCGCTCCCCCAATTTCTAGTAAAGCCCAGAGGACTGCCCAGGGATGGCCTAAACCGAACCTCTGCCTCCTGACGCACACAGCCACGCAAAGGGCCCGCGTGGACGCGGGGACCCGCGTACGTGCAGGGAGGACTCCTGTGGCTCTGTGCTCCTTGTGACGTCACGGGAGCAGGGCCGTGGACTCCATTTTGGAGACACACACCCATGTCTCCGGTCCCTGCTCGGACCGCACCTGCCACCGGCCACCGAGGCCACAGGCTCAGTTCTGCAGGGGAGCAAAACTGAGGCAAAACAGCCCTTCTACCCACCAGGCTCCAAATCAAGCCCCCACACCTGCTCTCACCACCTTTCCACAGTCCGACCAACAACAAAACGTCTGCCTCTGGTCCATTTTTCCTCTGGGTTTTAACCACAGCCCAGGAAAAGGCTTGCCTGGTTCATCCGGGCCTACTTCTCACCAAACCCAGAATGCTCTCAGCAAAATAAAAGGTGTCTGTTTGGGCTTCCTTTCTGTGGAAATCAGATAGCCAACCATGACTTTTGTTTCCATAGGAAATTTCCCATCTTCTCCGTGCACTGATATTATGTAGGGCGAGAGGCACCCCCGGCTCCCCCGGCCCTCCCTGCAATCCGACCTCACCTCCAACTTCAGGACCACGCACGGGGAAGCATTCACCATGACGCAGCCCTGAGCAGCCCCGACTGGAGAGCATGGGAGCAGGAGAGGCCCTCCCTGCCGTCCCTCGCGGGCCAGACGCGGGGGGCACAGCTCCAGCACCCCACCCTCCACACACAGGTGTCCCGCCCGCAGACGTCCGTGCAGGCTGTGCATCCCCAGGCCCGAGCCTCACCAAGGCACCAGACGACCCGGCAGGCAGGGGACGGGCGCTGCTCAGCCACCCCAGTGCCCACCTCCTGGCCTCCTCCTGCCTCCTCTCCACCCCACCCCACCCTCTCCTCCTCCCCACATTGCTTCCAGGGCACCCAAATTTGGGTCTCCGGCGCCAGCCTAATCAGCTCGTTCCCACCCCACCCCCAATTTCCCGAAGACACATGTAAAATCCCATTCTTGGGGAAGAAAGTCTGCCCAAGTTGCCTTGGCATGGGAGCTGTGACGAAGGTGGGCTGGAGCATTCCTGCAGAGGCTGTGGACTCCCAAACGCTCCCCTGCCCTCCTCTCCGCCTCCTCCCCTCCCCCTACCTTGCTCCTCGCTGCCGCTTCCCCCGGGCCAGGCAGTGGGCTGCTCCTCTGGGAGCGGGGACTCTCCACCTCCTCCACCCTCCAGGGCTTTGCGTTTCTTCGACATCTCTGCCCAGGGCTGGGGCTTGGGGGGGGTTCTTTCCCCACCCCCAGCCCTCCCCCCTCGGAGAGGAGCCTGAAGGTGGGGTCGGGTGCAGGGGAGAGACAGGAGGCCGAGCAGAGGGGTGGGGAGGAGAGACGGGGAGGGCGATGGATGGAAAGGGGCTGCTGCTTAAAGAGGGGAAGGCACTTTGAAGAGGCAGGCAGGCAGGAGGAGGCAGGACGGGCGGGCGGTGCGGGGAGCCTCGATCGGCTCCTCAGAGCCTCCGTCTAGGGGCCGCTGCCGGCTGGCTGGCTCTCCCTCCCTCTCTCCCTCTCTCTCCTTCCTCTTTTCCTTCCCACTGGAAGGGTGAGCGGAGAGGCGAGGGGGAACCAGACCGGAGAGGAGAGGCTCCTCGGGCCACTCAGCTGATTTCTTTCCAATTTGGGAGGGGGTGGGGAGGGGTACTATATATATCTCAGGACTCCTGGCCCTGTCTGTTTAGGAAGGAGTGGTGTCTGGGGGGGGGCAGTGTTTGTGGTGCTTGGGGGGGGTGCTCAATGACTAGCCAGGAACATTGGGTAGAATGAAGAAAATAAAACGCTGAAGAATGCGATACAGTGGTGCCTTCAGGTGCTGGGGACACTGGGCCCCCTCCTCCCTGATGACATCATATGACCTTTGCAGAAGGGGCTGGGGAGGTGGAGGTGGGGGCCACGAGGGGAGTAGCAGCAGAGGCCAGGGGTGGAAAAGGCGAGGGGAGGAGGGATGTGGTCCCCGTTCAGGACCCCGAGGGAAGCTGCGCCAGGGGCGAGGAAGGTGCACACCAGCCCTTCTCGCAGCCTCAAGAGGCACCTGCGGTGTAGCGTCACCGGGGCTGCGGTTTGCAGCTGGGGGACCAGAGGGCCGCCTGCGCAGGGCACCCGGAGCTGGGAAACTGGGCGCAAGCAGCAGCCCAGGAGCAATCTCCCAGGCGCCGGGGCTGCCTGCAGTCTCCCTCGCCTCCTCTGCAACCCTGTGCGCTTTCCTGCTGGATAAACTCGGGTCTCTCCTTTCTCGCTTCCACTCGCCACCCCTCCTCCCAAACAGTCCTGTCCCCAAGCCACGCGCACACACACATTTCCTCGCTGCCAAAACGCACGGAGGGAACCGATGGGAAGTTTTCTTTAAAAAGTAGGGTAACGGCTGGAACCAAGTTTCTGTGGACTCTCAAGGGTTAAGCAATAGGCGACTCTCCACTTACCGCCGAGGTGTGCGGAGGGGCACAGACCGCTCTGCTTCACCCAAGTTGGTACGTTTGGAAAAGAGAGAAGGGGGGGCAGGTCCGCCGGCCGGCGGCAGCGCGGTGGGTCCAGGGCTCCATCGAGAACTGCGCAAAACAAGTTGCCAAGAGAGGCCGAGGGCCCGAGCCGCGGACCTCGCCGGGATCGCTCCTTCCGCGCGCGGCGGGCACCTCCCACGGGCTGCGGGCGCTCTGGAGGCCGCGCGGATCCTCTCCGACTAGGGGCACACAACCCCGGGCGGCGGGGGGCACCCCTCTTTCCCTCCTCTCCGCCCGGGGGCCCCGGGACAGCGCGCCGCGCGCTCCTGGTGCCCAGGAAGACGGTCCATGTCAGCCGGCGCTCCCCGGGGCCGCAACTTTGGACCCGCACAGCTGGAGACCGGGAGTGCGCGCCGGGGCGCAGGGGCGCGCGCGCGTGTGCCAGACCCTGTGCCCGGCCGCGTGCCAGCCTGTGTGTCCCCGCGCGCCGGGCATCGGGTGCATGTGTGCTCAGGAACGACTCTCCCTGGCTGCCGGGAACTTGGAGAGTTTTCCTTTAAGCCGGAGCCGCTGCCCGGACACCCCCCGCGTCCAACAGGAGGCGATGACGTCTGTAGCCTCGTTGCCAGACAGTCCCCGGGCTGCCGCTGCTGTTCACTGACAGGAGCCGGCGCTCCGACGTCAGCAGCCGGACCTTTGGCGAGGCCGCCCCCGGGGAGCCGGCTGCCACCCCCGCACCTGCCAGCGCGTCCCCGGGGCGCAGGGAAAATGAAATCCAAGGCGCAGGCCGGGGCGGGGGTGGGCCGACCTGCCCTCTTTGTCCTGGAGCCGGGCGTATAAATAGTCCTGTCTCCGGCCAGACTTGCGGCCCCGCCCGCGCGCACGCCCCCAGCGCCCCTCCCCGCCGCAGGCCCTGTCGCCGGGTGTCGCCTCGCTGGGGGAGGCGGGGAGGGGACAGCCGAGCCTGTTCCCATTCACAGATTCAGTGGGAGTCTCAGGGCCCCGGCTCCCGTGTCGCTGTGAATGGATGGTGCGCGCGCGCGGGGGGACCACCGGGGCCGCGGGGATGCCGCCGCGCCGTGCGCGCCTCCCACGCGGAGACCTCGGCCTCGCCTCGCGGAGGGTGGCAGGGCCCTGAATAGCCACCCTAAGGGAAAGAGGCCTGCCCTCCACGGCCCCACCGACCCCAGGGGCTCTTCTGCCCCCGCCGCGCGAGAAAGCCGAAGGGAGCCTGGCGCTGCGCGCAGCCCCGGCCTCGGGGAGACCCGGTGAGGACCGGCCGGGCCTGCCCGCCGCCGATGGTCAACAGGAGCGGAGCAGCCACGTGCCGCACAGCAGGGGCTGGGCCCGGGTGCCACCGCCCTGGGACCCCGCGATCCCTCCGCTCCCGAGCCCCCAGGGGTGCGGCGCCCGGGAGAGGGTGCGGTGCGGAGGCTGAGGGGGGCCGCAGGGCGAGTTGTCCACCCGAGGGGCCCTGGATCCTGGGGAGCTGCTGCCTGCCTTGGCCGGTGGCCAGGCGCTGGGTAGGACCAGGTGCCCCCAGCTGGGCACGAGCACCCCCCCACTCCACCCCCCGCTTCTGGCCCAGGACCCCAAAGAGTTGGGCTCTGAGGTGCCCTACACGCCGCAGACTCTTCCTAAACACACCCAGGCTTCCCTGGGCACAGGACACAAACGCGCTGAGAGGAGCCTGAGCGCCTGGGCCGGGTCCCGCTGACAGCAGCTGCCTCCTAACAACTGACTGAGCCCCGAGCCCCTGGCCCAGCCTGTCAGCAGCTGTGAGAAGTGCCCACTCACCTGGCCCTGGTCCCCGGGCTCCTGCCCCATAAAAGGCCACCCTCCCACGAGGACACTGCACCCCAGCTCCTCTCTACCAGGGGAAATGTCTCCACAGGCCCTTCTGTCCCCTCCCAACACATCTACTGGGTCCTTCCCATCACACATGTGCTGTCATGTCTCCTTTGGGTCACAAGTGTTGAATTTGAATCTCCTCAGCTTCTTGATGTTGGAGTTCTGGGGCTCACAGCACCCTCTGTCTTCTCTCTGCACCTGCTCCGTGGGTGGCCTCCCTCGGCCTCCGGGTTGGAAGTCCCATCTGAACACGGGAGACTTTTGCATGGGTGTGTGCTAGGTCAGACCTCTGTCCTAACGCTGGACTTGAGTACCTAGCTAGCACCTCCACTTGGGTGCCTGGAGACATTGGGAACTCAATTGGCTTCTTTTTAAATTAAATTTGTTGGGGTGACATTGGTTAATAGGCTCAGATAGGTTTCAAGTGTACATTTCTATGATACATGATCTGTATGTTGCATTGTGTGCCCACCTCCCAAAGTCAAATCTCCTTCTGTCACCATATGTTTGACCCCCCTCTAATACTCTCTCCCCCTTCCCTCTGGTAACCCCCATATCTGCTGTCTTTGTCATAAACAAGACAAACAAGCAATCAGCTGGCCTCTTGATTTCCCCCCTCACCCCAAACCTGCTCTTTCCCAGTTTTCCTGCCCCCACCCCAGCCAATGAATATTTCATACTCTGTTGCCCTTAGTCCAAAACCTTGGAGGAATATCGACTCCTCTTGTCTTCATCCCCACATTCCACCTGTCAGCAAATTCTGTCCCCTCCACCTTTAAATGTCCAGGCTCCAAGTCCCCGCCACACCCTACCGACATGACCCTAATGCCTCTGCCTCCAGGCTCAGCCCGGGCCCCCTTCACACATCCAATCGCTGAGTCAAACATTTTATTCATTCAACAATCAAAAGTATTTAAAACTCATAAATTTTTGTATGTAGTTATTTTGTTCATGTTTGGTCCACGAGAAGGGCCGGTGAGTATCCCTTTAAGCTCACTCGCGTCCATATGGCATACCCCCACCATTTTCTGAACGCTTCCTTACTTTGGGCACAGCAAGGTGTTTCTGGAGCATCTTGCACCTAGCTGCCCCCAACCTGGGATCAGCCGTTTCCGAGGAACACTGTTCCTGGCGGTGGTTTTAGATACCAAGATCTGGGGAGCAGGGTGCTCGCTGCTGCTGCACTGTCTTTTCTTCTGGGCCTCGTGGCAGACAGGTGGAGGCAACGAGTGAGCCCACACACACACAGACAAGCATACATGTGCACAGGTGCCTAACTTCACACGTCTAGAAGTCAGGAGCCCTATACGTCTTATTGCTGAGCCACAACATGAATATAAACATAGTTTTGTTAGATATGGTCAAATTCTTCTTCAAAGGGTTTGTACCCGTTTATAAGTCACAAATCTCTTCTTTTTAAGAGAAAATAAATAAAAGTTCCCAAGTGTAAACAGATCTGAGTTAATGAAAAGTTACTTCCTGTGTTTTAAGGGAATGATTTGGCTCCTGAACTGGGACAGCTGGGGGCTGGGGCTGCTTCCTTCTCAGGCCAGGTGGGATGTGATGAACTTAGCAGGATGTACACACATGTGTTCCTTAACTCGTCTCCTAAACTGAACTTGTGAATTTTGAACACATTCTTCTGTGTTACACAATAAATATACTAGGAAAAAAATCCACTGGGATCAGGCTTGGTTTCTGTTCTCAATTCTGTCATGATCCTGTTTTGTGAATTTAGGAAAGTCATTTACATTACTAAGGCTCTGTTTCCTTGCCTGGAAAATGGGCATAAAAATAATATTTTCCCTGACTACCTAGTAGTTTGGTTTAGGGATCAAATGTGTGTGTCATTTATAGACATAATGATGAAATACTCTCTATTATCTATTTATCTATCAATTATCTGTAATCTATCTACCATCTATCAATCATTTATCAATCATCTATCTACCATCTACCAATCATCTGTCTGTCATCTATCCATCTATCCATCTATTGGTCCTGCATGTCCAAGTCTTCGTTCGAAACAGCTCTCTTCCCAGCAGGGGGGATAAAGAACATCTCACTGGCACTTAAGAGACCTGCATTTTTCCTCACTCCCCCCTGCCCCCTGGGGCTGACACCTGGTGTAACTCCAGAAGTGCATTTCATCTCCCCTCATCTGATCTCCCATCTTTATCAAATGAAAGTCTCGTACTCACGCCCTGTAAGATTCTTTTGGGTCCTAAATGCTCTGGTTCTTCGAGTCACTGATGTCAGGCAGGCGGGGAGAGCATCCTGCACTCTGAGCGCGCCCCATGCCCCCGCTTTAAAGACCTTCACTGAGAAAGATGGTGTAAAAAGGGAACTTTTAACAAGGCGCCGCTATGGTTCCCGACAGCCTCAGACCATTTTCCCTCCCGGAGTTGCAGGCCCACCACCTCCATCCAGTGCACGGTACTCAGTGGGGGTTTCCTGCTTTCCATGGATCTTGGGTCATTATTTTGAGCTGAGCCGGCTCACAGAGGAGCCTGTAAAGAAAGAGAGGGGAAGATCATCTGTACACCTGCTCCATCGTCACTCCAGGCCCAACTTAGGAGACCAGACATTACAGACACCTGGCAGGAAGAAGAAGCGAGAGAGGCTGGGAGCACAGCAGTAAGGCTGACTGTGCTGCGGGATGCACCTTCAGCAGAGGCTTGAAGCTCTGGGTCTAAGACAGGACTCACCTGGCCACACTGCCCCAGCCAGCACTTGCTGACTCACGGGGACAGAGGTGCAGCCAGCCCTGCACCATCCTGGCCCACGCAGCATCCACAGTGGGAAGCGTGAACAGCCATGTCCCTCTCCAGGTACAGCTGTGCAGGGGCAGAGAGAGCACAGAGGGCTCCGGGTGGTGGGCGGTGCTGGGATAGAAGGACCAGCAGCAGAGCCTCCCAGGCAGGCAGCGTATCCCATCAGCCACGACCTGCCACGTAATTTGAGCGGCAGGGCAAAATGGAAATGCAGGGACTCTTGTTCAAGACTATTAAGAATTTAAAGAGCCCTGGCTGGTTTGGCTCAGTGGTTAGAGCATCGGCCTGAGGACTGAAGGGTCCTGGGTTTGAGCCCAGCCAAAGGCATGTACCTCGGTTGCAGGCTCCATCCCCGGCCCTGGTCGGGGTGCATGCAGGAGGGAACCAATCGATGTGAGGACCTGTGTGACTGCAGAGTTGGCCTGGGCCCACTCCTTGCCTGGGCAGCTGTGTCTGTCTGCCCCATTCCCCAGCAGACTGCACGCAGGGGCTGGGGACTGTCCAGGTGTCTCAGCTGCAAAGATGATCCCAGTAAACACTCACATGCAGTCCCCTAGTGCCCCATGGTGACAGGAGAGGGCCCCAGCACTCTAAAGTAAGAGCCAGTCCACTAAAAAACAATCACACCAAGCACCTTAGTGAATTTCTTCCCTGAATTTGCAAGTGTGAGCAAGCTGGCTTCGTGCCTCTGAGTTCACGTACAGCAATATTTCCTAATTAAAGTCATGAGCCCTAACAGGTACCTTAGCGTCGTACAGAATTATGGCCCCAGAGATGATTAGTCTGAGTTGTCCGGGTGGGCAGAGCCCGGCTGAATCACAGGAACCCTTAAAGAGGAGTTTCCCAGCTGTAGTCAGAGGGAACTGGAGGGGAGCTGGCTGCGGAGACGCAGGAAAGGACCAGGAGTCAAGGAGTGCAGGTGCCTCTAAAGGGCAGGAAAGGCCAGGCGGGACTCTCTCTGGAGCCTCCAGAAGGAACAGAGACTGCAGACACTTTGGTCTTAGCCCAGTGGGACCCTGTTGGGCTTCTGACCTCCAGAACGGTAAGATGATAAACTCATATTGTCTTAAGCCACTAAATCTGTGGTCATCTTGCCCCAGTGACGACAGCAATATACTAGGTTAGCAGTAAACATAGATGTTGAAATTGTTTTTCATCAAAAAAAAAAAAAATCCACTAGATTAACATGTGTCTGAGGTAGTGCTGAGGCAGGGGTCTTGGGTGTTTCTGGGATGATGTTATCCAAACCACCGATCCAGAGGTTTAACATTCTCAAACAGACGGAACAATCGTTTTGGCAACATACAAGAGGCCAAGGGAGCCCTTAGTGACTGTCAGTGTCCTATCTCGTTTTGGTTTAAGGCGACAGAAGGTGCATTTAAAGCTGGGTGCTTGCAGCAGTGGGTGCCATGCCTGAGGGGTGCCACCCCCAGAGCTGGCAGCTGGAGGAGGAAACCTGGGCAGAGAATCATTTCTAAGAGAGATGCATGTTTGTTTGTCTGTTATTATGATATAATATTATATTATATGTCACTGAGCCATCTTTAAACAAACAATTTGATGGCATTGATTTGTGGAGCCACCATCATTATCGCCTCGTTTTTCCTTCTTTCCAAACAGAAACTCTACCCATTAAACAATTGCATATCCCCCCCCCCCCCCAGACCCCAGCAAGCAGCCTTCCTCGTATAAGATGAATCACACAGTGTCTGTCCTTTGTGTCCAGCTTATTTCACTTGGCATATTGTGCTCAGGGCTCACCCAGGCTGTACCCGGTGTTGGAAACACGCTCCTTTTTGTGGCTGAGTGATATTCCAGTGCGTGGGTAGACCACACTTGTCTCGTCTTCAGCTGATGGGCATTTGGGGGGCTGCCACCCTTTGGCTGGGGTGAGCAATGCTGCTGTGAACATGGGCCTTGTTCAAGTATCAGACCCTCGTGAGTTTAGCTCTAAGGTGTGGCTGGGGCTCAGCTGGAGGTGGGAAGGAAGTTCTAGCAGGAGGGCTTCTCAACATCTCTCTCCACCAGGAGGGCGCTGCTGGCCGCAGTCGGGTTGGAAATCTCCACATCACGGGGACACCGTGACTAGTAAACATACCCGCCACGCCACGTGGGAAGAGAGCAGCGATGTCAGAACTCAAGGCTGGAGGGGAAACCGTGGCCCCCCGGCTCAGGCCCAACCTGTCTGATGGGTTTTCTCACACATTTAGGACACAGGACGTCTGGCCAGGGGTTCCATTCTGGAGAGCGTGAGAAACCCCACGGGCCTGGAAGCTCAGACTTTCTCTGCCGTCAGTTCTCCACTTGCCTTGTTTTCACAAAGCAGCAGCATCTGTGCTTAGGCCACAGCAGCCACACTTGCCTGGACACCCCTGGTCTTCAGGGCTGTCCCCCAAAGAGGGGCAGGGCGGTGGGCAGACCCTGGGGGGCTTCTCCAGCAGAGAGCCCAGGATGGGCGGGCCCAGGGCTTTGCAGGAGAAGCAGGAGGATGCTGGCGGGTGTGGGGCCCTGGACCAGATGTGCCCCCTGAGGGCAGGACCACTACTCTTTATTTTCTGTGAAGACTTTTTTAACATAAAAATAACCCTGACTCTAGCAGGTTTCAGGCCTTGAACAAGAGGCACTTGCCCGGAAGGGGCCAGGGACCTGTCTGGGGACAGCAGGGAGTGGGGGGTCTGCAGAGGGCAACACTGCTCCCCCAGGCCCTCAGGGGTAGCCCCTGCATCTGGGTGCTGCAACCTGTGCCCCCCGGGCCCAGATGCCCCTCCCCCTCCATCCTGCACCTGCCCGCCCTCTGCTCTCTCCCCAAAGGGGGCCTGGGGGTGTTGGGGGTGGGCAGGTCCTGCAGGGCTGGCATGGCAGGGGGCACTGCCAGCCGGTGCGGGTGCGGGTGCGGGTGCGGGTGGGTGGGGAGGGCCATGTGCGACAGGGGACCTCAGGGAGCCGCAGGGGCGCTGGGCTCGGGAGATCAGAGGGGGGGGCGGGGAGCCGGGGATCCACAGAAGGGGTGCAGTGGCTCAGGGGGGTGCGGGGGGCGCGGCAGCGGGGGCGGCCGAGGGGGAGCGGGAAGCTGGCCGTCGCGAGCCCCTTGCGGGCCCCCTGCGCCCGGCGCCCGCGCCCCCGCCGGCCGCTGTCGTCAGAGCCGCCTGCGTCAATGCCGCCCGGTGACACACGCGCCTTTTTTTCTGCTCTCCTTTTTCTCAATGAGAGCCGCCTAATGGGATTTTTATTATCAGGCTCATAAATCAAACCGCCGGGGCGCACGTCCGCCGCGCGCGGCGCCCCTCCCCCGCTCCAGGGGCTGGGCTGCGCCCCCTTTGCAGCAAAGCTCTGCACGTTTGCCTGCGCGCTGGGCTGCAGCTCTGCAACCTCAGCCCTGCAGCCGCAGCCCTGCAACCTCAGCCCTGCAGCCGCAGCCCTGCAACCGCAGCCCTGCAGCCGCAGCCCTGCAGCCGCAGCCCTGCAGCCGCAGCCCTGCAACCGCAGCTCTGCAGCCACAGCTCTGCAACCGGCTGCAGCCAGGCAGCCAGGCAGCCAGGCAGCCAGGAGCCGGGCCCTGCAAAGGCCGCGCAAACGCTGCACGCAGGGGAACAGGGTGGAACCTGGGGTTGCAGGCGAATTAGGGTGGCCCGAGGGGACTGGCACAGTTCGAGCCCCTGCCGCACGAATCCACTGAGCCCGAGTTGGAGGGGGCTGCGGGTGCATCGTTAGCTTCTCCTGCCCCCGTTTTGTGTGTGTGTGTGGATGCTATTGACACAAAACAGAGCACCAGCTACGAATGCAAATCACGGAGCAAATACGTCAGCAGCAGAAGCAGCCTGGGCGCAGGAATCCTGCCCGCTCTGCATCCAGCCAATGCCCAGAGCACGCAGGCCTCTAACGAGGTAAACAGCACTGGTACCTCTCATTCGCGTCTGCCCTCCAGCAGTCGGTCGGGTAGCCCTTGCTGCTCTGGAGGCGGGAGGCCCCGGTTAACAGGTTAAGTTGGAGGGGGTGGGGGTCTCCCAGGAGCCCTCTTTATTTCCATCTGTTCCACCACAGGGGTTGGGGGGTGACCCTAGGGAGGGAGGCCCACCTTCCAGAAGTGGCCACAGGAACAAGCTCCACTCCCCGGAACCACACTAGGGAGCAGCCACGGGCATCCAGGCTGGGCCTCCACACAGAAACAAAGGGCTCTGCAAGCTGGCCACCTGACCCCTGGAGCTCACAGGGCTCCTCTCTCCAGACCTTCTCTGGGAAGCCTTCAACTAAAAGCAGGTGCCCAGAGGCCAGCAGCCTGGGAATGAACAGGCTACAGAGCACGTGGCCTGGTTTTCTGTACATTCATAGTGATTTTAATTCCCCTCTCCCCAACCTGTGGCCTCCATGACTCCAAATTCCTTTCACAGTCATGGCCACCAGGAAGAGCAGAGTGGCTGTGCCTGTTCTTTGGAGTTCTGCACCTTTCTAGGTTGGAGTCATGGTTCTCTCTGCTGCCAGTTAAAAGAGCAGAGGTCCCTGAAGTGGGAGACCCTGGCTGGGAACTGGGACAGGGGGCTCGTCCACTGTGTTGAAGTGGATGGCTTCAGACCCCCCCAACACACACACACCCCATCACCACCACCACCACCGAGTTCTCACTGCAGATTTACTGCAGGACGAGGTCTCTGCATGTGTATGAACTTCGTTCTATGTGTTAGTAAGTCAACTATTGCCAGCTGAGGGAGGCCGGTGTTGTATTTTAAGGAGTGATCCCGTCAGCTCCTAAATTGCCCACATTCTTTCACTGCAGCAGATGGAGAGGTGAGAACCCTGGAGAGGCCTGAGAGAGGGCTCCGGAGGGGCCCAAAGAGGGAGGTGGGAAAAACCGAATCCTTACACCTTCGTTTGCACCATTGGATGTAACCCACAGATGCCCAGCGTGACCTCTTTTATTTAAAAAGTGGCACCCAGCAATTTTAGGGTGCACAACGGAAAAAGAGATCAGCGTGAGGACATTATAGCCTTGGGACGCATTCAGATATAACCTCTGTCCCTTCCTGTCTAAGCCCCTATGAATGCTACCTGCTCAGTGAACAGAGGGTGCACTCAGCCTAGTCCCTGTGTTAACACGGTGATTGTAGACTTCAGGGGAAGACCCCCCTTTTAGGCAGCCCGTATACTGCATAAAATAAGTTTAAATTGGTCTTATTGCAAAACGATTTCTTATACAAAATTAGAGAGGCAGATACAACAAATGCTACCAGAAAATTGGCTCACTTTTTGCATCCAAAGAAGGGAAGAAAGGATACATTTTGCTAATATGTAAACATATGGATGTCAGTGGGGAGAACCGGGAGTCAGGCCTGCTTCGAAGGGAGGAAATGGGTCTGGGAAGGGCAGAGAGTGGGTTCTGCCCCCGACAGTCGCCCTGGGCGGGGTGAGAGGCCACTAGCCAGCCTCTGGCTCCACCCCTGCGGCTCCAGAGGCTCTGGAGCATCCCTGCTCCAGCGATGAAGCCCTGGCGGAGGAGGGGAGGCCCCGACACACTCTGCTCTTGAAGGAGCCTGGCTGGTGGGCAGAGGGCACCTGCTGTGCGGAGACCCACGAATCAGCTCCCAGCCCTGCAGAGACAGAGACGGAGGGCGTGCAGGGAGGGCGCTCTGGTGCTGACCGCGCCACCACGGCGTCCCGGGGACCCAGGTCCTTTGTAGCAGGGTTCCCAAGAGAGGGAAATCAGAAAGGACAGAGCTGTGAACCCTCACAGTGGAAAAGTTAAAGGCACCAGCTCCCTCCTTTCCCTTCAGATGGACTGTGCGCTGTGTGCGCTCATGTGTGCGTGTGTGTGCATATGTGCATGTGTGCACGGGTTTGCACACACGCACACAGAAACGCTGATCAGTTCTCTGGTAGGAGCCCAGAGAACATGTACTGCCTGTAACTTCTTAAACGCAGGTGTATCTTTTAGATCTTTCACTTCGCTACACATGGTCATGTTTATCACAGTGTGTGGAGAGGGGAGCTCGGGAGAGAAGGCGGATTTGTGCGCTAGCAAGTCTCCTGCGGCTGCACTGACGTCCGCACCACGCTGTGTGGGCTGCAGTCAATCAGCCGCTGCAGGAAGACATGCGCCCTGGCCAGGAAAACCTGCGCCTCTCCGTGGCTCCAGCTGCACGGGCTAGATATATTTTAATTTTATTAATTAAAAGAAAGAGCTGCGGGGGGAGCAAAGGAAACCTTAAGGGATTTTACAGTTTTTCAAATGCTTTTTCTATATGCAAGATTGGCACAGTGAGACTGGAGAGAGATTTCATGGCTGAGCATGTTGTTTTGCTGAACTAGAGTCACACTGAGCTCTGTGGGCTGTGTCAGCATTTCTTTCCTAGAAGACAGAGATCTCTTGATGGCACTGCGTCTCTTCTCTCTGTATATTATTGTTTAAATTTTGAGAAAAAATTTTTAAATGTAATGTCAATCTTTATATTTTATTCCCATCTATTATTTTTAGAGTCTCATCACTTATGTGTGTGATCACATTTCATTTCTAATGTATTTTGTCCTGTAAAGGTAACGAGAGGGATGAATTAAGCACAGTAGTCACGAGTGAACCGCAGTTAATATTTCCACATTTCCTGCAGGTTGTAACCAGCCCTGGAAGCTCTGACTGGCAGGACAAACTGCCTAGCTCCTCATGGCCTCCGGGAGTAATCGTGAATCCTACCCTGAGAGCTGCTCACTGGGCCTGGGTACCAGGATTAATGCTCTTGAGTAGGTAAGAGCAGCAGGTGCTCCCTGGAACCTCGGGGAAGTTTCCGGGGTGGAGATGGGAAAGTGGGACATCGCCGCAGAGAGAAAATCAAGGCCTTTGGTTCTTTCTCAGGAACCACTCACAGGGGCAGTGAATGAACGCTGCCCTGTCTCCCGGAGCTGCCTTAACAAAGTGCCATGAGCTGGGAGGCTAAAACCCCAGACATCCCTTCCCTCTCAGCTCCGGAGGCTGGACGTCCAAGATCAAGGTGTGGGCAGGGCTGTGCTCCCTCTGAGACACTGGGTGGGGTCCTCCTGCCCCTTGCAGCCTGGTGGCGGCTGTTGGCGTTCCACGGCATCCCTCTCATCTCTACATCTGTGTCACGTGGCCTTCTCTCTGCCTGTCTCTGCTCTTCTTATAGGGACACCCGTCATAAGGGACCCACCCGATTAACCTTATTGTGACTTGGTTACATCAGCCAAGATCCTATTTTCAAATAAGGCCCGGATCGCTGGTACCGAGGTTAGGATGGCAACATAGCTTTTCAGAGAACACAGACGCTTTGCAGCTGGACCAAGGGTGGCCTCTGACTCAGTCCAAGAGGAACAAGTCCTGAGTTTCTCAAAAACAATGACTAAGGGTGACAGAGGGAGAAAGTCCGGGGTTCCCCCACTGTCCAGCGTTACAGGGATGATGTTGCAGCCTCAAGAAAAACCAGGTCGGCATTAACAGCTATGGGGATGTGCTGACTCTGGGGCAGGTACTGAAGAGGTGGCCAAGTGCCACCTGTGGGCAGGGAGGCTGGCTTTTCAGATCACCCAGGACAGCAGAGACCCCCCTGGGGAAGAGAGAGAGAGCCAGGTCCTGGTGACCACCTGGGGCTCGGAGTTAATAGCTTTTACTGTCCTTGCCCTCCCTCCTCCAGTTGGTGAGGTCTGGGGAAGCAAGAATGGACATTCATATGCTGAGCCCCAAGTTAAGCAGAGGATCAGCTGGATCTCTTATTTCATCCTGATGCAGGCCACATGGTGTGGAGACTCCCGGTGTGTTTATAAAATGACTCACAGTTTCAGGCAGCCAGGATGTGATTTCCAGCTGTGTCCACAGAACCCAGAGTTGGGAAGAGGCACCCATGGAACATGGTGAGGAGGGGGAGGAGCGCTGGGCCTACGGACTCAGGTCAAACATCGTCACTTCACTGTCACCAGCTCTACGTACTGACAGCTCATGTGGATTTTGTGAAGGGTTTTATTTGGGCAAAGGGTTGAACAAATTAAATACGTAATCAATTTGTTTATTCATTGAACAATCACATAGGGTACCTGTGTCCCAGGCCCTGTTCTAGGTGCAGGAGATACACCCATAAACAAAGTAAGCAACAAGCCTGCACTTCTGGAACTACCATTCCATTGGATGAGAGCCACACAATTAAGAATAATAAATGAGAAAAACAAATACTGTGATAGAATGTAATCTATGATTTAGGGGGAAAAACAAATCCAGCAGGATAATGGGATTGCAGGGTAGTAAGAGTAGGCTTCACTGGGAAGACGGTAGTTGAGCCGAGCTGGAGCTGGTGAAGGACTTAGTAATGTGGGATCCATGCAAAGACTGTTTCAGGAAGAGCCAGAGACTAGGACACCAGGTGATCAGGAAACCCTGCAGGTCATTGCAAGGATTTAGTTTTTCCTCCGAGTGACAGGGATGGATTTCCTCTGTTGCCCAGAGGAGTGGCAGTGTCTGATATGCATCATTGGAGGGTCTCTCTGGCTACAGGGTTGAAAATAGACTGGAGGGGGCAGGAGGGGGCAATGGGGAGTCCTGTGAAGATGCTACTGCAGAAATCCAAGTGAGAGATGATGCTGCGTGAAGCAGGTGGTAGCAGTGAGGATGGTAAGATGCTCTCATGTTCCGAATGGATGGATGGAGCTAACAGGGCTTCCTGCGGGATTCCACATGTGACGTCCGTCAGGAAAGAGAGGAGTCAAAGATACCTCTAAAGAAAAAAAAATCTATGCTTGAACATGTTAGCAGGGAACTGAAACATATGAAAATGAGCACACCAAATCTACAAAGAACTGAAAACAGGTTCTAGAATTGAAACATGCAACAGTATAAAGTAAGAAGCCAATGGGTGAGTTTAAAGTTTAGTCTGCAGATCGACACAGCTGAAGAGAGGTTAAGAAATAAGAAGACACACCAGGAGAAATTATCCAGAATGTGACACGGAGTGACAAAGTAAGGGGAGAAATCACAAACGGGTAAGATCCTATAAAGACAGATAGGTGGGTGCATTTAAAAACCCAGTAGATAGAAATAATCCAATGGGGTGGAGGCAATAATTGAAGAGATAACGGCTGATAATTTCCCAGAACTGATCCAAGAAATGGATCCACAGATTCAGGAAGCCCACTAAGTCTCAAACAGACTTAAAAGATATTCTCACCTACACAGAATATAGGGAGAGAAATAGCCAAAGAAGAAATGGACTCTTCAAAGGGAGTAAAAGACTGAAAACCAAGTGCTTGAAAAATGAGAAAGGAAGCCTAGAGACAGAGGTATGGTGGCCTCTGCAAATGTGAAACAAAATAATGGCCAATCTTCAAGAATGAGTGAAATAAAGACATTTTCAGTCAAGCAGTAATGGGAGTGGTTTGTCATCACCGACCCACACTAAGGAAATGCTAAAAAGGGCACTTTAGGCAGAAGAAAACTGACCCTAGATGGAAAGGCAGGGGTCTGAAGGACTGAGGAGAAAATAAAGAGATAAATATATAAGAAAATTTCAGTTAACTCTGACTTTATAGGACTGAAAGAATAACGCATTATGGGGCTAAAATGTAGGGTGTCCCAAAAAAATGTATAGACATTTTGAATGATTATAAAGTAAGTGTTTATTAACATATAGTCCATTTTCAAAATTTAAAAGAATTTACAGAAATGAATAATTTATTTTTTTGGTCAATGCCTGCTTTCAAACGGACAACCGTTCTGGTCCAGGCCCAGCTGATAACATGAAGCAATGGAATCGCAAACATCAAGAATCATTTGGTTCGATATTTGGGCGCCCTCAATGCATCAACTGTTGCTGGTTTTATATAGTAAACTTTATCTTTTATGTATCCCCATAAAAAAAAAAAATCTAATAGCACTTTAGGATAAATTTTCTTTGTTCAAAGCTTAGCCTGGCTTCACCCATTATTTCAAATGAGTTAAACCTGAAAAGGAGTGAAAATTAAGTGAGTTATCAGCTGTGAAAGTGTGTATACATTTTCCTGTGTTCTCCAAAAATATATACACACTTTGAATAATTATTGAGGGAGTGTTTGTACTTCAACTGCGTTTTTAAACTTCCAGGAGCATTTTAGGATGAATTTCCTTTGTTCGAAGCTTAGTCTGGCTGAAAAGAAAGAAACATCCATTGAGCTATAAGCTGTTAAAGTGTGTGTACATGTTTTTGGGACACCCTGTATGGAATGAAAACACATGAAGAAAAGACCATGTAGGGTGAGAGCAGGATAAATGGAGTTAAAATATTCTGAGGTCCATTTTCTCTTCTGGGGAAGACTAAAGTTATTCATGTTAAACTGTGCTTAGATGCAGCTGTATTGGGTCATATCAGAGGGAACATTTCAGGATGGAAGCCTTAAAGTGGGAAATACGGACAATCACACTCTCACTCGAAAAGGTTTCTACCCAGAAGTATTATTTAAATATTACCCCATGTATCCTTAACCTGTCTCAGACTAATGTTACTAGAGCCCACAGATGTCTTTGCCATTGGTCACTACATCTACATAAAGATATGTAGGCTTAGAAGAGAACTTTCTATCTCAGACACGGAAATATAAATTGGAGGAAGTCTTGGAGGGACAGAACCCAATTAGAACGCAGCTTTGTGCCATGGTCAAATGAAAGGTATGGCTTATTTTTAAAATCTCTAACTGGATTAGATATCTCAGAATGTAGGTCCAACCGGATGCCCAATAAATGTCTTTAATTGGACAAAAGAGCGAAGAGCCGTAAGACTAAGGGTGTGTCTTTCCCACCAAGATGTGATAGGGTCAGAGTACCTATCAATAAGCTGAGAGAGAGAGAGAGACAGACAGACAGACAGACAGACATGGGGGTGAGCAAGCAAAGAACTACAGCGAGTGGGAATCGCGAGGGCTGTCAGCCTCTGCAAAGGCTGTGGCTTTAGGCTGTATCTCCTTAGAGACAAGCAGAGGGGGCTGGTGGAGTGTGTGGGTAGAGGAGTGACGTGATCTGATTCACAGTTTTAAAGGATCTCTCAGGCCACAGTATGAAACACAGCCCGCGGAGAAACACGGTTGTGGCAGCTCTGCCCACTCAGGCTGACGGAGCCTTGGTTGGGGAACTGGCCGACTCGGAGGGGGAGGCACTCCTTCACCCTGTCCCCACTCCAGCTGCCGTGCAGCTGTGCGCCCCTCACAGCGCCGAGGCTACGGTGCGCACCGACGATGCGTGAATTCTTCGCAGGATTGTATATCCAGAGCAGCGATGTTTGTCGGAGAGGAAACTAATACGTTCAAATCACGCCAGCCGGTGTGGCTCAGCGGTTGAGCACCAGGAGGTCACCGGTTCGATTCCCGGTCAGGGCCATGCCCGGGTTGCGGGCTCGACCCCCAGCAGGGGGCGCGCAGGAGGCGGCCGATCGATGTTTCCATCTCCTCAGCCTTTCTCCCTTCCTCTTTCTCTAAATCGATTTTTAAAAAATTAAAAAAACAAAAAGTGCTCAAATCACAACGTCCCAAAAGTTGCCACGTTGGCACTGGATGTGCAGACAGCAGGTGCAATGAAAACGGGTTTTGTTTGGGGTTAGCTCCTCGGCAGCTGGATTTCCGCACCACACGCGTCCCTGGATACGCGGGCTGCGTTGTCCTTGGAGGGTGGGCAAGAGCTACCTCGCTTGGCACAGGCTCACCCGACGTTGGCAAGCAAACATCTCTCGCCAGCATCTCAGCAGTCGTGTGCGGTATTTTGGTCTTATCTGCTTGAACCGCTTCTTCGTAAGAAGCCCCACAATACGATGATGTTTATTTGTAAAATATGGAACATCTGCTTCTGTTGGGTTTTCATTTCCATGCTCTTTCCTTCAAGGAATTCTTGGGGTTTTTTTAAACTTCTTGCAAGAGTGGAAACCAATTAATCCAAACAGGTTCTTTGAAAGATCATTGAAAACTGATAAATGTTTAAGTAGACCGATGAAAGAAAGGAGGAGGGTACCGATGTTGCCAATACCGAGACGGGAAGGGGCACCGCTCAACCCCCTTCCGAGACAGAAAGCACCAGCCCCACGTGAGTTCACTGGTGAATTCTACCCAATATTTATGGAAAAAAATTTTCCAATTCTCTATTATTTCTGCCAGAGGATAGAATCAGAGGCACTGCTTCTTATCTCATTGTATGAGGCCAGCATTACCCCGAGGCCCAAACCAGAAAAAGACAGACCTTACAAGAAAAGAAAACTCTAAAGCACTCTCTCTCACAGACACAGATGCAAAAATCCTTGACAAAGTTTTAGCAAACCAGATCCAACAACCTAAAAAAGAATTGCGCACCACACCCAAGTGGGACTCATCCAGGAATGCAAGGCCGGTTCAACATTCAAAAATAAATTAACGTAATCTACACCATCAAAGGAATGGACGGACAAATCACATGATCATATTGATAGATGCAGAAAAGGTGCTTGACAAAATCCAGCACTCACTCGTGATAAAAACTCTCTCAGCAAACTAGGGATCCCCTGAACTTCCTCCCCCTGACTAAGGACATTTACAACGCACCTACCACTAGGATCAGACTCAACGGTGAGAAGCTCCAAGCTTCCCTAAGATCAGAAATAAGGCAAAGCTGGCCCCCCTCATCACTGCTTTTCAACATGCCACTGATGCTGACTTTTGTCCGTGTATTTTTTCCAGTTTCGTAGAGACATGATTGACATCCGGCACGGTGTAAGCGTCGGGTGCGCAGGGTGTCGACTTCCATGCACTGTGAATGGGTCACCCAGCAAGTTCAGTCGACATCCATCATCTCATTCAGATACAAAACAAGATAAATAAAAATGCTTTTCTTGTGACGAGGACCCTTAGGATTTACTCTCTTCACAACCTTCACACGTACCATTCAACAGTGTTAACTACGGTCATCGTTCGGACGTCACTTCCTTAGCGTGTCTTTGTCTCGGAACTCGACACTTTTGTCATTTATCCAAAATTTTAGAGGAGTCCAACCACTGAAAGCAGACGGGTGCCTGCCTGGAAGTGGAGGTTTGGTTGACGGCAGAGAGGATTTTGGGGATAAGGTAACTAGGCTGCTGTGCGCGTCGGTCAGAACTAACCACAGGACCACTTCCACAGGGTGCGTTTCAGTGTATGCTCATTAAAGTCGCCTTAATAAACTAATTTTTAGCAAAGAAAAAAAAGTGAAGCTAAGCAGCCCCAGACACCAAGCCAGGCTCCAGGTAACATGAGGAGTGACCAGTGGTCCACCCCGAGGACCGTGACGCCCCTTCCTTCACCGGGGTGTGCGGGAGGAGGGCGGGCACTCTGGAGACACCAACCCAAACTCTTTCAGATTGAAATCCCTTTAAGTGGAATAGAAGAGGCAGCCTTCTGAAAGCAACAAAACCAGCCGGCAGCCCAGACCTGAGAGCCCTCCACCCGCTCCTGGGCTGCCCTTCGGTGGCCGGACAGCTGAGCCAGCCCCTCCAGCCCCAGGCAAGGCGGCCGGGCGACGCCTCTTTCCAGCGCACTTTCATTTCTCACGGCTTGGGGCCTTCTCGGTTCCCGAGGCCCAAGCTGCTACAGAGCAAACATATTAAAAATTCACCACATCCCACATTAAATGGAGTATATGGGTTTAGCAAAATTGCAGGAAACCAGTCGGTATAACGTTATATTTTGTGGACATTTAGCTAAACATTTACTTATTTCAAGTTTTCCATGTTTTTCCACCCACAAATTGCACCATTTTTTTTTTCCCTTTGTAGTTAAAAATCTGAAAGCCACTCGTAGAGAGGGGCCGCTGTGCCCACCGAGCCTCACGCACACAATGGCCCTTCCCTTCACACACGCTCGCTCTGCTGCCTGCTGAGACCTTTCTGGGGAAAACTTCTATTTCATTTAAGGAGAGCTCGCCCCCCACAGAGAACAGGGTGGGGAGGGCGGAGCAGGGTGTGCTTCTTCCGTCCCTGGCCACGTACGCCGAGGTGGCAACCTGAGCAGGGTCGGTTGGTCCGTCTGTCTCTGAGCCTGGCTCCTCCAGCCACCGGGAGGCGCAGATCCCTGGTCACCCTCCGTCCTGTTCCGGCGCCATCTCCTCGCAGGTCTGGGCTGGCCCGGCGGTTCCGCTTCTCTACCCAGCTCCTTCCAGGAAGAGCCTGACTCCTCAGGACTCCTATCTGAGAGGTCACTGAGCGGGCCTCCCGGGGGAGCCTGCGGGGAGAGGAGGGACCACACAGAGGCTCACTTCCCTTACCCTGGGAGCTGGCATGCGGGGCGGGGGGGGGCGCAAAGCAAGCCTCTCACCAGGACCTGCTCCTGCCCGAGGTGGGCAGATTGCTCCCCAATCTCCCCTGCAGTTCTCCCAGGGGCATGGCTTCCAATCATTGGAAGTCACCGTTTTCTGGAGCTGGGGTCCAGGGAAGGAGGCCTGGGCACCCACAGCTCCTGCCCTGGGCTACAGTTCTAAGGACCATGCTATATATTCAGCCTGTTGCATTAGCTACAAAATCATGGTATATGAAAACCTCTGCTTCAGGTAAGCTGTCCGAAGATATGAATTTATAGTTGACACCTTAAGTGAAATGTTGGGCATGATGGGAATTACTCGTGTATCACACGGCTGAGTGTCCTCCAAGCCACATGCTATTCTCCCGAATTCTTGGAGACAGGCCTGGAAAGGCCAGGATGGTGTCAGTTTCACGCGTTCTCCTAATCACTGTAAACTCCAGGCTGCGTTTGAGGCCGGCTGTCTCGGGCGCGGTAACTGCAGAGGCAGGTCTGCCTTTCACAGAGAGGTGACGTCAGCATGTCTGAGCAACACACGAAAAAGGGAGATTCAACTCTGGTCATATTTATCTCATCAGTATAGACACCAAATTGGATGTTTAAGATTAGAAAGATCTAGAATTTGCAGTTTATCTGTCTGCACTTATCTGATATCTGATGGTGACTGACACTGTCCACTCCTTGGTCGAGATAATAAACCCAGTGACTGTTGGTCTCGGGTAACAGGTTCCCTTCTGTTGACACATGGGAGAGGCAGTGGAGTAGCAGGAGCCGGGGCCTGGGCGGACCGTGGGCTCGCGAGTGGGGGAAACCCTGGAGCCCTCCACGCTCCTGGCCGGGGCGCTGAGTTTTCCCAGCCCCGGCCGGGAATCGCTGAAACTGACAGACAGGATGATAGACCCGCTCCCCCCGGCGGGTTTCCAGACGTCAGAGCCCCATGAGGCAAGGTGCCCACCTCGGATTCTCCATCGTTTATAAGATGTGAATGACGGTGTGACCCTCTCAGGAAGGCGGGGTGCGACGCCGCATGTCTGAATATTGAAGACACTCCAAGTTCATTCGCGGATTTTTAAATTTAAAATGTTATCAAAATTTGTTAAGATCACAGCAGGAGGAGGAGAGGCTAGGTTTATTCCTCGACCCGGGGAACTAAAATGAGGAACAAAACATGATTCTCGTGGAAGTAATGAATTTTAAAGATATGGGTGGTTTAAGGTAAAAATGATAGAGAAGTGTTCTGGGGCTTATAACTGACGCAAAGGTAAAATGCATCAGCACAAACGTAAAAGGACAGGAGCAGGGAGAGGCAGGAAACTGCCACAGGCTCCTTCACTACCCCTAACACTATGTGATGAGCAGCCTCATGTCAAGGTCCACAGCAGGCCCCAGGGCAACCGTACATGTGCAAAAAGGAGAACCGTCGATAAGCCAGTTAGGGCAATAAATTGAATTATTAAAAAATAGTCCACCTAGAAGAAGACAGGAAAAGAGGAGAACAGACAGCAGATGGGAAAATCCAAAACAGTAACAAGATAATAGATTTAAACACAAGCATATTGATAACCGCGGTAAATGATCTGATCCAGGGATTTCTGCCAAGGGCCAGAGAGGAATCATTTTATGCTCCGCATGCAACGTGATCTCTGCTCAGTTGTAGCAAGAAATCGGTCATAGGCATGCCACAAATAAACGGAAGCGGCTGCGTTCCAGCAAAGTTTATTTACAAAACCAGATGGTGGTTTTGGCCTAGGGGCCATAGTTGGCTGACTTCTAGTCTAAACAGTCCAATATAAAGACACTGAGATCGTAATAGTAAAATATTGAAAAACATAGTATTAGAACACCAGTCAAAAAATGCTGAAGTAGCAAGACTAACATTAAAGTAGATTTCAAGACAAAGAATTCACCAAGGAGCCCGGCTGGGCGTGGCTCAACAGTTGAGCGTCGACCTGCGATCCAGGCGATCAGGGTTCAATTCCCAGTCAGAGCACATGCCCAGGTTGCGGGCTCAATCAGTGACTTTCTCATCATTGATGTTTCTATCTCTCTCTCTCCCTCTCCTTTCCTCTCTCTGAAATCAATAAAGATATATTTAAAGAAAAAAAAAAAAAAAGAGAATTCACCAAGGAAAAAGAGGGACATTTTATAATTACAAGGGGGTTAATTCACCTTGGGGACAAACAATGCTAACTTGGGATGCACTCAACAGATCTTCAAAATACTTGAAGCAAAAACTGATAAAAGTGAAAGGAAAAATAGACAAATTTATAATTATAATTGGAGCTCGCAACACATCTCTCTCAATAATTGATGAAACAAGAAGACAACACATTAATGAAGATATAGAAGTCTTGACAAACACTAATATCAACTTGTTTTAATTGATACCTATAAAAAAAAACCCACCCTCCCCCAACTGCAAAACACATTTATTTCAAGTGCATATGGAACATTTACCAACATAGATCACATTCAGGGCCAAAAAACAAGTGTCCATAACTTAAAATAATTGAAATCATAAAAAGTATATTCTCTGAACAATATTAATTTAAATTAAAAGTCAATAACATAAATATATGTGGTAAATCTCCATATTGAACACTCTTCTAAATATGCAGTGTTTTTTTTAAAAAAAAAGGCAATGGGAAAACTAGAAAATATTTTGATTTGGATAAATATAAAAACAGTATATCAAAATTTGTGAGATGCAGCTAAAGCAATTCTTAGAGGAAAATTTATAGCATCAAATGCTTATATGCTGAAAGAAGACATGTTTCAGATCAATAAGCAGGACTTTAATATAGCAGAGTAAAAATCTCAGCAAATCTTCTCCCCTCCAAAAAAAAATTATTAAAAAAAAAAAAAAAAAAGACTTTTTCTTTTTTTTTTTTTTAAATAACAATTTCAGGGCTCTAATTGACCAAAAGCATACTGGGAATTTTTATTCATAAAAACCTCCTGGACTTCAGGTAAGAACGGTGAGAGACTGAAAGTTTCCTTCCTATGGTTGATCCCACCCCTTTCACCTTCATCAGTGAGGCAGTTGTAGTGATTTGGGACAAGCCACGGAAACACGCAACTTCCCTGCAGGTGGAGGCTCTGACTGGGAGTGGAGTGCAAACCACGCAGACAACAACAGCCCCACCCCCAGTAGCACTGTCAAGGTGGAGATCTCGGAGGCAAACACATGTGGAAGGGCACTAGTCAGCTAGCCTAGGGTCGCAGTCCTGACTGGGACAAGCAACAGGGCAGCGATGAGCCAGAAAATTAACAAAACGATCCAGAAAATGAGATGCTCAGATAACCTTGATCGTCAATCCACACAGCCCACGGAGAGACTGGATAGAGCCCACTGGTAAGTGGTCTAAAGCAGAGGTTTCTGGTTTACAGTGATTTCCAGTCTACCCCTGGCTGACCATGAGTCTGTACAAGGACACAGAGGAGACGTAGGAGGGCCCAGCTGAACATCAGAGTCAGGGCAGACTTCAGGGTGCCCCCAGGCCACCCACTCCCGTGGCAGAATGCTGGCTCCAGCTGTGGGAGCCCAGCCTCTGAGCAAGCAAGGTCTGGCCACTATTGTGGGTGGCTAATCACACAGACACCCCCAGGAAGCCATGTACAGAAACAAGAATAAAAAAACTGAGCAGACTGCGGCGGCCACATGCCATGAGGGGAATCAACTTCCCAGATTTAGTCTAGATGAGGCATTAAACAAGCACAGCAGCAGCAGCAGTGACAACCCTCCAGGGGAAAATCAGAATCCACAGTCACCAAACACAGATTATCCATCATATGCTACCTGAATATTATCTCACCTGCCCAGAAACAGCAACGTATGATCTATAGGAAGGGAAAAAGAAATACTCAGCCATTACATTTGTCAACACCAGAGTTTCTATTTGGTACTTTTTAATACTTTCTATCTCTTTATTGAAATTCTCTGTGTTGAGCCATTGTAATTATACTTAACTTCATCAAATTTCCATTAATAATTTAAACGTTTCCCTTCGTATTTTTGAGCATATTTATTTATAACGCTGCTTTGAAGCCCTGTCTGCTAAGTTCAGCATCTGGCCAAATTTGATTTATGAGCTAGCACCAAGATCCCGTCCTGGGTCAGGCTCCGGGTCTTTCTTTCTTGGGTGGGCATGTAGCTTGGGCTTACCCCTCACTCCTGCCTTAAAGCCACCTGGTGCAGGAGTCATGCGAGGAAACACCGGGCCTACGGCCGTCGTGATGAAAAGCAGGTCAGATTTTTCTAACATCTCTCAAACAATGACAAGGGCCTGCTGAAAGGTAAACTGAGGCAATTAAAATCTTCAAGCACTTATTTGAACATACGTTGACTCACATCAGGCAGCGCCAAACAGAAAGTGGTTAGGGGCCTCTACCCGCTGGTGCTGGGAGAGGTTTTTATGGAGAAGGCATGGAAGCAAAGCAAGAACAATATTTGTTTGGCTATTGGTGAAGCATTTGCCTTACTTGGGAGCCTCACTGGCTGTTTGTGACCTGCTGCTAAGGCTCATTTTCTCTGATTCCAATGCACAGACTCTGGCTCAGGCTTCGGTTGGCTCACGTAGGCACCGAGGAGCGAGAGCCACCCGATCCGCTAGCCTCCTTGTGTAAGTACCATTCCTGATGTGTGGGCACGTCTCTATTATCATCCGAAAATCTGTCTCCCACTCTTCAAGCACCCAGAGCCATCATGTCAAACTTAGACCTTTAAGATCATTCTGAAAATTCTAAAATTCTGCGAGGTTCCCAAAATTTACAGTACTTTAGAAAATAATCGTGGGAGTGAGAATAATTAAAGTAATAGTAATAACACCTTGCAATAGGAGCCTGTTTCCTCCAAGTAGTGTCACACAGTTTTGAGTCTTGTTTCAGGTTCATTAATAAAATTATTCATTCCGAATTTTCCACAGGGAATCAGACATCCCAAGGCCCAGAGGTACATATCTTCTAAATGATGCCGATGGAGGACAGATTTAAATCTCAGGCAGATCTCCATGTATATGCCAGACTCATCCTCAGGGGGAAAGGAAACGAGAAATTCCTGGCAATTAGAAAACGTGTGCAAAATGGCCGGTGGATTCTGTCAAGTGGCTATAAAGGGTCTCACGTGGTCTTGACTTGCATTTCCCTGCGAACCGGTGACACTGAACATCTCTTCGCTCATCTGTTAGCCTGTGTGTGCCTACCTACGGAAATGCCCGTCCACGTGTTTTTGTCCATTTGCAAGTTGGTTTTTTGCACTTTTCTTATTGATCAGTAAGAGGTACTAAATGCCCTTTGGATCAGTTCTTTCCTGGTCACACTTTACAAATACGTTCTCCCAGTCTTTAGCTGGTTGTCACTTTCTTCAAGGTCTTGTTTAATGAACAGAAGTCCTTAGTGTTAGCACCACAGAATAAAGATATTGTCCTATTGCTTCTTAGAGTTTGGGTCAGTCAGGCTGTGTCAATTACAAGGGTGCCTGAGAGGCGATTCCACGGGTGGGGGGGGGAGATGGGGACTCTGCACGAGGGGCTGGAGGAGCTGGGCAGGCTGGGAGGGCGGGGAGACAACTGGGGACCAGCATCGCCAACCTCGTCAGAGCTCCACCCACATCCCTGCCCTGGAGGAAGGGAAGAGAAGAGCATGGAACAGGAGGGACTTGGTCAGAGGACAAGCAAGAAAATCACAAGGACAGTTTTCAAGTTTGCTTTTGACATTTCAGGTCTTCATCCATCCGGAATGGATCTTTGCTTATGGTGTGAGGTGGGGATCAAATTCCTTTTTTCCCGTACCAACAACTTATTTTCTCAGTTAAATCCTTTGAAAGATAATGTGTTGACGCCTACCCTTCTTGCCTTTTAGGTAAATAATTAGTTAAATATAAAACAATGGTTTAAAATAAATTAAAATTCATAATTAAACGTATCTCAAAGTGCTTTAAATTTTGGTTGAGAACAGAATTTTAAGAATTAACCTTTGAGAAATTTAGCAGCTCTTGCGCGGCCGGTGTGGCTCAGTGGTTGAGCATCAACCCATGAACCCAGAGGTCACAGTTCGATTCCCGGTCAGGGCACATGCCCAGGTTCTGGGCTCCACCCCCAGTCGGGGGCGTGCAGGAGGCAGCCAATAGATGACTCTCTCTCATCATCGATGTTTCTCTCTCTCTCCCTCTCCCTTCCTCTCTCTGAAATCAGTAAAGACATTTTTAAAAACTCAAAAAAAGAAAAAGAAATTTAGCAGCTCTTGATTTCCAAAATCCTTTGATTGCCTTAGTATACATAGGGGGAAATTTTAGAGCAGAAAGTTAATAATATTTTTTAATACCAAAAAAGTTGCTGTATTTTATATCCCTATTGTCTTCACAGAGCGGCGCTAGTTTCACACTCATCCCTGCAACATGAGATGAGCCACTAACAAGCAACGCCCACTGGGTGAGATCCTTTCCATCTGAGTTTCTCAGCCCGGTGACACCGTCTCCTTGGGGTGTTTTACTGTCCTGAGGGTTTGCTCTGACTGAGACAAGCTCCTGTTGGACTAGTGGGTCCTCTAGAGTCACCCTCAGACCCGTTTTAAAACTTCTCATTGAGAAATAAGGCAGGAGAGGGACGGGGCAGGGGCCGCAGGGGCGGAGGTGGGGGCCCTGCTGCAGGGGCTCCCCCCAGCAGGTGGGGCCCTGGCTTCCCTGCTGGCCCCGGGCCTGCCCACGTTCTGTTCTCAGTACTTCAAAGTCCTTGTTCTAGAGCTGTTGCTGCTTATAGTTCTGTCCTGGGGTGAAACTCCCTCTGTCCCTCTTCTTTCGGCCCCTTATGGTCTGAGAGAAAGGAACATATTCGCTAACAATGAGAAAACAAACACCTGAACACTGAAAAGCCCCACAGTGTCCTTGGGAGATAAGGCATCTCACTCTTACATCTGAAAGTCATACGTTGTCAAAGTAATAACCAGAGCCCTTTAGAATGGAGCCAGAGCTACCGTCCCAGGGGGACCGCCGTGCACGTCGGATCCTCAGACCCCCAGAACTTAAAACAGGACAAAATGACCCCTGGATGGGGCCTGAGCAACCCTGTGTCTCATAGAACCGTTTGCAAAGGAAGCAGATATGACGACTCCCAGGCCCCTGACTACTGGACTGAGCATCAAAAACATTCCTCAGAATAAACATCACTGCGTTATCTGCTCGGAGAGCCAAGCCTCTCTTCCCCAGATGTCACCGGCCCCCTTCCCCTCCTCATAAATACCATTTTCCTCTGTCTTCTAATCGGAACACGATTTGGGCTTCTGCCTGAATCAATGATTCCCGCATAGCTCTTTTTATTGATCCCAAATGCTCACCGCCTCTCGCTTTGAAAGCCTTTTATTTTTAGGTTTAGCAGCATTGCTTGCACAACTTAGAAGTTTTCTGTCAAAGGCTTCCTGTGGCACAGGCTTCGGAAATCACCTTTGGAGGTGAGCGAGCATCTGGCAACGTATCTAATAATCACTTACAGGAACCTGTTAGGTGCCTGATCCTTGCCGAGTGCAGCAGTTTCCTCGGGCTGCCATCAGGAATTCCACAGCTGCACAGTGTAAAACGACAGGAATTTACCCCTGCACTGTTCGCTTGGGGAGCCAGAAGCCTGAGATGAAGGCATGGGCAGGGAGAACCCATCCTTGCTCTCAGCTCCTGGGGCTTGCTGGTGATCCGTGGCCTGTTGACAAATTGCTCCAATTGAGCCTCCACTGTGACAGTCACAGGGCTGTCCTCTCCATGGTCCCTGCCTTCCCAGGGCCCCTCCTATAGGCCCCAGGCCTGTAGGATTAAGGGCCCCACCGCTGCTCGTGTGACTTCATCTCAAGTCGTTGCACCCGCGATGACCCCATTTCCTGATGAGGCTGCCTTCAGAGGTCAGGACTCGAACATGTTTTGGGGACACAACTCAACCGATATCACCGAGGTTTAGCAGGATGAAATGAGTAAGATCTATGAGTTTATTTTAATACTATTTTATTTAGCTTCCTTGAAATTAACTTTTTTTCTTTTATCACCTGCAAAATATATTCACCCTATTTTCCTATTTCCCTCAGCGCTGCAAACTCTGAAAAGCTTTTTCTCTTTATTACCGGTTTTCAGGAATTTAATGATGGTGTACTGGGCATGGTTTTTTATATCCCTGTTTCTTTCTTCCTCCTGCTCATGACTTCTACTTTCATGATTATACTTTCATGGCCTCTACTTTCATGACTATATTGAATATATTTAACATCTTTTTAACCTCGTGCTCTGCCAGCTCCAGCAACCGTTCATCCCTAGTTCTGTTTCTGCTGATTGGTTTATCTCCTGGTTATGAGTCACATTTTTTCTGCATTTTTGCCTGCCGGGTAGTTTTACATTATATCCTGAGCACCATGAGTTTTACATTATTGTGTTCTGGGTTTTGTTGCATTCCTTTAAAAACTGTTTTATTTTTTTTATTTATGCAGTTACCATCAGCTGCATGCTTCAGAGGTTTTCTGCGGAGCGGCGTCTGGGTGAGCGCTGAGCAGTCTCCGGTCGAAGGCTGACATCACCCCACGGGTAAAGCCACGGCCAGCCGCCCCAGGTGGTGCGAGCTCTCTCACCCTCCCTAGTGGGTACAGGAACTGTTCCCAGTCCTGCGGGGCTACGAGGATTGTACCATCTGCTCTGGACCGTGGTGGCTTTGTTTTTCACCCCGACCAGGCAAACCCCTCATGGACGCACAGATCACCACTCGCTCCATGACTCCGGCTCTGCAGGTCTGTCCTCTCTGTAGTTCCCTCACCTCCCGTATTCTCAGCCTGCACATTCTGTCCACCCGCATCTCCATGAAGTCCAGCCTAAGCTGCCTTGGGTCTGTAAGCCTCCCTCCCCGTGGCCGTGGCCGTGGCCGTGGCTGGGACACGCCTGCAAGTCTTGTGCTGAGGCGAGCCTAGAGCCACTGCATCCGTCCCTTGGCCCAGAGGTCTCCTCTCTCCAGGAGCTCAGGCCCAAACTGTCCAGTGGTGCTGGACTCACTTTCTCTCTCACATCCCACATCCCTTCCTCCGCCTCTCCCGGCGGCTGCCCCCTCACCACGCCGTGGATCAGACGGAGCCCTCGGCCCCTTTCCCCTCTGCTGCCCTGGCTGAGCCTCCAGGCTTCTGCGGACAGGCCTTTAAAACTATAAATCAGATGATATCACTCTCCCTCCTCTCAAAACCCTCCAGGCTTCTCCATGTCACTCAGGGTCACAGGTAAGACCTGACACGGCGCCCCAAGTCCCCACAAGTCTCCCCACGCCCTCTCTGAGCATCCCCAAACCTCGCCCTGCCCTGGCAACGGTGCTGTTTCCTGGTGCCCCACGAACGTGAGAACATGAGCATGGGTCCAACTCAGAGCCCTCACCTGGACGGCTCTCCTCCCCGACAGACGCCTGCACCGCTCACTCCTCCACCTTCAGCTGCCGCCCGAGCAGCAGGAGAGGCCACGCCAGCTGCCCCTCCGTGAGAAATGGCAGCCTCCCCCGCCCTCCCCAGCTCCTGTCCCCAAACCCCTCTCCCTGCCCCACTTTTCATGGCGTTTCCATCTCACAGAACAGCAAACCATCCGCTTACTTAGGTTTTTATTTTCTGTGTCTCCCCCACTAGGCGTTTGGTCCCACGAGGGCAAGGAGCCGGTTTCACTCAGGGATGTTTCAGGCGCCTGGTCCGAGGGCGAGCCCATCAGTGGCGGCAACCCGGGCTGAGCTCCGTGGCCTCCCCTCCACGCCTTGCCCCACCCCAACCCCATTCACCTGCACACGCTGGAAGGTCTCATTCTCCAGCCTTAAAACATGAACTTACGAAATGATTGGCTGTCAGAGTTTTAACTCATCGATCTTATTACTCAATTAAAATCTGATTTTAAATTATGAATTTTTCTGACTTCCATAACTGACAAACATGAATTCAGAATAAAACCCTTTGTCGCAGGGACTTTATCTCCAAGGCTAGCTCTGGAAACACTCTGCATCGCTGAGTCTGTTCACTCTCCTTGGCCACAGCCGAGCTTTTTAGCAGCAATCCCACGGCCGGCCGCACAGTTGGCGGCCCAGCTGGTGGCATCCGGGGGAGGCTGGCGGCCGCTGACGTCAATTGGCAGAGCCCGGGCTGGAAGGAGCCCACGCGGCCCGCCGCCCGCGGCCCACGCGGTTCTCTTCCCACCCTGTGTGTCACTAACTTTTGCTTCTCAGCATTCAAACTCCTCTCTTCCAGTTTCTCCAGCGGGAAAGCTGTGACCTTTCTAGACTCTCGGGTCATGCTTTTCCCAGCCTATAGGAAAAATACAGGAGTTAGGGGTGGAGGGTCACAATTTATGACACTCTCGGTTTTACATTGATTTCTCAAGATCTTGCTGTTAATTTTTAAATATGTCTGAACCCATTCTTTTAAGGTTTTCCGTGTTTTATCTGAAAGGAGGCTGAAGATTTCTGCTGGGAAGCGCGGCCAAGCAGCGGACCTCAGCCCTGTGACAACGGGTCTACGGACTCCCTACCTGCAGGCCAAGGCCTGTGGGTTTACCTTTTGTTTTCCACTCCGGTGTGAAGACCAACGGTTGCCACGGGTGGTCCTAGTGAACAGGACCAGCTCTTTGTCGCCATGGTTGCAAAGAAACCAAACAGGGAAATCACATCACAAAACTCACGACCGTGTGGTGCCTCACTGGGTGGTAAAAACAAAACTAGCCCCACTCGTGATATAAATAGGAGGCGTCGTCTTAAAGAGTCTCAGTTATACTAACATTTGCTTTCATCCGAAACCGCTCCTGCCACGTTGGCAACCTAGCTGAACGATAGGA
The DNA here is from genome assembly GCF_964146895.1 of Miniopterus schreibersii. Classification (NCBI taxonomy): domain Eukaryota; kingdom Metazoa; phylum Chordata; class Mammalia; order Chiroptera; family Miniopteridae; genus Miniopterus; species Miniopterus schreibersii. The sequence goes on from NC_138107.1 coordinate 89,588,592, forward strand.
GGAGCGTCTGCGTCTCCAAAAATAGAAGCGCGCTCGGGCGGCTGCGGCCGTCACTCCCGGTGCTCGGCATCTGTCGCGCGGGCACAGTCCCGCCCGTGGGCACTGCCCACGCTCCAGGTGACCGGGTGCCCTCCCTCCTCAGTTCTCCTCACTTTCTCTCACGCTCCCTGTTCTAGGAAACACACAGGTGCTGGCTGACCAACGTTCAAGCTGGACAGTGAAGTAACACCTTCCCTGCCTCCTCCTGTCCTCTCCCCTCCTGAGCCGTGACCCGCCCTGAGACTCACGTCGCCTCGGCCCGAGGACCCTCACGCCAGCCTTCGTGCCTCTCAGGCCCCCGGCTTGACTCCGCCTGCCTCCTTTCCTGCCTTCTCCATTAAATAAAGGACCAGCCTCAATCTTCCCACGTCCATCCGTTCACACCTGGAGCGTTAACTGAACAATAGTTATCGGGCTTAATGGGCGCAGAGCGGCGGGCGCAGCCTCCCTGTTACTCCTTTGCAACCTGAGCAACGACCCCCTGCGCAGGCTCCTCCTGCTCACTCTGGGCTCCCTACAGCTGACTTTCTTTTAAAATATGGTTTTATTGATTTTAGAGAGGGAGAGAGAGAGAAACATCAATGATGAGAGTCATCGGTCAGCTGCCTCCTGCAGGCCCCCGACTGGGGATCGAGCCCGCAACCCGGGCATGTGACCTGACTGGGAATTGAACCCTGACCTCCTGGTTCATAGGTCGACGCTCAACTGCTGAGCCACGCCGGCCAGGCCAGCTGACTTTCTTTTAAACCTTGTCATAGAAATAACTCCCACAGCCCCGCCCCAATCATGACCGTACACCCTCTGATGGTTTTGTCAGGAAGCGTGTCCGTCGGTGAAAACTTACACACCCACCGCGTCACGTTTTCTCATCAGTGTCCACTCCTGTAGAGACAAAATCACACCAAGGGGTGATAAAAACCGTAGTAACAGTCACGAAAGTCACCTCCCCAGACACTTGCTATTTGAAACGCACCTTCCCTGTTGACTAACGGAAATAATTTCCTCGTCTGTTGGACCACAGTGAAGACTGAGGTCCCGGAACGAGCTCTGTGCGCTGGTTCTTGGAATAACCACAGGAAAGGGGCCCCCGGCGGGCGGCTGCGGAGCTTCTACTACAGTCTCAGGGACAAGGCCTGGAAACGGTCTGCTTGCCGCATCCATTCGGCGTAGAAACCTCTCATGAACAGTAAATGCATTGATTTGAAAAATAACTAGAAACCTCAGCAGTCTAAACCCCGGGTCTACATCCAAAACAGGGAGACGGCACCTATCATATCAGCCCTTGCATCGGAATTCGGCACCAGACTAGCAGTACCGAACGGCGGGTTATAATTCAGAAATTTTAGGATTGAAAAACTCTAACATGTCAAAGAAACCTGTGGCACAACTCACTGACCAAAAAACCCGAGTGAGTGTACTCGGGCCACGTTCACGGAGGCCTGAGGAGAAAGGGAGCAGCTGCCCCCATGTGGCCGCCGCACCCAGCGCCGTGGGGGGTCTGCACGCACTTTGTGAGGGGCCTGGGCGGACGTGTGTGGGTCCAGGGGGAGGGTGGGGACAATAGTCATTGTTTCCTCGAAGGCTGAAGTAACCAGTGAAAGTCGGCTCCCAGAAGAGGGGACGGGAGGGTTGTCTTCAAGCATTTAAAGGTCTCAATGCAGTAAACAGAATAGACTCCTGGCCCCCCCCCCATATGGCTCAGCGGTTGAGCATCGCCCTGTGCGCCTAAAGGTGGCCGGGTCCATTCCCGGTCGGGGCACAGGCCCGGGTTGCGGGCTTGATCCCCAGTGGGGGGCGTGCAGGAGGCGGCCAGTCAGTGTTTCTCTCTCCCTCTCCCTTTCTCTCTCTCTTAAAAAAAAATCAATAAAAACATAAAGAAAAAAGAATAGGCTTCTATCTCCAACGTCAGCGCCACCGGGTGCAGATGCCCCCTGTGACTGGTCTCCGGAAGACGCAGCCACGTTGGCGCATCTGCCCCCAAACCACAGACACGAGCTCCCAGGGCTCCGGGGAGCAGCTGAACATCGGGAGGAAGGTGGTCTTGCCTCAGGACCCACCGTTAGTCATGCCATATTCTCTTTAACGAGAAGGAAAGTTAGACGTAATACTGCCGAGTAACAATAGTGACACGCCCTTCAGGCTCCTCGTATTGAGGAAGGTAGTTTCATCTGACTCAAGCATTAAAAAATATGTATAAATGCTAATAAGCATATGAACTATTCTGCCCTGTATTTTATGGGCCATGGGGGACAGTGACAGGTCACTGAAAACCACATGCTTTTAAAATAACACACAGGGCCCGGCTGGGCTGTGGCTCAGCGGTTGAGCATCGACCTGGGATCCAGGAGATCGGGGTTCGATTCCCGGTCAGGGCACAGGCCCGGGTTGCGGGCTCCATGCCCAGTCGGGGGCGTGCAGGAGGCAGCCGATCAGTGACTCTCATCATTGATGTTTCTCTCTCTCTCTGAAATCAATAAAGATATATAAAAAAAAATTTTTTAAATAACACGTACGTACCCAGGTTTTACTGCTCACCAATTAGACAGGCGGACTTGCAGGGTTACTATAGGAATTAAAAACTGATAAATGCGAGCACAGTGTCCACATCCTCAGGGGATGTACACACAGGCAGAGTATTATGATGATGCCAGCTCAGGAGAGGGGTAACCACAGAGTGACATCACGTTTGTTCTGGGACCTGCACGACCCGGGGTCTCCCCCCACGTGCTGTCCTAAATTGAAGAGCCTCGGGTGCCACAGCTTCTCTAACCTTCTGTGCTTCCCTTTCCTTTCCCGTCTGCATCCATTTTTAACACAAGATAGAACCTTAAATGTCTTTAAAAATAATACCAGCTGCTTAGCAGGCTCCTCTGATCAATTTTGTTGACGGTAGAAACAGCTTAGGAAAAAAATCTGGGTTTTGGAACCAGCGTTACAGAGCCGACCCCCTCTCCGCAGCTTGGAGAGCGCGCCCACGGCCCTGGCGGTCGGCTCGGCGCTGACTCACGCCGTCCCCGTGGCAGGCAGGGCCGTCCGCTCTCAGACGTGGCTGCTCGGTTTCCCTGTGAGTGTGGGTGGAATATCCACTCGGAAAAGTAAACACCCCACCTCCCCCCAACCAGCCATGGCGCACTATCGGGCCTTTTGCCAGGCCTCCAGATAAAGGCCTTTTCAGGGCCGGTTCAGAGGCGGAAATCTGCTCCTGTTCGAACCCCTGACTCCTTTCTTTAAAAAGCACTAGGGAGAGAGAAGCCGCTTCTGTCCCACGCACAGGTGGGCGGCGGTGACTGGCTGGGGCTGGCTCTCCAGGAATGTCACACACCTGCTCTAACTGAACAGGGCGTGGTGCTGTGCCGACGCCAGGGTCAGGTCACCGATGGCCAGCTTCGCGTCTTCAGACCCTGAGCTCTCGCGGAAAGAGGCACAGGTCACCTCACTCCCGGCTCAAGGTGGGTCAGAGCCGGCTTCAGGGCCGGGGAAGAGGCGAGGCGGGCGAGGGACACAAGCAAAGGGGCCGCGGCAGCCCGAACGCTCGCGGACACACACGGGGTACAATATGGTGCTTGTGCCCACCGGGACCACACACGGGCTTCTCAAGCTGGGCGTGTCGGGGAGGAAACTCTGATTCCACCCCAAAATACACGCCCGACACCCAGTCCCCCAGGGTGGTTGATGGGGCCGCCGCTCACCCGGTTACTCAAGACAGACGCCACCGCGGTAGATCTCGGTCCCACTCTCTCAACACTCACCCCGTTTCCAGCAAACCCAGCAGAACCATGCCCAGGACAGCCATGCCCAGTGGAACCAGGGAGAATGCCAGGCATCCCCATAGTCTCCAGGCCCCTGCACCTGGTCCCTTATCTTTCCTGGGGACGAATGTCAAAGCCTAACCGCTCCTTCCGTTATCCCCGAACCCCGCCAGTCCCTCTCTCCTAAATTCCTCATCATGGCCTTTTACGCCCTGCGCCTGTCACAGGCTCCTGCCCAGCTCCCCTGCCCTCCCCTCCCCTCCCTCTGCCCCTCTCGGCCCTGTGGGTTCCCCGAATACACCACATTGTTTCCCACAGAAGGGCTGCCCGTCGTCTGGAATCCGGAATCCAAACGATTGGCCCCGGGCATCCCCCTCATGCCTCTGTCTCCACAACACACCACCCGCGGAGTGTTTCTGTCCCCCAGGCCCCCCGGCGACCCCCTGGCTGTTTGCTCCCCGCGGCTCCATGGGGGAGGGGCCAGGACTGTCCCATGCACCTTGCACCCCAGCACCTGGCGCAACACCCGCTGAACCTCAGGAACCTGACGGTGAATGGAAATCATATCGTTTTTTTGGCTTTTTAGATTTTATTAAACTTATCGAGGTGACATCGGTTAATAAAATGATGCAGGCTTCAAGTGCGTAATTCTTTAATACATCGTCTGCATGTTGGAAACTCTATCTTTCATAATAAACCTGTGCCCCGCACTGCGTGGGTAAGGGAGTCAACGACATAGCGTTACTGGAAAGGATCTGTAATTGTAAAACAATTCCAATGAAATATATTAGCATTTTACCTACTATGCGTGTATGCTGCTAAAATTTTAATGTATAAGATCCTAATCCCATAGTAATAAAAGTCATTGAATTTTTAAAAAAATACACCTGCATATTTTTTAAAACCCTCTTCAGTGAGTTCCCTTCAAGCGCCAATACAACTGTGTCACCCCAAATTATATTTACTAACCGCCTGCCCTGTGACCGGCTCTGTTTTATCAGTCAGGATGCCTTGTTTATAAGAGCAAAGAGACAACCAAAATAACAACAACAATAGTAACAAGATGACTCGCTGGCTTGAAATACGAAATTTATACTCTCGTGTGACAAGAACATCAGAGGTGAACCGCTCCCCAGGTCGGCCCACAGTCGCTCCGAGAGGTCGTCTGAGGCCCAGGCCCTGGACGGAAAGCCCTCCCTGCTCCGTGGTCCTTGGACAAGACCCTCTCCTTGCCCGGCTGTGGGCAGGCTGCTCGGAGCTCCGCCGGCCTCGGCCAACCGCCCTGTCCTTGGCCCACTGACCCCAATTTCAGCAAAGCAGCCGCCGCCTCAGTTCGCGGCGAATCCCCCATCCCCATGTCCACTCGAGCTTGTCTTTCCGCTGACTCCGCGCTCGGCCCCGGACCGTAAACCCCCAGCTGTCCGTGGGAGGGGGAGAGACGGGCCCCGTGTTGCACGGTCAGCACACGGACTCGGCCGCAACCCCACCGGGAAACCCCGAGTGCGCGCTCCCCGCCAAGGCCCCCGGACTCTGAGACGTGAGCTCACATCCCACACGTTCACAGAGCACAGACCAGCGAACCCCGTCCGCCTTCGCCCGCTCTGCCCTCAAGAAGTCACGTCCCACAACCGGGGACGACGAGACCATCCTATTCTGCGACGGAAAGTGCCGATGACGGATCCTTCGTGTGTTCCGTCCCCTGAGGACGTGGTCTCCACGGGGAGGGAAAACCTCCCTCTGAGCTGTCACCCCCGGCCTGGTCCTGCTGCGTCACTTGTGAAAGTGTGACATTGTGTTCGTGGCTTATCTGACCAACACCACCTGCCCCTCCGCACGGCCCGCTTCCTGAAGACGCGAACCCCTTTATTTCCGCTCACCTTTCACCGTCGCCACCTGCAAGCCACGCGCACGCATCGCGGGCTCCGGCCCCAGGCGTGAATCTGCGGGAAGTGCTGCAGCTTCGCTTTTTAATAACTGTTCCACTCACGGGAGTGAAGCACAGCCTGACTCGTCCGCCATCGGAAGCCCGAATTTTGTTCTCTGCGTATTTTAAAGCAGTAACTGTCTCCCCGGGTTTCTCCCGACGGTCATCCTGCGGACATTCTACACCCTCCGCAGGAAAGGCCGGAGCACGCGGGGACGCTTCCTAGAGGGAAAAGGTGCATGTACGTCCCCAGGTCGGGCAGCCTGAGACCCGGTGCTTTGGGGGCGAACTGCTCGCAGGATCTAGGGAATCAGCGTGGCTGCCCTGGTGAACCATTAATGAACACGGGACCTGTTCAAGGCCGTTCACGCAGACAACTGCAAACCCGCAAGAGGGAGACGGGGCCCCCGACACGGCCGTGTGTCCGGGCTCCGGTGTCTGAGGAGTATGCACCCTGTTCCGAGCCACAGAGGCTTCAGGAGACAGGGTCGGGGAGGTGACGCGCCTCCCTGCTTACAGCTCCGGGAGGAGCCGAGCTGGCCAGGTGGACGTGTTGTTTCTCCGAGACGGTGGCGACGGCTCGGGAAGGACCTCAGGAGACTGCGTTGCCCCAGGACTAGGGGAAAACAAAACAGATCTTTAAAGTTGGAGGAGTCGGAGGTGAGCGCCAGGTCAGCGGTGAGGCTTCTCTTCTCAACTGAAGCCACTTGGCCCCGTCAGCTTCAAGCTGGGACAGCATCAGACGCATTAACGGAGCAATTTCCTTGTCTGTCCTTTCGGAGCGCTGGGCAGTCCACTTGCAGCACAGATTTTTCAAATTGGTCAAGTGCCCCTGAGCTGAATTAATTATATGCTGACTGTGAAACTCAGTTACTAGGAACATCGGGCTATATTAATAGAGGTATATTTAGCAGACCATGGGAGGTCATGATCCCTCTATAATAATCACAACACTTTGAATATTTGTGGGGGTTTTTAACCCTTAGAACAACTGTAAAAGGCATGGCTAGGGAGGCCCTGAGTCCTGGCGACTAGAGGAATAGCTCCGGACCGGCCTGTGACCGTGGGAAGTCACCTCACCAGCTGTGCAGAGCGATACCTGGGAAGCACTTAGCAAGCACAGCCTGGGCTCGGCAAACACTGACACACAGTAGCCATCACTCGATTATTACCTGACAGGCGGGAACCCAGGATCCCCCAGATCACCTGACTCGCCCAAGATCCAACGATTGTAGGAGGTGGAGCCAGGGTTCAAATCTAGGTTTGGCTGTGGCATGAATTCCTAGCCCCTTCTTTCCCTGCTCCTCAGCTGCCTTTTTCACTCTGTCTTGCCGTGGAGACACCTTTCTTTTGCCAAGATGTACTGACGTAACACCCCATGACACAGACAGGTCTCCCCCCGAGGACTGAGTATTTCTACCACCGCTTACGTCCTCGGTGGTCCCTGTCAGTCCACTCTGCTGGTTAAGTTCCCTCTGCTCCCAAAATCCTTAAACAAACAAAGACACAAAACCACCGTTTCTCCTTCCTGCCTCCGGTCCGCTCAGGGCCCATCCTGACCCTCATGGTGCTCACAGGCGTGTTTACAGAGTGGTCCTCACCCCACGCCAGCCCCTCTCTCTTTGACCCTGCAGTCTGGCTGCAGCCCTCCTGTTATACTGAGACCCGGAGGTCCCGGTGACAGTTGTGCACACACTGTGCCCTGTCCCAGCCTTGCCGGCCCGAGTGCCCCTGCACAGCTGTCCACGTCGAGCTCCCTCTGCCCCTGACCCTGTTTTCTACTTTCTGGCTTTAATCCAACTTGTGCGGCTTGTTTTCCCGACTCCCCTTTCTACTCTCCTCTGACTTTCTCAATTTCTCTTAAAAATTAGAGAATTTCAGGAAAACAAGAGATCTCGAGCCCTGGCCCATGTGCTCACTCGGTCGGGGCGTCGTCCTGTACACGGAAAGGGGGTGGGTTCAGTTCTTGGTCAGGGCACAAACCCAGGTTGCAGATCCGATCCCTGGTCAGTCCGAGTGTGGGAGGCAACTGATCGATGTTTCTCTCTCTCTCCCTTCCTCTCTCTCTAAAAAAATCAATAAACCTATCCTTAGATGAGAATAACAAAAAGAGAGAGACCCCGAAAGTTATCTGGTTCAATCGCCATCTACCGTTTGACCTCCCGGCTCCCCACCCCCCAGTATTCCTCTCCAGACGCCCACGTGCAGGGCAGGACAAGGCCCATCACCACAATGTAGAAAGATCGGCCCTTTATCCCGTCAACACTGGCTGCCTACAGCCTTTTTTGATTCTGCCCCTAGAAGTCTCCAAGAGAGGGCGCCATCCCCAGTCCCCCACACAATCACTCCGGACACGGGGGGGGGGGGGGGGGGGGGGGGGGGGGGGGGGGGGGGGGCTCTCGCATCGCCCCGACTCTGTGCCAGAACCTTGAGGTTTCTTCCCTCCAGATAAGAGCCCACGTTTCTTCAAGTGGGACTCATAAAATATGTTCCTCTCCATGCTCCTGTCACTGAGCCACCAAGAACTCTGAGTCCAGAGGGACACTCACCTCCCTGGCTGTAGAGATGCAGGTCGGGGTCAGTTTCAGCTTGAACAAAGCCCTAGGTGGGTGGGTGGATGGATGGATGGATGGATGGATGGATGGATGGATGGATGGATGGAAGGACAAGTGGGTGGGTGGGGGTGGGTGGGTGGGATGGATGGATGGATGGATGGGTGGATGGACGGACAAGTGGGTGGGCGGGATGGATGGATGGATGGATGGATGGATGGATGGATGAGTGGATGGGTTGGTGGATGGGTGGATGGGTGGATGAAAGGAAGGATGGGTGATGAATGGATAGATGGATGGACAGACAGACAGATTGATAGATAAACTGGATTCCTACATCGAAAGGAAAGTCAAACCACAACCAGGCAAAATAAAGGCTGAAAGACACATGAGCAGTGAGTGCGAGTTTGAGCCCTGAAGGGACGTGTGGTGGAGCTTGTCCCGGGACAGCTGTGAGTGGGCGTGTGAATGGTGGACAGGGTGGGCGGTCACTCCTGTGGTCCTGCCCTCCGGTGACGTCCGAGTCTTGCCCGCGGCTCTGCTTCCCCACCAGCACCACCTTCCCTCCAGGGCTCCCAGTTCCCTTGTTCTCAAAGGGCCGCCACGCCCTGCGAGTCCCCTCCCGGCTCACTGACGCGGTTTTTCCCTGCCCCCCAGCCCCACACCTGGGGAGAAAGCCCCCTCGCTCGCGGTGGTGGTGCCGGCACCTGGCACAGAGCAGCGACTGCTTAAATACTTGCTGGACCGGTAAGCCACCTAGGAAGCGGAGGAGCATCTGCTCCACCGGGAGGAGAGTGGGCCAGCCCAGCGGCTTCAAGCCAGGAGGCCGGGAAGCGTCGCCGGTGCTGTCCCGCCATCGTGCGGCCGTTTGCGGGGCTGCAGCCAGGAGCTAACAGCTGCGCCGCCTTTTCACAGCTGTCGGAGCAGCTGGGGGTGAGTCAGAAGCTGATAGGACCTGCTCCCCCTTTCCTCTCCTACCCCCTTTCTGTCTGCTCGCACCCCAGAGCCCGTTGCCCTGAGGCCCCCGCGAGGCTTCTGATTTTCTCGTGGGTAAGTTTCGTTGGTCCATGACCCCTGTGCGCTGACTGCTGACCCCGCAGCTCGCAGACGGCCCGCGCCCAGACTCCCCGTTTAAGCATCTACGGCCACAAGCTGCTCCCGAAACACCGCCTTAGCCGCACCCCACAAATTCAGATTTGTTGTATTTTTGTCGTCTTGCAGATCAAAGTGTTTTCTAATTTCCCCTTGATTTCATCTTTGGCCCATGAATTATTTAGGAGTGTTGTTCAGATATTTGGGGGGTTTTCCCCCCTAGATATCTTATTGTATTGATTTCTAACTGAATTTCGTTGTGTTCAGAGAGCGCACTTTGCGAGGTTTGGGATTTATTGAGCCTCGCTGTGTGTGCAGGCCCACGGTCTGTGTGGGTGAGTGTGTTGTGTGCTCTGGTAAAGGAAGTGTGTCCCGCTGGAGCTGGACACGGTTTTCTATAGCTATCAATTAGACCAAGGCGCCGGGGAGCGTTCGGGCCATGCGGGTCGTTACCGGCCTTTGTGAGCGTTCTACCAGTTGTAGAAGAGGCATAGTACAGCTCAACCACACTGCCGGCGACGTGGCTCCGTGCTCGAGCGTCGACACAAACCAAGAGGTGACCGTTCGGTTCCGCCAGGGCCCACCCCGGGCTGCGGGCTCCGTCCCCAGTGGGGGGCACGCGGGAGGCAGCCCATCAATGCTTCTCTCTCATCGCTGTTTCCAGCTCTCTCTCCCACTCCCTCCTTCTCTCTGAAATCGATAAAAATATACTTTTTTTAAAAACACAAGAAAACAAACAGAACTCCACTCCGCTCGTGGAGCTGCTTTGCTCCCCGCGCTCCGTTTCTGCTGCGTGTGTCTGAGGCTGTATAATCCCAAGGGCATGTTCAATCTGGGCAACGTTACTCTACGATCATGACCGCGAATGCCCCTCATAACGCTCCGATGCTCCTGTCTGCTCGTGGCGGGTCTCCCGGGGTCCACGCCTGCCGCCTGACTGACGCGCTATTGTAAATAGCGCAGCGACCACGGGGGCGCAGGCGTCTTCTCAAGTTAGCGTTTCAGTTTTCTTCTTATAAATACCCCGCAGGGGAACTGCTGAGTATAAGGTGGTTCTGTTTTTAATTTTTTGTGGAACCTCCGTACTGTTTCCCACAGCGAACTGCACCGTTTTCCATGCCGGCCAACAGCGCCCAAGGGTCCCCTGTCCCCACATTCTCGCCAGCGTTTGCGACCTCTTGTCTTTTCGATACCAGCCTTTCTTTCAGGTGTGAGATGACATCTCACTGCGGTTTTGACTTTTGCACTTTCCTAATGATTAGCGGCGTTGAGCACATTTTTAGGTACCTGTTGGCCACCTATATGTCATCTTTGGGAAAATGTCTCGTCAGATCTTCTGCCCATTTTTAATTTAATTGTCCTTTCGCTATCAAGTTTTATGAGCTCTATACATTTTGAATGTCAGCCCCTTATTGGATATATAACTTGTATTTTCTCTCATCCCCTAGGTCCCTTTTTCATTTTGTTGGTGGTTTTCTTTGCCACGCAGAGCAGCTTCTTAGCTCTATGCCGTCCCACTTGTTTCTATTTGATTTTGCTGGTTTTTATTTTGGTGTCAAATTTTAAAAATCGTCACCGTGTTTTCTTCTAGGAGTTTCTTGGTTTCAGGCTTTGCGCTCAGGTCTTTAATGCATTTTCAGGGCGTCGCTGTGCGTGGGGTGAGTCAGTGGTCGGTTTCATTCTTGTTCACGGGGCCGTCCAGCTTCCCCAGCACCATTTATTGAAGAGACCGTCCTTTCCTATTGTATCCTAGGCTCTTTTGTCAGAAATTAATTGACCATATATGTGTTAGTTTATTTCTGGGCTCTCTACTCTGTTCCATTGATCTATGTCTATTTTTATGCCAACAAAACCATACCATTCTAATTATTTTAGCTTTGTAATATAGTCTGAAGTCAGGGCCTCCGTCTTTGTCCCTCTTTCCCGAGATTACTGTGCCTATTGGGTGTGGTTTTTTGTGTGGTTTCCTACAAATTTTAGAATTATTTGTTCTATTTCATTGAAAAATGCCATTGGAAATTTGATAGGGATGCACTGGAACTGTCGGTTGCTTCGAGTAGTATGGGCACGTTAACAATATTTATTCTTCCAATCCGCGAGCACGGAAAATCTTTCTACTTATTTTTGTTTATACTTTTCAACATCCAGGTCTTTCACATCGTGATTAAATTTATTCCAAGGTATTAGATTCTTTTTGATGCAACTGCAAGTGGGATTGTTTTCCTTAATTCTTTTTCTGACGGTTCATTGCTGGTGTATAAAAATGCAACGTATTTTTGCGTGTTGACTTTTTATCCCGCAATCTGACTGAATTTATTAGTTCTAACAGTGTTTAATGGAATCTTTAGGGTTTTCTACATACAGGGTGGGGCAAAAGTAGGTTTACAGTTATGAGTACACAAAACTGAGTTTATTCTTGTATTATTTTTTATTAATTATTGTGCTGTTTTCCATGTGAACAACTGTAAACCTACGTTTGCCCCACCCTGTATAATATTGTCTTCAAACAGGGACAGTTTTACTTTATTTTATTGTATTTTATTTTATTTATTTTTTGGCCTAGTTTCTCTGGTTGGACTTCCAGGACTCTGCTGAAGGAAAGTGCTGAGCGTGGGCTTCCTGGCCCTGACCCTGATCCTGGGGGGAATGCTTTCCGCTGATCCTGCCGAGTAGGATGTCAGCTGCGGGCTTGTCCTAAGTGGCCTTTCATATGATGAGGTACATGCCTTCTACACCCACTTTGTTGAGAGTTTTTATCATAAATGAATGTTGGATTTTGTCAAATGCTTTCTCTGCGTCTATTGAGAGGATTATATGATGTTTGTCCTTTGTTTTGTTGATGTGGTGCATCCCATTGACTGGTTTGTGGGGCTGAACTATCCTTGCATCCCTGGAATAAATCGCACTTGGTCTCTGTACTTTTTTTTAGTCTTCACCTGAGGATATTTTTTCCATCGCATTTCAGAGAAAATGGAAGGAAGAGACAGAGACAGAGACAGAGAGACCAATGTGAGAGAGACGCATCGATTGGTTGCCTCCCTCAAGTGCCCCGACCGGGACCAGGATCAAGCCTGCAACCAAGGTACATGCCCTTGGCTGGAATCGAACCCGGGACCCTTCAGTCCACTGGCCAACACTCTAACCACTGAGCCAAACCGGCCAGGGCTCCCTGTACTATTTTTGAAATATTTTTGTAAGTCTAAGATTATTGCACAATAAAACGTTTTAAATACTATATATTGTTTTGGAATAAACATATATGCTGTCAAAATATAGCTGTTTCTATAGAAATGAGCACCAAGTTCAAGAGCAGGTTCCTGCCATCAGGAGAACACAGTCAGGGAGGTGTTCAGAGCGGTGACTTCAATAGACCTGCCATGGTTTTCGCTATAAGCTGCATGGTGGATAGTAAGGTTGTCACTGCATTATTCTTTGAAATGCTGTATATATGTTCTTATAACAAATTATTAAAAGAAAGTGCTCAGAAAGAACGCAATACAGAAATCACCGCAATCAATCTGATGAGTCCATGGATGTCACCGAACCCACCCCACCCCACCCGCGACACAGTGGACACCGTGAAGGGCGTCCCGGCGTTAATAAATCCGCCTGTTTCTCAGAGTTACTTTTTACGCCACGGCCAGATGCGTCCAAAGAGGAAAATATTCACACTGGGATGTCCTTCTGTCCCGGGGAGGGGAGAGGGGGTGGGGTGGACCGGAGCAAGGGGGAAATCCGTCAGCAGGTCTTTGCCCGGGAGCAGAGCTGCCCCGTGTTCACAGGGAGACGCCAGCTGCCCACCGTGGAGGCCGAGCCCCTGCCCGACCCCGCACGCGGGTGTGAGCCGTTCCTGTTGTCACACAGGACCCGGCGCTTCAACTGAAAACGGCCGCCGGTCCGCAGCAACCGCGCCTTGTTTTCCCCCCAAACATTTCCAACTCCCCTGGAGACGGCTATTTTCCTGTCGCCTCGATCTTTGTGTGATGCAGAGCAAACTCTCTGCTGCTTTCCCTCTTTTCTAATCAGCGGGGGTGGGGGTGGGGGTGGGTTGAGCCAAAATAACAGCAAAGAAAGGGCTGTGGACCCAGCCCCCCGAGTAGCCAGGCTGCTTTCGTCTCATCCTTAGGGGCCGACGTCCCGGGAACCCCCGGCTTCCTCCAGCTCTTAGCTGCTTCCCGGCCTCCACAGGGCGGGTGGTCGCGGCTGCTGCGAGCACAGGGGGCAGAAGTTCTTTCTGACGGGTGTTTGGGGTTTCTCAGGATATAGTCCTAGAAGCGGGGTCACTGGGTAAATGGCAGATCCACTTTTAATTTTTTGAGGAACCTCCATATACAGTCGATTATTACACAGCACAAACCATGAGCAGTAAATGAGCCCCGGGAGGCGCCAGTGTAGCGAGCAGAGGCAACATTGTATCATCTCCACTCTCGCTGAGAGGCGAGCAGAGGCAACATTGTATCGTCGCCACGCTGGCTGAGAGGCTGGAGCGTGAGGATTCCAGCCACGGAACACGAGGGATCGCGACCTCCCGGGATAGAGGCCTGGTTACCGCCACAGCGCCAGCCACCTCGCCATATGTAGAGGGTGCGGCTAACGCGTGCGCACCTCACATTCGCACAGTGTTATGCGTCAGACATATTTCAATTAAACTATTCTTTAACAGGCCGTGGTGAGACCTGTCTGGACAAGGTGTTTCAATTCAAACGATCTTTAAAATGCTGTTTTACTGAACAAAATATTTCTGCAGGTTGAATACACAAGAGTTTCTGATCCTGATGTTTTTACTTAAAAGAAAAAGGGTTTTCCACAGGAGGGAAAGTCAGGACGCCCGATCACGGCTGTGGTCACGGGGGCGGGAGTGGGTTCTGAGCGAGGCCCCCGGGGTTTGTGGGGAACCGAGGTCGGTGCATGAAGAACAGGCCGGGGGTGGCCCTGCAGGGACAGTGAGGGAAGCCGCCTTCACTACAGCCGGTTACCTTCAGCCTGCGCCTGCCCTATCGCACCCGGGCTTCCCGCTACTAACTCTGCGTCTGCCCCGTGCTTTCCTTAGAAGAGGGACAGCGAGAGTCACAGAAAATCCTCAGCTTTGGGGTCGGCTCAGCAGGGACTCAGCCCCGGCCAGCGCCTGCAGCCCACACCCGTAACAGCCGCACTGCCTGCTTCTCCCGACACACTGAGGTGTGGGAAACTGGGGGGCGATACATACCCATCTTGACGTTTATCTTTAGGGCTTCACATGCATGGCTTGTACTTGCCAGTGAAAGCCAAGATCAGAGGACCTCGGGGGCGTCGGCCCCTGGGTGCGGGTGGGCACCTCTCTCCGTGCCGACCCCCTCGTCTCCCCCTCCCTGCGTCTCCCCTCCTCGCTCGTCCACTCAGGGTCGGACGGTTTCCCTTTCCCCTGGTAAAGCCTCCAGAACAAGGGGGCCAAACAACAGGCCCACTGTTAGCCGCACACAGCGAACCCTGCGGCCCTAAGCCAGCTGTTTGCCTGGGGAGCCCTCGGGTCAGACCTGTTTACCCTCACGACCAGCCAGACGTCCCGAGCACACAAGGACGCTGTCTGCCTCACCGGGAGGGAATGTCCTCACGTCGGGACTGCAATAAGCAGGAGCCGTACATCACCCTCCCTCCCGCGACACCTCTGATCCCCGGCCACCCTGCCCACCCCCAGTGTGAAGATGCTGAACGGCCGGTCACAACTAATTAAAAGTCATGGGACCTAAACAAACAAACCATCCGTCTTAAAGAACTCGAACTGGCTGTTTTCTCTCTAAAAATTCCATCATCACCGTAATAAGGGGTGAACTATTCACACCAGCGCCCCAGGTTCGCTCTGGGGGAGAATCCTAGGCCCCCCCGGCTTTCGATGAGCCGGATGGAGGGCAATGAGTGGACAGTGTGGGGTCCGTGGCCACCGACCCCAGGACTCATGGTGACCCTGTTGTGCTGGTCACCTGGGCCAGGAACACATATTGACACCATTAGTCAAAACCCTTGCAGCCTCCCCAATAGGAAGCTGGAAAAGCAGCTCAGAAAATAAGATTTCATCACATCGTCAGATATTTCAAACCTTTTCCGTGAAGTTCAATGTTACCCGCTGGATGTCGTTCTCAAATGTCTTGTTCACGACATGGTGTCGCCATGAGGAAGAAATGAGGTGGACATGGGTTTCTTTTCAGGACACTTTAGACTCAGAAATGTACGAAGCTGTGAGCGGTTGAGCCAGGTTGAAATATACAGTCAGACTTCACAGAGCGGTGCTGTTTAAGAGAAATGCAGGATGACTTTGACATAATCCAGACTAGCCCAAGGCCTGCATTTTAATTCAGTCACACCGGCCGAGAGGGACCTCGCTGTCCCCGTAAACATCCCGGGCCTGACGCATGGGAAAGATCGCGGACTGGACACACTGACACAGGCCTAGGCCTGAGCTTGGATGGGAGTTGAATGTTCACAAAATACTGTTCTTTGGGTATATTCTTGAGGATAGTCAAGTTCCTCAACATTTTGCCCTAAAATGAAAAGTAAATGTTCGGAACAGGTCACCTGAATGCCAGTTGTAGTTTTTATAAGAGACACCTTCTAAAGAAGTCAGCTGCAAGTCGTGTTTCCGCCAACGGTAATTATCTGTGTCAGAAGTAAATCCTTTAGAAACGGCCAAGATGTGCCACTTTCTTCAGAAACATGTGCCCTTTCGCGGGAACACACACCCTCCTGTTTTCTGGCTGCCCTGCAGCACTCACTCAGGCCCCAGGAATGTTCCTCCAGCCGCCCGACTGCTTCTCCTGATGAGAAAATTCTCCTACGTGGGTGAGGAATGGCACTTATTTCCCACCTGGCCTCTAAGTGCAGGGCCCACGGAAAATAACTCGGAGGGAGACGCAGCCGGCAGCCGGGGAGGGAGGCGACGCACCCCCTCGGGAGGAGCAAGGGCCCCCTAGTCCGAGAGCGAGCCCGGGCTCCCACCCAGGGGCGCTGTGCCTGGGGGTCGGGGGTGTAGGGGTGCTTTCTTGTCTCTGCCTGTGGATCAACAAGATGATTTTTAGGAAGCCTTGATCTTTGGTGGGAGAGCAGCATGTTGAAATATTGCCGCAGAAACGGGATGTCCTTGTCGCGAGGGACGGACGTAGCCTGGAAGACCCCGGTGTAGTCGGGGCTGGGGGTGGGGGTCACCGGAGAGCAAGGTCGTAAATCCGCCTCTTCACGTAATTGTCCACATCATTTTTGGTTTGTCTCCTATCATCAGGCAAAATATTGGGTTCCACAAGTGTAGGGGTAACTTCAAAGCAACGGGGAGGGGTGACTGAGGAGAGAGCCCCATATACGGTCCCATCTGAGGAGGGGCCGGGGTGGAGGTTCCCGGGTGATGATGTGACTCATGAGGGACCCAAAGATCCCTCCTTGGCCACCTCCAGAGTCTCAGCGTCCAAGAGGGTGGACGTTCCACTAGCTGGAGGCACCCCAGTAACCCGCATGGCGCCCGAGCCCAGCTCGCCCGCCCCGTCGCCTGGCCCGCCACTACCACGATGGTTAGAAAGACGATTCTAGTCGCTCTCGAGACAGCCTCCCGGGGACCTGGGAGCAGCACAGGGCACGGTTCATATCTATATGCCCCAGGAACATATTAACAAAAATCCTTATAAAATGTTAGGGAAATGAAGCCAATAAAATATGGAAAGTGTACTATACAATGACCAAGTGGTGTTTATCTGAGGAATGCAAGGCTAGTTTACTGACTGAAAACCAAACAAAGTACACACCACCTTCACGAAATATAAGAGAAATGACTCTACGTGGGTCTCAGGAGCTGTGCAATGAGCAGCCGACAACGTCCAAGGTGCCTTCATGATAGTAACTGTCAGAAAAATGCGGATACAAGGCAACGCCCTCAGCCTGCAAAAGCCACCAGCTAATATCACATTAAACTCTTTCCCCTTGAGACTGAGACAAGGGCAATGATATCCACTCTCAGCCTTTCCGTTCAACATTTTACCAGAGTCCCTAACAACCGACCTAACACAATGGGACATAAAAGGCACACAAACTGACAAAGAAGTAAAACTCTTATCGTTCACAAATAATGTAAATATTTATGTAGAAAACCCAAAAAATGCTGGGACAAATAAGTTATCAAGGGCACAGCATACCATGTCAATATATAAAGATGAATTCCATTTCTACATACTAAGTCACAACTGGAAAGTAAAGTTACAAAATTAAATATTTTTATAACAACATCAAGAGAATATCAAATTGCTGGGAACAAATCTAATAAAAACGATGTGAGGCCTCTCTGAAGATTGTAAAACCTGCTGAAAGAATTAAATGCTACCAAGATGAGCTGAAAAGTGCCCCATGTTCACGGATGGAAGGTTCAACACTGTCACCGCGGCCTGTCCCAGAAACGGTCTAGGATTCAGTGCGAGTCCCCGAGACACTGCAGAAGGCATTCTTGAAAACTTAGTCAAGCTGATCCTAAACATCAGCTTGTATCTGGAAATGCAAAAAAAATAAAAAATCTAGAAGAGCCATAAAAATTTTTAAAAACGAGAAAAAATTTTGGAGCTTTTACACTCCGTAAATTCAAGAATTATTATAAGGCTACGGTAAGTGAGATGGGGAAACGTCATGACAGGAAAATAGATGAATGGAACAGAACAGAAAGTCAAGAATAGACTTGGAGAAGGGAGTGGGGGTTGGCTGGTTGTTTAATAAAAACCACAGAAACCCCTGGGGGGGAAGGACAGACCTACACGCAGGGCCCATTGCTCTTCACCCCGGTGGAAAGAACCTCTTTCTAACAACTGGAGCTGGAGCAAGCAGACATCCGGATGGAGCAAAGAAACAGCGTCCGTCCCTCACCCGGTACTCGGAAAACGACGCCACGGAGCACAGATCAGCGGGACCCAAGGGGACGGCCTCTGGGTGCCGGGAAGGGAGCAGCTTCACCACGTGGATTCCTAACAGGATTTATTGGGGCGAGTTTGGGGACCTTTATGAGGCCCTGGAATGGGACAATTGTCTTCCGTTTGATGTCCAGAGGTTTTTACACCTGAGTCAATGAAGATCCTGGTGAGTCAGCAGTAAACTTCCCTTTTAAGTGGAAAGAGCAGCATGTGGGGGGAGGGGACCTCCGCCCGGGGACCTCCCCTCGCCGTCAGCTTTAGGGAAGCGTAGCCGTGGCAGTGAGGACCTGGACAGGGTCCCATCCCCGCTTCCGCCAGAGAGAGCCGGGCCCTGCGCCGGATCGGAGGCCTCGCTGCCGCCCTGCCCTGCGTCGCCCTGTTCCTGTGGCTTGTTTCTAAAGGACTTGCTGTCCACCTTGCTAAGTGTCTTGTGCTCATAAAGTTTTCTCCTTCCTGACTTTAGAACCAAGTTTTACCTTAGGAGGAATGATGTATATTGACGCAGGTTCTCCGTAACTCAGTGGTAGACGGTAATTACAGGTTAAAGACGGGAAAGGGTCAAAGAGGGAACAGACTGGAACAGATTTTTCTCCTGTGATGAGCTGACTTTCCCGGGTCCCACAGCAAGCGAGGCACACAAATGCTCAAACCCAGGTCTTTCGCGCCAAACTGCCTGCCCTTTGCACCATCTGGCCCCCAGGGCCCCACTGTGTAACCAGAAAGACACTGTTCAGTTTATTAAAATATTAATTACTCTGGGTCCCCTTTAGAAACTCAGCCTGTCAAGACCTGTCCAGAGTCCAAGGTCCCTGGGGGAAGGGCCTGTGACTCAGTCTCCCACAGCCTGCAGCACAATATGGGGGGCTCCTCTTATTCTGAGCCCCCTGAAGGGCTGGGGGTGGGGCTGGGGGAACCCTAGGAAGACAAAATCCTGGTCCAGCCTTTGCAGAGCAGCTGGTGACAGAGGACACTGGGTTTTCAGCGAGGGAGACCCCAGTGCTATGGGGTCACAGGGAGCACCATCCACCCCATCCCGCTCCTTCCCTAACGGCCCCTCACCCCTCAGCAGACCCCATGCTGGGCAGGAGCCGTGGTCCAGCCTGGGGCCAGCTTTATTTCCCAGTTCTGCTTGGGCAGTGGTTTATTAAAAAATATTCTTCCAGTATATTTGTGCCCACACGTCTTCTGTTTGGGATATTTCTACGGATGAAGAGCAGTCAGACCCAGTGGTCCTAACACCAAGCGGCAAGTCATTCACAAGCAGCACATCGCCTTGTAAAGCAGGGGCTGGGGAACCAAAAGTTCAGGTCCTGGCAGTGCCCTCGGGGGTCCCGGGTCTGCCTCTCTCTTCTACAGTGTGGGCGGCACAGACCCAGGGACGCCCCTGCTTCCAGCCTCCGACCACCCGCCAGCCTCTCTCACAGTCACCACCCCCTGAACCACCTCGGAACCACCTCGGCCTCCGAGACCAGCCAGCACTGGCTTTCGAGCTTAACTCCTTACGGCTGAGCAACCACGAGCTCCCAGATTCATCACAGTTATTCCACAAGGTGGAGGCCCTGTCCCCCACCAGGCCACCCTGCGTCTGCGGCCTCCACACCTACCTCTCCCTGGGCTTCTGTTTCCACCGCGAGGATGCGGCTCTGGGGTCGTGGCCACTTCTTCCTCGAGTTGGTGGCCAAGGGTGGCTCTTAAAGATGCAAAACCAGGGGGTGGCCGCACTCTCTTCCAGGACGTGCTGAAGCCGTCCCAGGGTGAGTGGGTGGCACTCAGGGCGCCATGGAAGCCGCCATGGTCCTGGAGAGGAACCTGCACCAGGCCCCGCGGACCTGCAGGCCTGGGCTCTGCCCGCAGACCCCCAGCTCTGCGGCTCCCTGGAGCACAGCTTCCGGGACAAGCAGGTGAAACTCATCAAGAAGATGGGCGACACCTGGCTCACCCCCTGGCTCACCCCCTGGCTCACCCCCTGGCTCACCCCCTGGCTCACCTCCTGGTTCACCCCCTGGCTCACCCCCGGCTCACCTCCTGGCTCACCCCCTGGCTCAACCCCTGGCTCACCTCCTGGTTCACCCCCTGGCTCAATCCCCTAGTTCATCCCCTGGCTCACCCCCCGGCTTCTCTTCGAAAGGCTCCCCCGCCACTGTGACTAGGAGCCTTTGGAGCCCCGAGGCCTTGAGGGCCCCTCTGCATTCCCCTGGTGTCTGGCTTCTGCCTGGGCCTCTCCCTGTGACCCCAGCCAGCCTGTTAACCACCGGGAGCCCTCTCCCATGCACTGGACCAAATGGAAACAATAAAGCTTTTTACAGCAGAAGGGAAAAAAATTCAGGTCTTCACGCTTCAATTCTGGCCAAACACCCGATAAGGCAAATGAATCACTGAACATCCTAGAAATAGTAGGTGGGGTCTAAGGCAGCTGGGGTGCTGGACTGAGCAGCTGGCGTCAGTCAGCGGAGGGAATTTAAACAGTGGCTTCTCCCGCTCCTTTGGGCAGTTTCTGCGCCCTGGTCACCGTGTTCATCCCCAGGGCCGCTGCCTCGCGCACCGAGCTCTCTGGACTGGACCACCTGTAACCCCCAGGAAGCCGAGGTCCGGTTAGAGCAAGGATCCTGCCACTAGGTGGAGGGGTCGCCCCCATCGGGCACAGGTGGGGCTCTGGCCGCTGCTGCGAACACCAGCGGGAAAGATCCTTTACAAGTCCCGTGTCGTTCAACTACTTTACTTTATGAACTAGCTCCGTCGGTTCCTCTTAGGCACTTTCACTTGACGGCGGAAGGCCCACGTTTGTCCTCACGGCGTGAGCACGTCCTTCAGGCTGCCACTCCCCGAGTTCGGCCTCGGCAGCGTTGGCCATTTCAGTCTCTTGAAAATCACTTAGCACCGTTTTCATTTTTGTGGCCATCAGCACGGAGTAAATATAGGCATGTTTCCCTCCCGGCTCTGCCACCGATCAGATGAAATACTAAATTTCACGGCAGACGGAAAGGTCTTTGGGACAAGGCCTTGACCACCAGCTACAACCACCAGCTACAACCAACAGCAGAATCTCGCAGGAAAGGGAGGGGCCTGAATAAGCAGGAGACCACCCGAATGTTGCATATTGCCTTTATTTTGCAGAAAATGCTTCCTGCTGATTGTCTTTGGCTACTTTGTCAAAACAAAAATATAAACAGTTGTAGGTTTAACAATACAAGGGTTCGCTACCTAGGCGCGGACAGGCCCGCTCCCCTGGGCGACCAGGCCGCCTGCGTTTCGGTGAGTCTGCCTTCAACTAGGACATCCCTGCTCCACGGCTCAGCTCCACCGTGACGCCTGCCACCCAAGGGGCCTGACAGCTACTCGAAAGCGAGGAGGAAGGGAATTAAAAGTGTGCCTTCTATCTCGTCAAGGTAGGGCCAGCGGGGTTCGCAAATTTTGAGGCACCAAAGTCACCCACGTGCTGTGACCTTTACGGTGCATCGCGGTGAGTGAGGCCGATCAGGTGGGATTCGCCTGCAGCACGCACATGACCCGGGACACTGGGCGAAGCGCGTGAGGGGGACGCTTGCCTGTGTCAGAGTGGGGACACCAAGGCCTGTTTCCTTCCCCTGACCCAGGAGGCCGCCAAGTGTACCTAGTAGATCAACTGATTCAACACCTGTTGCCACAAAGAAGTCACTGCGTCTTTAAGACACGGGTGTGGTCACATGGAGGGCGGCGACACCGGCGTCCAGGAGGCGATGAGGCAGGCCTGGGCCGCGGCGTCGTACTGGCTGTCGGGGACGTCTGCGGCCACGGTGGCCCCGTCGTACAGCGGGGATCCCGAGGAGGAGGCCGAGCCTGGGTGGGCGAGGGGCGCGGGGTGGGCAGAGGACCCCCGGAAGAATGGGGCCCCCAGCCCGCCGGACATCCCTGGCGACTGAGCGCCCGGCGTAACGGCGCCGTTGCTCACGGACCACAGGCTGGGGTACTGGCTGCAACGGAAAAACAGATGGTCAGAGACGGGAGCAGGCTCCAGGCCGGCTGCCGGACAGGAGCCCCCACCAACCCGGGTCCTGAGGACTGGGGGACCCGGCCTTTCAGACCTGCCGCTCCCGTCGGACCGCACTCTGTCAGCCTGAAGCAGGGTCCCCGGGAGGCTGACCACAGAGGGCCCCGGCGGGCACCGGGCTCCGGGACAGCACTGCTGGGCTTGCTACTCAAGGCTCCAGGACGGGAGCCTTTTGTTCTTGTTCAGAATAAAAAATTCCCCGATGGCCTGACTCAAACGTTCGCAGCAAAGAGGAGCCTAGCTTAGCATCTGTGTTGGCTCCCCCACCGCAGTGGCTTTCAGGATGGAGACAACACCCTCCGAAAACACTGGCCCTGGAAGACAATGGTCCCTCAGAGCAACCCCCACAGGCAGCGAGCCTGCACTCGGAGCTGCGACAGAGACAGGGGCCTGAGCAAATCCCAGCCCATTTTTGTTTTTTATCTTTGCCCGAGGGTATTTTCCCCACTGCTTTTCAGAGAGAGTGGAAGGGAGAGAGGGACACCGATTGGTTGCCTCCCACATGTGCCGACCAGGGCGCGGATGGAGGCCAGAATGGAGCCCAGAATCGAACCCAGGACCCTTTAATCCCCGGGCTGATGCTCTAACCACTGAGCAAAACTGGCTACTTTCGATGCTGTTTCCCAATCCACAAAAGGGGTTGGAGACAGATATTAAGCCCTCTAGCGAAAACCACAGATTTGAACAGCACCGAACTGTGCTCAGACTAAGTTAAGAGACGTCTTTCTCTTAGAGAGGGTCTGTCTAAGGGAAGGAGACCCTGCCCCGCATCGAGCCGTATTCTTCACCCCCGTCCTGTATCTCAGATGGATTTGCATCTGCAGACAAGCCCGCGCTACAGTGAAACGAAACGAGGCTCTGAGGTGCCCGGTTAGAACACGCTGGTACTGAAACGTCAGGGTCCCCGTGACCAGCAGTTGGCGACCTGCAGGTCACCCAGTTCACATGCAGGTGTCTAAGTGACCTCCAAGCCCTTGAGAGTTTGCTACTTTGTAGACAATTAGATTCTTATTATAAGGGAACTGTTTCCTAGGCAAAAAGAATGAAGACTTCGGGCACATTTTGGTATTTTGTTGCAATAAGTTGCATCGCTTTTGAGGTCGAGATAACTTGTCTACAGATTCTCTGAACTGTGAGTCACATGTCCGATCATCTGATGTCTCTGAACTGGTTTCCTCATTGGAAAATGGACTTGACTTCTTGCTGTGTTAGTTTCTTATTATAAGAATCCTATGAAGAAATGTAATACATTTACCAGTCCTCTTGGTTTTTTTAAGCCAGTCTCCTTCTGCATAATTTTCAAGCTAATAAAATGGTCATTATTCTTTAAAAATTACCCAGCATATATGTTAGTGACTTTGATTCTATGTCCACAGAAAAGCCAACAAATGTATAGCCTTCATTTAATAGCTCCTGTCAGAAAAGATTCTGGAAACGTTTCTTCAAAATTCACCTGCTATTAAGTGCAAATTGGCAGTTACAGAACAGTCCCGGGGATGTAAAGTACAGCACAGGGAATTTAGTCAATGATACTGTAATAACTATGTATGGTGCCAGGTGGGTACTAGACTTACCAGGGTGATCACTTCATAAATTATATACATGTCTAACCACAACACTGTACACCTGAAACTCATGTAACATTAAATATCAACTGTAATTGAAAAAATTAAATCTTTTTAAAAAAATTTACCTTCTGACCCTAACAACCCTATAAAGACAGGCTGAGGCTGGGGTTATTTAGTGTGTTTTTCTTTTTTTTATTTTTATTTAAGTGCCCCAGCTAGGAATTGAGCCTGCAACCTTTCAGTGCACAGGACGACACTCCACCAGCTGAGCCACTCCGGCCGGGCTAGTCTCTTTTTCTTAAAGAAATAAGGCTCAGAGTTTGAGACTGTCCATCACAGGCACTAGTAAATGGCAGCGCCAGCACCGGGCCCTGATTTCCTCTCGTTAAGGCCCAGCCCCCGTTCACCCTGTGGGAGGCCCGGTTCCTTCCAGAGCCCAGGACGGAGCAGGAACTCCCAGCCATCACAGGGCCTGGGACCCTGCACGTATCTGGCTAGTGGTCAAACTACACATAAAAACCCCACCACCCACAGGCACCAGAGGCCCCGGGCCCCGCTGCATCACTCCCCACGCACGTTACCTGGCGCCCGCGGGTGGGCCAGCGCCGGCGCCCACGGGAAGCATGCTGCTGTGGGCGGGCATCCCGAGGCCGGGCCAGTTGTCATGGGACTGGAGCATGGACAGACAGGCAGGTGAATTCTCAGAATAGGCTACGGGGTGCAAGAGAGGGTCACCGTCGGTAGGGTCCTCCAAGAGCAACAGGATGCATCGAATTTTACCGGTAACTGTAGCCACCCAACAACGGTGCAAACGCGATGTGTGCCCTTCAGTGTAGAAAATCGCCCACCAGCCTGCTTCATCGGCCAGCCAAGGCTGACTCATTGCCACGTGTGCATGCAGGGGGGCAGGAGTAGGTGCACAGTCGCGAGAGACATTCCCCTGAGTTAATAAAGCTACTGTGATAATCTAACCTGCTTGCCTTTTTCAAGTGAATGACTGTGAACCTACTTTTCCCCACCCTGTATTTGAAACAATATTCCATTAAACACAGGCGTTTTCTTTATTATTAGATCAATAGCTGCCCTGTAGAAACACAATCCTACAATCACTTGATTGAGAATTAATTATATTTTTAAAATAAAAACAAATACCACTTTAACTTGCCTGTCCCCAAAAAATTATTTCTTAAGAATTGAGAGGACTTTAGAAACCATGACTCCAGGCAAAATCTAAAGTAGATCTTTGGCCGCGGGGTTCAGCCTCTGGTTGAACAAGTCCCAGCGACTGTCTCCTTACCAAGTAAGCTCCTTTCATTCCAAGTCGGCTTTAATTGCTTAATTGTTTTATGGTGTTCGTTAGCTTTTCTTCCTTCTGGAGCCAGACAAGATTAAGTCTAGGCATACACGGGTGTCAGAATCAAGAAAGGGGACCTAATGGTCTAGCTTGGTGCTCAGGCACTTGGGCCTGCACCAGGATCAATCACCTGGGGGCTTGTTCAGCTACCTGATGCAAGGAGCCTGGGGTCGGGCCGGGAGGCAGAGATGGTGACCCGGGTCCACACGGGTCCACACTTGGAAAAACGTATGGGCTCGGAGCGAGCCAGGAATCGCTGTGCCTGGCTGGCCAGACCACCCCTTTGGGGAGGTTGGTAAACTATCCAAGCCTGGGCCTGGAGAGGGACCCACAGTGCTGGGGTGCGAAAGCTCGAGCATTGGCCGATGCCCTGGGCACTCGGGGCTCCTGGCTGGGATCTCCTGTGGTCGAGCCAGCCATGGCGTGGACCTGGAGTGAAGGCCCTGTCCTGCCCTCTGGACCCCTGCTGATGCCTCCCTAGGACTGGTTTTCTCACCACCCCCAAGCCCCCCAGGCCCCCGCTGTTTTGACCTAGACTTACTTGCAGAATTGTTCCGATGCGCGTAGGGGCTGGGGTAGGGGGACGGGCGGTGGCTCCTCAGGGCCGGGTACCTTTCGCAGCCGTGCGTGGAGGGAAGTGGCAGGGGACCTCCGAACTGAGGGTGGGGGGTGGCCGGGGGGCACAGTGTGCTGGTTCCGGGAATGAGCCACCCCCCTGCTGTGAGGAAAGAATGCTGAGTAACTGGCACTTGGTCACATCCGTTATTATAGGACAGGGGAGCTGAGCCCAGGGAATTGTGGGTCTTTTGCCTGGAGTCCCTGACGAACTGGGGTTCACGGTGTCACAGCAAGTGTCCAGCCCAAGTCTTAGGGCATCGTGGCAACAGCTCTGCGCTAGAGGCCACAGGGGGACCAAGGTTTCCAAACCCACTGGCACCTGAGAAAACCTGGGAGACCAATGCCTCAGCCAACCCCTGGGCATCTGCAACCACTCGAGCCCCCCCCCCCCCCACCTCTTACAGACTCTTCTCACTGGACCCTCTGCTCCCCCAGGCCGGCAGCCTCGGGCCCTAACGGCTGAGCATGAACAGAATGTACAAACACAAAATTCAGAGCCAGGCTTGCTCAACACACAGGGACGGCCATGCAGGGGGTGTCCCTGCGTCTCCCCATCTGCCGGCTGCCACCACCCCCAGTCACACGGAGGAGCCGCCGGCCTCGCCTTGGGGCACCGTTTCCTGTTCACTTTTTTGGGTTTCAGGCTCACAGAAAATCGCCCCAACATGCCCTCCTCTAAAACTACGGTGTCTTCTCCATTCTTTGGTTTTTTTAAAATAACTTTTTTGTATTTGCTTTTGTTCTAATTCAGAAAAGCCACCTCTAGGGGACAACTACTCTGACTCCAATTTCCAAACCACAAATGACTCTTCAGACAACAGGTAATGAGGGTGCAGACGCACCCACCAGCACGGGCCCATCGCCTGGCCCCTCAGGTGAGCCTTTCACCTGCCACCCCCCGGGACCCATGGGCCACCTTAGCAGAGCTGACTGTTCAACCGGCCAGAAGATAATTTTTAAGGAAGGAAACCAGCACAGAGCACACTGGGGAGAGTGTGCTGGTCCACGCAGCCTCCTGAGGACCCACGCACACTAACGTCTCTCCCTACAGGTGTCCATCATTCACACACCCGAGTCCCCTCCCGGTGTGAACAGAGCCGGACAAAGCTCTCTCTAGGCCGGGGCCCCTTCCTCGGGCTCGGGAGCCCCTCCAGGAAGCTGCCCTTAAGGCAGACTTTGTCCACCCAACCCCGGCGTGTGAACCTGCCCTTCCCACAACTGAAGTCACTAAGCGAAAAACCACATTTGTCCCTAAGCATCGCTCCAAAGATGCTCCTTCAGTTTTCAATCAATCACAAAGGTACAAACCATCCCCAAGTGGATATAAAGAGCTGGGCTCTCCTCCCGCCCAGCACAGCAGAATCCAAAGGCCCACCAAGGTCCCGGCGCCCTGTCCCAGCCCGGCTGGAGCTGCCTGGGAGCAAAACGGAAGCCCAGGCACACTCCGCCGAGGCGTCTCTGTGAAGGGTCCCACAGGCTGGGTGAAGGGTGCCTCGGGCTGGGTGAAGGGTGCCTCGGGCTGGGTGAAGGGTGCCTCGGGCTGGGTGAAGGGTGCCTCGGGCTGGGGGAGCACCCACAGGCCCCAGGTAGAGGTTGGAGACATTCAGCATCATAGGGCCCTGAGCCTCACACAGCAAAGGGTGAGTCTGCCCCCAACCCCACCCAGAATCCCGAGTGCGCCCCAGCCCCAGCCCCAGCTCCTCGCACTCAGCACCCTGGTCCCGAAACGAGGTGCATAGGGCAGAGAGCAGCCAACCGTACATTGGGAGAACCCAGACTGCTGGCCGTCTCCAGGGTCTTCCATCATATCCTTATGGTCGCTTCTGTCAAAAACGTGTGTTGAACGGTCAGAAAGGAGATTGTTCCGAAAATAGTATCTGCAACTATATATATTTCATCTCTCTGCCCAAAAGGGACACTTGGGATTCTCTCACCTCTCCTTCGCATCAAGGAACGCTTTCGCAAATGGGTTGTATTTAATTTTAAGAGCTGTGATCTGAAAAACAAAATATCACATTTACCAGTATATGGATGACTGATAGCCCGGGGATTTAATTTTGCACCAAGAAACCAGGAGGCACCCGTGTCCTGTTTAAATATTTGACTATAATCAGACTTCTTCCTGAGTATATTTTTCTATTTGGGCCGAAGTGGCTGAGGAATTGTACTATTTCATAAAGAACAGCACGTTTGTGGAAAGGTCTTAAATGCGGATTTCCTAAGTGGAATTCGAGAGGAACTGGGCTACTGCTGACAATGCCCTGTGTGCACGAACCAAACAGACAGAGCCCGAGCCGTCGGTCCTAACCCAGGTCTGCTCGGGAAATCGCGACCTGCCCGTCCAGCGCTGGCGGTCAACGCTGACAGCTTCCCCAGCTGCACCTGGACTGACGGGCGCGGGGCAGCACGGTGTCTAGTGAACAATTCCCGCTGCACAGGCGGGCGGCCCCCCCTTCAGGAAGCTTCCTAAATAAGAGCCGCCTCCCTCTCCCTCTCGCTCAAGCCGTTTAAGAAACTCTGTTCTTTCCCTAAATGTTTTACACATCTCTTCCTTTCCAGTGCTTAGTTTCTAGTTTTAAACATTTTTACAGAGAATTACAGGGAAACCGGCTGCACCAGGACTTGTTTTAAACTTTCCTCCCCTGTCCTGGTTATGGTAAATTATTTGAAAAGGCGTTAATTTTCAGTCCAAAGTACACTGATCACGCACACCGTCCCCAGTCCCAGGACCGGCAAGGGAGCAGGGGGGCTGCTAGTGCTGGCTCTGCCCCCTCACCTCCTGCCCCCCCACCTCCTGGGCCCCCTCACCTCCTGGGCCCCCACCTCCTGGGCCCCCACCTCCTGGGCCCCCCCACCTCCTGGGCCCCCACCTCCTGGCCCCCTCACCTCCTGGCCCCCCTCACCTCCTGGGCCCCCACCTCCTGGCCCCCTCACCTCCTGGCCCCCCTCACCTCCTGGGCCCCCACCTCCTGGCCCCCCTCACCTCCTGGGCCCCCCACCTCCTGGGCCCCCCCCACCCCTGGCCCCCTCACCTCCTCATTCTGATAAGCCGTCACCGCAATGAACTGGGTCTCTGGGAAGCAGTGGCTGGTGATCATGCGCTGGGGACCCCCCACCCTCACGATGTGGATTCGAGGCTCGTACTTGTGTAAGGAGTTCAGCATGATCTGAGGGAGACACATCCAGGAGCAGTGACACAGTCCCAGCGAAGATCACAAAACACCCATTTGCCCTGCTCTGCCCCAAGCGGAAAATGCACCCAGGACGCAGAAGCCACCGCAGCGGCTCCGGGAGCCTGCTCTCCCGCTCGCCTGGTGGGCTTCCCTCGGGTGCCGCCTCCCAGGACGGGTCTGGAGAAAGGACTGTGAGAGGCTCCCCCCATCCAGGGCAATGAGCGGCCTCCGTGAAGTCTCCGACCTGGAGAGTAGCCCTCAGGCTTCCCCAGGCGGCGGCCACAGACAACTCTAAACACCTGGGCCAGCCGGCGGCCACTGAAACACCCCGGCCCAGCGACAGTCCTGGGTGAAGACGTTTGCCGAGGACACATTCACAAGTGTGTTCGGAATTCACACAGTAGGCACTGCGGCACCTACTCGCTCTAAGGTGCGGTGTACCACCCAGGGCGATGTGTCCTCTAACCCTGGGAAAGTTGGGGGCTGGAACACCCCAGTTCCCCACCCTGGAGACCTGCCTGAGTCTTCAAGGTTAGGCCCGCGCCCCTCCCTTCCCCAGGTCTTGCTGTGGCCTCGCCCTAAGCAACACTGAAGGCTTATCTGCGTGGGGAGGGGGCCGATGTCCCCTCCCGCGCAAGCAGCCTCTCCCTTCAGACCCCCCCCCGTAGACCCGCGGCCCCTCTTTGCCCGCCGTCGGGCCCTCCCCGGCCCCTCACACCCACCTGGCCCCCTCCGTTGAGCTTGTTGGTGAGCTTGACTTTGCTGAAGGAGACGGGCGCCTTCATCCAGTGCGCCCCGAAGTTGGGCGAGTCGGGGTGGATGTAGACGCAGCTGGGCGCCTGCGGCTCGGGCTTGCCGCCCGGGACCCACTCCCCGTTCACGTACTTCCAGCGGTGGTTGTCGGCCGCCACGAAGTCCAGCAGGAAGGAGTACATGGCGTTGGGGTCCAGCCCGGACACGTTCACCTTCAGCACCGGGAACATCCTCCTGCGAGGGAAGGGGCGCAGCAGGAGGAACTCGGGTCCAACCCGTGGGACCGAAAGCAGAGACCGTGGACCGGAGGCACCCGTCCTGCGGGGCCCCTTTGGGGACTTAGAACTCCCCAGGTGCCCTCCACTCTCCAGGCCTCGGGAGGCAGGGGCGCGAGCACCGGGCGCGCCCCGCAGGGCGGGAGTGGCCGAGGCGCAGCTCGCGGTCCGCCGCCTCCTCCGAGGAGCCCTCCGCCCCAGCCTTCCTCGAATGAAGCCCAGAAGCATGACGTTCAGGGTCTGTTCCCAGCTCGAGTGGAAATGAGCAAAAAGACTTCCACCAGAATTTTAAAAAACAAAGTTGTACAGCGAGGAGCTTTCCCGGCCCGGCGCCCGAGCGCGTGGCGCAGGCCGCGCTCCCCGGCCGCGCACCCACCTGCCGTTCTTGGTCACGATCATCTCGTTGGTGAGCTCCTTGAAGCGCAGCCACAGCTCGCTCTCCTCCAGCCCCACGCGCAGCTCGCGCTCCGTGGGGTCGCCCTTCTCGCTGCCCGCCTGCAGCTCGCTCTCCACGGCGCTCAGCAGGTGGTCCACCCGGTACTGCAGGCTCTTCCCCGCGCTCTCCGCGCCCGGGGAGCTCATCTTCCCCCCGCCCGCCCCTCCCCACCGCCCCCCGAACCCCGAGTCGCTACCCGAGAGCCACCGTCACCCCAGCTGCGGGCCGCCCTTCAGAGAAGAGGGGCCGCGCGCGCCCAGACCCCGGACGGCACCCGGGTCCCCGCACAGACCCGGGAGGGGGAGCGAGCGGAGGCCTGGGGGGAGGGGTGGGGAAGGGGGGGTTGTTCCACTTGAACTCCCTCAAGGCGAGACTAGAGCAGGTCTCTGGGGAGAAAAAACCGGTCCCCTCTCCATAAATAGAGCCCCGGCGGCCGCCGAGGGGGGCGCGGCGGATTGGGCCGCGCGCCCTTTGAAGTGTGGGGACCGCTGCCCATTGGCCGGGGGCGGCCATATCAGACCCGCCGGGAGGGCAGGGAGGCCCCCGGCCAACAATGGATCCCCCGGCTCCCGTTTCAAGTGAGTCAGAGACCCACCCTCCGCGCCCGGCCCAGGCCCTACACCTCCGCCCTCCCCAAATGTTTGCACCTCCATCAAAGCGGCGGGGCGGACCCTGCGGGCCGGGGGAGGTCCGGGAGGTGGGAGGGGCCGGGGGCCCGAGCTCGCCCCGCCCGCGCGCCCGGGAGGGGCTGCGGGGCCGCCCACGACGCTCCGCACCCCCGCGCGCCGCGCCCCCCGGCTCCCCGGGCGCGCACGGACCCCGGAGGTGCGCCGGGCTGATGCCGCCCCGCGGAGCCGCCTGCGCGCGGGCCCGGTGCCTCCGCCCCCCCGGCGAGCAGTGGTGCCCGTCGTGCGCCCCGAAGGCCCGGTTCCCCACCGGACGGCGTCGCCCCAGGCACGGCCCTCGCCCCGCGGCGCTTCGGACGGTTCTACTGACACCTCCGGCCGCGCTGCCGCCTCCCGGAGTCGCGGGCGCCGCAGCCCTCACCTGCCTGGAAGGGGAGGTCCCACGCCCGGAGCCCGCCCACCTGTCGGAAATCAACCAAACGACCCCTTTGGGGAGGTTATTTCGCTCTCCCCGTAGGAGCGGGACTTGGATGCGAGTCCGCGCGGGCGCCGAGGGGGCCCCGAGTTTCCGCGGCTTCGTCGTCCGCTCTTTGCTTTTTCGGATGGGAGGGGGCGGGCTGGGGGGGCGGGCGAGCGGGGTCGGGTGGGTCGGGTGGTCTCCCCGCCGGCCGGCCGCTGCGCCCCGCGTTTATTGCCCCTGGTGAGAACCTCCGCGAGGAGAGCGCAGAAGGTGACAATGCGCGGGAAACGGCGCGACGGGCCCTGGAACAGCCACATTCCTCCTGGAACGGGAGCCGGGAAGGGGGCGGAAGCTGGAGGCGGGAGCGCGGGGCTGTGCGCCTCGGACCCCGCGCCCGCCGCCCGAACGGACGTGCGGCTCCAGCCTGTTTCCCGGTGCTCGCGCTCACGTCGCACCCACTCCCTCGGGACGGGCCGACGCGCCGGGCGGGGCGCCCCTTGCAGAACGGCCCGCGCCCCAGGAACGGGCTCTCCGGGCAGGACGCGGAGCCTGCACCCCGCGTGCGCCCCGCCCCGCCCGGCTCCGCTCCGCGCGCTCGGGGCTCGGGAACTACGGGCAGCGGCTGGCGGAGCAGCGCCCGGGACGCAGGGGGCCGACCCTCCCCGCGCTCCCGGGGCCGCCCCGGGGGCCCTGCTTCCCCCGCCCCCAAGTGGGAACCGAGGGGTCGCGAAGCCCTGCGCCCCTCGCCTGCTTGGAAATGCCCGCGGGGCCAACCCGGGAGGGGGCGTTTCCTCCTGGAAAGAGGCACCAAAACGACCTCATTTGCTCTGGGCACCGGGACCGGACCCCCCTGAGCCCCTTCGCTCGGCTCTTCGAACCCCGCGCTTTGGGGGGTTGTGCGTGAGTCTCTCCCGAGGAGATAAAACTGTCTCAAGTGTCACCTGGCGGCCGCGCACCTGGGATGGGGGGTCGGGGGAGATGGGGGCAACTGGGGGTCCCAAAGCCCGGGTCTGGAATGAAGCTTCCAGTGCTCGCTCTCTGGGCGCTGACGGCTTCGGGGGCGCCTCCCCCGAGCCCAGGGGAACCCACGCGCGGGAGGGTTTCCGCGGCCGCTCTGTGGTTCTGACTTCAGTTCGGCTCCACGCACAAGAGGGGACGCGGCCAAACAGGACGCCCTGGGAAGCGAAGGCTGCGCGTCTAGCCCGCGGGTGACAGTTCCCCCTCCTGCGTGGAAGTCGGGGCGCGAGGCCCAGGCCCCACGTCCGGGACGGGAGCGGCTCCCGGCGCCCCCCGTCTCCCCCAATCCTACTCTCTCCCTCTCCCCTCCTCGTTCTCTGCGCCTCTGTCGCTTGGTTCCCAGGGCAGCTTACAGCCAGGTCTCCCTGGGCGGCTGTGAAGGGTTCCCGGCTGATAGCGGGGCGCTTCCTTGGGGGGGGCAGGCTCCCCCAGCTGCTTTTCTCCCGGGGTCTCTCTCCTGGGGAAGCCCAGCCATCCCGGAAAGAAAGAGCCCTTACATTCCGCCGGGATGCAAGTGGTCCCTCCAGAATAGGGGGGACTTCCCCAAAATAGGGAGAAGAAATCCCCCCTTACCCTCACACACACCCCAGTTCCCAGAGAGGCAGTTTCCCCGCCCACCCCTTTCTCTAGCAGCAAACCCCTCTCCTGGGCGACCTGGTGTCCGGTGTGGCGACAGGCTCGTGGCCAGCTGAGCGACACAGCTCTCGGTCCCCTTCCTCTCTGGGGATGGGATTTGTGCTCAGTGTAGAATATTATATATAGTGTGAAAATAAAAGCCTCAGGCACCAATCTCTGTTCCCAGTTCCGTGCTTTCCTTGCCTTTTCTCATCTGTGCTCCCCGAGAGCAAGTCACTTCTGCCACCGGTCAATTCATCCGCCCCTCCCGCTGAAAGAAACCCGGTGAAGCTTATGGTGTTTTAAGTTGGACCATACGGTTCTCCAGGCTCCGTAGCACTGAACTGTTTCAAAGGCCGTGGCTGTTTGGGCGTCTCTGGTTTGTGGAAAGAAAGAAGACTTGCTTTTTTAAGTCTTTTTCTGGGGACAGTGGCCCAGCTTCACTGTGGCTGATCGATCGCTGTGGCCAGCGGCCGTGGCCTGGAGCCCCGGACGAGCCGTCCCCTGAACTGCAGGGGACACAGTGGACTTTGGGGGCTGGAAGGAAGGCTCAAGACCAAACCCACCCTCCCCAGGCTGTCGGGGCCCCCGAGCCACCGGCTTTATCACACAGGACAGTGTAAGTTTTCGTGACAGGTGTTCACACATTAAAAACAAACAAGCTAGTGACAGGCCCATGTTTGAGATAAGTGACATTTTTCCTGGAAACTCAGGGCCAGGGCTCCGGTCTCTGGGGCTAAAGGCTGCAAAGGAGAAATCTGGGTCCCTGACGTGTTTGGGGGGGGGGGTTTGAGCGTTTTCTGCCTGGATACCTGGCAGGCAGTTCAGTTTCCTCTTGTGTGCAGGTGGGGTCTGTGTCCTGGCGCCTCTTGGGACCAGGGGGGCCCGTAGCGGTCTCCTCAGCTATGGCTGCTGTGTGCCCGCCCAGCCGGCCGGCCTCCCTGGCCGTGGCCTCTGCTCCCCGGCCTGAGTGCCGCGCCCGCTCTGTCCCTCCAGCCTCCAGGGCTCCGTCCCCTGGACGAAGTGCCGTGAAGTGTTTTGTCCCTGCCACACTGTCCATTCGCCTCCGTGTCCCTTTGGGGTTTTTCTGCCTCCGGTGCAGATTTTATGTCCTTTCCAGCTTTGGTTTCCTGACCATCCTGTTTCCTCCGTGTCCCGAGTGGCCTCCTCCGGGTGCCCCTGGCGCCCCATCCTGCCCCCGAGGCTGCTCCGCTTCTCAGGGGCTGTGGTTTCCGCGTCCTGCCGGGAAGGCCCTGCCGCCTTCTGTTCGTCTTCCGGCTCCCGTGGTTTGTTCTCTCCCGGGGCTGCTTTCCCTCTGCCTCCTATCTACGACCCTCCGCCTGTACCCCGGGCACTTGGCTCCCCGCCACTCCCTTCTCCCACTCCTCTTAAAGGGGGGTCACCCATCCTGCCCCGGGGGCCGCTGCGGGGGCCGCCCTGTCACGAGGGGCAGGGTGTGAATGACGGACACAAGCCCCCAGCCAAGGTGGGGACTCGCAGGTCCCTGCAGTGGCCGGGCTGCAGCCAGCCTGAGACCTGAGGCGCCGCAGGAGGCACCTGGACACAGGGACAGAGCGGTTTCTCAACACGGGACTCGGCGCCCGCCCTGCTCATTGCTGACGACCAGGAGCCGCGGGAGCCGGCCTGGCCCCTCTCGGTCAGCACTCCCGGGTCACTCGTCAGTGTCCTGCAGGTAGGAAAGGAAGGGTCCCCTGTGGACACTACACAGAATGAGACCTAAAGAGTGAATGAGCCCAGGTTGCGGGCTCCATCCTTGGGGGGGCGTGCAGGAGGCAGCTGATCGATGACTCTCTCTCATCATGGATGTTTCCCTTTCCCTCTCCCTTCCTCTCTCTGAAACCAATAAAAACATATATATATATATATATTTTTTTTTAAACAAATTAATAGACGTGAGCTCTTCTGAGGCACACAATGAAGGTGAAGGGGGCAGGAATGTCATCGTCATTTGAGGCTTAAAATTACTCAAGAAATCAAAGCTGGGGCTCTACCCAGCCACTGAATTAAGGGCTCTATCTGTACCTTTCCTGAGCTTGTTCTCTCTACTTCTCTGCACCTTCTCCGTGCCCAGACCTGGGAAATCAAGCGGAACGTGGAATCTCAAGTCTGTAGAAAGAACGTGGAAGTCAGTGCCGGCAGGAGCACGCTTGTACATGCGTGTGCTGAGCAGCTCCAGCTTCCGCAATCACTGTGCAGCAGGCAAGGTCACAGTATATCCAAAACCACAAGGTTGTGACAGAGAGGGACTGGTACAGCCAGGTTGGAGCTCAGCGCTCCAGGGACCTGACATGTGCAGGGGAAGCCGAGAGCTTGGGGCTGGGGGCCCAGGGCAGAGGGCAGGGTCCCAGCCCGGGAGGGCGAGCCCACAGTGAGCAGCACGGCTGGACCGGACATGAGGACACGTGGAGACAATGGAACTAGGGAGGCAGCCTGCGGCGGGCGTTATGCACCCGACTCTGGAGCGAGATGAGAAGACAACTAGAGAGTCAACTTTTAATGACAGTGGGCACCCAGCGGACAAGCTGCTCACTCACTAAGATCAGGCGGGATGCTGGGACCCAAGGCCCCGCCTGGCAGGAAGCCTCGGGAGACGGATGGGCTGGGGTGGGGTAGGGGAGGAAGGGGGTGGGTCGGGGGCAGCAGGCAGGCGTGGGCCCAGCTCTGGGCAGGCGCCCCTGTAGAAACCCCCATGCACACCACAGAGGCAAAAACCAGCCAAGGAGACCGAGGGTGGGATCAAAGGTCAGGATATTCGGGGACAGCTGACCTGGGGCAGGGACAGGGGAAGGCAAAGGCAGAGCCCAGCAGAAACCTGCCCCTGGGCCTTGGAGGGGAGGAGGCTGCAGCTGGGGGGACGCGGGGAACGGGACAGTGACAGACAAGGGCCTAGGCTGGGCTCCGGGGCATCTGTTGGGAGGAAGGGAGGGAGGAGCTAAGATCGGACCAGACTGATAGTAAAATCCAGACAAAGGCGAGGGCTCGCACGTCGGTGAGAAAAGATTCCCATCAGAGGTTCCCACCCGCCTTTTCCAGCTGAAAACAAGCCCCGGGGAGGGGGCCCCTTTGGACTCAGGATTCGCACATCCTACTGCCTGACTCACGGCTGCAGGGTGCACGCAACTTGCCCCGGCCCAGGGCACAGGAAGGCGGCAGTGACTGTCCTGGGCCTATTCTCGGCAAGGGCCGGTGCCTGCCTTGTCCTCTGGACCAGGCCCCCTGCCGGCGGGGCCTCCCCTCTTCCCTGGGCAACCCAGGCTCCCAGAGCGGGTGGCAGCTGGATTTCTGATTTGTCTTATTTTACATGCAGTTCGTTTCCACTCGCCTGGAAGGGACATGCTGCAAAGTGGAAACGAACCAATTTCTACCTGCCGCCCATATTCGGACGTTTATGAAAGGGGTCTGGTGTGTCCCCCGCGCGCTGGGGAGGGGGACGGGTTGGCTTACCCCCTTCTGAAATCCGGAGAAGAGGTTTGTAACGTAAAGGGCGGCAATGTACTAGTAGCTGCCCAAGGAAAGTCCTCTAAGCAGCTTGCAGTCCAGTCGGAGATGCTGGTAACCAGCGGTCAGCAAAAGCCAAAGGGTGTTTACGCCTCAAAACATGATCCCAACCATGTCTCCAGGGGACCCTGTGGAAGTCAGTCTCAGGAACCTCTCCCTTTAAAATTTTCATAATCAAATCAAATGTCGATGAGAGAGGCAGAGAGGTGGCGACCGCAAGGGCACAAAATTGGAGATATTTAATCCCCTTAAACAAAGGAGTTCGCTCTCTTGTGCTCCTGCGCTTTCGGGACCGTGGGACTCTCGTTGCCGGGCTCGCTCTCCCGCATCCACCCACGCGGCCCACGGGCATGCGGACCCCTCAGTGGACTAATGGACTGTAACTGGCCTGATGCTGAACTGGCCCCGACTCCAACATGGGATGGAAACCTGGACACTGGCTCTGATTTTAGCTCCACCGGAACCCCAGCTACCTTCTTCTATGACTGGACTAAGGGAGATGGGACTTTGGAAACGCAGAGATGCAATTCCATGCAAATAAAGGTCACTCATGCTCCTGGTTGAGTCTCAGAAAATTCTTTTTCTCGAGATGTCATAAGGACCCCACCCCCAGAACCCAGTGGGGAAAGGGACACCCCAGTTTCTCTGATAAAACCCCTGCTCCTGCCATTATCCTGGGAATCACCATCTCTTCAGGCTGCTGACCCATCTAATTCTTC
Source organism: Miniopterus schreibersii (assembly GCF_964146895.1). Taxonomy (NCBI): domain Eukaryota; kingdom Metazoa; phylum Chordata; class Mammalia; order Chiroptera; family Miniopteridae; genus Miniopterus; species Miniopterus schreibersii. Next base: position 89,626,017 of record NC_138107.1, read on the forward strand.
GGCCCCGAAATCCCCGTGACAGTCACCCCCCTCCATGGCAGCAGAGCTCACCCTCTCCCCTGGGCAGCGTCACCCAGAGCAGCTCTGGCCAGAAGCGGTCAGCCCGGCACCGGCTCTGAGCACAGCCTCCCAGCCTGGGCACCTGCTGCCTCCACTCCCACCTGGTTTGCGCTCCGACCTCCAGGGAGCCCGTCCTCTAACCCTCCCTGGAGGAAGGACAGGAGCCAGCACAGCAGGTGCGGCCCATCCCGGGGGGCGGGGCGGGCGGGGCACTGCAGGCTTGGGGGGGGCAGGCTCACCCTCAGGGTTCCAGAAGCTCAGCCCTAAAGAAAAGAAACAGGCTTCTCTTTAAAAATTGTATTTCAATTATTTTTTTCTATACATAAGCTCTGAAAATAGTGTTAATACCAACGTACATTTTTCTACACATATGATTTTTCCACTTTTATTGATCTTCCTGATAATTTTTTTTGGATCACAGACCTCCTTAAAAATTGAATGAAAAAACAACAACCCAATGAATCTTCTCTCCGGCAAAATCATATGTATATAATCATATACAACATATTGTAAAGGGCTTGCATGAAGTCCCTTGTATTATGAGTCTTGCATTAAGTGCCTCGTTTGTCAGTGAATTTCCCCATTCAGCGGCTCTCCCTAATGGTTTCACTTTTAAATGTTTTGTTGCATACGTGTCCACACTAACCAATATCCTTGCCTCCGTTCCTGATCAGATGAATCCACGAGGCTATTGTATCTCAAACTGGACATTTTGACCACCGGGGAAACCGTGGCAGTGTTCTTCAAAGTTCTGGAAATAAAGTATATAAATTTTAGATTACCGTCTCATATTCAATGATCCTGCTTTGGAGAGTCCTGAGAGCCACAGATATTGGCTAAATGAGACAGCGTCTGCTTCTAGCAAGACAAACGAATCTTCACCAAACCAATTATCTGAGAAATAAAAGCAAATCACTATGAACGAAAGCATGTGTGTGTGTGCATGGCTGTGTGCGTGCATGGCTGTGTGCATGGCTGTGCGCGTGCATGTGTGTGCACGGCTGTGTGTGTGTGTGTGTGTGTACACACACGTGTGTGTTTGCCTGCAAGCCTGTGCATGTATGTGTGTGCAGGAAAAACAATCTCACTGCAACTTGCATGAAAAGCCAAACAGACAAGGACTCATGATTGCACACCTGCTGTGTGTGTTGAAGTTAGTGTCTAAAAACATCTATAATTCAGTGGAATCTGACGGCCACCCCGGAACAGACTAGAGGAGAGTTGGGGTCAGATCAACTTGTCCTGTCTTCGGTAATGGGCCTACCCCAGGTGCCCAGAATGGCCTCCGTGATATTTTCCGGGAGCAGAAAGCAGGGCCAACTAGCAACGGGCAGGAACTCCGACTCCTTCCAGTCACCGGCAGGCAGGGGGTGTGCCCGGCTCACCCAGGCTCTCTGAGGACCACCTGCCCGTGCTAAGCTGCATTTATGGAAGAAGGTAGATGGTCACACTCTCTCCAAAATCAACACTGAACTCCGTCCTCTGGTCACCACATCAAGACCCAGAATGGAAACGCAGCTCAGCATGAATGCGACACTTGTCATCCTTAATCCTGATGGTGGGCACAGCTTACAGGCAGCCCTCCCACAGGCATCAGGACAGCCTTGTGCACTCTCAGCCAGCTCCCCCCGGCCCCTTGCCCACGCCCCCCAGATCTAAGACAGAGCCTCACTGTGCGGCCTCCAGGCCAGGACGACACCAACCAGACCTCCGGCCTGGCCCTCCGGTCCACATCTGGCACTGGCCGCTCCTCTCCAGCAGTCAGCTCGGGTAGCAGCAAACTGAGAAAAGCAAACAGAAGCGAGCTGTGAGGCTTGGCACCCCCTGAACACACAGGCTGCTGGTAGGATGCCCTCAACCCGTCCCTCGCTGGAAGCCCCGGGCTCGTGTTCATCGAGAAAGAGCCGATGGTGGCCTCGTGAAGAGAGCGTTTGCAGACCCCACCCTGTGGGCGCCCCTGCGTGGACGAATTCTGTGGGCTTCGCATGAAGCACATGGGACCCACCCATTAGGAAGACAGCCCATGAAACTATATATTTTTTTACTCTAAAATGGGCCTAAACCCTGAGAGTTTGGGGCTTAGGAGCCCCCGTGGCTGAAGGGCTGCCTCCTGAAACAGGTGACCATTCATCCCCCTGGCCACGGCTGGCTGGGGACACAGCGCTCACCTGCCCTCCGGGCCTGTTTTCTGACCTGCAGCCCTGAGCGATCATGTAAGTACTCAGAGGTCCCGCGCAGGACAGAGGGACAGGCACATCCGTGGAGAAGCTTGCGCAGGGTGGGAACACAGTCACACTCACAGCTGCTGCTTCTCCCTCAATGCTGCTCACCGTCAACATTTGTCACCGCGCTGTCTCCCCCTCCCGTCAGCTGCACCCTGGGCTGCTGGGGCACGATGGGGACAGAGGTGGGAGACTGTCTCTTGTGGGGAATTCCCTCCAGGAGGCCGGGGACCTGTGGGTTACCTTTGGGTCAAACGATGGACCCTACAGTGACAGTCACAAGGATGTCCCTCCACATACCTGCCGTGGAGATTGTAGACGGCTCCGTGAGAACATGGAGTGATGATTGTCGCCACTGGTTTATTTATTTTTATTTTTTGAGGACACAGAATCTAGAGCCCACAAAATACCTTCACGATGTCACAGCTCCCGAGGGTGGCCTGGGCTGGGCCCCGGGGATGCCATCCTTCCTTTCCCTTTGCTCCTCCTGGCGAAGCCAGAACAGCTGAAGCAAAGTCCAGGGAGCCCTGCGGGGAGCCCCGCCACAGCGCAGGGGGCTCAGAGCAGGCCGGAGGGGACAAGTGCGGCAGCCCCAGCGCAGGCGCCCCTTCCCGCCGGGAGGAGACAGGTGCCTAAAGCCCCTCCTGCCATTTGTCTCCATCCACGTGAAACAGCCAACAGCAAACACCAGGGCAGAAACAAACAGGGCCTTTATCGGCTCCTGCGGAACAGCTGTTTGACAAATTGCTTTCCTTGTAAAAGTGCTCGGGCCTTGGTAGGACACACAGTAATTCGGAGACCTGCCTTGGAGGCCCTTGCAGAGCTCAAGCAGCTGAAGAATGTAGCTCGAGGAAGGGCGGTCCCGGCCCCAGCTCAGGCAGGACCTAGTGAGGGAAGGTGATAAACCTGGAAGGCTTCCTGGAGGAGGGAGTGGGTTTGTGGACAAGAGGGGGAGGAAAAGGGAGCAGGTCAAACCCAGTCTCAGAGGATAGATTCTCCTGTTGTCAAGATCAGAGTGGAGAGGGGAAAGGAAGCCAGCAAATACCTGCATTTCATCAAAAAAAGTCAAAAAAATGTGGTTCACTGTGCGCAGGTGCTCTCTGAAGGTCATCTTAACACTGTGAGCAGTTCCACGTGTTGCTGAGCCTGGTCTTGGTTAGAGCAGGGGAGAGGTGCCTCCTGCAGGGCAGAGCAGGGCCCGCAGCGGGGTGGCTGCCAGGGCAGGGCCTCCCCAGCTGGAGCCCGAAGCCGGCCGCCCGATGGCCAGGGGTCCTGGGCCCCTCCCTGTGTTCAGGCCTTGGGCTCAGGCGACCCTGGTGTTGCCAGGCACCCTGGCCAATGCTCAGTGAGGATGCTGTCACCCCATCACCCTCCTCTGGCCCAGGAGCTGAGCCCCTGAGCACCGAAGGAGCGTCGACCGTGGCGAGGCCTCTGCCCGAGGTCAGTAGAAACGAACTTCATTGGAAGTTTGGCTGCACACAGGTCACCTTTTCCAAAGACATTCTCCCAGACCGGGTTCCTTAGGCACCTGGGTCTCTAAGCATCTAGCTCCGCAGGTCTCTACCCCAACCAAAGGAAAAACCAAGCAACTCAGGATTATTGAAATCATGTCCTTTTATCTTTTTAAACTTAAAATGTGGCATTTTCATCAGCTGCAAAAGTGATTATAAAGAGCTTTAAGCAACCAGGGGATATGGGCGTCACAGTGGTTTTGGACATCGCCCACAGCTGGGCCACGGAGCTCCCAGCTTCTGTCCCCCTGGGCAGGAAACGTGGGTCAGCGCTGGATGGGAGCCCTCTGACCGCCAGTGTTTCATCCAGCCGTGAGTTTCCACAATTACTGGGATTGGTTTAATACAAACGCAGAGAATTTTTGAAGACACCTGGCCAACTTCTGATCAGGACAGCTGGCCATGGGAGACCACGGTCCCCATGGAGCTGCCATAGGTGTCTGTGATCGGGGGAGCCAGCCCCCCACCCCTGGAATCAGGGGGACACAGGAGCGTCAGGACAGCGGCCACATCTGCGTTCCCTGGTCCAGACCACACTCCCCTACCTGTTGCCATTTCCCCAACTATTGGACCTGATTAAAGGGGGACAGAAAACTACTTAGGCCCCTAAATTGCAACAACAAAGGCAATGTCTCTCTCTTCAATAAAAACCTCATGGCTGCCTGATTCAGATGCTAATGGCCAGGAATTGGTCCCTAAAACAGGGAGACACTTCTCTGGGCAAATGACCAGGATGTCACTCCTTTGTGAGGGAGAGGGAGGTAGTCTGGGGTGCGGCCTGATCCAGTGTAGTTTCTGGAAAGGAAGAGAGGCCTTCCATTTGAAAAAGGCTCTATCTCAACGATTCTGGTCTCTTGGGAAACTGCCCCATCCCTGTCACACACGCGGGAAGACCCTGAACAGATCTGGTGCAGCTTTGAATTCTTTGCTGGGAGAGCCCCCAGGAGTAGCGGCTGTCCCACCTTAGTTCACCCCAGTTCCGAGGGAACCTTGCTCCCTGGGGCTCTAGAGAAAGGAAGCAGTGTCTCAGCCCTGACGGCCAGGACCCCCCAGTCCTCCCACAGCCTGTGCATCCTGAGGCAGATGGGTGCCTGATCTGGGGCCAGAAGATCCAAGTTCAAGTCCCACCACTCAGGGCACGACCTAGACCAGGCTCTGGGCTCTGTACCTGTGTACACTGGGTACCTGTTCAGTCTTAGGGCACGAGGGACGCCAATGCCTACCTCCCTGCACAGGTGAGGAGAGGCCTGCAAGGTTCAGCCCCTGGGGATCTAGAGTCAGCAACCAGAAACCCTGCCCAGGTGAGCATGGAGTGCACGGCTCAGTGATGGCACACACCCATGCACACGCATGCACACACATGCGCACGTGCACACACACATGCATGCACACACTGAGAGTTAGGTCCCTTCTGCCTGTAGGCGCAGGTTTGCTGGGAGCAAGGCTGGTCTTATGTTTCCATGAATAAGACACTTTAGTCACGTTCAGTATCTCTACCCAAACGTGGAGGCTTTTCTATGCCTCATACCAAAAGCACAGAAAGAAAGCAAAGCCACCCCTCAAAAGATAACTATCTCAAGAATGTAGACACAGAAATTCTCAACAAAATATTAACAAAATGGAATCTAGCAATCCACCACCACCAAGTAGGATGTCCAGATACGCAGGGCTGATCCAATATTCAAAATCAGTCCAGGGAAACCACCCTGTCAACAGGCTAAAAAGTCTATGGATATAGAAAGAGCATCTGACCAACTGCTGTACCCCATCCTATCCAGTCAGTCTCCCCGAAAAGTGGGAACAGAGGGGTTCAGCCTCCACCTCGTACAGAGCATTGACACAAAGCCCACGGCCGGCGTCACACTCAGCGGCGTCAGGCAGGATGCTGTTCCCTTTACCCCGGGAACAAGGCAGGGACGTCTGCTCCCAGCCCCCTCATTCCGCACAGGACTGGCTGGTCTAGTGCAATAAACGAAAGGGAAAAAAAGAATCTATGAGCCACAGAGACCTGAAGGAAAGGAATAAAACTCTCTTTATTGCAGATGACATGGTTGTCTATGTAGAAAATCTCAAGCAATCTACAAAAAAATCTAGATAGAGACCTCAAACTTTTCACAAAAAATTAACTCAAAGTGGATCACAGGCCTCAAACTATAAACCTTCTAGAAGATAAAACAGGAGAAAATCTGGGTGGCCTGGTCTGGCAATGAATTTTCAAGATACTACACTAAAAAAAAAAAACACGAGCCAAAGAAGGAAAACATGATGACTTGAACTGCATTAAAATTTAAAAGCATCTGCTCTGCAAAAGACACTGATGGACTAAGAGACAAGCCACAGACTGGGAGAAAGTATTTGCAAAAACATATCTGAGGACTTGTATTGAACACATACAAAGACCTTTAAAACTCAACAATAAGAAAACAATACAATTAAAATGGGCCGCCCTCCCCAGTCGGCTCAGCTGGTTGAGTGTCGTCCTGTGCACCCAAAGGCCACCGGTTGGATTCCCAGCCAGGGCACATGCCTGGGTTTGGGCTCCATCCCCCGTAGGGGGCCTGCAGGAGGCAGTTGATGGGTGTTTCTTTCTTGCTGATATCTCTCTCCATCTCCCTTCTTCTCTCTCTAAAAATCAATTAAAAATATATTTTTAAATTGGGCCAAAGACTGTAACAGACACCTCACCAAAGAAGACATACAGATGGCAAATAAGCATATGTCACCTGGGAAAGGTAAATTAAAGCAACAGCGGGGTGCCAGCCGCCTGTCGGAGTGGCCACGGTCTGGGACATGGCAACACCCCAGCCGGCCGGGGCCCATGTGCTGGGGGACGCACCACAGGGCAGCCCTGGGAAGACAGGTGGGCGCGTCTCACAGAACTAAACATACTCCCCCATACAACTCAGTGGCCGTGCTCCATGTTATTTACCCAAAGGAATCAAAAATTTATATCCACACAAAAGCCTGCATGTGGGTATTTGTAGCAGCTTTAGTCGTAATTGATAAACCTTGGAAGCAACCAACCTACCCTTCAGGAGGTGATGGACAGACGAACTGTGGTCCATCCAGACAGTGGAATATTATTTGTCACTGGAAATAAGCGAACTATCGAGATGTGGAAAGACATGGGGGAGCCCCAAATGCATATGACTAGTGAAAGAAGCCAGTCTCTAAGGGCCACAGACCGTAGAATTCCAACTGTTCGACATTCTGGAAAACGCAAAACTCCGGAGGCAGGAAAGAGATCGAGGCTCCCAGGGGTGGGAGGGGAGGGAGGGATGAGTAGGTGGATCCCAGAGGAGTTTTAGGGCAGTAAAAATACCGTCTGATACTAAAACGGTGCGTATATGACATTATGCATTAGTCGAAACGCATAGAATGTGCCCCACCGAGAGTGGACCCGATGTCAGCACGGACTTCAGTCAGCAGCGATGAAATGAGGTGGTTTTCTCTTCACCCTGATGGCCCCGGGCCAGGCTTTTCTTCCCACTCCCCGCAAGGCTGTGGCCTGGTGGTCACTGTTATCACAGGAAAGGTCAGCAGAAGCGGACGGAGAACAGCCCCCCGCTGACCACCGTCCTGTTCTGTCTTAGAGAGAACAGTGTGGGCGTGAGAACCACTCAGGGCTCTGACTTGGCCCAACAGGCTGCTGGGTGGGGGGACTATCACCTTAGAGAGGCTGGTCTCCTGTGTGGGAGAAAGAGGTGCTGGGTGGGGGTGGTCCTAGCAACCCCCAGGAGGAGGCCCCCCGGTCAGGACTGAGAGGGTCCAGAAAGCGGCGGGAAGACCTGCCCCGGCCCTGCCCCTGCCCAGCCCTTTGCAGAAGACACTTGCAGACCCTGGAAAGACAAAAGTCCCGAATCTTAACCAACTGTTGATTCAGATTAACCAGAGACTCGCTTAAACATTTTTTCCCTAATGGACACAGCTGATGCAAATATGACGGAGCCAGCCCCGGGCCCTTTCAAGTTGGCTCCTTCCTCAGGCAGGAGATGAATGCCCCGCATTAGCATACCCTCCGGGGGATCAAAGGGGCCACCCCCCTGCTCCAGGGAGGGAAAGTCTAATACAATTAAAAATACACTGCAATTTGGCATGATCGGTTTGTCACGACAGTTTGTCACCAAGGATTAAGGCTTTTGGGGAGAGCGCGTTTCTCGGGACAGTTTAGGGGCCCGGGGACTTCAACCTCTTCTCTAGAGAATTTCCAGCCTTGCGTGGGCTGAGGCCCTTCCCCAGACCCCTCGTTTCCAGGCCGTCGGCCCGACGCCGAAACATTTCACTGAATACGTAGTGACGTGGTCCTACTTCCTTTTAGTTAATCACATAGGATTAGAATTGAAGACGCCCGTAAAAACGCATCTTTGGTGTGAGACGCTGTTAGGGGGCTGTACACTCACGGCTCACCCCCTCATCCATCCGCAAGCGGCTCACTGGGAGTTTGTACAGACCTCGTGGCAGCCACGGGGGCCCCTGGCGAGGCCGATGGCAGGATCCTGTCCCCTGGCATTCCCAGTCGACCACGGGAGACAGGCGTTGGCCAGATGACCACAGGATTACACCTGCAGCTATATATGTAACTGGGTGAGTGTCCATACGTGTGCACGTGTGTGCTCCCACCACGCAAACAACGGGAAACGGCTGAGAGTGAGTGAGGCGCGAAACGTGGACCGATGAAGACGACGGTCTCCCTTCAGACCAGTTTTAAAAGAAACGCAAACTGACCTGCGTGTTGGTGCTGACGGTCAGCGGCGCTTTCGCTGCGGGTCCGCAGCGTCGGCCGAAGCTGAAGGCGGCGCGAGGACCTGCTTTCGGTGAGAAGGCAGCTCAGAGCATCAGCCTCGAAGGCGGGTCACCTCCCTAGCTCGGCGATCCCGCTTCTGACCCCCGCCTCCCGCGCCCCCAATGTGAGGGTTTCTGCACAGAGCAGCTACCCCCCGCCAGGGGTCAGCGTCACTGGGAAGCCGTCCCTGCTCCCCTTCTGGGTGCCCCCAGCACCCTCGCACAGCTCTCGGGGTCTCCGTGGCATCTGGGAATCGTCCGTGGGCTGCTCTTTCTCCATCGGCACAGGCGCCCGGCACCTGGCACCTGGCACCCGGCAGGACGTTTGGTTTCCCTTTATGTTCCCAGACTGTCACACCGCCTCTGGCCACAGCGAGGGCTCGTCGCGTGTTTCACTAGCCGATGGCTCTACGCAGGGCTGCTGTGACCAGTGACATCACGGTGAACATCACGATGGCTCAACAAAGACCCTACGGTAAGAGGGAGGGCGAGGGGGTCCGTGGAGCGCAGCAGGCGGGGGCCCTGTGTCTGCTTCTCTAACGAGTCCCAGGAAGTCCAGGGCTGGGTTTGAGGTCTCACAACGAAGCCCTGAGAGGGTGAGCGAGTCGGTGACAGCGTTGCGAGGGCCTCGTCAGCTTCTAGCCTCATTTCCAGCCGGTGAGAGAAGGCGCAGGTATGATTTTCCCTTCAATTCTCAAAGGAAAAGGGAATGCTGAAATTCCCTGCCCTCCCTGTTTTATGCTGGCCTTTTATAATGATCCTAATTCTCCAGAATTTAACATGGAAAATTCTACACGCGTCCATTTGCCTGCATTTCATTAACCAGCAAGGTAAGGACATTCTTAAAACGAAAGAACTTCCATCTGGACACCACAAAGCTGTCAAGTACGTGGTGTGTTCCGTTATCGGAAAAGGACCTTACGCTTTTCCCACGTGCGTGGTTCCACCCGGAGACGCAACGCCCTGACCCAGCAAAGCCTCCGGAAGATCAATGCCGTTGGAGTCATACCTGAGCGCGTGAGCACACATGCACACAGGTGCACATGCACACATACACATATGCACACACGTGCACACGCGCACACACATACATGCATACACGTATATGCACAAATGCACACACCCCTCCAGACAGTTCATGCTAAACTGTGCAAAAGTGACAGAACCACTAAAATCCTGGAGTTCTTTTCTAAACAACAAAAATACTAAAAGCGAAGTGCAAAGGAAACGTATTAATTAGAGATGAAAATCGAGGCATGAAAATAAGAGGAAACAGTAACTCGGAAGCTTCGGTTCATGTCCTCAGCGCTCCTCTGACAGAAGCTGGATGGCCCACAGCGAAGTGGGGGCGCTCAGGACGGCCTGCACCCCCTAACCTTCAACGTGGACCCCAGGCTCTCGCGCATACGAGGTGCATATTCCGTGCTCGGCTGGGTCCCCGTTCGCGGATCCCTCCAGCGGCGAGAACTCCCTCCTGCGCCTGTCACAGACGTCGCCCCGAAGGCGGGAGGCTCCGGCGGGTACAAAGCCCTGAGGAGCAGGCGCAGCCCCAGGTGCTGGGAGGAAGTGGGTCTTTCCTTGTAAAGTGCGCTGATAGCTGCTCCCCGCATACCTGGGACACCCATTTTAAAAGGAAAGGGAAGTGGTCAAAGTCATGCTTTTTGTAAACTTCAAAGGTTATCTCTCCCTCCCCTCTTTACATTTTACTGTCTGGTGAGCGGCCCGTCTGCAGCTGTTGGCAGAGACTGTGTTTCGTGGCGTCAAACCTGCCTCCTCGGGGCCCATAAAACTACAGCAGGGAACCAGGACCAGGTGTGGGAGGCGGCCGGGAGGCCCCTAATGATTCCCGACACCCATGCTGAGCTGCTGGGGCGCGGGGCGGATGCCAGCGGGCCGCCTGTTGGTCAGGGTGTGCAGCCGGCTCCCCGGGGAGGCCCACTGCTGCGTGTGGGGCTGGGCGAGGCCAGTCCCCTAACCTCCCAGGCCCTGACGTCCCCTAACCTCCCAGACCCTGATGTCCCCTAACCCCCAGACCCTGACGTCCCCTAACCCCCAGACCCTGACGTCCCCTAACCCCCAGACCCTGACGTCCCCTAACCCCCAGACCCTGACGTCCCCTAACCTCCCAGACCCTGATGTCCCCTAACCCCCAGGCCCTGATGTCCCCTAACCCCCAGGCCCTGATGTCCCCTAACCTCCCAGACCCTGATGTCCCCTAACCTCCCAGACCCTGATGTCTCCTAACCCCCAGGCCCTGATGTCCCCTAACCTCCCAGACCCTGATGTCCCCTAACCTCCCAGACCCTGATGTCCCCTAACCCCCAGGCCCTGATGTCCCCTAACCCCCAGGCCCTGATGTCCCCTAACCTCCCAGAACCTGATGTCCCCTAACCTCCCAGACCCTGATGTCCCCTAACCCCCAGGCCCTGATGTCCCCTAACCCCCAGGCCCTGATGTCCCCTAACCCCCAGGCCCTGATGTCCCCTAACCCCCAGGCCCTGATGTCCCCTAACCTCCCAGACCCTGATGTCCCCTAACCTCCCAGACCCTGATGTCTCCTAACCCCCAGGCCCTGATGTCCCCTAACCTCCCAGACCCTGATGTCCCCTAACCTCCCAGACCCTGATGTCCCCTAACCCCCAGGCCCTGATGTCCCCTAACCCCCAGGCCCTGATGTCCCCTAACCTCCCAGAACCTGATGTCCCCTAACCTCCCAGACCCTGATGTCCCCTAACCCCCAGGCCCTGATGTCCCCTAACCCCCAGGCCCTGATGTCCCCTAACCCCCAGGCCCTGATGTCCCCTAACCTCCCAGACCCTGATGTCTCCTAACCCCCAGGCCCTGACGTCCCCTAACCCCCAGACCCTGATGGCCCCTAACCCCCAGACCCTGATGTCCCCTAACCTCCCAGACCCTGATGTCCCCTAACCTCCCAGACCCTGATGTCTCCTAACCCCCAGGCCCTGATGTCCCCTAACCCCCAGACCCTGACGTCCCCTAACCTCCCAGACCCTGACGTCCCCTAACCTCCCAGACCCTGATGGCCCCTACCCCCAGAACCTGATGTCCCCTAAACTCCCAGACCCTGATGTCCCCTAAACTCCCAGACCCTGATGTCCCCTAACCTCCCAGACCCTGATGTCCCCTAACCCCCAGGCCCTGATGTCCCCTAACCCCCAGACCCTGATGTCCCCTAACCTCCCAGACCCTGATGTCCCCTAACCTCCCAGACCCTGATGTCTCCTAACCCCCAGGCCCTGATGTCCCCTAACCCCCAGACCCTGATGGCCCCTAACCTCCCAGACCCTGACGTCCCCTAACCTCCCAGACCCTGATGGCCCCTACCCCCAGAACCTGATGTCCCCTAAACTCCCAGACCCTGATGTCCCCTAAACTCCCAGACCCTGATGTCCCCTAACCTCCCAGACCCTGATGTCCCCTAACCCCCAGGCCCTGATGTCCCCTAACCCCCAGACCCTGATGTCCCCTAACCTCCCAGACCCTGATGTCCCCTAACCTCCCAGACCCTGATGTCTCCTAACCCCCAGGCCCTGATGTCCCCTAACCCCCAGACCCTGATGGCCCCTAACCTCCCAGACCCTGACGTCCCCTAACCTCCCAGACCCTGATGGCCCCTACCCCCAGAACCTGATGTCCCCTAAACTCCCAGACCCTGATGTCCCCTAAACTCCCAGACCCTGATGTCCCCTAACCCCCAGACCCTGATGTCCCCTAACCCCCAGACCCTGATGTCCCCTAAACCCCCAGGCCCTGATGTCCCCTAACCCCCAGACCCTGATGTCCCCTAACCTCCAGACCCTGATGTCCCCTAACCCCCAGACCCTGATGTCCCCTAACCTCCAGACCCTGATGTCCCCTAACCCCCAGACCCTGATGTCCCCTAACCCCCAGACCCTGATGTCCCCTAACCTCCAGACCCTGATGTCCCGGCGACTGCCCAGCACACATCCACCACCCCGTAAGTCCCCCAAGGGGGGAGAGGGGAGCCGTATTAACCCAGGCACTTGGAACCCAGGTTGAATAAGATGCCAGCAGCGTCAGGTACTGTGGAAAATGCCCCTAAAATCTACGTGACCAGGACCCTTTTCCTCCTCAAGCCAGGAGACGACGGAAACATCCCGTTTTCCGCAGCTGCTGCCCTCGGCTGGGGGTTAACAGTAAGACGGCGACACCCCGGCTCCTTCTTCAGCGACAGGAGAAGTTAAAGCTGTCGACTGCGTGTCCGTCGACTGCAACGAAACTGTGCCGACCAGCAGCTCGTCACGCCTGATGGCTCTGTGACAATATTGTGAAAAGGTGAAAAAATCCGGTTTATTTAAAGCCATCTTAAATCGTTCATACTGTTTTTATTTGGCAGGTTTAGAAATACATGCATTTCTTCAAAGAAATGGAGAAGTAAGTGTGGCATTTTTGCAAAAGAAAGGAGACTGGAAAAGAGAAAGGACGTCTTAGAGCTAATCCAGAGGGCAAATGCCTGCGTGGGGACGGCCGCTTGTCTCCCCCACTGTGTCCAGCACTTCATCACACAGGGGTGGGGGGAGGAGTGAAGGGGAAACGCATGGAAAAAATATGCAAGAAAGGAAAAAACCCTGGTTGCGACCTCAAGGATGTTACTTTATAATGGGGGACACCGAACAAATAAGCACAAAATGGACTTAAAAGCACGTTTAAAAACCAGCGGCCAAGAATTTACCGTGTGCCCTTAAATTACCTTTACTCCTGAATGTTGTTTACATCATGCCTAACGCTGCTTGTCAAGTTAATCGTTTCGATAAGTCGTACCTGTTGGGTTCCATACTTTAAACTCTACAGAAAACTGGTGGGGTTGGGGGGGGTGACCCTCAGAAACGTTCCTATGAAGGCTGAAGGTCAAACACTCATCGCTCAGAACCGACGGCACCCTTTCAATAACGCTCTTCCTCGCAAACGCCTTCTGAGAACCTCCCACAGGTCAGGCGCTGCGCTAGGGTCTTGGGCTATAGGATGAAACGTGACGAAGCGCGTGGTTTAGGCAGAAGGACGCGAGGTCCCAAAGAAGGCGCCTGTGGCACTTCCCGGCTCCCTAAGGCGCGTGGCGTGTGCGGTTCCTCCGTGTGTAGTTTGAGTCCAGCGAGGAGAATCACCCGGGGAACGGCCGGGATCGGAGGTCTGCAAAGGCCGGCTGAGGGCCCCAGCTGTGCCTCTCACATTTTCCAAGGGTGGTTGAAAGGACGGGGTGGGGGGGGGGGGGGAGGAAGGTGCCCCAGAGACTGAGCGTGGCCTGCGGCCTGAAAGGACTGCTTCCTACCCCCTTCCAGAAGATGTTACCGTGGTTAGGAGAACAGCCAGAAAAAGCCACACTTACCCAGTACCTCATTCCCCTCCCGTCCTGAGGGTTTGCAGGGTTTCCGATATCTGAGGGCGCTGTGTATAATTTGGATGCATTTTAAACTTATTTCCGAGTTCCTGGTTTAGCATGGATCGTGTGATATTTTCCTTGATGGAGACCTCAGGGCCTTGAACATTCAAACTGTGCCCAGCATCACTGATTTCTGAGAGGTCCTTCTGGCCACCCCACTGGGCCACCTCGATTAACCCCGACTTCCAGGTGCTTAAAATACACATGTACATATATTGGATAATCTGCATTTTTAAGACCCGTGGTTTCTAATTGCAGTTAAACCACAAAGATCGTTTCATTTGGGAACAAAACTGCTTTTCAGGTGTAAGGCGAATCTTTATTTAATCACCAAATTATGTCTGTGCTTTCTAATAAAATATATGGTTTAAGCAAAATTTCAGACTATTGTCAGTGTCTATGGGGAGCAAGCCCTGAAGCCACCTTGGTTCCCACTGAGGAATTTACGAGCTGCCTTTCTCCACGATTATTCCTTCTGGGAAACTACTCAGATGCTGACGTCCGACTCCTGGAATTTGTACTTTATACGCAATTTATATTTCTTTTAAGTATATTTGGGAGTAAATGAAAGTGTACACATTTTGAGAAATTAAGGCAAAACAAATCGGCCCAGATTTTTATGCCTATCTAGAATATCTAAAAAAAAAAAAGAAAATTTATTTTGAATTTTCTGTATTTTATTGATTCCATGTTTGCTCAATAGAAACAGAGTGTGTTTTCCTGGAAAGAGGAAAAGTAAGAGTCTGATCCTTGATCTAAGAGGAGGGCACGGTTAGTGCCTAAAACCAATGACTCCATTTGGCTTGTGCCCGTCTGAGGCCATTCACGCCATTTGTGCCACACAGGCTCAGTCACGCTTCCCAGCCGCTGGGCCCAGTGGGGGCAGTGACAGCCCAGTGGACCTGCAGGCCGACAGGGTCCAGGGACCCTGATGCCGGCCACAATTAGGCAACTGACGCCGTAAACTGGGGGAAACGGCGTTTCTAACCCGCGTCACGGCGAGCAGCCCGGCGGCACGTGCTCCCGCGTGTCGCCCTGCCCCGCGCACGGCCGCGATCCCGCACGTCTCTGTGGCCCAGCGGGTTCCGTCAAGTTGCAAAGTTTGGGGGTACAAAGCAGACATAAGAAACGACAAAGATTATTGGAGTAAATTCGAGGGCAAAGGAGGCCTGCAGGCTGCCTGAAACGTTCCAAGAAATTTGGGGAAAAGGAATGTGGAGAAGTGTGAATTTTTTTTATAAAGTGTTCTTATTTTTTATTAATCCCCACCCGAGGACAGGGGACATGCTCATAGAGAGGAAAGGGGAAGGGGGGGAGGGAGAGAGAGAGGGAGGGAGGGAGGGAGGGAAACATCAGCCGGGTGCCTCCCACACCTGCAGCTGGACCCGGAATCGAACCGGTGACCCGGTGCCCAGGCTGCCGCTCCAACCAACCGAGCCACACCCACCGGGGCTGGAGACGCAGGAACTTAACTCTTATTTCAACAAAAACCACAGGATGAGAAAGATGCCTCTGGTATTTGATGGGCCACGCAGCTGACATCCCCAGCAAGAGCTTTCTGCCCACGGAACAGAGACGGTGGCCCAGTCACAGCGGGAAACGTGGAAATAGTGTCACGTTTGACCTGACAGCGCCCAGCGCCCCCGCTGCCCACCAACCAGCCTGTCCTCCCTGCCCTCCAGTAGAGGAATGAAATCGTGTACTGGACGCAGGTGATGTGCGACCACCTCTGAAAAACATAAAACAATTAGAGGAAGGGGCCGTGGCGTGGCCTGCATGCGGGATTTATTTATTTGAAAAGATGGGCAGAGAGACAGCACCGCCCAGTGCGCCCTCGCTGACTTTCAGCTCTTCACATTCCTACCCAGCAGCCTCGGCCAAACAAAGCCGATTAAAGAAAATAATTCAGCCCTGGACGGAGGTGCACCACGGCCGAAAATACTTATTGCTGTGTCATGTTAATATATTTTCATCTTAACACTAGTGCGTTCCGCTTACCAACCAGAAAAAGGGAAAAGCCCCACTTGGTAGGAATTCATAGTTACCACCACCAGGGAGGGAGCCCACAGTCATCTCTCCAAGGTCACAGCCAGTCTAACAGGTAGAGACGACTCTGAGGAGCCCAGGGACCGAGCAGGCCCAGCCAGGCACACAGGTGCGGCCCCGCTGTCCCTGTCACGCTGGCCAGACCGGCTCGGGGGCACTGTAGGCCCTGGTGTGAGTGAGGTCCCCTTCCGCCCTGCTGGCTATCACCTGCCTTAGTCATTTACTTCGAGTACGAACCTCAGCTCTGACACACTCGGGACGTATCTTCTGTCTCATGTACTCATGACAATGGCAGTCAGGTGGCCCTGTCCACACCATGTCCCACGGGGTGTGCTTATAAATTACAGTCTGGCAATTAGATAAAAACAATACAGGGCCCTGGCCAGGGTGGCTCAGCTGGGCACACATCTGGGCACACAGGCACCTGGCATCACCCTCTTGTCCAGGGAGTCCTCCCACTCTAGCCGGGGCTCATGGTGACACACGGATGCAGAGGAGCGGGCAAAGGGGCCATTTACAGCAAAATGACAACTCACCCGAGACCTTCCCAGTGGCTCCTGAACGGCAGAAAGAATGACCATTCTGTCTGGGAAAGGCCGGATCTATGCCTATAGTTATCGGTGATTCAGAAAAATCAATAAGGCGATGAATCGAGTATTTAGGGATCAACCAAAAGTGCCCCCAATGGACTTCGCCCGGCAGCCGGAGCTTGGCTGTAAATGGGGCCATTCCCAGAACTGACATTCATTTCCTTCCTGACCAGCCAAAGCCCATGTTCCCTGCTGAGAGCCACTAAGGTCAGTGTGACTGAGATTCTAGGAGGTGACGTGTGGCCACAGAATTGGGACCTGCAGCCGCGTGAGCCCGAGTTGCTCACAATCCACGTGGCCTGGCTTCGGTATTTCACGGGCTTTCTTCCCTGGGGTTTTGTAGTTTGAGTAATTAAACACATGCCGGGTTCTCGGGTAAAATTTCGCCCACACCTCACACCAGCGCCACCAGCATGCACCCACGTGCATCGCAAACCTGTGCGACACAGTTTTAGAAAGAAAGTGAGAAAGTATGCGGGCAAGAATTGTAAAAGTGACACACTGGGCGTCCACAGGTGTCCACAGACACGTGCGGGATCAGCGGCAGGCCGGCCGCGGTCCCCCGCATTCCCTATTTTTCTTCCGTGTTCTCCCGGGCCATTCATTCCCTGAAGCAGGGCCTGTCCGCATGTATTTGCCCTTTCTGTTGACAAATCGTTACAGAAATCTCCTTACATTCACTTGGACTTAATTTCAAGTGGCGCCTCCCCTTTCCATAAAAGGTCTTACCTCATTTGAGTTTTATTTTTTCTCGCCTTCCCGTGAACAATCTCCTCCCTGGGTCAGCCCTTGGGAAGCAAGGCTGAGTCAGAGATCTGTTTGCCTCCGAGCAGGCAAACCAAACAGGGGCTGAGACCCCAGCCCAGATAAAAGGCCCAGGGGCTTCCTCGCAGCTCAGTGCCAGCTGCACCCTCCAGGCTCCAAACCCACCTGAAGGTCCCACAGAAAGGTCCCTGGTGAAAACACTCACAGGTGGCAGAAAGCAATGATCAGTGACCGACTCAGGCTCTCACGCTTCCAGGTTACCCAAGGTCAGCCTGAACCGAGGATTCGCCTGTCATTTGAATAAAGACCCCTCACGCTGAACTGAGGAGACTTGTCATTACTTCCCACGGGTCCTAGTCTGTCTCTGAAGCTACGTAAGGTAAACAGGACCTACACATGAAGCGAGCTTGTTGGAAATGAAATAAATACGAAATCCGCATGAGAACCCAAGTGTTGGGGCCACATACACCCTTCAGCTGTGTCTTCCCAGGCTCAGGTACACCTGTTTGAGTCTCTCCTTTCTGGAAGTTTCCAGAGCCTAACCATTCAGCTTACCTTTCTTTTTAAAAATGAACCACATCTCACTCATATGTGGGATTTAAAGAACAAAATAAACTGAAAAACTAGACCCAGAGACATAGAAGCATGGAACAGACAGAGAGATCTCAGAGGGAAGGGACGGGGGGGGGGGGGAATTAACCAAAAACCCGTGGACATAGACAATAGTGTGGTGAAGGCCTTGGGGAGGGTACAGGGTGGAGGGGATCGATGGGGGGGAGGGGACATTTGTAATACTTTCAACAATAAAGATAATTTTTTTTAAAAAAAGGAACTACATTTTCATTTTCATCTTGAAACCTCCACAAAATCTTGTAAGTCGCCTATGGAGATCTTTCCCACTCTCGCCCGAGTGAACACTTCCACAGACGTGGCTGGGGGGGGGGGGTGACCGGGAATCACTAACGTGAAAAGCACTTCTGGTGCCCCACGTTCTGCCAGCCGATGAGGCTCAGCTTCAGGTGGGCCCTGACTTGTTTTCTCAGGAGC
Organism: Miniopterus schreibersii; assembly: GCF_964146895.1. NCBI lineage: Eukaryota > Metazoa > Chordata > Mammalia > Chiroptera > Miniopteridae > Miniopterus > Miniopterus schreibersii. The sequence continues at coordinate 89,644,459 of NC_138107.1, forward strand.
GCCGCATTTCTAACGTGATTTGAGAAAACCACTTTCCTAGTTCAAGATGGGAGATTTGTCTTGACGGACGTGTCGCACAGAACGTCTGAGTCCACAGCCACGGGACCATCTGTTCCTCTGTCCAGAGAACACAGCACACGAGACAAAGTAAACCCGCAGCCGCCTCCAGCTGGCTGACCCCGTGGCCCCCAAACATGCCCCATCTCGCAGGCTGGGGACAGTGCGCCCCTGGCACCTGGGTGCGAAGGCCCAGCCCTGCCCAGCCCGTCTGGAGGGCGCGTCAAACTGGACGCTGGCCCAGGACCCCTCGGGACAAGCGGAAAAACCAGAAAGCCAGCCGCCTCCAGGCTGCTGTGGTCCCGGATGTGCCCAAACCTGCAACACTCTGAGGGGACACTGGCCTCTGTCCCTTGTCATTACTTCCCACGGGTCCTAGTCTGTCTCTCCCAGCAGGACTCGCATGCTTGGCGTTCACTGAAACGGGCTTCTGCACTTTGGTGAGAGGGGCAGGGAATGGCCTCACCCTCAATGCAGTTCTTGACCATCCCTGATGGAGGACAGTGAAGGAAAAGAAACACGGCAGCCCTATTTTACAGAGCTTATTTTAGTTAAAAAGTGATATTAAAAATCGATATAGCTATTTTTTTAATCTTCACTGGAGGATGTTTTTCCCATTGCGTTTCAGAGAGAGAGAGAGAAACATCGAAGTGAGAGACACATCGAGTGGTTGCCTCCCGCAAGTGCCCTGACCAGGGCCAGGGCCCGAGCCTGCAACCGAGGTCCATGCCCTTGGCCGGAATCAAACCTGGGACCCCTCAGTCCGAGGGCGGACGCTCTCACCACTGAGCCAAGCCAGCCAGGGCAAAAAAAATCAATATAGTTTTAAAAATACAGTTTAAAAATCTTCACAAAACACCTCCCTTGTAATAGGAACCCACTGTAAGGCCGATTATGTTACCGCTCCCCAGAACCAATTGCTGAAAAGGGAAAGCATTTATCAGAATGGGGGGGGATAGGAAAGTGGAAGCTTTTAAAGCTTCCTTCCTGGGGCCTTGGTGTAGCTGCTGTTCCCCAAACTTCCTCCCGGACCAGCTTCCCAAGGTCCTCACAGTCGCTGGCGCTCGTCGAGGTTCCACACCTGGTCCATGCATTTGTACAAACCTGGTGTCTCACTTTCAAAAAGAACAGTACACGTGCTTCAGAGTGACGTTTTAGTGGCAGGCTGTCAGCAGGTAACTCGAACGAGAAGGCCCCGTGTCTGAGCATCGGAGTATCTCACCTGAATGACGAGCCCTGGGGAAGGGTTACCTTCAGCAGACACCGGCGTCAAAAAGGTCACACCTTTGGAAGTCTGTCCCCAAATTCCAGGGTTTCGTTTATACTTAAAAATTAAATATAAATTGAATAAGTTAAAGGCAACTCTTTGAAGGGCGGTGCCGTTCTTTTATTCCAGGAGTTAACACAAGTCTTTGGGGCAGGAGGGTGGGAAGGGGGCAGGTTCCAGGGCCAGAGGACTTGAAGGTACCTTTTCCTTCAGATTCAGTCCTAACTTGACCTTCTCCCTGTGACGTGGGGACTCGGAACTGCCACACACCACGGACCGACTGTCGCCGGGAACATGCTGCCTGTGACCACAAACTGCTGTTTGGCCAGTTTGGTAGAAAACAGGCCGAGGGGAGTCCCACCTCTTTTAACTGTCGCTTGGTCTCATAGGAACCCCCAGGACATGTCCAACTGATAGGACCTGTCCGGGGAAATATAACTAGAGCCCCGGAATAGCTCCTTCCAAACAGCGACCCCCCAACTCTCTCACTGGCCCAGGGTTTATAACATGGGGGGGCCCATGTTGGGGGGCGCCGGGCTCTGTTTGGGGCCATGCATGTGCTCACATCAGCCCCGGTCAGCAGCGTTCACAGCTCCCCACCGGCGCTGCCGTCCTGAGTGGGGACCGAGGGCCCCTCAGACGCCCAGGGCGCCCCCTCTCTCCGGGGGCCCTCCTTCCCCGGGGCCCCCCTGGCGCGCTCAGAAGAGAGAAGCACCGAAGGGAATGGAGACCTGGCCTGAGCCCGGGGCCGGGCCAGGGCGCAGAGGGCCCCGGGGTGCAGGGCGTGGGCGCCGGGCGCCCCTGGGTCCAGCTCCCGCCCCTCCAGCGCCCCGAGGGCAGGGGCTCCGGGAGCCGGCTGAGCGGGGAGCCCGAGGCACCCGAGTTGGAGTCGGACCCGGGTCCTAGGGCAGCGGGGTGCGCCCCAGGGACCCCGGGCCCCTCCCGCCCTGTCCCAGGCCGGGTCCCCCGGAGACGCGGGGCGCAGGCGGGGGCGCTCCCCCCACCCCCCAGGAAAGAAGAGCCGGGGGGGGGGGGGGGGGCCGGGCAGCAGCTGGGGAACGGAGGCGACAACAAATGACAAGTAAACAGCCAGCAGCGGGGGGCCACTGGGCCGAGCGCGCTAATGAGGGCGCAGCGGGGCCCCGCCGGCCACCCCCCAAGCCCCCGCGCCCCCGCCTCCAGGGGCGCCCGGGGGCCGCAGCTAGTGGCCCCAAAGGGAAGACGCCCGGGCCCCCAGAGCCGCGCCTGCTCCGTCTCCGGGCCGCGCTCGGGGCGCAGCCTGGGCGACTGGCCCGCGGGCCACGGCACCAGCCCCCGGGCCGAGCCGTCCCTGAGACAGCCCCTCGCGCAAACCGACCGCGGGAGCAGCCCAGGGTCCCCCGGCTCCCCCGGCTCCAGCCATCCCTTACGTTATGTTCTGGGCAGCGGCGGCGGTGGGTCCAGCAGGGGTAGAGGCCGCGCTTTAACCCTTCCGTCCATCTAGTAAGACCCCTGAGAGCCCGCGCGTCTGTCGGGGTGGCCCCGCTTTCCTGGGGGGGGGGGGACGGGGCCAGCGGCTGGGGCAGGAGCGCGTCCCGCGTCCCGTGCGCGCGGAGGTCCCGGCAGCAGCGCCCCCGGCGGTCAGCCCCGCGCACCGCGTCCTGGGGCCCGGGGCCGGGGGTGGGGGCCTGGGGGGGCCGGGGGGCTGGGGCCTGGGGCCGGGGGCCTGGGGGGGCCGGGGGTGGGGGCCTGGGGGGCCGGGGCCTGGGGCCGGGGGGCCGGGGGGCCGGGGGGCCGGGGGCCCGGGGGGCCGGGGAGCCGGGGGGGCCGAGGGGGCCCGGGGCCGGGGGGCTGGGGCCTGGGGCCGGGGGCCTGGGGGGGCCGGGGGTGGGGGCCTGGGGGGCCGGGGCCTGGGGCCGGGGGCCTGGGGGGGCCGGGGGTGGGGGCCTGGGGGGCTGGGGCCTGGGGCCGGGGGCCTGGGGGGGCCGGGGGTGGGGGCCTGGGGGGCCGGGGCCTGGGGCCGGGGGCCTGGGCCGCCCCGTCCCTCCCTCCGGCTGCACCCCGGACCTCACACGGGCCTGGCTTACGAGCCGGGCGTGCAGAGCCCAGCGGCGGCCCTTGGAGCCTGCTGACACACCCTTTCTGAAGTCGGCGGGAGGTGGCTCAGGGGATCTCCTCCTGGCCGCCAGGATGCTGGCGAGGACTCCCCGGCGCGGGCGAGGACGCAGCAGGGCCGCTGGGACGTCTTTGCATGGGGCACGTCCCCTCGCAAGGAGAAGGTTCCTGTCCCCCCAAGTGCATCTCTCTGAACAATGTGATCAAGTTTGAGGCCGGTGCCACCAGTCCCTCTGGTCCTAAAGGGCCCGGGGCCGCGGCTTCCCCCAGGGCGGCCCTGCACCCCCTGCTTTGCCCTTCGGGTTCCTGCGGGGTTTTCTTCATCCAGGTATATACTTTCATCCAGGTATATTTTCATCATTGTCGCCCATGCGTTGAGCCCGGAGTGTTGAGCTGGAAGAGCTCCATGAAGCTTTAATAGGGAAACGGCTGCATCTCATTGATTTTTGGCTGAACTAGAAACACGTGGATTCGTTATTTTTAGTTTTCAACCGTTTTTGGTCCTGACACTCACGCTCCTCTTTCTGAAAGGTTCCCTTTAGCAACGGGTGCGAAGCTGCTCAGCAAACACGAACAGTGGCCCCTCATACCCGCGATAAACACACCAGGCGGTGTCCTTGTGATGCAAACGCTTATGGAAACAGTAAAAAAAATATTCTGGCTACAACCTGCAGAATCAAAGCTAATAGCTTCACATTCAGATAATATTTTTTAAAGATACTAAAAGATTCCCTGAAAGAATTGTGTTTGCATTCCCACTATCACACATGTTCAACTAATTGTGAAAACTTAAAAACATCTAAAGACGGTCCTTTAAAAAACATATTGGTAAAAAGAAATAGGTGAATAACACTGGGGGTGGGGAGAACCCCCCGCCTCTCTAAAGTTTCACAACCTAACAGCAGAATGCGTGGAAGGGACGTAAGTTGGGGGTCAACCTAACTTGGGCGCAAATGCAAGCTCAGCCTTTGGGCAAGTTTCTCAGCCTCTCCAAGCCCCAGTTTTCTCAGCTGTAAACTCGACTTAGCAATAATACCTTCCTCCTGGGATTGTTTAAGGATGAGATCAAGCCTGGAGCCACCTGGCAAACAGTGGAGCTCACTGCATATTAAATAATCCTTTGTGCACCCTGAGTCTTTAAGTTTTATCTACTAACCTGTATCAACTAACACTTGAGGGCTAAAATATATAGAAAAATTACAACTATGTGCAAAAAAATCTTAACATCTATCTACTTCATAAATGAACTGCATTATAAATATTCTAAAGATGTGTTCGGATTAGTAAAAATGACAACGAAAAACAATAGCCACGTAGCCATTGGGATCTTTGCGGGGTACTGGCCTCACCCCACTCAGCTGCACGCGTTCGCTGTTTGCCGATGTGTCACAGTCGTAGCTGCAGCAGCTTATAATACACACTTGTGGTCTCGCAGCTCCTGCGGGTCAGGGCCTCGGGGGTAGGCAGGCCTGGGCTCAGGGCCCCCCGAGGTTGCGCTCCAGGGGTTAGCAGCCGCACTCTCATCTGGAGGTCCGATGGGGCAGCAGGCGAGGCCGGGCTCCCCAGGACGCTGGCAGCATCCGCTTTCTTTTCTCCGGGACCCTCAGCAGCCAGCTTCTCCGGGGCCGACCAGGGGAGAGGCTGGGCTGACTGGCAAGACGCAGCATCACATACGGTGCCACGGTTCCCGGGGTGACGGCCAACACTGGTTCCATGTGCTGCTGGTTAGAAGCGTGTCACGGGTCCTGCTCCGTGACTGAAGGGTGGGGATTACACCAAGGCACTGGTGTCAGGAGGCAAGAGTCCTGGGGCCACCTCAGCGTCTGCTGCCACAGCCACCCCTGCCCAGCTCGTGGCCCCACTGGGTGAGCTGGAAGGGGCAGGGTTTTCCCCACTCAGTGCTCCCAGCCCTTGTCCCTGGGTGCTCCTGGGGTGCCCTTGGGCTCCGGAGCCCTCTTCCCAGTTTTCCTCTGGAATCTTGGCCTCTGGCGTGCATTCCCCCTTGCCCCTGAGGCCCCCAGGCAGGCCCTGCCCAAGGCCTTGGGAGACTTCAAACAAGGTGAAACATTGCTCGACGCCCCTGCCCCTAGGACCGCGCAGAACTCTTCTGTGCTTTACTGTGGTGAGCTCTCCGGGTGCACACAGGGAGCCAGGTTGTCCTTCTCTCTGGCTTCCCGACCCTCAGACGGTCATTTCCACTGTTTTGTGGCACCACTGTTTCCATTTTAACTCACTATTCTGATCTGCGATGGGCTCAGAAAACAGACATGCATCCCTGACCCCTTCTCTGGACCTCAGTTTTTCACATCTGTAAAAGGGCCTTGAAGATCACAGTTCCTAGCTTTGACTTTAAAAGATGCACATGTCTACACGCACACATACATGTAGGCGTATGTGCTTACAGCTCACGCATCCACTTGTGAAAATAATAAATGCAGACTTAAGGCCACTTGGACTAGTGAAAAGCACTCCACTGTGAGCGATGGAAATATCGATGCCAACACACGGAAAGGGGTTGTCTTGATTTAATTCTGATCACTGTTTGGGGTACACTGTCATTTTTCATGGAGAAGTCTCTCCGTTGAGTTCAAGTTCACAGGAAATTGTATGCTAGATTCCTTGACACAAAGCACCATTTTGATGCAATAATACATTTTTTTGGTGTTTTGTAAGCAAAGCCCATGCAACCAATATTTGTTGTGGACCTAATGCATGCAAAGTGGCCACAGAAATAGAATTTTCTATTATTTTGCAAACCATTGAATTATTTCTGGTACCAGAAAAAATTACTTAATTATAATCATTTTTCCCATTACTGATATGTGTATATTTTTATTGATTATCTAAGTTGATAGAAATGTCTGAGTATAATTATTAGTAGAACAGTGACTCCTGGGAAATGTTTGCTGAAAATAATGAATGAGATGAGTTTTCAAACCCATCACAATCTGCTAAAGTCTAGCACTTCCCCCAAGTCTCAGCTCCTACTAAATTATTCACATTTAGGTTACTTTTATCTTGTAGTTATCACCACTTTCCAAGAGAGCAAGGTAACGGGGTTCTAATTCCATAACAAAGGTGAGTGATGGTTTCAGAAACGCGAAAGATTAGAATCTCTCCTCTTCAGACATAAACCAGGGGACCCTGAAACCCTAAGCCAGTGTTTCCTTTCTGGGGGTGGGGGCTCGAAACTGCTATTGTGTCGCCTGGGTTGGGCTGGGGCCGGTGTCTTCTATTCGGGCTTCAGAGTCCTGGCCTTGCCAAGTTCTGTATGGAACCACTGAGCCCATTGAAGGACCCCATACGCCACGGTCCTTCGGGAGCGACGCTGTCCCGTGGCCAGCTCTCCCTAAAACACCTCGGTCTGCTGGGCCCCAGCCCTTTCCCTAAACCCGAGACTCACGGCCCTTCACAACCAGCACCCATCAGCTGCCGTGGATGAGAAACATTGGTGGCACCCACACTAGCAGCTCCCTAGGAAGAAATATTAAAAAGGTCGGAGAACCGAGGCCCTGGACGTACGTTTGCAGGGCCTGGCTGGAGCAGGTGGTGATAAACCTACAGCCGGGCCCTGGGGAAGGCTCGGAGGCGGGTGAGGCGGGTGAGGGGGGTGCTGCCCTAGCTCCCACTCGGCCCCCAAATTCTGAGCTACACTTTTTTACTCTGCTGTGTCAACAGCTGGCTTGATGTTCATACCTATTAACTTAGTGAGTTAGTCTAGAGCCTTTATGAAGGGGACAATTCGACTTCTGGCAAGACGGTGGCACAGGTAAACGGGTCCTCACCTCCTCCCACAACCACATCAAAACTACAGCTAACCTACAAAACCACCCTCACTCAGAGCTGCCTGAAGTCCAGCCGAATGAAGTCCTACAAAGGGATTTAAAGCAGCAGCAACATGGGGCCGGGTAGGAGGGGCAGAGACACCGAAGGGCGGGTCCCACACCCCCGTGTAACGGATAAAATAAAATCAGGAGGGATGTCTCAGCTGTGAAAGTCCCCCCTGAGGAGCGATGGGCCCCAGCCCCACCCTGGGCACCCCAGCCCAGGGTTCCAGTGCCGGGAAGAGATGTCCCCACAACTTCTGGCTGTAAAAACCAGAAGAGATTGAGGCTGAGGGAGGCCGAGGCTGCTGGAGTCCCAGGCATTCTGCTTACAGGGCAGGCACATGGACTTACTCGGACTCACTGGCTCTGAGCTCCCGCCCTGGGGCACCGGGACATATGGGGAGGAACTGAATTGTCTGGCATCAGGGTGAGAGCTGGGGGCAGCCTTCTCCCAGACAGAAGCAGAGGCAGAGGCCACTGTTCCTTTGCTGAGCCCACCCCCACAGAGCCGGCAGGCAGGCACCCTATCTGAGTCTCCATCAGCCTGGCTGGAGCTGTTCACCCCACCCCATGACTCCCTGAGACACCGCCCCACCCAGCTTCCAGGCCCACCCAAGCTGTTTCCAATGGCTTTTCCATTTGAATGGCCTGTCTTAGCTCTTGCTTAAGGTTTTCCTAAAATCTCTCAAACAAGCAGCATCTGGCCTCAGCGTATCCTGTACCTCTCACTAAGTGCTCCCAAGCCCGGCACTAACGGCAGCCAGCCTTGGTCCACAGCTAGGCCTCTCCAGGGCACCTCCAAGCCCAGCACAAGTAGCAGCCATCCGCAGATCACTTTGTAGCTCATGCCGGTTGGCCCCGGACAGAACACAGGCCGCAGCTGACCTTGGCCTGCACCTCCCAGGGGGCCCCAGAGCCAGTGTACCCAGTGGACAGCCTCAGACCATGTCAAAGCACCACCCAACCATCTCCACGAGCAACACACTCAAAAAGGTGGACTCATTGGGCACCAGAGCCCCGCTGAAGCAAGTCCTGCTCTGTGGGGTGGGCCCCTGTGCAGCTGGTCCTCCACGGTGGTCGGAGGTCAGTGGTCACAGCCAGTCCTTGCAGCCGATGGGCCTGGTGGTAAATCCCTCCCATCAATGCGCCAACAGCAATGAAGGCTCCACTACAAGAGGAGGGTGTCCCCAGCCCACACAGGGGGCACCTCGAGTGCCCAGCTCGGGTGACGGGGGAGGCTGTGCACAGGACACTTGCTACGCTAGGCGACTACCAAGCCCGGGAGGCGTCGCAGCTCTACCTAAAGCCACAGACACAGGGAGGTGGCCAAAATGAGGAGAGAAAGAAACATGCCCCAAATGAAAGAACAGAACAAAACTCCAGAAGAAGAGCTAAACCAAAGAGAGACAAGTAACCTAGATGCAGAGTCCAAACACCGGTCATAAGGGTGCTCAGTGAACTCAGTGGGAACTTCAACAGCATGAAAAAGGACTGGTCAGAAATGCGGGATTTACCAACTTAAATGAAGACTAATTTACTGGGAATCAACAGTAGAGTAGATGAAGCCAAGACTCAGATCAGTGATTTGGAGCTTAAGACGCAAAAACGCCCATCGGAACAGCAACAAGAAAAAAGAATTTTCAATAACGAGGGCAGCCTCAGGATCCCCGGGGCAGCTTCAAGCCTGTACCCACATTCGCGTCAGGGAACGGCAGGAGAGAGAGCAAGGAATGGGAACCTACTTGAAATAACAATGACAAGAAACTCCTCCTACCTGGTGAAGGAAATGAGCACACAACCCAGGAACACAGAGGGTCCCAGACAACAGGAACCCAGAGAGGCCCACGCGAGACACGTCCCATGAAAATGCCGAAGGTTACGGACGCAGGGAGGGTCTCAGAAGCGGTGACCACGTGGGGGCCAGGCGGGTGCGAGGTTTGTCAGGACGGTCGCCTAGTAAGCGATGTGACGCTTAATCACTGCGGCGCACACCTGAGACTAATCTAGGAATGTACGTCAGCTGGCACTGAAAATAAAAATGATTTCACAGTTAAGTAAATGAAGGGAACAACGGAACCATGGAGAAGTAAAAACAAATTCCAATGAGGCACAATAAAACTCGCCCTCACATCTTCTTTAAAAAGGTCATTACATTCTAGGACTGGCTAAAGAATTTCAAAATGGAAATACGGAACAAAAAATCAATGAAATATACTATTGAGAAAATAATCCTTCTTCAAACTTCAATGAATGCAACCCAGTGCACATTTACTGAGAGCCTAAAATAAATTCATGTCCTAAATGTAACTAAGTAAGTAATGAAATGAACACACAGCTTGATGTTGTCATGTGGATGCACGGTCGTCACTCCCGTGGCCTGTGAGCCCCTTTCCTTCCTGAACAGACAAAGGTCTGTCCTGCTCCTCCGGCCTTGTAACTCCCCGCAAACCCACGCGCTCTCCCACCCATCCTGACGATCCTCCAGCATTAAAGAGGGCTGCGCAGTGATGAAAGACAATTACGTGGCCCTTCACTGTGCTGCGGAATAGGCTTCAATATATTTAGCTTAGCCACGGAAAATAAATAAGTGTTTTTTTTTCTTTTGCCAAATGACACCACGTCCCTCTCAGATAGGTTTGTATTGCTGGTGACTCATCGGACAAGAGCAGCGACTCTGGAAATTCTAGGCTCCATGAAAGTCCTGCCCTAAACACCTGAGCAAGGAAACGGTGCGTCATTTAAGTGGGAAATTCACTCTGATTATGTTTCTTGTAAACGTAACTGCATAAAACCAGCCCAATCCCTCAAAAGTCCATTTTAAAATTCGATTGAAAGCAGAGCCTTTGCCCACCAGACTGAGTCCTCAGCTCTGTGCCTGAGGAAGGGACAGGGGATCTGGTGAGGGTGACGTGACCTGCCTGACACAGGTCACCTCCGGCAGGCGGCAGGCAGAGAATCTCGGGCCGTGGTAGCAGATGAGATCCAGGGTGTCTGGTCCGTCCCGCCCATCTCCCCGCCCTCCCCTCCCCCTCAGCCCTTTACAAAGCTGGAAACAGGCTGCAGTGGGCGAGGGCCCAGGGAGCCTACACCGTACAGCACTGGGTCCGAGAGCCCCCTCTGAGCCCACTTCACGGGGACTTCCGAGCCTGCGGGTGGTTTTAGGAGCGAGGGCAGGAGCTTTCCGCGAGGCTGAGTCTCTGTTAGACTAGTGCAAGCCGGGGGGCCTCGCTGTCCCCCGGCCCTGGGCAACACTGCGGGTACAACAAACCCGCTTTCCCTTCGCTTCCGTCAGCGGGACAATCGCTTGGGTGGCTCAAGGCCGTGAATCCCGCCCCAAGCGGGCGTCATCCCCGCAGCACTGAGAGCCCTGGGGGGCAGCACCCACGTCTCGGCCGCCTCTCTGGGGCGTCCCTCGCTGGGGGGCAGACACCGGGCACAGGCATGTCCAAGGTCTCTTCAACTCCACAGCCCGGCGGGTTTTAATAGTTTCATATCTTTGGTCATGAGAAAAACAAGGTAACTCAGTAAGTCCATTCAAGCTGTTAACATCATCAAGAAATCAGCCTCAGAGACAGAAACTTTTGTCCAAAAAACCCCCTATTTGACTTCTTGGAAGCATCAAAAATATATCCATATTTGCTGACGATCATGAAACCCTCTAACCTTTGCATTAGAAGCTGACGCGTTCTCGTGTTTACTCTCAGCACCATTTGTAATCTGCCTTCAGGGCCGAGGGCCATTCTGAGTAGGAAATCCAGCCCCGGGTCCATAAGGCCCGCGCCGTCAGTGACCACCCTCCCCCTCCCCGGCGAAGCCTTAGGTAGGAGCCGGCACAGATTCCCCGACGCAGGTCCTTTGTAGTCCCTCAATCGGCCGCAGCCTCACCTACGGCTCTGAAAGCAGCTGCGCAGCGCGTCCCGGGCCCCATTAAGGGCTGTCCCTCAGAAGTCTGCCCGCAGAGGGAAACGGGGGTAATTGTCCTTTAAAATGGAGAGGAGTTCCTTGCGGAAAGGAAATTCCCTGAGGAAGTTGTTTTAAAACAAATAACCATTCAGGGGGAGCCGGCAAAAGGTGGGAAGCCTGGCCTTTGATTCCCAGGCTGTGTATTTGAGCTCAGACGGCGCTTTATGCACATATTAGTAGAATGCTAATGAGCCTCCTGGGAGGGTGGCCGCGTTTGACACTCGGTACCGTCCGCAGAGGGGTCTGGGTGTGTCTTTTTACCCCCATCAAGGTGCAGGGGGGCCCTGGGGGGGAGGGGGAGATCCCGGGCCCTGGGAATGGGCTCCCGGCCAGACCTCCAGGTGGGTGGAGAGCAAAGTGATTCCCGGGTTTATCTGCACATCAAGGAGCCTCCTGAAGGTGCCACAGCCCGGTCCGCAGGTGGCTGTGTTTATTTAACCCCCTGGATCCCCGGGCAGGGCTTCGGGAACCCGAGTGGGCACCAGCATCACCTGGAGCCTCTCCCAGGTTTGCAGCCCCACCCCCAGGGCTGGGCGGGGCCTGAGCCTCCGCATTTCTAAGGAGCTCCCAGAGACACCCCGCCTGCTGGTCCGAGGACCACCCCCAGACACCCACTGCTCCCCAGCATCAATTTAGATCATCAGACACCCCGAAACCGTCATCTGTCCTCACATGGCCTCCTCGGTATGTGTCCAAATGTCCCTTTTTATTAGGACACCGGTCATACTGGATTAAAGTCACCCCTACTCCCGCATGGCCTCATTCTAACAGTTATATCTTCAATGATTCTATTTCCAGAGAAGTCACATTCTCCTTCGAGGGGACATGGCTTAACCAGTGACAGAGCTTATTCACAACTCCCCTGCTGGGGGGTTCTCCCCTCCTCTGTGGGTGCCTGCACCCTCCCCAAGTCCTCCCCCCCACTACTTACCAGGGGCCTGCCAGCTGCCCCAAGTGGTGTCTGGCCCCCAACAGCCACCTGCCCAGGCAGCTAATAAACATGAATTGCCTTGCTTGTGACAATGCTGGGGTCCTCTTCAAATGGGATGTCTCCCCACAGTTTCACAGGGTGCCCTGCCGTATTGTTTTAGGAGACAGGAGAATTTCCGACACATGCCGGCTGCGGAATACGCTCTATGGAAAGGAAACACCGTCTAAATTCACCCGTGGACAACCTCCGCCACAGCGGCAATAACACTGAGGGGCATCAGACTGGATCTGAAGGGCGGGAATTGTTAACTGAACTAAACCGTTTATGCCCATCTGCTGTTAAAACCCTGCGGCGGCTCCTCACTGACCCAGAGTAGCAGCCAAAGTCCTCTCTGGGCCCTAAGGACACAGTGTCCCCATCCTGCCCCCTGATGGCCTGTCACTGCCTCTCTACCCTCCAAGCACATTGGTGTCCTCTCTCTGTTCCACACATACCACAGACCCCAGGGCCTTGGCACCTGCTGCTTCTCAGCTGGACGGTCAGGCCCAGGGACCCACAGGGCTGCCTCCCTCTCCTCCTCCCAGTCACTCCCTGGGCCAGCCCTGAATGTCCCCCAGCACCCCACGTGTCCCTTATCCTAACTCACTGCCTTGTTCGCAGTCTCAGAGGGAAAGAAAGGTTTGGTTTTTTTCCCCTGAAGTGCAGTGTGACTGGTGTGGTTTTTGTATAGAGCCTTATCAAGGAGGTTGCTTTCTGTCCCTATTATCCTGACAACTTTCATCAGGAACTAGTGCTGAATTTTGTCAATTTTTTTTTTTTTTTCCTGCATGGATTGATACGATATGATCATTAGCCATGTAATTAAATTGATTGATTTGCAAACACCAAACTAGTCCTGCATACCTAGAAGGAGGCCTACTCGGAGGTGGAGTATTATCTGTCTACGTATTGCTACATTGTACTTGCTAGTGTTTTGTAAAGGATTTTTTAGTCTGTTTTAAGGAAGGATATTGCTATGTAGGTGTTTTGGTTTTCGGGGGGGGGGTTGTTTAATTTTGTACTGTCTCTTTCTGGATTTGGTATCAGGCTAAAAGCAACTTCATGAAATTAGTTGGGGTGTTCACTCCTATTTTCTGGAAGAGATTGTATAAAATTTATGTTAATTGATAGAGTTCTCCCGTAAAGCCATAGAGATCTGGGAATTTCTTTTTTGGGGGGGAGTTTTAAAATGACAAAATCAATTTCCTTAACAGCTACAGGGCTATTCAAGTGACCTATTTCATATTGGTTGTGTTGTCTCTGGGTTTTTTTGTTTCTCTGTTTCCTTTTCCCTGCCTTGCTGTGGGTTATCTGAACCATTTTTAAATTTCCATTTTGATTTAACTATAGTGTTTTTAAGTGGATCAATCTGCACAATGTTTTTAGTGGCTGTTCTAGGTCTCACATTATATACACATCACTGGTCTTTGTACAAGTCTGAGTGAAGGATAGCGACCATACCTCCTTCCTTCCCCTCCACTGTTCATAAAAATAATTGTCCTAAATATTTCCTATATGTACATTTAAAACCATATTAGACAGTGTTGTACTTTTGGCTCCAACCATCAAACATAATGTAGAAAACTCAATAAAAGAAGAAAAGCCTATTTTATTCACCCACATTTTTTCTTACTGTGCCCTTTCTTCCTCTTGGATGTTCCAAGATCCTTCTTTATTTCCTTTCTTTCTTTTCAGAAAACGACTTCAGTAATTATTTTAGGATATGTCTGCTGGTGACAAATTTTCCATGTTTTTCTTCATCTGAAAGAGTCTTAATTTCCCATTCATTCCTGATGGATATTTTCACTGGACATGGGATTCTGGATTGATAGTTCCCTCTTTCAACATCTGAAAATATTATACCACTTTCCTCTGGCCTCCATGGTTTCTGATGGGAAGTCTTCTGTGAATCTTATTAAGGATAAGTTTTCAATTTTCACTATCAAGCATGACAGTAATCAAGTTAATATTCCTCTATTCTTATTCATGTAGAGTTTCTTTTAATCAAGGATAAATGTTGAATTTTATCCATTTCTTTTAAAATATTTATTAAAATCATATTATTTTCTCACCTAAAATAATACTATGATGAATTATGTTATAGTAGTATATTTTCTAATATTGAACCACTCCTTCTGTCTTAATACAAACCCAGCTTGGTCACATATTATTGTTTTTATATTTTTTTAATATTTTGATGGATTGTAATAGATAGAAATTAACCTAGGATTTTTGAATTTATATGCACAAGACCAGGTTTTTTTATTTTTAGGGGAACTATCTTTTTCAAAATCAATAATTTTTATGTTTCAAAAAGTTGAGTAGCTTCTTTCTTCATGCCCTGGATAAGTTTGAATAGCAGAAAATGATCTGTTTTATGAAAACATGTTACAGCTCAGCTGTGAAATGTCAGAGTCCATTTTAGAAAGATCATTCTTTGATTACGTCTTCTGTTCCCTATCTGCTGACCTTCCCAGGCTTCCTTTCTTCCTCATACACACTTAGAGGACCATCCACTCCATGGAGATGTTCAGACTGTTTACTCCAGAGTTATACACAGTATGATCACACATTCTCTAACCAGTGGGCTAGTCTGGGGCTGTTCCTCCCAGAGTGACAGCTGAGGCACAGGGGCCCTGGCCCATCAACATGTTTGAAACACAGCATGCCCAATGTGTCTGCTAAGAGTCCATCAACTGGAGAAAATCACATGGCCCAGTTCCAAGCCGAATGTTGGGAACACAGACTCTCCACCAAAGATGTGAGAACTGCATAGGGAAGTCGAAAGGTCAGGAGTGCAGGGAGTGTGAAAACCTCACTCTACCATAGAGTTCATGTTCTTTCAGTGAAAGGACCCTTGGTGATCAAATCTCGCTCAAAAGTGGTCGCCCACTGCTACTGAGGTGTTATTGCTTCCAGGCCTTCCCAGGGACACATCTTAAAAATGAAGCATAACTTCATACTAATATTTCTGGGGCAAACATAACATTGCAAGGCTTAGCATAGACCCTTATTTTGTATCCACATTTTCTCTCTCACACTAAATACCCTTTTTTGTATCCACATTTTCTCTCTCACACTAAATACCTGGGTTTATAAGAACATTAAAAAGTAGTACTTTTTAAAAATCTTCTAACATTCATAAGTTAGTTTCAAAGCAATAATTCTAATATTATTATAACAACAAAATTACTATGTGAAGTTTAAGATATTTTTGTAATTTATTTTATACTGATACTATATTCCACTAAGCACATACAATAGCATAAGTAATAAAAATACTATGCTTTGAAAACCCACGAAATGATTTTTTTTTCCTTTTTATGGTTATGGTATCAATTTGACATTGTTAGCTTCACCCATTACAGTTTCCAATGTTCAGGATTCCTTTTTTTCCTGTTAATTACATGATACATTTACACGGTTCAAAAATCAAAGATGATTAGAGAGTTTGCGATTGAACCTCACTTCAGGCCATGCTGTTCTCTCCTACGTGTTTCCTGTAGGTTAGCCTCTGACCCCGAGTTTCTGGTTTATCTGTTTTCTTTTGTGACTGTCTATCCGTATATTCTGTTTCTCACCTACGGTACACAAGATGCGGCATTCTGTTTACTTTGTCCTGACCCTCGCTACTTTCCACCCGGTGGTATTTTGGAGATCATAGTGTCTCGGCACTCGGAGAGCTTCCTCTTTGCTCTTGTAGATTCCTAATGCAGCCCTGTACTCATGGGTGGTTCCATTGGTTATGGTCTTGCACCATTACAAATACTGCGGCGATGAAAACCACTGTGCACGGGTCATTCTCTCCCTGTGCGGGTAGGCATACCTTGTGATAGATGCTAGAAGTGTGTGTGTATGTTGGTAAGTTTCATAAGTTTTGGGGATGGGGGGTGGTGCTGCTGGGTAGCCGGGCCTATACTTTTCCCAGTATTGATATTTTTGGTTTCCATCTTTCAAAGAAATTTATGGGTCTCCCATTAGCATTTTTTTAACCTATGACCCAAATCAGGGAAATGTTATTTATTTTGCCTATTTGGGGATCCAGCTGACTGGAGATCCAGAAACGAGAGATGAGTCAGCAGCCTTTCGGGGGTTTCACTTCAGCTGCCCCAGGTGAGGTCAGAGGTAGAGGTCAGCACTGAGTTCCTCTGCCTGGGCCACTTGCGGGGACAAGCACGCCGCTCGGCCCCAGAGCCCTGGCGGGACTGGCTCCCTCACCATCACGGCCTCAGCTTTCCCGTGGTAGCTGCGTGCAGATTCAGGCACAGCTCCGCGTGTGTCACACAGATGAACCCATTAAACCGCCACGGGCACCGAGAGGTGGGCACAGCATTGGCCTAATCCTCAGACGCGCAGGCCTCGCGGACTTAACGAGGCTGCCACGGCCACACGAGGCAGAACACGAGCTGAGGACTTCAAACAGCAAGGACCACGCATTCAGTCGCTGACACGACGCCGCGGTCACCGCCCGGGGGCCAGACTCAGCCCCAGCCGCACCTGGGCCGCCCCCTCCCTGGGCAGCAGGTGTTCGCAGGCTCCCCGGGCCCCGCCCGGGCTGCAGACGCTGCCTCCTGCGTGAAGAGCTCGGAGAGCTGCGGGTCACCTCCAGTCCGCTCCCCACGCCCCGTGGCCTGCGAGTCCGTGGTCTCTGGGGGGAGGGGCCGAGGTCTCCCGGGGAGGCACCTGCTCCCGCGCCGCTTCCCCCGCCGGCCTCCAGGGGGCGCCGCAGAACCGGGAGCCGCGCAGCCCCCGCCGCTCTGAGCGTCCGTCCTGGCCCCGCGCGGCAACGTGTAAAACCCCGGACGCCCGCGGGTGCTCCGGGTTCCCCGGCTGTGTCAGTCTGTCGTGTTCCCCTTCGTGACCGCGGATGACCCAAGCTGCGTGAACTTTTCACGCGCGTTCTTGTAAAAGTGACCTTTTCCTGAAAGCCCTGATGGAATTTGCAGCCTGAGCCCCCGGCTCTACCTGCGTAGACTGTGGCCTGAGCCCCGGCTCTACCTGCGCAGACTGTGGCCTGAGCCCCCGGCTCTACCTGCGCAGACTGTGGCCTGAGCCCCCGGCTCCACCTGCGTAGACTGTGGCCTGAGCCCCCGGCTCCACCTGCGTAGACTGTGGCCTGAGCCCCCGGCTCCACCTGCGCAGACTGTGGCCTGAGGCTGGGGCTCCACCTGTGCAGACTGTGGCCTGAGGCCCCGGCTCCACCTGTGCAGACTGTGGCCTGAGCCCCCGGCTCTACCTGCGCAGACTGTGGCCTGAGGCTGGGGCTCCACCTGTGCAGACTGTGGCCTGAGGCCCCGGCTCCACCTGTGCAGACTGTGGCCTGAGCCCCCGGCTCTACCTGCGCAGACTGTGGCCTGAGCCCCGGCTCCACCTGCGCAGACTGTGGCCTGAGGCCGGGGCTCCACCTGCGCAGACTGTGGCCTGAGGCCGGGGCTCCACCTGCGCAGACTGTGGCCCGAGCCCCCGGCTCCACCTGCGCAGACTGTGGCCTGAGCCCCCGGCTCTACCTGCGCAGACTGTGGCCTGAGGCTGGGGCTCCACCTGTGCAGACTGTGGCCTGAGGCCGGGGCTCCACCTGCGCAGACTGTGGCCTGAGGCCCCGGCTCCACCTGTGCAGACTGTGGCCCGAGCCCCCGGCTCCACCTGCGCAGACTGTGGCCCGAGCCCCCGGCTCTACCTGCGCAGACTGTGGCCTGAGGCTGGGGCTCTACCTGCGCAGACTGTGGCCCGAGCCCCCGGCTCTACCTGCGCAGACTGTGGCCCGAGCCCCCGGCTCTACCTGCGCAGACTGTGGCCCGAGCCCCCGGCTCCACCTGCGCAGACTGTGGCCTGAGCCCCCGGCTCCACCTGCGCAGACTGTGGCCTGAGGCTGGGGCTCCACCTGTGCAGACTGTGGCCTGAGGCTGGGGCTCCACCTGCGCAGACTGTGGCCCGAGCCCCCGGCTCTACCTGCGCAGACTGTGGCCCGAGCCCCCGGCTCTACCTGCGCAGACTGTGGCCTGAGCCCCCGGCTCCACCTGCGCAGACTGTGGCCTGAGGCTGGGGCTCCACCTGTGCAGACTGTGGCCTGAGGCTGGGGCTCCACCTGCGCAGACTGTGGCCTGAGCCCCGGCTCTACCTGCGCAGACTGTGGCCTGAGGCTGGGGCTCCACCTGTGCAGACTGTGGCCTGAGGCTGGGGCTCAACCTGCGCAGACTGTGGCCCGAGCCCCCGGCTCCACCTGCGCAGACTGTGGCCTGAGCCCCGGCTCCACCTGCGCAGACTGTGGCCTGAGCCCCCGGCTCCACCTGCGCAGACTGGAGCCTTTTCATTTAAAGGCACAGCGATAGTTTCTGCCTGTGAAAATGCTGGTGGCTGAGGCCTTTCCATCCGCTTTCTCAGATGACCTCCCAGGATTCTTGACCTCCTAAGCCATACATTTCTTTTTAAAGCCTGTCAGATTTGGGGTCAAATCTTTCCTCTAAGGCGTGTTTCACATTGTGTTTTCCCACGCATTTGAGAGCACGTGGTCCCGGCGACAGGCTGGAGGGAGGTCCTGCTGTGCAGCTTGCTCTGTGCAAACTCACGTCCAGGAGGAGGGGCAGCAGACGGTGACCAGGGTCCACACAGTAACTGGGGTCCTAGAGCCCATGGGCGGCTCCCCTTCCCCACGGTGCCCGCTCTCACCCATGCCCTTGCTACCAGCTGAAGGGACTCCCCAGACCCGCCCCTCTCTCCCAGGCTCACTGGGGGCCTAGGATGGGCCAGGAGCAGGAATAAGAGTCTTCACTTGGGAGAGGAAGGTGGTGAGAGAGGGGAGTGCAGGAGGGAGGAGTTGGGTTTCCATGCAGCTGAGAGGGAAGGAACTGCCTTCCCAGGAACAGCCCCCCCCCCCAGGCTCTCAGCCACACAGAGGCCTTGTTCCCTCGCCTGGTGGTCACTCCCTCCTGGGTGCAGCCTAATTCCTCCAGCTTTAACACACACCCACCAGCCACCTGCGACCATCCCCGCCCCCCCCACATGCCCCCTGACCAGGTCAAGTTCACCTCCAGGGAGACAGAGGCCCCCTTTCTGCTGTGCAGGTGGTTGGTTGTCACCAGGTGTCTGCCTGTCCCACCCCTGCTCTCACCTGACTCTCGAGGAACCAGGTAAGGAACTTAGTGCCCTGCAGGAAGGGTGTGGCCCTGTGACTAGACCTCCTGCAGGTGGCTGGAGGGCCTTGCATCCTGGTGCTCAGAGACTGTCCGCGTGCCTCAGACTCCAGGCTGCTTGGGTTACAGCAGTTTTGTTGCAGGGCCGACAGTGATTCTCCACATCTCAGTCCCTCTGTCCGGCCCCCCGGGAACCAGCGCTCAGGCCTTCTCATGAGCTGTGCTGCTCAGAGGAAAATATTCCCGAGACAAGAGGTGGCCTCTTAAGGCACTGTGAGTACACGTGGTCACTCTAAGTGACCACATAATGAATATTCCCTTTCTTCAGTAATTAACTTTTCTGGAAAAAACTGCCCGAGTGTGCAATTTGTAAGTTTTAAGGTTTTAGGAGCTAAGTTCCTGCAACAGTGTGGTTACCTTTTTAACAGAGATTAGTATAACACTCATAAATGCATTGCGCCCCTGGGAAGCTGCGGTCTACCGGGGCTCCTTCTTTCTTCTGCTCTGTGTGGGTACTGATTTCCAGCCACGGTCGCCTCCGAAATTCCAGGTGGTTTCCATGGCAGCGCAGTCCAGAGCCACAGACCCAGTTCCCCTGCCAGAGAGTTGGAGAAATGGGGCAAAGGCCTGGAGAGAGGCTTCATGTGGCCATGAACGCCGGTGTTCCAATTTCCAGAACACTGGAGGCCATGCGGGGAGCTACAAGCATCACGCTGCGAACTGCAGGCCAGGCTCTGGCCCACAGCTGCTCTGGGAACTTAGGGGTGGGGGAGAGGGAGGGAGAGATGGAGAGAGAGAGAAGGGACAGAGGAAGGAGGGGTGGCAGACAGGGGGTAGGAGGAAACAGAGGCCAGCACAGAGCCAGGTCTCTGCAGTTTGAAATGAACTTCCCGCTCCTCTGTGGACCCCTTGACTGTGTTTCTCTGCAGTTTCCTTTCTTCCGTGATGATAGGAACAGCCGTGGCTCCTCCTGACTCACCACACTGTCAGCTACTTACAACTCAAGAGTGTGCAGCGCTAAATTCTACAATTAGAAATATTTTAAATTACATAAATTTAATTTTGCAAACAAAAATAGAGAGAAGTTGAAATGCATTTCTAGAGAAATCCGTTCTGACAGTGCGCATAAGCCTCCAAACCGGAGGAAACCTCCCCAGAAACTTGGCTGAAGTTTGAGGTGAATCCCTTCGGGAGACTTTGAAATCCTAAGACTGTTAACTCTTTTCCTTGAAAAACTTACTGGAAAGAAAAAAGAGGAAAGAAGAAATGATTGTCCTGCACCTTTATCGGTCCCGTATCAGTCAGATCCTTCGGGTGAAGACCAGGGTCCCTCCACGAGGTCCCCAAGGAAGGGGACCAGCACCTGTGGGCGCTGGGCTGCTGGTGCGTGGAGAATCCACGGAGGGCGGGTAGGAAGTACAGGTGCAGTCAGTGGTCCCCACCGCCGGGCACACATCACAGTCACCCGGGTACTTTCAGCGGATGCCCAGGCCTGACCGAATCGCCAGGGCTGGCTTTTGTTTTGTTTTTGTTTGTAACTATGGGGGAGGGGCAGCCAGGGCCTAACACGGGTCACTCACTCTGGGCACAGCAGCCAACTCAGCTGGGGCGGAAGAAGATTGTTTGAAAAGTCATTTCAGTGACTCCAAAAACTCCGCGCTATTGCCGAAATATTTAAGAATGTGATACGTGTTTTTTTTTTTTACTCTTTTCATGGAAATTGGAGGGGTATAACCATCTGCTCCCCATTGCTAGATTTATTTTTGCAAAACAAGAAGAAAAAATCTAAACCATACCAAACAATGTACTGTTTGTTTCCCGAGGTGCTGTTTTAAATAAAGGGGCCTCACAGGCAGAGGCCACACTCTCCAGGGGTTTTTAATCTCTAATTCTCTAGAGTCACAGTCGCCTGGGTCCTTCCTGGGCCAATGCAGGGGGCCCTGGTGGCCGCGCGAGGGGCAGGTGCTCTGAAGCGTCTGGGTGCCCATCCGTTTGTCCCCAGGGCCCCCTCCTGTCCCTCCGCGGTCTCAGGCTGTCTCTGTCTTTCACTTTCCTCCCCTCACCCCATCCTGGCCTTAACTCTCCAGCAGTCCGGCCACCTGGACTCACTGCTCCTGACTCTCCAGCCGGTTGTCACAACATGAGCCTGACGCCCTGGTGACGGACGGGCTGAGTGTCCATGGCCAGCATCCCCGTAATTCTCATTTTCCACCCGTCCAGCCGCTGCCTGGTTCGGACTGGAATTCACTGCTCTTTTTAGATTCTTCCTCCCGGCTCCCCGGGGTCTGGCTGCTGGAGCCGGACTGGAAGTCATCAGGCCCCGGGAACCTCTGCGTGCTCCACTGCAGGAAGCTCCGCGCACAGTGCGTGGTATTTGGAATCATCAGGTGGGGCACCGTGTCCCATGGTCGGGAGACACTGCGGCCCTTCCTTTTACACTGAATTTTACTCCAACCGGGACGACAGCAGCCCCCCATCAGAGACAAGGCCCTCGACCGTCCCATTTTAGAGTACGAGTCAGATACGAGGTGCGATGAGTGGCTTCAGGGGAGCGAAAAGCTCAGTCAGGGGGAAAAGGGGTCACTGAGGTCCCCGAGCGAGGCTGGGGCAGAAGAGCCAGGGGCCGGGAGGCGGGGGCCGGGTCTGTCCCGCACCCTGTTCCCGTGAGATTTAGGGGCTTCAGCACCAAGCCCTCGTGGACAGCGCACCTTTGCTCTGGAAGGGCTCCGGGTTCAGGTCCCGCCCGTCCGGGTCCCTTGGTTCCAGGGGGGCAGACACTTTGGCTCTGGGTGTCCTCTCCTCTGCACGAGCTTCGGCCCCTTCCCTTCTGGGCGGCACTTAAAACAGTTTAGCTCATTTTTCTAAAACTCAGGCAAATCTTCCGTTGCTTGTGGAGCAGTGGGTAGACTTTCTGGGCGTCCCTGAGAAGGGAGCCCGTGGCTTTCAGACCCATTGTTCGGATGAAATCGTCCCCTTGATGGGGCTCCCGGGGCCTTGGGCGCCGCAGGCTGTGGTCGGCCCCAGAGCCGTGCTTTAAGGCAAACGGG
Source organism: Miniopterus schreibersii (assembly GCF_964146895.1). NCBI lineage: Eukaryota > Metazoa > Chordata > Mammalia > Chiroptera > Miniopteridae > Miniopterus > Miniopterus schreibersii. Next base: position 89,666,814 of record NC_138107.1, read on the forward strand.
CAATTATTCGAGGTGATCTGTCCTGAGGTTTTAGGTTTGCCCCTCCGCCACTCCGGGTGTTTCTCCGCACACCCGCAGACGACTCAAAGTGGGGCTCACTGGACCTAAGTATAAACGAGCCCTTTGTCTGAGGCTCTGGCTGCACAGAGCGGGCACTGTCCCAGGACTCCCGTGCCTGTCTCTGCCAGGCCAGCTCCGCATCTGCGGCTGCCAGGCAGGGATCACCGCTGACTGACCACATCCAGCACCATGTGCCACGCGCCAGGCTAGCTGGCACCTGCCAAGCTCCGGGCAGCACCCATCACCCTCGTCCAGATGGGGACTGAGGTCACTGAGAACGCAGCGAACCTGGTGACATGCAGGCATCGTCCCCCTCCTCAGAATCCTTCCCAGGCCTCACTATGTCGTCTTAACACCATTATATGGAAGCAGAGATGCAGGCACAGTTTAAATAAGAGACTGCTGATGGAGGGCTGTCGGTATGGGAACCAGCCTCGAAGGCCAAAGGCCACCCTTAACCCTGGTGGGTACCTTGTCCCAGACCTGACTGGGGAGGCGCCCAGTCTCCAGCCGGGCAGCCGCCGGCCCAGCCACGGGAGCAGCAGCCCCTCTTAGCCTGTCAGCATCTGGACCGAGGCAGCACTGGTCCGAACTGGGCCACACGGGGCACTCGCCGCTGTAACGGCATTTGTGTGCGGCTCCTGTAACACGTGTTCTTACTGCCCGTGGTACATGAAAGACACACCACAGTCGGCTGAAATTTCCATCTAAAAAGCAAAGGTATAGAATTAGGATTTCAGACCCCACAGATCACCCAGAATTGTGCCATTTCTGGGGAAACCACACGACTAGTGGTTCTGACTTTCTGGTGTCCACTTTTTCCAGAACACAGATCAAGACAGAATCCATCTTAAATGCCAGGTTATCCCCTAAATACATGGAATTAAGTCCCACAGGCTCCTCCTTGGAATCCACCTGCACTTCCGCTCAGCCGATGGGTGACGCTGGGGATCTGACTGGCACGGAACCAGGGGCGGCCCTCTGCAGGGAGCCCGGCGGTAACAGTCCTGCTGGCACAGAGAGGGCACAGTGCCCACCTCCCGACTCCCACACACACCTTTTCTGTTTTCTCTGGGGACCCAAATCTTTGAAGGACAAACCGCATCTGTAAGTGGTTTCGACTATTGAAGGGTCTTGGCCATTTTCCAAATTGACCTTTGAACTTCTGACTGCTGGGCCCGACCCTTTTGAAATTACTTTTGGCAAAAGAAAAACACTCTAGTGAGTGTGTACCGGCGCTCTGGGGTCCGTGAGCTTCCTAAACCAGATGCCAGCGTCCCTTGCCGTGCTGGGCACGCTCTCAGGAGTGTGGAGCACAGCTCCCGGGGCACCGCGACCCAACAGCCTCATTACGACGGTATTTGACCATCGCTGAGTTTTACATCCTGGTCATTGCTGGTGGCGGTTCAAGCCCGAGAACCGTTGCTGACGCCTGTCAATCCCAGACACCCGGGTGGGGGCACCACAGAGACAGCACCTCGGACAAACCCGAAATGCCTCCGAGACCCCTGGCCAGATTTTACACCCTCCTCAGACAGAAACACCAGGCACCGGATTCCTCTTTTATTTAATGTTAAGAAGTTGCACCACGGCGACTCGGAAAACTTTCTCGGGATGTCAGTAGCAACACGAATAGGCCTCATGGTCGCCTCTTTTTTTTTTTTAACTAAGAGTCATCGACCGAGCAACATGGACGCCCCCAGATCCGCTGCTCGGGTGAACCGGGCACAGGGGACTCTACGCACCAAAGGCAGTGAGAACACAGTGACCCGCGTGGGGCTGCGGCTGGTCACATGGGGGGCGGGGAACCCGAGAGGGGGCGAGGAGAGGAAAACAAAGAGGCAGGGACGCAGAGACAGGCCAGACGGACAGACCCGGACGGCACCAGGACAGGAGACACGAAGGCAGAGGCAGAGGGGGGCTCCCCAACGTCCATTACTGTAGGAAAGTCCTTAAAACGTTATTGTCACGCTGGGCACAGACCGGGTCCCTCAGTTATTAGTACCTGCACTCAGTTTACGTAAATGAGACCACGTTACGACGCTGCCCACTGGGAACTCAGCTCTCTCTCCGCCTGCCAGTGACCGTCCAGGACCCAGCCCTCTCCCGGGAAACAGCCAGAGCTCCCTCGGGGACAGACGTCTCAACACCAGCTCAGCAGGGCTGCTGACTTTGCCTCTCTGGTGCTAACGGGTCCAGTTCAATGAGAAACTGTGGATCTCTCTGCACTCGGGGGTCAGAAAAGACAGCCACTCAGTGGGAGGGCTTTGCTTACGCAGCTCATCTGGGGGCTGACCCAGCTCCCACTGAGTTAAACGCATCGTCTGGGGGGGGGGGTTAGCACAAGATCTCCACAAGAAAAATATAAAATTGGTTTTAAAAAATGTAAGGCTTCAATGCAAACTCTAATTAAGACCTGACATACTAAAGTCTGACAAGAGAAACATTAGTCATTGGCTTTTACAAAACAGGCCCCAAACTGAGGGAACACATTGTTTTACCATAAACCTGTCTAATCTGATAACAAATTTTTCCTGCGCAACCTTATGTGAGTTAAAGGTAGTGAGATGCAAAGAGAGGGTACCCAGGAACTGGCCCCGAGTTAGCAGGGAAGGGCGGCCCCTAAAAGGCAGAGGAGTTTTACCCTTTATCCACACAGCAAACAGAGATCTTCTGTTTTAAAACCACCATGTGCAGCTGCACAAAGCCGCCTTCCACTGCTTTTCACGCCGCGGTTCAAAACCTGGGCCCTGCCCCCGCCCTGCCCCCCCAGCCGCTTCCAGCTGTGCCACCGACCCTCAGCTCCGGGCCCCCAGCTCCCGGGGCCCAGCTCCCGGCGCCCAGCTCCCGGCGCCCAGCTCCGGGCGCCCAGCTCCCGGCGCCCAGCTCCCGGCGCCCAGCTCCCGGGGCCCAGCTCCCGGCGCCCAGCTCCGGGTGCCCAGCTCCGGGTGCCCAGCTCCCGGCGCCCAGCTCCCGGCGCCCAGCTCCCGGGGCCCAGCTCCCGGCGCCCAGCTCCCGGCGCCCAGCTCCCGGGGCCCAGCTCCCGGGGCCCAGCTCCCGGCGCCCAGCTCCCGGCGCCCAGCTCCGGGTGCCCAGCTCCGGGTGCCCAGCTCCCGGCGCCCAGCTCCCGGCGCCCAGCTCCGGGCGCTTTCCCCGTCCAGTGGGCCTCGTCCCTCCCCGCTGGTGACTCGCCTTCGGTACGTGGCACAGACGACATTTGCCGGCAGCCCAGCGCAGGGAGACGATGGGTTTCAGCGGAGGCCGCGGGTCCCGCCCACAGCTCCCGGCCGTGCTGGAGGAGATGTGTCGGGGTGCGGTGCGCTGAGGGTGTCCGTGCGTCCGCGTGAGGGTGAGCCGGGCTGTGTGCGTGGGGTGTGGCGTCAGCGGAGGCTGTGGGCGTGTGAGTGAGTGTGAGCGTGTCCGCGGGGTGCCCCTGGCTCACAGCGCGAGTGCCGCCCGCAGGGCACCCCCAGGACGAGCTGACAACAGCCGCCAGGTGCACAGCCCCCCCCCCCCCCCCGGGCCATTAGGGCGCCTGGGTCCCGGGGCTGCCCGACCCGGCACCTCTGTCCTGTTCCGGAGAAACACAATCCCAAGCGCAGCCCGACCGCCACGTCCACCACAGACGGACCCTCCTGGTCCCCACCGTCCTCCTGCCGGCCACGGAGAGGTCCTGGGGCGGTCCGGGCTGGGGGCGGGAGTGGCCTGGGCAGGAGGCTGTCTGTGTCCACAGGGGCCCGGGACACGTGGGTGGTCCAAGGACGAGGCTGCGTGTCGCCCAGGGGGTCGCCCGGGTGGAGCCGCAAGTCCAGGGTGGGCTGTGGGCGCCGGGCGAGCGCGTCCGGCCCGGCGGCTCTGCTCCCGGGGCGCAGGGAGCGGGGGCGGGTGGGCGCCGGGCGGGTGGGCCGGGGGCGCTCAGGGGGGCGCGTCCAGGGCCCCGGGGCGGGGGCGCGCGGCGGTCGCCGACTCCACGCCGCGCAGCCACTCGGTGCACCTGCGGACCAGGCGCTCGTCGGGGGCCGCGGGCTCCAGCTCCACGTCCTCGTACCGGTGCCGGTCGCGGAGCAGCGACGCCGGGAGCGCGCGGCGCGGGCCGGGGCCCTTCGGGGGGCGCGCGTCCTGGGCCCCGGGGTCGCCGCCCCTCCGCGGACCCGCGGCCGTGGCTCGGGGGCCGGGGGCGAGCGGGCGCCGGGCGTCGGCGGAGGGCGCGGGGAGGGCCCGGTGGGGCCGCGCCGGCAGCTGCTGCTCCAGGTGGCGCCGCGGGACGGGCCGCGCGGCCTCGGGGGTGCGGCTCGGGGGGGAGCCCGCGGAGGGCCCCAGGGCGCTGAGGCCGGAGCCGCGCCGGGCCGGGGGCCGCCTCAGGGTGGCCGAGGGCCAGGAGCGGGTCGGCGGCGCCTCCGGCCCCTCCGGGGGCCGCTGCTTCTCGCGGGCGGGCGGCGCGGGCGGGGCGCAGGCGGGCACAGCCGCCTTCCGGGGGGCTCCGGGCCTGCGGGGGGGCGGGCGCGCGCCGGGGGCGCCCGGGGCCGGGGCGGGCGGCGGGAAGGGCATTGTGTCGCGCAGCCGGAGCGGCGGAGAGGACGCGCGGCCCTTCCTCCAGGCGTGGAGCCGGGCCCCGGCACTGGGGGGGCGCGCCCCTCGTCTCCCCTGCTACCCCCCCCCCCCCCCCCGTCCGCGCCGCCTCCCGCTCACCGGCCGGGAGCCAAGTCCCCTCCTTCCCTCCGCCCGGCCCCGCGCCCGCAGGAGGAGGCGGGCGCAGCGGGGCGCGGGGCGCGGGGCTGGAACCCGACGGGCGCCCGCGGCCAGGAGACGGGAGACGCCGCGGGGGGAGAGGGGACCGGCCCGGGGCGCGCGCTGCTTGTCGGCCTGAACCCCCGCGGGCCCCGCGCCTCCCACGTGCGGGGAAGGCGGCTGCGGGGCGGGCGCGAGGCTGGGAAAAGGCGTCTCGGCTCCGTGTCTGCGTTTGAACCCCGTCGGCCCCCTGCTGAGCGGCGGGCGCTTCAAAATTAAAAACCTAGTTTTCTGTGAAAAAGCAACGGAGGCGCTTTGGTTCTGCGGCGACGACACGGGAGAAACTGGACAGTCACGCGCCTGCGTGTCCGCGGCCGCGGCCGGGCTCCAGCGGAGGCGTCCCCGGTCCCCGGTCCCCTGCGGCAGGTCGGAGGCCCCTGAATAGCTGAGACCCGACGGCGAAGGCCGGGGACCCCCCCCCCCGCAGGGCCGCGTTGCTCCAGGGCGCCCGCGGGGGAAACGGGGCGCCCGCGGCACCTTGGACCGTGTGGGCGCCGAGGAACAGCGACCCCGCCGAGATCCCCAAACCGCGTGGGCCCTGCCCTTCCCGGGACCACCAGCGCCGCGGCCCAGGCGGGCGAAAGCCACGCAGCGGTGGGTGCGCCCACGTGTGCCCAGAGCCAGCGGTGCCCGGGCAGGACGCCCCCGCCCCCCCCCCCCCCCCCCCCGGCCGCCGCTGCCCCGCCGCACCCCCGCCCGTGTTCCAGCCGAGGTGGCTGCGGGCAGGGCCGGAGGCGCGCACGACCCTGACGGTGCCAGAAACGGTCCTCACGGCGGCCGGGAGGGGAAGGTTAGCACCGCGATCTCCCCCAGCACCCCCAAACGCCCCACAGGTCAGTCTCCAGAAATGTGCAGGTGCAGCTTCAAGACACAGCTCGGGCTGTCCCGTCACTCGGAGGCCCTCCGGCTCCCACCGGGGCCTGGGGCCCTGTCCGCCCGGCTCAGGAGTGCTGAGCGCCTCGGCGCAGGTCTCCGCAGGCTCAGAAAGCGCCCGTGCGCCGTCCCCCAGGCTGTGGGACCAGCTGTGAGCAGGAGCAGCGGAGTTTTGCCAGGAGTGGAGGACTGGAGATGGGGGGAAGGGGTCAAACACCTTTTCCTGTGGGCACAGCCCAAGAGGGAAGCTACTGAGACCAACCAGCAGTTGGACAGACACCCAGAGACTTGAGCGGGGCGTGGCCCCGGCAATGGCTTCTCTCCGCTCCCTCCCTCCCGGCAGCCTCCCAGTGCTCACGGGGCAGTCCCATAAGAACCCACGTGTCCACTGAAACTCCCCTGGCTTGTCACTCTCCACTCCACAGGGAAACGGGGGCCGGGGGCACCCCAACATCACACAGCTCCAGCAGGTGGGTGGGGAGGAGCTACGACCCAGCAGTAGGGTTCCAGAGCCCCCACACTGAGGTCTGTAGGCTGGGGACGGGTTAAGCAGAAACTAGCAGAAACTGGGCATTTCTTCCAAGAGAAAGTGAGGTTCACCACTGCCATGCACGTCTCCCCAGACTGGTCACTGGAGACCTGGCCTGAGGGATGTCAAAGGTCAGCCAAAGCCTTTTTTTTAAAATCCTCACCTGAAGATGCCTTTTTAGAGAGAGGGAGAGACACTGATGTGAGAGAGAAACACCAATCGGTTGCCTCCCAAGTGCACCCGACTGGGACCCGGCCACCACCTTTTGATGCACAGGACGTTCCAATCACCTGAGCCACACCAGACAGGGCACCTGCGAAGCCTTTTTTGTCCCAAGAATTTGGGATCCGCAGCTGGTTGAATCCACACGCGTGGAGCCTGCGGATGCAGTGGGCCGGCTGGGCCGTTCTGCTTTCCACGGAGCACAGGCCCACCCCCAAGGCTACGGTCAGGCCTGCGGGAGCGTGTGCCTTCTGCACCGAGGCAGCACTGTGCCCGTTCCCCAGGTGGGGCCGGACCTGCGTGTCCCTTTCAGGGTCTCCTTTGGTGAAAACCCCACCATGCTGTCTGCTTCTCCACCTCGGCTCCACCTCAAGCAGGCTCTTCTTTCCCTCGGTCCCCCAGCCCTGGGTTGCTGGTGGCTGGTCACCTCACCTGCCCAGACCTGGCTGTCAGCTCCCTCCACCCTGCACCCAGACCCTCCTCCTGGTCTTCCCCCTTGCTGTGCTCAGGACACACCCTGGACAACACACCTGCAAATGCACTTGGGGCACAGTCCTACCATCTTCTACACACCTGTGCCGTGAGCATCAGCGAGACTGTGGCTCACACATGCTCCACAGAGAAACCAGAGTCCACACCAAGTTCTACCAAACTGCACCAAAGTGCCGCTCACTTAAAAGATTTTAAATTTGATCCAGAAAAGGTTATTTTTCCAAGAATGGGTTTATTTCAAAAGTGTAAAGATTTATATATTATTTTTATTACATATAATAAACAATTTTTAGTTTAAAGTAAAAATTTTCACATTTAAAGTATTTTTTTAAAAAGTATTTTTAAAGTCTAGATATTTTAGAAGAACCAAAAAAGTTGACTATATGGCACAGCACAGATTTATCCTTAAATATTCACATCTCAAATGCTGTTTAGAAAAGATTAAAAGACTGGCTAAAAGTCATTCACAATGGGCGATGATTAAGCTCTCCCTGTGTCTGGAAGAGTATTAATGACACAGAATCTAGCGTTACAAGCATCCTGCAGTGTATCGAGCTCGACTTCACCAGGGCACAGGCGTCCCGACTGGCACTGCAGTGGGCAGGGAGTGGCCACGTATCAGGAAAACATGTTCCACCCAGAACAGCAGCAACTTCAAGCCCCTTTGTGAAGTTGCTGGGGTTTAGCCCAGGAGGGAGGAACAGCATTTCAGGACGGCATCCCTGGTGGGGAAAGGAGAAAACAACGTAACCACCTGCCCACTGTCAGAGAACATTTCTGCCAACAGACAAGTGCACGACCATCTGCGTTAGAACTCGGGGACCGGACACCTCACTGTGCTGAGCATCCTGGAATCAAGAGCGCAGTTGGACACACTGGTTAATTTCTGAAGTGACACTTACTTTAGGAACCTTTACCAGCACATCCACTAATCTTACTATAAAGGAACAGATTTAAATACCAAAGATAACCAAACAAAAGGACTCATTTAAAAAAAAAGGCTGGATTTTAAAAAAACAAACTGTAACTGCATGCTCAGAATTTTAAAAATTCATGTGATAAAATCCATTTGCCTTTAGTACTTTCTCTGTCTGCAGTATTACTAATACTTGTGTTTACTGGAACCTATTGTTTTTATGAAGCCTGTCAGAAGCAGGCACCCGAGCTGGAGCCCTGGGGGCCGACCTGCACCTTGCTCTCTGTGCAGGATCCGCACTCTGGGGGGAGGGCGGGCCCCGTTCTGGAAGCCTTGCCATGGCTGTGAGCTCGCGTTGCGGGGAGTGGCACCTGTCTAGGCGACCTCGCCCCTCGCTGAGAAAGGGCAGGGACCTCCTGCAAAGGGCCAAGCAAGGAAGTCACTCCAGTGCTCTTGCTCCGCAGCTTGCACACTGGACTCAACCACAGCTGGCTTTTCTTCCTTGAGTTTACCCGAAAGAATTATCCCCTTGGAATTCAATAGAAATAGAATTTCTACCCGTTTCCTTCACTGTTCTTATTAGGCACACAACTGCTGTTTCTCATGCACAACCTGTGTTTCCAGATTTTACAAAGAAGCAAAGCTGTGTGTCAACAATGTTTCTGACTCAGATTTAAGGCTACAATCAGTCTTGCTTCCCCCCCACGACCACATTAAGTGCATTTCTCTGAAAAAGCATAAATGGTCTTGACAAAGAATAAATGTTTCTACTGGCTCAAAACAGCACCCATGTGTCAGACCTCCCTTTTCCACTAACTTCCTTTTTTTAAGTAGAATTTGTTTTGCTGGTGTCTCCACATCCTATTTACTGAACATTTGCAGTCATGGAAGGATCCAGAATCCCGTGTCCAGGTTCCACGGCTGCAAAGGTTCTGGTTGAGGCAGAAGTTAAGTCCCAGCCTGCCCACTACACGCGCTGAGTGCCCTTACACACAGGCTCCTCCTACTCACCTCACTTACACTTTCATCATTTCCTTTAGGGGGAAAGTCAGCCTCATAAGTAACAATTTAATGTGAAAATTACTAAAACTGATGTATTTTTGTGAAGCTACTCAGAGGACCAGAAACCGATGGGATTCAAACAAGCTCACCTCGCATACGGGATGTAGGACAGGCTGTACCTGCAAGAGAAAGGCCAGCTGTTGAAACGTAACCTAGACAACGCCGTGTTCCAACACCACAAAGTAAAGCAGCACATTACAGCAAGGTTCTTCTCCACACCTGCCCAACCAGCACAACAGCACCGCCCAGGACGAGTTAGAAATGCAGATCACTAGGCCACACCACCCATCTCCTGAGTGTGAAACTCCATGTTTTCAAAACTCTCCAAGGAACTTTGACGCCTGCTAACGTCTGAGCTTATTATAATAAAAAGGCTACCCCCTTAAAGTTACTTTTTAAAAACATATTTTTACTGATTTCATAAAGAGGGGGAGAGAGAACCATCAATGATGAGAGTCACTGATCGGCTGCCTCCTGCATGCCTCCCATTAGGGACTGAGGAGCCTGCAACCCAGGCACATGCCCTGACCGGGAATCGAACCTTGATCTCCTGGATCATAGGTAAATGCTCAATTACTGAGCCACACTGGCCAGGCTAAAGTTATTTTCTAAATAGAAACTATCAAACAATTGAGAATAAACATATTCTCCCTTAGGGGCAAATCATTAAATATAGATAACGAAATAAAAAGCAACATATTACAGAAACGACTGAGGGATTCAAGTTAAAAATTTTCACATTTCACCAAGAGTGAAACCTCTCCACAGGGTCCCTTTGTAACAGGCAATAAGGGCATTTAACATTCGTTGACGGTACATGTATTGGTGGAAAGGTAGAAACAGGCCCAAAAAAGATGATCCCAGACTGGGTACCATCAAACAGGAGACCGAAAAGAGCAAAACCAGGGAGAGGGTTCCTGACTCCTGGAAGGAAAAAACAAAAAGCTCTAAAGGTAAAGGAAAAACACTCTAATCTCTAACGTGTGGGAAGCCTTCCCAGTCTCCCAGGGAAGCGTGCAAGGAGGGCACATCGAGTCCATCGCACGCGAAGGGCCTTCCCTGCAGCTGGACTGGGGGCGGCCAGGATGTGCTCACCAAAGGCAAAGCATGAGGGGGGAGGAGGGGTGACTGACACTGGGAGGGGCAGAGGCAGAGCAGAACCTTCAGTGCTCATCGCTGCGGATTCCCACGGAGTCAGCAGCAGCACGAACTGCAACACACCTGCCCAGCGAGCTGCAGACCCCCACTCCCCCGGGCTCAGCCGTGACACGGCCTCACCCCTGTGGATTCATGTGGTGTCATTTTTGCTCACATATCAGAAGACCAGTGAGTCATCCTGGTGTAACTATGCCAGTGCCCCCCCCCCCCCCAAGTCTCCCTGCCTGACTGCAGCCACCCCTGAGGCCGGCCTACGTCCCACGGGGGACACTGCAGACTCCACTCATCTGACCCCTCGGGAGGCCGGCCCCCTCCTGGGCTCATGCTCAGCCACCAGATGAAACCCCAACAACTTTCCTAGGCTCACAGGCTCAGAACAAGGTGCGCATCACAGCTCAGGGATGGTAACTTCCTGTGAGGGCAGGACTTACCAGGTCATCGACAGGAACTGCAATATGCAGAATAGTAAGGCCAGCCCCTTCTTGTGCCACTGACAGCAAGAGACAGACATAATGAGGAAAGGATTTTTCAAACCATTTTTTCACAACCACGTTTAACTCTTCCCCTTCAAAAATGTAAGACGATAGGTCCATTTTATTAAATCTTAGTATGACAAATTTAAGACTCAATAGATGTGAAACTTAACTATCCATAGAGTATATTTCCTTTATAAAATTCTGTGTCCATTAACTTAGATACTGCTAAATACATGGCATTAAATCAGTGAACTGAACATACCAAAACTCTGCAATGTGAGGTCCTTAAAGCAAATGTTAACGTTCCTAAATCAACACTTAAAACCCCACGGAGTTACTAGACTTACATCCTACGTAGAATTACAGACTTTACTTGGTCTCACTTGCTCCTTTCCGTGAGTTATTTTTTGAAGGAAAACTGTATTTTATTGTGATCTTCTGGAGTAATGTATAATAAACAGTTTCCACGAAAGTTTTTAAATGACCCATTTTTAGAATTCCTTGTCCATTCTTAATCTTCATTTATTTATTTAACCTACTGATTATAAACAAACAGGCTGCTAGCCCATTCCAAAATCAGAAACCAATTTTCCACAGGGATACGCAAAAATTGTTAAGAATATTCCTTTCACTTATCAATGGGAATGTGTTGTAAGTAAATTCCCACAGAACTAAAGTTCAGTCCTGACAGTGTCAAAATTAAAAGGAAAATCAGAACCGCTTTTGCTACAGCATTTCTAAGACATGACACACTACCCCTCCTTTAAACGGAGGCGTTTTGTCGATGGCTCAAGAGCCACCTCAAAGCCTTCTGGGGAGCAGGCCGGAAACCATCAGTCCACATGAAGGGCCAGGAGCCAGGTACCTGAGCTGAACTGTAACAGTGAGCTCTGTAGGGATAATGAAGCTGTTCGCCTCGCCCGGGTGGTACGGGACTAATGGAAGTTTTTGCTCATTTGTTTTGGTTTGATTTCTGGCCCTTCCTGTGTAGTGGCTTCGACAGTCTGTGCCCATAACGTGCCTTCGTCAGCGGCTACCTCCGCCCTAGCCGAGCAGACAGAGGCCTCTCCCAGCTCAGGGCTGACGGAGGAGCCTGAGCTACAAGGAAGGACAAGCTCGCCTCTGCCCATTTCAGGTGCGGAATCGAAGGCAAGTCTAGCCACCCACTGGGTGTCACCACACAGTACCTTAGGGACACATCTTTGGGGGGTTTTTTGTTGTGCTTTTTTTTTTTAAGTATATCTTTATTGATTTCAGAGAGAGGAAAGGAGAGGGAGAGAGAGAGAGAGAGAGAGAGAGAGAGAAAGATCAATGATGAGAGAGTCATTGATCGAGCCCACAACCTGGGCATGTGCCCTGACCGGGAATTGAACCCCAATTGCCTGGATCCCAGGCTGATGCTCAATCGCTGAGCCACGCCCGGCCGGGCTTTGGTGGGTTTTAAGAAGCCAGACTTTGAGCTCCTCTGAGGTAGCCCAGTTAGTGAAGCAGGCGTGGCCAATGTACTTACCCAGAGAGCAGCACACAGGGTAAGCACGAAACACAACTGGGGGAGGAAAGAAAGAACTGTGAGTCTGCATCCTCTCAAAGCTTAGTAAGAATGCATCCACTCCCTGCCTTCATCTGCATGGATAACATACTCAGAACAAGCCGGTGAGACAGCCGACTCCTGCTCTGTGCACACACTCCAGGGGCTATTCTACTTTAGAGTCTACGACCGCAATGCTCCCTGGCAAATGGAAGCACCTAGAAAATAATATGCTGAGTAAGTCAACAGAAAGAATGTTAAAGAGTGATTTAGTGACAAAAGCTGTTCTTAGGAATGACCATGTCCATGCTCAGTCACCACACTACCAACATGGCACTTAGTGCCGCTGAGACACAGTTGATTGCTTTACCCAGTTCATTCCATGAGGAGCCTCCTGCGATGCCGTTCACACAGAGACAGCGTTACCACTCCACATGTCTGTGCCCTCAGGAGGCAGGGAGTTGCAAGGGGGGGGCAGGTAACAGCAACAGGGACAGGCAGGACTCTGGAGACAGAGAAATAGGCGACATCCCAGTCTGACGCCCACTAGCCGAGTGTTCTGGGTTAAGACAGTTACTTGTCTAGACCTCAGCCGTCTTCCCTTTGAAAGGGCAGCAGCTACCCACCAGCTCTACAGGGGCACGTGAGAAACACATCAGAGCATGTCTGTAATGCGCTCGGGGAGGGGGGGTGGCTGGCACTTAGAAGGCGCTAAGTGTCCGTATTCCTTTACCTTCGCTATTGGGCACAAGCCTATGTCAGCAGCAAATGAGACTCTGCCAAGCGTCCGAGTAGGAATGTTCTGACAAGTCATCACTAACATGAGACCAGTGAATAACTAATGGTCTCGCTGGGGAGACACTTTATGTTTCTAAGTGTCTGAACACCTCCCGACCTTGTGCTCGTTAGAGAACATCACTGAGACCGGTCTCAGGGTGTCCCAAACAAAATAACCTACGTAAATCTTAGTGAAATACCAACCTGCCACAGCCCAACAGCGTAAGGTAACTTCTCAGTGACCTGGGTAAGTTAAACATTAATACGTATGCTGCTATACGAGCTAGTATAGGAAACTCAAAACTGTTGAGAAAGTCAGAATATGATGAAGCTCAATAAAGACACAAATAAAAAGGCTACAAATAAAAAGCAAGGAGAAGGCACACGTCACAGCTGAAAATGTTTCCAAACCTGTGAAACTGCAAGATTAGCTGTGTTTGAAAAGCAAATTAATAGTTAAAAGGATAAACTAGCTACGCTAACATTTCAAGTCAGAAACATGCTTTCAGGGGAAAGAACTCTGGGAGAGACACCAAACAGGCACATGAGCACCAGAGGCTCCGCGGAGAGGGGCTCAGGTCCCCTCAGCACATCACACCCCAAACGGCCATCTGTGAAGACCCCCAAATGCAGGACAGAGAACCTTGAATGAAAGAGGGACGACCCAACAGCCACAGACAGGGCCCACCCGCAAGGGCTGGCACAGGGACAGGAACTGCAAGTAAAGCCCTGCTGTTGGAAGTGTTTGTCAACTAGCCAACCGGGAGGGACAAAGCCAGGGGACAGGCCACTGAAACCAATGCCAACCCTCCCTGAGAAGACTCAAATGGACCCAGAAGTGACCTGTCCTCCAGCCCTGTCCTCCAAAGAGCACACACAGCAGCCCATAAGACACGCTCCCAGGGCTGGACCATAAAACACAGCGAGCTTGGATTTTCACTTTAACTGCAGAGCGCTAGCGTTAGACAGGTGCATGGGAAGTGGGATGTACCCAGGCGATCGTGTAGGGGACGCTGCATCACCCAAACTCTTCAGTCTCAGCCCTAAGGACACCATTGTCAAGCACAACAAGAGAAACGCGACAAGTACTCGCAGGAAAATGGGCACTTGCTTATAAAATAACACAACAAATACTTCAATAGTTTTTATGTTTTCATGTTTACTTACAATCATAATAACTGTCGCAAGCAATCTTGTGGTTTCAAACATTTTCTTGAGTTGCTTGAAGGGTCCCATCAAAAAGCATGTGCTGTTCGAGACAAACAGAAGAGCTGAGAGGCGGCCGACTGACCCCTGGTTACACAAACGCTCTCAAGAGAAGACATCCTGAGAGTTGACTCAGTAACAATCTCTCACTAAACCTGGCTTATTTTTCCTTAATGTTAAGAGGAACCTTGAGTCTTCTATCAGACATGAATGCCTTTTCACAGTGACCCACACTGCTACTTACAGCTCCACGTGAGCACGGGAGCCAAAGCCACCTCAAACTGGCGAGGCTGTTTTCACTGTGTGCCAGTGTCACCACCACCTTCTCATCTGCGGGCACAGTCCACAGCAGAACAATGAAAAAAGGACACCAGTGACCGTCAGGGCAGAGCCTCTCACAGCTACTCCAGAGCCGTGCTAGTCAGCTTCCTTCAGACCAGTCTGGACGACAGTCACAGGAACGAGCCCAGGAGAGCGGGCTGAGCCTGGCCTTGGCTCATGCACATTTACTGGACAATACCCTGATCCAGAAAACTCCTGGAGACACAGTCACCTCAGAGAGGTAAGCGCACAGAAACGCAGAGCTCTTAAATCTGATAATTGCACCAGCATATGTCAGTACAAAGATGCACCCAGGAAGCCTCAAAGAGGGGTCCCCAAGGCCAACCACCATGCCTCTGTATCACCACCCTGACTTCCTGCACAGCACATGTCCATACCTTCCCGCTGGGCTGCAGGTCACCTGACCAGCTCCCTCACTGAGAGTGGGACGCAGGCTTCCTGAGAGCAGGGACTTGGGGCTCCGCAGAACTGTCGGGGGAAGACTGCCTCATCCCCTCACTAGGCACATCCCCAAATGCTGGATGGGGGTGGTAACAGTGCCCACCTCATAAACTGGGGGTAGAAGCAACTCTGGCACACAGCGAGTGCCCCACATGCTAGCTACTCCTACCTTGAACACTATGATAGCAGCTGGCACACACGACAGCAGTCAACACATAGTTACCCAACGAATGTGGATTTTGTGACTGAGTCCACCCTACATCAGAGCTACAGAAACATGTCCTATCAGGAAAATGTTCATCAGGAAGGAAAATTTTGAGGCGATAGCAAATGAAACATTTTGAGAAGCTGACGCGGGCACATACCTGGCTAAGGCGGCAATATTTCCAAAGGTGTAAAACACTGCGAAAAGCTTTATGCCCCCTGGGAGCCACAGCAGTCCAGTCCCCTGAGTCAAGACACCAGAGTTACTTCAGTTTACCATGGCAACGGCATCAAACGAAATGCACCACAACAGTGTAATATAAATGTGCAACAGTGTAAGTTCTCAGTATAGATGTGCTCCATAGTCTCTGATGGTATCATTTTAAAATGTTAATTTTCAATGTTATTTACTAATTTGTATCTTGTGTCTATCTGCATATAAATGAGCCACAACACAATGTCCTATACGTGAATCTCCCTACTTAAACATTCCTTTCCAATGGCAAGTTAAAAAAGGTAACTAACATCTAAATGACTGACTCTGTGGCTCTTTTGATTCTTCTTAAATGACATTATTTTAACAAACCATGGCCCCCCAAATATTAATTTCTACATCTTTGTATTGGTCTCTGCTCCTTTATTCCAGTGACTGACTAGGCCCCATCAAGCAGTCTGAGAGCAATCCAGATAGGGCGACTGCTTGTTGGCACATGGGGCACAGAGCAGAAATGACCACACAATCCCATCTTCACTCACGAGGATGGAGAAGCAGATGCCGCTCACAAAGCAGATGGCGAACCACTTCAGCCTGGTGTTGAAGCTCAGGGATGAGGCGTCCAGGACCTTAGGAGGCGGGGGATCAGAACATGTGCTTAAGTCACCACACACCAATCGGCTCTTTATGCTAAGTTAAGGCAGGTTGCATTTTAACCCACAGTGTGGATGGGTCTCTGTGCTATTCTGCATATTGTAATGCCGTTTAACAACATTAAGACCCCATGACTGTTAAGAGAAGTATGAACATGGTCTGGGACCAGATGGTCCTGAGGAACCACTGTCACCTTCGGTAGGTGTGGTAGCAGGGCTGTGCTCATGTTTAAAGAGCACTTATCTGCTGGGGCAGTACATACACTCTGATATGGATGAAATGACATAATGCATAAGACATATTATAAAACACAGGGTAAATAAAAAAAAGCAAAGATTCAACAAGATGGGCAAACTGTTGACAGGTGAGGCTGGGTCGTGGTACAGGGGCTCACCATACCTCTCAGCGGCTGTCTAGGTTGCTTAGATTTAAGTGTCCTATGCGCAAAGCAGAGAAACCCAGGCGAAGTGGGGGGAGCTGGAGAGGGCAGAGGAAGGAACTGGGCAAGGACGAGGCTTCAGCTGAGTTCAGGGCAGGGCTGCAGTGCCAGCTGCTCAGGGTCAGTGCTGCCTTGAGCAGGGCCAGCCTTCTGGAGCCTACCTCATGCCAGCTGCTCACTGTCTGGAGGCTGGGGGCGGAGTGGGGGTGGCTGCAGGAGCTCCAGGGTGAGCAGAGGGGTACAGCCACTGGGGGATACACCCCCCTGATGATGGGGACCTGGGTGGCAACCTGTAGTGCCTACCATTAGACACACTGACAACTTTCCCTGTAAAGAGTTCTTCCCAAACCAGCTCATGAAAGCCTTGGTATCTGCCCAACCAGCATTACAAACACATCTGTCAAACCACCATTTATCCTAGAACAACGACATTCCGTATGTCATGCAAATTCTAACCACCGTGTGGGAAAAAGCAGTACTCTGCATACTTTACACAGCAGGACAGTGCAGCATGCAGCAATGCTAAGTACACCATTAAAACTTATTTTCCCAGTAAGCAGAAAAGTATCAAGAACAGCTCCTCCAAGAAACTAGAAACATACAATAAGAGTGTATTTTCCAGAATAATGAAGTAAAAACAAAGGTTTACACGCAAAAGCTCAAAATACCTTTGGCTACATCCTTACCTGAGTCGATTAATCTGTGAATCCTTATGTAGCATGAAAAGTAGATAAAAATAACTGAATAAAGATTCTGTCAAAGTAACACATCACTTTTTAACACACTTTAAATCTCTTAAAATATTTCGTTTAATTCAGACATTATTTCTAGCAGCGTCATCTGTTCGCTGGATTTTAAACAAAGAACGAGCTTGCCTGTAAAAACATCTGAATTTCACTCCTTCCACTAGGAAGAACACCCATCAAGCATATTTTAACCACACAGAACAAAATGAACCCTGAAGACTGCACACGACGTAGGAAATGACCCAGTCGCGCCTGGAAAACGGGAACCGTACCCCGAGACAGGCTGACTTCTGCGTGGTGAGTCCGCATGACCGGAGCGGGCACGAGAAGAAAAAGCGCCCGTTTCACTTTCTTACAAGTTCAAATCGCTCCACTGTTAGCAAGTTCAGTGCTTGGCTCGCAATGGCCAGTTTATTTTCTCTCAGATACATTGTACTTGTTTTTCTAACAGGAGGTGTTTCCCCGTGTTCCGTCTTCCACGGGATGATCTTTAAAATGTAACTGATCCAGTAAGTAGGCAGTAGACAGACAGACAGACAGACGGGAGCAGAGGAGGACAGGTGCAGAGCGCAGAGGTCACCAGGGCAGAAAGCACCCCCACCCCCGTGCCTAGCAACGGGCAGAAACGGGACCCCAAGGACCCCAGGGTCACCTCTCCCCCAGCACATGGTTGGTCGTGAGGCTGGGACCCCCCCGACCTTTCCTCCCCTGGCACGTCACTAGTCGCGTGGTAGGCCCCCTTCGAGGGCGAAGTGTGCATACATTTCGGGGGGACACCCTGCCTTTAGGGGTTCCTGCGTTACCCTCATGATTTGCAAACTGGTTCGCCTCGGGCTCTGACCCCTCCGGCTAGTCCGGGGTCCTGCCCCAGCCGCGCTGAACAAGCACACGGAAGGGAGGGCGGGCGGAGGGGCGAGCGAGGCCCCAACCCTACCCGGTTCCGAGCGCCCGTCCCTGGCGGGCAGGCCGGCCCGCGGCGCGCCCGGCAGAGCTCGCAGGACGCAGTTTCACTCCCGTTTTTAACTCGGCGGAGGAAGCCGCCTCCCCAGACCCCGTGGGAAAGCCGGCGCGGGCTCGTTACCCCTCGCGGCGCTTCACGCGGCTTCGCTTCGCTCCCAGCCTCCAAAGGACGCGGCCCCCCATTCACCTCCCGGGCAAGCGGGGGCGGCGGCCTCAGGGTCCGGGCTCCGCAGCTCGCAGGACCGAGCCTCCCCCGCGGCGCAGCGGGGTGCAGCGGGGGGCGGGCTGGCCGGCAGGGAGGACGGGCAGCAAACGGGCTCGGGCTCAGACTCCGCGGAAACTGGGGCGCCCCCTCCTCCCGGAGCTGGCCGAACCCCCGCACCCCGGCGCGGGCAGAGCAGCCCCGCCCACCTTCCCCGCTCGGCCCGCCGCCGCCGCGGCCCGGACGGGCTCCCACCTGCGCGGTCAGGCCCTGCTCCTCGTCCTCGTCGCCGCTCAGGACCCGCCGCAGCTTCTCCATGGCCCCGCTCCCGGGCCGCAGCGGCCCGCACTCGCTCCCCGGCCTCCCGTGCCCGCGGAAGAACCCGGAACCCGGAAGTCCCCAGGCCGACCGGAAATCCGGGTGCCCCGCTTCCGGCGCGTCAGCGCTGCCCGTGCGGCCGCCGCCGTGGCAGCGCGCATGCGCACCGGGGTTCCTCGGCCTGAGGGTTCTGAGCCCTCCCGCGGTGGTTCGTGGGAATCTGAGCCGGGGCCGCGCTGCTTCCCCGCCGGCCCGCTGGGTGGACTGGCCTCGAGGGGTCGCAGAGCAGCAGCTCGCGTGTCCACAGTCGCTGCCTCTCATCGCCTGAGGTCCGGACGCAGCAGACGCAGGGCCGCTGCTGGGTGGATGAAACCGACCCACGAACGCAGTGCTCAGGCCGCGGGGTGCTCAGACCCATGTGCTGCGCTCGGGCCCACGTGCTCAGGCCCTCGTGCTGCATTCACACCCACGTGCTCAGGCCCTCGTGCTGCATTCAGGCCCACGTGCTCAGGCCCACGTGCTTCATGCACCCCCCCACGTGCTCAGGTCCACGTGCTATGCACACCCAAGTGCTGCACTGACCCACGTGCTCAGACCCACGTGCTGTGCTCACCCACGTGCTCAGGCCCACGTGCTGCATTCACACCCACGTGCTCAGGCCCTCGTGCTGCATTCAGGCCCACGTGCTCAGGCCCACGTGCTTCATGCACACCCACGTGCTCAGGCCCACGTGCTTAGGCCCACGTGCTGCATTCACACCCACGTGCTCAGGCCCACGTGCTTCATGCACACCCGTGCTCAGGTCCACGTGCTGTGCTCACCCACGTGCTCAGGCCCACGTGCTTCATGCACACCCACGTGCTCAGGCCCTCCTGCTGTGCTTGCCCACGTGCTCAGGCCCTCGCGCTGTGCTCACCCACGTGGTCAGGTCCTCGTGCTGCGCTCAGACCCTCGCCCCGGCCCCCTTGAGGAGAAGCGCAGGGGGGGGGCAGACGGCGCCGACAGATGGGCCGCGCGGGCAGCATCTCGCCAGGAAGGAGCCGGGGCAGCAGGCCCGCGCTCTCCCGCCCCGCGCAGCCTGGCCCCACGGCACCGCACACCTGCTCTCCAGAGGCCCACGAGAGGAGACGGGGCCCCTCACTCACACCGTGGGGTGCTCACGCGGTTCCCCTGCGACCCGGAGCTTGAGCGAGAACCCCTCCGCCTGGGGGACAGCAGCCGGCTCATGGTCCCGGTTTTGCATAAAACTCTGCGGCCGCCGGAGCAGCGCCCGCTGCGCCCTGGCCAGCGCCGGGTGAACGGCCCGAGCAAGCTGGGGCGGCCTTTCCCCTCTTACCCTCCGTGCAGTGTGGATGCCAGAGAGCCTGGAGCTTTCCACGCGCGCCACGGCGAGGTCACCAAGCCACAGGCTCCGCTTTGCAACTTGGGGTGGTAGTGACAAGCCCTGCTGTTTTATTACATCACCCACTCTGTTCCCTAAAATCTGACAATTAAAGGTGGCAGCATCTCGCCAGGAAGAAGCTGGGGCAGCGGCTGCCCTCCTGAGTTCAGTGGAGAGTTTATTAACCTCATTACAAGACCCCCTAGAAAAGCAGAGCACACGCTTCCTCTGATAAAAGCCCAATGCTCACATTTGTCAGGCAGAACATGATTACATTTGGCCTATTTATACCAAAGAGTGAGGTCTTATCGTGTCCTTAACTGAAAAAGTCAGAAAACATGATAAACATCTGCTGCAAAATAATAAACCTCAATGGTTCTAGTTAATAAAAGTACATCTAGAAATATCCTTAAGGATTTTCCTTTTGAAGTATAGTAACTTCAGTTTTCCGTGTGCAAGACGATAACTGACACCCTCGCTTTCCAAGGACGCAAGGTTGAACCATGTGAAATGGTCTGTGTCCACCTGGCTGCAGGAAGCAGACTGAGCCAAAGACAGGTTCAGAGAGAGGAGCTAGTCAGCGAGGCCGAGGCTGCCTGCCCGGGGCTGGCCCATGGGAGCTGGGGCGTGTGGTCCTTTCTGCAGGTAACTGCCCCCAAATGTGGCCAACACTCCATCCCCTGCCCGGAGCTCTGCCCCCAAGGGACCTCACGCCCAGCCACCGCCCTACACCAGCTGAGGAAAGGGGCTCTGTTCCTGGAGGGTTTTAGAGGAACCCCGTGAAGGCATGTGGGAACCCTTCCCTAATGGCAACATTGTAACCATTTTGAAAGGTGATATAGAACCTCTTAAATTTCCTCTTCCTGTCACTAAGATTTCATAGTCTTGGTGGAAATGTGGAGTGTCAAACTCTCAAGTGACAATGACACTTGAATTGAGCCCGTGTGGTTGGAAGTACCTTGGAGGGCAGAACCCAGGAGTGTGGGATAGATGCAGTAATATTCAATCACTGGTCGTTCACTGTCCCATCAGATTGCCTGAATCACTTCTGTGGACGAGACCGCAAATCTTGATACAAAAAGGAACATAGTAGCTTTTCTTCCTTAAGGACCGGCCCCAGAATGCTCTGTGAGTGAGCAAGTCGGTTGCCTATTAGCAGGTCCGTCGCCATAGCTACCTGAGCCCACACAGCAAAGGATGGAAGGAAGGAAGCAAGCCCGTGGGAAGGACTGGTTGTCAGGTGTGGGTGGGAAAAAAGAAATTAGGGATGATTGCTTAGAGGGGATGACTGGAATGAAAGGAGCCAAACCTTTAGAAAAACACAGCGTTGGTTCTAATTATGCCTCTCATTTTCCAAGGAGACCCTGATTCTTGTCTGTGGCTTTTCAGTGTGTCTGTTCCTGACGTCACCTCTAGAAACAGGAGAACTGCTCTGACAACCATCGAGGCTGTGGGAGGGAGTGTCCGACTAGGACAGAGAGGGAGCCCCGTCCTCACGCAGGTACTTCTAGAATGATGCCATAATGACTACAGCAGATTGAAGATGCTGAGACATAAACTGCCTCCATGTGACCACTAGGGTTAGTTGTAGGGGAGAAAATAAGTCTTGGTGTCAACTAATTAACAGGTATGTGTCCCGTGTGGCAGGAGGCCCAGGCTGGCAGATGATGGAGGAAAGTCCTGCCCCGCCCTGAGATGGGACTGGCTGGAAGACAGGAGTCTAAGAAATCAACGGAAAGTCTACTCCCTGGATGGGAAAATGAATTGCAGTTTGGTGTTAAGCAATCTGTCTAATCAAAGAAAAAAGGAGAATATCGTGCTGCTGTGAAGGCCCACACCCAGGAGGCAGGCGCTGTGGTCTCGGTGCACACGTGCCCTCACTAGGGGCCGAGAGAACTGCACAATGTCTTTACTCCAGGGCAATGGACATGTGAACATCAAAAAATACACTGAGCATCCACCACAGTGACCAGTGCGCCTTCATCAGTTTCCCCATCACGACAAGGGGAATGTATTGTACAAAACATCCACATACTTATAAAAATCCCAGGCAAGCCCCAGCCAGTTTGGCTCAGTGGTTACAGTGTTGGCCCAAGGCCTGAAAGTTCCCAGGTTCAACTCCAGCCAAGGGCACGTACCTCGGTTGCAGGCAAGATCCCCAGTCCTGGTTGGGGCACGTGCTGAAGGCAACCAACCGATGTGCCTCTCTCACATCGATGGTTCTGTCTCTCACCCTCCCTCCTCCCCCCAAAAAGTAAGGAAAAAATATCCTTGGGTGAGAATTGAAAAAAATCCCAGGCAAGTGCAGTAAATACAATTGATTCAGATAAAATTTCCTCAATGATTAAATGAAAAACTGCTCAGTCCAGGCACATATGTGTTTCATATTTCTCTTAACGTAAATGGATGACTTGTGACAAACAGTAAACAAGTCAGGCTAATCCAAGTGTGTGCGCCCAGTCTCTAACCAGCCTGTCAGCGCTCGCTCTGGAATCGCTGCAACTGGAGCCCACCTGCTTGGCGAGCTCACTAAGTGTCCAGGTGGGTGCCCAGCTGTACCCGGGGTTGCTGCGTGGCCGCTGGTAGGGGCCGTTTCCCCAAACGCTACAAGGATTTCAGCTGGGTGCCCTGGGAGTCCTTCAGCCCTGTACAGTTTCTCTAGTAGCAGAGTTTGCACGTGTAATTGTTGCTTGGTAACCAGTGATGTGGTCTTCCTGCCCTGACACCGTCTCTTCTCCTGTGAAGAGGTGGCGCATCCCCTCGCTCCAGGATCAGCTGCATGAATTTAGGCCCCGAGTCTTTATCACCGTTTTTCCTCTCTCCACGGGTTCCTGGATCCAGCAGAGTCATATAACGCAGTACATGCACCAGGAATATTTTTCGCATGAGTGAATGAGAAGAGTTATAACGTCAAAAGTTCACTGGAAATTATCTTTTTTAATTTTTAAAAATTATTTATTTATTTAAACAAACCAAAGGTCCAGGGACATTCAGTGGCATTCTTGCAGTCTTACAGCTGGTTAGGAGCTGAGCAAATGACACCCGAATTAACAAAACCCTTTGTGACCAGAGACTTACTCCTCCGGGCCGGCCTGGGTGGGAGATGGGGCACCAGCCCCCAGGCTGCCTTCCTGACTAGACGTCTCCCCTGCCCACCACCTTCACCTCCCACTCAGAAATGTGGATGGAGGAGGGAGTCAGCTACAGGGTAGGGTTGGTGTGTTTTTATTTTGCGTCAGGGTCATTTGTTAATCGTGCCTGAGCAGGGGTTGGTTCAGACAGAAAAACAACGGTCTACAGTCTAAGAACTTTCTCGGCCCGTCGGCCCTGCCTGCCCTGCCCGGACACGAAACCTGGGAAACCCGTGCCTCCTGCCCTAGCTTTTCGTGCCTGTTAGCAGATAAGTGGTTGCTCACTAAGGAGGCTGTGTGTTTTGAAAAGTTTTTATATTCCTAAGGACAAACATTAGGTGAGCGTGGAGGGCAGCTGCCCCTCACCTGCCTGTTTTTTACTCCAATGAGGCCACAAGGTGGCGCAACTTTGCCACAAAATAGTCTCAGCGGGGGAGGGGCCGTGCTGAGCCCAGGCCCGCAGGAGGGAGGAGGGCCAGGGTGTGCCGGCTCCAGGTTCCCCCTGAAGTGCCACTTGCTCCCCGGAAGTCCACGCTGCACTCTCTCCCTGCACCCCCGTGACTGTGTCACTTAGAGACCTCAGCTCACACTGGGAAGAGCAGTTATCCCTGCAGATACACTGACGGCACGGATTTTGTTGACATGTATTTTATTACAAACTCCAAATATGTCATTGTTTACTAAAACTAAACAGACTGACAGATTCCTTCCTTCCCCGGTCTGTGCCGCAGGGACTCCTGCTCCAACTCCCCTCCCAGACTGCACTGAAGTCAAACGCAGTCACGTGTCCTGCCAGCAGGAGCTGCGTGGGTCCACGTGAGACATTTATCTCTGCAGGTGTTCAGGAGGCAGTCATGTTTATACCCCGACTCCAGGGCATTTAACTTGAGAGCTTGCAGAGCCCTGGGCAGTGACGAACCCTTCCCGGGGCCTCCCCTAAGACACTGCACTGTGGTAATGGTAAAAAGCACTTCTAGAGCCACCGATTGATTTCTCATCAGGAATTGTGGACATAAGACTAAGACGCCCTGCTCCCTGTCTGAGAGCCCTTAATGGCAAACAGAATCTCCTCCAACCCACTGAAGCAGGAAAGGGGTTCACGACACACTGCGATGTCCCTCACGGTCATGCAGTGTGGGAGCGAGCTTTGAGATTATGCTGCCAGGACCACGGCCCACGCCACGCTGGGGGGAGACTGGGGAGGCTGTCGTCACAGCTGCCGCCACCAGAACTGACGCCGTTCTCACGTGAAGGCCTGTGGGCCAGCAGGGTGGACAGAGTGCAGAGAGCCGCTCACTTTCAAAGACAGAGGGAGGCCACCTGCTTCTAGCTGCTGGGGAAGGCGTGGGGACAGCTGACAGATAGGAAGTTCGGGAACTTCCTAAATGACCTAAAGGCTATTGAAATCATTATGGGCTATGATTATGACAAATGTGCCCCTCGGGCCCGAAGGAGCCCACAGTCTGCAGAGGAGAGAAGCAGACGTTCAGAACTGCCGGCCTGAGGGCTGAGGCCCGAGCTAACCCAACTTGCTATATCTAATCTAAGACAGAGAGAACATGGAAAAGTGCCCACATTTTGTAGAGGGCGTGCCTAATTCTCCTTTTCAAATGAAAAGGGAGCTTTTTAATAAAACTTGCCGAGTTATCACTCACATGTGCAACAATTTTCAGACTAGTTTAACATCACAGTGAGCTTGCCCGTTTGGCTGAGACGTCATCTCAGTGATTAGAGAATGTTCGGGCATCTGTCCAGAAGTAACTGCTATGGTGCATTCCTGACCCTCGACTGGCCTGTGTACCCCAACTATGGTCTAAGCAGCACCGTTTAAAAACCCAATAAAGCCCGGCCGGCTGTGGCTCAGCAGTTAAGCGTTGACCTAGGATCCAGGAGACTACAGTTTGATTCCTGGTCAGGCACAGGCCCGGGTTGCGGGCTCGATCCCCAGTAGGGGGCAAGCAGGAGGCGGCCAATCAATGACTCTCTCATCACTGATGTTTCTACCTCTTCCTCTCCCTTCCTCTCTCTGAAATCAATAAAGATATATATATATTTTAAAAAGAGGCAACATATTATAAAACTATTAAAAAATAAAAATAAAAACACGGCATATCCCAGGTAAGGATCAAGCACAGAACACGTTAAGTCTATGAAAAGTCATGAGTCTGCTCTCATGCTCGAAATAGAAAAAGCCAGAAAAAATTCAAAACAGTTACAGCTGAAATAGCTGTTGAATCAATCTCTTTAGAATTGGGTGGAAGGGACAGAATGCACCTCAAGCTGCTTTGCTGGAAGGGCCAGTGTTTGGTGAGAGTGACGGCCTAGTCAGCAGAGGAAGCTGCACTGCACAGCAGGCTGTGCGGTGACCAGAGCTAGAAACCGCCCGCCTCCTTGGAGTGACTAGTTTAGGCGGTGTCAGTCCCAGCAGCATCACGCCTGCCTCCGAAGGGCCTTTCGGGCACCTGGAGGCAGCGCTGGCTGGTGAGGAAGGAACAGAGATGAGCTGGCATTTCCCCCCACCACTGATGGTGAGCGCCCTGCCGCTGCGCCAGTCTCTGCCCCGAGACCAGCCTTCACAATAACGTGCTCAGGGAGCAGCGAATCCTTGCTGGGCTTTTCTGTGGTTACTGTTAATTCCTCAGTTAACAGACCACCCTGGGGTCCCGTGGGCTGACCTGGCCCAGGTTCGCCCCAGCAGCTGCCCAGGGTCCAACGGTGAGGACCAGGTGGCACCTCTGCTCAGGACTCTGTGGTCTGGTGCCCTCACCCTCCTCAAGGCCACTAACCTGCCAGGTGCTCCAGGCCCACGTCACTTGAGCTTTGCTTTTGATGATGCAGTTTTGATGTTGGCTCCTCCTGTAGACCTTAAACAGGAAATTCTGAGATGATCGGGTGACTTCTATGTAGCCTGACGTCATGTTAAGGTGTCGGGACCTCAGGTGTTACGGCTTCTGTCTCCTTCCTCGCAACTGCCTGTAACCACTCTGTACAAACGAGTCTGAGAAAACAACTGAGAAATCTAAAGAGAAAACGTAGAAAAGATGGAGCAACTGAATGCAGCCTGAGGTGCGAACAGCGGAGCTGGGCTCCCACCGTGCGCAGTGGGAGGACCAGGAAGGAGGGACCGGCCCTAAACCAACCGCAGCCAGAGGGGACCTGGGAAACAAGAGGCCCTTGACTTCTCCAGTTTCCTGCCCTTGGCAGAGCTCACCTCGTGCAGCCGGGGGCTCTCTCCAGTGCCAGGACTCCCGCTGGCCCGGCCTGTTCTGGTGGTGCAGGAAGTACTTCACAATCGTCACCTCTGTCCCTGAATTCATTATGACAGAGGAACCAACACCGCACTTCAGTGCCGACGTCGGTGTCAGCTTCGTCTCGGACGTCAGTTGCAACTCATCTGGGTCTTCGAACTCTCTGTACTTTATTATTTGAAATGAAAAATATTTTGAGCCTTTGAATATGATTTTTAGAGAAAATGTTGTATGTGATAGTTTAAAAATTTGAGCATGTATTGCTGGGCTTTCAAATAACCCTTGTTTTCACATTTTGTTCTGCAGCAGTTCCTTCAACCCTCTGACGGCCAGTGCATTTACATTGCTAGCTGTGCTCCCCACCAGTAATCCCAGGCCCTCGGAGAATGCACTCAAGGGCCAGGTCTGAGGGAACCGTAAGTGTGCGCTGCTCTCAGACCAGACACTTCCCATGTCTCTAGAAGGCCGAGCTCTGCAAATCCCAGAAGAGAGACCAAGAGGAGCCTGCCCAGGACTCCTGCCACCCCATCAGTAGGTGTCCCCCAGCTTCTTGTCCAGTTCCTCACCCTATAAAATGGAAGCAGCCCCAAGCCCACTTGCCTCCCAGGGCTGAGGAGCTGAAAACAGCACCTGTGAAAATGCTTTGTCAACTGATACCTTGAAGGGGGAGAAAGAAACAGTGACATAAGAGAGACCATTCAGAGGGCGCAGGTGGATGGGGGACTGGCGCTCCTGGTGGGTACAGACCCCACGTCAGCTTTGTCTGGTGCTCTCATCCACCATCTCCAGAGCGGAGAGGCTGCTAGTGTCCCGGGGAAGTGTTATGGCCTGACTAGACTGGCACTGTGAGTCCTTACAAAGTGGCCACACTGCTCTCAGGTCCGAGTCACTGTCCAACTCCGGGACCACTCTGGGTAACAGGCTGTGCCCATACCTGGAGGTCCAGTCCTCTACTGGTACCTGGTGACTAGCACAGTGCCTGCTTCTGTGCAATCTGGGGCTGTGATCCCACCGGACACGGCACAGCTCTGATCACCGCTCCGGGAACCTTAGGGAACAGGAAGCAGTGCACCTTCAGGGCCAGTCCGAAGTCCTACTTCCGGGCATCTTCAGGGCAGCATTTGGGTGCATTTTCTAGTGTCGCCCATGAGAAAGAGTAGCTGGGACTATAGGTACCTCCAGAAGCTGCCTCCCGGCCTGCCATTTCCCACCATCTCAATCATTCAAGGAATTCCATGTTATCCTGTAATTGTCTCATATGGATACAGTCCTATGGTTTCTTAAAAACACAAGATATTTTGTCACTCTCATTTGACAAATATTTAAATCATTTATTGCCATTAGGTTACAGCATTTCAGAACACACGCTGCATGGAAACAGATACTTTTTCAGGCCCTGGTGATGAGATTTTACCGATGTGGCCAGCTGTCGGTTGTCTCATGGTGATTAAACAAAAGGCAAGAATTCTGAGTACTCAGGTTCTCAGAGTCACAAACTGTTCTCTTCTGCTTTCATTAAGTAAATGGTAATAGGTAGTATGCACGTGACTGCAGATAAAACGAGCAGGGTTACTGAAATGATTGCCTGTGGCTACTCTTTATGAGAAGTGGGGTACTCAGAACTTGTGCGCCAGCAGGTACAGGGGCTCTCGCTGTCCCTGTGAAAGTCGTCTGGTTGGTTAAACAGCATTCAGCGTGTCTCGATGATGGAGGCTGTGACTCAGCAGCTGGCACAGCCTCCCCTTGGAGCGCCAGGCCCTCCCCTTCCGTTGTTATGACGATGCCTTTTTATTCATCCTGGAAATAAACATCAGGGAAGTCAGTGAGAAGCAGCTTCACTGTGGCCTCAAGGCCTGGGGTAGCTTTAAGAAGACACTTTACATAACATCTAGTTCAACCTACAATTCTATACACACACCCTATTTTGTGCTATAGTAATTTGAGTCTGCACTGCCTTGTGTAACTGCCCAGTCACTGTTTCTAATACAACTGCAGTTTTGCTCAGCATCAAGTTTCCCATCCATCTGCACACTCACAGTCCGAAATGCCTCTTAGGAAAAGACTGGGCTTCACTGTCCCCATCCCTCCAAACAAAAAGGAGCCGAGCATCTGCTTACTTGTATTTGATGAGCCGCCCGCCCTGCACGAGCTGGGCAACCTCGTTGGTCGCGTGGCAGGCAAACAGGAGCCAGTTGCGAGGCTGCACCTTGTAGGCAAATCTCATGAACGTCAGGGAGTAACAGCAGAGGGCTGTAAAATACCAAAGCGAAAGGGAAGCGATGATTTCAATTTAGGAGACCTGGTGTGGAAGGGACCACCCAGATCAACAGCTCAACTGCTGTAATCAAAAGAAGAACCTCTTCTGTTGAAGCCTTGGACAGAGACACACTACTGCTAAAATGCGCCCGTGAATAGGAAGCTCATCAGGCATCTGACTCCTGTCAGGTGCTGTCGCTCCTCACCTGAACATTTAAGAATGGGGGTGTCGGAGGGAGTGGGCAGACATGAGTTCCAGTCACATTACTGTCCCATCGAACCATTTACAGTTCATCACCTGAAGGAGCTGCTATGTAGTCCCCTCGACAGTTTTCTGGTCAAATATCAGGGTTTCAAGTCAATGTAAGGACATGATTTCCAAACACAGTTCCAGAAGACACATCCTTCAACTGGGTACAGTCAGCCCGACAGGCAAACAGATCCCAGTTCTTCCCAGACACGTATTTCAGTCGCCTGTTTCTCCTCACCATGGAGAATTGACACCTCTGACACGTCATGTTGTGATGTCCTACCTGGAGCTACTGACCAGAGATGCGTCAGGAGCTGTTACGACTATGCAGGTGAAAGTCCCCCAGGTATTCAACGCTGCACTTACCGAACGTCATGCGCCCACTGATAATCTCTGGAGACTTCTTCATGTCATTGATGGCGGCAATGGGAAGACCCCAGTTGGCCACTGGGCCCCAAAAGTGCTGTGGAAAAGAAGGGAGAGAGAACTCAGGGCAGAGCTGTGAGCAGCTGTGGTTTCCTACCCCCCACAGTGTGAACCGCAGTATAAACTAGTGTGAACTACAGTGTGAACTGTGGGAACACATCTCCGTGTTTACGTCCCTCAGGGGTTTGCCTGTCAATCAGCACTTCTTGCAAGGTGAGCCCAAAGCCAGGAAGGATTTGGCAGTTTGCCATGGTCCTGACCTCCTTTCGGCTCACAGCTAAGTAACCTCTGTCGATTCACAGAACTGCAGAACAAGACTAACTCACGATTGCCGTGACTTAAAACCTATGGTAGCTATTCTCTACAATTTAATGTTTAAATCTGTCAAAACTTTTTTTTTTTTCAAATTTTCAGTAAGATATTTGACATCGCTTAAAGTACAGACCCTAAACTGGATACTTTTTCGGAAGAAAGGGACTTTATTTAATATGGGAAAATTGTTTCGGCTCATATGAGCTATTTTAAGATCAGACAACCTGGAAATCTACACTCAGAACCCTAGATATTAAGAAATTAAGATTAGAAAATGCTTTTAAAGTAATAGCAACAACTTATATTTTAAAAACGAACCAACAGTTTTTCATTTTGCAACTACACAAACACCCCAGGAAACCAATACTAAGCTGTCCATGTTTAACAGCAGCAACGTCCAACTTAATTTCTGAGGCTGAAATAAGTGCGGTGGCTTTTCCATAAAATTAACATTTGTTTTATCAACGTACAACTTACAAATACTTTAAAATGTGAAAGAAACCACACACTGTTGGTTAACCACTCTTTTTAGGTATCAGAACATTTAAGAGTGCTAACTTCTGCCTGTCAGCATTCGAGATAAACTTAGACTGCAAAATACATGTTTGGAGCTTGCATTTTTAATATTGACCAGTAATTAAAATCACAAAATTCCGTAAGAAGGAAAAACAAAAAAACTATATAGAAGCACACTGGGCACGATATAAGAATATCTTGAAATGTTGACTTAACAAGCTTAACTGTAAGCACGAGGCCCAGGCCCTCAACAGCTATAAACTGTCAGAGCTCCAACGTGGCCAGCATGGTGAGTACAGAGGGTTTGACATCTGCAGAGTAAACCCTGTGGACCAGAGAGGTGGCATAAAGAATCTGAGGTTCTGGGTGGCTCACCAGTCCCCTCGTCTTTGGGCTGGATGTGACCAGAATGAGAAACCCCACTGGAACTCAAACACCTCCTGTCTCTGGATGAGGGGAGCACCTTCCTCAGGCACTGGGCCTCTGCGAGGAGGGTGTGCCTCCCTCACCACCCCCTTCCCTCCTTCTTCCCATCCTTTCCTGGGGTCACTCCATTTTCACGCTTCTTATTCCAGGGATCTTCCTTTCCTCCTTTTTTGATTAGTCTTTTTCCACTAGGGTCTATTTTCACTTTTCCCCATAATCTCTTTCCGCTGCTCTGCCTGCCTGATGGTCTTGAGGTCTACTCCATGTGCATCCTCTCTCACAATGGGGACCAAGTAGAGACCATGCACCACCTGAAAACTCCAGGTGCCCTGGGGGATTTCCATCAAATGCTGGTACTGCAGGTTTTAGTGTGAGAGAGTCAGGGTTGTGTGCAACAGGGAAAAACTGGATGTGCACTGAGACTGAGACCTATGCTTAAAGTGACTTCTTAAAAAGTAGGTAAAAATAACTTCAACAGTATTACTAGGATATCTACCTTAGAAGTTTAATGCACGCTTTCTATGTAGTGCAAGGTTCTCCTTTCCCTTTTTGAAGTACCTTTGGTCTGTACTCTATTAGATATTCACTAGCCAATGTCTAGAAAAATGAGGAATGTCATGATTAATACTTGAAAGAAAAAAATGAACATTTTTGGATTACATAGGAAAATACTTTTATTCCACTATAATTCTTAACTTGGATAAAAGCACATTCACACACGAGGAGCACCATGGCCTATCTCTTGGTTTGCAGTCTCTGTCTCCAGTTCGTCAGTGGTCGGGCCCTGTGTTTACTGTGGTCAGTAAGGCCCAAGTGGCATGGGTCCCGCAGAGGCCTTCACCCTGGAATGGACCAGGACAATCACCAGGACACCAGGAGTGCACTTGGCCCATAGCTCACCGTCATGGTGGCGAGTCAGGCAAAGGCAGCCCGGCCTGCTGTCCATAACTTTGTTAATGTAGAAATCTGCTAAGGCTGAAAATAGGAACGACTTTCTTACCGTGCTATTTTGTGAGACATCACCGAGGTTCAGACAGGGGGACATGAAAAGAAAAAAAAGAGAAGAGAAGATGAGATGAGATGCTTTCAAAGGTTTGGTTCCATTGGCTACTCCAACTTCACGCTGCTCGGTCCCGCAGCAGACGCCCAATAGGCATCCCTTTCCCTTACATCAGTCTCGTGATATTCCAGTAACAACTTGGGCCTAATAAAGTCAAACCCTGATTTTATAAAAAGTAAGGTAATCCTTAGAGTGCTCCCATAGAAATACTGTGTAAGTCACCAACAGGAGTTGCATGTGCAACTTTAAATTTCTAAAAGGAAAACAGAAGTTAACTTTATTAAGTTCATTTATTCCAACATATCAAAAGTACTTTAATCTGAACACATAGCCAGTGAAAACTTATTAATAAACTATCCTATGTTCTATTTTGTAGCAAGTTTTCGAGGCCCGGTGTGTGTTGATGCTCACGGCACCTCTTGGTCTGGATGAGCCACAGTTCAGGTGCTTGGCTGCCCTCTGTGGCTTGTGGCTCTCAAACTACACATCACAGGCTTAAAGGGACCGTTTCTTTGAAAATGACAAGTTGGAGAGAAGCACCATGCTGCAGAAATCTGTTAACAATAAACTTTCCATTTTCATTTACTAATAGGTTACTGCCAGAATAAAGCCCCTAAAAAGAGCCACGTAATTTTGTTTTGTTTACTACTGCAACCCTGGAACCTAAAATGCCTTCCATTTACAAGGCTTTCAAAAAATATTTGTTGAATGAGTGAACAGTAAAACCTTTTGATGTTAAGCTTCACAACACTTAAAACATATCCAAAATTTTATAGTGAATTACTTTCATTTCTGAAATGGCAATTCTTATTGCCAGAATATGGGTTAATTGTTCCGTTTAGGCAACATCTTAAAGTGTATCTACTAAAAGAGTTATTGAAATACAATGATAAAATCTCTATGGAGACACTCACGCCCAAACGACACTTCTGGAGGTTTTGATCCAGAGACTGCAGAGGTTCTAGTTTACAGCACTTAGTTAACAGCATGAAATTACTTGTTGACAGTGCTAAACAGACTTCAAATAGGTCCTATTATGAAATATCAAAAGCAAAAAGCCTAATAAATTATGTCCCAGACTGTCCAAACGGAGCACAGCACTGTCCCAGAGGCAGAGGCGAGCAGTGACCTTACCAGGTCAGAGGGCGCAGCCAGTAGGACAGCCGCTAGTCCCTCTCCTTACCACATCTTGGCTCAGGGTCTGAACACAGGCCTTTTATTGAACCATATATTAGCAACAGCGCGTTTTTCTTTCCCTACAAAAATATTTTTAAAAATGAAGTGCTTAAAATCTACAATGTCACCTTGGAGATCATTTAGTTTTCAATTCAGGACTCTCTCCTTGAATTGTACAACAGTTCAGATTCTACCCTATTTTACAACAGGTGACTTTAGTACAAATACAAAGGGATACAAAAAACAAAATTCCTACCTTCCTACGCTGCTCGATCCAAAAGTCCTACATAAAAATGACTGGCAGCCATAATGTGAAATCCCACTGTTGCCAAGAATGGCAGGGAAAACAAGTTCCCTTAAAAAACTAACGAGTCAAACCTTAATTCAATTAAAGTAAAAGGGAGGGGAAAGGTACACAAGCATTAATGCTCCCTGAAGTTAATACTGGGATACAGGTTAGGCCATGTACCTACGTATTCTATTGAAAAGCCCGGCTCTCAGAAACCTACCTAGCAGCAAAAATACATATAAATTTAGAAAAGCAGGGCTAGCTCTCTTCCTGGAACATATACCTAACAAACTCGCCCTATGCAGCAGAGCGCCAGGTAGTAACTAGCACACTTGCTGTATGGATATGGTCCCAAAGCTTTACGCTCAGTTATACCAAAGGAGGTTGCCCTGGGCTGCACCTAAGGACTAGAAGGCACATTGCACAGGAGAGCACAGGATACAAGCTCCGGTGACATTCAGGGGGACCGTCACCAGGGACTAAGGCACCGCCTTGTATTACTGCTTTGCTCAGACTTTCCAACCGGAGAACCCGATGCGCCGCAGGATTAAAAGTAGCAGCAGCCCTGGTTACACTGGCCAAAGCCAGGGGCCTGTGGCTGCGCCCGTGGGGGTCACCCCGGGCCTCTCCCCGGGCAGCCCCCTACCGCTCAACCACTGTGACAACGGAAACGCCACGCAGCCCGACACCTGCCCGGGTTTAAAATCACACACAGAGGACTACCTAAAAATTAGACTCCGAAATAAACGGCTTAAACTGCTTCAAAGTTACTTTAAGCGTCTTGAAATAAAAGCCGGCATCTGAAGGTCACAGGTGAAATAAAACACGGAGGCGCGTCCTCGGGACTCTCGGCCGCGAACGCCCCGGGCTCCGGGGCGGCGACCGCGGGAACAGGGCGGCGAGCCCCGCAGCGCGTCCTCCGGGCGGCCGGCTCCGCTCCCCCGACGCGCCGTCCGCGGGGAGCGCCCAGGGCGAGCTGACCGGCGCGCAGCCCCCGCGCCCGGCTCCCGCCTCCGCCTCGGCGGGCACCTCCCGCAGCGGGCGAAGCTCCAGGCGCCAGGCGCCCCGCGCCTCCCGGGCGTGGCCACGGCACACCTGGGCACACCTGGCACGCCGGGCACACCTGGGCACACCTAGGCACGCCTGGGCACACCTGGCACACCGGGGCACACCTGGCACACCGGGGCACACCTGGGCACACCTGGGCACGCCTGGGCACACCTGGCACACCGGGGCACACCTGGCACGCCTGGGCACACCTGGCACACCGGGGCACACCTGGCACGCCTGGCGGGCAGGTGCTGAGGGACGGAGCGCCCGCCCCACTGGGCCAGGAAACTGCCCCGTCGCTGCCCGGAGCCCTCCTCCCCGGCCCCGGAGCCCCCTCGCCCCGTCCGGAACCCCCACCCCGCTGTCCGGAACCCCCACCCCGCCGTCCGGAACCCTCGCCCCGTCCGGAACCCCCACCCCGCTGTCCGGAACCCCAGCCCCGCTCCCCCCCAGCCCCGCGGTCCCGAGCCCCCGCCCCGCTCCCCCCAGCCCCGCGGCCCCGCGGTCCAGAGCCCCCGTCCCGCTGCCCCCGCCCCGCGGCCCGGAGCCCCTCCCCCGCCCGCCCGCTCGCGCCCCCCAACCCGGCGCGGGCGCGGCCTCCGGGGGCGCTCGGCGCTGGGCCCGCGTCGTCACCTCATGAGGTAGTCCCGGAAATCCTTGCTCCGGACATAGTCCGCCGCCTTCCGCACCAGCGCGCCCGCCATGGCCGAGCCGGACGGCAGCCGCCCCGGTGCCCTCGGTGCCCTCGCCGCCGCTCCTGCAGCCCCCCAGCGCCCGGCCCAGCGGACAGAGCGGACGCCCGCCTCCCGCCCGCCTCCCGCGTCACGCACTCGGCCCCGCCTTACGCCCCGGGCTCTCGGCCTATGGGAGGGCTCGGGGTGGGAGGCGGCCAGCGGATTGGCTCCCGCGCGCCGCCCACCTTCTCCCCGCCCCTCGGCGCCGCGGGGGCGGGGCCT
Organism: Miniopterus schreibersii; assembly: GCF_964146895.1. Lineage (NCBI taxonomy): Eukaryota > Metazoa > Chordata > Mammalia > Chiroptera > Miniopteridae > Miniopterus > Miniopterus schreibersii. Next base: position 89,701,898 of record NC_138107.1, read on the forward strand.
CTGCGTAAAATGGCCGAGCCGGGAGGTGATTGGCTGGCTGTTGCTAGGCGGTGACACCCGGCCCGCAGTCCCCGCAAGGGCGCGGCGCCCGGATCTTCGGTCCCTCGGCCGCGCGCCCGGAGCCCCCCGCTTCCCCCGGGCCCGCGGGCCTGGACGCAGTGGGCGCGGGCGCGGGCGCGGGCGCGGGCGGGGCGGGGCGGGGCGGGCGCAGCAGGGCCGCGCGTCCCCGCGGTCCCAGGCATCCTCCCCGAGCCCACGGGCGCGCGCGGCGCACCGACTCGCGGGCTTGTTTCTGTTGCTTATTTTTCACAGTGGCCCAGACGCAGGCGGTGTGAGCCCGTAAGATGCCTGCGGTGAGCGGCGGGGCTCCCGGAGGCCCGGACGGCAGTGCGACTGTAAACCTCCCCGGAGAGGGTGGTGCGGGCGCTTCGCAGGAACAGTGGACGCGCCCCGGGCCCAGCTCGGCCTGGTGCAGGGAGGTCCCGGGACAGACGGCAGGGCCGCGCAGCTCCCCTGCAGCGCTGCCTTCCTGTGGGAGGGCAGGGACCCGGACGCCCCCCTTAGTGAAGTAGGGCGGGGAGCGCGCATTCGGTGGGATACTACAGAGCCGGCACAAAGCGCGTGGTGGAATACTATACAGCCGGCACAAAAAGCGCGCGGTGGAATACTATACAGCCGGCACAAAGCCCGTGGTGGAATATTATACAGCCGGCACAAAGGCCCGTGGTGGAATACTATACAGCCGGCACAAAGCCGGCGGTGGAATACCACACAGCCTGTATAAAGCGTGCAGGGCCTCTGTGTGCTGGCGTAGGGCGACCTTCAGCACCCACGAGGAAAGCATCAAGGTGCAGAATCGTGTGTAGAGCGTGCTGCTCTTTTGTGCACAGGGACAACGGAACTGAAACTTTATGTTTGCAGAGATTCAGGAGAAATGTTAGCAGTGACCACACATACGGACGGTGTAGGGGCTAGGGAGGGGGGGGGCGTTTCACTGTACACTCTCATTCCCTTTGAAGTTTGTAGAATGAACGTAAGTTACCTATTCAAAACAAGTGACACAAAAGAAGAAATGCATTTAAGAATGAAAATAGCAAGCCTGGATCAAATCAGATGCACTTTCTGCCAGGCTCTCCCTGGGTCATAGTCGGCCTTGACCTGTGAGTGTGCCTCAGGACACAACATTGCAATGTCATAGCAGCACCAGGAAGGTTGCTACAGTCCTCCGGTGCTTCGTGGAGGAGGGAGGAATGCATGACCTAAAGAGAAGCAAAGGGGTTTTGATTATGAATAATATCAGTAGCTACCTTTTGTTGACATTATTTCTCCTTCTGATATCAGCCCAGAAGGTGGGTGTAAGGAGACAGAATGGCTTCTTGAATAAAAACCAAACTGCCCCTGCAAGATTGAAGGAGAAGGGAGACCTGTCCCTCCTCGCCTGCCCCCCTCCCAACCCCCAATGAGACAGGGGGCTTCTGGATCTCGCTGTGTTCAGTCTTATCCCCAATATGTCTTTTTTCCTCTCATGAACAGAGGTTCTGAAATTTGAGCTGTCAAAATCATCTGTAGATTCTTAGACCCCCACCCCCCACCCTGAACTTTGGGGGGTCTGGAGTGGGGCCCTGAAAGCTGTGGTGTTAATGAGCATGTAGTGGTTCTGCAGCGGCTGACAGCACTTGGTTACTGTTACCTGCCCCTGGTTACTGTTACCTGCCCCTGGTTACTGTTACCTTGCCCCTGGTTACTGTTACCACGAGGCCCACTTCAGAGGAGTCCACTTCCACATTGGCTGCAGTTGAACCTTTGAGCTTTCTGTTTTGGTTTCCCATTGCTGAGCTGCAGTATTTAAGTAAAGAGTGAGTATTTCTATACAGGGACTAATGTCCTACTAAGTAGCTAACCTGGGCTCTGAGTCCAGTCCTCTTTGATTCTCCGTCCGTGGCTCCCCACTATTTCACGCTGCCACAGGGGAGGGCTTCTTTCCCGCTAGTATGCATCTTGGCTACTTGAAATACGGAGCAGGCGCTACAGTCTCACGTAGAAGACACAAGAGTAGGTAAGGAATCCAGCTACCTCACTTCATACAATTTCCAGAGGGCCCAACCCTGCATGCTCCCCGCACGGACAGTGTGGGGAATGTAAAAATGCCCATGTCACCGGTTGTAGTGATGGTGGAACAGCTCTGAATGTGCTAAAAACCATCAAATTCTACACCTGAAAGGGGTGAATTGGATGCTTTGTGAATTATTTCCCAATAAAGTTACTTTAAAAAACTTAACAGTAATAAAAGCCCTCAAAAAATGTATAGAAAGGCAAATAACACAAAATCCCTGAAATGCTGTCATAATCAGTGCGCAGATTCTGGGTAATTTCAGAGAAAGAGCTCTCACTTATATGAACTATTTCAGGTAACCTCGTAATGAAGGAATGTTCTTTCGAAATTAGTCCGAATAGGAAGAAATGGTAGAATTAGAATGCCAGTTTGCAATTCCTATGAAGTGACTGATTCAGACAGTAATCATCGAGGGGTGGGTGCTAACACCATTGGGGGCTGGGAGCTCCAGGGCAGCAGAGGCCCTCCCAGGGACTACTCACAAAATTGCAAGGAGGGACCAGCAGATGAGTTGCTGATGCCTCCCGGGGCAATGCAACACCCAGGAAACGGTGCGGGAGACCGTCCACCCCACACCTTGGACCTGAATCCCACTGAGCCTGTAGCCCCACCTCCAGGTCCCAGGAAATGAAAGGGTTAGAGGAACTAGTGAAGAATGAAACGTGTCCAGGGCGTGGAACATTTCAGGGGACAGCAGGAGGACAGGCCCCTCTGGTCCACACACCCGGCACGAGGAAGGGACCGACTGGCCAGGTGGGCGCAGCCCAGTAGAAATGTAACAGGAGCCACGTTAAAATGTAAAAAGAAACAGGTGGAATTAATTTTAGTAACCGAGTCAAAACATCCAACATTTCAATATGTAATCAATATAAAAATTATTGTTGAAATATTTATGTTTTCCTTTTCATACCAAGCTTTCAAAATCTGGAGTGAGTTTTAGACTAACAATTCATCTCCATTCAGATGCCAAATTTTCACTGGCAATGCTTGATCTGTATTTAAATTTCGTGGAATTTACATTTTAGAAAAGTATACCCATGTACCCAAGTTATTCCAAACACAGTGAAAAGTTTCCCGAACTGAACCGAGCACCCCCCAAACTCACTTTCCTTTCCCGTTTGCACGCACCTCGACAAAACTGGTTCATCTTTTTTTAAATAATTTACTTTGAAGCAAAGCAGCATTAGTTTGAAAATGACCTCAGTTCAAGTTGAGTAAATTCACCTCCCCTTGTTGCAACTCGGTTGTGTTAACATTGAACTCAAAGGTTAGTTGTTGCACAAACGGAACGGCATCTCTCCCGTTTGGGTGAATTTTGCAACTAATTTGCACAACGCTGTCTGTCACTACTAACCGTCTGCCTGTTCATGTTAGAAATGTTTCTGAAGTTGTGATTACTAATCTGTATTCCAAAAATTTCCACTGCAAATGAGTTCTACCTGTGTACCCGTTGAGCTGGGTCACAAATCCTCTTCCAAAGGGAGTTTATAAGCCCCGGGTTGAGCTCGCTCAACGCACTGTGACCCTGGTTAGGAGACAAAGCACGCCGCCACGTGTCCTCGATTAGCCAGCCTTTGGCACGTGTGCCCTTTATTTCCAGGAATTCTTGAACTGGAGCTAACGTCGGAGTGAATCTTGGGGAACTCCCCCAGGCCTCAGCTGGCGAGGCCCGGCAAACATCGGCACATTCCCTGGATTTGATGACTTCCAGTGGCTCTGTGAACATGCTAACAGAGCAGTTTAAAATCTCTATCCAGGGCTACTCATCATAGCGTCTGCCTCAGAAAAGGCAAAGTATTTTCAACATGTGCCACATTCTGGAACGAAGCAGTAAGAAAACATAGGTGTCTTTTTAAAAATTCTAATAAATCTCAATTTTCAGCCAATTGAAGTTATTTTTTCAAGTCTAGCTGACACCTTCAAAGACTCCACAGTACCCTCTCCACGCTTCTATTTCTCAGGCCTCAGCTTGGCAACGTTTCTGTCTGCACTGAGTCTGGCGTTGGCCTGGGAGGCGGCTCGGCCCCCAGCAGCCCAGCTGGTCTTCATTCATTCCTATCCCGTTCCCTATCAGGGTTAGTTAGGTGCACTTTAGATCAGTTTATTATTATAACACTTTTAAAACCTAAATGATGTTCCAAGAAGCCAAAAATTGTATGCATACTCTTAATACATAATGTTGGCTTAACGTGTTTTCCGTGAATGTGAATTCTCTTTACCCACCATGAGTTGCAGGACCTGCCGTTCTCTGAGCGTCGTCAGTCACTGGTTTCCTCTGACACTCACTCCCATGTCTCCCTGGCCGTGGCAGTTGTGCCACTGTCCTCCTGTCCTGCCTAAGTCACCCCTGGGAGCTCGGCCAGCCTCCCACAGCGGCGCCCCCTCTAGGCCTGGAGCAGTGGGCTGGAGACCTGAACACTACTGACTTGGTCAGGGCCTCAGTGGGCATGTTTCTAAACATGACAAACCCCGGAGATGGGAACCGCCAGCTGAACTGTGACATATTCGAAGTGAATACGCTGTGAGTGTGATACTGTTACGAAGACCAGCCAGAAACATTGAAGCACAGAATGAGCTCAGCCTGTTTCTCCGGAGACCTTCCACCTGGCAGGCGGGTTAAAGTCTGACGGGTTCAGTCTGTTGACCTCGGAGCAGCTTCCACGTGGGCCTGCGGCTGGGATCTGATGGCAGTTCTGAGCAGCGTATCTGAAAGCTAATATTTGGCCTCTCCGCATCCAACATCTTTGGCTGCTTTGTGCTCGACAGAATTGTGCTGATCGAGCAAACCCTGGCCTCCTTGGGTTGTTCGGCTGAGGCAAAGATTGACCTTGCTAAGGAAGCTACAGACCTGAGATCAGAACGGTCATCTGTTTGGAAACAGGCATTGACCAAAAATATTATTCACTTCTGTAGATTCTTTTAAATGTTGAAAATGAACTATATGTTCATAAACACTGGCTTTATAATCATTCAGAGTGCGTATACATTTTGGGGGTCAACCTATCGTGGTTTGTGCCCGGCATTGCCTGCAGCTGGGGACAGAAACAGGAGGTTTCTGTTGCAGGGCTGCTCCGGGTGGGCAGGTGGGCTCCTAAACCAATTCCAGCTTCAGTGTCTGCCTCACGGGACAAGGTTTAGTGGCGACAACGCCCGAGTTGAATGAGAGGATCGGGTGGACTTTGTCCCCTGGAAGGTCAGTACCTGATAATTTTAATAAATACTCGTGACCAGATTGCTCTCCCTGTCGCCCTGCAGCCCTCTTGCTGGCCCAGTGGAGCCTTCCCTGGCCCAGCTGAATTTGCCCACCATGCCCTCCCCCATGTCCCAGGGCCCTCTGCCCTCTGCCAGGCCACATGGTCTGTGTAATTTATTTTGTGAATGAAAAAGGGGCAGTGCACTAAACCTGACAAACTCAGTGATTGAAAGTGACCATACAGGGTGAGCTGGTCACAAGTTCCTACCTGGGCAGGTCACAGTGGGCAGTCAAGTCTCCAGGTCTGCAGCTTCCTTAGCAAGGGTCAATCTTTGCCTTAAGTGAGCCTTGTCCACTCTTCTCACGCACCTAGGATGACATACCTTCAAAATGTCACAATCATTTTCTTTTCCAGACCCCTCAGGGCACAACCTCCCACCAGAGCTCGACCGCAGAACCCCTCATTGTCAACTTGCTCCCCACATGCTGCAAATGTTCATTGTTAACTAACCTGTACCAGTCAATGTAAAAGACTGTGTCTGTCCACTTTGCTTTTTATCCAGTCCAGGGACAGGGGACATGTGCACCCCTGCCGGCGGCAGAGCCTGACCCACTCGGGGCTCCGACTCTGGGCCCTGAGTCACGAGGTGCTAGGATCTACTCCGAACAGGAGATCAACTCATTTTACCTGGCAGGTCACAGGCCAGGTAAGATGTCAAGGGGCCATTGGGCCCGAGAATTGGCAACTCTGGGGCTGTGTGTGGAGCCAGGAGCCCGGCCGTGGCTCCTTTCCCCGCCTCCCTTGTCCTCAGCATCTGGGGAAGTGGGTGTGGCAAAGGCCTGGGCCGGTGTCACTGAGGACGAGTGACCCTCTGAATCTGGAGACCGCGCTCAGCACTCTGATGGAACGGTGTCTGAGAGACTATTGTGAGTGGACGACACTATGGTGTTCGGGGGACTGTTTTCAGTCCCACAGGAGAGAGTTCTCCTCTCAGAGGCACTTGAGACGCAGTTGGCTGACGTGCCCGAGATAAAGGCAGCAGCCCACGCGGGCCAGGCCCCTCTCCCCGGCATCCCTCAGACAACGGTCGGGTCAGCATCTGGGGGCACAGACAGGGAGGAGCGCGGAGCCCCCGGCCCTGCATTTCTGCAGATCTTCTCAAGGAGCCTGCACGGCGCTTGCCCGGGAAGATAGGGGCCGTGTCACCCTTGGGGCAAAGGGCAGCCCTAAAGGACTGGGTTTCCTACGTCGGGGTGCCCGGCTGTATCATGAGCCCATGGTGTACGCTCACCCCCTAGGGCCCCCTGAGACCTGGGTGGGGAGGGGAGCTGGCGTGTCCCATGACAAAGCCAGGCTCTGCGTGGAGCGCACACACACGTATACACGCTCACATGCACTGCGCACACACGCTGTCTCAGTGGGGAGCTGGTGGCCCCCGGCCACCTCCCCCGCGACGCGCCACCTCGTGGCAGCAGGGGTGACAGCAGCCGGGAGTCGGGGTGTTAGGTAAGGAGCTCACCTGCAGGCCGTTACTGGCAACAATACAGAAAGGCCAAGACACGATGCTAGAAAAATATCACACTTCATAAAACCCGTGTTTATTTAAAAAAATCTATTCAGAAAGTCTGGAAAGCGTAATAAATACCTGTACAGGGGCCGCCATCTCAAACACAAACCGCAGCGGGGACAGAAAGGCCCGTAAACAGAACTCGGCTCGTGGACAAAGTGCAGGGCCAGGGGTTGGGCACAAAGCGCGCTCTGAGCGGGGACCACGAGCCTGGAGGGTTCCTGTCCCTTCCCCGGACCCCTGAGCTCGGGAGGCTGCACTGCAGTCACCTGTCTTTGCCTCACGCTCAGGACCCTGCTCCACTGTCTTTATGGTCCTGGCCGAGGTGAAGGACATGGGCTCGCGGGAGCCAACGCAGTGCAGTTGGCCGCCATGCACCGGGGACCCAGCAAAGGACTGGGACAGTCCCCGCAGGCGGCCTCGGGAACAACACCGTTTAGTGAACAACACTGGTCGACAAGTTATCACTCAGAAAGCAAACAGCCTTCCAAACATCGACACACACGAAGCCGATCAAAACACAGACAATCCAGCCGAGAGGGCGACACCGCGGACCGAGGGTGGCATCTGCAAAAAACTTCACACCGAGGGGCGCCCAGCGGGGGGGTGACACCCTAGAGGGTGTTGTGAAGGGTCTGTGTGGTGGTGGGCTAGGGGCCCGAGGTCCAGCGTGGGTTTCTCAGGACAGATTCTGGGGGTTTATGACCCAGGGGCGTGGCCATGTGTGAGCAGGGGCGTGTGAATTCTGACATCTGTGCGAATCCGGGAGCCTCCCCGAGCTCCGGGAGCCCGCACAGGCGCGGTGAGGACCCTAATAACCGGTCATGCCCTCGCCAACCGTGGCCACTGGCTCCTTCTCTAAGACTTCTGGAAGCTCGGTTTCCAAGGTGGGATCATCGCTTCTCTAGGCTTGGGGACAGCCCCGGGCAGACAAGCCAGGCCGAGGGCAGGTGGGCAGCGGGGGGCTGAGCAGCAAACCTGAAACAGGGCTTCGGTCTGTGTCCAGGAGGGCAAAAACTGGCCTGCGGGCGCTCTTGTGTTTCCTGTTTCTAATAATAAGTGAAGTGATTCAGACCTAAGCAAATCTATTGTGGGCAGAAGTCACCTGAGCCTCGGGGAAGCATGTTCTACTGAGGAAAGAACTGCCTGGCCGGGCTCTGTGGGAACAAGGGGCACAAGTCTGTCCCCACCTGTATGTCCTGTGGTTCTCTGAGGAAAAATACCTGTGGAATCATTAAGTTCACGTTCTAAGGTCTGAAAGCCACAGACCGAGCTGAGGAGTGATTTTTCAGAAGACAGCACATGTGCATGTGCGTCTGTGTGAGTGAGTGTGCGTGCGTGTGCATGCGTGTGTGCGTGTGTGCGTGTGTGTGTGTGAGAGTGAGTGCGTGTGCGTGTGCATCAGGTACTAGAGGGAGTTGAGATTGAGGGACAAGAGAAACAATAAAATATTGTCTTTTTATGGAGAACCTGGCTGTGACCAGCGGGTGCTCCTGCAGCCCCATCTGAGGCAGAGGGGCAGACAGACTAAGTGGCGAGGGATAGACGGACGAGCGGTGAGTGACAGTCCTCCAGCCCGGTAGGTGGGTGGCTCCTTGGTTTGGGGGCACCTGGAGGAGCCTGAAGGGCACAGGCACTGTCCCCTCCAGACCTGGGCAGGGGGCTAAGCCTGTCACGATTTTATTTAACAAAGGAGCGCACAGCTGGTGGGCGGCCCGCAGCGCCCGTGTGCACGTCCCGGGGACACGCTGACCGTCACTGAACGCCAGCAAAAACAGACACAAACACAGAACACAGCACAGCTCCACAAAGTGCCTCACCACCTGCCAGTGCTGCCCCTGTCCCCCCGCCGTCCCCTCCGGTCCCCAGTGGGGCGACACAGAGGACTGGGCTCAGGGTCCTGGGGGTCACAGTTTCTCGGGGACGGGAGGGGAGCAAGGTGAGAAAACCCAGTGCTGTGGGGAAGCAAGGCCTTGGCCGGCCAGGCCCTCAGACAGTGGACGCCCAGCGCCAGGGGGAACTGCCATCCAGAGCTGGGGGGGGGGACACAGGGCCTCGGGGACAAGGGACTGCAGCACAGGCTCCTGCTGGCTCCTTCCCGGGATGCGAGGTCCTCGTGAGAAGTGGTACCAAGGCAGAGCACAGGCCGGTTCTGGGGGCCCCTCAGGCTCAGGTCTGCCGCAGAGGACACCGCCTGCACCTCCGTCAAACACGCCGGGCAAGGAGACAGGGCTCTTTGGGTCATCTTCAGGGGGCTGGGCTCTGCTCCTCGAGTCCTGTGCCCTCTGTCATCCTTCAGCCGGGGGCAACCCCGGGACCCCGAAGCTGGACCCTCCCGAGGAGGCGCAGCCGTAACCTGCTCCCTCCTGCATGACCGGGACCACGCGTTGCAGATCTGAGGCGTGAGCTTTGTCGCTGGGAAATATCTGTCCGATGAACAGGGGCCGTGGTGGTAAACGGCCTACGGAGCTGGCAGGAACCGCAGGCCTTCGGCGAGGTGACTGCGGTGACCAGAGTGACCACTGTGACTGGAGTCCATGCGGCTTGCTGGGGAAGCAGGTGCGAGGTCGGCAGAGCGAGGCATTAGGAGGTCACGGTCGGACCGTCGGGCTGAACCAGAGGACGCGGGCCCAGCGGAGGCACCTGGAGTCACCCAGCACCGCCCGGGCCAGGCCCAGGAGGGGGCCCGCCGGCCGAGCGCCTGGAGTCCTGCCGCTACAAGCGCGTGGACGTGAGTCTCTTCATGCCCCTGCGCTGCGCCAGGCCCGACGCCAGCACCGGCTCCAGCCGCGGGGCCTGCGGCGTCCGGTTCAGAGCCAAGTAGGTGGCGGCCATCGCGCCCTGCAAAACAAGGGGGGCTGGTGACTGCAGTGCCACCACTCTGCTGGGGCCAGCAGCAGTGCCTCTCTGGCCTCAGTTTCCCCCACGTGTTCGGGGAGACAAGGCCGCTGTGGGACACCGAGCTCCACAGTGACCCAGGGTCCTGTCCCTGTGTCCACCTGGCACCCCAGGCCAATCTGAGCTCTGCTGCGATGTGGGGTAAATATTTCACACTCTCCAGCCCAGGCTGAGGTCAACCACCCCACTTCCGGCTGGGGGGCAGTCCTTTCTCTCGGTCTTTGTCTCTCTCCTTGTCTCTCTGTTGCGTGGGCACACACACACACATACACGCACATACACTCACACATAACATATACACACACGCATGCACTCACTCACATATACACTCACACATACACACACACGCACACACTCACACATACTCACATAACACACACGCACACACTCACACATACATACACTCACACATACACACACACACATGCACACACACACACACACTGAAGCTGCCAGAATGTTAACAGAACCTGTAACTTACTCAGTGTCCTGCGTGTGATCGTGTGTATGTGATGACATGTGCAAGTAAGTACATGTGGGATTCCCTTCGGGCCTGCAGTCAGCCCCCTTCCTGCACAGGTGATTCTCTGGGTTAATGGGGAGGCTTCACAGAACCTTTTCTGGGTCCCCCAATCCCTCCATTTTGCTCTCATGAGGCCTGCACGTACCTTCACCAGGTGGACATCCTGTCTGCTGAGCTGATTCTGGGACAGGTACTCTCTGTTCACAATCCACGGGTGTTTCAGGACCTGAACAGCAGTCAGGCGCTGGTGCGGGTCCACGTGGAGCATCTTGGATACCACGTCCTGCGGGGAAGGTCAAAGGCCGGAGAGGAAGGTCAGAGGCCGGAGAGGAAGATCAGAGGCCAGAGAGGAAGGTCGGAGGCAGGAGAGGAAGGTCGGAGGCAGGAGAGGAAGGTCAAAGGCCGGAGAGGAAGGTCGGAGGCAGGAGAGAAAGGTCGGAGGCAGGAGAGAAAGGTCGGAGGCAGGAGAGGAAGGTCGGAGGCAGGAGAGGAAGGTCAAAGGCCCGGAGAGGAAGGTCGGAGGCAGGAGGGGAAGGTCGGAGGCAGGAGAGAAAGGTCGGAGGCAGGAGAGAAAGGTCGGAGGCAGGAGAGGAAGGTCGGAGGCAGGAGAGGAAGGTCAAAGGCCCGGAGAGGAAGGTCGGAGGCAGGAGGGGAAGGTCGGAGGCAGAAGAGGAAGGTCAAAGGCCAGAGAGGAAGGTCAGAGGCAGGAGAGGAAGGTCGGAGGCAGGAGAGGAAGGTCAGAGGCAGGACCAGAAGGGGTGAGCCGTGCTGCTAACTGAGCCTCCCCAGCAAAATTCCTCTCTCCTTTGTAGGGCAAAACCTAACTGTTGTTCTTAGAGTGATCTATGCATTTTGAGGTGAGATTATTTATTCTCAGGTTTATAAGTATGTGATTGGTTTTTAAGTTTTAACCGTCACAGGTTTATATTGTGTTAAAGACGTTATGTCTACAGGGAAATCAGATGTGGGGATGTTCAATGGCGCATGTATGTTCCTGAAATACTGTTTCAGTAAAGATGTCATCCTCCCAAATCAGAAGCTGAAATAAGGAATGTCCCACAGATAATGAACCATTTCACAACAATGTATGTAGCTACATTTGTATCAGGATTGCCCACAAATATTTGCTACAAATGATCGCCAACCGTGGAATTGACAACCAGTAACCATCACACATGTCCCACAGGCTCCTGTCCCATAGACATGATTTGATTATTTGATTGTAAAGTGATAATAAAACTCCTAAAGCTGGTTAAGCACAGAGCTCCACATTACAGGTACATGTTGTGTTACATGTATGCACATGCACACACATGTAGTTACTGTGATTTCCACTTGCACAGCATTCGTGCACCTGTTCTTGTGAGTCCCCAGGATCATCCTTGGGGGAAAGAGGTGAATGTACTTTCCCTGTTCTACAGATAAAGATGCTGATGTTTAAAGTCATTAACTAAGTGCCCGAGGAGGACCCGGGATGAGAACCCGGGCTTTCTCACTAGCCCGTGTCCCTCCACACTTCAAACAAAGTAAATGAACTAGAGTGTGTGCACAATATAAAGCTGAATTACTCAGCAGAATTTCTGGTCATAAAACACCACAAGGAAATGCTATGTACTATAACACCACCCTTTCCCCACAGAAAAACCCGATGCCTTTTAACATATGACATTCATCTCCGTAACTTCTCGAACAAACACCTCCTGGAGGTACTGTTCTCATATCCACGTGTGATGGAAATGGAAGCAGAGACACCTACATCACCGTGCTCAAGATTCCCTGGTAAAGAATGATGTTCTTGTACATTCAGAAGGTGGGTAAAGTAAAAGCAAATGAGTCTGTAGGCTCTGCCTGTTTCTGGAGGATCGGGGGCTGCATTGTGTGGTAAGCACAGAGGTGGGGAAAGGCACTGGGGACTGGAGGAGGAGAGGACGTGGCGGTGAGGGGGCAGGAAGAAGTCGGCGAGGTCCCGGCAGCAGGGAAGTGCTCTGTCTGCAGCTGTGGGCTCGGTAATGCATCCTGCACTCAACTCTACTCCTTTCCCAACATCGTCTCCCTGCCCCTGGCCCCTGCTTTGGAGATCATGCCCCAAAGAAACCATCAGCACCCAAGTCCTGAACTGAGAGAATTCCATACTCATGTGAGACAGTACAGATAGAAGGGAGCACTGGGAGAGTCAGGGTCACTAAGGGCCAGCTACCATCACCTCTGCCATCACCTCCTCCATGACCACCACCATCTCCTCCACCATCTCCACCATCCCCACCATCCCCACCATCTCCACCATCCCCACCATCTCCTCCACCATCCCCACCATCCCCACCATCCCCACCATCCCCACCATCCCCACCATCTTCACCATCCCCACCATCTCCTCCATCATCCCCACCATCCCCACCATCTCCACCATCCCCACCATCCCCACCATCTCCTCCACCATCTCCACCATCCCCACCATCCCCACCATCTCCACCATCCCCACCATCTCCTCCACCATCCCCACCATCCCCACCATCTTCACCATCCCCACCATCTCCTCCATCATCCCCACCATCCCCACCATCTCCACCATCCCCACTATCCCCACCATCTCCTCCACCATCTCCTCCACCATCCCCACCCCCCCACCATGTCCACCATGTCCACCATCCCCACCATCCCCACCATCTCCTCCACCATCTCCACCATCCCCACCATCCCCACCATCCCCACCATCTCCTCCACCATCTCCACCATCCCCACCATCCCCACCATCCCCACCATCTCCACCATCTCCTCCACCATCTCCACCATCCCCACTATCTCCACCATCTCCTCCACCATCTCCACCATCCCCACCATCCCCACCATCTCCACCATCTCCTCCACCATCTCCTCCACCATCCCCACCATCTCCACCATCCCCACCATCCCCACCATCTCCTCCACCATCTCCTCCACCATCACTGTAAGAGGTCACGCAGTGATGGTGATGGCAGAGTTGGAGTCAGAACCCCAGATCTTCTTCTCTTCTTCCAGTCACTTTACAGTAGCACAGGAAATAGAATATTGGTGCTGCTTCTTACTAGTGCTTGGATTCTAACTTACTATTTCATTAGAGAGAAATTTGATGATGTCAACTAAAAAAGACCAAGTCTGATGAACAGAAGAAACAGGATGGTCACAAACAGGGCAGCTGCAGAGAAGCCCAGATGCAAAGTATCTAAAGTAACAGAGATGCACCTCCGGACCGGTGCTCTGCTCAGTCATTCTGTCATCAGTTGGGCAATCCTTTGGCAACATCACTAACAGTGTGGTGGTTAATTTTAGGTGTCAACTTGGTTAGGCTGTGGTAACCAGGTGTTTGGTCAAACACCAGTCTAGAAGTTTCTATATTTCTAGATGTATTTCTTAGATGAGATTAACATTTAAATCAACTGACTATGAGTAAAGCAGATTACCCTCCATAGTGTGGGTGGGCCACATCCAATCAGTTAACGTTCTTAAGAGAAAAAAGACTGAGCTCCTTGAGGAACAGGGAATTCCGCTGGCAGGTGGCCTTTGGAGTAGAGCTACAACATCTACTCTCCCCTGAGCCTCCAGCCTGTCACCTACTTTGTAGATTTTGGGCTTACCAGCCTCCACAATCATGTAAGCCAATTTTAAAAAATAAACCTCTCTCTCAGTCTCTGCCCCTCTGTACATACATATACATCTTATTGGTTCTGCTATACCAAGACTGTAGAAAATGTGAAAAGTGCTATAAAATATTTTTGCCCCCAATTTTTTTTTAGCTGAGCAGCTTTAAAAAAAAATCTTGAGGATAAATTATCTGTACTGTTGATAGGAAAGGGGTCCTCCGGCTCTGTCACAGATAAGATGGTTGCGAGAGAGTCTCCGACTAAGGAACAGCATGGGCAGAGGGCTCACCTTGGCCGCCTCGGAGACGGAGTCCCAGTTCCCCCCCGAGAGGGCGTACTTCCCACTGCCGATCCGCGCCAGGATCTCCTCGGGGGTATCGTCTGGCCCGTTTGCAAAGGGGGTGAATCTGTGTGATGAGAGGATTTAGGGCGATGACCTTCCACTTTGTAAACTTAAATGAAGTCCACAATGGAATGCAGCCTCTTTGTTGTTAAAAACAGCCTTTTCTTCCCCATTTCGCTCCCAATCGAGGATTACGGATAAACCATTCATTTCTTAATGCTCCGCCCATTGTCCTTACGTGGTCACTACTGGGGGTCGACAGAGCAAGTGAGCAAAGCTCTGTGGACCCAAAACGAGCTTTCTGGACCTTTTCGGGCTTCCCCGGTGACAGTGTGTAGCAGTGGTCTGCCTTGTGGCTCGGTTTCCATGGTGACGGCGTGACATCATGGATGGGAGCCTGAGACCTGAGCCTGGCTGATCTATCGCCCACTCTGGGATCTTTGATAAGTTAACTTTTGAGCTTGCAAAACGGGCAGAATCGTGTGCTCACAGGGATCCGTCTCAGCCGTGACACTGCAAACACGCAGAAAGTATGTGCCCCACCACGAGAGCGGGAGGGGCGCTCACTCTGCCTCCCTTTCTGTGCCCGGGGCCCGTGGGCACACACGCTGGGGGGATTACGTGTGGTTCTCACGGTGAGGCTGTGGCCCCAGCTTAGGGAGCAGCACCGTGAGCATCGGAGGAGCCACATGGGGACCCAGTGTGACGCCAGGAGGTCACGCTGCTCTCCTCTCATGGTCAGCACTAACTACGGATTTATTATAAATCCCTCAGTAAGGCCACAGAGACAGCGGGCCATTCCCATCCATTCTACTAGGGTATTTTGTCCGTTTCGCTACGGTGAACAGGACTGGATGTGCCCTCCACTTGAGCATTTAATAGACTTAAAAACATTGGCCCGGCCTGTGTGGCTCAGTGGCTGAGCATCAGCCTATGAACCAGGAGGTCAGGGTTCGATTCCCAGTCAGGGCACACGACGGGGTTGCGGGCTCCATGCCCAGCAGGAGGTGTGCAGGAGGCAGCCGATCAATGACTCTCTCTCGTCGATGTTTCTCTCCCTCCCTCTCTCTCTAAAATGAGTAAAAACATATTTAAAAACAAACATGACATTGGGAAGCAGAGGGATTTTTAAAAATTCTAGACCCTCATGGTTGGAAGGAGCCTCAAATGCCACCTGTGTTTCCCCTCATTGAGAGTGAGGGAGGTGAGGCCAGTGGAGGCCAGGAGTCAGCCCGGCAGCGAGCGCCTGGGGGAGACAGGACCCGCTTCCTCTGACCCAGGGGCCTCGTCCCAGGAAACCGGTCCACGCAGGTCTCAGGGCCGTGGCAGTCGGTCCCAGCACATTAGTGGCCGCCTCCTTCAAGAGGCTGTTTGACCGTGACTTTTATGGGCGCGTCCTGGCTCAGGAGGATGACTTTGAGGAGCAGGTGTTCGAGGTTTTTAGGGAATGCGGGCGCCTGAACCAGCGGCCTGGGCGTTCTGGGGGGAGCCCAGCTGTGCAGCCCACGTTCCCTAACTCTGCAGATGCCGCCCAAAGCAAAGGCAGGGCTGCCTTCCCTGTCCTGTTCCCAGCTCTCCTGAGAGGGGCCGGGAGGTCTGAGGTTCGCCCACGCCCGAGCCCCAGCCCCTCGGGGGCCTGCGTTACCCCGCCAGCATGGTGTAGAGCAGGATCCCTAGGCTCCAGACGTCACAGGCTGCGTCGTAGCCCTGCCGCTTCAGCACCTGCGGGAAAGACAGCAGCCGGTGAGCGCCTGGCGAGGAAGGCTCAAGGTCACGGAGGCGCGTTGTGCCCGTGGGACGGTGACCCCGGCAGGGCGGGGAGCAGGGGATGCCGTCTGCTAAGGCAGAGCCGCTCCGGTGTTCCGAGTGGGGCTCCCCAAAGAGCAGCACACGCGGGAGCCCAGGCTCCTGCCGGAGACGGGACAGAGTGGGACGGAAGCGTTCAGCTTCTAAGGCAGAAGGGCTTGATCACGGCGAGACGGGCACAAAGTGGACCATCTCAACCACTCTGAGAGGGGCATCAAGCACCTCCACAGCCATGCAGCCGTCACCCCGTCGTCTCCGGAGCTTCCAATTCTGCCCCATCCAGCACTCAGGCCCCACGGCCGGCCCAGCCCGGCACCAGCGTCCCCTCCGTCTCTGTAAACCTGACTCCTCCAGGCGTGGGCATCTATCCCTCTGTCCGGCGGACCTCACTTCACACTGTCCTCAGGGGCACCGGTGCCGCGGCGTGGGACAGGGCCTCCCTCCTTTCCAAGGCTGGGTAATATTCCACCGTGCGGCCGGACCCCACCCGGTTGCTCCATCCGGCCGCCTGGGTGCCCCCCCTTGGCCACCGTGCGCGCGGCGGGCAGAGAGCGACCAAAACCATCGACTGCGTTGCGTGCGAGCAGGGTCGGCGGCCGAACCTTTCTGACTCACGTCTGTTCCCCGACGTGACCGCTGAAACGACCCGCGAGGCCGCCCCGCCCCGTCCCCTGCCGGCCGGAGCCCTCTCACCTCCGGCGCCACAAAGTTGGCCGTGTAGCAGGGCGTCATCAGAAGCCCGTTCTCCGCACGCAGCTGCTTGGCAAACCCGAAGTCGCAGATCCGGATGGACTCGGGGTTCCCGGACTCGTCCATGTACAGTATGTTGCTCGGCTTCAGGTCGCGGTGAACCACCTGCGGGGCGGGAGGACCCGCCTCGGTGGGAGCCCAGGACGGGGTGGGGGGGGCGGAGCGGGAGGGCGGGGGCTCAGGGCGGCGGGTTCGCTCGGGAACCGTTTGCTCGGAGCGGGTCCCACAGCGAAGCAGCTCAGGCTGGGTGCTGCGGTTAGGGGCCCACCCCGTCCTGACACTCGGCCTGAGGAGACGGCTAACCCGAGGGCGAGTGAGTATCTGAAGGAATAAATGTGATGAGGGGACGGCGCAGGGGGCAGGAGAGAAAGGGGATGCGGTGAGTTCAGGTGACGTGAATGTAAAGGTTTCCGAGGGCGAATATTCTCCCCGCGCCCGCCACGTCCGCGGGGTAGGCGTCGGCCACCAGTGAGGGACACGGTGACAGGGATGACAGTGACGGGGATGACGCGGTGGCCGGGGCGGCAGCCGCCCTGAAAGCCGGGCCCCGCCGCCCGGCGCTCACCCCCTGGGAGTGCAGGTAGTCCATGGTCTTGGCAATGGTGCACAGCACGTCGCTGGCCTCCCGCTCCGAGAAGTACCTCTGCCGCAGGATGCGGTCCAGGAGCTCCCCGCCCCGCATCAGCTCCGTCACCAGGTACACGAACTTCCCGTCGTCGTAGACCTGGGGGCCGGGAGGAGCGGGCGGGTCAGGGCGCTAACAGCCCGGGGGGGGCGCTGGAGCCGCTGGCGCTCTGCACCCGGAGCTGCATCCCCGGCCTCACCCACCGGGGCCCCACCTGCGTGTTTGGGGATGCTCAGGAATGACGGCGGAGAGCAGGTACCCGTCTGGACCGGAGCTCTCATCGGTTACCTTCCCCCCTTTTCCGCTATGGGATTTGGAAGGACGGGGGGGGGGGGGGGGGATGTGAATGGTTGACCCGCACGCAGGTCAGGCAGACCAGCTGCTGCGCATTTCCGGGGGCGCGGGGCAGGAGCCCGCGTGGGCTCGCGCTCGGGCGCCACGTGCGGTCGGTGGACCGTGCGGAAAGCTGGCGATTCGGCGCCCGCTGGAGAGACACAGGCGGCAGCCTGGCCGCGGCTGCGGGGAGACACTTACGTCCTTGAGGGTGATGATGTTGGGGTGCTGGCCATACCGCAGCAGGATCTCGATCTCCTCCGAGGGGTCTCGCCTGCTCTTGTCGATGATCTGGAACAGACAGGCGTGGCCGTGGGCTCCCGAGGCGCCTGCGGCCGGGACCCTCTCCGTGCCCCTCCCGCCGGCTCGGCTCCTGTCCCGGAAAGCTCGCGGCTGCCCAGGAGTTCACGGCGACCGGCTCTCCCCACGGCACCCGGCCGGCGGCCCTCAGACGCTGACTTTGACGTATCACAAGGTCTCCGGGGACCGAGTGACGGCGATTTTAGCAAAGCTGAGTTCAGAGGGCGTCTCCATGAGCTTCGGATGGGAACACGAGGGAGACACGCCAGGCCCGCGTCACCGGGGCTGTTGCAGAGGCCGGCCGGGGCGATGGGGCTCCGAGCAGCGCCGTCCCGGGCGGGCGGGGTCGCCAGCTGGCCGAGCAACAGGCCCGTCTCTTTGCGCTCACTGGAGGCAGTGGGGGCTGCTGCCAGTCGCCCCACAAACTAAGGGGATCCTGTGAGTCGTGGCCTACGCAGGAGGAAATTCCATGACGCTAAGTGAGCATATGAAGCGTGTGCAAAACACCGCTCAGCGTGTGAACAAAGTCCCCTGAGGCAGGAGGCGGGTCGCCGTCCTCACATCTGCGCGGAGGGCGTCTGGATGGACGACAGTGGCCTCCTTCCCACCCTCCCGAGGAAGAGCGAGGATAGTCCAGAGCCTAGGATTAGTCGACCACGCGCCCGGGCTGCAGCCGCAAGCGGCCCGGGACACCGGCGGGTTCCCCACTGTGACCTTGGGACACGGCAGTGGCCTTCACTGGTGCCCCCCAGTCCTCCCCAGGACTGAACTAAAATTCGCGCTGAACTCCCTCCTCCACCCTCTCCTTCGTGTGCTCACTGGGCAGGCTGGCCGTGGGACTCCGTCAGCGGGGCTCACCGATTCACTGTTCCTCCACATTTAGATGTGCTTGCTTTGTTTGAGGAATTCAAGATAAATTTGTAAAAGGCCATGAATTCCTACCCTGAACGGAACCAAGGGGTGTGAGTTTTTGGGGCTGGTCTCTCGTCTGGCAGGTGAGCACTCCCTCGGGGTCAGTGTGGGGACACTGGGCAGGTGTCCCAGGGGACACGCATGCCGTTCCCGGGGATACACCTCTGGAAAAACCTGTTTCCATGAAGGGCAGGAGAGCGCGGGTGAGCTGGGAGGGACCGGGCCGCCTCACCGGGTCATCGCTCTGAACAAGGTTTCAGAGCTCAGGAAAATCACAGCGGGTGGCACGACGCCGTCCACACGGCTGCTTCTGGTCACATCTGTCCCCAGATGTTCTCTGAAGACCACGAGCAGCGCCACAGGCCGCACATCTGGGACAAGCCAGAGCGGGTCTGGGCTGGACCTGGCTGCTCGGGGTCCAGTTCAGCTTCGTGGGCGGGGGTGGAGTCGAGCAGCTTGGACAGAATGCACAGTCCCCGCTCCCCCCTACGTCAGATCACGACGCAGCAGGTAACTGGCTATAATCCACCTCACCAGCCGGAAAACCCCGGAAACCGATACTTTGTATTTCCAGATCAAATACTTAATCTTGCAACAATGACAGAAGCTGAAGCTACTCTGTGGAGAGGGACAAATTGGATTATAGATGATTGTTACTATTTACTGTCCTTGATGGTGGCCAGTGAAACCACCAGCTTCCGCCGTTGCCGACGTGACCCGTTTGCGCTTGTCTTTATTTCTTTGACTTGATTTTTGGGGACTGTATCTACCTTTCCTCCTTCCTTCCCCCGTCCCTTCCTTTGCCAATCGCTATGCCCGTCCCCAGCTCTACTTTCCCAAATACGGGGTGCCCAAAGCTATCGCTCCAGTGTGGATTCTCTATAAAGGGGGGCAGTACCTACATGCTGAGTAGAACTGAAAATATTCATGATTAGCAAAGTAGTGTTCAAATGGGTGACCCAGTGTCAAAGCAAATGGACTCCACTGTGTGGGAGCTCGGAAAGGTGAAGGGGCCAGGGCAGGCGAGCGGGGCCTGCGGGCCGGGCACACAGCTGCAGCGTCCCCCGCGCGCACGGCCTTACCTTCACGGCGTACTCCGCGTCGGTGGCTCTGTGTACACACCGCTTGCACACGGAGTAGGAGCCCACCCCGATGTCCTCCTTGATCTCATAGCCGTCGGTGAAGTGGATGTTGTTCCCGTGCAGCTGCTGGAGAGGGAGGAGGGCGCCTCAGAGCTCTCGGCAGGCACCGAGCGCGGGCACAGGGTGGGGGGTCCAGACTGTGCGCCCCCGACGTGGAGGCCAGAGGGGGCAGGGCCCTCTCACAGAAGCCGTGGAGCGTGCAGCCGTGGCTCCCGATCTAAATCCCGGCCTCCCTCGCCTCTCGAGCTATGACCACTGTCGACGCCGTAGTGCACCGTCGGCTGACCAGCCACGTTCCCTGACACACTGAGTGAGGATCTGGAAGGGCGGGGACGGAGCCCAGGAGCCCCAGGAGCCCCAGGGCGAGAGCTCTGACGCTGCATCCAGAGCGCGTGTCTGCATGTCAACACCTAACTGGAAATCTGACCCCGTGATGTCCCAGTGGCCACCTGCTTCTGTCCCTACAAAGCCTCTGCCCACCTACTTAGTGGGGACAGAAAGCACCCAGCCCAGGGTGCACCGTCACAGCCAGTGTCCATTAGGACATGCCGAGTTTCCAAAAGGTCATGGGGAAAGAAATATGAAATCCATGCCATCCAATCCACCCCGACTGGGCTCTTAGATAAAACTTCATCATGATTCCTCTTAGAGTTCTCCACGTCTGGTTAGATTTTATAAGGTGGAAAACTCTATAACAATGTCCCTTCCCTGACCTCCCACAGGAACATTCACGCAGGGAAGTGGCTCCCACGCACGGAACCGCTCTCCTGGGGTCCTGGCTGGGCTCCCCACAGCACAGACGCCCCCGAGGGCTCCGGCCACAGCACACCACGTGACCCTCAGCTCGGGGCTCTTTCCCTTTCTTAGGCTGAGTGCAAAGCCGGGGCAAGAGCCACGGCCAGATGCCACGGCCAGCGCGCAGAGACGCCGCGAGGCCGGAGGGGTCAGGATGGACAGCACCTGCCTCAGCGGAGACGGCCAAGCTGAGCTGGTCGCGACGCTGGCGACAGAGCCCCCTGACCGACCCACAGGCGCCAAGGGGTGGGCGCAAGGAATGGGGGAGGGTTACCTGCACGATGGGGTGAACGGCGGCTTTGTGCAGGTCCTGCTGCAAGGGCTCCTGCACCAGGTTGGAGGCCACGAAGCTGAAGCCTCTGAACAGATGGTGAGCGTTGGCGCTGGGGGGGACGCCCGGCGAGTCTGCAGGTAACAGGAGAGAAGTCAGGGTCCGGGGGAGCAGAGGGGCTGTGGGGACCGTGGTGCGCGGGTGTGGGGGTCAAGTCTGTGTCGTGTGTGCAGTGTAGTGAGAGTGCCGGTGCTGGAGGCGATCAACGGGCTGGAGATGGGGAACCGTGTGGGGCTACACTTTATCCTGGGTGGTGCCAGACGTTTGATTTTTTTAATGGCAAAAATACTCAGAACAAACACTGGATAATCATTGATCACAATGCACTAACTACTCCTTTCTCTTTTTTAAATCCTTACCCAAGGATATTTTTTCCACTGACTGGAAGAGAAAGAGAGGGAGGGAGAGGAACATCGACGGGAGAGAGACACGCCTCCCGCACTCGCCCTGACGGGTCGGGGATGGAGCCTCGCCCGAGGTGCACGTCCCTGGCCGTAATCGAACGCGAGACCCTTCAGTCCACGGGCCGAGGTTTCAGCCACTGAGCCAAACGGGCCCGGGCCGCACCAACTATTCCTAACGACAATCTACCCAGAACGGAGAGCTCTCCACCCCGCCCGCTGCAGACAAGGGCCACTGGGCACCTCGGGGGGTGCGTGTGTGTGGCCGGCGCACAGGGAGCCAGTTCTGCGTTTCGAGGTTCAACCTCGTGCGGAGACTGAAGCCTGGGGGTAAAGGACCCGCCCTGTGCCACGCGCCCCAGCCTGCGGGGTCCGCAGCGCCCCCGCTCTGCTCTGCAGGGCACTCGGGGGGGTACAGCCCTGCCAACTCCAGCTGCGACAATTCCATCAGCGGCTGGAAACTTGTAGCCAGATGAGCACTAGCTGCCGGGCCCCTCTCCCCGCAGGGACCGAGGAGGCTACTGCGGCTCCCAGCAACCTGCCCACGCTCGGCCGGTGGTTAAAGGTTAACGGCCGACGCTCGATCCGCGTGGCTGGATGGTCAGCGACGGTGGCACAAGTAGCTTCAACAGCATTAAAAACGCTTTCTAGTCACCCCGGGGCTGCTGCCTTTTAGGGCAGTTCCCACAGAAGAGCAAAGATAGGAGCCGGATAAAAGGAAATCTAAAGCTGAGCGCAGCGATCTCTGCAGACCCCGCGGGTATTTTCTGACGTGCGCTCAACGTTTAATGGGTTTTCAATCCTCGACGGGCAGATGACACGCGACCGGGACTGCATGCTGTCTTTAGCACTGACTTGAATAAAAAGGAAAGGCTGTGAGGCACTGCAGGAATCCGCCACGTGGCATCCAGGGCCCCCGGCCAGGCCTGTCCGCCCGCTGCTGCTGTTTCCCTCAACCCAGCCGGCGCCCGGCTCGCGGGCTGAGAAAATCCTACCCTCTTATCAATACATAACCAGAGAGAAGGCGATTCTTCCGCGTCCTCAGTGCTCCCGTTACCACCTGCCTCAAGGCGAACCGTGTGGGGTAACAAATCAACTTTAAGTAAAATCAACTGCAGAATTCACGAGGCGGGAAGGCGCCGTTTCTAGACAGCACGGGAAGGCGCCGTGTCCACGACTCTCTTAGTCCGACGTGAAAATAACGCTGAATCCCGTGTGCAGGGAAGGCCGCCGGGGAGCCGAGGAACGCCTGCTGCTCGCGCCGGCCCGAGAGGTGGGCGGTGCCGCGGGCACCCACCTGTGGGCGTCCGGGCCGTGAACTCGGGGTCGAAGTGGAAGGTGTCCTCGGGCCGGCCCACCGCGGGCTTGAAGGGTGGCTTGATTTCCCTTCGGTACAGCTTCTGTGGGGGCGAGACAGGGCCGAGCCCGTGAGACGCCGGCCGGCTCCGGAGGCTCCTGGGCGCCCACGCGGGCGACGGGTCCCCGGCGACCTCCGGTGCGAGCCGAGTGGCGGGTGTGCCCCTGGCCCTGCCACCCCATCCCTGTGTGCAGCGGGGACCACGGGGCCACTCACGTTCCAGTCTGTGGTGACGAAGAAAGGGTGGCGTTTGATCTCCTCCACGCCATCGCTGCCGGCACCTGCAGGACAGAGCACAGGGCGGGGCCTGACTCCGGCGGCTGTGTGAGCTGGGGGTCCCGCCTGCCCAGTGACATGCGGGAGGGACAAAGACCCTAAAGACCACTGTGGGAACCCCCCGTAGAGTTACTATGGATGAGTTAGATAAAAATAAATGACAATTTCACTGCTTTAAAAAAAGAATCACTATGGAAATGAGTTAGTATATAGGTGACCCGCATGTACACCTTGGTTTTAACGTTTGCTGAGGTGTCTTAAGTTAAAAGGAATTAAACTAGAAGCAGCCTCTCAATGGCTCTGTCCTTAGTTTTAGTTACAAAAGTAAGGAGGTGACACAGGTAGAAAAAAGTGCCACTATTTCGTGTAAAAACAGTGACCTTTAGGAAAGAGCTCGCACCACGTGGGCAGTGGCTGTGCATTTGGACCTCGTGGGCCCTCGTGTCCTTGGGGCTCGGGCGCAGGGAACGGCATCCTGACCCCACCCCCGTCGTGACCTCGGGAGACGGTGGAGCTGGAGCAGAGCGGGGGGCAGGTGGCCCTGTGGGCCCCTCGCTGTCGCCGGAGTGGGGCCGGGCCGGGCGCTTACCCAGCCGGTTGACCGGGTTCCGCTTGAAGAGGGCTCTCAGCAGGCTCTGCGCCTCGGGGCTGAGGAACTGCGGCATCCCCAGCTTGGCCCTGGGCAGAGTCAGGCGAGAGTCAGAGGCGGCCGGGGACCACAGCCCGCCCTCTGTCCCGGCCCAACCGCGCTAACAGACAAGTCCGCTCCAGCAGCGCCCTAATTTTCCGGTCTCAGGCCCTTTGTTGCTGTTGCTAACTCTCACCCGAGGATGTATTTCCACTGATTTTCAGAGAGAGTGGGAGGGAGGGAAGGGGGGGAGAGACATCGACGTGAGAGAGGCACATTTATTGGTTGCCTCTTGCAGGCAACCCTGACCGGGCCACGGATTGAACCTGCAACCCAGGTGTGTGCCCTTGACCAGGAATTGAACCCGTGACCCTTCGGTTTTTGGGCCGACGCTCTAACCACTGGGCTACAGCAGCCAGGGTGTCTTAGGCCCTTTTGCGCTGTGAGGTTTGTGAGAGCAACAAAGGGTTTTTGTTTATGTGGGTTGTACCTGTGATGTCGCCATATTAGAAATTAAAACTGAGAAAACGTTATAATAGCTATTTAATAATTTCTTTAAAACAATAAAGCCACTGAAAAGAAGCCACAGCCATCTCATGAACACAAGGACTTTCTAAATGGAAGGTGACTGATTTCCAAAGCGGCAGCAAGAGGGCTTTGGCGAGAACAGCGGCGATGCTCCCACCTGGGGAATCTCCTCGGGGGCCGGGGGAAGGAGGGCCTCGCACGCCCTGATGGGGGTCTCAGCCCCGGGGACCTGGGACCACAGCTGGGAGCTGCCCTCAGAAATGCTGTCACTCCCAGGGGCCCGTCACGAGCCCACACCCAGGGTTTTCTGGAGGGAACTAGTCCAGCTTTACAGAAAGTGCAGATCTTTCCCCCTTGAGATGAAAAGGAGCCGAGGTGATCACTCAGAAATGAGGGGCCGGGCTACATGTCGTCCATGACGTGAACCCAGGACTCTCCCCCTGGAGCTCGCTCGACGTCCCATCACAGGGGCCTTGGGCACATTGAAGATGCCACCGCAGGAGGCACTGGGGTGAGACTTCTGTTGGGGACTCTAAGGGCAAAACCCATCAGTGTGGTAACTGACTCACACTGTTTGCATTCAGTGACAGGGCAGCAAGGGCCTGCCCCGGGCAGGCGGGCTGGGGGACCTGCACCCACGGGGCCGACGGGGAGCGGGAAGGAAACCCCGCCCCCGTCCTCTGCCCCTCGGAACCTGTCAGTCATCACATCCCCCAAACCCACTATTGGTCCTCAGAGAGTCTTTTCTGGTGGGTAACCCTGTCTAGGGTGGAGAGTCCCTCAGAACTCCCAGTGGCCCCCAGGGCTGGCCATCCCCTTCATCCGCCGCGGTTATCATTACCCCCAGCACCTACTTAACGGCCCCGGTTTCCAAAACTGGGGCTCTTCATGTCAGAAGGTGCTGACAGGTGTGGGGGGCCCCCACGGCAGGCGCTTCTACTCACTTGAGGATGAGGGCCATGGTCTCCTTCCTGTCCTTCCCCTGGAACGGCAGGGACCCCGTGAGCATCTCGAACTGCAGACACAGAGCGGGGGGGCGAGTTCAGACCCAGGGACCCAGCGGCCGAGAAGGTTCCGGCAGTGCCCGTCCTGTCCCGGGACAGGCGCGAGGCCGACGCGGACCCAGCCCTCACCATGAGCACGCCGAAGGACCACCAGTCGGCGCTCTGCGTGTGTCCCCGCCGGTTCACCACCTCGGGCGCCATGTACTCGATGGTCCCGCAGAAGGAGTAGGCTCGCTTGTCGTGGTCGATGGCCTCCTTACTCAGCCCGAAATCTGAAGGTACAACAGCACCCGGCACTGAGTCTTTGAGGGGCGCAACGAGTGGCTTCAGGCCCACAGGCGGGCAGCTGGGACTGAGCACACGGGCTGCCTCCTGCGACGCCGTGTTCAAACACTCGCGGGTGAAGGACACGGTGCACACGTGGGGCTAAGTTTAGAGCACCTCTAGTTTCATCACCTATGAAAACAGGTGCCATCACCTCCTTCCAGGACCACGCGGGGCAGCGAGAACCTCACACCCCCCGTGGGCTTGCTCACTGCTGCCTAAGTGACTTGCTTTGCACCCCAGTGTTCGGGGGGTTGTTTGTAATTTGTGTCCGGCCAACGGACGCGGTGGGTCCTAGGGGCTGGTGGAGGCGAGGAAACGGATGCTCCCCGGGGCCCTCGGAAAGGAGTCAGCCTGATGACACCTGGATCTTAGCCCCGTGAGATCCACTTGGGCCTCTGGCCTCTGGAACTGTGAGGTGACAAGTCCGTGTTGTTCTAAGTCACCACGTGTGTTAACAGGAACAGCATCAAGGCGACTGGGACACCAATGGGGGCCGTGGGACTAGAGGGTGTGTATTGAGTTTGACTACACTTGGTGTCCACGGGGAGGGGGGTCCCTCAGAAACAAAGGCAGGAAGGGAAGTCGGGGCCAGGACCCCACTGGAGTGAGATCATGGACATTTGTCCCGAGACCCGCGAGGGCCACTAGAACTCCTGAACCAAACACCCGCGATGCTCAGTCGGCAGGGACGGAGCGAGAGGGCCTCAGGTCAGCAGGAGAGAAGGGAAGGCGGGACAACCTGGGACACCGTAGCATTCAGGACACCCCCCGCAACACAACTAAGCCACAGCTACGGGAAATCCAGCCACAGCCGGCGAGGTCGCAGCTGCAGCTGCAGCGGGAGGCGAGGGCCCGGGGGAGCCGGTGTCGCTTACACACCTGTGATCTTAATGTGGCCCTCTTCGTCCAGGAGGATGCTGCGGGCAGGGAGAGAACAGAGGCTCTGTCAGCGGCCGCGTGCGGGGCACGTCGCCCAGGGACCCAGGGCTGCGTGGGGCGCAGGCTCCACACGGGGCTTGCCTGCTGCCCAGCATATAATTAAGGTGAAAGTTTATCCTGTTTTAATCTTTTCTTTTCAGTGACACCTGATCTTTGCCCAGAAATGAGCAGCTTTCGGGATTAATTCCTCACTCACTTTAATTGACAACAGGACGTATTTTCTCCAGCCCTGCAATTACACGTCACTATTTTTCCCTAGAAAGATCCTTTTGACCTCCTGGTGAGACCTCACAGGGAAACGGACACGGAGCAGGCGCCACGGGCGGGACCAGCAGGACAGGGCGTGGGGCCGCGCCCCGCTGCGCCCACTTACTTCTCGGGCTTCAGGTCTCTGTAGATGATCCCCAGGCCGTGCAGGTGGTCTAGAGCCAGGGCCAGCTCGGCCAGGTAGAACTTGACGTCCTCCTCCGTGAACATGACCTGGCGAGCGGGAGAGAGCGAGGCCGTGAGCTGACCGGGGGCTGGTTTGTTTTAAAGACGCTGCCAGAGAGACAGTGACTCAGCCCACGAGATACACACTCGGGTCGGTCCTGCTCTGCACGGTCACCCCCAGGCCGGACAGCGCGCTGCTGGCTGGTGCGGTGGAAACACGAGTCCTATTTATAGTTTGAAGGTCAGGGAAGGCAGAGAGCACGTCCTACAAACATGCCATTGGCCTTGTGAGTGGGGCACCTGGAGCCTCCTGTCCTCGGGTCCTTCAGGCCCCACAGGTCACCCAGCTCTGGAGTGTTTTTCTGGGTTTACTTTTTCTGTTGTTGCTGTTAATCCCCACCTAAGGATATTTTTTCCATTGATTTTCGGAGAGAAAAGGACCTTGAAGAGGGGGAAGGGAGAGAAACATCGATGTGAGACACAGCGATCGGATGCCTCCTGCACGTGGCCCACCGGGGATGGAACCTGCAACCGAGGTGTGTGTCCTTGACCGGGAATCAAACCCGAGACCCTTCGGTGCGAGGGCCGATGCTCCGACCTGTGAGCCATACTAGCCAGGGCTGGGACTGCATTTTAATCTAAGTGCTTCTGATGTGAATTTGTAAGATTTAACACAAAACTGAGTCCGACAGGAGCTATTAAAAACAGGCTTGGAACTCACTTCTCCCTCTCACCTGACACCTTCACCTGGATTTATGCCAACTGGCAGCTGCTGTCTACCCAGTGGGGGATGGGCTCTACCAAGGATGACACACACGTGGGGTAGTGTCGTGGGGGGGGCACCCCAAGCCTGGGGCAGTGGGACAGGGGACACGTGGGTGTCAGGGTCCACGACTCAGGCACCCTGATTCAGGCTAGAAAGTCACACACCAGGTCAAGGTCATCGTCTCATACGGACATCCCCCATCCGCAGCGGCTGTCAGAAGTAGCACATACTTTCTGTGGCCACCTTTCAGGGAGCCGGAGTGTTATCAGAAACCACTGTTCACATTCCCCATGGAAATCAGTGTCCCAGAGGCGAGAAGTCCACAATTCTCCCTGCAGTCAGACACATGAAACCCACTCCAGGTTCCCTGGAAAGCGTGAGCTCATGTACGAGCACCTCGGGGACAGCAAGGTGACCGAGCCAGGCTCGTACAGGGGCAGGGACCCAGGCCCGCAGTCCTGCGGGCACGTCTGGTGCTGCCACCTTCCCTCCGGCCTCGGGGGCCTCCTGCTCTGTCTTCCGTGTTCAGCCAATGCCATTCCTGGCTGGGTGTTTCTTTCCTAAACTGCTGACCGGTCACGAGTATGCACATGTTTCCGTGTTCAAACACTGCTGACCAGTCACGAGATAATTGTGCCTGCACATGCATTAATTTAAGTGATTTTAAACACTTTGCTGACCAGTCGCGATGGAAAAGTAGCCGCCTGCACAGGTGAGTTCTGGCTCGAAAGAGGCGGCCAGCAAGGTGTCGAACATGTTCACGGCTCCCGCACGCCAGCCGGGGCAGCCGGGTCCTCCTGCCCCAGCCTCTGCACCTGGGTATGAGCACCAGGTGGGTCTGCGGCTTGGCGCTCAGAGGGGCCCCGCCTCCTCCACCAGGCCAGCTCTCCAGGCTCGTCTCATGGGGTCCCAAGTACACAGGACAAGGCGTGCCTCCCAGGAATGAAACACGGGAGTCCCTGAAGGCCGTCCGCGCAGTGACCAGTATGCAGCGGACACGCCAGACGACAGCAAGGGAAGCCCTTCCTCGTGTTCCCGGGAACCCCGAGAGTCTGCTCTGCCCTCGCTTCACAACCTCGCCTCTCCTCAGAAATAAAGGGTCCTATGGAGTCACACGTCCCTGCTGTGAGGCGACATAGGGCTTTTTGCTAATTGTTGTTGCCTTTTTGGTCAAGACGACGAACAGGGTGTGTCACACAAGATGCTGAACAAAACCAAACCCAAAGAGGCCTGATTCCCTGGAGATGAGAGGGGAAGGGAACGAATAAATGGACATCAGACGAGAAACTGGCAGATGCAATGATTCTGCGCCTTGGAAAAGCGGGCACAAGCTGGGGGGGGGAGGTGGCAGATGAAGGGTCAGACACCTGCCCCAGAAGGGACCAGACACCTGCTCTGAACGGGCTTTTACCAGAACTTCGATCTGGTTCTCCAGCTCCAGGCTGCAGCAGCCCAGTATGTCCCAGTGCCGTTGCCTGGGGGGCTGTCAGGAAATGAAGGGACACAGCAGGCCGAGGCCCCTGGGACCCCCACGCCTGTCCCACCTGACCTATCATTCTTTTCAGGGGCTCATGCAAGATGGAGGGACCTCCTGATACAAGAGTGCAGGGGAAGAGGGAAGGGCAGCTGGAGCCCACGTTACGCCCAGTACATCCCTGTGACACCAGGCTGCTCTAAGGATCATCAACACGAGCTGGGCCTTCATCACTGTCTCCACAAAGGACTGTCACACGGGCTCTGGATCGAGAGCCCAGCGTCGCCGCTGTGGGCAGAGTGTGGCTGGGAGCTCCTCGAGGCAGGTGGGGCCGGGGGCCTGCATGGGGCACTAGTAACACTCTGGGCTCCTGCGAGGCCGAGGAGAACCCTGGGCTAGGCGCGGCCGGGGTCATGGAGACGCGATTAGGTGTTCCTGAGGCTGCTCCCCGGAGGAGTGCTCAGCGTGTTAATAGCACGGTCCTGCCTTGGACAGTGAGATGTTGTGAGAGTCTCTCCCCACTGTCACCACAGACCAGCCTCCTGGGCCCACCTGTTCCACACGGGGCAGTAAACAGAGTGAACGGGAGGTTCTAGAGCTTCGTGGGGATCATTGGAAGATTCAGTCTACGGTCTTTCAAGGACCACAGGGGTCTTCCAGATGCAACTTATATTACTTTCTGAAGATACACACACACACAAATACACACACAGAACACACAAGCACACATGTACACATGCACACACACAGCACACACATGCACATATATAGGTGTGCACTCTCCATCCCTCTTTGTCCCTCGAATCCCAGACAGAAGCCGGCAGCCTGCCCCCCTGGAGGGCTGGAGGGGGACGTTACCTCTTTGGAGAGCCGGGAGAAGAGGTCCCCGCCCCGCAGGAAGTCCAGGATCAGGTAGAGCTTCCCTTCCGTCTGAAAGGCTGTGGAGGGAGAGTGAGTGGTCAGCAGTCCCTGTCCTCACGGTCCCCTGGCCCCTGGAGTGGACACCGTGCCCTCGGGCTCAGTCTCAGGCTCATACAATCCTGTGCGGTCTGTGACCCTGGGCCCTGTGATATGGGGAAAGCTGCCCTGGGTCCTCCCCATAGCAGGTGATTTTATATTTTATTTTTACTGCATTTACCATAATGGAGCTTCACAATGAAGGGGTGATTCACTTCTGCCAAGATGTCTCTCTCCATCTTCGACCTGACTCGGTCGCGAACTGCAGAACAGAAAAACGAAGGATTTCAGGAGCAGGAATCAGGGTTCTAGGGACACAGAATAGAAACACTGATGCGAATAGTTTCCCCAAACTTCTGCTACAAAAAATTTTAAACGTGAACAAAAGTTGAAATAGTAGGATAATGATCATCCCTAAACCCTCCAATAGATCCAACATGCACACACATGCGCACGCGCACACACACGTGCACACATGCACACACACATGCACACACACGCAGGCGCACGCACGCACACACTCACGCACACACGAACACACACATGCGTGCACACACATGCACACACATGCACACACACACACACGCAGGCACACACAGCCTGTAGCCAGAAACCTGACAGTAAGTGGCTGCCACCAGGACCCTCAGGCGCACCTCTGGGAATAAGGACGGCCCCTTACAACCAACGGACGGTTGTCCCTGAGGACGTTCGCTCTCATCCCACAGTATCGCCTAACGTCCACCCCAGACTCAAGTCCGCCCCCATGTCGCTGACAGCGGGCTTTCCAACCCAGGACGCCATCACGGTCACAGGGTGTCTGGCCGGAACGCTCCGTTACTCTCTCTGTTTTGGGAACAGAATGGCCCACCCCTCCCGGCATGTTCCCGGCGCATTTGAATTAGGTGTGCAACAGCGCTATTCACCATGGCCCCCGTGGCCGTCCACAGGTGCGTGGATGAGCAACAGGAGGGTCATCCGTACCATGGAGTGTAATTCAGCCTCAGAAGGGAGCGCCCCCGGTGACAGGGTGGGTCCTCCCTCTGGCCGGACTGAGGAGATGCCCTTATAGCTCGCGGGGCCGTGGGGAGCACGTGGCTCCATGCTGCTGTTTTACAAGAGAAGCAACTGAGGCTCGTGGAAGAGAAAGGCGGGTGCTCCACGCCCACCCCAGGGGGACCGCTGGGGGTCTGGCAGGCCTCCTGAGGCCAGCGGCTCGTCTGTTGGGAGGGTCCATGGCCACCCCTGAAGAGAAGCTGGAGGCGGAGCCTGGGTGGGGTGGGTAAGAGAAGGGGGTCTCTGGGTGCCACTCCGTGTCACTTAAGAAGTCCTGAGGCACCTTTATCAACACACACTTCACCCCCTCGTTCTCCAAAAGCAGTTTATGATGCAATGAAACAGGAGAGCCTGTCATCAAGCAGGACGCAGCTGCGCACCAGGGGGAACGCCTGCAGCACCTGCGGGGCTCCATCGGACGCTCCCCCGCACGAGAAACACCGCGGAGGCCCGAGGGCTCCCGTACCTGCCCCCAGCGCTGCAGCTCAGGACAGAACCCGGGAAGGCAGGCAGTTCGTGGGGAGCCGGGGAAGAGGAATCTCCCATTGCCTGCCGTCCCGTTTCAGGTTCCAACGGGCCACCTGGTGGACGCCGCAGAGAGGGTTTCAGGTAACAAGCAAAAGCTGAAGTCAGTCACTGATGAAAGATACGGAGGATGCCGGCCAAGGACCCTGAAGGGAGAGAGGGCAGGTGACGGGCAGGTGACGGGCAGGTGACGGGCAGGTGGCGCAGCGGACGCAGGACGGCTCAGAGGCACAGGCTGAGGAGGAGGCCTGCCCGGCTGGTCGGCAGACGGGTGGGAGCGAAGGGAGGGAGCGTCAGGAACCGTCCGGCCACGGGACTGTCCCTTCTAACGCTGTCCGACAAGAAGCCTCTCTGAGCAAGCCGTTGCGCGGACACTCGGGCTCTGCTGCGCCCCAGAGTTGGCGGCCTCCTCGCGGTGACAACCTCAACCAGTGCTGGTGGCCGGTCCAGGATGGCAGGGCCCCTGGGAGACCAGTCTTCTATCACCCTGAGGGGGGCCCTCTTCAGGGGGAAAGTCCCTGTTCCACCTGCCTGTCCGACCCCCACTCCCTGGCCCGATGACACGACCATCCAAAAACGGACGTCGGGGTCCCACACCCATCTTGCCATCCCCCTGCAAAGCCCAGCCTTCAACGCCGGTTAAGAGAATCCGAAAACCCTCCGGGATCAATGTTGTTGTCACGAAGCTCAGATCCGTTTGGAATTAATAGAACTGTTTGGTCACACACCTGACTGATAATGGAAACCAAAGGCCACACGAGCCTGGGGCAGAAACTGGACAAGATCCCACGTTCAAGTTTCCAAGGGGCTGTCCAGTTACAGCGGAAAAATAAATATCTATTCCCACCCTACATTTTACACAAAAATACCCCCCAGATCTGTTAAAGAGTTAAACGTTAGAGAGAACCAAGCCGGGCAAAGGCTCCCACAGATGAATTCTGGCCTGATGTCTGGGAATCTCTGCTTAATAAAGGCGGTGGAAGAAACAGCACCGGAAAGGGCGACAGGCCGAGTTACAAAACATCGACAAACTGACCGTCCAAAAAGGGCAAACAAAAAATGTAGGGGTTATCTGAAACAGAGCAAAAGGGCCGGATCCCAGATCAACAGGCCCTCTACACACCCTCATCGCGTCCGAACAACAGAGAAGCCCAGGCTCAGCCCGGCCTTGGCCTCGTGGCACGCAGATTCAACAGGCCGGGAAACATTTCCACCGCTGTGTTTTGTAAGACGGACGCCCTGGGCGCACACCGACCGAAGGCGGCAGAGCCGGGCCGGGGCAGGGGACAGGAAGAGGCTGCGACGGTCCGGCGGGGCCTCATCACCGCTGACAGCGGCTACGGGGCTGACCGGCGGCTGCCAGGGCCCAGCGCGGGACACGTGCAGGGACGCGCCGCACACCAGGGAATGCAGCTCTGGGGACTCCACGGGGGGGTGATGCGCGAAGCGGCAGCCGGTTGGTGTGGCTGCGGGCCCCGCCCGGCTGGGGGCCGCTGCGGACCCCTTTGCCCTCCGCCCACAAACCCCCACGAGGGCCGAAACTGCTTCCTGAGCAGCCTCCGGATGCAGAAATCCATCCCCACACAAGGCCGTTTGGCCTGCGAACAGCTAACCCGTGGCACAAAGTGGCCCCGCGACAAGCTGTGCTGCGGACATGGGGTGGCTGGAACTTTGCGGTGTTTATTACTCCAGAGAGAAAAAAGTAAGAAAACCACGAATAATAAAAATTTTAAAACGTTATCCACAGTGATCATGTATCGGGCGAACTCCCCGGGGCATCTTCTTCGCTCTCTGTGCTAAAGTACCCAGACGAGGCCGCGTGGTTGACTTCTCTCCCCGAGGATCTGTGGGCAGCCCTCAGCCCCACGTGCCCCCGCCCAGGCCTTCAGGGTGACAAGCAGGGAAAGGTCCCTTTCCTGCTTTTCACCTGTTTACAGTTCGAGGGGCGCGGTGAAAATGCAGTTCCGGTAGAAAGAAGCACGTAAGGGACGCCCAGGTAACAGGCGTTCGAGTGGGAGCCCTGTGCCTGCCTAAGAGACAGGGCGCCTCCCCGAGGGCCCCAGAAAGCGGACACCTGTGGGGGGTCCTTTCATTTTACTTTTGCTCTTCACCGGCTACCGGAGAGCAGAGACCCCAGCGCGAGGGGCCGGGTGCGGCTGCCTGGTGGGGATACGGGCCCCGGTGTGGCAGGGAGGAGCCTGGGATTCTGACCCCGCACCCGCCAAACCTCCTGCCTCAGTTTCCTCGTTTGTAGAACGAAGGTGAGGCCAACAGGGGCACTTAGCAAGCAGGGTTGGAAGCCGCCTTACCCACTCCACCCCCAGGGATCTGCAGTCGTCCACACGGGCATCGAATCACTTGAATGCCTTGGCGTGGAAATGCAGGGTGTGCCAACTAGGGCACCGACGGGCTCGGGGTCTGCGGGAGTCGGTGTTCTCCACGGAAGCTTCTCGGTGCCCGAGAGAAGGGCGGGAAGGAACGGTGCTGACGGCCACGTCCTGAGATTGCTGGACGGCCCTGACTTCCGTCCACCCTTTTCTAAGGGACGTCCCAGTTCCCGCTCCTCGCCCTGTCCTTGGGCGGCCGGCGTCCAGGTTTCACCGCCACCCTGCTCACTCCGCTCCTCCGCCTTCTTCAGGACTAACTGGCCTGCGGGCGGCGAGGGCCCGAGGGTGGGAGACGAGTTTGCGGAGCGTTTGAAGGACTCAGGCCCACGATGCACAGGTGTTGGAGCAAAAACAAGTTTAAATGGTTCTCTGAGCCACCCCCCTCCTTCAGCGGTGAGGGGAGGTGACGTCTGGAGGGGCCGGGCGTCGGCCCGAGCTCTGCACCCTCCGCCCCCCGTGACCGCCGAGGCACCCTCACGAAAAGGACTGTTTTGTAAACCCACTTTTTGTTCTCTTAAGAAAATAAATTCCAACTGCGTTTCTGGAAGAAAGTGCCTATTCATTACCGATGGACTGTTACGGAGCCTGATTTTATATATGGCATAAAATGAAGTTTGCTTTTACAGCCGCCCAGGGAAGTGGGAAAGGTTCTGCTCCTTGGTGCCTACACGGCTTATTCGCAAGATGTAAAAACGATTTTACATAGTCGAGCACATTGTTCCGGAATATTCCGCAAGCGACTTCACGTTACAAAAAGTCAGGGTTTTATTTTGATTGAACGCTTGAAATATGGAGCCTGGAGAAGAAAATAAAGCCAGCAATCAGGAGCAGTCTCCACTCGGGCACCTTCCTGCCGGCTCCACGTCTGTTCAGTGCTCGCTGACACCCGCTTCTCCCGGGCCTGCGGGACGCCTGCGCCCTCAGCCGCGCCGGGCTCCCTCATCCCCGGCCTGGCCGAGCAGCACGCACCAGGCGCTCTCGGGCCTCCGGGTCAGGTTGTAAACAAGGAGGAGACACAGCGTCCACCGAGGGACAGCTGCGGGAGGCCACGGTCAACTCGGACAGGCGGCAGGCGCAGCATCGGGTCAGACAGAGGACCGCTCGTGGCTACGGTGACGGGGAGGAGCGTCAGGGGGTGCGTGGCCCCCGGGAGCAACCCGATCGCAGGATGGACCGTATGGCGCCTTTCCGCTTCCACCTGCCTCTGTCGCGACCACGGCACCAGCTGCTCGGTGACCGAAGGGCCCATCTCAGCGCTTGAGGATGGAAGAGGGGGTCTGAGAAAATGGCCCCGCTGTTTAGCGGCTGTTGGTGTTTACGAATTCAATTCTCACAGTGGCTTTCAGGATGCTCACGGGGGCTGCGGCCGCCCCCACCGTCAGCTTTAACACAGTTCCATCGTCCCAGCCCCACGGCCACGGCCAGTCCTTCCCTTTCTGGCCGCACCCCACCCCCAAGCCCCTGAAACCACAAACCTACTTTCTGTCTTGGGTTTGCCTTTTCCAGACAAACCCAAGGGGCCCCTACGGTACTGGGAGCTTTCCTTAGCGTAACGTTGGCGAGATTCACCCCCGGGGTGGCGTCAATCAACACGTCCTTTCCTTACGGCCGAACGTGTCCACTGTGTGGCTGAACCACAGTTTCTCTCCCCACATTTAGCGCACGGATCCCTCACCAGCAGCGCACAGTGGGTCAGGGCAGGCCAGGCGGGGCTCAGCCTGCGCCTCGTGGCCCAGGTGACCACGGACGGGGGCGGACATCCGACGGCAGCCCCGTTCCCACCCGCTTAGTGCTGCTGCTGCCCTGAGGGGTGGGCGTCCCGAGGGCCGGGGGCAGGGGTGGGACGAATTTCTAAACCCGTCGCTGGGGCAACAAAGGGAAACAAAGCGGCCGAGAGTCACGCTTCGGGTGAAAAACTGAGCAATCCCGCCCAGGGATTCAGGCCGACCCGTCGTCCGCAGGCGGCACAGCCTGCCCGCCTCCCCCGAGGGTCTTCGTGCCAGGACAGACGTGGAAGGAGGGTGTTTGGGCAACGTGGCCCCGCTCCCCAGGAACCGCGGCGTCTGCGGGGCAGCGAGACCCCAGGGACGTGTTTACTATCAGCCAGGGGAACGCGCCTGGGTTACGCCCGAGAGACGTCTTCCAAAACCACGAAACGTGGCGCCGGCAGAGCGTGACCACAGCCCCCCCCCCGCCGTGGCGGCCCCGCCCCTCACCTTTCAGGGTGGCCTTCCTCAGGACCTTCATCGCGTACAGCTGCCCCGCGTCCGGGCCCGCGACCTTCCGCACCAGGAACACCTTCGGGGAACAGACACAGACCCGCCAGGCTTCGCGTCTCCGTTGTCGGAGGGACAAGGGGACGCGGGGGGGAGTTTACAGAACTTCTGATAAAACAAACACGCGGCAGGAAAGTTTTAAATTGAGAATGTGCGCCGCCGTCCGGGCCGCTGGGAATCGGTTCGGCTCACCCAGACGCCTCGGCGAGGCCTCGCTGTTCGCGGAGGACCGTCGTTTGTTTCCAGTGCCCTTACCTTTCCGTTGCTCATTTTAAGTCGGAAGTGAACTCCACCCTCCTTTTTAAAAACAAAAACCAGCCCGGCCGGCGTGGCTCAGCGGTGGAGCATCGACCCATAAACCAGGAGGTCAGGGTTCGAGTCCCGTCAGGGCCCAGGCCTGGCCGCGGGCTCGATCCCCAGCGGGGGGCGCGCAGGAGGCCGCCGACCAATGACTCTCATCATTGATGTTTCTCTCTCTCCCTCTCTCTGAAATCAATAAAAACATATTTAAAAAACACAATATTCACCAGTTTTAAGGGAGAGCGCCGGGTTCCTTGTAAATACCCGGTAACCCCACGGTGAAGGCCGCCCCCGTTACTTCCGGTCACACAGGACGGGCTCTCACTCATCCTCAAGGGAAATGTTGCTCGTATGTTGAGCTTTCTTCACCCACATTCTAGCTTTGAGTAGCTTCAGCTTATAGACTGGCCTCTAAATGGCTCCTACACAGACTCTGTGGACATTTAACACCTTCGGAAGCGTTTTAGACCAGCGTTTGAGGGAGGCTGAGCGGACAGTCGTCGTGACGGTGCTGAGCAAGTTAGTAAAAACAAAACAAAACACCGAACACAACGAGTGTCCTTTATGGAAAAAAAACAGTAACAACAAAAAATCCCACCTCCCATGCAAACAAAAAGCTGGCGCGGGGTCTCCGGCCCGTATTTCCCGGCCCATGTGGCCATCGCGCAGGCGATGGGGGGTGTCCCGCACACGGGCGATGGGGGGTGTCCCGCACACGGGCGATGGGGGGCTGTCCCGCACACGGAGGTGCTGCCGAGGGGTGCGCAGCAGGGAGGGCGGGAAGCTCCCCGAGCCCCGAAGACCCGCCACCCAAACAGGACCAGCTCCAGGGCCAGGTCCCTCGGCGAGGAGCCTGTTCCCTCCCCGCCTCGTCCCAACCCCACGTACGCTCGTGGGTTCCAGGGGGACTGAGAACCCCGCTCACTAGGCCTGCACTGAGAACCACACTCACACGAGCAGCCCCATTAAGACTCAGCTTAAAGGACGTCAGATTTGCATCAATAGTTGCACAGAAAACCTTTTCCTTTCTTGAATTTCAGGCTTTAAAAGTGAGGTGATTGACAGTAATGGCTATTTTGCTCGTCTGTTTTAAAAAAAGAGTTCTACGTGTATTTTTGGAGAGAACGGGAGAAAATCCGTTCTGTGGATGGTTGTCAGGCTGGCGCCGTGCGCCAGGGGCCCCAGGGGCTCCCAGCCTGCGGCAGGAGCCACCCCGGGGCGAGCAGGGGGCCCACTGGGGCATCAGCGGCCTCGGAGAGAAACTGCAAAATACGGTAAAAATCCGTTTCAAAATGGACGCAGTCCGCAGAGCCGGCTTTCGCAGCTGCGTCCTGCTAGTCCTCTCCTCTCCCGTCCCTTTAGGTTCAGGGACACACTCTGACGTCCTGAAGCCAGTTCCCAGCAACTCTGACAACTGCGCGAAACGCAGTCCCTGGAGCTTGAATATCTAATGTCGCTGGCTCATTACAGGCCCCTCGATTCGTTTTTAGAATTGCCGCATCAGCAGGTCAGCCGTGTCTCCCCGGAGGTGGCCCCTGAGGACGCGTGGGGCAGGCGAGGTGTCATTCTAAACCGCCCCAAACCCCCACATCCGCGGGATCAGCAAGACCCCCACTTCCTGTGCCCCCCCAGACATCCGGGGGCTTGGTAGTGAGGTGGGGGCCAGCCACAGGGCCCGAGACTCGCTCAGAAGGGGTCAGAGATGCACTTACCTTCCCGTAGGATCCTTGTCCTAAAACCTTCAGCAGCTCGAACTGGGACGGGTCGGCCTTTTCAAATCCCTCCTTCACATGGTGGCTGATGTCGATCTCCTTGACGATGCCTTCTTCCTGCGAGACAGCAGGGCCTCAGTAAACAGGCGGGCCCGGGGGTCCCCGCAAGCGTCAGGCTTTCGTCCCACACCCAAGTCATGACTTCGATCAGCTCAGTTTTTGTTACTATTATTATTATTTTTTGGTGAAGCCTCACCTGAGGATAGTCTTTCCATTGCTTTTCAGAGAGTGGGAGGGAAGGAGAGAGGGAGGGGGAGAGACATCGACGTGAGAGAGACCCACCGACGGGCTGCCTCTGGGACACACTCGGCCTGGGGTGGGGAGCAAACCACAGGCCAGTAGGTCCCTTGACCAGGAACCGAACCCCTGACCACCCTTTGGTGTGCAGGCCGGCGCTCTAACCACTGCGCCGCGCCGGCCAGGGCTGCAGGGAACAACCCTGCGCTTGGAGCCATCACCGAGCCGCTGGCCCAGCTCCTAAGCTCAGCTTTCAGTCCTTCATCCTCGGGACTGTTCAGATGCGCGTCCCCGGAAAGTTCCCGCTGCCCTTCCCCGTAAGGGACGGCTCGGCTCCCGCTCCGTGTCAGGCCTCAGGGCGACCGCGCGCCAGGCTGCCAGGCGGCCGTGTGACGCCGAGTGTGGCACAGGCTCAGCCTGCCTCCCTGTGCTGTGAAACTAGACGCAAAGGGTTAACCACCAGACCGGAGCTGCTGACGGATCAGGTCCCACAGGGCTCCTGCGCCCCACTCCTCTCCCACCCGCCTGCGTCCTGTGGGGGTGCTCAGGACCCGGGTCAGGGCAGGCCTGCTGGTGCCAGTGAGGGCGGGTGTTGCTCCCTCCGCTGCTGTCCCCGGAGATGTGAGATCAAGCGACCGAACCAGCACACCGTCCTCAACAGTTTTCTTTCTTTCTTTTATTTTTTAAGAAAATAAATGTGACCTCCCGCCCCAGGAAACGTTCAGGTGAGGTGACGTGCCTACTCTGACGCCACCAACAACTTTATGGCAAGTGTTAAAAATACACATACAGCCCGGCGGGCGTGGCTCAGTGGCTGAGTGTCGATCCATGAACCAAGGGCTCAGGGTTCAGTTCCCGGTCAGGGCACAGGCCCGGGTTGAGGGCTCGATCCCCAGTCGGGGGCGTGCAGGAGGCCGATCGATGACTCTCATCACTGATGTTTCTCTCTCTCTCCCTCTCCCTTCCTCTCTCTGAAATCAATAAAAATATGTTTTTAAAAAAACCATACCAAAGAATTTATATGCATATATGCACAACCCAAGGACACGGACAATGGTGGGGAGAGTGACTGGGGAGGGGGCAGGAACGGGGGGGAACAGGTCATTGGGGAGAAAAAAGGGACATCTGTAATACTTTCAACAAAAATAAAAATTAAAAACAAAACAAAAACCATACAAATCGCATGTACACTCAGGCCCCATCAAATGAAAACCAATCATGAGCTTTACAAAAATAAATTGGAAATGTACACAATCTCGTTCAAAATGAGCGCAGGGCTTTTCAGCTCCTGGGCCTTTTGCCTGTGTAACTAGAACAAGGTTGAAGCAACGGCAGGGAACACCCGTCCACGCGCCGCCAAGGGTGACTGATTCCGTCAGCAGCCTGGACTCAAAGCTGCCGAAACAACTCGGACAGCGGCAGCCCCGGGAAACGCTCTCCTCGCAGGTGCGCGGCAGGTTTCACGCCAGGACAGGGTGCCGTCCTTCCGGTCAGTTGTTGGTGCATCTCTTTACGATCATTCCCCCAACCCCTCTAATATCTGAGATTTCACATTCGCAAGAGGACACAGGGTCGCCAGGGAGCGAGGGTGCCCTGTTCACAGACGGGAAAGGGCTGGAGGATTGCTGGCCACCAGGCAAGGGGCCACGCCTGGGGGTTCGAGCCCCCCAAACCCCTACGTTGAAGCCCCAACCCCTAGTGATGGTGGAGGAGGTGGGGGCTCTGGGGGTGATTAGGTCTGGAGAGTGGGCCCCCCTATGGGATGAGTGACCTTAGAAAACCTTAGAAAAGGGGCCCCAGGAGCCCATGTGTAAGCTCTGGGGAGCTCTGCTGACCGGCCAGGACCCGCGTGCAGAATATCGGGGCCCCACCGGGGCCCCACGGTGAGTAATTAACCAGGTACTGGATCCGCCTCCTGCTTCGTTTCCTAAGGAAACGGATCTACTCAGAGAGGCAGCCTGTTAGTGTTTCCCGGGGAAAAGGCAGAATTCACCCGATGGCGTCATCAGGCCCCGTTTATGGCCCTCTGCCCCCGGCCTCTCGCTGTGTCATCCGGGCCTCTCCCAACATCACATCGGAGGCTGCCTGTAAGTCTCGCGTGGAGAACGACCAGGTGTTGGCCTCATTGGCGCCGCCCCGGCCGCCCTGTGTTTCCCCGACGTGACCTGGGCCTCCCCGGGGCAGAGCCCGCTCGCTCACGGCCAGACCGGGACGAGCCTGACGTTTTCCATCCGCAAAGCGCCGACAGGTCCCCGGGCTTTTCACTTTCCTCCTCCATCGGGTGAGGCGCTCGCTGTCTGTCCCACGCTCCCCTCCCTCTGCCTCAGCCCCAACCTGCGTTTCTGAAGGAAACGAGAGACGCGTGGACGAGTCTCCGGGCGACCTCTCTTCCTCTCGGGCGTCCGTCTCGCGCCCGTTCAACATGAACCGTTCTGGGTTTTCCCCGCTGCGGGAGTTCCCAGCCTGACAGTCAGCACAGACGGATGGAAACTCGGGAACTTTCCACTGCGGAACATCCTGCACGCCCCCGGTCACCCAGTGGAGGTCGCCCCCCCGCGGCCCTCACCGCGGCCCAGGATCGCCTGCCCTTCCCAAGAGGCGGCTCTGGTTTCAACAGACCGAGGCCTGGGGAGGGCGGCGCCCGGATCCCCGGCCCTTTTCCGCAGCCGAGCCGTCCGTGTGCGGCAGTGACCGTGCTATCAAAGGTGATGCCGCAGATTGGGGGTGGCATCGGGGTGGGGGCGTCACCTCGCCTGCACGTCACAGCCCCACCCAGGGGCCACGTTACCCCGGGTGGAAGGTCACATTTCTTTTCTTAAAAAAACAAAAACAAAAAAACCCCCACCGAGCTGTTCCCCACATGTGTTGGTCTGGGTGCTTGAGCTCACGTCTCGTGGCCACGCAGGGGGCTCTCACTGGGTTCCCCGTACGAGGCTGTGGCAGGAGGAATTGGCTTTAAAACGTAAGGTCCTGGGCTTTCTCTCCCGTGTTGTTCTCCTGTCTTCCTTCCAACTTCCCTCGGGAGGCGCCTGATGTGACAGGCGTCTTATTCCGGCTCACGGGGCCCTTTGCCACCCTGGTGATGTCCAGTGTCGGGTGGTCCTCCCCCGCTATGGAACCAGCGTCCTCGCCTGGCCACCGGGGGGGACGGAGCCCGCTGGGAAATCAGCGGTCACTTCAGATGAGGCGATGGGCTCAAGACGAGAGTGAGTGACAAAGTCACAACCAGGACAAGGCAGGGTGGGAACCGGGCTCCTGACCCCAACACCCAGCCGGGAGCTCCTTCTACCCGAAACCACGGGCCACGCACCCTCACCCCGGCCGGGAACAGGTGGCCGCCACACACACAGGTGGCCGTGATTTGATTGAAAGTTTAAAACTGAGCAACCTCAGGATCTGGGACCTCCTGAGACAGCGGATCCGGAAGACCCACCTTGCGAGGGCGAGGTGGCCACCGGCTCTGGGACCGGGGCCTGGGGCGGGCTGCCGGGTCTCTGCCGCTAGTGGGCATGAGCTGCGTGACCGTGGCAAGTGCCTCAGCCATTCCCCACCTCACTCCTCTCCCGTGAAGCAGCGAGAGGTCAGGGTGCAACAGGGAAGCCTAAGGGGAGAGGACCTGGAGCCGAGCAAGCGCTGGAAGGATCTGAGCCCTTACAACACCACAGTGCTCTTCTCTTTCTCAAAGGCTATGACTCCAAAAGCCCCTCCTGACCCGAGGCTCCCGCAAAGGGGAGGTTTGGCAAAGCTGGTCCTCGGGTGACGCTGGCACCTGAACCAGGGGCTTCCTGACACGCAGGCGCCGGGCCTGGGCCGTAATCAGAACCTCGGGCCGACCTGGTGGCTTTCACCAGGTGTCCCAGCCCGTTTCTGTCCAGCGCCACCGAGCAGGTGCTGCGGGGATGCCCACAGGGACGGGCCCAGCGGTGTGACGAGGGAGAGCGAGACCCAGGAGATTCTGTGTTGAGAACCCAAACGTGGCTCAGTGCCTTCGGGAGATGCAAGACCCGGTACCCGTCACTTCAGTATTTAGCGAGAGGCCCAGGTGGAAGGAAGCAGCCATTCTGGTGTGGAAGGTAGAATCCGAAAGGTCACAACCGTGCGGAACAAGACGGGATGAGCAGCCGGGCGAGTCAGGCAGCCGGGCCCTGGGCACGGCCAGGCCCGCGGGAGGGATTGGTGAACACACCCAGGAGTCTGTTTATGCAGCTCAGGAAACTGTATATAGTTGTGCTCTGTTTTCTGGGGTCAGCATTTTTTGAGTAAAGTGATTAAAAGCCCCGGTTGCCACGAGCCCTGTGTGCGACCACAGCCTTCGGTGCAGAGCGGGAGGCAAGGCCCCGCCCGGAAGGCGCGCTGACCTCCCAGGGAGCAGGGGGCGGAAGAGATGGGAGCGAGGGGACTATGCTGCCAGGCCTTGTGACGGCAATTCTACTGTGAATATTCAAATACATTATCATTGCATCGCCAGTTATAATAAGACTGCATTTAAAGAAAATTTAGACATGAGACTATAGAGAGAAAATCCTAAAGATTCCACCAAAAAAACTATGAGAACTGAGAAATGAATCCAGTAAAGTAGCAGGATACAAAATTAATATTCAGAAATTGGTTACATTTTTATGCACCAATAACAAACTGTAAGAAAGAGAAATTGTGAGAACAATCCCATTTACCATTACATCAAAAAAAACCCTAAAATATCGAGGAACAAATTTAACCAAGGAGGTAAAAGACCTGTACTTGGAAAATTGTAAGACACTGAAGAAAGATACTGACAATACAAATAAATGGAAGCATATGCCATGTTCGCGGATAGGAAGGATTAATATTGTTGAAATGTCCATACTACCCAAGCCACCTATAGATTTAATGCAATCTCTATCAAAATACCAATGACATTTTTCAACAGAACTAGAAGAAATAATTCTAAAATTTATATGGAACCACAAAAGACCCCAAATAGCCAGGGCAATCTCGAGAAAGAAGAACGAAGTTGGAGGGATCACAATACCGGATATCGTGATATCACAAGGCCATCGTAATGAACACGGTAGGATACGGGCGTGAAAGCAGACATAGAGATCAGTGGGGCAGAAGCAGAGCCCAGAAATAAACCCACGCCTGTGTGGGCGATTAATCTACAACAAGGAGGCGAGAACACACAAGGGGTAAAGACAGTCTCTTCGGTAAGTGGTGCTGGGAAAACTGGACAGATACAT
This sequence comes from Miniopterus schreibersii, assembly GCF_964146895.1. Lineage (NCBI taxonomy): Eukaryota > Metazoa > Chordata > Mammalia > Chiroptera > Miniopteridae > Miniopterus > Miniopterus schreibersii. The sequence goes on from NC_138107.1 coordinate 89,746,005, forward strand.
GCAAAAAAAATGAAACTGGACCACTTTCTTACACTCCATACGAGAATAAACTCAAAATAGGTCAAAGCCTTAAATGTAAGACCCAAACCCATGAAACTCCTAGAAGAAAACACAGGCAGCCAACCTCTGGCGCTGCTCCCAGTGATATACTTTCTGGCGCGTCTCCTCGGGGAAGGGAAGCGAAAGGATAAACACACAAAAGGGACCACGTCAGACCGCAGAGCTTTCGCACAGCCAAGGAAACCATGAGAAAAACAAAAAGACGACCTACCCATCGAGGGAAGGTATTTGGCAATGGCACATCCAATACAAGGTAAATATCCAAAATTTATAAAGAACTCATGCAACTTAACACCAAAAACAAACAACCAATCCAATTAGAAAATGGGCAGAGAACCCGAATAGACACGTCTCCGAGGAGGGCACACAGATGCCAACGGGCCTACGGAAAGATGCTCAGCGTCACTAACCATCAGAGAGATGAAAACTCCATTCTGCTTTTAGTATTATCTGCTTTTCTCACTACAAAAACTTTTCCGCAGGGACACATATCAGGACCACGGACAGGGCTCCCGAGCCTTCCCGGGGTGCCCCTGTGCTGTCCCCCCTGGGCCTCTCGGACCCCAGGCCCCCTGCGCCCAGCCCAGGCCCCAGCCCCACACCCACCTGGACTCTTTCTACGCCCCTCTCACAGTTTACCCTCCGAGGGGGGATTCAGTAGTCCCCGCGCCCAGGAAGGGACCCCAGCAGAGGTCAGGCCACGGCTGGTGGGGCGGCGGGTAAGGTGTTGTAAACATTTCCCCTGACTTCTGTCACCTTTCCATCTGAATTACGGGGAACTGAGCCGAGACACACACCAGCGTAGGTCTGAAAAGCCGCGAGGAGCCAACTGTCCCTTGAACCTCGGCTGAGCGGCTGGGGTCGGGCAGGAGGGCCCAGCAAATAGGACACGGGGGAGGCAGAGCACCGGCCGCTGATCTGCTGTCCTGCCGAAGGCCATCAGGTCTGTGAGGCCGGCAGCCGGGGCACACACTTTTGGAAATAAAGCTTTTTCATTTGAATGGGGCACGTCTGATAAAACCAGACCTCTAGGGACAGTAAAGGCTTTTAAATCACTGCCTCCTAACCCACTGCACGGACCATTCACGGCGGCTTAGCCCCAGCGACATCAGGAACCGGTGTCGGGACAAGCAGTGACGACACTTACAAGCACCAATTACACTTGGAGAGCTAAACGCCCGCGGGTCTGTCAGTGATATTTTCCATCGCGAGGTTTCTGGTAGGACTCTAAGTTTTACAAAATTCCTAGCATAACGTAAACACATAAAAAAGTGAATACACATTAATTTTCTCTATGGAAAAAGTGCCAACTGTAAGCTGGCGGTAATGGGATTTCTATTATTAACGATGTTAGATGTGATTTGCGTCTTAACTAAAAAAGCAAGCGGCTCCGAAAGGAGTGTTAGAGGCTCTTATGTAAGAGCTGCCATGATGCATCCAATTTATAGGGTAGGAAAAAGCCTCGAACACTGAAAGCTGGAAAATTTAGCAGTGTGGCGAGAAGCTGGTTTTAGAACTTAAATATTTTTGTAACTTGCTGTGGAGAAGAATTCGGAGGTTGAGGGAAAATGCCCACTATATTTTCCCCTTTCCGCGCCTTCGAAATTCGTTCCCTTTATCTTAATTTGATGGCTGGCTTCTTGGAGTCACAAAGATCCACTTGGGGAAAATAGAATTAAAGCATATACACATATTAAAACTGGAAAAACAAAACCATCATTTCAGCATCAACTCTAATGAAGATAAAGCGATCTGGTAAGTTTTACTCCACATCTGCACATTTTTCAAAGGATGACGTTATACCTCGGCTAGTTCCTGGGAATGGCGGGATTGCTATCTGTGAGCTAAACGCACTGGAATTGTGCTTACTGAGCAAACACAGGGCCTGGCGTGAGGTCCTGGTCCAGCCTCAGTCACGGGCTTCCGGCGGGACCAGGTCATTGTCACCTCTGACCGGTGAAAACGGCCCCCCCACCTTGCATCCCCTGCATCTTAGGGACTGAACAGTTCACGAGATCCTCGCACAACTTCACGAGCGCAGAGGGGACACCGGCCGCCGGAGGAAGCGGGTTGGGAGGGCTCGAGTGTCCCGCACACTTACATAGCCGCGGTGGGGGCCGCGGGGGACCCATTCCCCCCACGGCCCAGACGGGATGAAAACACACCCCTGAGAGATACCTGCATGTGACAGGAGGTCATGAAAAACTAAAGCCAAGTGCATCGAACTCCTTTTGGGTGCTTATTAAAAGCCCCTGTAACCGAGAGGGATGACGGTCTCGCAAGGCGCCCGGCGTCCCCGCGGAGGCTCCTTTAGGCTCATTTCCATCCAGGAGGCGCCACAAAAAGCAAAGAACGAATCTGCCCAGGAAGAGACGTGCGGATCTGCCGGTTCCCATATCTTCCTACAGCATTTTACGTCCATAATAAATGTATCACAGTCAATACATTTATTTATCGTGATTTCACAAGCCCACCCAGTGGGGACAGAGACACTTTAAGTACCAATAAAAATGTGCATCGTGCAATGTGTCTTATGGCTGGAAAATGCCGTATAGTTGTGCCATGAAGCATCATCGATACATGAAAAGCTGCTCGGGCTCCCTGTGGACACACAGCCCTCAGTACGGAACAGACGCAACACTGTACCCCAGTGTCCTCACTGTCACACGTGGTGCTATTTGTCACTCTTTTAACTCCCAACTGAAAGTTTAAATGAGACGGGATGACGCTGCTTTGCCAAGTTTTCGGTAAATCAATTCTCTGAAGAGCTGTGAACACAGACATCAGCTCAGTCGGATTAGTTTCCCGCTGAGCAGATCACGAAGGATCTAGCGGAAAGGTGATGTTGATCCAGAAACGCAGACACTTTCGGCGGGACGCGGGTTTGCGTGAACAACCGTGACTAGAGAGTCACGTGGGGTATTTTAAGATGGGCAGGGGGGAGGCACACCAGGGCGTCTTAGAGACACGGCAGACGTGGGGACGTGCAGCTTCCCGGCTGCCTCTGGCCCTCGGGGCGCGGCCCACAGCGGACGCACGTCAGCAAGGACGTGGGCCCCGGGAGGTCAGGTTCCAGAAGATCAGAACAAACACGCTTTTCTTCCCACCCAGGATGTCCCGAAATAGATAAGGGGGCGCAGCCCTGGTCCACGCAGACCGCAGGGGCTTGGGGGGCTGGGAGTCACGCCCCCCCCCCCCGGGGCAGCATTTCATTCCCACAGGGGCAGTGACTGTGGCCCCCACATCGTGACGTGTCCTTTGGAAAATGAGGGACTGAGGTTGCTTACGTATCAGTACGATTAGTTCTCCGTGTGCAGGCCCGTGAGCAGGTCGCGGGAACGGGCGCGGCTCTGCCAGGGCCGATTCCACGGAGGGGAGGAGGCGCGGTGGTTGGGGGCTCTGGGAGGTGGGTGGCCGGGGAGCGGGCCCTTCGCAGAACAGGTGGAGAAAGCTCTGAGCCCTTGATGAGTCACAGCCGAAATTAGTAACGTAGCTCCCGGGGACGTTGAGTTGCCACCAATCTTTCATAAGTTTAAGTGCTTTAAATAAGAGCCCAGACTCTGTGGAAACAGATGGCCAGATTGACACAAAAATGCTGCCACGGAGCCAGCGCCTCCTCCCGCCAGCAAAGGCGGGACGTCCCCTGTGCTCAACCCCTCGCCCCGGACCCGGGTGCGCCCAGGCCCGCCCGGCAGGCCTCTGCCCATCTTCACACGGAGAAAGAACGGGGTGGGCAGGATCTGTCTGCAGAACACTGGACCGCGGTGTGGCCCTGTGGACGCTGTGTGTGGCTCCGTGAGCACATGTTCTAATGTGTTCTCACTGTTACGATTCGCGTGGGCCCTGGAAAGAGAGCCAGCGTGACTCACTGGGGGGACCCAGCGTCCACTACTGCGTCGACCCTGTCCCTGACACCGGGAGCTGCGCCTATAGAACAGAAGCCACTGAAATTCCTCATTTTATGGAAAAGCTGCACCCACAGTGCACTCCGCCCCGAGGCCTTAGTCACGATGAGGCCTGAGGCAGAGCTGGAGACTGGGGACTGCGCTCGGCTCTAACACCAGCTCCAGCGCTGACTTCCAGCAGAAATTTAGGGAAGAGACGTGCTTTAAAGATGCCTCACGGGGTCCCCAATGTCTCTTCCTTAAAAGCAGAGTGTGTGACATTCGTCTCAAAAGGATGTTCAGGAAATGTTTAGGCCCATGAAGTTGGGTCTGGTAGAAACATTTCCCAGGCATCTAACTAACTCTCTTACTTTGTAAACAAGATAAACCAAACTCTTGTGCTGTGAGCAGATGGAGATAAACTTGTAATCTAGTTGGGGAGACAAGATCTTCTGTCCCCAAACGCAGACATGGAGGTCGTGGACATGCCACGTGAGATGGGTGGACAGTGGGAGCAGGAGAGGTCAGAGGCGTCCGGACGGGCGGCTTCACCAGGGCCGGCTCCCAGGAGGAAACGGGCAAGGCGAGGGCCCAGAGACGGTGGCAGGGAAGGGCCCTCAAGGTGAGACCAGCAGCTCAAGGGAGAGGCAGGGACTGGAGGGGGCAGGCGTCTCGGGAACAGCGGGGACTACATCTGATTAGATTGGCTTCATTGCTGCTGTTTTGTTTCTACCTTTTGCTTAAAACTTGGAAACAGTGGGGAAATAAGTTCAAAAAAGTAAGTTACTGGTTTCCCGGTCGCGGGCTGGGAGGAGCACGGCCGTCCCAAGAACTGGCAGGAACGGGGGCCGTTGGGGTCTGGCAGGTACGACACCCATTTAAGGTCGATTTACAGATTCCCGATGTGACCTCAACCCCCCCTGAGACCCAGGAGAGGGGAGATCCTATTTCAGGGCACGGAGCACCCAAGAGGGAGGGACGCTTTAATCTTTCATAGACGGGGGATGGAAAGAGCCAAGGTCAAGGGCTCCGCAAAGATACCTGCCAGGCCCTGGGAGGAGCTGAGGCACAGGAGTGACATCAGATGGAAAAAGCTAAGCGGTCACGGTGGGAGAGCCCCATGGGGAATCAGCAGCGCGCGTTAGACGGGCCGTGGCGGGCTGCCTCCGCCAGCAGGGTAATGGGCGGGTGTTAGGGGTTTAAGTGTGTCCCCAAGAAGTATGCGGTGACGTCCTGGGCCCCAGGACCTGAGAACGACCTTATTTGGAAATGGAATCGCTGCAAATGTAACTAGTTAAGATCAGAGCATACTGGGGGGGGGGGTAACCCAACATGACTGAGGCCCGGGAAGAGGCCACGTGAGGCACACGGGAGGAGCACCGCGTGAGCAGGGGCAGAGGCCGGCGTGATGCTTCCACCAGGCCGGGCCCCCCGGCCCACCAGGGGCTGGAGGCAGGGAGGGGGCCCCCTCCAGAGGCTTTGGAGAGGGCATGGCCCCCCCCAGCACAGCTCGATTCAAACTTCTGGCTCCCAGGGCTGTGAGAACACACACTTCTGTTGTCTGAGCCCCCGGTTTGTGGTGGTCACGACATCCACAGAAAACCGACCCAGCAGGTAGCGGCCTGACTTTTACTAAAACATCGGCAGCCCCCACGGACAGTCACGACACTTCTGTGGGTCCGTATTGTGCAGTTTGTACCACAATATGTAGCAGCAACAAAGCCCAGGCCGACACAAAAGTCCTTCATACCTTTGCGGGAAAGAAAGTGTGTCTGACATGGAAATAATTCAGAGTGATAGATCCAGAGCCACAGCAGCATGGAACAGACTGCGGGACCCCAGAGGGAAGGCGGGGGGGGACGGACTAATTAAAGAACTTGTACGCACATGTGCATGACCCAGGGACACAGACAAGTGTGGGCAAGGCCTGGGGGTGCGGATGGAGGGGGTCAAGGGGGGGAAGCGGACAGCTGTAATACTTTCAACAATAAAGATAAACTTAAAAAACAGAGAAATAGTTCAGCGTTTACATAATGAGAATGACGGGAGATTTACTTCATGAAGAGACCAGCTTGCCGGACAGGCAGGAGGGACGCAGCAGGGCCGGGCGCTCGCAGACCCCCGGGGGGTGCACAGGAGACGGGGCGCCAGCCAGCACACTGGCGTCACAGAGCAACCGAAAGAGCAGCTCTGCCCGGGCCCGCCGGAGGGAGGATCAGGCCTGACGCTCGGTCCTGGCGAAAGCGACAGGAGAGCGGGGGAGCCGGTGCGGGGGGAGCGGCCGCAGGGAACAGCGGCCGGAGCCGCATCCGACACCAACCGCACTCACAGCGCAGAAGGGCGCGCTGGCTGGGCGGCCGGTAGGGAAAGGACGGGTCTCTCTTCTACTGGAAAGTGGGGGGGAGGGCGATGCACAAAGAAATTAAATGTGTACGTTAGAGTTAAATTAACATGTTGGAGAGTTAAATTAAACTGTCAGTGATTTAGGGAGAAAAAGGGCAATGATCTTGTCGTTGACAATGCACAAGACCAGCTCCAGTGGGTGCCACAGGCCAGACCGTTTCCACGAGGTCTCTGGATTTAACCGCCGGGTCGGCACGGGTCTGAGTCGGGCCCGTGGGCGGAACGGCCCCACATGCCCGGCGCCGCTCTCCGGCGGGCAGCCCGCTGTGCACAGGCCCATCCTTGGCTGCCATGGACAGTGCCCGTTGCTTTATTTGGAGCACTTGTCCCCGTAAAGGACCGCGGCGCCCACGCGGCACACGGAGCTTTTGTGCGAATGGTGCTTGTCTTCCTGTTAGCATGGTCCAGGCTGTTCCCATCTGAATGGGCTCAGAAGTGGGCTCGGCGACATCTCCAGTCACGCTGGGCACAGGCTGTGGCCACATGGGCGCCCGATGACCATAATCGCCGCTATTATTTCCCGAGAGGCAGACAGTAAACAAAGCCCTGCTCGGGAGGGAGGGAGAAGGCGGGAGGCATCGTGGGACGGGGCCCTGCCGCCTGCCTTCCTCCCCGGCCGCCTGCCTTCCTCCCCGGCCGCCCACAGGGGTCCTGCAGAAGGCGGACAGGGCAGGTGCCCACCTTCTCTCTCACGGGCACCCGCGCGCGTGGCCGGGTGGGGCGGTGTGCGGGGTCCAGCCAGGCCCTCGGCAGCGTGGGCGGGCGGGGCACTGAGAGTCGGGTTCCGTTCAGACTTTCAAACCAGTTCTGGGAGGAGAAGCTGGGATCCCACCATCCTCTGGACTTCAAGACCTTTGCTTACCGACCTGGAACCCGCCCACCAGGAGCTCAGTCTCGAGTGCGCTGTGCGGGGAAAGCTCTAAACATTTTGGTTCGAAGTGTCTGTGTTTATGCAGCAGACTTCCCTCCTGCGTCAGGCCAAGGAGCCTGTTTTCTCGCTGGGAGACGGCGGGCGGGGGTGGGGGGCAGCGGGCAAGGAAGGGAAGCACGTCGGGAAACGCAGGACGGCCCGGCCTGAGCACCAGCATGTCTCCTTCCCTCCACCCCCCTGCTGCCCAGCCGGCCAGGGCTCAGCCCCGCGGGCGCGGCCTCCGTGGTCCCTGCCGGCCGGGCAGGGAGGGGTGGTGGCAGCAGGGCTGCCAGGGCCCAGGTCACCCGCCCAGGTCAGCCAGGGCGTGGGAACCGCCCGTCCAGGCTGGTCACAGCATCGCGGCTCCGGGTGTGAAGACCTGCTCGTGGTGATGCTTGAGGAAGAGGGACTGATGCTGAGGCCAGGCGGAGGTTTCGGGAAGGTGGGGTCTGTGACCCCCGGGCCGGGGGCCCCGAGGGTAGCTGAGCGCAGGTTGGATAGGAAGCCGGGACTGAGGGTGGCCAGTTACACTAACCGGGAGCCAGGTTTCTCCCCTTCCTTCACGCGGCTACGAGGCAGGGAGATGGGGGAGGCGGTCCGCACGCTGTCCCTGCCTTCGGGAGATGTCCAATAAGGTTTCCCCACAGCCGCACCGCGTCAGGTGAAGCAGGAGCGACTGGTGGCTTCTTTGCTGCCTGACCAAGTCCACCAGAGGGGAGCAGCTGACCGATCCTGCCAGCCGGGAGGGAGGGCTCTGCGGGAGGGAGGTCTCTGGGGGAGGGAGGTCTCTGCGGGAGGGAGGTCTCTGCGGGAGGGAGGTCTCTGCGGGAGGGAGGTCTCTGCGGAAGGGAGGTCTCTGGGGGAGGGAGGTCTCTGCGGGAGGGAGGTCTCTGGGGGAGGGAGGTCTCTGCGGGAGGGAGGTCTCTGCGGGAGGGAGATCTCTGCGGGAGGGAGGTCTCTGCGGGAGGGAGATCTCTGCGGGAGGGAGGTCTCTGCGGGAGGGAGGTCTCTGCGGGGAAGGAGGTCTCTGGGGGAGGGAGGTCTCTGCGGGAGGGAGGTCTCTGGGGGAGGGAGGTCTCTGGGGGAGGGAGGTCTCTGCGGGGAGGGAGGTCTCTGCGGGAGGGAGGTCTCTGCGGGAGGGAGGTCTCTGCGGCAGGGAGGTCTCTGCGGGAGGGAGGTCTCTGCGGGAGGGAGGTCTCTGCGGGAGGGAGGTCTCTGCGGCAGGGAGGTCTCTGCGGGAGGGAGGTCTCTGCAGGAGGGAGGTCTCTGCGGCAGGGAGGTCTCTGCGGGAGGGAGGTCTCTGCGGCAGGGAGGTCTCTTCGGGGAGGGAGGTCTCTGCGGGAGGGAGGTCTCTGCGGGGAGGGAGGTCTCTGCGGGAGGGAGGTCTCTGCGGCAGGGAGGTCTCTGCGGGAGGGAGGTCTCTGCGGCAGGGAGGTCTCTTCGGGGAGGGAGGTCTCTGCGGGAGGGAGGTCTCTGCGGCAGGGAGGTCTCTGCGGGAGGGAGGTCTCTGCGAGGCCACATCACGGGCCGGGCTGGGGGAGCTCCTGCAGTGAAGGGACAGCCCACTCGCAGGGCGACAGATGCGTAGCTCTAAAAACACCGACAAACCCGACGGGATTTAACAGACGACTAAAATCGCAAAAACAACGGACCGTCTTATTCCTGATAAATGAAGACAATCGAGCTGTAAACTCGAGGAGCCGACTCACAAGGAGTCATAGTCCACTCTGAGCTCAACCATGTGACAATGACAATGGTGGGAATTACAGAAACGGGGAGATGACCGCGTGGCCTCCCTGGGCAGGCAGATCGCATCGTGGAATCAGTCACGGCCACTGTCCTCCAGGCGCTCCCTGGACTTGGGCTGTGGGGTCACGGTCCCCTCCGACCAGATCACCTCCCGCTCACTCCCCCGCCTACCGTGCGATCTCCACCCATCGCCCTGTCGGACTTGTCAAGACTTGGAGCAAAGGCCACCTCCCCACGAGCCCTCCCTCATCACCCGTCAGGTCCGACCCCTCGGTTAGCGGCCCGTGGCCCCAACAGTGCTGGTCAATGTGTGTCTCCCGAGCAGACAGGCTCTGCGGGCGACACTGGACACTGCTCGTCTCCTTCCCGGAGTCTCCCCGAGGCAGTGCCCCCCACGTGGCCGGCACCCCGCAGAGACCAGCTTCAGGGAAGCGAATGCACCGCCCAGCCAGAGGGCACTTTCCCTCCCTGACCGGCTGCCCTAGGAATTTGGGGACATCTCTTACTCCTGATGGATTTAAGATCCTCTGGTTCGGGGAACACGAATGCTGACCTTTAAATAGGCACCTATGCGAATGTCATGCCCACAGGTTGGCTGAGCCCGGCCAGCGCGGCCCAGGGGTTGAGCTTCAACCTATGATCCAGGCGACGGAGGTTCGTCCCCCGGGGCGGGGGAAAGGGGTGCAGGAGACAGCTGATCAATGACTTTCTCATCACTGATGTTTCTCTCTGTCTTTCCCTCTCCCTTCTCTCTCTGAAATCAATAAAAACATGCATGTATATATATATATATATATATATATATATACACACACACACACATATATATATATATATATATTTTTTTTTTTTTTTAAAAAAAAGGTTGGCTGAATAAGTGAATTCAGGGAGCACAAAACAGTGGTTCTTTTAACATAAAAATTGCTGTTCTTACCCCCTTTTCAGGACTAAATAATAAAGCTGCCTGCAGACCATTTTGAGTGAAATGAAATTTCAAACATGTAGAAATGGGGGGCGGGGAATCTCCTTATTTCTCAAAGTGAATAGAAATGGCGAATGGAATGCACGTGCATTTTTTAAATGGTCTTATAAAAATCAGTAGAAATTAAATTCCGAACCTGAAGTCATCTTTATTGTATTTTACCTGTTGAAATCTGTCCTGCTTTTGCCTCGTGGGCATGGGGAGCAACTTATTTAAATATTCTACAAAGCCAGTACTTCTTAGAAGAAAACACCTCTTGCCTTCACCTCAAAAAGACAGTGATAAATAAAAAAAGAATTATTTTTAAAAACCCAGCTAACTGGTCTACCTGAGCCTGACTAACTGAGGACTCCACGCAGGTATTTCCTGAGCACCCACAGGCTACATGGCATTGTAAAGAGAGAAATAAAAATCACAGCATATCTCTTTGCTTGTGAGCAAGTCATATACTAGCAGACACATGGGAAACAGAAAATGCTCTTAAATCCGTATAAATCACAGCTGTTTGTAATATGAATTCACAGCTGAACTCTACACAGCTCCACACTGCGTACAAAACACTCCCACATAAAGCTTATTATTTGATTTGTAAATTAACCCAGTTTAGGTTACAGAGCCGTGTCCATGACCAGCTGTCTCTGAAGGCTGCTGGGAGCGTGACGCTAGGATAATATTGAAGAAAAGCAGGTGAAGGTGGGAAAGACCTGCTGTGTTTGGAATCAAGACTGACTTTAAAGCAACGGTAAGACTGTGGTTGGGCACAGGTGAGACAGGGCACAGGTGAGACGGGGCACGGGTGAGACGGGGACAGAAACAGACCCAGTCCTTCTAGGGACTCCCGGGACGTGGCAGGGTGGCCGGGGGTCCGTGGAGAAAGGATGGGCATTCGGTAAGCAGTGCTGAGAAACCGGTTATCCTAATGAGCTCCAGGCCTGGGTAAAGAGCTCCAGCGTGGGACAGGGGGTCCCTGAGAGGTGGTGGGCAGACAGCTGGCAGGGCACCGAGGAAGACGCCAGCACGTCTGGGCTGACCTAGGGCACGAGTTAAACAAAGGCACAGGTTCCATCAGGGGTCCTGGTGTGGCCGGGCCTTGGTGCGGGGAAGGGGCTGGGGGCTGGCTGAGGCTCAGGTGCACCAAACGAACTCCTCATCCCACTGGCCAGAGAGAAGCAGCGACTTACAATCAAGGCAGCGAAGTCACCTGCACTTGGGCCCCGGCTCCGGAGGCCCACGGTCAATGGACACTCGTTCACTTTATCCACGGAGACTGCGGCCCTCAGAGCCGCTCCTCCTTCCAAAGCCCTGGGGTTCCACGGCAGGTTTACTTAGGGTAGGGCCCAGCTGTGGTCTACACCTCGCCTGTGACACGAGGTCTCGCAGCATTCAGGCCTCGGCAATATCCCTCTGTCTCCTTGGTTAGATTATAAGCTCCTTCGAAGGGAACTCTGGGCGGCACAGCCTGAAAGACGCACTTTCCTGGAAACCCTAAAGTTCTGATTTGGAATTTAGAATCACCTGCTAGGGTCATTCGGGTTAGAATACAATAACTTATCCCTGCAAGTCTCTAGTAGATATTCCTAAGTTTTAAAATGTCACGCGATCTAGCACTTAAATCCAATGTGACATTCTCGCGAAAAGCTAACACACAGCCTGTGATTCTAACTGAACGAGGGCTGCGTGGGGGGCGCTGGAGATAGGAATGCAGGCAGGGACGCCCCCAAGCATTCAGCTGAACTGTTTAAGGGTGACATAGAAATAAAAAACGGCACACACATTTTACAGAAAAGGGCAAACCCAAAGATGGCTTTCTGTGGCAACAGGACCCAAAACCAAGATGTGTGATGAGTGGTTGAGACGGAAGAGCCTGATCCTGACCAAGACTTAACCGCCCAAATAGAAAGCCTTTTACTTCGCTCATGTGAATTTAACCAAAGGCACAAACCCCTCCCATCAGATCACCGGCCTCCTGGGGTGGCAGAGCCCCGATCAGCTCCACAGGGAAGCGAGGCCGCCCGGCTCCCCGCCGACGGGCAGAGTGGGCGCCGCACAGCGGAGCCCTCAGCACCTTTTGTTACAGCTGCAGCCGGGCTGTGGCTTCCCCGCTTCCTCCCCCGTGAAAATGAACCGCTGAGCACAGCACAAGGCTGTTCCCTGGGCCACACCCCAGCCATCGCCACCGTTTGAGACCCACAGACCTGAGCACTTGCAGAGTTAAAATGGACCCTCTGAAACGCGCCCACCAGCTCACTGCGGGGGGCCAGGCTGGAGAGGCCCCGCCTTCCTGCTTTATTCCATGAGAAAGGCAGGGGTTTCATGCTGCAGACCCGCCGAACACAGCCCGCGGGGATCTGAGGGGCTGAGCAGGCCGCAGAGGCCTCCGGGGGCCTCAGGCCACGGCGGGATGGCCACTGAGCGCGCAACTCGTGGCACCTGTGCTACAGACGACACCACCAGGGACTGCATCCAGAATATTTAAACACCTCTTGCACCTCGACAGTAATTTTTAAAATCACGTAATTTTTAGCAACGGGCTAATGACAGACATCTCTCCAAGGAAGCCACGACTGGTATCTACATGCAGAGATGCCCAATGCCACCGGGCACAGGGGCATGCCCCTCAAGCCACCGCAAGGAACTGCCCCCACCACTGAGCAGGTGAACCGCAGCGAGCGTCGGTGCCAAAGCGGAGCCCTTATCACCGCCGGCGGGAAGGGAAAGGCTGAAGCCGTGCTGGAAGGCGGGCTGGGGGGTCCTCAAGAGCCTGGCCAGTTACCCGTGAGCAGCAGCCCAGTCCCAGGCGCGCAGCCGAGACGCATGAAAACACATCCACGCAAAGCTCGTACCCCGTGTCCACGGCTGCCAGCGTGGGCCCAGCCTGCGTGCCCATCAGCTGACGGCTGGACAGAGGGGGTGTGTTTTAGCCACCAAGCGGAGCACTTGGTGATAAAGGGAAACCCCTGCCCCAACACAGGCGAACCGTGACATCAGGAAGCACGTGTGAGGCCGTCACAAAAACGTCCTCTGGTTCCGTTCACGTGAAATGTCCAGAACAGGCCGATCCTCGGAGACAGAATGTGACCTGGGGCTTGGGGAGGGGCCGTGGAGTCCCTGCCAACGGCACAGGGTTTCGGGAGGGTGACGGAAAAGCTGTGGATTGTGGTGATGGTCACAGCTCTGAAAATACTGAAAGGCACGGAAATGCCCGCTTTAAATGGGTGAATTGTGTGGCATGTGGATGAGATTTCATAAAGCTGTTTATGAAAAAAGTCCTGGCATTCGAGGGAATTTGGGACAAATGACCCCTGAGGGGGCTCAAAGGGGAGACTGCCCCAGGGCAGAGCTGCTCTTCTCACAAATCTAATTTCAGTTCTGAGTCGATTCTCAGGGAAAATTTGGAATTCTTCACGGAGACCCCAGGAGGCGCTGTCTCGGGGTCCGGGGGCAGTGACCACAGGATATTTGCTATGAGGAGTCTAGGATGGGACATAACCCACTTGGGATGCGAGTCCCACGGGCGTGACTGCTGCCAGGCGGAAAACAGCCCCTGGGCTCAGCAGCGGGGTAATTTCACGGGGGTGCCGGGAACCGCACCAACACAGCCGCGCAAACTTCGTCCAACGGGGCGCCGCCAACGTGAAAATGCTCGGCTCAAAGTGCTCTCATCTCCCTTAACCTCCGGTGGTCCCTGAAGAAAACACTCCACCTGAGAATCCCCAGTTACGGACGTGGGGTGACTGCGCCTGGGAGGGAGAATCAGGAGTGGCTTTTGAGGCTCGTAGAAAACTGGCATTTTGACTCTTGTGTGGACGGAAAAGGCCTTGGGACAGACGTCCCCAGACGCCCCACGGGGAGGGCCCCGGCGGCTGCTCCCCGAGGGGCCTTGCGGGACTGTCCCCCTGGCTGTCCAGGTCGGCTCTGGGGGAAAGGACCTTCCCGGTGTCGCCGCCCGGGCCCCTCCCAGAGGGGCCGTCCTCTGGGTGCTCATCCCGGCTCCTCCGCGGGCTGATCCACATTTACACAAAGTCATGTTTATCCCAAATCCAAGCAGCCAGGAAGCTAGGAGCCCTTTTTAAAAATAGAACGTTTATGAAAGAGAAACAGGAACTCGGGTGAGCGACAACAATGCGAGGTCGGGGTTTACTGGGAGCGCCGCTTCCGGCCCCGGCAGCAGCCTCGGCCCCGGGTCTGGATCGGGGCTCACATCTGGAAAACCGGCGGGCGGGGCGGGGCGGGCGAGCTTTGGTCCCTGCCCAGTGGGACGAACGGGCGCAGGTGATGAAGATGTTCCTCCCCCGGGGATAAATGCTGGTCGAGACGGGTGGTTTTCAAACTGGGGTTCTCTGGGAGCCTGGAGTCCCCGTGGCCAGGCCACGGGAAGAAGCAGCAGCCACGGGGCAACCAGAGCGTCTCTCCTTCCAAACCTGCTTTGTACAGCGCGGTTCTGGGCAGGATGGTGAAAAACGGGAGCCCACGGGTGAGACAAGTGCTAAACCGTGATTTACGCCCAGGGACAGAGCAGGGAGGACTGCTGGCCGCCTGGCAGCTGAATCCCACGACCCATCGCTTCTCGGTGAGACAACGTTGTTGCGGCGACAGTGGCCGGCCCGCGTTGGATATTCACACTGACCCGGGCTCGTCGAAACATCGCAAGGTATATTCTGAATCACCGGACTCTTAATTTTATTTAGAAATGCTATAGCGTCGAGTACATCTTATTAACCCGCGACTACTCGAAAATGGGGGGTTCAGGGACTGAAATAGTCAGGGAATCAGAAGACACCTTCCCGCACTCACATCAACGTGAAGAGAACTTATTAGCTTGGAATCACAGTCTTGCTCTTTTACATATTTTTCTAACCATCCTCACTCTCTTTTCTCTTTCATTAGGTAGAAGCCCGGCTTCCTGGGACGTGGACTCGGACACCGATTTGTTCTAGAACCAGCATCACTCACGTGAGGGCGGAAAAGCAACAGCCCGAGGGCTCTGCCCCTTGTTTTGACTTTTCCCCGCTCGCGTCTCCTCTTACAGCTCTTGCTGTTTATTTCAACACAGTATCTGCTACTCCCAAGGAGCTTGCCAGAATCAGCCGTCTTTAGTGGTAAATACCGCGAACAAGAGGTACCCCGGGGCGGCTGTGCGCGTGCGAGGCGTCCCGCGACGTGCGGCGCGTCATCCAGGGAAGGTGTGGAAAGGGGGCCGCTCTTTTCACTCCAGCAGCAGAAGCAGCACCGCGGGGGCACCCGCAAGGAAAACACAACCCGACCAACACAGACGGCACAGTGGAGGCAGAGGACCCACGGGAAGCGGGTGTGAATCTCCCGAATCCTGAAAGAATCGGCTGCCCGGCGCCTCGAGGACACAATTCAAGGGGGGGAACTCGTGGCAAATGCAGGCGACAGGTTTAATGACGCCAGGCGGGCGGGTGCCTCCAGGGCAGGAAAGGCTGCTGGCTCCCGAGTCTCGCGTGGCATAGTTTTGTCCTTTGTCGTATATAACAAATTCCTTCTCCCAATTTACCAAAATACAGTCACCACAGTTAAGAGACAGCGCTGGGGAAAAAAATTGGCCACAAAAGCATATGAAATGTAACAGCAAAGAAAACAATGTTGCGATGTTCTCATAAAATTTATTTGATAAAATGAATACATACATAATCGTTTATTGCGTAGAGTTGTAACTTTAGGAAGCAGGAAGCTAAGTATAATAAATAAGATAACTTTTCTAGACTCAATCTTGTTTTCTATCTTGTTTTGAATCCTTTCTTTAAATCGTTATTTACATAGTGCAGGTTTTAGACTGCAGATGATTGTGAGAAAGAAAATACACAGAAAAGGAACGGAAGTGTCCTTAGGCCCACAAAACACACTGGAAGACTAAAGAATTGCAAACATTATAAAAGAATATATTTCATTTTTTTCAATGAATAAAAAAATCTAATTACGATCTGAGTTAAACTGGGAAATCTGACAAAGTGTTTCTACTATGTTTTGAAACATAAATTTAAAAGTGTCATTGTCTTTTCCAAATACACGTACTATTAAGACACGTCAATATTCTTCACGGGTAGCGACTTGGCGGACTTCTCTCAACGTCTCCAAGAACCCGATGGACCACGAGCGTTAGAGCGTCAGGGGACCCGGCCCCTCCTTTCCCTCGGGGGGGCACGAGCTTTGCCTGCCGCTGCCTCCGGGACGACGTGCATCTAGGAGAAACGTCCTCCAACGCGCCGGGGGCCGCCGGCGATGACACGGTGCTGCGAGAGTGAGGTTCCTAGAGCTCGCGGCTCGTGAATTCGGGGAAGTACACGGAGATCTTTAAGCCGTCGTTCTGGAAGCTTCCACCACAGACCTGCTGCCCCATAAACCCGTCCCGTGGCTCTAACAAGTATTCCCACTGTCCCACGGGCGACGATGCCGTCTCACATTTATCTGTCTCCACCCCTGCGCGCCAGGCTCTGCCCACCAGGCTCGGGTGGCCTCTGGGTCCTCGGCTGTCCCCCAAGGGGAACCCAGAGGGCTCTCCACATCCCCACCCCCACCCCCGTGTCCCGGGTGTGACGTAAGAAACCGACTCCAGTGTGTCTGGGTCTCAGTGCCGGCTGACGGATGTTTACGATCAGCACATGGGCCGTACCTGGACGTCCCAGCTCTGCCGGGGGACAGTTCCACACACGCCCGTGGACAAGCAGACACACCTGCAGACACACCAACGCCCGTGGACGGTACCGGCGGGCACCGCGGGCCTGCGCCCTCCAGGGCCCTGGAGCCTCTGCGTCTCCAGCCCCTTCCCGGCTCCTCACACCCCACAGTGAGGAGCCGTCTACTTTTTCATCCTCACAGAGAGATCGGCCGCACTCTGCTCTGGCTGCAAAAGCGCATTTGGATGTGACCGTTCTACCCTGTTCTACAAAGGGTGCAATTACCGGGTCAAAAGTGATAAACTTGGGACCTGAATGAGCGATTTCTACCATAGCCATTCCCAAATAGAGCCTTTCAAAGGAAACACCCCATCCGTTTCCGATAAATTCGGCAGCACTTTTTTTTAACGGATATGTTTTCCGTTGCGTTTCAGAGAGACTGGAAGGGGGGGGGAGAGAGGGAGAAACATGGGTGTGGGGGAGACACATCAACCGGGTGCCTCCTACACGCCCCCAACCAGGCCGGGCATCAAGCCTGTAACTGAGGTAGGTGCCCTTGGCCGGAATGGAGCCGGGGACCCTTCAGTCCGCCGGCCGATGCTCTAAGCACTGAGCCAAACCAGCCAGGACTCGGCCGCACATTGGAATGAGAGTAAGTGCTGGGGGCCTGTGGGCCTTGGACGTCTCCCTGCAGAGAATGACACGGCTCACGCTGACCAGGCACAGCAGGCGCCCCCTCGGGTCCGGCTCGTGTGCACCGGACGGTCCCAGCGCTGTGACTGGCGGACAAATCGTTCCCGGGCAGCGCGTCCTTCTTAGCTTGGCCGTCTCGCCTAGAGCGTGTCCTCGGGGAAGCAGCGTGCGGGCCGGCAGCCTCCACGCTCATCCTCTGATTCATTTTTCAAGCCTTTACTAATTTTACGTAGGACAGTAGAACCGCCCAAAAAGGAAAAACAGTTCTTTTCTGTAAAAAGCCAGATCAGACCCCTGCCGCCTCCCCCCTCGGCTGGCTGAGCCTCGGGCTGACCTGGGCAGCGGAGCGCGTCCCCCGCTGAGTCACGTTTAACACGACAGCCGGGTGGACGGAGCCCCACGCTCGCAACCGGAACAGTTACAGCCTGGGCAGAGCCGGCCTCGTGGTGGTAACACGGCCTTGAAACACGTGTGCTCGGGGGCGGCGGGGAGGAGGCTGGCGACAGAGGAAACCCATTTTGTCAGAGTCGTAGAGGGTCGGCCGAGGCCAGCGCCGTGTGACACCCCAGGGGCCAAGCGCAGACCCTTCCCTGACAGGGCTCGTGCCACTCGGCAAGCATCCGGGGGCGTGAGGTTAGTGTGACACGGTGGTCCCATGTCGCAGGAGCCAAAGGGATGCAGCAGCTGACGAGGCCATAGGAGGACGAGGGGATGTGAGGGGCCGGGGCAGGGGCAGCCAGCAGGGTGGGCTGGGCCGGGGCAGGGGGCAGGGGGCAGGGGCAGCCAGCAGGGTGGGCTGGGCCGGGGCAGGGGGCCGGGGCCGGGGCAGGGGCAGCCAGCAGGGTGGGCTGGGCCGGGGCAGGGGGCAGGGGGCAGGGGCAGCCAGCAAGTGGGCTGGGCCGGGGCAGGGGGCAGCCAGCAGGGTGGGCTGGGCCGGGGCAGGGAACGGAGCACAGTGCTGGGCTCAGTGCGGGTGTCCAGGGACAGGGACACTGCCTGCGGGGCTGCAGGACCTTTGTAAACTGGAGCTTGTAGCTCATGGAGAAGGAGTGGCCGCTGTATTTGTAGCTGGAATCAAGGGGGCTCTCTGACCAGCAGGGCCCTGGATGCCCTTTAAAGGGCCTCAGGGAACATGTGCCAACTGCCAGTAACAACCACCGTGCCAACACTTTCTAAAGACGGAGGAAGACTCTTCAAGGGACCCTGCAGAGGGGTCGTGCAGCAGGGGAAGGGCTGAGCCCAGCGCCAAGGCCACGGGGAAGGTGGGGATTTATGGCCGAGGGCCGGCCGTGGGGGGCGGTGGATGGAGATGTGCTCAGGGGACAGGCTGAGCGTCTCTAGACTGACCTGCCAGGTTCCTGTTGAAGGCACCACCTGGGGCAGGTGGGATGAAGAATTAGGTCAGATATTGAAGGGGATCGAATGTGGAGGGTGGGGTCCCTCTAAATCCACTCAGCAGGGTTCCTGCTAAAACTGGGTGTTGCAGGCCCACAGGGGCCGCAGGGAAGCCCGAGGTCGAGGAGAGGGGTCAGGGGATGCCGGGTCGAGTTTGGGGGACAGTCCTTGTCCGTGCACCTGGGTGGTTTCAAACGCCGGCTCCTGCTGGGCGACGGCACACAGCCCCGCGGGCCCCGCGGGCCCCGCACGTTCACCCCCCGCCCGTCGGCGGGGGCCCGGGTTTAACATAGCTGCCCCGCAGCAGGTCCCCTCAGCCGGCTTGGCGGTGGGGAGGCTACCGACACAGCTGCAACTCGGAGGTGACGAGCGATATTTTGTCCTGAATACATCTGCATCCGACCCATTCGCGTGATTGAGTCACACTACAGCTCAACAGAGACTATTTGTTGATAATTCCGACTTGAGTTTAATTTCACAGCTTTTACCAGTTAAATATATCAGCAAACATATAATGCTGGGGAGGGAGAAATACAGCACAACACGTCCCAGCGTCATCAGAAATAAAAGCAGGGCACTGGCGGGCACGGGACCCGCCCGGCTCGTTTAACAAGCAGGGAACCTTGGAGAGAAGTCAGGAGTGTGTCTGCCTCCGTCTCTGGTCACTTCATACAAAACAAACCCATCCCAGCCTCCCCTCATTTCAAAGCAGCGCCTTCCACTAGAGACACGAGTGCACTGAGTGAGCCACCGACGCTGTTAATATTCCCTCCCTTCCTCTGCTCACGGCCAAGGCCTGTCCCCCAACCCGCCCCCGTCTCGGGGAGTCCGCACATCTGTCCCCTACCCACATCGAAGCAACGGATCCCCCAGCGTGCAAGACACAGAGCGAAACCCTGGGTGACAGTGAGTCGGACGATGAGGACAGTCCGTTTTCATGGAGCGAGCTTCATTTCATTCCTCTACTTCCAAACAAATGCACTCAAGCAGTCTCGCTGCATCGAGACCTGGGGCAGAAGACAGCGGGCACGTGAGCTTGTTGGAAAGATGGGGAAGGGCGGTGAAGAGAGGAGAAGGGAGGACACCTCAATATATTTGGGTGTCTTTCCACATATTTTTGAATAAGCCACTTCGGGCATCTTCTTGGGTGTAAGGAGAAAGTATGTAATGAAGTTACACAGATAGGCATGCCGCAGAAACAGCGACCGCAAGTAAGAAACTAGGCTTAGTGTCTTTAAAATAGAATGACGCATAAATAAGCAAACTTATAAACCAATTAAACATTCACTGACTAACATGGACCCTCTATCGTGGTCGCCTCTGATTTTTTGTTGCTGTTGTCTGAAAGCCCGATAAAATCAAGATTAACATAGAACTTCTTTGGGGGCATTTCTTAAAAGTACCTGAAAATTGTTTTAATTAAAAATGGTTTTTCTGGAAAGCGCCCAAGACCTAGAAGAAGAGCTCACCTACCCGGCACCAAGAACAAGCCGAATGTTTAACTCTCCAGGAAGTTTCCTCTGCCCCGTGGCCGGAGCCAGCGCTGCCCACAGTATTTGCTGAGTCCCTTAACTTGACTTTATTAGGACGCCCTGCTTCTCTTAAAAAAGGGGTGGGCAGGTAAAATACATTCATGTTCCCACATAGGTAAGGCTCGATCATCTGAGGCCATGAGAATGAAAAAGAATTGACAATTGATATAGTTAAACGACCTCCAAGGACATCAACAATTCCACAGGATTTACACCCTACGCAGCAGGCGGCTGCCACTGATGCTCCGCTCAGGGAGGGTGGGGATCGATCTTCCTGCCCCAGTTACTCAGCACCGTGCACGTGGCCCTATATGCTGAGCACGTGTCGAGTGTGCAACAACTTAGCAAAAAAATAAGTAGGATTCTTCTCCCACTAAGCTTACCAATACCAACATCCCAGTTAAAAACCTTGCATTGGATTCTAGATACAAAGTTAAACATAAAAGCCAGTATGAGAACATTCTCTCCCTGAAAGCCTTTATAATAAAGATATTGTTTTAAACTTAAAGCAACGACTCTTACCTTCCTGTTTGTGTCACTAGATTTCAAATTTCAAAAATCAAAATTTTTCAAGGTCTCCATGTATATTTTTAAATATAAATGTAAATTTCAAAGAAACAAACTTTTTTTTGGAAAAATGTGTTATCTTTTTCATTAGTCCAAACACAGGAAATATGCACATGTTAAGGGCTTTCTATGTCCTATGTCTCAGCCTCGAATTATTAACTGGCCTCCCCTCTTAAACGTGACATTTTTTGATGAGTGATTCTTAGCTTATAATCTGCTGTGAGAATACAAAGAGGCAGCTTCTCTGGGAAAAGATGGGAGGGTAGCTGGGCAGAGTATGGAATCTAATGGACCAACGCACAGGGCCGGCCACTTATTAGATCCCCCAAGAGGCGGAGGCACCCTGAGGCCAGGATTTCTGGGTCCGGTATTTCTGAGCTACAATGCCCTGAAAAGGGCTGAACACATAGCAGGTTCCCCACAAACACCTGCAGAGTGAATCAGCTGGTAAGCCTTCAACAAGACCCTCAGTTTCTCAGGGTTTTGCCCCTCGCGATAGAGCGAGGACCTTAGGGCACGCCTACTAGTTTCACAGCGTCCCAGACAGAAGCTGGTGAGCACACCTGCGGAGAGTGGGGCACCGTGTGGGTGCTGGTCATCTTTATTACTCATTAGTAGCACTTCTCTCCAGCACCCCGCACGGGCGTCGGGTCAGGTGAATGCTCATTGACGACGCGTGGACAGGCCACATTTCTCCTAGACGGTCAGACCTGCCGCATAGCTGATGGTTTATCAATGGCTTTAGGAATGTAATTTTCATATTGAAGAAATTTCATTTCTACCCCCTCCCGCCCTCGGTTCCATCACATTCTCTGTGGCACTTACACAGCCCAGCTCCCTCTGCTGAACCAGGTGCGCGGACCCTGCCCCGGGACAGCTGAGCCTCCCAGTCCACCCGGCATCTTCCTGAGGACCCTCGGAAAGGACAATAGGTGAAGGAGACAAGCAGCTGGACAATAGGCTTGGTACCTGAATGAATAAAAACCTGTCAGGCATGCAGGTAAATGCTGTTCTGAGCTGCTGTTTCTGTCAACTCCGGCTTTCTAAAGCGCCTGAGACCCAGGACAACGACTTGTCTCAATGAACCCCTGTCTAATCTCCGCCGGCGCGGGGTTTAAAGCAGACCCTCCTCCGTCATTTGATTTAATAAGTTGCGTTTGCTTGAAAAGACGTTTTACCGGCGGAAACGAGCCCCAGCCACAAAGATCCTTTCCAATACTTTAAATTCTGATTTAGCGATACCGCGACAGGAACTTTTTAAGCAAGTAATTCCAGGCTGCTTTTGTGTCTACCCCCAAGCTTCGCTTAAAGACCGTGATTGTCCCCGAGCCCCTGCCTGTATCTCAGATCATGGCAGCTCGAACAAAGAAACCCCGATGGAACAGGGGACATCGTTCCAACTACTCTGACTTCGTTGGAGACAGACAAGCCACAGCCTCCGTGGCTGCCAGCCGTGTGGCAGAGGCCAGGGCAATGCCGGAGGAAATCCCCGAGGTGTGTTATCCGCCCCCGGGGCCCCCACCCCAATGTCTCTTCTTCACTTGAACATATGTCACCATTTTGTCGTCTACAGATTCAACCATGCGACCGGGACACTGCATTGGAGAGAGTAAGCCTGGGTCGCTGGAATGGAAAACGCAGCAGAGAACCGTCCGCCGATGACTTTGGAAACCCGAAGATGACCCGCCGGGGGGCCGGAGGAAAGAAAGGCCGCGACTCCCCGGGGCCCTGGGTTCCGGGGGATCTGCGCCCCGAGCCGCAGGCTATTGCATCAGCGCTCGGGGCGGCCGAGTGGGTCCGGCTGCGCTCACACGCCCTTTTTTGTTCACCCCGCGCGGAGCCCAGCACGCCCGCCGCCCGCCCCGCGGACGCACCACGCGGCTCCGGGCTCCAAACCCGCCCGCAGCCGCGGCGGGGGTAGGGCGGGAGGTCCTGGACCCCGGGCCCCTGGGTGCCACCGGAGCAACGGCCAGCCCCTCCCCCAGGGCACCCGGGGGCACCCCGAATGCTGCCCAGAGCGCGGAACGGCACCGGTGAGAAATTCGTTAGGGGCAGAGTTGAGTCTCCACCGGGGCCCGAGGGCCGTCCCCGGGTCCACGTCCGCAGCAGTAACGCTGGGCTTTAAGGAAACGGGACCGGCTCTCCCGTAACTTTCGCTCCCTGGCAGCGCTGCGGGCACCGCGCATGTGACAGCGCGCAGGGCGGGAGGGCCCGGAGCCGCAGCCCCGCGGGGCGCGGCGGGACCCGGAGCCCGCCCGGGGCGCCCGCAGTTACCTCGAGCCGGCCGAGGCTGGAGCTCTTGGAGCGCGACTTCCTGCGCAGGTAGACGGAGAAGAACCTGCGCACCGTGAACTTCCTCATGCTCAGCTCCATCGCCCCGCGCCGCCGGGGGAGCCGCGGGGCCCGGGGACGCGCATCCCCGGGCGGGGTCAGGTCCGCGGGCGGGCGCGCGGGCCGGGGCGCGGCGGGCGGCCACCGCGCGGGGCGCAGGCTGCGGGCACAAAGGGCAGGCCGAGCCGGCCGGAGCGGCCGGGCGCCAGCGGTCCCTCCTCCAGCACCGCCGCCTCCAGCTGCGGCCGCGGGCGAGGACCAGCGGCGCCGCCCCGCCCGCCTCCGCCGCCGCCAATCAGCGCCCGCCGCCGGGGCGCTCCCTCCTCTCCATCCAGCCCCGTGGGGGACCGGCCCCGCGCGGCCCCGCCCCGTGCCCCGCCCCGTGCCACTACCACCAATCAGCGCCAGCCGCCACGCCCGGCCACACCCACCGCCTGGTCTCCTCCACTACAGCCAATCAGCGCCCGCCGCCGGGGCGCTCCCTCCTTTCCATCCAGCCCCGTGGGGGACCGGCCCCGCGCGGCCCCGCCTTCCGCCCCGCCCCGCGCCACTACCACCAATCAGCGCCCGCCGCCACGCCCGGCCACACCCACCGCCTGTTCTTCTCCACTACAGCCAGGCAGCGCGCACCGCCCCGCCGCCCCAGGCGCTCACTCCTCCCTCGTCCTCCTCCCCCCGCCCTCCGAGTAGTACTCGCTCGGCGCAGCCCCGCCCACCGCCCTCCCGCCAATCAGCGCCCGCCGAGGCGCATACCTAATGAGGCGGGCGGAGGGCCGCGGGGCTCAGCCGCGCCCGGGCTGCGCTGGGCTGGGCTGCGCTCCGCCCGCCTGCGGGGCGGTTTTCCTGGGTAAGGGGCGTCCCTACGGTTTCCATCCTGAAAAGGTGCGTTTCCACTCTTCGCCTTAACGCTCTGCGGTGCCGAACCAGACTTTAATTTCTGATGAGCCAACAGCTGTAGAAAATGGAACAGAGTCCGCGAGGGCACGTGCTCTCTGCACCTCCTCCGGCCCCACGACCCTCTCCCCGCGCCCCACAGCCCGGGCGCCCAGACCTGGGGTCCCCCCGCCACTCCCGGCGGGGAAAGGATCCCCACGTGGCCGGGCCGGGCCGCGTGCGGGGGAAAGCCGCCCCGGGCTGTGGTCGGAAACAAAGCACGTCCGTCCTCCGCCCTCCGACTCCTTATATAGAACCTCGCGGGCCGCGTGACCCGCGGGCCGCGGAGCCGGCTCCCAGGGGCCAGCTGCTGGCCGCGGGCGGCAGGGATTTGCCTTAAAGGGAAACAGGCTCCCCCCCCCCAAATGCTCGCGGGAGGGCGGAGGCAGCCCCAGATCTGCGGGCCGGGGTCCGAGCGCCCGTCTGGTCTGACCCTTGCGCGTGTCCACGTGCTGCGTGTGTGCAAGGCAGGGTCCAGCGGCCTTGTTAGCCTGCTGCCCCAGCCCCTGAAAAGCCCGGAGGCAGCGAGGCGGGGCCAAGCAGCCTGAAAATCCACGGTCACGCCATCCCCTGGGCAGAATCGAAAGCTGCATTAATACCCGTGACAGGCCATCGGTGCTCAGTGAGGAAGGGGGCAGGTGACCCCAATAAGAGCTGGCACGGTCAGGCTGCATGCAGGTCACAGGTGAGGTCAGACAGCTCCCGGGGTCTAATGGAGGCTGCAGGCTCCAGAGGCCAGCACAGAAACCAGTGTCCGGAGGCCGGGCCTGCCACTGCCTTGCCTGGTGAACTTGGGCTCGCTGGCCATTTTATGCTCCCACTGGGGATCTCTAAGGTGAAAACATGCCCGTCAGGCCCGGGCCCTGCTTCCCCGAGGGTTCTGCGGGAGGGGATTACTCCTACTCTGGGAACCAGCTCCTTACCACCCTGTGTTCACCCCGCCCCAGCCCCCGCCACACACACACCGCTCAGGCACCCCAGGCCTGAGCCAATGCAGACAGGTGGGGCTGTGCCACGTTGCCGTCTGGCAAAGGGAGCCGCTGACTGACGCTGGACACCGGCCGGCCACCAGCTCCAGGGCAAGGGAAGGACCATCTCCACCAAGCTTCTTGGTTGGGAGCGGGTACTACTCACGAGACAGAGATGGGTACCTTATGCCAACTGCCAGCTCAGGGCAAAAGCCTCGGGGGTGTGATGGGGCTGGAAAGGAAACATCTTACGGGACATTCACGACTCCCCTAAATTTGAGGGCATCAAAACTGTCCCATTGAACTTGAACAACCCAAAAGACCAGAAGAAAAGTTTTCATAATTTAACTGTGGAATTCATTTCATTGCCAGGACAAATCTGTTTCCTCTGTCTTTGTCCTGGTAAAACAGGTGTCTCAACATCCCTACAGCCACCCACCTACCACAGTGCATGTGCCTGCGCAAGGAAACCCTCCAGGCCACCACGTCTGCGGTGGGTGTCAGGGTCCACTTCCCCTGGGTCCAAATACCAGAGGACAGGTGAACTTCATTAAGGCTGGTGCCGAGGAGGGAGAGGGGAGCTTGGAGAGGAGACACGGAGCCCAGCAGACCGCTGGTTACCTCCAGTCGTCTCCGGTTTCTCTCTGACATACGCACAGCGTGTGGGACTGGGTTCCATGGCTACGTTCGTGTCTGGGAGAGCGCCGGGCTGGCTAACGCGCACTCCACTCAGGCCAACCAGTGATGGCGGATCACCTCCCAGCACCCAGACTGCGCTCGCATTAGGGATGCGGAACGATTACACGGCTGCTGACCTCCAGAGGTCCACAGGCATGCGGGTGTGGAGTGGGCAAACAGACACACAGGATGTGGCTCTCAAGAAATGCGAGGGAACGTGTAAGAAATGCTGCATGACCAGAAATAGATGAGAAGTCGGGCGGGGGTGGCATTTGGGGTGACTCCTGGGGTTAAGGGGACATTTCCCTGGCAGATAGAGCAGGTGGGGCCCCAGGCTGCAGAAAAACAGGGCGACTGAGAACTTGGACAAATAGGATTTCATGATTGATTAATGAAAATTAAAATTCTTACCACCAAGTCCCCAAGATACATGAGGCATAAAATTTCAAAATTTCAAGGACAAATAACTATGCCAATTAAAGGAGAGGCCAGAGCCTGTTCTCCAGGCCTGGGAGTCTCATTCTCTGTGAGAACACAGAATGTCCTAGACAGGGAAGGTGGGGGAACCTCTACTGCAAGCCCCCCCATGAAATCTGTTGTTTGCTGGGCACATGGCAGTGTAGGCCTGGCGTCTGGAGCACAGCGCAGGGATGAATACCGCTCAGGGAGGCACAGAGGGGCTCTTCTCTGAGTGACCTATACCCACAGGGCTGCTGTCGGAGGCGACATGACAGTTCCCTATGGGTCAGAGGTGGCCATGCGAGAGAGGGACCAGTCTGGAATCCCTGAGACCCTACCTGGAGCAGAAGCCCAGGGCACCAGGCCCAGGGCTGAGGGACGAATTCTAAGAAACCCCAAACCGAGGGGCCTCTGTCTTGAAATCCTGACCCCTAGGGCCTCGGAACATGGCCTAATTTGGATATAGGGTGGATGGAGGTGGAATTAGTTAAGGTGAGGTCATACTGGAGTAGGGTGGGCCCACTTCCAATATGACCAGTGTCCTAACCACAGACACAGCGAAGGCCAGGTGACCGCCGAGGCAGAGACTGGAGCGACGCAGCCACCAGCCAGAGAGCATTACAGCCACGCGGCAGCTAGGGGAGCCGAGGCAGGGTCCTCTACATGTCTCAGAGCAGCATGGCTCTGCCCACACCTGGATCTCAGACTTCTGGCCTCCAGAACTTGAGATGAAGCATCTCTGTTGTTTGAAGCCGTCACAGGAGACCCACCTTCTCATTCTGAGGGCTCCAGGGAAGCTTTGAGTCAATGATGGTCACCAAAGAGGCGCCTTATTAACAGAGCACTTGGTCTAACAGTCTAGAGGGAAACCCAGCGGTGAAGAGAAATGAGGGGCTGTTTGGGGCCAGTCACGCCTGTATATAAATTACAGAGGGGATTTAAACGGGAGGGAGTCAGCAGGAAAGAGGAAGCGGGTTAAAACTATAGCAGGAAGGATTTCTGGTTACTTAAAAAGGAAAAAAAAAAAAAAATCCCATCACGGGAAAGTCTCTCAGGCCCTGGAGTGGGTACAGAGGAGACTGTCAAGTCCCTGCCAGAATTTTTTTCTTTTTAGCAAGAAATATTCATCCTTTAAAAACATATTCCATAGACATCTACAGCCTTTCAGGCACAAAATGCTTATATCAGAGATGGGAACTCACTGCACACGTACAAGAAATGCTCAGGGAAGTAAACACAGTGGGGTGCAGGCCATGGCCCCTGTGCCTGGGGTCCACCTTCCCCTCTCCCCAGTCAGAGGGAGGAGGCGGGGAGGCACCAGTCTCGGCTACCCATAGGTTACTGTGTGGAGGGCGGTTTCCTGAGACACACACACGTGCTGGATAAACAAGGGGAAATCGTGATCTTTCGAAAGCATGGCTGATCCAATAGTAAGTGGGCGGGGAGTGAATTTAGGCCAAAAATGAGGCTAAGACGGTGTTCCCCAATGCTGCAAGCTGCATTTGTCCTGCAGTCTGTGTCAGTCCCTGTAACCAGGAGCCGAGGTTATAACAGGGTCAGGAGAAGGGGGAGACCTGGAGAAGGAGGGGCCTGCAGCGTGGGGTGAGGCCAGAGCCACCCTGAGGAGGTGAGGACCCTCCCAGGTGAGCCGGGACCAGGAGCTCCTGCCCTGTGGGCCTGGAGGGGACAAGGAAGGGACTCTTTCCTCCCGGATTCCTGCAGCTTCTGGCTGCCTTGTGAGGCCATCCCACTCCCAGGGCCAGCTGAACAACTCCGAGCCAAATTTACTTTCCCAAAGGGCCCAGACTGCAGCACCCCAAGGACCAGACAGAGGCAACTGTCCGACCTCTGAGACACGCCTTAAACCTGTCTCAAAGCTCGAATA
The DNA here is from genome assembly GCF_964146895.1 of Miniopterus schreibersii. Lineage (NCBI taxonomy): Eukaryota > Metazoa > Chordata > Mammalia > Chiroptera > Miniopteridae > Miniopterus > Miniopterus schreibersii. Next base: position 89,774,072 of record NC_138107.1, read on the forward strand.
CAGAGCAAGCCTAAGGAACACGACTCAATCATAAATGTAAACACGCAAGGAAATAAGCTACCGTGAGCAGGGGTCGGCAGGCACAGCAAACTGCAGAATCAGACTCGTGAGGCCGCACAGGTTGACATTGTTGTACAAATAGTATAAAATGTTTGCTTAATGTTTTTAAAAATCAAAAGAGGGGAATGACCGCATTCCAAAGACATTAGAGATTACGAAACAATCAAGCAGGTTTGTAAACATAAGTAAAACTTTTAAAATTAAACTATAATAGTTTAAATCAAAAACGTGATAGATTAGATAGATGATAGATAGATAGATAGTTAGATAGATAGATAGATAGATAGATAGATAGATAGATGATAGATAGATAGATAGTTAGATAGATAGATAGATAGATAGATAGATAGATAGATAGATAGATAGATAGATGATAGATTAAACAGCAGTTTAGGTAAAGTCCAAGGAAGAGTTAATGAAGGAAATGTTTGATCTGCTGAAAATGGACAGAATGCAAACCAGAAAGTCAAACAGGAAGGAAGGAAGAAAGGCAGGTAAGAGGTGTGGGAGCTGGAGAGAGAGAAACCCAGCCTTGCCGAGCCTCAGAATGGGAGACACAACAGCGGAGAATTATTCAGAGTCCACAAAATACACCAATCCTCGTATTCTCAAAGGCCCCCGAATCTTAAGAATTAAATAAAAATAAATCCACACCTAAACATGTCATATTAATCCTGCAGAATGCCAAAAGCAGAACAAATCTCTCCAAAGCCACCAGAAGACAAGACAGATTTTCTACCCATGAATGTGAGACTGTCAGCTAACATCTCCCCCGGGAGCCACAGGAGGGACAAACAACATATGCAGCGAGCTAAGAGGAAGGGATTTCTCTACCTTGCGGAAGGTCTTTCAGAAACGAGAGCAAAAGAAAGACTCTTCCAGATACACCACCCAAGGACGTTCGCACCCAGTGACATGAACAGGTGACGCTAAGCGCTCACGGACGCACAAAAAGAAATAAGAGTATCGCACACTTTGTGGACCAATCAAGCTAAAAATCTGATTTTAAAAATAGCAATTGAAGCAGGAGGGTGATCATCGAATACAGCGATTTTCAACCTTTTTCATCTAATCGCACACACAAAATAATTACTAAAATTTTGCGGCACGCCAAGAAATATATGTTTTGCCAATCTGACAAAAATGTAGGTATAATTTTGATTCACTCACACTGAACGGCTATTGTTGTGTTGGCTGTTGTCATTTTTTAACTTGACAATCTAAAGGGAAAGAGGTCAGTGCCCTTGACTAAATAGTCCGGTGTTGCATATTTTAAAAATCCTCGTGGCTCACCAGTAGGTGCCTGCAAATCAAAGACGTGCTGCGTGAACAGGCAGGTGGGCCGGGCAGAGTGTGGAACGAAGGCCCACGTAGCAAAGTCAGGTCCCCTCCCCTTCCCATCTCTCACCTGGGCTAACTGAGGGGACAAGTCAGTGACCCTAAATAATACTTGTAGGCTTGCTAGGGACATATGACATGTACTATGTACAAAAAAAGAATTCTTTAGTAGGGAACGGGTGAGGATCCCCGTAGTCCATCCTGAAGTTCAACGCTGTGTACAGCCCCCATTTCCCAGCCAACGTGTGCCCCCTGCACCGTGCCTGCGCCTCGGTCCGTGACGTCACCGCTTCTAGCTATCCTGTGGTCATCCTTCCTTCCCGGGACAACTGGCCGGGGAGTCTGGCGACGGTTCAGGAAGTCTGAGACTCCAGTCCCGTCACCATTTGCCGGGATGCGAGTGCTGCAGCTAATCTCCCAATCTTTTCAGGGAGGGATTAGACATAAGCTGCAAACATGAAAGCATATTGCAAAAGCATTTTAGCTCGGAAGTATTTTAAGTAACAGCTTAAAAATATGAAAAACCAAAAAGAAATGGAAGTCTGAGAATTCTCCACTTCCACGTAGTAGTGACAGGACTAGTGTTGTGATTGGTGTCCCCCAATCTGTATTTATAACATTTCCTCCAACACCCGCATCTCGTCCGAGCTCCTCACCTTTGTCATGTCCCTGCCCATCTCCTGACCACTCAGCCATCAGACCCAGACGTGGGTGCCTGGCCCAGGGGGAACCTCTACCCTTCCCTCTCACCACCCCTTAGGCATCCCTTCCATCGCCAGGTCCCGTGGAGTTCACCTGGGCCATGTCTGCAGATTCACCTTCCCCTGCACAAGCTCCGCCCCAGGTCAAAGCTCCCCCAGCTGACCTCCTTCCTGTGATCTTATCCCACCCAGTCGGCACATCACGCACCGATTAGTGCCTCTGTACTGGGCGGCCCTCAACCTCTGTGCCACCAGGGCCAACTCCAACTCCAGCTGCCATTCAAAACACCCACAGCTATCCCCACCTGCCCTCCAGCTCACGTCTCCAGCCAGCTGGGCCAGACAGCTGCCAGTCACGTCCTGTCCTTGCTCTGCCCTGGCTCCCCTGCCCCACTCCCCTGGCTCTGCCTACAGGCCTTCTCTCCATCTTTGAAGGTAAAAATCAAATAGAGCCTTTTATTTGTGCATTCTCTTTTCCCAGTTAGAGAAAATTTTTGTCTGCAAAACCCTTGGTACTTTGTAGCTATTATATTGATGATCATATTTTTTAAAAACTTATCTTTATTGTTGAGATTATTACAGATGTCCCCTTTATTTGCCCCCAATGACCCCCCCTCCTCCCCACCCCCACCTCCTCCCCAGGCCTTCCCTGCCCTATTGTCTGTGTCCACGGGTTATACATTCGGGCATATGAGTTCTCTGGTTAGTCTCCTCCCGCCCTGCCACCCCCCCAGAATTGTCAGTCTGCTGCATGTGTCCATGTCTCTGGCTCTCTTCTGATGATCATATTTTAACTCTCATTCTAGTTACTTGTTTTTATCATCCTTCCCGTTAAATCACACACTGCTTATGGGCGGGGTTCCACCTCACTCGCCTACGCTTCCTGGCCAGCGTCTCCTGATACGCAGCAGGTGCTCAGCGACGGGCTGCGGAGCTGGACGGGATTTCAGACCCTGGGCTGAGCTCACGAGGATAACCAGGGCGTCGGGGGCTCCTCGCGCCTCACCAGGCACGGGAACCTGTGTGCTCAAGGGCGGGGGTGCACAGCGATTCCTAGGGGAGCGCACAGCGCCCGCCCGGCATGAACCGGCAGGACCGCAGGCTGCTCGGGGCCTGTTCTGCCAACTCTCCCAGTACAGGGCTCACCAGAGGCTTCAGGATTGGGGGTCAGATCTTACGCTGACAGGTAGAAGGTGCCATGAGGGTAGGGAGATGGCAGCCTTTAAATTACGCTTACTTAAAAAATCCTGTTGCCCTTCAGGAGACATTGGGCTCAAGGCTGAAGGGTTAGATGGGGTGACGTGACGGCTCTCAGTCCCAAAACCACAGAGGCTTGTCTGCCGCGAGGAAGATGCCCTCAGCACCGCGCTCTTGTGTCTTGTTCAGGATTATGCAGAATTTACTCCCCCAGCCCCCAGCTGCTCAGCAAGGTCCCCATCTACCTCTGTGGGATGGAGAGGCCTCCCCCAGGTTTCTATTCTGGGGTCCCCACAGGAATCTCATCACTGAACTCTCACTCATAGACTTGGAAACAGTGTGGCGTCCCCTCTGCATCAGGGGCTGGGACAGGGACAGGGACAGGGACAGGGACAGGGACAGGGACAGGGACAGGAGGGGCTCTGGCTGCCCAGAGGCATGGGGGTCGGGGAAGAGGGGTCAACGTTCATAGTCTCTTTTTACCGCCATCCCTTGAAAGTCAGAAAACGATCTTTCCAAGCCTGCGTCCTACATTCACTACAACGTGTCTCAGACACAGTCCGGCAGCATCTTTCTCCCTAATGTGGTGCGTAAAGGTAAACTGAGTCACACTCATGCGCTTGGGAGACATTCTACAAGCTCGGGAAAGCCAAGTGCTGGCTTCAAACTCACCCAGTTCCTCCCCCCACCATGTCCCCGTTGAAATCCTGAATGATTTCAACTCTCAGAGCAATTGCAGGAGGGTGCCCCAGAGGACCACAGGCAAGGCCGAGGGCGTGTCTGTCGGGACGGCTCAGCGGGACTTGGGTGGTGCACCAGCCGGGAGGCTCAGGTTGGTTTGGGTCTATACCTGGATGGCCCTTTTTTTGTTTGTTTCAGCACCTGTCATTATGACCCATGGACATCTCTGTGCAATGGTCCCCCGCCTGCCGGGACGCGTACTCGCTGTGACCACGTGACAGACTCTCACTCCAGAGCTGCGGACACCGTCCACCAAAAACGTGGGAGCTTTGCTCAGGATCCCAAGTTAGGTTAGAACCCAGGTCTCTGGGCTTCCCATTGAGGCTTTTTCTACTTTATCTCATAGTCCCATCTTTTTTGGGGGGGGGGGTGGAAAGCAGAACATATCTTTCACTTCTAATTGACCATCTGCAACCATTTGCACAACTCAGCAAGTACAGAAAAGTGTGGCATCGTGTGGGCAGCAATTCAGACTCTTTTATCTGCTTATGCAATTACCTCGATGCGCCCGTTACGTAAGTGTACCTGACAAACACGTTCCTGCAAACAGCGGAGCTGGAGGCTTGCAGTTCAGCAACCGCTTCGGTATTTCTAAAGTTTGCAAAAGATCTGTAATGTCCACAAGGCCACTGTCTCGCTTAGTTAAACATTTTATCAACAGTAGACAATTCTTCCCGGAAAGGAGAGGGGAACCCAAGGAAAGCTGTGGGAACTGTCATCTTAGGAGACAGAGAAAAATGTCCTCGACGCTCTTTACAAAGTATTGGTGGCAGGGATCAAACATGCCCCCAGTGACTAACCCGGCTTAGGATCCATTTAGATGACAGCAGCCCTTGCTCAGGATTCCCGAGCAGGACGTGTGCCTGGCTAGCGAGTGAGGGTTACGCAGCGACAGGTGTCCCCGCCACGGTGACCAGTCCCCGCCCTGAGTGCGGACCGTGTGCTCCGTGGGATGGCAGGGGCGGGACACGCAGCTCCCCAAGCATGTTTCGTGCCTGCCTCGCCCTCGCTGACCTCCACTGGTTCTTGCTACCAGGTTTTGGCAAACATTGATGCTAAAGGGATTTAAGGACGTCGGAGGATGTTAAATAGAGGCCACATGAGAATATTGTTCTTCACGCATCGCCGCTCCGTGAAAAGCAGGGGACTGGAGCCAGGGACCGTCTCAGGAGCACCTTCAGGTCACACGTGGCAAAGGCCATTTGGGGGGATCCGTCTTCTCATCTCCACCTGCTACCTTTAAAAAAAAATCTCACCAGGAACTTATTTCCATGGGCACTTTCATTCCAGTTTCCTTTCCCACTTCAAAAATTGTATTCAGTGCCTTCAGCTAACTTTCCTTGGGAAATTTACACCAACCGGTTTCCCGGGCGCGGTGGTCGAGATTGCTCAGCCCCGGAACGTCAGCGGGACCCTCCCTCCCCACCCGCTGCGTGGCCCACGTGCCAGCTGCGACGGCGCGCTCGGGGCAAAGAGGGGACGCGCCAGGAGCATGAACCCCATTGCCGCCTGACAGGGGATCGAATAGCCAAGTACCACGAACGAAGGCCTCCCAGTGCTGCCCGGAAAAGGGTTTGAAGGACCCGCCCCTGGTCCCTTCCGGGCTCCACACGCTTCCCCGGCAAGTGGGCTCCCTGCTTCACGCCACTCGTCCACCCTCCTTCCCGCCCGCTGCAGGCGACGGCAAAGCAACTTAACTCTCCAAGGCTTTCTGTGGCTCTTACGCGGGGACCACAGAGTCATCTGCTGACGGGGGACAGATGTCCCAAGCGAAGCACTAATGAGGCAGGAAGAAAACAAGTCAAATATGCTAAATGTATTAAGACAGAAAGTCCCATTTCCCAATATCAGCCTATCAATTAAAAACCAAAATGAAAATTATGGAGGGTCGCTCGTTACGTCTTTCATTTAAACACAAGCTGACACAACTAACTGCACGAGGACTCTCCCCAGCTGTCCCCACGGCCTCGGCTCTGGAAGGACTCCCAGGGACCGAGGCATCACAGAGGGTGCGCCATCCGCAGGGAGCCCGCACTCGCCATGGTGCTCGTGCACAGGGGACAGGGCTGAAGTCACTCAGAGGGATGGACTGTGTCATCTTCATCACTGTCCTGGAAAGAAAGCGTGTGCTTCCAAATATTGTTTTTTTCTTCCCTAAACGGGCTGTAACCACACATACACATTTTATTAAAGGTCTACACTGAGCAGGTGTGGCCCGTTGTTAATTCCAGGGCTCAGGCGTAAGCAGAAGGAGTGGCCCAGGGCCGCTGGTCCCCAAAGGCGGTGGTGGGAGCACATGGGGGGGTGTCCACTTGGAGTCCGAGAGCTCCGGCCCACGTCCATCTGCCCTCTGGCACCAGCACCAAGCATGTGGGCAGGGACAGCGTCCCCTGGAGCACAGGCCCTGAGTAGGAGAATGGGGGAGGCCGGCTCTTATCTTACGGGTGAGCGACAGGAATCGAAGGGAATCAGGGATAGTCAGGAATTACTTCTGTGGAGCGGAAGGCACCGGCTGTGTGAGGCGTTAGTAGTCGCCATCAGGAGAACTGAGGAATTTCAAACTCGTGCTAATTTCTTTCCAGAGCTAATAGCAGGCAGTGGTTTCATACGTCAGGTGGAGACAGGCCGTTTGTTAAAAGGAGAGAATCTTACTTGTGTAAACAGCACTACGGTTTTGGTTTGTTCTCTTACAACGCGTGTGCGTCCGCCTGCAGCTCACACACTGTGTGCGCGTGTGAGAGAGAGCGAGTTTGCAGGCTGGCACTCCAACTACTGAACCACACCGGCCCGGCCCGAGTATTTCTTTATTTCTCACTATTTGATACCTTAAAATCCAAAACAGTCTTAGAATTTATTACATCACATTTTTAATAGAAGAATTTATTACCAAATTTGGTATCTGTACTTGAAATAGCGACTGTTTTTTTCTTTCTTTTTTTAAGAAAGGAGGAGAGTGGGCATGTGGGCCATGCTGAAACAGTTATTGGTTTACGGGGCTCTCAAGGAGGGAAGGTCCGTGCCCAGCCTAACAAGCACCCACCTACGTTCTGCTCGGAAGAATCGGCCCTAAGCAAGACCAGCCTGTAGTCCCATGACTGTCGTGGGGCAGACTCTCCAGGGCAAGTGTCCAGAGAAGTGGCCTAATGATGCTAGCGGGGGGGGGGGTGTCATCTGGCCCACACACTGTGGGTTCATCCACAGAGCACTTGAGGTGTGCACTGGTCAGAGCGCCTCTAGGGTGGTGTCAGAGTACAAAGAATTCACTGAGCCAAAGGGTGTTTATAAAGCCCTTTGTGACAGGCGCTGAGCTTCCCCAGTGTGTCTGCACCCCCCTTTCCCAAACCCCAGCAAGGCTTACGGCCCCGGGTGCTCAGGCCCAGCCCCGGGAGCAGAGTCATCCACACAAAGCACTCAGGAGGGACCACGGTGCAGAAATCCGAGAGCAAACGCAAGTCTCTGAGGATCCTGTTTCCCTGGGAGACTGGAGAGCTGGCCCAGCCTCACTCAGAAAGGATCAGGGACGCGCAGCAAGAGGCTAAAATCGCCTGGCTGGCCGGAGGCAGAGCCCTGACCCAAACCCAGGGGAGACGAGAAGCCCCTGCCACAGAATGTACCCAGAGCCTTGTTTAGGGGGGAATCTGGTTCTCCTGTCCCCGTGTCCCCAAGAGGGAAGCTGAGGGGGGGGGGCAGCAGCCGCAGCAGAGAGAGGACCTGGTCAGAGCAGAGCCCACCCTGCCGCCTGCCCCTCGGCGGCACATTCAGGTAAACAGTTCATGTCACGATGTGAACCTGGTGACACATGACAACTGAAATCAAAGTGGGAAGCATACAGGGCTCTCTGTCCACCTCGCCTTCCCTGGGCCCCGATCTGAAAAGAGCGGCAATCAGTGATCCCAGAATAGAAACGCTATTGGAAGGCAATGTTCTTGCCACCGATTGATCCAGAAATGATGGAAGAAAGAGGCTGAGCTCTTGTCAGACGCCCAGGTCACCTCGGTGACCTCTGTGCACCCGGCCCCAGGTCATCCTGTGTGGCAGGCAGAGGGGACGTCACCCGGCGTCTTCCCAGGGGAGCAGAAGAGCTCCCTTTAAAGCGCCGATGGTCTCTAAGCCCGTCCACCTTCCTGCAAATGTCAGGAACAGCGTCCGCTTCGTTACGTGGTCGGCCAGGCGGCTGGACCCTGACACCTGTCTGCTCTGCGGAAAGGCAGGAAAGCAGTTTTAAAAGCCAGTGTGTTTGTGTTTGTTTGTGAAACAGGAGGATCCTTTCTGCAGAGGAGGGTGCAGGTGGCCAACAGGCACGTGGGAGATGCCCACAGCCACTGAGGCTGGGGAGACGCGGGTCGAAGCTGCCGTGAGACCCCCGTTGGGTGGGACTGGAAACCGGCGGGGCTGCTGGGAAAACAGTGCAGCCGGTGCTCAGCGAGTGAAGCCCGGGACCACCCGGGTTCAGCGACCCCCCTCCTGGCCTGCACCCCGAGGAGCTGAAAGCACAGCGTCAAAGGGGCACCTGCTCACCTACGTCCACAGGAGCCTCGGTCGGCCTAGTAGCCAAATGAGTGGGGGAAACAAGCCTGTCTGTCCCCGGGATGGACTGTACTTGGTCTTAAGAAGGAAGGAAATTCTGACACGGCTACACCACGGGTGAACCCTGAGGACACTGTGCCGAGAGAGGAATTCGTCGGTCACAAAAGCACAGACACTGTGATTTTCACTCCGAAACCACCCAAACTCAGAGAGGGAAGAAGTCAGCCGATAATACTCATCGGTCAGCTTAACACCAGGTAATAAGCAAAATTAACCAGCTAACCACAGACGCCAGGTCCTGTTATTTCCTGGGTTCTCCGTGTGAGCGCCAAGCTCTTAGTCACCCCCCTGTCCACGGGGGAGGTGTCCCAAGTGCCCCAGTGGACGCCTGAAACCGTGGATAGTACCAAACTCTATAAATACTAGTTTTTCTTACACATACATAACTTTTCACTTAAAGGAAGCGTTTTTAGGCTTCTTCCCGACGCATCCTAATCGCCAGCATCCCCACCCTGGCGCTTCGGGGCCATTATGAAGTGAAGTCGGGCGACCTGAGCACCAGCACCACGGTCCTGCGACGGTTCATCTGGTCACCGAGACGGCTGCTGAGTGGCCGAGGGCCGTGGAGGGTCCCTGGAGACGCCGGACAAAGGATGACTCACATCCTGGGTGGGACCGAGCAGGAGGACAAGAGGTGGCATCGCACCGCTCAGAATGGCGCACGGCCCGAAGCTCACGAATTGTTTATCTCTGGAGTTTTCCCTTTAATTCTCTCAGACCTTGGTTCACCGCCGGTGACTGAAACCATGGAAAGCAAAACCGCAAGTAAGGGGGAGCCACTGTCATGGGCAGAAATGCCTCAGACTGTCCCCTTGGTTCTGTGAGTGCAAAGGGGTCAGGCGATCCCCACTCCGTCTGCAGGGACAATTCCAACCGGATATTTCCAAATCTTTTCCTTGATTTCAGTTCAGAATAATAAAATCAAAATTGTTGACTCCTTTGAAAGACCTGTTGTGATTCTGACTGTAGCGGTTGTTTTGGGGAGAAACCGGACTCCCTTGACCGGGCGCCAGGAGATTTCTCAGAGGGCGACGGCTGGCCGGACAGCAGAGGGTCAGAGGGGACAAGGCCCCCTCAGTCCCGGGCAGCCCGGAGGGGAAATCCTTGCCTCTCAGGGGGGAAGCCTTGCTGGTGAGAGGGAGACGCTCACCTAGAGCCGCCCTTGCAGGAGCGCCCACATTCCCTGCGCCCCCGCCCTGAGCACGGTTTCAAAGGGGCCAGAGCGGGAGCCGGGCAGGACTGCCCCGTTGGGCCCCCAAGCCTCGGTCCTGTCTTCCCAGCTGTCCTCTCCCCGACCCCCCGTCTGCCTGTCCAACGTTATTCATACACTTATCGTAAAGGTCAGTGCTGACCGCAGTGACCGCAGCGGGTCCCTTGGGCCTGGGCACCTGTGTGCCTGTGGGCACCTGTGCCCCTTCTCTGCACCCCACATTCTCAGCCCTCCACATCCACGAAGGCTGCTCTTAGGGGCTGAGAGTCTGCACGGAGCTGGGACCCTGGGAAGGGCCGTGGAAACAGTCCTGGGCCAGAGCAGCCGCATCACTCAGTTTACACCCAATGAAATGGGTGGGGAGAGGGTGCTCGGCCGGGCAGGCGGCTCTGTCTCGGGCAGGGCCCCTGCTGGCTCCGAAGGCACAGGGGCGGCAGGAAAGGGATTGCACACCCGACACCAAGCTTGCGCTGGACGCCCCGAGGTGGCCACTTTCCTTATCATTTGTGGCTAAAAAGCACCTCGAATGGCGACCCAGGCCTAACGTGTAGGCCCATGGGGTGCGTGTGTGGGGCGCGGCTGTCCCGTGAGGGGGCCGCAGGGCCTGAGGAGCTGCCCCTGGGGCAGGGAGCCGGGCAACGTCCTCCCTCCTTTCTGACCGGCACCGTGGGCAGCAGCCCCGCCGCCCTGCAGAGCTGGGACAGGAAACGCCGAGTCCCTCACCAACACAATCGTCACAGCGTCCATGTCAATAAATAGATTGTTTTTAAAAGGAAAGCTACATAATGCGTTCAGGAAGTTATTTATGGGGCAGGAAGGCTCTTATTTGAAAAGCTCCTATTTGAAAAGCTCTGACTTCGACTGGGGACAATGGTGCTTTGAACAGGGCAGGTGGCTGCTGTGGAGGGGCCTGGGAGGGGACAGCGGGCGGGCGAGGTAAACGGGCACCTCTGCGGGTCTTGGGGGGGGAGGCTGGTAGGGCGCCAACCCGCCTGACACCACCCGCGTCTCAGGGGACAGCGGGCACCCAGAATGAGGCTGCCGTCCCTGCAGGGAGGCCGGGTGGGGAGGGCCCGGGGAGAGGAAGCACACAGTAGGAAGTCCGGGAGCTTGCACAGTGTGACTCGGGAGTCACAAATCCTACCCGAAAGGGGCGGGAGGGGACCGGGAACAAGCGCTGGGATTGCCGAGCGTTTCTTTGTTAATCTTGTGTTTCTACAAAACGCTCCTGACACTCATGCAGATTCGTGGGAAGTGACCGTCGGTGAACAAACACGTCGGGCCTGAGGCTCCAGATCCCTCCGTCCTCCGTCCGTGGCCACCGTGTGGGCTCTGCGCCCGGCCCCTCCCGGCCCGCTGAGAGGCACCCAGGGCACTGTCACCAGGTCCACTTACAGCCGCTTGGCAACGAGCAGAAATGTGAAACAATCGCCCCCACTGGGTTCCGAGGAGAGCAAGGGGCAGAGGAGGCCTCTGGGCTGGCCCCGGAGGGAGCCCACACCCGGGCGGGCGGAGGGGGGCCTGGCGGACAGGAGCTGCGGACAGACGGGACGGACTTCGGCTGGAATCACAATTTCGTTTGGGGTCCAGGAAATGTCCCAGGTGAGCGACTCGACCCAAATCCTGTGTGACAGGCAGGCTTGGGGACATGCCTTATACGTCACCAGGCTCACAGCAGCCTTACACTTGCCTCATGTCTCAGTTTCCCCTTCTGTAAAACGGGGTGGTAACCGAGTGGCCTGCCAGGAATCCTGAGGTTAAGCGAGTTCTTCTGAGACACGCACTGAGGGTGGCGGCTCCGGGTGGTGTGGCCCCTGTCAAACGGGCGTCAGAATCTCGGATCTCTGAGGAACCCAGGGCTCCACCCAGATTTAAACCTGCCGTCCAGGGGCCTCACCGGCTTTCTAACAGCGCAGCTGGTGCTTAGGGAGACCCGGGGTGAGAACATATTTGTCACAGCTGCTGTGAGGGACCGAGGGTCGGAACTGAGAGGTTGGGAGGCAAGGAACCAGCCCAGGGGACAGGCCCCGGGAGCTGGAGTGTGGGTCAGCCCCGCGTGCTCACAGACATCAGCACACGGACTCACACGGACTCACGCATGCACACACGGGCACACACCCGAGCTCCCAGGGTGTCATGACCGGGAAGAGAGCCTGGACGTAACCCCGGTCAGCAGGTGTGGACTCGTGGGGCAGAGGGAACACCTCCAAGACGGAAGGAAGACAGAAGTGACCGAGGCCTCGGGAGCTGACGGGGAGTGTCCCTGAGGCGTGACTTGTGCAGCCAGGCCTCCCCAGCGTGGGACCAGCCACAGCGCTGGGGGCCCCGCCAGCACACGCCCCTCGCATGGCAGACCGGGGTCGGGACACGCCGGCCCCTCAGACGCTGTCCTGGTGCCACAGCCCCTCCAGCTCCAGGGCCTCCCCTCCTCCCGCCCCCAGGGAGCGCTCGTCCCAGAGGGCGGCTGCTGTCCTTGGGCTACAGAGCGTGTCCCAAGTGCCTGGCGCCCAAACAGGACAAAAGGTCAGAGTTTCCTGACTGTGACTCACAGTGGGCACCTTGCAGGGCTGGGTCCCCGCGTCCGGCTCGGCTCCTGTGAGAAATGGGTCCTCACGCCCGCGGGCCCCGGGCTCATCCGTTTCCAAGAGACACAGTGGCCTGACTGGGCCTCCCCCGCGGCTGCTTTTAACCTCAGCTGGTTCCTTCAAACGCCTCCCATTTCACGAGGAGGGTCTGTCCCTCTGCCCCCCAGGCGTCCTCAGCATGGACACAAGTGCTTCAGCTGCGTAAAGACGCATCACTTCCCCAGCGGCAGGTGGAAGTGGCAGCCTGAGCGCCCAGGCCCCGCACCCCAAGGACCCTCTGGACCGTCTTCCTCTCAGTCCTGTGGCACTGGGGCCCCAGCCCCCTCTGTGCTTGCCAGGCCGCGGCTGTGACGACGTCACTCCAGGTATCAGCTCAGGTCCCCGACCCCGTGAGCCTCACGCCTCCACGAGAACCCACCGATTCTTAGCTTCTGTAGGAGGACTGGTCTCCCTTCCCCCACACGGAATCCACGGGAGAGAAACTCAAGCCTGGTGCCCGAGAGTGAGAACAGAGATCTCGACATGCCCCCGAACCATTCGCAGGGAAATCCTGACGACAGCCCTCCCAGTGTGCCTGCCATGGGCATCTCGCGGGAAGGGGCACAGACAGGCACACAGCGTGGAAACCACGCATCCCAACCCCAACGAGCAAACAGAGGCCCCGAGGAGAGAGGTGGGAGCACCGAGCGGGTCGGTGCCAAGGGTGAGAATCCCGTCGTGTCCTGGGACCGGGTCTGCCAGCTGCCCCCTCAGAGCGGTGAGACTCCCGGCCCAGCCGAGGGACCCGGGACGGGGTGGGTGACTGAGTGCACCTCTAAGGTACCCGGTAGAAGTCTGTGCACTGAAATAAACTCCCCCCAGTCTACAGGCAAATAAAGGTCTTGCCGCCTCTGGACAAGACCATAGCCTGTGGCTTGGGGAGCCCGTGGGGCAGCCGCGGCACCTTCTGCTTGTGAGGCTGGGCCCGGCGTCCGGACCGGTGGCTGGGACAGCATCGGCCACCTGCTCTGCGGAGGGCACCCATCAGTCTGTCCTCAGGCCCCAGGCTAACGGACAGGGAGGGGGGCAGATCCACCAGCCTCACCGAGGCCCTGAGGTGGCCGCTGGAGCCCAGGAGCCCTGGCCACGTCCCTCCCCAGGGAGAGGCAGTGTGGGGCGGGGCTCGGGGGCCCTGGGGGTGGCCTAGAGGGACACGTCCACGTGAGGACGGGGGAAAGACGGCAAAGACCAGAGGCTGCAGATCTGCAACGTGGACGTGGCAGCCCCAGGTCACATCCTGCACTCGGCCACGCTCAATGCTCAGGCCCTGGGTCATCAGCTCTGCTGCTGGGGCTGCAGAGGCCTCTCTCCCACGGCTCTCACGTAAGTCCCCTTTCCCGGGACAGTGCACGGGGTCCTTCTATCCAGAGGGGCCCATGGGAGCCGAGACCATCTTTCCACGTCACAGACTCTATTCCCAGGCACAGAGCATCCTCTGCCCAGAGCTGACGCAGACACGCAGACACGCAGACACGCCACCCCAGAGGCCAGGCAGGGTGGGCCTCTGCTGCCGCAGTTCCTCTGACCTCCCAGCACCGTCCCACCTGACCACCCGGCTCGGCCGTTTCCAGACACACGGCCAGATGCGTCAGGTTGGTCCCCGAGCCCTGGCTGTCCTCGCCTGTAGACGGGACACGAGTCACGCAGGGGGCAGGGCTGCCTGGGGGCCTGGCTCGCCCGCTTCCCCACCACTGTCTGAGTAACTAAGCAGGGCGTTCACGGAGAAACCCTCCTTCCCTCATCCACAAAATGGGCGGAAGCTTCCTATTTAGCAAACACCGTGGTAGGTCCTAGAAGCTATTTGTTTCAGACTAAATGGCCATTTGTGTACATCGAACACTGTAGACTGGCCTTGGAGATGCAGGCCTGTGCTTCTCAGTTTTGTTTTTTAAGTCTCACCTGAGGATATTCTTTCAGTGCTTTTCGGGGGGCGGGGGAGAAACATCGATGTGAGAGAACCATCACCTGGCAGCCTCCCGCACGCACCCTGACCGGGGGGATCGAGCCTGCACCCGAGGTACGTGCCCTTGGCCGGAATTGAACCTGGGACCCTTCAGTCCGCAGCCGACATCTAACCACTGAGCCCGCCGGCCAGGGCTGTGCTCCTCGATCGTAAAGGCGACCTCTGAATGGCCCCCCACGGGCGGGCGTGTGTGAGTTTGCGGCTCGGCTCACACGTCTCCGCTGCGGTGCTTTACAAGGAGCACCCACTGGGTGAGAACACTGGCCAAGCGGCCGGGTGGCCTGGTCACACCGTGAGCAGTGCCTGCGACACCAGGAGCGCGCAGCTGCGGGATGTCTCCTTGAAGGCTTTGAACAGGGAGTCGTGGAAGTAAAAATGACAGAACCCCAGGCTCCAGCTTCAGGCCTTGGCCGTCCATTTCGGGAAGCCGGGGGGCTTGTGACGCTGTGTTTCTTCCCTCGTGTGTGGCCGTGACCCATGACGTCGTGGACACTATGAGAAGGGAACCGGCCTCAGACCCGTCCTCACGGCCAGGCCGGTGGGGCCCCCTCAGCCGCCCTCCCCTCCTCACCCCCGTGCCCGCCTGGCCTTCCCGGCCTGCGACCCGCTCGCCGCAACAGCCTCCAAAAGGCTCCCTGGTTTCAGTTTCTCCCTCGTAATCCGGCGCGAGACCTGCCAGGCGGACCTTCCCAAAATAGCTCCGCTCCGTGTCGCCCGCAGTGGTCAGGAGGAGACCAAGTCCTGGGACAGCTAGAAGGGCACGCCCCGGGCCGCAGGCCCCCCGCGGCCGGTCAGGCGCTCGGGGAAGGCCGCTGACCAGGGAGATCCCCCTGTATCGGGATCAGCAGCAGGACGGGGCATCCTGTCTGGGGGGAAAGACTACGAACTGCGAAGATGCAGAGACTGGACGGCGCCGAAGACCCAGAGAGCTGGGCGTCCGGGCCCTTGTGACAAAGTCCCGGAGGCGGCGCCTGGAGCAGGACCCCCCCCCGCTGACCGTCACCCCCCCCCCGCACCTGCTCTCCCGGGGAAGGACCAAGGGGTGGCAGAGGAGACTATGGGGTAAAACAAGGGGAGAAAAGCAAAAGAAACATGAGGGGAAGTGTAAGGAAAAATAAAAGGAGTGAATGCAGCCGACCCCCCCCCCCCCCCCCGGGCTTCGAGCTCTGGATAAACCACCACCAGCCTCACGGAAGCGACGCCACGGGGAAGCCACGGCCGGCACCCACCCCGGGCCGGCGCCCCCGCAGGCACGGCCCTCGGCAGACTCAAGAGCAGGGCGTCGTCGCAGACAGAGGAGGGACCCACGCGAGCGGGACGCTCTGCAAGCCGAAATTTAGAGAAAACCGGAACACAGGGCCCACGTGTCTGTACCTAAACAAAGTGAGAGAGTGGCTGTAAAAATCACACCCTAAGTTTCATGTTCAGTGAAGCAGTGAGAGGTGAGGCAAAGGTTACAAACGTCACGCTTGGTTTTGAAAAAATAGCTCCCGAACCGACTTCCAAACAGGATCGGGGGCCACCTTTAAAAGAAAAACACAGCACCGCCCGCTCCAAAGTGCGCTCGGGCAGGGAAACGGGGTACTTACTAGCAGCGCCCCGTAGAATCTGGAGAAGGCTCGGCGGACGCGAGAGAGCATAGCGCCCGGTCGGCGAGGACGGTGGCGGTGGCCGGGCAGCCGGGCAGCCCTCCTGCTCAGGCATCGGGCTCGCGCCCCACGTGGCCCCAGCAGCCGCAGGTGGCGCCTGCACACGCTCGGCTGACTCTCGGGAGGCACCATCCCGAGGCGGGCGGAGGGCAACGCTCCCTTTCCTTCAGCAAGGGAAAGTCAGAGCCACTTTTAGTAACTGACTCGAGCCATCACCTCGGGGTCATTCGCTTAATATAGGGACTGCTCTTCCCATTGGGTGGCCAGTTAGCCAGGTCGGCCACCTGTTCTGGTGCAAGCCGCCCGTCTTGAGCGAAGCCCAAATCCGAGGGAGCCACTAGCGTGCAGCCGGCGGTGGCTCTGGCCACGGGATGACACCCGAGGCCACTGCTGCCCAGCCCAGGTGTCCTGTTCCTTCCACGCGCCCCGGGGAGACTGCAAGCAGGTCACTGGGAAAGGGACTCCGCTTCTCGTTGTTAATATTGTTTTGATGCTTCCCCCCCGCCCCCGGAGACTCTATTTTTGTCATTTTAAAACCCTGATTTCCTTGTGCCATTGGTAAGGCCTCTACTAAAGAAACCTTAAACCAAGAGAATATGAGCCCCGTCCAGGCAGCCACGCAGCTTAATCTCAAAGCCACCGAGATCCCCTGCTCCTTCCGTGCTGGCCGCCTCTCCTGGCGCCTAAACCCAAACCTCTCTCCAAATCTGTGGCCGTGAACATCTAATGTAGATGCAGGTCGTCCATAAAATGACCCACATACCTGAAAAGGATCTGAACCGTATCAATATTCCACCCCTTGCCCCGGGGGCTGCCACACGTGCTCCCACACTCCCTGCTAACACGGCCTGCCCACGGCCTGCCCACGGCCTGCCCACGGCCTGAAACCAGCTGTGCCCACGAGGCTCCTTCTCTGTGTTTCCCCTAACAGCAGCCTAATTGGCGTCAGCACTTTTGGGGAGAAAGCCAACAAAACTAAAAGCTGTTCATACAAAAGAAATGCACTCGCCAGGCTCTGGCTCAGACGCACCCCTCAGCCCAAAGCTCCTGGCCCTGTTCCCTGAGCAAAGGGGCCAGACCCTCCGCGGGCGTCACCCCTGGGGTAGAAGTGTCTCCTGTTCTCCCTGCGGGGAGGCTCCTCTCGCTTAATTACCCCATGGAACCCCCGCGGTCTCCTGATGCTTTCAGTTTCAGTCATAGGTGGAAACGCCCATCTAATCGAGAAGGACGTCTGTCCAGGCCAGGAGACTGGAACCCACCTGAGCGGCAAAAGACACGTTTCACGTTAATGGTTCTACTTTCTATATCTTTACACTGTGTGCCCCCCAAAACCAGAAAGCTGGGGGCCGCAGGCCTGCTGAGTCCTGGCTCGGCTGCTCCCAGCCTCCGACCGTGAGGAGCTCCCAGGACGCTGAGCCCTCACTGCCTTCCGCTCACGCGTGGACATGAGCTCCCGTCCCTGCTCCCCGGGGAGGCTGTTGTGGACGTTGGGAGGTAAGACCCACGAGAAACACGGGGCGATGCCACGCTCACGGCGAGCGGGCAACCACGGCTGACTCGTTACTGTCCCAAGGTCAACAGAAGACGGCACATATGCCCAAAAACAGCTTTACCCAAGGCGGGGCTCATTGCTCCCGATGCTGTAACTCGAGATGTTTGGTCCCTCGCCTGGCGGGCTTGCTGGCCACCCGCACAGCTTCCCTTCCTGAACTGCCCGGGGTCGCCAAGTGTTGCCCTCTGGGCACGTCCGCTCCAGGAGCCTCCTCTCCGTTCTCCTCACTGCTGTGTCCGGAGGAGCCAGAGCGGAGTCTGGCTATTATTTCTAATTTTTTTTTTTTTTAAGAAATTGGCCCAGATTTCTCACAGAACTTCGAGGAGCCGGAAGCTGACTTTGCATAAGAGGTGAGGTCACACCTGGGCCCTGGAGAACCACAGTGATACGTTCAACTAGGTCGGGAATCAGACACTTAATACCGCACACTTACAGGAGAACCGTGAAACAGTAACAGCGCGGGTGCTGACACTATGTAGCCAAGAAGCTGCAGACAGCCAGCATCCCCCCACCCGGCCTTCTACCAAAAAAAAAAAAAAAAAAAAAAAGCTCAGACATCTGCGAGCCCCTGGGGGAGGGTCTCCATACACGATGCCCTCTGACCGCACGTCTTCCTCCTCGGGGTCCTGCTCGGCCCCAGGTTGGAGGTGTCTTTGCCGGCTCCCCTGGGTCTTGGCCCGAAGACTCAGCACACACAGCGGCCCAGGCCCCACTGCCGGCTGCAGCCGTTCCGGGCAAAGCCTGCAACCTCCTGCGTCTCTCCGGGTCTCCCAGGTTGGCCCCACCCACCCGTCCTCACCTGTCCCCTCCCCCGGGGCCTCTGCCTTCCTCTTTATTGCAGGAAAGTTCCATGTATTTATTAGGAACTCAGTACTTTTTCCTACACTGGGACTTTTAATTAGGATTATTTCTCCACGAGAGCTCTGGCGCAGACTTTCCAGGGTTTTGAGTTTCCATTCCTCCCGTATTTCCCACAGGTTGCTGTCTTCAGTGGCTGATTCTGCACCCAGCAAGGGAAGGCACATTAGCATCTTAATGGTTCATGTTTAGTATGGAAACTTGGAGGAGTTTATAATTATTCATTTATCCAGGCATTTAGGTACCAGTGCCACGGTGTGTGATGTTTACGCCTGTGAACCAACTTCCTGCCTGGATGGGAGCCTTTTCCACTTCCCTGCAACCTAAGAACCTCTTAAACTGGGTGCTCTGCGCCGGCCGGCGTGGCTCAGCGGTTGAGCGTCAACCCATGAGCCAGGAGGCCCCGGTTCGATTCACATCGGGGCACATGCCGGGGTTTCGGGCTCGATCCCCAGCAGGGGGCCTGCAGGAGGCAGCCAATCGACTCTCATCAGTGATGTTTCTGTCTCTCCCTCTCCCTTCCTCTCTTCTCTCTGAAATCAATTTTAAAAAAACTTACTTAAAAAGATCTGTTCACTTTCACCTTTAATGACATTTTCTGAGCAGACGGCTTCTGAAGCCTCCACCGTTGAGCTTCATGAGCAACAAATGATAGAAACAGTAAATTGTCCCACAAAGTTAAAATGTATTATGTTTTGTGGATTCAGTTGAGCTAATTATACAGACGGGGGGGGGGGGCAGGGGGATAGAAACAGGGGTCTCTCACTGCCACCACTCAGTGCTCAAAGCAGCAGCAAACGTGAGCAGGATGCGCGCCCGCCGCAGGCCCTGAGCTGGACAGTGGCCGTGCCGGACTCCGCTGACCACCGCCCGCCCTGGGGCATCACCCGTCCTGGTCACTCATACCTCTGAGTTATCACGGGGCAGTAACACAGGCTGCCTCCCTCTGGGGCTTCGGGATGGTGCCCGCGGGCGGCCTGCTCGGCTGATGTACAGATCACGGCTTCCGCTAAGGGAGGGACAGGAACCATAGTCTCAGAGGCAGAAATAAAGGCGTCGCGTCCTTAAGGGGAAACACAGGCCAGTCCATTTCCAGCCATTGTCATTCTCTGCACCACCCGTGTCTCCTGAAAGGCAGAGTCCCAGTGAAGCTGGTGAGGACCCCGTCCCTGTGGGCTGAGAGGGTTTGCAAATGAAAACAGCAAAGAGGAGGGGAGGGCGGCAGTAACCCTGGAGCGGCCTTCAGTCCTCGCGTTTAATCCGGCCGGCCCCCCACCTCCCTGAGTTACAGGCGCCGACGTTCCTCCTCTAGTCTCCGCGGCGAATTTAATTACTGTCAGGAGTAGCTTTTAGATAAACACTTCAGTTCTGCTCCTGCCGCTGACTCACCGCAGCTGGAAGCGAGGGGTGGACAGGCCCACGCTGCGAGGTTTTCTAAACAGGGGACAGCGTTAGACACCGGCGAGGGCTTCAGTTTTCACAGGTGCCATCGTCCGTATTTAACCAGGGTGTCGATTCTTATTTCAAAGCTGGGACAGTGAAGTAAAACTTCAGCTCTGATCTCTACACGGCGCCAGGGCTTTGAATCAGTTACGGACCCCGAACATCGCTCTGGGCACCAGGCTTTCCCAGCATACGCACTCCTGTGTGTGTGAGCGTGTGTGCATGTGAACGTGTGTGTGAGCATGTGAGTGTGTATGTGTGCGTGTGAGCATGTGTGTGAGTGTGCGTGTGAGCGTGTGTGCATGTGAGCATGTGTGTGAGTGTGCATGTGAGCATGTGTGTGAGCGTGTGTGCGTGTGAGCGTGTGTGTGTGTGAGCGTGTGAGCGTGTGTGTGTGTGAGTGTGCGTGTGAGCGTGTGTGTGTGTGAGTGCGTGTGAGCGTGTGTGCATGTGTGTGTGTGAGTGTGTGTGTTAGCGTGTGCACATGCGTGTGCACGTGCATGTGCACGCGAGGTCAGGTGCCGTCTCTCTCCTTTGCGTCCTGGGGGTGTTCGCATCACGCACTCGTCCTCCACCTGCAGGATGATGGGAGACGTGCTTTTCCTACTTCTCTCCCTAAGAGTAACTAACACCTCGGACGTTTCCTGTAAAACAAGCCAGGGAAGGTGCTGAAAGGTGGGGAGGAGGCGGGTCGGGACCCGGGGAGAACACCGTGGTTAGTTCCACGCCCGACCTGGAGCTGGAGAAACCAGCGACCCGGAACTGCCAGTGGGCACAGACAGAAAGAGACGCCCACTGTCCCCTGTGGGGAGCCCGGCGCTCCACCTTGCCAGGCTGCAGTGAGGCACCCCAGCATCCCCACACCGGTGGCGCCCACTGCCCCGTGTTAATGAGGCCCCCCCCGTGTCAGTGGAGGTCAGCGGGGGGCAGGGCAGCCGCCCCACTGGAGAGTCGATCGAGCCCCTGCAAACCCGGGTTCCTGCGCCCTCCCTGTCGCAACGAGGTGGCCCCACTTCCCCTGGTGGCGACAGAGCCGCCGTTAAACCCAAGCCTTAGGCAAGATCTACGGACTCGCAGCCTAACAGCCACCAACCCGGGCTTTCAGTTAAAAAGTCTCTCATCTTTCCAAGGACCAGGGTTTTGTCTCAGTCAGAGCGAGACAAAGACCGACGTGTCAAACCGAGATGACAGATGAGAAAATTACCTGACAAAGACTCCAAAGCAGCCATGGAAACAATGTTTCAACAAGTGATGACAAACAGGCCAGAAACAAACGGAAAAACAGAAACAGTAGCAAGGAAATGGAAAGTCCCAGCTGAGGAACAGAAGATGCAAAGAAAGAACTAAGGAAATTTGGGATCAGAAAATACAACAAGGGAAGTAAAGCTCCCAGGTCACACTCGATAGCTGCACGGGGGGGAGATGAAACGCCGGAGCTCGGGCCTCAAAAGCCTGGAGGGAGAAGAGCAACTGGCCCCAAAGCTAACGCAAGGGCGGGCCCAGTAAGCACGGAGGGGACGCCCAGCTTCCCGTGCTGGTCGGTGAGGAGGAGGTGAGCCGGCCGGCTCCCCGCCGAGGGGGCTCACTGGAAACTCTGGCGCCGGGCTCTCCGCCTGCCCGTGTCTCCTCACCGCGGCCTGCGATTCGTCACTGGCGCCCCTGCCCTCGGGGGGAGTCGGGCCCTGCTGGGCACGGAGGGAGCGTCCGTGAAGGAGGCTGGGCTCCTGACGCCTTTAGGAAGGAAGCCGCGAGCGCAGGCAGGGATGGAGAACGCGGTCACGTGGTCACGAGACACGCCCCACCCTCCCACGGGAGCCACGTCTCCCGCCACGCTCTCGGGCTCGTGGGTTTAGACGCGCTCCCATCCTTCCCTGCGATCCACAGGCTGCCGCGCTCCGGGCACACGCATCCCCTGCCACAGCGACACTTTCCCACCCACCCGGGCAGGATACACCGTGCGTTTCGTTTCTTTTCCAGGCACAGGGACCCCAAGTCCAACAGGACCCCCCTACATCAGAACAGAATGAATCCGTGCCTGGCTTTCACACCTGAGCGTGTGGGTTTTCTAAAGCCATACCTGATTGAATAAAATGAAGGGCTACTGAAGGGCACGGAAGAGCAGATTTTCATGGAAAATGGATGTGATATCTGAGCAGATGGACTGTGCAGGAAAAAACATACGGAACAGCTCCTGCTTTTTGCCTGCTCTTTTAAAAGGCCAACGTCTAGAAATCTGGGTCACAGCCCTGGGCAGAAATAAAAACACTCATGCATGATACGGAGGGGACCAGACAACAGAAACATCCCGAGTGGCCGAAAACACAAAAGAACAAACAACGGATGAGTGATGAGTCGCAGCAGCAGAATCATCCCTGACCCCCGGGGTCCTCCGTTCAGAGTCACTACACCAGCAAGTAAAACCCCAAACCGAGTTTCCTGAAATATTCAGAGAAGCCAGAAGCAAAATACACGAGTCTCACCCGTGACGTGCCGGTCGAATTTGGCCGTGCTATTTGCAGAGGTGACAGATGTCCTGGCGAGATGCTCTAAAAATCAAAGAAACCGGCCAGCTTGCTAGTCTACCCATTGTGGCCGGCCAGTCAGTCACCAAATCCGATTGATTAACCCTATTGATTCCCTCTGGTCACCCACATTAACCATCACAGTCGCCATCACCCAGTCCGAGGCCTCACTGTGTCCTGCCTCGCCCCCCACGGTCGCCTGTCTGATCCTTTCTCTCCCTTTCTGTTCACCTCAGGACCTCTGCTGAGCTAGTCTCCCCGACGCCCCGCTCCAGCCACGCCGATTCCCCGTCAGCCGCCTACGATGGCGACTAATCCCCGCCCCACGATACCACACAGGTAGGTGCCCCAACGCTCCGCAGTGGGCAGCCTGGGAGGGGCTCGAACACACGTTTTGCTTGTTTGTGTGCCTCTGGTCTGAAACAGGACACACAGTCTCACACCGAAGCCACGCTTTGGGCAATACCTGGTTTTTCATGCTAAGCCACGGAAAAGCCACGTGGCTCAGAGCTGAGCCCTGGTAGCCTCCGCTCAGGTCTTGAGAAGACACAGCCGAGCCCGGCCGGGCGTGGCTCAGCGGTAGAACATCGACCTAGGATCCAGGCAATCAGGGTTCGATTCCCGGTCAGGGCACATGCCCGGGTTGCCGGCTGCAGCCCATCAATGACTCTCTCATCACTGATGTTTCTCTCTCTCTCTCTCCCTGTCCTTTCCTTTCTCTGAAATCAATAAAGATATATTAAAAAAAAAAGAAGACACAGCTGTGAGGTGGAAGAGGCAGGAGGGAGAAAACAGGGTATCTACTGGTCTGTTGTGGGTTAAACTGTGACCCCAAAGAGGTGTTGAAGTCCCACCCTCCAGAGCCTGTGGCCTATTTGGAAACAGGGTCTTTGCAAACGTCATCATGTGGAGATGAGGTCAGCAGAGTGGCCCTAATCCAGTGTGACCAGTGTCCTTTTAAGAGGAGGAGACAGATACAGAGAAAAGAAGGCCACGGGCAGAGAGATTGGGGTGATGTGTCGTCAAACCAAGGACCCCAGACGGCCCACAGCCCAGGAGCTGGGAGAACGGGGGGGGGGCGGGTTTTCCTCGGGGCTCTCAGAGGAGCCAACGCTGCGTCCGGGCTCCGGTTTCCGGCCCCCAGATGGCGGGAGAATTGATTTTGCTGTTTAAGCCCCCAGCGCATGGTTATTTCTTTGTTACAGTGGCCCTGGGAGACAGAGACCTGTCCCTGGGCAAATTTTTGTCAAAGTGCATGAACCGCATGTTCTAGATGGTTCTCTCCAGGCCCGAAGACCCAGGTCTCACCCAGCCCTGGGCACTCTCTCTCTTTGGATCCGGCCAGGGACTTGGTAACTCAAACACGTCACCCACCAAACACAGCGGTTTAGTAACGGGCCCCAGACAGCCCTCTGTGCGGCGACCGTGACGGAGGAAGGTGAAAACTCCAGAACAAATCCAGGCACGTGTGAGAGCTCAGGGCACGGTGATAGCTGAAGTCAGGACGGACAGAAAAGGCTATAGTCACAGTGATTCAGAAAGAATGGGCGAGCAGTTTGGAAAAAATAATTAACCCCCTAGGATACGCCTGCCTCACAACCCACCACACCAGAAAAATGAATCGTCCAACGGGAAGACTCACCCAAAGCACTAAAGTAAACCAGGCTGAACGTTCAGGTTATCTCTTGACGGATGCAAGTTTTCTCAGCATGAAATTGAGAACGAATTTGAAACTTCCGGATGTTGAAACGCCACAATCAAAATTTAAATAAACTGCAAAGAAATACGGGCAACGTGTTCAACGCAGGGTTGACGAGCCTGTAAGGAGCTGGCGCAGCTTGGCGGGGGACGGGAGCTGCTTACGGGCTGGGCAGAGGCCCCGGTGGGCGGGAGACGGGAGCGGACAGATGGACGGAGGAGGACGGACAAGGAGGGACCGGGCGGCCGAGAGCAGCGTGGGGGCGGGCGGGAGCGTGCCGGGCGCCAGACACGGCTGTGCGAGTCCCGGAGCCCCAGTGGTGTCGCCGGCCTCGCCTCCCGTTAGCTTGCACCGGGGGCAGGTACGTTTGACACTGATTTTTCTCTCATGGTTATTTCGTTGGAACTTTTTCTACAGAGACCGAAACGGCCCTGTGAGTCTCCATTCACAGCCCCTTGAATAGGCTCCTCCGTCACAGACGAGGGCGGCGGAGGGGTCTTACCTGCCACGGCCGCCTTCGCGGGCCTGGGGGACGCGGCGCCCCGGCTCCCGTGGGCAGCAGCCTCGCCTGCCGGCTTCCACTGAAACCAACCCTCGGAAACGCCGACAGCCTGTGAAAATGCTGCTCCCTTAACAAGACCAACGCAGCCCGGCCGGCGGGGCTCAGCGGTTGAGCGTCGGCCCAGGATCCAGGAGGTCGGGGTTCGATTCCCGGTCGGGGCACAGGCCCGGGCTGCGGGCTCGATCCCCAGTCGGGGGCGTGCAGGAGGCAGCCGGTCAACGACTCTCATCACTATGGTTCTATCTCCCTCTCCCTTCCTCTCTCTGAAGTCAATAAAGATATATATTTTTTAAAAATAAAAATAAAAAGACTAACGCATTCCACGTCTGTCTGAGTAAAATGAACATCCCTAAGGCCACACCCAAGCCTAAAGCAACACGCACCGACCTTAATCCTACGATAGGGTCGAAGATGTCTGATGGGGCGTGTGCCCCACCCCGCCGCCCGCTTTAATTAAACGTCTCACGGGCGCGAGCGTCACTCCCCGGTGCGTCACTCCGAGCAGACTCCCCCCGAGCCCGCCATGGAAGATAAACACGGTCCCTCCCTCCCCACCTCCCTTCGCTGCGGGTTATTAAATTCAATACTTAATTATTCCCGTAACTCAGTATCTTTACGCTTGACGCGTGAAGCTGCCCGACCGACTCCCCAGGGACTCATGGCCGGGGGCAGAGGAAAGACACAGGCCTCCCGGTCCTGCCCCCGGGCCGGCCTGATGGCTGCTTCGCGGGGTACACTCGAGACACTGACGCTCGCTCGGCTCCGCAACAAAATCCCGGCTGTTTGGCTTTGGTTTTACATTTGAACAGACCCAATGCTTTCTTTTATTTCTCCCCCTCAGGACTTTCCTGTGTGTCCTTTGCTGGCTGGACTCAATTTAAAAAATATTTTTTTAAAAAAGCCTGACTGTTGCTCCAGCACCTGAGCACGTCCCTGCTCTGGACTCTGAGATTCCTCTTCCGGGCCCGGGCGAGGGGAGGGGGGCAAAGACCCTCGGGGTACGGGGGACGTGGGAAGCTGGTCGCCCCAGGGATCCTTCAGCCCCCTTGAACCACAGGGGGGTCATTGCTCGGAGGTCGGAGGGGCCCTGCAGAGAGAGGGGGTTCCCCACGGCCACGGACAAGCCAGGAGAGGGGACAGGGCGGGTGTTAGCTGTGCTCCCCAACTTCAGCCACCGCTCCTGGGACGCACCTGAGCACCCCCACCTGGCTCTCCTCTCTCCAGGGAGCCTGCGGTTCGACCTGGACCGTGGGGTGACTGTTGACGCTGAGATGGATGACGGCGCGGTTTCCTCCCAGCCAGGGACTCGGGGAAAGGAATCGGGTTCTCCCTCCACATCCAGGCTCCGGAGACAAACCCGCGTCCTCGGCAGTCACGTGGCCATCTCCCACGTCAGGCGGCTGCGATGACCATGCTCACAGCAGCGGATGGCGGTCGCAAGGTAATTAGGAGGTTCTGGCCATCGGCAGCCTCAGACGCCCGTTAAAACGCTCAGCCGCTATTTATTACGGGCACCGAACAGCCTAGCGGATTTAACACCGGCGACGGGATGCAGGCGCCACCGGAGGCACCGATGGCGGGTTCATGCCCCCGAGACACTGGCTGACTTGTCACCGTGGACAGGAGCGCGGCCGCTGTGGCTGGCTCCCCGGGGCCGCCGGAGCCGGGGCCTGCGCTCGGCGAGGCCGTGTTTTAATCATAAAGCAGTTTCTCCTCCGGGGCACTTACACATGTTGCACGTTTATCTCGTGAGATATTAAACAGCCTCACGTCTCTCGCGGCCGTCTTCACGCGCAGAATAAGACGCCACCGGTCGGCGCAGCTCGGCCCCTGGCACCGCCCTCAGCGGAGCCTCCTTCAGACGGAGGCCCCGGGTCACCGGGCGGGTCTGTGCGGGGCCGGTTCCAGGGTCTGCTTCCCGGGAAGACGACCTGCGGCCGAATTCCCATCAAACCTGAAAGAGCCGAAGCGTCGCTCTGCTCATCCACGTGGGAGACCCGGGCGGCGACGTGGCCAACGGACATGAGCGTCCGGCTCCCAGATCCTCCACGTGAGGCCCAGGCACCGGCGCACAAGGAAACGGGCTGGCCGAGGTTTGCAGAGCGAAGTCGTGACACATAAAAAACGGGGAAATTCTGAATGTCTGCAGGTCACTGAACTGATCGAATCCTCACGGATGGGAGCTTTACTCTAAACAGAAGAGCTCGGTAGGAAAGGGGCCGAAGGAGCCGTGATTTACCGGCGCGAACGGAACCCAGTGGGGTCACGCAGGAACCGCCGTGTTAAAAATACGTTGTGCAGGTTCCCAAAGGCTGGCGGTCACAGGGAAACCCCTAAGGCAGCCGGTCCAGCGGAGCGGAACGGGGGCTGCACAGCGGCTCGTCCCGCGGGGGCTCGGCCCCGAGAGTTAGGGGGCTGGTTCCGCGCCTGCGGTGCTGCGGGTTCAGCGCCACGAGTTTCCGAGGCGCTGGGAGCTGAAGGCGGCTCCAGCCTCACACCTTAGGAGACGGGGGGACGTTACCCCTCTGAGAACACATGCAGGGCCCCAGCCGCTCAGTCGTCCCGGGGGGGCTACTGCGAAGCGGTGGCCCCGGCCGAGGCTCCGAGCGCCGCGGGAGTCACCCCGACGGAGGAGCGGCCCCTTGTTCCCGGAGACTCCCGGGCTGAGCGCCCTCCGCGTGCCTCTGAGTCCGGGCCTGTTGTCCCCTGTCTTCTGTTGCGCTGTCCAAACGCCCCCTGCGCCCCCCCACGGCCGCGTTTCCTGCCTTTGGGCTTCCACGCGGCGCGTCTCCTCCGCTCAGCACTGTCCTTGCCCCTCTCGCCTCTGCCCCAAAGTGCCCTGAGCCTGCGGCTGGCTCCGTCGTAAGCCCCCGAGGGCATCAGTTCCAGCATCCGCCCAGCCGGCGGTGCCTGTGATGACCGGAGCTCAGACGCCAGCTGATTCACCGGGAGGTAGAAAGACGCGTCTCCTCTCCGGGAAAACCTAAGGCAGGGGTGCGGTTAGAGGACACGAGCGGCCCCCCAGGACCGGGCAGCTCTCGCCACGCTCGCTGCCCCCAAATCCCGAAGATCGGAGATTCCCTGTTTCCATGAACCCTCAATTCACTTCAACTCTGCCTTCTTACCCTCTGTTTTTTCATAAAGAGAAGTTACCTTACTTTCCCGATTATGAAAAAACAACAACACTATTTCTCGTTGCAAAAGAAATGGAGAATACAGTACATTTACCAAGAAAAACAGAAATAACCTGCAGCGCCGTCACCCACAGAGTCACTCTGGGGTCCCTTCCGTCGCCCGGAGCTCACGCGTGTACACGTCTGCTGTTGGCTAAGGCGCCAGCTCTGCTCTATTACTGCCCCATAGCCTGCCCTTTGCATTTCATAACGTGGATATTTTTATTATAAATTAACGTTTGAAAATCGATTTCACTGCTAAATATTCCAATCCTGTATTAATGTACATTTAGGTTGTTTCCAGTTTATTTTTATTATAAATAAAATGACCAAAAGGGAAGTTATAGCTCAACAATCCTCAGAGCCACTGTTTTGAAGGAAAGTCCCCAACGCTTTAGAAACCCTCCCGGCAAATTCCCTGGGCCGGTCCCCAGGCACGTATCTTGCAAACCATGACTTTCGGCCGGGAGGCAGCAGAGCACTCGGCTGGGGGCCTGGCTTTGGAGGGACATGTAGGAGGACAGGTGCAGGGAGAAGGGAAGGGCCAGGCACCAAGGCC
Organism: Miniopterus schreibersii; assembly: GCF_964146895.1. Taxonomy (NCBI): domain Eukaryota; kingdom Metazoa; phylum Chordata; class Mammalia; order Chiroptera; family Miniopteridae; genus Miniopterus; species Miniopterus schreibersii. The sequence goes on from NC_138107.1 coordinate 89,802,510, forward strand.
ACTCGAGGGCAGAGCAGAGCAGAGACCGGGGCAGAGGCCTCCACGGCAGAGGTTCCACGGCAAGGCCACGGCCACCGTGCAGGCCGCAGGCAGACACCGCGCAGCAGCTGACGCGCTTTGCCTCTTACGGTGCCTCCGAGCAGGTGCCGCCCTGTAGCTTGGCCTATTTTATCTTTTCAAGCTTGACTAATTCCATTGTCCCTATAGCCCCAAAAGCAGTTACCAGGATTAGTTCCATTTTACAGATTAAAGAGAATAGAGCTTCTTAGGTTAAAAAAAAAAAAAATCTACCTAATTGGATGCAGTGTGGTCTGCCGGGGAGGGAGCGAACTTTACTCAGAGCTGGGGGATGCCAATCGCGGGGTTTCCAAAGGGAAGTCCTGGTGGAGAAACGTCTGATCCCAGCAGCGGGAGCTCCACGCCCCCCCCCCCCCCCCGAGACAATATCCAAAGGTTTTCAAGGCTATTTGTGCCTTTCCTGCTAGTGGCTCTCAGGAGACACCCCCACCTCACACGACCGGCGCAGCGAGAGCCCAGCACCTGACGTGCGTGTTTGTGAGACGAGTGTTGTGAAAACGCACGCGGCAGGTTTGGGCGCGTCCTCGATCTCAGACCCATGCCAGCAGCACTGCTTCAGTGGAGATGCAGAAAAAATCAGGAGTTATTTTTAAGCAGAGAGAGGAAAAGAAACACCCTAACACCAGAAATAAAATTTACAAGAGTTAGCAGATGTTTATAAAACTCATGACAATCTTCGTGTCTGCGGTGAGTCACTCAGATTTAACTTGTCTAAACGCGTGTCTTCGACAGTCTCACATTTCCTCTTTTCCTTGATATTCTTCAGGGTGCTGTTTCTATATTTAAATAGTTCTGATCTGCAAGTCAAAGCTATAATGCAAAAAAAACCCTAAGCAGATAAACTTAGAAATATGACTTTCAGGAAACCCACTAGGTCTAAGGATCCCCACGCGAGTTACTTGGACAGAACTGTTTGGTCAAAAGCACAGCCCTCGCTATTTGTGAAAACGCCCTTGCGTTCTGTCAAGGAAGTGTGGACCAGGCTGGGAGTCCGTCGGTTTCATCCGCTAAGGTGTCACCTATCCTGGGTCAGGTGGCTGAGATGTCACCGCACTGACCCTGTGTCTTCCAAACAGGACAGAGAAAGAGCTGTTGTCTCCGGATGAAGCACGAGCCTCGGGTTCAGGGGCGCCCACGCCGTGGAGGACACTCGCGCCTCCACGCAGCCCTCCCTGGGGCCAGCCCGGCCGCAGGAGACCCTCGACGGCAGGACACACACCTCCACCTGGGCCAACCCTTCGTCCTCGGGAGGCTCCGGGCTGAGAGGAGCTCAGTGTGACCCAGGCCTGCGTCCTCAGAGCTGCCAGCCATCGGTCCCCGGAACAACTACGAACACGCTCGTGGTGCGTCTGTTCCTTACGAGTGGGGGTGTGAGCCGAACAGTCATCGGTGTGAGCTGAGCCCTCGGGGCCCAGACTCAAAGCCTCTTCTGCACCAGGACAGTCTGACTTAAGTCCACATTGTCAGAAAGTGCGATTCGGAGTGGACAAGCTGTCCTAGGCCTACTTCAAAAGTCACGTTAGCCTAATAGTCTTTACTAGGGGCTAAGGGCTCATAGCACCCGAAAATGTGCATGTAAAACCAGCATGTGCACAGACACACAGACACACACACACAGACACTACTCAAAATGGGCTGTTCGATTGATCCACAGAGAAAAATTGTCTTTTCATACGAAAAATAAAATTAGATTCCTATCTCACCATATACAAAATCAAATTTACAATAATTTAATATTAGAAGAAAAAAGAAAGTCTTTGTTTTTAAGGAGGAAGAACTTCTTAAGCAACAAACAAAAATAATTTTTAAAAATGTGGGTTCATCTGAGAAGCATGAAACTAACCCCACCCGCAGAGGGTTAGAGACAAGAGACCATGTGGAGATATTTGCAGCATTTCTGACAAGGGATCAACGTCCCCAGTTTACGAGGCATGTCAGGAACCATCAGGAAGACAGACAACCTAACAGAAACAAAGATGGGAACAGACAATCCACAGACAGACAAACCAAATGGCCAGGAAAATATTTCAATAAATGCCCAACCTCTCCAGGAACAGAGAAACATAAAATATTTCAGGCTTCAGGTTGGCAAAACTTTCGAAAGGTCTGGAAACGTCGAGAGCTCGCCCACTGGGGTGGAATCTACGGGAGGGACGCTGGCCATGAACCGACTTGACGATACAATCCTGCTCTGTGCACGTGGCCCCAAGGACCTCCAGACGCCATCGCGGGCGTCACGGCCCAAATCCGGAGGCGCGGGAAGCCAGCACCACGCCGGAGAGGGCGGGGTACAGAGAAGTACGTCCACTGATCCCCATGAGGCGTTAACTACGTGGGACAGCTCTGTGCTCGGTCTGTGTTCTCATGCAGACGCCCCAAAATGCGCAGGCGCAGGCAGGAGGGGCGCCCGCCGCCTTCAAGCCCGTGGCTGCCTCGGGCGGGCGAGGGGTGGCTTGATTTTAACAGCGTCAGAGGCAACCGTTCGGGTGGGGCGGGCGCTCGAGTGTCACACCTAAGTCCCGGGCGTCACCCAGCGCAGGGGTCGCAGGGGACCTCAGGGCACTTCCTGTGGGGGCAGAGCCTCCACCCCAGGGATGCGGCCCCTGAGCGCTAACTTTGCAGGGTCCCGGGCTCACGGGGCAGGGAGGCCGGCGGGCCCTCGGGCATCCCCACGGCCCACGGCGGGACCAGCTCGGGCAGGAAGGCGTGTGGACGGAGGACGGTGCCCGGGACTCGCACGGAGCCGGCGGGGAAGGGACAAGCCCAGTCCCCCGGTCCGGGTTCCGACGGCACTGCCTGAGGCACGTGCACCGCAGGGGACAGCTGGGCCGCGTGCCCCCTCGCTCGCGGGAACGCCCGCGGCAGCTCCGGCTTCGTCTGTAACAACCGCGCTGCTCACTCTGCGGAGCTACTGGTGTCCCCGCGCCCGGGGCCGTGGACCCGACACGTCGCCACCTGCAAGAGGGCTCACGACGCGCAGGGCCCGGCTGACGCCCACCTTCCTGCCACCTGGAAGCTGCAGGGCTCCCCTTCTCCCCTTTCCCACGCCTGCCACCCAAGTTCCAACCGGCTTCCGTCGGGCCGGCCGGGCTCTCGGCCAGCGCAGGGCCCCCCTTCCCAGCAGAAACAGAAAAACAGGACAGGCACGGACCCCCCAGCGCTCTGAACAGCGTCCTCCTCACACCGGCCCCTCGGGCGCCGTCATCCCCACCGACCACTGAGGGTCAGGCCGGACCCGTCCCCTGAGCCCCAGGAACAAACGCTAAAGCCTGTGCAGGGCCACCCCCCCCACAGCACCCGGAATTCGCCACCAACCTGCATTTTCCTTCCCAGCGTCTCCGAGGACACGCGCCCTGCGCCCACGGGGCTCCCCGCGGCCTGGCCCAGGTCCCTCACCCCCACTAGGGAGCAAAGGCCTCCGAGCACCTGTGCAGGGCCCACCGCCCTGCCCGTCACGTGTGGGCCACGGTGGCCACCGACCGGGGCACCGGGAAGAGCAGCAACTGCTGCGGGCGCGTTCCCATGAGCTGGGAGGCCTCTGGTGTCCTTAGGGCCCCGGGGACCTTCCCGCCTCCGCAAACAGGGCCTCTATGGCGACGGCTGGAGCCAAACAGCGCTGGGTTCTGCTCCCTGAGAACAAGGGCCCTGCGGCAGCTGTCGGGGCACCGGGCGCTGGGCAGGGAGGTGCACCCCTGGGAGACAGCAGGGCCCGCAGGGTGGGGACAGAGCCGGGACAGGCCAGGGGCAGTGCATTCCCGCGGCTCAGACGCCTGCATCTCCCCGAGGGCGAGGCTCTGAGGTCAACTGTGAGGCCAGCCGCGGGGGGCGGTGTGGGGACTGGACAGCGCCATCCTCGCTCAGGGCAGGAGGCGGAGGGGCTGCCAGGGCCGGTGGGTGACAGGGTGACCGGGGCCGGCTCAGGGGTGTCTGCGGCGGGCGACCTCCGCGCCCTCCACGGTTCTGCCGCGTTTTCAAGCTGCTCTTCTCAGGGTCCCTGAAGCTTCGCTGCGACAGACTTGCTTCGAGCAGAATTTTCGCGGATGAGACGGGAAGACGGAGGGAACAGGCGAGTGCCGACCGAAGCGGCCGTGGACTCTCCCTGCCCTTCCTGCCGACAAATCCCGGCTTCCGAGCGGCCCGGATAGTACGTGTCGTCGGCGGGCTGTTCTTACGCCGCATTCAAAGTAAACTGCCTTTTAAAACTCCTCTCCTACTTTTATTTTAAATGGCTCTTCGAAGTGGTAGAAATCTTTCTCAATTTCACGTTTCTGAGGAATATAATTACGTTCCTCCCCCCGCAAAGCTCACTCCACCTGGAGTTTATCACGAAGCCCGGCCGGGTCGGTGCTCGCTCGTTACGTCGCGGAATAACTGGGCGACGCCGTCGGAGGGCTTTCTCGTCCTGTGTGAAGCAAAAGGGCCTCTGTTCACACAAAGCGCCCTCTGCGCTGACCTGTCACTCTCCTTAGTCACAGTCTCAGAGCCACTGCGTTGTAAAGACAAAAGGAACGTGGCCTCGGGGGTGAAGGACCAGTCCCACGGCCGGTCAGAGGGGCGCCCGCGGGGGACGGACCTGAGCGCTCGCCCGCGGGAAGCCGGTCACCGGCCGCCTCAGGCCGTGTCCCTGTGACCTGCTGCTGTCCGGGGCCTGATGATCATCACGCACGCGGTGGGCGTCCGACAGGCGGCACCGGGGCCTCTGCAGACAGACGGTGCCGTGGGGACGCCGTCCACCCCCGATGGGGCCGCAGGTGCTTCTCTGCAGAGACGCGCTCACCGGACCTGCTGGCCTTCAGGGCTGGCTGGTTGGTTTGTTTGGCTGTTGGTGGTTTTTCGGTTTGTCTGCCTTCGGCTGCGTCAGGTTCCCCTCCCGGGAAGCCGGCGAGCTCGGGGTGAGACCGCGACCCCCCGTCCGCAACCCGCTGGCCGTGGGTCTCTGTCTGGGCTACGAAGCTCAGGCCTTGCTTCAGATCCATTGTTTTTCTACCTTATTTCCTTCACCTCAACATATGTGCTCACTTATTTTTATCTCCTGTTGAAAATAGTTGTTAACTTGGTCAAAGTCCTTGGGAGTGAGAAGGGGACTCAGGAGGGAAAGCTCCTGGATGTGACGTTCATTTGTTCGGTGCCAGTGGCCCCTCGGCAAACGGCAAACAGCTGTGGGAGACCGTGGGCTCAGGGCTGGTGGGGGGCTCTGGGGGCAGGGCCAGGGGCTCTGGGGGCTGCACTTCATGGCCCCACTTCCACTAAACACTATCTGTGCCTCTGGACGTGCCCGGTTCTCTTCATGCCTCAGTTTTCTTAACCCCAAGTAGAAGAAAACACCTTTCCTTCACCTTATAAAATCATAGAAAATGTTATTTGAGTGATTTTACAGTGAAACACAAGTTTACCTTAAAATTACGTGTTCATGCATAAAGATCTACAAATATAAAAGTATTTATTCACCACAAATCTGCATGAAACTGAGGTTAGACGCACTAACAGCTATTGACTAAAGTAAGAGAATCGGGACATCCCTGCCCTACGCAAGCAGAAGTTATGTGCACAGAGTTGGAAAACCACGGATTTTCCTCAAAAGAGCGTCGAGACCCCAGGAGCTGACTCGCGTGTGTGTGTCAGTGTCTCGCAGCCTCCTTTTAAAATTCAGTTTGTGACATGGTTCAAAGTCACTTCTCCACCGAGCCCGTGGACGCTGTGGCCCTGCTCTCAGGCCTGGCCCCGCGAGAGCCGGAGCTCGCTCACCGCACCCGACGGCCGCGTGTCCGAGGGTCTGGCTTAAACGCGGGGGCCCTGGCCAGGCGGCTCCGCTGGCTGGAGCTTCGCCCCGAGGGGCCAAGGCTGCGGGTTCGGTCCCGGTCGGGCACATGCGAGAACCAACCAGTGACGCATCGGTAAGTGGAACAAAAACCAATGTCTCTCTCTCTTCCTCTCTCTCAAATCGATAAATTTTTAAAAAATTCTTAAACGACCGAGCTCTGAGGGTGTGGGAAGGGGCGGCCAGCGAGGACAGGGACGGGGTTTCAGGCGGGCGTGGAGAGCCCTCGGCGTGCGGGTCACACCGTGCGATGTGCTGAATGCTGCCTCACTGTGCGCTTGAAAATGCTTAAAACGGTAACTTCATGGGATGCGTATTTTACAACGATAAAAAAAGTTCTTAAAAAAGCAAAAGAAAAAATCTAAGGACGAACAGCTAGATCTGACCTTCGCCTGAAACACTGCTTTTTCCTAACCGTCCAGTAAACACCAGCTTGGTCCCAGTTGCCCCCTTTGCTTCTGGAGTTGCCGGGAAAGGACCCAGCGCCACCCTCCTGGGTTTGGAAACGCAGGCGAGAGCAGTAGCAGGAAGTTCACCGGCCGTGACCCGTCAGCAACAAGGGCACCCTCGCCCGGGCTGCCCACCGCCCCCCCACCGTGGCCCGCGGCACCTTCACCTGAGTGACCCGCAGGCTCCCTCTGACTTGGAGAAGTTTCTGAACTTGCCCTTCCTTGGCCCAAATCTGTCACGTTGGCAACTTCCCGGCAGCAAATAAACACGTTCCCGGGAGGACGCACCCACCTTCCAGAGACACAGCGTCTGCAGCTTCTTGTGCTGCAGCTGGATGGCCCTTCCTCCTCCGAGCCGGGGCCCCCACACCCTCGGCCACCCGCGGGGCACGTCCGGCTGGCCTCCCTGCGCATCCTGGGCCCGCCTCGCCCTCGCCCTCGCCCTCGCCCTCGCCCTCGCCCTGGGCTCACCCTGGTCTTGCCCTCTCCCTGGCTTCGCCCTGGGCTCACCCTCACCTTGGCCTCACCCTCTCCCTGGCCTCACCCTGGTCTCGCCCTCACCCTGGTCTTGCCCTCGCCCTCGCCCTCACCCTCTCCCTGGCCTCACCCTGGTCTCGCCCTCGCCCTGGCCTTGCCCTTGCCCTGGTCTCAACCTGGTCTCGCCCTCACCCTGGTCTCACCCTGGTCTCGCCCTCACCCTTGCCCTGGCCTCACCCTCTCCCTGGCCTCACCCTCTCCCTGGCCTCACCCTCTCCCTGGCCTCACCCTCTCCTTGTCCTCACCCTCTCCCTGGCCTCACCCTCGCCCTGGCCTCACCCTGGCCTCACCCTCGCCCTCGCCCTGGCCTCGCCCTCTGCCCGCTGCCAGCAGCATCCGACTCCCATCAAAGCACTGGGTCCACTTCCCCCCCCACGGCAGGGGTCGGGCTGTGAGATGCAGGGACCGGACCAGACCCAGCGGGAGCCGCCCGAGGGGGGGGGGGACCGGCCTGCAGACTGTCCGCTTCATCTCGGTGCCCAGCGGCTGACGGCCGAGCCCTCGCCGGTGTTAGCACCATATCTGGCTGAATCCCCATCACTTATAACGGGTCCAATGTTCAAAACTGTTGGAGACACCGCGAGGGGCGGCCCTGAGACCCCGGCCCTGGGCGCACCTGCCACCTGCCACCTGCCACAGCACCAAAAGGCACCTCCCAGCCTTATCTGTGTCTTTCCACTGACAGGAGGGACATAGATAAAACTATTGCTCATTTTTGTAGGTGGCACCGGGTCAGGCACTGCACATTGGTTCAGCAAAGGGAGATTGATTGCCCACTGCGTTCCTCCTTGGAGTAACACGTCAGCACATGGACACGCACATGGCACACACACGCCTACACATGTACACACACACGACACACATGCACACACACGCACAAGCACTCTCTCCACGCACACACGCTTTCTCTCCAACTACTGCAGCCTAACTTGGAGTGTCCGGTCTGAGAAATAGAAAAATCCGCTTTGCCTTCATGGTGACACTGAGTCCCCACGTTTCCTCCAGGACAGCCGGCCCCACGTGGCTGTCACCTGCTGCCCTTGGCCTGGGGACAGCCAGGGGCACTCGGGGTTTAGCCTGGAAGCACCTCCAAGCCCAGAGCTGGACCTAGGACGCCGGTTGAGTGTCTTTTTTATTTTTGCTGATTAAGCTTCTTGTTAGCGCATAAACAGGCTACCTCTGAAGACCTAGAGACACGCCGTGGAAAACCACCACTCACAATCGGCCTTTAGGTGACAGGCACTGAAGTCACGGCTAAGGATGTGGGTGTGGACTGCGTTGGTGTGAAGACACCGGGCGTGAAAAAGAAACGAAAGACAAAGAAAGGTCAAGGCGGAAACGGCAAAACTGCCCTGGTGAGGGACAGCCTGTCCGTCTCGCCCTTACTCTGCCCATTAAATACGGAACGAGTCCTTTCCAATCAGGGGAAGTCGCAGGGCGGCTGTCCGCTCAGCGGCGGCCCTTCCAGGAAGTTGGTTACCAAAACCACCTTCGTTCTGTTTGCTCCCGGAGCACACGCGCCACGCGTTCCTTCTCTTGGGCGCATTTGTCCAGGTAAATGCTGTGTGTGTGTGTGTGCGCGCGTGTGCATGTGTGTGAGTGCACTTGTGCATGTGTGTGCGTGTGCGTGTGCATGTGCGTGCGCATGTGTGTGCGCATGTGCGTGTGCACTTGTGTGTGTGCATGTGCGTGTGCTTGTGTGTGTGCATGTGTGTGCGTGCACGTGTGTGTGCTTGTGCGTGTGTTTGTATGTGTGTGCGTGCACGTGTGTGTGCTTGTGCGTGTGTGTGCACGTGCCTGCAGATCTCACACAAACAGCACTGAACAGAGCGGCAGAGTAATACCCAGGTCAGCCCTCTGGGGTCTTGCTAAGGTATAATCTGTATAAATCATACGTTCCATTAGAAAAGCTTTGGGAACCTATAATACAGGGTTTTAAAGCGTGTGCCATACGTCGACCCCTGTATACGCGTCTTTTCCATTCCGGAGCCAGTGGCCGTTAACTGATACCTTCCAAGCAGAACAGCCTCGCTCTTGAGCTGTGACTTGGAGAATAAACATGGTTTGTTCACAGGCAGGTTGTGCCAATGGAAGGAAATTAATAGAAACCAGCGTCCTGCCCATTCTCACCAGATTTCTTACCCGTCACTTTGTTTGGTTCCAGGCAGTCCCTGCAGGTCAGTCTTGAATTGTCCATTTGTCAAATCGCCAGAAGCCTCACAGTCCCAGTTCCATTATCTTTCCTAAAAAAACCCCACACCTCACTCCTTTCAAAAGCCTGGATCTTAAAGTCCACATGCAGCCGTCACAGAAACAATCAACCTTTCCTGGGACAACCTTTGCCACTGACGGAAGGTTCAGCTCACACTAGACACGCCTGCAGCCCCGTGGTCACTGCAGCCCAGCCCTGCCCCTCCCAGTGGTCACTGCGTCCCACTCCCATTCCCTCTCAGAGGTCATTCCTGCCCAGTCCCCTCCCCTCTAGTGGTCATTGCAGCCCAGCCCCCTGGTCACTGCTGTGGCAATGAGAACATTTAAAAAAGGGAAGCTTATGCCTCTTTGTGGCCCTTTCTGAATATTTAGTTTTAATTATTTTAATGGTTCTTTGAGTTACCCAAAGATCATAGTATCCAGGCTTGATTGAGGCTGAAAAGAGTTCTTTACTGAGTTTTTCCTGGGGGGTGCGAGGCTCCGGCATTGTCTCACACACGGGGACTTACTGTTACTGTCTGTAACCGATGGGGCCCCGGGAGAGGTGCTCCTCCTGCCTGGGCAATGCCCGTGGCCCACCCGCCACCCTGTCCCCTGAGAAGCTGCTGCCTGGAGAAACGAGAGGGGCCTTATTTGGAGCATAAACATTTTCTTAGGTTATTTGGTACACAGAATAAAATTAAGGCTCCTCGAGAAGGCGTTTAAATATCTGTTCCTAAGGGCATGTCTCCCTGGTCTAGAAGAAACCCCAGGGCTCAGCCGCGGCACCTCACCGACCACAGACGCTCACGAAGCCCTGAGCCGCCGCCTGGTCTGGTCACAGACGCTGGCCAGTCTGAGGCCTGGGCTCCTTCCCAGGAAACTCTCGGGGTCAGAGCAACAGAGACCACGGGAAAGCGCCGAGGGAGTCAACCAAATACGCCCATCGTCTCTCCCGAGCCACCGCGTTGCCCGGATCACTCGACCTCCCGCTCGCTGACTTCCCGTTCCCCGCCTGGGGTGGGCAGGTCCCCGGACGGAGCAGGACGGGGAATCGGGGCGCAGAGGGAGCAGGATGGGGAATCGGGGCTCAGAGGGAGCAGGACGGGGAATCGGGGCGCAGAGGGAGCAGGACGGGGAATCGGGGCGCAGAGGGAGCAGGACGGGGAATCGGGGCGCAGAGGGAGCAGGGTGGGGAATCGGGGCGCAGAGGGAGCAGGACGGGGAATCGGGGCGCAGAGGGAGCAGGGTGGGGAATCGGGGCGCAGAGGGAGCAGGACGGGGAATCGGGGCGCAGAGGGACTGAACAGGCCCGACCTGCCGTCGGAGATTTTAGTGTCCGAGTGTCCCGCCCGCAGCCCGCGTCCGCGTCCGCGAGAACCGAGAGCCATTGCCCAGGGCCTGGGCGTTAGCGGGCAGACGTGCCTTTGGTCCGCGGTGAGCGGAGGCCGTGTCAGATCGCCGGCTTTGCGGCGGAAGCCTTTCATCGCTAATGGAATTTAAATGCAGGTGTGTGCAAGCGTGTGGACCGCGTGTTGCCATGGTGACTGTGCGAGAAACTGCCTTCCGTGTGATGCGTGAGACGCTCGCACCGTCTCGGCTCACTCGTCTTCAAACACGCTCTAAAAATAAACCGTTTTGGAAAACGTCTCCCCCGTGCAGTGGCCGCCGTTCGAAGGGACTGAGGCCGTTGTCCTGGGGGCGTCCCTGCCCCGCCACAGAACAAGGCGCGCACGCGACGAGGCCCGAGGCAGAAGCCGCGGCACAAAGCTCCCGTCTCCCGTCCCCAGCGGACCCCGGGATGGCGCCTGAGGCATCAGCGGGCATCTTCCGCTGTCAAAGCCCCACAGGGCCAGGCGGGCCCGCCCGAGCTGTCGGGCGATACTGGGCGCTGCAGTCACGGGCGTCCCACGAGAAACCCGGTGTAAGGTGCGCGGGACGGTGCCCGGGACGTGAGTCTCTACGTGAAGTAAGTGAAAGGAAAGTAGGAAACGGGACAGGGAACCCTTGGCTGCACCGGGGTCGACTCCGGGAACCCGGAGACGTGGAAAGAAAGAGCATTTGTCCGTCTCCTCCCTGAGCCTAAAAGGGCTTCAGAGAAAAGCATTTTATAAATTCCAAGGCATCGCCCAGACGAGCCAAGGATTCCTCTGTCAGTCTGGTCATTATGATTCCAAGTCCACGTGCCCCCAGCGACGGTGACCACGGACAACCAGCCGCAGCGGCTTCCTGAGGGCGGAGCGTGGAGAACCCCGAAGGTGGGAGGCGGCCCAGGCAGCGGTGGGGTTGGCACAGTGAGGACTTGGGCACCTCGGGCTCATGCAGTCTCCCCAGCTGAGCTGCCCAAAGAAGCAGGGGCCCGAGGAGCTGTCCCTGCCGCCCGGGTTGCCACCCGCCAGTGCCCGGGCTCTCGGTGATGACCAGCAACCCTGCTGCCACCTGGCACCCCTGTGACTGGTTCGTGCCCCCGTGTGGGGGAAGTGGGTTCCGGCCCCCGCACCCCGGCGGGCACACGGAGGGGATGGAGCCCCGCTCAGGGAGAAACAGCAGCTGTTTAACTCTCAGCGGATTGTAGACGGGAGCCACCGTTTCCTTTAGCTCTTGTTTTACCCCCGAGACCGTCATTTAGAAAATGCTGCCCGATGCCCAGCCGGCGTGGCTCCGTGGTTGAGGGTCACCCCATGCAGCAGGGGGTCACAGGTTCGACTCCCGGTCAGGGCGCAGGCCCGGGCTGCCGGCTTGATCCCCAGTCAGGGGCCTGCGGGAGGCAGCCGATCAGTGACTCTCATCACTGATGTCTCTCTCTCTCCCTCTCCCTTCCTCTCTCTGAAATCAATAAAAATATATTTTTTTAAAAAAAGAAAGAAAATGCTGGGCTGAACTGGAGAAGTGGGTGCTCGAAGTCAAGCTGGCGTCTGTAAAAGAGACTTTACAAAGCATCCTATCGCTTGAGAGACACGAGGCCAAGCACCGCGCGTGGTGCCTCGGGGCAGGTTTCTGTTTCTCGGGACCTGCGTGTCCGTCTGTGAAACACAACGTGCGGAACCGCGGCCGCGGCAGACAGGCCGGGACGGGGCGGGGGCTCCGCGACCACCGGCTCTTCCAAGCGAAAGGAGCCGGGGGGGGGGGGCGGCCGCGCTGTCCCCTCGCAGTGACAGCCCCCAGCGCCGGCTCAGGATGAGCAAAGCGCTTCCTGCCTCTGGGTTCACCGGAGGCTGATGTCAACACGCGTGGTTGTGACACGGGGCAGGCACAAGGCAGATGTCACACGGAAAGTCCGCTGGGTTTGGGTGTATGATTGCGCTGATGGGGTCCTTCAGGCTGCATTGTACCTGGACATGGCTCGTCAGTTAATGAATTGACTTCTTTTCATGCAAATTGTCACTAAATGTCACTAAATGTCACCTTCCACGGGTGGAATGACCTAAGATACCAGAGTCATCCGTGGTACTAAACCCAAGACATTTATAAATATCATCACCTCTAATTAGTTATTTTAATACTTCTAGGAGGAGCCGAGCCTTAATGAATTCATTTCTTGACATGTAATTATGTTAGTAGTTTAGATTTCTTTGCAAATTATGAAAAACCATGAAGAAGAAATAAAATCACCTGTGATCCTAGAACTTAACGAAAAGCCTGGGGAATTTTTTTTCCTGTAAATCTTGTCCATTTGGGATTGGAAGTGGGAACAGCCGAATGTGCTAAAACTGGGGGTCGACTTTTTTTCTGACATTAATGTTTGTTTTTCCTCCAGTTTCCCCTAAATAAAGTTTAAAAGTCTGACCTCAATCAGAGGATTTTCCTGGCTCAAAATCTGCCTCTGAAACTTAACTGGTTTCTACTCAGATTTGGAGACACCAGCCGACGGCCACAGTAACATGAGAAAGACGCGGAATTTCCCCCTTTTGTGATGATCCGAAGACAAAATTAAAAGGCTCAGGGGTTGCAGGTGACTCCTGGTCAGCCTCAGGCACCTCCTGCTGACTCCCGTCTGGAGCCTCCCCTGGGTCCCCCCTGTCCCCTGGAGAGTCCCCCACACCCTGTGGCCCTCTGCCGCCCCAACACGCTTGTCCTCACCGCCAGACGCCTTCGTGGCCTTGTTCACGTGTCCAGGGTCTCCGAGGGGGAGGCCTCTTCCTCCCGCCACCCCGGCCCGGGGCCCGTCGCCGTGAGTCGCAGAGAGTCGTGCAGCGTGAGGGACGCGGAGCCTGGCTGGGACCCGAGCGAGCAGCTTTGGGGCGGCCTGTCCCCCAAAACAGACTGAAAACCGGGGCTCTGTGTTTTATTCCCTGTACTTGACCCACTTTCTAATGTCACTTGTCACCTTCCCATTGTCAACGCCATCAGAAAACAAAACACATCTCTGAACCCCGTTTCCTGGGCTCAGGACTCGGGCTGAGGAGGGGAGCGATGGAAACGAGAAACCCGAGAATCGGCCTCATTCAAGGGCTAACGGCCCAGAGGGTCACCTTGGCCCAGGGTCACCTCGGTCAGGAAGGAGAGTCCAGCTCACGTTCCAGCTTCAGAAATCTCACCCGACCCTGGCCGGTGTGGCTCAGTTTGTCGGGCATCATCCTGGGCACCGAAAGGTTGGTGATTTGACTCTGGTCAGGGCACGTGCCCGGGTTTCGGGCTCAGTCCCCAGCAGGGGGCTGCAGGAGGCGGCTGATCAATGCTTCTCTCTCACATCAATGCTCCCCTCTCTCTAAAAATCAATAAAAAATATTTTTTAAAACTTATCATCTGAGAGCTGGTTTTGTGACTCAGCCAGGGGCTGTGTGTGACCGAGGAGCCCTGGGCAGGGCCCCGACTCCCCAAGGACTCGCACAAGGAAGCCGGGGCAGGTGCACATTGGCCCAGCATTTGCCGAGCGGCCGCCAGGTTCCAGGCGTATCAGCAGTTTTACCTTCCAAAGTTCTTTCCAAGGATTCATTTAAGCCACTGAGTTATCTTATTTGCATATCAAAGTATTTTGCAAAAGAACAGATTGTTTCACAAATTATTAAGAATTAAAATACCATCAAAACACACCCACACAAATACACCCCCCGCGATGTCAGGCAGGCAGCCAGCACGCATGTGTCAGGCACATCCTGTGTCGTCACGGTCTGGGCCCAGGCCTCAGAGCTCCTGGCACCGCCCGGGAGTCCACAGCCCGCAGGACTCCCAGGCCCACGGTGGGGGCTAAGGAGCCGACCACAGGACTGTCCACACCTTCCCGAGGCCAGCGACGCGGGACCGTTAGGAAGCTGCCAAATACGCAGAGCCCAGGAGTGTTTTCGTTTAGTATGAACCAGGTGCAGTCTCATGTGTTCACATAAACTAAAGACCCCTGACCGGGACCACCGTACCTGCCACGCCTGCCGTGACATTCGCGCAGAGTCACCGAGGCCACAGCTCCGCCAGTTCAGGGAGCATTATACCCCCTGGGCCCGTGGGAGCCGAAGAAACAGAGCACCCGGAAAACCACCTTATAAAACTCCTGATCTATAATGTTACCCTTCCAGCCACACAGCTGCTAGAAATACCATCAGAAATCGACCTGCCTCTCAGCTGATCCATCTTAGGCCTAATTCCTGGAAAAGCTCCCGGCGGGACCCTGAACTCCGCAGCAGGAGGCTGGGGCAACTGGCCAGCTACCTGCGGCCACCTGTGGTCACCTGTGGGCGGGAGGACTCAGCAGGGCCCCCCACGTCCAGCCTCATCGCTCTGACGTCTCTTTGTCCGTCTGTAACTTCTTGTGAAAGCATCTAATAGGGTTTTTAAAAGAACACTGCACATCGACTTAAACACAGGGTGTCCCAGAGCATGTACACACACTCCAACAGCTGATAACTCAATTTTCACCCCATTTCAGGTTTAATCGATCTGAAATATGGGCAAAGCCAGACTAAGCTTTGAACAAAGAAAATGTATCCTAAAGGGCCGCTAGACATTTTTGCAGGGACACATAAAAGATAAAGTTTACGATATAAAACCGGCAACAACTGATGACTTGAGGGCGAAACAAAACAATTCCTGATGTTGGCGAGTCCACTGCTTCGCGTTATCAGCAGGGCCTGGACCAGAACCGTCATCCATTTGAAAACAGGGGTTCATAGAAAAAATTACTTACGTAGATCCTTTTAAATTTTGAAATTGAGCTGGATGTTCACAAACACTGACTTCATAAGCAGTCAAAGTGTGTGTACAGTTTGGGGGGCCCCCTGTATGCGATCTCCCCCATGGCCCACAAACGCAGAGTGAAGCTCCGAGTCCGGGGGGAAGCAGGGCGCCCGTCCCTGGCACCAGGCAGACCCCTGCTGTGCACGGGCCTCGTTACAGGACCCGCGGGGGAACCTCACGGGCGCAGGCCGATGGTTACCCCGCGCCGCGCGGGCCCCACCCTCCCGAAGCACCCGCAGCCGCCCGCGGGGTTGGGCAACACGGACACCGAGGAAACGGAGAGAAGACCTTACACCTAACATTTCGTGTAAAAACCTAAGTCACACTCACGCCGCGGAAAATAACCCCAGGGGCTGTTTCCTACCTCGGCAGGCGTGGCCGCCCCTCTCGTCTCCTGCGAGGCAGAGTCACACTTGCCCTGTGGGAGCAGAAAGCGGAGAGAATCCGTGAGTCACGCACGTCAGAGCAGCGAGCAGCGTGGAAGCGGGGGGGCGACGCGGGCGCTCACCAGGCCGGGGAGCTTTCTGTTTCTGAACATTAACCTCCACATGGTTTGGGATGATCTGTGGAGTGTCCCTCGCCCTCGGGAGGCCTCTAGCAAGCGCCCGAAGAAGGGAACTTGCAGGCTTTTGTGCAACGTTTACTTTCAGCCAAAGGAAGTGATGGTGTCCCCATCACTAACCTCAGAACTCAACCCCCAAAAGGCCGCTTGTCTAACCCCTGTGCACAGCTGCACTGCAGCCGCGGGTGTCACCGGTGGGGCCGGGCCCGTCCCAGGGGGCTTCCGGGCTCCCCGTTCGCACAGGACGTTCATCCAGCTTCAGGGGAGCAGAGGCTTCTCACCCGGCAACACACCACGTGCACCGAATTCACACTCTCGCCCGGGGCACCCGCAGGGTTCAGGCCCGGGGCCCAGCGCCAGACGCCGGGCGAGTCACCCCACCACCGGCCTGTGCCCCGTCTGCTGCGTCGCGTGAGGCACAACTTGCCCGGGGGCAGCTGGGAGAAAGGCGCTGGGATGTTTGGGGGCCCAGCATGCAGTAGCAAACTGGGGACCCCCAAGATGTGTCGCCCCTCTCTGGGGACACTGGCATCCGTTTCTCGTCTGTGATCCCATCTCATGGGACCCCGAGGTGCCTGCATGGACCTAACTGTCCTTGTTGCCCACTAGGTGGCCGCCTCTGGCCGCTGAGGGAGAGACAGCAACCGAGAGCCGGCAGGTGGCACCGTTGCACACAGGACCGAGGACCTCGCGGGGCGCTGGGCCCCCCATCCCACTTCCTATGAGAAACTAGGCCACAAATCAACTGCACATCCTGTCCTTTTGAAACCATTTAGAAATTAGCAAAATAGTTTAAGACGCTGGGCTTCTCCAGACTCTTCTCTGCCGCGGTGATTCTTTACATGTCTTTGGGTGGTGGGGCTTCGGCACAGGCCCCCCAACACACACACTGGGGGGCCCACAGCCCCGCCGCTGGCGGCTTTGGAGTCTGAGTCCACAGGCCCCCCAGTCCCGGCTCAGGGCAGGGGGGCCCCTCCCAGCCCGCACCGAGTTCACCACCAGAGGGCAGCAGAGGACGCAGCCTGAGGCCCCCCCCCCCCCCCCAGGACCGTCACCTGCAGCAGCAGCCAGGCCTCTGTCCCGCAAAGTGCTGATTCCCGTGTGGATCAGGCTGTAAGGAAGGGCCGCCTGCTTCCCACACCGCCCTCCCTCCCGGGCCTCCTCTCCCTCCCCCTGGGACCAGGCCCCACGGCCTGGGAGCGCTCCTGGAGCTTTAGGCGCAGGGGTGAGCAGGTGACGCTACTTTATCAGCCGAGGAAGCCGCCCGCCCGCGGCTGGTCCCGCGTCCGCCAGGCCAAGAGGGCGGGCGACCGGGCTCAGCGGCGGCCGGGCCACGGCCAGAAGTGGGGTGTCCCGAAGGCAGCCTCCACTGTGCCCAAGCCCTGGTTCTATGGGTCGTGTGTGTAACTTTGGGGGAGCCGCCTGACTTCCCTCCGCAGCGTGCGAGGGCCGGGGCCCGTCTCGGTCAGAGCCGGCTCTTCTCCCGTCATCACCATCACCGTTCCCACCGGGCCCGGGGCCCTCACCGTGGTTCTGCTCCCCTAGTGCTCGGTGGTGCTGAGCGGCCGCGTGGGGTGGTTGGCGTTTGAATCGCTTCTTTGGAGAAATGTCTATACAAGTCTTCGGTCCTTGTAAAAGTTGGGTTGTTTGCCCTGTTGTCGTTCGGGACGCGTCGGGTGCAGGGAGTCGGTCCAGAGCTGCGCGTTTTGGAGGGTGACACGGGCAGGGGAGAGTCGCCGGGCGATGCGACGGCCGCTTAAGGAGATTAAATTTTATTCATCTTTTTAAAATAAGAGTCAAGACATAGTCTTCCACCTGACTGCTTGGACGTTTCTTTGGTGTTGGTAAGGTCATGGTCTGCTAAGAAACCTGACACACATAGTAAATGCTTTTTTTCCCCTTTTCTGTTCCTTTTGGATGCTGGTGCTAAACCTCCAAGTGTCGTGATTTAAAAAGAAATTTTATGCCCTGCTTATTTATTTCTAGGATGAGGGGAGGATAACATTTTTTGCTTTCTTATTTGACTCTCTTTGAAAATGTGCAGCATGAAGTTCCTCAAAAATAAAATTTTTACCCTTGAAAGGAAAAAAATAAATAAATAAATAATAAATGTCATAATTACTTTTTTTTTAATCCCCACCGGAGGATGTGTTTTTACTGATTTTTAGAGAGAAAGAGAAACATCGGTGTGAGAGAGAAGCGCTGGCTGGGTGCCTCCCGCACGGCCCCGATGGGGAGGGAACCCACACCCCCAGGGGGAGAACCCTTTGAAATGTCTGTGCCTCCGGGGCTCTCACAGCCAAGGGGCTGATCCTCTAGCAGGTCTGGCCGTTCCCCACTCTTGGTTCCCAGCAAATTTGCAGGAGCATCTATTCAAATTGTCAGCCGACGTGGCTTTAAAAATAACTACCACGAGGTGATTTTTGGCAGACAGCTTGAAAGGAGCTCAAACACATCGTGACATTATTTCAATAAATCTCTTTCCATTTCCACCTTTTATTCCTGTTTATGTGAGCAAGTTACTTCAGCTCAGCTCGTGAGAACAGAAACTAGAGAAAGTTCTGGTGCTGGGCCCCCCACACCTGCATCCCCGCCTCGCCCTGGGGAGGGCGGCCCCCTCCGTCCCGGGCTCTGGATGTCCAGTTATTTCACTTGTTACACTGAAGAGTGATCGACGTTTAAAAATATTTTATTTTACTCAATTTTATCCCAATAATATTATTATAATAATTCAAAAGAAAGTTAACAGTTTTGCGGTTACAGAGAATTCAATTTAAAAATCCATTTCAATTTATGAGATTTTTACTGCAAGAATATAAGGGGAGGAAGAAAATACTGTTTATCAAATACCCATACGCCTGACGTTCGGTAATATTCTGAGGAGGTGGGATGGAAACCGGAATTTAAGGAGTGAGGGCCCCACAATGTCCTGTTGCCCCGAGAACAGCATTTTCCTGTAACATTTAAAAAGATGACGCTGGGTGATCAAGTCATGATGGCGTTTAGATTCCAGAGGAAATATCTGTAAGTGATGCAACAGTTTTACCTGGAAATGCCAACATTTTCCTAATGCCAGAGGACACCCCTTTGTAACTAAACGCTGACTTTTAGGCGACACCTGAAAGGCCTCGTCTGGGGCCTCGCCCTGAGCCCAGCCGGCGGCCTGCAGGTGGGTGGGAGGGTCACCTCGGCTGCCCCGGCGGGTGCTTGTTTGGGTCCTTGCAGCTCTGGCGGCTCCGATGGAATGAACTCATTTAAATCCTGGAAATCGACCCCTTCAGTTAGGCCAGCTCCTCCAGAGTTCTAGACAAATATTTTGAGTCAATGAGCCATTTGAGTCCCCAGGGAGAGGACACGGGTGCAATTAGCCGACCCAGGAACACGGCTGGAGAGAGCGCCACGGTTTAGGGCAGGGTGGAGGCAAAACCAGCACCCCGAAGGTCAAGGTTGTGGGCACAGTCCCTGTCCACGAGCTGTCCCCGCCACATCCGAGAGCTGGGCCTGGTGACAGTTTTTAAAAAGAAAACAGCGCGGGAGGGGAACACGAGCCGTGAGAACGAGCCGCCAGCCGCATATCCTCGTACGTGTCTGTGTGGTTGGCATTTACCTGGGATAATTCCAAATCCCCTCGCCCTTCACCCAACTTGCCCCAAGAAAAGTATTTTATTTTGTAAGAAAAACTGGAAACATGTGCCTCCGGTTTGTCCTGTGATTGCAGAGAATATTCTTAATGTAAAAAACCTGAAACAGGATCCCTCCTTTCAGCTTTTAAAGTGGAAAGAATCGGAAAGCACCGGCGCTTCTCTACAAAGGGTGGGAGAAATGCACCGTTTTCGGCAGAACAGAAAGGAGGGTGAGACGGAGACAGTCTCGGGGCTCCGTGGACGCGAGTCCGTGCGGAGGGAGAGACTGAGGAGACCATTGAAACCACGACGTCAGCACTTAGGCAAATAGTTTTGCTGAAAGTATCGTCCTCAATTTTGTAATAATTTCATTGTGTCTGCTTTTTAAAAAAAATTTAAAGCATTAAAAGGCTCTGATATGCCAGACGTGTTTGTTCTGCAAACAAAACACAGAACATAAAGAGTGTCCAGGGAGAAAAGAAATGGGGGGGTAAAGGAAAGAGAAGGTTTATATGATTTTTAATGACTAATTTTATTCACCTTATTTTCAACTTTTAAACACTAAAACTATTTTATCTATTTAAAATGTCCTATATACGTATACTCTTACATAATTTTAAATCAGTGAGTGTATTTCATTGCAAAGAATTAACATTCTGAGAAATCAAACTAGTCAAATTTATGTTTTTTACTCATTAGTTGTATAAATGGTTTATAACTGATTAGAGGAAACCTATTTGGGGGAATAATTATTTAACTTATTTAATGGTCTTAAAGTTGCCATGATTTCAAAAAGCTTGTGGGGGCGAAATTTTTCAAAAATTTTTTTGAAACCCCTCCCTAGACAACAGCAAACACTAAAAGAGACGTGAATTACTTTTAATTGGTTGTGATCTTTTATTCTAATTTATTCATATAAGAAAGATATTAGAGAAATAGACTATATAAAATAAGATTTTAAAGTAAGACCCAGGCTAGGATTTTGAAAGGTCTGTGTGCTCAAGTCAAATCCTGACAACAGGTGACAGTGACCGTCCCACAGCAGTTCCGCTGCCGGCTGGGCGATCCTCGGGCTCATTTGGTTTCAGGGCATCCCTCTGAATGAGCAACAGGGAACCCCACGTGCAGCTGGAGAAACTGAGTCACAGAGACCTGGACAGGCCCCATGGTCAGCCTGTGCCCCAGCCAGTTCCCGGGACAATATTACATCAGAGTAAGTTCAGCCGGCGGCTCCAGGCTTGTCATTTATCAAGAAATAGAGAAAATTAGACAAGCCTCTTTATTAATAAAGACAAAATAATTGGGATGTCACCATAATGTTACCTGCTCCTTAAATTAGAGCAGCTATTTTTAAAATAATAGTCTGCAATCGGGCGGGTGGTTTTGTCTCACTTGTTCTCACTTACATCCCCTCAATAGGGGAACTGAGCTTGTCTCCCGGCCCTGAACTTTGTATAAACCGATTGGGGTCAGAGAAAAAAGACTGTCCGAAAACAGAGGCCAGGAATTATGGTGCCCTTTGACCCGTACCCCCCGAAAATCACAGGTGTTTGAGGAATGAAGCTTCTTCGGTGGCGTGGAGAAAGGGTTTTACACCCTCGGGTGCTGCCTGGGCAGGTGACGACTTTCCCGGTTCCCCGTGGCCCCCGAAACTGAGCCCTGACGCGACGCCGCTGGGGACGAAAGCACCGGGCAGCTGCCTTTCCAGGCGGACATGCCTCTGCCTGCGTGGACGCCCACCCCGGGCGGCACGTCACAGCCCCGCCCCGCCCCACCTCCCCTGGCCCGTGGGTGAGGGGCCGACCCAGCCAGGGGCCCCTGCCCCTCGCCCTGGGCCCTGCCCCTCGCCCTGGCCCCTGCCCCTCGCCCTGGGCCCTGCCCCTCGCCCTGGCCCCTGCCCCTCGCCCTGGGCCCTGCCCCTCGCCCTGGGCCCTGCCCCTCGCCCTGGGCCCTGCCCCTCGCCCTGGCCCCTGCCCCTCGCCCTGGGCCCTGGGCCCTGCCCCTCGCCCTGGGCCCTGGGCCCTGCCCCTCGCCCTGGGCCCTGCCCCTCGCCCTGGGCCCTGCCCCTCGCCCTGGCCCCTGCCCCTCGCCCTGGGCCCTGGGCCCTGCCCCTCGCCCTGGGCCCTGCCCCTCGCCCTGGGCCCTGCCCCTCGCCCTGGGCCCTGCCCCTCGCCCTGGGCCCTGGGCCCTGCCCCTCGCCCTGGCCCCTGCCCCTCGCCCTGGGCCCTGCCCCTCGCCCTGGGCCCTGCCCCTCGCCCTGGCCCCTGCCCCTCGCCCTGGGCCCTGCCCCTCGCCCTGGGCCCTGCCCCTCGCCCTGGCCCCTGCCCCTCGCCCTGGGCCCTGGGCCCTGCCCCTCGCCCTGGGCCCTGGGCCCTGCCCCTCGCCCTGGGCCCTGCCCCTCGCCCTGGGCCCTGCCCCTCGCCCTGGCCCCTGCCCCTCGCCCTGGGCCCTGGGCCCTGCCCCTCGCCCTGGGCCCTGCCCCTCGCCCTGGGCCCTACCCCTCGCCCTGGGCCCTGCCTCTCGCCCTGGGCCCTGCCCCTCGCCCTGGCCCCTGCCCCTCGCCCTGGGCCCTGCCCCTCGCCCTGGGCCCCGCCTGCTGAAGGGTCTTGAGAAAGGGAGGGAGGGAGCCAGCGTGGGGGACGCGTCGCAGGTGAAAATCTGCTGAGATAAAAAGCCCCGCAGGAGGGCCGGGGGTCTGTAGGAGGGGCCAGGACGCTTGTGGCCCATCCTGGAACCTCAGCAGGAAGACCTGGGCCAGACTCAGCCGGGGGCTCGGTCCCCCTGAATGCGGAGGCTCGGGGACAGCACTCTGAATGCCTCCCGCAGTTCACCTGAGGATCTGGCCGCTCCCATCCCCTGGCCGGGATTCTCTTAAATTAGGGCCCGGCCAGGACACCAGTGCCAAGGGCCGGCTGACTGGCAGGTGGGACTGGCATCGGGTCTGGGACAAGGCCCCGGGGCCCCACGGAGACTGAGCCTCCTCTGAGCTATCCGGTACCCGGGAGGGAAACGCTGGGATGCACATGATTTAACATAAAACCTAGAAAACTGCCCCTTACATTTTCCGTAGCTGCGCTTCTAAGCCTTTTAAAAATTCAAACAAAGAAACTCCCCTGGGAGGAGCAAATGGCTGGAAATTGCTTTGAGGAGGGAGGGCGGTTCCATGGGACGCTGCTGAGATACGGCAGCCGACGGGCCTCTCAGTCGGTCCCCGGGGAACTAGGGACACACCGACGCCGCGTCCCTGGCATTTCCACTGGAAAGCTCTGGGTTCCGCTCCGACGTGTCACAAAGCTGTCCCGGGGCGGCCGTGACCAAGCGCCACACGCCGGGGGCCTAAAGCCGCCTGGATTCCCGGTCAGAGTCCCGGAGGCGAGAGGTCGGAACGCCCGGCGTGGGCAGGGCCGCGCCCTCTGACGCCGTGGGGAGGCTCCTTCCTTGCCCCTCAGCTGCTGTGGCGGTGCCCGGGGGTTCCTTGGCCTGTAGCTGCGCCGCTCGGGCCGGGCGCCCACCGCCACGTGCCTTCTGGGCCTGCGTCTCTCCTCCGGTCCCATCGAATGAGGGACCCTCAGGACCTCAGCGTGGCCACATCTGCAAACTGTCTTTTTCCAAATAACATCCCGTTCGCGGGTGGTGGGGCTGGGACGACGGGGCATCTTCTGGGCGCGCTCAAGTCAACGCCTGTCATGTGGTAGAGAAGGTTCACTTTGACTTAAAGAAACCTCCTTGGCGTTTTGGTTTCTTCTGAAGGAAGCATATGAAAATCGCAGCGGAACGTGGAGCCCGTTACGAGCGATAACTGACGAGGTTCTCACGCCCTTCCTCAGGCTCCTTGATGTTGGACACTTTGTGCCTGAAAGAATAATCACGGCCGGCACCTTGCGTTTGTCTGGCATTAAATATTAACTGCTTGACCGGCAGTTACTAACTCCATGTCACTGGTGTACACCTATTTTGCAATAATAGACATATTTTAAGTTTACAAGGATATAAATGGTTTTATGCTTAAAACTTCTAACTGCACCAGGATAATTTTTTTTAAAATATGTTTTATTGATTTGAGAGAGAGGAAGGGAGAGGGAGAGAGAGAAACATCAATCATGAGAGTCATTGATCGGCTGCCTCCTGCACCCCCCGACTGGGGATCGAGCCCGCAACCTTGGCACGTGCCCTGACCGGGAATCGAACTTCAATCTCCTGGATCCTAGGTCGACGCTCAGCCGCTGAGCCAGGCTCAGCCGGGCACCAGGATCATTTTATTGGGACACCACATGGACGACATCACATTTTTTAAAAAAGATTGTAAAACCAACTGTAATCAAGGACCTTTTTTTTTTAAGGACCATTTTTAAATGCTGACTATATTCATCAGTAAAAACCAAATAGAAAATATTTTTTAAGTCTAACCTGAAAATCATACGAGCCAAGACAAGTGTCTTTCTCTTAAATCGCTCATTATGATTCAGAGAAGCTGAAGAATGCTATCTTGGCAATCGGCGCTGACGCATCCCACAGATCCATTAGAGCCGGGGTGTCGCAGCCAGCATTGCGGAGACGGCGTCCGGGCGTGACAGAGAAAAGGGAGCGCTAAGGAGATGCTGCTTCTTGTGCGAGGTCTATTAAAGAAATAGTGGCGAGAATCACTTCTATGGAGATGAAGCATGAGTTGAAAATTGTTCCGCAGTCACCACCCACATAGTCCAGGAAAGTCTTCATCTCCTCGCTTCCCCCCGACTAATGTGGGGGCCAGGGAGGCCCGTGGGGGCCCCGGGGACGTGGGGCTGCCAGGTCGACGGGGCCGAGCCCCGGGAGCCCAGCCCAGCTCACCAAAGCTTTGCTGGGTGCGATGTGGGGAAGATGAACATTCATTCTGTCAAACTGCTGATCTAGGAGGACAGCGTTGCTGCTTTTAGGCCGCTTTGGTTTCTAGTTGCTGACGTACAGGGACGGTTTCCAATTCAGACACTATTGAGGCCTAAATTCCAAAAAGCAGGCTCTGCCAAAGTGGCACCATCCGCCCGACCTAAGGCCTGCAGGGATCCATGAGCGTAGGCAGGTGTCCGGGGCGCAAAGGGAGGCAAACGGCTCACTGAGGCCTGGCGTTGGCCGGAGGTCCCGTCCCCCCCTTCTCCCCAGGACGCAGGGCCATGCGACTGCGGGGACGGGCGTCCCAGGAAGGCAGTGGGCCTGCGGTGTGTCCACGGCATCAGAATTGGAGAGCAGGAGGCAATAGAGAGAGAAATTCAAAAGGACTGCTGGTGGGATACGTGGGGAATGACCACGGACGTGCGTAGCCGGTACCATGGACAGGGCCTCGCCTTCGCCTTGTTCCCTTAATTTTTCATCTACAAATAAAAGGACTGGATTCCAACCAAAGCGTAGCTCACACAGGGAAGCACCAAGCCCGGAGGGGCCTTCGGTCGGTTTAAAACACGATGCTGGTGGGGCCCCTGCCTCTTCTGGAGACGACAGAAAGGTGTTCGAGTGAAGACGGCCGAGACCCGCAGCTCCACTTATAAACCATGAGTATGGGGAACAGAGGACGGGAGACGTTCACTGGGGTTTTCAGACAAGGTTAAGAATTTCTCTATGACCTACACAGCAAACCCTGCCGCCCCCCACTGCCTTCGCAACCACACGGCCACGTCACAGGCCCCAGCAGGCACGTGGCCTTTACTTTAACTAACCGTTGGCCTGACCTGAACCGGACGGTGGCCATACACCTTCCCCACTGCTTCTCCTTTGAGGAAAATAAGTGGTAAGTGGATAGACAAGGACTCCGTCTGATTACGACATGTTTTACACGGGCCTCTTGTATGCGCCTCGCCACGGGAAATGTTCAAAACTTAGAGTCGAAATCTCTCTCAGAATCAAAATATCAAATGGCCAGGCAGGGAAAAAGCCAGCTTTTAACGCCATACCTGCTCATATCCTGCCCTCCTCAGGCAGCTTCTTTAAAACCACCCACGAGGGGCTGCCCTGCAGAGCATCGGTCACCGGCGGGCGCCTGGGAACACGGGACGGGTCGCCCAGGCCTCCCACGCGCACAGGTCCCCCGACGGCGTGAGTGACCGCAGGCCGCGGCTCCACACGGAGGACAGATTCTCGGTTTGTACAGAAATGGGTGACGCGTGAGTAAAGGGTGAAGGTGAAGAGAGAAAATGTGCTTTTCATTTTAATGGCGTCTAATGAAAGTCGCAATGCGGACTGAATGCCAGAGAGCACGGTCGTTCCTCCCGTCCCCGCCCCCTCGGCACCTTGACTTCAGCCCTGAATTTGAGGATGTTCCCAGGAGCTCAGGTCTCCCCCTGGGGACTCAGTCTGGCCCACGTCTCCGTGATCCGACGGGGAACCGAGATCCACACGAGAGAGACAAGCCGCACACGCGTGTGCGCACTCACATGCACGCACACGCACACCGGGAACCACAGGGAGGTCTACATGTAAAGGTAAAAACCTCCCGGGCAGTCATGAGGACGCCGGCAGAGCGGAGCATCGAGCTTCTGAACGTCTGCAAATACGCTGGATGAAAGCGGATACGCCAGGGTAGCCCTCACCACGTTTATGCCCCGCGGGTATGAGTGAGGGTCATTTGTCCCTGCTCCTGTGGATTGCGTGGTTTGTCCCCTGCTCCTGTGGATTGCGTGGTTCGTTCCCTGCTCCTGTGGATTGCGTGGTTCGTTCCCTGCTCCTGTGGATTGCGTGGTTTGTCCCCCGCTCCTGTGGGTTACGTGGTTTGTTCCCTGCTCCTGTGGGTTACCTGTAGGGATCTTTGCCCCTCTTTCTACAGGGTTAACCCAGATAACTGAACAAAACCTCTTCTTCTACTTGTCCCTAAGTTCTAAGTCCTCTCCCTCCTCGGCCTCTCCATACGCGGTTTATGCCTTTGCCGTCTGTAAAACCGCCAGTGCTTCCTGCACCTCTGGCCACCCGGCCCTCCCCTCACCAACTCCTCACCATCCTGCGGACACCCCACTTCTCCTCAAAGATCTTCCCGATTTCCTTCCTCTGTCTCAACCCCAGGTTGAGTCCAGTGCCTCCTCTCCAGTCCCACGTTCTCCAGCTTAAGTTACGTTTGGATTCCTGGGCTGTGTCGACCGTATTTACAGAGAAGCCTCGAGCGAGCACAGGGCTTTGCCCTGGGACCAGGAGGCCCTGGGCTGCTCAACAAGATCCAACAGGTCAGAAAACGTTCACGCTCCTGCCAGCACCGGATGCACCGTGAGCGCTGGGATTGTCGCCGCGAGCTCGAGTGACTGTCTCTTTGCTGTGAAACACAGAATGGGGGGGCTCATCTCAACGGCGCCAAGAAGAGCTGACTTGCAGGCTGGGATTTGATACGTACGTTATAGAAAAACCTCGCTTCTCAGAAGGTTCGTTATAAAGAACTGTGCTTGAGAAATTTTAAACGGCTTTTGTCATAAGAGACTAAATTGCCTCCTTCACAAAAGATAATTAACCCACTTAGGAGAGCCTCGAATTATTTTAATTATCGTGAACCAATTACGAAGTTAACAGCGCACTGTTAATTACTAGCTTAGGAACATCACTTTAAATTACTTCTCTTTGCCTAAATTCTTATGCAACTAAAACTCAGTATCTCCAACGTGAATCTTTAGACGCACAAAACGGTGTTTGACCACAGGGGGTGCTGCGGGCTCAAGGCCGCGGAGACTGGAGCCTTGGCTTTGGGGACGAGGGTCCACCCTGTACCCACAGGCAGCTGAGCTACGATGTGCACTGATCAGGATAAAAAAGTGTGGAGTAGGCACATCTGAAATGTGATTTCAAATTGTTTAATGGTTTTATTTTTTAAATATAGTGGTGACTACCTAACACCTGGACAGGCGTTTCTTTTTTTAAATATGTCTTTATTGCTTTCAGAGAGAGGAAGGGAGAGGGAGAGAGAGAAACATCAATGACGAGAGAGTCACTGATCGGCTGCCTCCCGCAGGCCCCCGACTGGGGATCGAGCCCGCAACCCGGGCCTGTGCCCTGACCGGGAATCGAACCCCGATCTCCTGGATCCTAGGTCGACGCTCAACCACTGAGCCACCCCGGCCGGGCTGTACCTGTGTTTCTTAAGCTCCTTCTCCACCGGACATGCCCCAGAGTGACAGGTGGCTCCCCTGCGATCTCGCCCCCCCCGGAGCAGGGTGAAAACCGACGGGGTGAACTGGGGTGTCTCCACTGCGGATGCGGCTGGAGGTAAAGGCGTCGCTCGCACGCCCCGCACCGGCACCAAGCCGCGCTCGGGTGTGGAGACGAGCCGGTGAGCTGTCTGCTGGGATGAACCGGCCGCCGTCAGGCCTCATCAACCCCCCGCCCGTCTCCTTAGAACTTGTCTCTGTCTCTTTCTTGTCTGGGGGGGTCAGCCCACCCCGTGATTAACGGAGGGGATGCTTGGTCTCTGCCATTCCCAGCCTCAGTGGGGACGGCAGCCAGCCTGTGAGGGGGCCTGTCGCGGCGGAGGAGCGTGGCAGGGGTGATAATTGTGTTCCTCTCGGCCACTCGGAAAGGATGACAAAGCCCACACAGACACGGAAATGCCAACACCATGAAAAAGCATCACACACTATGTCTAGACACAAAAATATGCTTCATCCCTTAAAAATGAGCCACCGAGCCATGAAAAGATCTGCAGGAACAAGTTCCTGTGACTAAGCGCCAGAAGCCGCCTGAAACGTCCCCACACGGTAGGATTCCAGCTGCATCCGATGAAAGGACACGTCAGGGCTGAAGGTTCCGGCCGGACAGGGAGAGAGTGCGGCCTGCTGACCGGGTGGGGACACAGGGAGGGGACCACACCCAGGGAAGAGAAGCTAAGGCTGAAAAAGGCCGAACGGCCACTTTCCTGCACAGCCCGTGACGGCCGAGGCTCGGGACCTGGGGGCCGCGCGGAAGGTGACAATTTCTAAAAGGAGGTAACCCGGGACTCTTACTCTCACAGGCCCCGAGGGCAAAGAGCCCCTCGGGCCAGGCTGGACTTGGTCCTGGTGGCCAGGGGACCCTGGACCCTGGCAATGAAATCGCCCAGCAGGAAACAGCAGGACCCTCGGTGTGCCTGTCACCCTACTGTCCTTTCTTGTCAACACTCTTGAGTGGAAAATAAAGAAAATAGGGTTAAATTACCTACAAGGAGGAATCAAGATCAACACAATATGAGTCATAAAATATAACACTTTGGACATAAATAAACGTTCTCTTTTGGCAAATTTTCTAGGGTGGCGGGTATTTTAAGTTTCACTGAGGAAGACAGATGTGAATTTTATTAAGTGGCTGGAATAGCTGGAGAGAGAAAATGTTTTCCTGCGTTTTTCTCTGTGTCCCTCACATCAACTCCAAGTTGATATGCAGTTTATATTTGTGATCTAGAAAAGGACGTGAAGTTTTCTGATTGTCCTGAGGAGACAGAACAGTAATAATCTGTGATAACTATTTCCCCAATTTGTTATGTTTAAAATGTTAAATTCTATTGTATACAATCAACCCAAAGAGCATAAATTGACTCAAAATAGATCAAAGACCTAAACCTAAAACCTATAAAACTCTTAGAAGAAAACAAGGCAAAGCTTGGTGACATTCGTTTTGTCGATGATTTCTTGGATATGACACCAAAAAAATAGCAACAGACCAAAAATAAATAAATTGGGCTCCATCAAAATTTAAGACTTTGGAGTCTCAAAGGATGCGATCAACCCACGGAATAGAGAAGATATTTGCAAATCATACATGAGATGAGAGGTTAATATCCGAGATGGTAGCAAACAGCGCCCCGCCCAGGGCCCTGAGCGGCCCCCGGCCCTCGTCGCGGCCCCCGAGGCGGGGAGACAGCCCCGAGCTGGCGCTCGCTCAGCCCACTGGGCACCGCGCTGTTTGCTACCATCTCGGGGGAAATGCGTTCCGATGATTCCCTAGAGATTTGCGTGACTCATGCAAACTGCAACGTCTCCTCGCCCAGCTCCCGGCTGCATCTGTGCGATGAGGTAAGATTCTGTTTGTTTCGCTTTTATGACGGCAGACTCCTGTGTCTGAGGAATCATAAGCTGCACGGTTTTCTACCTGGCACCTTGCTCCTGACCCCCGCCTTGCTCCTGACCCCCACACGGGCTGCATTGCACAGAGGAAAATCCACTTACGTGAAATACAGACCCTCTCCAACCACAATTACTCAAATGATCCACGTGAGGTTAATAAAAGTCTCGGGGTTTTATAAAAGGAACGGTTGTAATTCCTGCGAGTGATCATGGATTCCACCCGTGACAGAGGAGAGAAAACACGGGGGGCGGGGAGTAAAATTTCAAAAGCAGCTCCAACTGAAGCTCTCCTGGGTTTTTTGTGCCCATAAAAAAAAGGAACAATTTTGTGTTTTCCCTAGTATAAAAAAAAAGGAGAGAGAATTTGGAAGGAGAGAGAATCCCTGTGCGACAGGGTGGGGTCAGTGGGTTCCACTCAGCCCCCCTGGAAATGCAGATCTGGGGTCTCCGGTGGGCGCGGAGGACTCAGCCGGACAGGAGACACCGAGGGTGGGCCAGGCCGTCCAGGGCACAGCGGTCCCTGTCACGCTGCTTTCGTCCCAGGGGAGAGGACCTGCCATCGCGCCTGAACCCAGCCCTGATCCCATGGGCAAGTCACCCCCAGCACAGGCCCGCTGGGGAGAGTCGTTGAGCCTGGGAGAACAGGTCAGTAGGAAAGGCTCTGGTTTAAAATCCCTCATTGGTTCTCTGCTGTGCTTAGCAAATGACACCGTCTCCACTGGCTCAATTTCACCTCCTGAGAAACAGGGAAAGTGGCAGCCCCCTCCCAGCGCCGGGTTCAGGAGGGTCCGGAGGATGTGATGGCATCACGTGGGAAGGCAGGGCCCTCTTTCCTCACATCGCTGGATCCCCTCTGCAGTGGGGTGCGCCGCCATTCCTGGGGTTCAGACACAGGAGCCCTAAGACACCCAGAACTAGGCCTTCAGGCTTCACAGCCCACGGCTCTGCGCTCAGGGGCAGGGACGAGCGGCTCCCACTGAGAGTTTTGCTTCATGATTTAGCAATGACCTCAGCACGGAAGGTCATGCATCCTTGGCCATGACAGGTGAGCAGCTTCCCAGGAGAACCAGCATTTTCTGTAGGAGACCAGCTCTGCTGGAGCTGTGCTGGCAGGAAATGCCCCGTGGCCATGGCCGTGGCCCACCCACACCGCCCAAGCAGGCCACACAGGCCACGCAGGCCACACAGGCCACTGGTGTGTTCACATGCTGGAGCCAGCTCATAGCAAGATACGAACAATTCTCTCTGCTCCCCCAAATATGGGACCACGTTGCCGCCTCGTGTGTCCAGGACGGCAGGGTTGGGCCCCCACAGTGCCAGGGTGTGAGGAATGTTCTCATCAGCCCTGAGGAATCCTTTCATCTTCAGAAAGAAAGCACCCTCGGGAGGGAGCTAAGTGCCGACACTGTCACAGACGCAGAAAGAGGAACGCAGAACCGAGACAACCGGGAACAGCCTGTACATCCGGTGGATTCATAGCGGCCACGAGTGACAGTGGGGCAGCCAGGGGAACAGATGTCTGTGGACGACAGAGCTGGATTCCTCGCCCTGGGTCCACTCTTGTAAATAATCACCAGACACATCAAACAACACGCTGCAGGATTTACATTACAAATGGGGCATTTCCTTCCCCATAAATGCCAGCGTCTCCCAGGGCCCACGGTGCCGTTACCCACCCCCAGTGTTTACACACAGACGGGTTTGCCCACAGCTTGGCCCGTCGCCCTTTCTCCGAGTGCTCTGTGTTTGCACTGCCCTTTCCTAGAATTTCGTAAGGATGCCAGCGATTCCTTTCTTCTGCTGGACAGAAAACAGTAAGAAATGCAAATGTACATGGTGACCTAGTCCCTGTGACTTAGGCAACGGGTGCGTTAAACGCAGACGGCTGGCAGGGCTCGGGAGGTTGCCCCAGCGATAGATCTCTTCTCTGTGAACCGTAACCGCCCTGCTCCTAATTGCTCTGTTAGATCTGAGAATTCACTATTCTTCTGTCTCATTTCTACTCACACCGGCTTGGACTGTGTTTTCTTTCTTTTTAAGGAACGGTGGAACTGTCCCGACTGCCGGGTGGATGGGTAGGAGGTAATATCTTGGACCCCGCCGGTGACCTGGGTCCAGGTGGCTCAGCCTGACCCGGGGAGATCCTGCTGTTTCTGTGACGTTCCACCAAAGGGCTCTGCTGGCACTCCGGGCTGGTCCCTCCGTGCGTGAGGGGCTCCTCGTGTACCCCGGACTCCCTACCACCCAGACGAGGGAACGTTAGGAAACAGTAGTAATTCCCTCTATCTTATTTCCCATTTTCAAAAAGCACCTTCTCAGAGGCAGGTTCGTTTCCCTGCATTCTTGCAACAGATGAACCACCACATTCCCGGAAAAATGTGAACAAGACAGCTCCAGACCACGGGGCCCGAGGAAGTGAGGACTGTCAGTGAGAGTGAAGAGCTCTGCTGTGAGCACTTCTGAGCAGATCCTGTTACACAATCGCCCAGCCTACCCGATGGGCAGGCCCCTGAAGGGGACATTCCACACGCATGGGCTCAGAGCCATCCGCCTGCCTCCCGAGGCTAACTGCTAAGTCACCACACTCGCCGCGTGCAAGGACTACGCTGAAGGTTTCCTGGGGGCCAAAGTCCCCACGAATGCTGAGTGAAGTGCCATTAAAGGTGACAGGCTATGCTCGGCTCCCCTGAGACCCTGGGCCTTGGGCCCTGGGCCTTGTTCAGTGCAAGGGGGTCCTCCCCCTCGTTTACCTGCCCCTGGGCAGGTGCTGAGTTGAATCCATCTTTTCAGGAAGGCCTCTGGCTCATGTCTTTTCCGTCTCACCTCTGTGGAACTGGCAAGAGCAGGGCTCCGCCCGCCCCGCTCCCCGGGAGTGAGAGGCGCAGGGCCGGGCCAGGTGTTCTGCTCAGGAACCCGGGGGCCGGCTGCAGACTCGGACCTGCGCCAGCTCCGTCCTTACTCCCGGCTCAGCAACAAAAGCACCGGCTGAAGGGCAGCCAGAGAAGATGAGGCAGCTTTGCACCATTTATTTAGCCAACACAGGATGTCCCGTGATCACAAGATCCGTGGCTTGGAGCTTAAAATGCGTATTGCTGTGTGTGCGTTTAGTCGGAAGCAAGAGGCAGGCTCCAGCCTGGGAGCAGAGGGTTCCGCAAACAGGCGCTGCCCATCGCCCGGGCCCCTGCCCATCGCCCCCCCGGCCCTGCGACTCTCCCCTCCCCTCCTGGCACTCCACCCTGCCGGCCAGTTTAAAAGTCAGCAGACTTGCAAATCTGACCACGTCCGTGGCTCCAGGCGGCGCGGCTGAGCCACCGGGTAGCTAGGTCTTCATAACTGCCTGTTGCCTCCCTTTGGAAGAATTCTTCATAAGGGATAGAAAGATGACCTCTAAGAAGGACCCCTTTCCTGCTGCCTCAGCTCAGCCTTGGCCTTCGCTCCTCTAGAAACCCTTGTGACCACGTCTCCCCATGACACCAGCGTGGCCGGGGCTCCTCGCCCTCAGAAACGCTCCCGTTGCCCCGACTCGCCATGACCCGGAGGAAGAGGCAGGGCCTGCTCGCTCCCCTTTGCCACGTTCTGTCCACCTCAAGAGGCCACCCTCCCAGCACACCCATGTCCCCACCACTGTCCCCACCCCCTCCAGGCGGCCTGGGCCCTTGTACCTGGTGCGGACCCCCGACCTCCTCTGGCCGCTCAGGCTGTGCCCCGCCGCGAGCCCGCTCCCCTCCCGCCAGCCCTGCCCATCACCGGGCTGGCGGCTGCGATTCCTGACTCCCGGCAGGGGAGTTATCACACCTGTGCCCGCCTGATTCCCCCCACCTGACAATACCGTGCATCTCCCCTTTACAAAGTCCGTGCAGGCCAAAGGAACTGCTCACGGGCTGTTCACGTCAACATCTGCCCCCCCCCACTGCCCCCTCCTCCCCCAGGAACCCGGCCGTGACAAGAGGTGCACACTTACTTCGGCCGCGTCTTCTGTGGCGGGCTCCGTGTCCAGGTTCAGGTCCTCCTCGGGGGTCTGGTAACAGATGTTCGTGAAATAGCGTTAGCAGGACAACGTGCTTGCAAACAGCATCGCGGAGACGTGCATCGAATAGAGTCGGCGGGACCACGCTCTTGGGAGGGCATGGGGCGGGTGCGGCCGGCACAGCCAGACGCCCACGTCAGCGCAGCGGAGCCTGGGGACTGCGTCAGGCCCCTTCCCACCCGCACGCCCGCACCCACACGATGCCTGCGCCAGAGACGGCGCCTTCGCCAGACAGGCAGCAAAGGAGGCGGGAACTGTTTAAGCCGCGAGGACACGGGACTGAGCAAGCCCAGGTGTGCCGTTTACACCGCACCTCGGTGGCGTCACCTGGCGTCTCCCATCCCGGGAATCACAGCGGGGCTGAGAGTCGGGCACAGGGAAGTGGCAGGGAAGGGTTTGTGGGGTCCCCGCTTGACGGGAGGGCCTGCCAACCCCAGGCTCAGCTCTGAGAAGGAACCGAACCTGGGAGAGGAAACCCTGGCCACTCAGACCGGCAGCGCCGTGGTTTGGCAGGGGGGCGTCTAACCGGGGTGTCTGGGCTCAGCCTCCGCTTGCTGCTTAATGACCTCAGGCAAGTCCCTGGATGTGGGCCTCAGTCTCCCCACGTGTGGAAGCAGGGCTGCCACAGCACCTCCGGCCTAGGGGCGGGGGGGTAACGCTGCCACGGGGCAGCCACGCAGCTGCTGGCACTGTTTCTAGTTCCATCTTCTGGCCCGGGAGCCACAGGGAAATGTCACAACATGAGCTAGAATAGGAAACGTCTCGTCTGCATCGCTTAAAAACGGGGCTTTTCCTTCCCCTGATGCCCGATGACCTCCGGAGAGGACGACTCGGCTCGGTCCTCTGAAAGGGCACTTGTCACACGGGCCGTCGGACCTCGTGGGCTGGGTTAGTACTTGCCACCCTCAGTGTTTCCCCCAGGCCTCCCCTTGGCCTTGTGACCCTACGTCTGGGACGTGCGTTTAACCTCCTGAGTCATAGTTCACACAACTGCATGAGCTTCCCTTTAATGCCACATTCTTCAGGGATCTGGTGGCGGTCCCAGTTTTAATTAGTACACGTGTCCTTGTCAACACACCCAAACAACTCATAAAACCACAGACACTTTCCCTAGACACTCAGATGAATTTCCCCCGGTCTCGGTGCTGATTTTTATAAAGGATAAACAGGATTTTTTCATTCAGTGAACCTCACACCCAACTTGGCTCAGGTCCCTCCAAGGACAGATGAGCAGTCAGAGGGAGCAACTCAGAAAATACTGAGCCGCCCGCCTGGGCGTGGCTCAGCGGCTGAGCATCGACCTGGCATCCAGGAGATCGGGGTTTGATTCCCGGTCAGGGCACATGCCCGGGTTGCGGGCTGCAGCTGATCAATGACTCTCTCATCATTGATGTTTCTCTCTCTCTCTCTCCCTCTCCCTTCCTCTCTCTGAAATCAATAAAGATATATTTTAAAAAAGAAAGAAAATACTGAACCGCCCTGGCAGCTCTGGCTCAGTGGTTAGTCTCAGCCTGTGGACTGAAGGGTCCTGGGTTCGATTCCAGCCAAGGGCACGCGGCCTCGGTTGCAGGGTTGATCCCTAGCCCTGGCTGGGGAGAGTGCAGGAGGCAACCAATCGACGCGTCTCCCTCACATCCATGTTTCTCTCTCTGTGTCCCTTCTACTCTGAAAAAGCGATGGAAAAAAATATCCTCAGGAGGATATTTTAAAAAACTAAAAAGGAAAGTACTGAACAAAACAAGACTCCAAGGCAGGGGCTGCCGGCCCCCGACACCCAGCGTCCAGCCACGTTAAATCCGAGTAAAAGCAGGTAACCAGCTGGAGGGCCCCTCACAGGTTTCCTCCTGGGAACCGCATGGGCTTCCGCGCCAGGATTTACGACGTGCAGCTTGGTGTTTGGTGGCCCTGGGTGCTGTGTCTCGATCTGCCCAATTTCTTGGTATGTGAGTTATTTTAAGATCTCACAACATAAAACAAGGGCAGAGCCAGAAAGTAAAACCAGCCTCCGAGCTCCGGAATCGACAGATGTCGCATCTTGGTGGAACGGAAGTTTTCTCAGGACCTGAAGTGCCCAGGGGTCTGTCTCTCAGGTTTACTCTTTGGGCAGAAGGAACTGACTTCTGGTCCCAAGCGCCAGGGGTTGACCGCTCGGCCTCCGTAGGTCCACCCAGGGGGTTCTGCCCGAAGCACTTACCCAGGGAGCCTTAGACCGTTCTGAATTTACCCACTTTTCACTCTTTGTTGCCTACACAGGGTGTCCCCCCAAAATGCAGACACTGAAACAGCTGCTAGCTCAACTTGGAAAAGGAAATGGACTTTAATAAACTCTGCCTTCGTAATTTTTCAAAGTGTGTGTAGACATTTTGGGGGGAGACCCGACACATCAGCCTGGGACACTTTAGACATTCGCGCTCTACACAGTGGCAACGCGGTGTCGTCTGTCCGTCCACTCCGCTGTGGGCTCTTTTCATTTTCAAGTCCTTTTTAGGGTCGTGACATATTTTTAAAGTGAGTATATTCACTGTAGGTCCATATCCAGTCAGTCTGAAGAATATTTAAAACACAAGCTCCTCCCCGGAGCTTCGGTCAGTGACAGTGACATAAAGGGAAAGGCCCAGGGGACATGCTCAGAGCCCCCTTCTTGCCTCACTCCTGCCCATCCATCTAGGCCCGTGGCCAAACCTGCCCTGCACAGGGGCCTCCTTCCCGGGGCCGGTGGCTAAGGGGACAACGGCTGGGCCTCTACCCTGAACACACGCAGGTCAGACGACCAGGAGGGCCCAGAAAGCACCAGGACACAAGGAAAGGACTCTGGCCAAGGACTCATTCAATGAATTCATCAATTCCATTAAAAAATAAACTTGAGTTTCAGCCCCTGCACGTGATAGGCCGTGTCTGAGGTGCGGCCTTCCGGGCCGGAGGCTGGGCAGCCTCGCGTGCGAGCAGAGCCCCCGGCAGCCTTGACGGCCGCGTCTCCTTCCTGACTCAGGTGCCTCCCGCCGGCAGCCGCGCCGGGCTGGTCCCCGACGCTGGGCCCAGCGCCCACACTGCGCTCGCCAGCCCCCGCTGAACACCAGCGTATACTCCAGGCTTACTCAGCCGGCTTGGCTCCCAAGATAAATATTAAACATAAAACAGAAAATTCTCTTCTAAAACAGAATCTCTCACTCAGCTTGAAATTATGTTACCTGACTGTCTTTATATAGCGTGTCCCCAAAAGTGTATACAGACTTTAACAGCTGGTAGCTGTCAAATGCAAATGTATTTTAATAAATATTGCCTTGATAATTATTCAAAGCAATTATACATTTGGGGGGGCACTATAAAACGCTTTATATATAAAACATTCAAAAGGGCAAGAATTAAATTTGTAGGTATGAGCCTGGGTATAGGAAATTAGGCAAAAATTAAAGCTTAGAGTTTGTGAGGATTTAGCCAGGTATTACAATTAGCCATTTTCAAGTACAGTTTGAGTTGCTGTAAACAGCCCAAGTCTATCTAATAATTCAGTGGGTGTTAATGACTTTGGGGAACTTCCTCTTCTAGAAAAAATGTGTGTTGGTCTCTGTACTTCAAACTAAACAAACTGAATCCCAGGGAACGAGCTCCAGGTCCCGGGAAGGCAGGCAGCTGAGCAGGTCAGCAGCGCCTCCGGCCCCCGCCGGCCGCGGGCCCCCGCACTGTCCTTCTGTGACCTCCCCCCCCCTCGACCCTCCTCTTTGCTGGACATGCCCCGGTAGGACTGCGCCACCTTCATGCCTCTGCTCCTTAACAAACAAGTCACTCTCGTTTGCCTCTGGTTTCACCCGTCACTGCACCAAATGGAGTTTCATCCTCAGAGCCACTTGTTGAAGGGAAATCGCCCCCATGCGGGTTAGTGGGAAAGGCGGAGACCGAGACACAGGCGCCGGGAAGCAGGCTGAGCCGCGCTCAAGGGCAGCGACTGTGCCTTCAGTTCATTCATGTTCTTAAGAACATTCCCCCCCCACAATGCCGCAAGCGTGCGTGTGTCCACACATATATAGTGTCCATGCGTATGTCTACAGACAGGCACACGCGTTGTATGACACAGGGCACACACCACACACGTTAAGCACCCAAGTCCCCCCGCAAGGCTGTGGCTCGGTAAACCCGAGCTCCCCGTAGTAAACGCTCCATTTGGCACAGCTGCGATCTTCCCAGGCACGGCGAGAAAGTGCATTCTTCGCGGTTACTCACCTCTATCTCCATGGGCTCCACCTCGATCTTCTTCCATAGCTCCAGCAGCTGAGCAATCGGCATTTTTACAAACTTTCCCTCCGATCAGGGGCCGAGGGGGAGAAGGGAGGCAGGCGGCCGCTGCCCGGGGCAGGCGGGTGGGACGTCAGAGCCTGGGCAGAGGCGAGGCCCCGCAGGCTGGGGTCCCGGCAGCAGGGCCGGGGTCCTCAATATGGCTGCTGGGCCGGCGTGTCCCTCCCCGCCACCCGCCACCCGCCACCCGCCACCCGGGGCTCCGGCTGCCGCTTCCCGCTCGCCGCTCGCCGGCTGCAGCAGGAGGAGGAATCCAGCCTGAGGATCTCGCTGCCTTCGGAGGAGCGCACGCCTGACTGGCAGCCTCGGATTGGTTTCCCGGCCTCCCCGCCCCCACCCGACACTGCCACTCCCCCCCCACAATTTTACCTTAATTGGCTCTAAATGATGGGTGAAAGTTGGGTCTGAGGATGCTGCTGCCATAGAAACTGCCTAGCAACCAAGGGCTGGGGGAGGGGAGGGCCGAGGGAGGGGCTCTGCTGCAGGTTCTGCCCTCCTCCCTCCCAGTGTGCACACACGCACACACACACGCACACGCACACACATACACACGCACACACACATACACACGCACACACGCACTCACACACATACACACGCACACACACTCACACACATGTACTCACACACTCACACGCATACTCACACACATACACACTCACACACGCACACACACACACTCACACGTGCACACACGCACTCACACACATACACACACGTACTCACACACACGCACACACGCGCACACACACTCACACGTGCACACACGCACTCACACACATACACACACTCACACGCACACACACTCACACGTGCACACACGCACTCACACACATACACACACTCACACGCACACACACATACTCACACGTGCACACACTTGCACGCACGTACTCACACACTCACACGCATACTCACACACACGCACACACGCACTCACACACACACACGCTCACACACGCACTCACACACATACACACGCACACACTTGCACACCCCCTCCCTGGGTCTCAGGTTACTTCCCTCTAAGTGTTGCCCTAATGCCCGGGGGTGGGTGGGGGCGGGAAGAGGCGGCTTCGGCGGCCCCTCAGCAGTAACTGGGTGACACGGAGTCTCTTCAGTACTAACGCAGGGAGAGCAGCTGCCTCTGTGCCTGGCTTCTCGCCCGGTCCCCTCGTGTCCTGGTGGCTGAAGGCGGCCGTGGGGGCTCAGAGGAGTCCTTGGCAAGGAAGGGAGGGTGTGAGCGTGAAATACATTCATGTCCCAGACTCCTGGGTGCTCGGCGGACTCTGCTTTCGGGCCCCTCCCTTGGGAAACTGTGTTTACTTCTGATGCCATTTAATGTTGTTTCTGGACTGTATTTGTTTCTGTAGCAAATGCCTTTCGCTTTGAGAAAAACATCCAAGGAAACGGCTTTAGTGCTTCAAAAATGATCAGTCTTTGTCTTTTTCATCTTTATAAAATCACTAAGAAATCTAGTTTATTAGCAAAACATCCTAAATTTTAAGAATATTACCCAAATCCCAGATGCTTTGTATTTCAGAGAAAAACAAAAGATAGAGTCCCACTTAACAGAAGAGGTTCATCTAGGGCTGATTTAAGAGTCTGTGGTCGGCCGTCAGACAAGAGCAGAGCAAGGACCATGGGCCAGCAACGGGCAAACTGGGAAAGCCAGGAGCTCGCCCCGGGTGGCCTTTCCTCCCCTCCATATCGCTGGTCAGTCCTGCGGCGTAGACCCCCTGGGAGGAGCAAGGGGGGGCAGGATAGCTTCATCCGACTCCCACAGAAGCCCCTGGACGACCACTCTCTTAGCATTCAGCCCTCAGACAATGAGGTTCTGATCAGCATAAAATAATCTTAAGGACAAAGCCTGGGTCTGCTGACCACTGAGACAGAGTTTTGGCCGAAGTCGAGACGACAGCCAGGCCTCACCTGTGTCCCAGCTCCAGGCCCAGAAAAGCAGCGAGAACACAGGGAGCGGCCACAGCCTGACCTGGGAGCAGCTGCGCTAATGGCCCTGCTCCGCCCACCACTCAGCGGAGACCAGGCCCTGAGGGGACCCACCTGGGAAGCTGAGGCGCACTCCATGGGGGTCCCCTCTGGGCCGCCCTGGAATCCCCGCCCTGAAGGCCTCTGACCCCCAGACCCAGCTCTAGAGCCCACGCCCCCCCCCCCCCCCCCCCCCCCCCGTTTTCCTCGCCTCCCTCCCCTAAGCCCCAGGGGCCCTTCCTTGGCCGTCACTTGGTTGCTGAGCCCGTGTCTTCCACCCCTGACTTTCTCACTAAACTTCCTCTGACAGCTGGGGACTGGGCGCTGACCCCCTCTCGGCCCGGACTCAGGGCTGCTGGACGGAGGTCAGGTCTGACCCCACTGGACGGACGCCTGGTGCCGTTTCCCCACCAACACCTTTGCCTTTCTACCGGATGCGGCTAGTGAGGACCTTGAAAACCAATTCCATTCAAAATCAAAGTAATTCCGGCATCGCTCCTTTTCACAGCGGACACTCCCTGACCCCAGAGCAGAGAGAGGAGGAAGTTCGGGGCATCGTGTGGAAGGTCACAGGTGAATAACAGACACAATCGAATGGTTTTTATGGGATAAAGGCAGAGAAGCCATCAACGTGCAGAATCGCGCTGAAGCCCTGGCCAGTTTGGCTCAGTGGTCAGAGCGACAGACTGAAGGGTCCTGGGGTTGATTCCAGCCTAAGGGCACGTACCTCAGTTTCAGGCTCGGCCCCGGGTCCGGGCGCCCGCGGGAGGCAACCAATCGATGTCTCTCTCTCTTCTTCTCCTTTCCTCTCTCTGAAATCAATAAAACATATTTAAAATTTTAAAATAAATAAACCCAAGAGGCTGATGCTGCCCATGAGAAGCCACGAAAGTCACGCCTGAAGAGATGAGAGTAATTTAGCCAAGTTCCAGGAAAACTCGAATAGCTTTTCAAGAGGAGTAACAACATAAAAAGCTGATTTCCAAGAACCCCACACGAGCACCCGTTTCCATGAAGCTTCTCGCTGGGAAGAGTCCTTAACGAGGCAGCCCGGCCACAGAGTCCTTGAGAAATGAGATGCGTGACCGGCCTCAGACTCACTGAACAGGCCCCGGTGCACGTTGTTACTCTCCCGTGAAGGGAAACCTGGGGACCCTGTGTGCTCACAGCCCCTCAAATCTTAAAAAGCGTCTCCAGGACCCGGAGAGAGCCCCCCCCCGTGGGTTCCGATGACCAAGGGAGAAGCTCAGTCTCCCCAGAACAGACGTGGGCATCGGGACACCCAGCTCCCGGCCTGCCTGGTGGACGGAACAGCCGCTCTGACGGCTCTCCCTGCGTGGCGCCGAGACACGGGGCGCTCGGGCGAGTGGGGCCAGTTGGCTGGGCTTCGTCCCCTGCACTGGAAGGTTGCAGGTGCCCAGGTTGTGGGCTCCATCCCCAGCAGGAGGCATGGAGGGGGGCAGCCGATCAGTGTTTTGCTCTCACATGGGTGTTTCTATGCCTCCCTCTCTCTAAAATCAATAAAAAAATCTTTTAAAAAAACTTAAAAAACCATGGGGGAGTGTGTTTCCTGAACCAAGAGAGGGTACCTGGTGCTCGAGGTGACGTTTGTGCTGACTGTGACGGACACTTTTAAATGACCCAACAGGTTTTCCCGGAGCTGTTCCGTTCTGCAGGTCAGTGTGTCCAGTTGGTTCGGTGACGTGAAGAGAATCGTTAATTCCTAGTGGAGCGATCTCCAGCCTCACTATTTCCACTCTCCAGAGTTTCACAAAATTCTTCCCAAACCACAGCACCAAACAAATTTTAATGTGAACAGAAAGGCAGGCTCTTCGTTGTCAGGGGCTGAATTGCATCCCCCCCCCTCCAAAAATTTTTCCACCTGTTGAAGTTCTAAACCCACCACCTCGGTGTGTGACCTTACGTGGATCTAGGGTCTCTGTAGTTGTACTTTCTCAAGATGAGGCCACTCTGGAGTAGGGTGGGTCCCAATCCAACGTCCTTACAAGAGGCTTATGCGGACACAGATGCACACAGGGCCTGCGCCACGTGAGGACTGGAGTGATGCCACCAGGAGCCAATGACCAACCAGACACTGGAGAGAAGCCGGGGACAGACCCCTCCTGGAACCTGCAGAGCGGGCACTGTGCCCCCACACCGAGACCTCGGAGGGGAGACCATGCATTTCTCCGTTAAGCACCCAGTTCATTGGGCTTTGCTCAGCAGCTGAGCTTATACGCCTGGGGAGGGGAGGGGAGATGGTAACCGTCTACAGAAAGCCCTCGACGGCCACAGTCCACGTGGTCAGGAGCCGAGGTCCAGGTGAGACGCTGCGTGGAGACCCTTGTCTACAGCTCCTCCTGCAGGGCCACCCGGGGCCCA
This sequence comes from Miniopterus schreibersii, assembly GCF_964146895.1. Taxonomy (NCBI): domain Eukaryota; kingdom Metazoa; phylum Chordata; class Mammalia; order Chiroptera; family Miniopteridae; genus Miniopterus; species Miniopterus schreibersii. The sequence continues at coordinate 89,844,660 of NC_138107.1, forward strand.
GGCAAGTCACTGCCGTTGGCACCTGCCGAGCTTCAGAGCGGCTCACAGAGGCCCACGGAGGCTTCCAGAAGCCCCTTGTACGGGAACACTCTGCAGTTCAGTCCAGAAAGACACAAAAGGTAATTGGAGCGCAAGTCCCCCTGTCCTGCAGGATAACCCAGGGCCCCGTTTCCAGCACAAGGGAGTCGTGACTCACTGAGCCACGAGGGCAGCTTTTCCCAAAAGCGGTTAATCACCCGGAAGAAAAGAGGCTGAGCTGCAGAGCAAACGGCCTCCCTTTCTCATGAAGAGCAGATTATGTGCCAGGAGAACATTTTAAAGAAGGAGCTTTTGCTTGTGGTCCTCCCAACTGAATTTTTATCTCGCTGGTGAGAAGAGTCAGGGTGACCCGGCCCCGGGGGTCCTTGGGTCACCTCTCGCCGGGCCGGGCCCTGCTGTGTGTTTCGAAGGGTCTTCCCTCTGGGGTAGAAACAGCCCTGAGCCAACAGTTACGGCTCCAGCTGCGCGAACCTCACACTGACGAAGGGACATGGGCACACACACACACACACACACACACACACGGAGAGTAAAACGGTGAAACACCTCCAGTTCCTTTTCAAATCGCCCATCTTATTTGTTCACATATGACACTTCCCAGAACTAGGCACAGTCGTGCAGAAAAGCTCCATGGCATCGCCAGTCTTCCGAATATCTCCCCTGCGACGGGTCTGAAGTACATCACGACCTTCACGATTATACCACGAGGACTATCGTGGCGCGGAATTCTCTTTTATAAAAAAAAGGGGGAAGTTTGGAATGTGGGTGGGGCATCATGTGAGTCCACAAATGAGGCTCCTCGAGAAAAGAAATGCAGGACAGGAGGCTTTTCAACCCGAAATGCAGGTTTCTAATCACAAGAGCACATCTGGCTCCGGGCACCATAAGCCCAACTCTGCATCTTCCATCCACATGGACCAGCTTTTTCATGCCCTTGACTTTAACTTCTACATCTGACTTTTTTTTTAGTTGTTTTTTTCTAAGATGAATGCTTGTTTATGTCCTTAGGAAAATGTAAGAACAGAACAGACGAGCCGACCTTGACACACGGTCTTCCGCAAAGAAACAGCTGTTGGTGAAGTGTTTCGATCACGGAGTGACTAGCACAGTCAACACGATGGGCTTCAGCACCTCGGTGTCCAGGGGAGAGAAATGAAAAGCACATACAAAGCAGAACATGGAAAGACACCCCGTAGGGCGATAAACTAACAAACTAAAGGACAGCCACCCCCCACGAAGCAGAGGCATCATCACATTTGCGCCGGTCGGTCTCAGAAGGTGCATTGAAGTTCCCTCCATGGGACAGGTGAGCGGGACAGGTGAGCGGGACAGGAGAGTGGGAGGCCCGGGTGCAGGCGACAGAGCAGAGGGATGTCCCTGTTCGCCTGGGGCGTCAGGAAGTCTGTAAGACAGTGACCCGAGGACAGTCCCCAGTGTCTGTGTTGATGAACATAAATCCAAGCTCTGATACACTCCCAGAGGACATGTCATTCTGGCCCAAAGCACCCAGGCATGCTGGACACACATCAGTTATTAATAAACAAGGATTGATCTTTTGCTAAGGGAATTTTTAAAGGTATCAACAAAATTGCACACGTGTGTGTGTGTGTGTGTGTGTGTGTGTGTGTGTGTTCGTGTCCCTGCACATGGAAGGGTCGCAGAACTGCCCCGTGGTCTCGCCCCTCTCTGACTTGGTTCTTGGATCATCCGAGCAGACGGCTGCGGCTGCTTGAACCCCTGTGGTTCTCTCCTCTATCTGAGACTATCTGAGGCAGTGGAAGTTGGGAATGGAGGGAAGACCAAGGGAGGGACCCAGCAGATCCGTCTCCCAGGACCAGTGCATGGGTTATGGATTTCACCAAAGTGCTCTAAGGAAGATTTTCCCCCTAGTTTTAAATGCAAATCCTCTAAGATGAAATTGACTGCACTCATGAGGACGCTGGTGAAAGAATCATAATAGCAGGGCATTTCCTTAAAAAGCAAGTGGCCCTTTGCAATTACCGGGCTGTTTCTTGAGAATAGTTCACCCTAACCTTGAATTCTCAGACCAGCTCAGGGAATGTAGGTGTATTTCTTGTAAGGATCAAGAGTCTTGGGAGAAGCCAATTCTGCCCCCCAAGTCCCGGGGGGACCCCTCCACACACCACGATGGGAGGCACATGGCCTGCGGCCCCAGGTGAGGCGGATGCAGTGCCTGAGTGGGGCGGGGCACCCAGGGGAGGGCCAGTCTCTCAGCCTCAGCAGGAGCCCGTGGCAGGAATCACAGCATCAGGAGCCCGTTTGCCCTTGGTGCACCCCACCCCATCTACTCCTAACCGCCCAGCCCCAGCCAGGCCAGCCTGTGCCTCCTGCTTCCACAGGGCTCCCCACGATCAACACAGATGCCCAGAGAAACAGCTGGGGTCGAAAGAAGCAGGTGACCGGGCAGTGGGTGACCAGAGAGGCCCCCAGGGCTGTGTGGTCATTGCATAACTTGGGGGAGACCTCTGAAGGCCCCCAGGGTCTGGGGTGGTTGGGGCTTCGTCTCAAAATTCATCAGATTTACAGAAAAGAAATGTGACATTGGTGCCCAGCTTCCCCCTGGGCTGAGGTTTCTACCCACCCGTCAGTGACTAGAGTCGGGGGTCCCGCAGCGTCGATGACAGTGGTCAGCTTTGCTGCGACCTCTCAGCAGCCAGACCCTGGGAGCTTCCTGAACAATACAGTCCCGTGTGCCGCTGGGCGAGCCCGATGCCCCGGGGTAATGACAGGAGGTCCTGCGTACTTTCCTGCTGTTATCTGTGACCCCGGCTTGTCATGTCCACAGCACGCCCCGCCTCTCCGTGGGCCGGGCCCGGAGCCCACCCGCCTGGAGCCCTGACAGGGACAAGAGCAGCCACATTTCTGGGCCAGCGGTTTCGGCTCATTGTGTGTTTTCAGACCCGAGCTCCTTCACGTAAAAACACTCGCGTCGGCTTTTTGAAACAAGCCCACAGCCTTCCGATGTGTGTTCCATGCAGCCTTTTTGCTGTCCGTGATTTTCTTTGAAAACAGCCTTTGTCTCGTGTTTTGAATGCCTCCCTTCCCCACAGCTGAGCCCTGCAGCCTTTTAGATGGCACATCCGTCAGCCCGAAGACTCAGATCAGCTTTCTCCTCCTGCAGCAAAAATAGACGTTTTCTGATTTGAGTTTGCGGCGTTTTCTCTGCCCGGCCGCACGCGCTCCTCCCCGGTGCACATCTGCCGTCTCTTCCGGAGTGTCCTCTGCACGACCTTTGGGAAGCCGGGGGAGAGGGGAGAGGCTTTTCTTGACCTGAGAGTGTGGGTCCTTGACTATCTGGTGACCGCCCTGGAGGGCAGGGCCCATGGGTCAGGGACACCCCCCTCAGGAAGGTCACCAGGTGAGATGTCGCCAAGTCTGGCCAATGTCTCCACGGGAGTCAGGGTGATCCGTGGGAAGACAGGACGTGGGGTGCCCTGACCTCCTCTCTGTACCTCCCTCTCCTGACCCACACAAAGTCATCAGTCCCTGAGCCGTGAAGTGTGACTGAGCAGGGACCACCCTCAGGGTCATGGGCACCGAGGGGAGCCACACTCCCCCTCCCTGCAGAGCGAGGCTGGGGCAGGTGGGCAGGGCGAGGGCAGTGCCCTCCACTTCCTCAGTCCCGCCCGGGGAGGCCCTGCCCTCCAGCTTTGCCGAGACAGCCCTCAAGAAACTGGTCACAGCTGTGACCTCTCTCGCTTACCCGGGCCCTGTTCTTGCCTGTTCGCCGCCCTCGGGAGTGAGCACAGCAGGGGGTGACGCTGCCTCCAGCGGGAGCCGCGACGGGCCTTCGCCGTCACTGAGGAGAGCTGGGCACAGGAGCGCCCAGGCCGCCCTCACTCAGATCCGCTGACGGAGCTTGTGGGCGCCTCCAGGCGCCTCCCACGGCCTGGGGATAGGCCCGAACAACAGAGACCCGTTTCCCCGCCCAGTTACGCTTCAGCCGGAGGACCCACAAGCACCAAATATGCACCACGCCGGGCAGAGGGTGGGTCGGGAATGCCAGGCGCGGTGAAGTCTCGACAGGGGGGTGGGGGGGTCCGCCCACGGGGACGGGAGGTGGGAGGCCGGTGAGGGCCCGTGGTCGTGGCTGTCTCCCGGGAGGGCCCAGGCGGGTGGAGTGAGGACAGAGGCCTGAAGGGGCCACGTGCCGGGGCATGTGCTCACGTATGAACTCAGGCGTGGACTCAGGTGTGTGGTGAGTGCAAGAGGCGGCCAAGAGGGGGTTTGGCCATGAAGACAAGCTCCTCCCCACACGCCGTCTGCAGTCACTTTTCAACACAAGCACATTAAAATCTCTCGCCTCACAGCATCCCCGGATCACTTTAAATTTCCATGTAAAGTTCCACGGTGCTCGTGGAATCGCTCCCCACAGACACTCTCGCTTCAGTGAACATCACTGTGCTCAGAGCTTCCAGGCCGCTCCTACGGAAAATTCCCCGATGTGGGCTTGCTCGGTAATGGGCGTGAAAGATGCTGTGCCTCTCGTAATGCGATACAATAAAACATTTTTAATGTGAGTTCATCTTACAAATAAGGAGCAATGAGCTTTGTGTATGTGGCTGATTTTAAAAGATCTTCGTGACTCAAACACACTTTCTTTCCGTTTTGGCCCATTTTCATGAAAGCGGAATCAGCAGCATTGAAGGGCTGGCTTGTTCACATAAACAAATTAAGTAACGTTCCCATGTTCCTGCTGGGAAAACTGAAAAATGGTAACAGGGATATTCTACAAAATTTAATTGTAATTTTATTGCAACTACAATCAGAATCCAATTGTAATTTACAATGGGAGGCAACTGACAAGAGTTTAAAACCAAAAACAAAGGAATAAAAACAAGAACAGCCTGGCTGGTGTTGCTCAGTGGTTGACAAGCGTTTACCTATGAATCAAGAGGTCACGGTTCGATTCCCCATCAGGGCACATGCCCAGGCTGTGGGCTGGATCCCCAGCAGGGGGCGAGCAAGGCAGCTGATAGATGTTTCTCTCACTCCCTCTCCCTCCCTCTCTAAGATCAATGAAAACATATTTTAAAAAATAACAAGAACAGTGTCTGCTGTGTAAGACACAGCGTTGGCGCTAAGGGCACATCAAGTGAGGCAGAGGGGTGGGGAGAAAGTAGCTCCATTAGTATATACCTGGACCTGCAGAAAATATACCTGGACTTCCAGTGTGATGGGAAAAATACTGAACAGCAGTCAGAATGGGGCAGGTTATTTAATTGCTTGTGGAGAAATCGGCCATTTGGGAGAAAAAAATAGTTTAAAGTCTCAGTTCCCAAACGCACAAAATTAGAGATAATTAAAATCTTTATTGTAAAATATGAAATCACAACAAAAAGAAAACATAGGTGAATGTTTATCTGATTTGTTTGGGGAATAACTTTCTAAGCATAAAAAATGGAATAAATCCCAAAGGCATAGACTAATGGGTTCATCTACATATATGTTGAAGACGGTACTTAACATCCTAATGTGGACAGTAAGTTTTGCAACAATCAGTTTCCATAACCCATGTTATTTACGATTAGAAGCAATGGACAAATCCGTATCTTCATTAATATGAATGTATTTATGAAATCTTCCCCTTTTATGCTTAGAAACAAAAACGGCCTTTCTCCCTGTTTAGGGGAAGGGAGGTATTCGTAACCATGAAGTCGAAGTTTTATCTGTATATTTCATTATATGTCTGTAACACTTATGATGTTTCCTACATTTTAATGAACCATCTGTCCAAACATGATTTTCAAAAGTGAAGACATTCATAATTGGGTAAATTATAGACCTGTTGATGCTTATGTGATTGACTGTGATTTAACCATCTGAGCTAAATGTTCTGAGAAACGAGGAGGCATTTGGCAGGTTTGGGAATAGGACCCTAGACAGGCAGCTCATAATGACCCAGTGACAATTACAACTGAGACCCGAAAGCCACCAGGCTCTGTGAGAAACAAAAATGCACTTCACTGTGTAGCCTTGAGAAAATCTCCACATGAATTGAAAACAAAACAAAACAACTAGATTCACTTGGACGAGATTAGGAGGCGAGCAGAGTGGTATAGGGTGTTCACAAAGTCACACACAGAGGATGGGGGATGGTCACAAAGTCACACACAGAGGATGGGGGATGGTCACAAAGTCACACACAGAGGATGGGGGATGGTCACAAAGTAACACACAGAGGATGGGGGATGGTCACAAAGTAACACACAGATGGAGGATGGTCACAAAGTCACACACAGAGGATGGGGGATGGTCACAAAGTAACACACAGATGGAGGATGGTCACAAAGTCACACACAGAGGATGGAGGATGGTCACAAAGTAACACACAGATGGAGGATGTTCACAAAGTAACACACACAGGATGGAGGATGGTCACAAAGTAACACACACAGGATGGAGGATGGTCACAAAGTAACACACACAGGATGGAGGATGGTCACAAAGTAACACACACAGGATGGAGGATGGTCACAAAGTAACACACACAGGATGGAGGATGGTCACAAAGTAACATACAGAGGATGGAGGAGGGGGGAGTAACACAGAGGCAGGACAGGGAACCAGGGACCCAGTGTGAGCAGGCGATGCCCGACCTGGGTGTGAGTAGAGACAGCGTTAAATCCACTGTGGGAAGAACCCGGGCTGGCGGTGGAAAGGCCACGGTGTCCAGGCTCTGGCTCCCTTAGTTACTTATCACATGAGCTGGGTGCACGGCTTCCCCCTCTGAGCTCAGCTCCCTCCTTGGAAATCAGAAGATTGGTATAATCCACAGTAGCAACGAGCACACCTGTCTGGAGCCAGCAGCTCGGTGACCAGTGAGCTCCCCCAGGACTGGCCGAAGGAGCACCTGCCACTCACCCTACCAGAGGCCCCCAAACCAGGGGTGGTGTGAACAGGGACCCCAGGAAGGCCAGCATGCCCACCCGAGGGAGCCAAAGCCCCAGGGCTGTCAGTGGATCAGGAGGTGAGGGAGCTAAGCCTGCAGGACACGAGGAACAAGCGAGGGAGATGTGTCCTGTCGCGTTGAAAGAGCAGTGTTCTCGGCGGGTGGCCTGAGGGATCAGCCGGCGGCTACCTCCTGGATGGGAGCCCAGCCAGTGTGGAGAGATGGGCACCTGTCCACCTGGATCAGCCTCACCAAGTCCCTGTGGGGATCAAATACGTTAATGTTTGTGACCCTGTGGAGGGTTTTCATGTCACAGTCACCATGCAGTGTTCATTTATTCTATTGTTGTTGGCAAATGATCCTTCAGATTTCATCTGCCTTCAACATTTGCTTCTCCTGAGGCTTCCCTGTCTTCTTCCAGGGCCACGTGCACCATGCAGGTAGTCACTGCCCACCTGGGGAGGGGCAGGGGCTCATGTCAGTGGTGACAGTGGCACTGTCCCTGGCCCAACTGCTGTGCACCGTGTCCCCCACGCAGACTGAACAATGCTTCTCAAATCCACACTGGACTTGGTCGGCCTTTGTGACAGTTATCTGAGCGGGCTATCATCACCTTCATACCTGTTCCCTGACGTTTCCCACCCGCTCACTCTTCCAGCCTGGAATCTAAGGGCCTGAGGACAGAGACCTTCAATTTTCAGCTTCATCTCTAACATCTACAGGCGGCCTGGGAATTTGCCTCATGGGTTAATCATGTGAATTTTTACTGTTACAGCTTGAAATTGGCTTTCTTTGTGAACGCTCAGACCTCCTCTCGGTGGGACTGTGGCACCTGCGGTCCCAGGGCCAGCACGGGTCAGGACAGGCGAGCCTGGACCAGCCGGCGGAAGGCAGGCCCACAGGTTGACCGGGAGGCTTGCGGGCCGGACCCAGTCAGGCCCAGAGCAGAGGAGGGAGGAGAGGGTGCTTCCACCGTGTCTGACAGCATCGATAGGGATAGTGTTCAGGGTTAAGTAAATTGCATTTTTTTAAAATAAAGTTTGGTTTTGTCTCTTAACAGACCAACCTCCTGCGAGCAACAGTCACTATGTGAGAAAACACAAAACGACCACCCGCGCGGGCTCTGAGCGTAAACTGAAGCAGGCAGGGTTCGGAAGGGAGACAGATTCGGAGGAAAGGACGACCGCATGGCGAGTCTCTTGTTATGATTTTTAGCCTGAGTCACAATATGGTGAAGACTCAGAACCAGCCAGGGTGACGTAACGGGGGTGGGATTTACCCTCATGTCACAAACAGAAAGGCACATGAAACACGTTTTTTAAAATGTGTAACAGTGGTCTGGGTCATAGCTCCCTGTTTCTGTGCGCGGCTGATGACCTTGGTTGACGCTGGACACTTCCAATCTCAGCGCCGCGCCCGGCTGGCGTGGCGCAGTTGGTCGAAAGCCCTCCGTGCACCGGGAGGTGACGGCTCGATTCCCGGTCAGGGCACGTGCCCTGGTTGCGGGCTCGATCCCCAGTAGGGGCGTGCAGGAGCCGATCCAAGTTTCTCATCAATGTTCCCCTCTCTCCCCCTCTCCCTCCTGCTCTCTGAAGTCAGTAAACACATACTTTAAATTCCAGCACAGGACAGAGGTTCCAAGGACCATTCACGTGAGAGGGGGAACCAGGGAAGCAACCCCTTAGCCCCAGCTGGCCGCCTGGGGACAGCTTCCAGGTCACAGGGCAGAGCCCAAACAGAGCCCGGTGGTCTCCTGGGGTGGAGACGACAGAATTTGGGGCTTGGAAGTAGACGGTTTCCCTGAGTTCTATGAGCCATTGTAGCAAGTTCATTGAACCCACCGAGGGGGCTGTAGGGGTCTCTGATTTATAAGCGGTCATCAGATGCCCAGATGACGACCTGGGCTTGCCATTGGCATCTGAAGGGGGGTCGGGCAGTCTTGTGGGACCAAGCCCTTAACCAGGGGGGTGTGCTGTCCCCAGGTAGGTGTGTCAGCACTTAATTGAACTGTAGGACACCCAGCTGGGGTGGCAGAGTTGTTGGGGGTCAGACCCAGACACATCCGATGACCAGGAGTGGATGACACAAGTATTCTGTGCTAAACCAGCAGGGGAAGAAGAGGCATTTTTTAAATGGTTCTATCTGCATTGTGGGATCATAAATTTTATTTCCTTTCCAGGGGAGGATTGGCCCAGGGGAGGCGTGCAGGCAGGGCAGTGGCCCCACTGTCTGGGGTGCTAAACGCCCGAATTCTCGACCATCCCAAGTAGGCACAGGCGTTAGGCCCTCGATCGCAGTTCCAGCCCCAAGAGTAAGCAGCACAGCCTGACGCTGCGTTTATGTCACAACACATAACATCCTATTTTCCTGCCTGCTCCCTGCTCGCAGCCTTGACCGTGGCAGGCGGGAAGGGACGGCCACCGAGGCCTGGTTTCCATGGAGGTGACCCGCAGCACCCAGCTCTGGATCACACAATAGCACCTGCAGACACCACCGCAGAGCAAGGACAGCCCCGGGTCTGACTCCAAGAGGCCCTGGGGGCTTTGTGCAGAGATTCAATGGTTTTCTGCGCTGGAAACCATGGAGACGGGGGAGGGCAGACTCGCTGCTCAGGAAATGAAACAGACCTGGAGGCAGAGAGCAGGGACACGTGGGGTCCCAGGCGATGAGCGTGACCCATGAAGTCCTCAGAGGGCCCCTGCGCCACAGCACCAAGCAGGACCCTGGCCCCACGTCCCCGCCCCCGTCGCAAAGACCATCGAAACTTCCATCCCCTCCTGGGCCGTGGCTCCCTCCTCCCCGGAGGGGCGCTTGTGGCTGCTGCTGCGTAAACGCGTTTATGAGTAACGGTGACCCCGAGTGGGAGCCCCAGGGATGCAGAGGGCACTGGGGAGCCAGGCTCTCCCTGGGCAGCCTGCTGTCCCGTGAATAACACGCTTACAAAGCATCACGCAGAAGCGCGGCTTAGAAATCAGCACCGGTCTGTGGAAATGAAAACAAGTCTGAGATGCACCCTGTCCGACAGCCTCTCCCAGAGATTGTCAGCCAGCGAGGCCGGGGTGGAGACTCACGTCCCGGCAGGCGGGGCAGCCGTGAGGCCACGACGCCCGGAGCGAGCTGCTCGCACAGTCTGTGTAGCGGTCGTGCCGATAACCCCTGTCCTGCAAACCGGGACAGAGAGCAAAGTGACAGTGGCACCAAGGTGAGGCTTCGAGCGGACCCCTCGCTTCATCCTCAACAGGCCACACTCGCCTGGGGGCCACTAACTGCCCTCGGCCCCTGGGGCAGTGAGCGGCCCTATTATCTAACCTGCAAACGCAGCCGGCTCTGGAAAAGGAACTCTGAGTGACCAGCGGAGTGGCCCTGGGCTCCCGACCCCTGCGAGGGAGAGAGGTGGGGACAGTGGTCGAATTCGAACTCAAGACTTAAGGCGACTAGAACTGACAAGAGGCCAACAGGACACAACCGGGAAACTATAGGGTGTTTTGAAAACAGGTACACACACTTTAACAGCGAATAAGTCACTTAATTTTCACTCCTTTTCAGGTTTAAATGATTGAAAATCATGGGTGAAGCCAGATAAAGCTTTGAACAAAGAAAATTTATCCACTCGACTTTAATGGGGACACATAGAAGATAAAGCTTATGGTACAAAACCACAAGTCGATGCACTGAGAGCACAAATGCCGCAGGAAATGATTCCCGATGTTGGCGATTCCGTTGCTTCGCGTTGTCAGCAGGGCCTGGACCAGAACGGTCACCTGTTTGAAAACAGGCATCGACCAAAAAAATCGTATTTCTTTAGATTCTTTTAAATGTTGAAAATGAACTGTATGTTCGTAAACGCTGACTTTATAGTCATTCAGTGTGTGTACATTTTTGGGGACACCTATATTTTGCTTCAAAAAAGTCTCACGTTGTCTCCAGGGCTTTTGTCCCCAGAACACAGGTGGCGGTGCCGCCTGGGTCGCGGTTCCCTTCGGTTCTCACTGCCTTGATGTGGTGACTGCAGGGCTGGCAGTGTCACATGCCCCGAGCAGCCAGCCCGAGACCCGAGTCACCACCACTTCCCGTTCTCGGGGAGACAGAAAAAGGTGTCATCACAAACCCGATTTGCCCTGATGTAAAACAACTCTCAGTAATTGCATTTCCAGCCAGCAGGGTCCCTCCGGGCAGGGGTCACCGACCAGCTGGGACAGACCAGCACCTTCTCATCGCCCTTTGGGGCGCACTGCGCGCCTGCCTCGAGGGGACCGGGCAGTGTCCGCAGGAGCCCTGGGCACACCAAGCACCCTGGGGCTGTGCACCTTGTGGCAAACTCGAAGCGCTTTCAGCAAAGCATCGGTTTAAAGGGCCACCCACCCCAGGGGGGCCCCCACCAACTCCTCCTTTCATAAGGAGAGTTATGAAAGGCTCAGCCTCAAAGTGAAAGTCGGGGGGTGCTGGGCATCGGCAGGATGTGATGGCATCGTGGACTCAGCTCCGCGGCACCAGCTGTGTGCACCGAGCGCGGCCGGGGGGCGGGGGCCGTGCCCGGAGCAGCGGCTGCTCGCTCAGCCTCCTTCACTCTCGCTCTGGCTTCACAGGAAGTGGGCCCAGCTGGTGGTTTTGCAAGTCAGCCTCACGGGCCCTGAGCAAGTTGGTTAATCACCTACCCCATTTTTAGGTAAAATGGCAAAGATCTCACCCTGCAGGGCTGTTGTGAGAATTAAATAACACTCGTGTCACCCTGGCCAGTTTAGCTCAGTGGTCAGAGCGTCGGCCTGCGGACTGAAGGGACCTGGGCTCGACCCCCAGCCCTGGTCAGGGCGGGTACAGGAGGCAACCCATCGGTGTGTCTCTCACACATCCATGTTTCTCTCTCTCCCTCCCCCTTCCGCTCTCTGAAAAGCAATGGGAAAAATATCCTTGGGTGAAGATAAAAAAAAAAAGTGAACAGGAAGAGCGATGGCAGAATTTCTGCTCCCCGGGGAAAGGGCTCGTGGGTGACAGGCTCACAGGCCTGCGCTGTTCAGGGCGGATCCGTGTGAAGAAAGAGCTGCTGCAGCCGCTCTCAGCTCACACACGTCCTGCTCCTAACCACCCGACCTGATCATCCGAGCCCACAACGCGAATTCTGTCCCGTAGGTCTACCCAAAAAAAAAAATTCCCATCAGAAAAATCGTACGAAGCCACAGTGTTTGTCAGTCTGCCAGGGTTCTGCTCAGTAAGGAAGCCTCAGCTACCCACCTCCATGAGGAAAGCAGCCCAGCGCACCCCACGGACAAGGCCACATCTTCCCCCAGAAGCACCGATGCCAACTTAAAATCGGGGTGATGCCCGCTAATCTCAGGCCAGACCTCGCAAGCGATGCAGCTTTCTTACTTCATCCACGTGCCCCCGCCCTCTGAGGTGGTGAATTAGCCAACGTTGCTGGATTTGGAAAAATATTTACAGCGCAACTTTCACCTGCCTTGGGGCCTGGATTAAATTCTCTGTATTCCTGGTCAAAGTTCAGAAACCACCACGGAAAGAGCAGACAGACAGACAGTTCCACAGCCGGTGAGCTTTCCCGGCCGGGCACGTGAGAAGCGGGGACCCAGCAGAGGGACAAGGCTGCCGTGAGGAGAGCGACGCACACCCAGGGTCGGGGGCTGCGGTGATGACAGGGGCCTGCGGAGGCAGCACGTGGTCCCTGTACGACGTGAGGCTCTGGCCTAAGTCAGCGACGGAAGGGAAATGGATCGAGCTAAGAAATACACTTCACGAAGGAGGGAAATAGAATGAAGAAAACTTCCAGGTGAGATTTGCGGTTTTTACGTGGATCAGGGTGGGGCCGGTGATGTCACTGGGACGGAGGTGGGAGAGGCTTCCACGGGAGGTAAAATGCACCATCTGAATGTGATAGCTGCTCATGAGCACGGTAACCGCACACACGAGGACCTTAGGCGTGACCACGTGCACGAGAGTCTCGGGTGATTGCTTCATGGGCAGCTAAACCACCTGCAATGTGAGCCCCGCCTGCTGAGGCCACGGGGCTCAGGAACACCCTGCCAACCAGGGGCTGGTGGTCTCCAAGGGCCTCACAGCGTCTGTTTTCTCACTTTAGTGCACGGTGTTCGGTTTCCCCACTTCCGTCTGGGCCCAGGTGAGGATTCCTCTTTCCCGCAAAACTCACGGGCGAAGGGATGCGCCCTGGGAGCCCTCAGTGCCGCCCTGTGGCCCTCCTGCTGGCAGTGCCTGTCCTGCTGATGCCCCTTCTGTTCCAACCACACATCCGCCTCCCCAGATGCTCTCCTCTGCAGCCCTTCCAACCTCACAGCCAGCTCAAGGCCCTGGGGTCACTGCCCCGCGTTTGCGGGAAGCACCTAGGCAGAGCCACGGGTCAGTGAGCAGTGCTGGGAAGCTTGTGAGGATTGAACTGTCAGATGCCCACCCCCCGGGGTGCAGACTCCTTCCTGCATCTCCACTGCTCGTCGCAGGGCCTTGGACATTGGGATTCGATCAACCACGTATGGACTTACTATCTGCCGCTGTGTTCGGGGCCAAAACACAAATGCTGACAAAAAGCCACCAGCACTTACTGGACGGTGATGGCGTAATAAGTGGCTAAACTTTCTCCCACGTTCTACTCTGTCGGGTCCCCAAGGCAGCTCCTAGATGACCCGGGGTTCACTCCACAGCCCATCCCTCCCACCATGACGCCTCCTGTTTAAGTCCCTCAACAAACACCCAGACTAGTATAATAAATATCTTTTAAAAATAACTGCTTATTAAGAAACTGGAAAGGTAAATTTCAGTGCACGGGTGTCTGGGGACATCGACAGACCACTGCTGTCCATGACTCTCCAGGGCTAAAAATACATGCAATTCAAATAGGAAGTTTGTTCAAATTCACTGGCTAGCCTGAAAATAGTGAAGTTAAACCCCAGCCTTGAGCCAGGTATTTGCAAAACTGATTCTAAAGAAACAGCAGCAATCTTTGTGAGGTGAGTCAGGAGCTGCCAGAGGACAGCGAGGTCATCGGGGACATGGACCCGTCTAGGGACACGATTTTCACACAGCTTCAGTGCAGGAGAGAAGCTAACCCACTGGGGCTGGCCCCCAGACAGCCTATGCCCATGCCAGACGCCATAGGTCAACGTTTTATCACCTCTGGCCTCGTGGACTGAGAACTGTCAACCCTCAGGAAGGAGGTGGGGACACCCCCAGCTCCAGGGCAGGTCCCAAGGCCACCCTGTGCCCAGATAGCAGCTCACTCAGAGGGACAACAGGGAGTCCTCCCAAGTCCAAGCCATCTGCCCAGATGCTAAGGTGACACCTTATCTTCCAAAGATGCCAAAGACATTAATAAAGGGGGAAAAAGAAAATGCACTTTTATTCCATCTGTTACAAAATCCGCTCGCTCGCTCGCTCATAACATGGAAAGCAAAGCAGCTGGCACTGCAGGCCTGCACACACAAGGCTCCACTATGGAGTTGCCTTTTTAAAGCGATGCTTTGTGAAGTCCTCTTACTATTCAAAACAGCTGATTTCCAACTGTAGCATCATTGCCTGGTCCCGGGGGGCGGGGGGTAGAAGGCAGGGCCGTCTGCACACACCTCCAGGTTCCTGCTGGGCCATGGCATGCCCCCCAGCGCCCCAGGCTCCCCGGGCTCCGTGCAGTTCCGCAGCTGCAGGTCCTTCGTGAAGCACAGCTCGATCTGGCCGAGCATCTGTACCTCCTGGCCCTGCCCACGAGAGACAAAGACGCATTAGAACTCGGACCTGGGATCGTCCTCACAGCTCTACGTCATCATGACTCAGAACCTGAACACAAGGCAGCTCCCAGCCTGGGACGCGGGCTCCAGGAATGAGCCCCTCCCTCCAATGCTGGTCTGGGCCAGGGGCCCCAAGTCCCCACCCAGAGGCTGCTTCCTTAGAAATCCACACACAAGGCCAGAGGCAGTGTGGACACAGCGGCTCACGTGCATGTGCCCACGACACTGGGAGCAGACGGCTTCATAGAGAAACCAGCCTCCTGATCTGAAAAAAATCAAGTTGCCCTCAACTGACAGATCACAACTCGTCCATAGGATGGACAGGCAACAGCCATGAGTCACTGAGGCTCATGCTATAAACATTTCTAACCCAGAAACGTTCAACTACAGCGATGTCCTGCCCGCCGGCCCTTCCAGGACAGGTGCATTCTGGGTAGGGATAAGTCGTGAGAAAAACTCTGTCCTGGCATCGAGCCAAAGGGCAAGGTTATTTCTACACACAGCACACCCGTGGCACGTGCCATATGCACACCAGCGAGCGCACACAGCACATGCCTGCATGTGTACCCACACGTGCGCACGTGGCTCTCACACGCAAGCAACACACTGGGAAGTCCACGTGAGCACAAAGCTGCCGGCAACGTGGAACCTGTCTCCTCAATACAGACAAGAAGGTCAGCAAACAGCACCCGACCTGCTCTGGGGGAAGACACTGGACCTTGGGGATGACTCCGTACACGCTGGCGAGGGCGTCTCTGATGTCTGAAACCTGAAACGAAATGAAGTGCATTAGAAATGACAGTCCCACAGAGCCCAGAGCTGTCTATTCAGATGTGACACGCACAGCTGACCACAGTGACCTCGCCGAGTGCTGCCCTGGCCGGCAGACAGGACAGGTGCTGAGGATGAGCCCCGCCCCCACCCACCAGGCCACCATCTCACACTCTTGTCCTCTGCACAGCTCCCGTCCGCACCCGGAGCCTGGGGGCGGATGCAGGAGCAGAAAAGGCCCTGATGATAAATTAGACTGACTCGTGGCCAGGACCTCCCATGTCTGCACACACTTCATGCTGGTCCTGATGCCCAACGGTGCTCACAGCATGGGGGTAGGGCTCCGAAACCCTGCTGTTACTTCTGCTTTATCATCACTGAAGCCAAGTTCAGGGCAAAGAGGTAACACAATCCCCTCACCTACGGGAACGTCAATCCAGGTGAACCCAGGGGCCCTGCAAACACTTCCTCAGGGCTTCCTAGAAGGATGGTCAGAGGGCAGCAATACTCCGTTCCTAAGGTCACGGCCCCTCTCCTCGCCCTCGGTGGGGGGAGGGACAGACGCACTGGACCAGCCGCACAGACACCATGGAGCAGGACTGCGGCCCCTGGGACGCCCCACTCTACCCAGCCACGGTGCCGGGACCACAACTACTAGCGGTGACTAAACCTCACCCACACCAGTGATGGATATAAAACTAGCTCCAAGAATGGGACATGCTTCTCTAAAGTGACAGGCAGCAAACGGAGCCAGTACCGGGCCAGAGCGTGAAAACGTCAGGCTCCGTGGTCACACGGTCTCTCTGCTGGGCGGAGGCTCAGTGGTGCCACAGGGGACAGGAGGGGGTGGTGTGGCCGGGAGCCAAAGGGGCTGTGAGCCAGTAAGACCCGGTCACGCTTCAGTTTCTACGCTTTTATCATAAAAACAAAAAAAATCAGTTTCATCAAGGAAACAAAAACAAATTGTTTCTTCCCCAAACAACTGTCATGAAACCGAATGCTTTGCAAACCGCGTGTTCCCCCTACCCCGTCCGATCCTGGAAAGCGCTCTGTGCTTCTCCTCTGCTGGTCTAAGGAGCCCTACCCTTCGTGCTCCACACTCAGGAAGCAACACTGAGACCGCGTCTGCTTAGAAACGGCAGCGAGGTGGGGGGGAGCCGGTCTGACCTTTTTAAAGCACACGTGCGGCTCACAGGCCGACACCTGAACTTGCCAGGTGGCCTGGTGAGTAGACGCACCTGCCGAGAAGCTCAAAGCAAGACTTACCTGGTAGTAATTGCCACCCGACGGCACTATCCCCAGTTTCTGGAGCACGCTAAGATTTAAAGTAAAAAAAAAAAAAAAAAAAGCTGTTTAACGAAGGTCCATTTCCCTTTCTTGTTTTCAAACATCACACTTCACAAAAGTTAAGATGCTCTTAAAGGTACGTGTTCTTTTCCCTGACGCTGGGCAATGAGCCTGTTAACAAGGCCAGGCAGGCGGTGGCTGAGGGCGGCCTCCCTGCACCCAGGGCACGGCGGTCGGGCTCTCCTCCCGGCTCCTGGACACTGAACGGCGCCGCCTCGCCACACCTGCTCTGAAGGACAGCTCACAATCGATTTTGGATCCTAGGCTGGTCCCAGGAAACCACACTTGGCCAAATCTTTAAGTACATTTAACACCCACTGCAACGAAGCACTTCCCCAGCACGGGGCCTTAACCAGCTGGAGCGAATCCTGCCAACGCACCACGTGGTTAACCTGCTACAGTCTGGCGGACAATAAAAAGTCTCAGGTTAATCGTACCCCCCACCCCCCCAAAAAAAAATCCTTGGCCCCATCAAGCTTCTCTGGGTCATCTGGGTTAGGACCACGCGGGGCGGACGCGGGAGGGGAGTCGGCCTCAGCACGGTTCCTCTTCAGCCCTGGTCTCTGACAAAGGTGCTGTGGACAAGACAGCTTCTCCCAGCTGCACTGTGGTCCCCGGGCCAGGCCTCGACTGTGATGTGGGTGCAGCAGGCGGGAGGGGCAGGGGGAGGGCAAAGTCCTGGACGCCCCAGAAACCAATGTGCCCGCGGCCACCTTGAGCTGTCCGTGTGGGACAGGTGCCAGATTTCAGAGACTTTGTGCCCCAAAATGCAAAATTTCCCGAATTTATACATTTAAGTTGCAGTGATAATACTTGAAATGTGTTGGATTAAACAAAATATAAAGTTAACCTGTTCTTTCTGCTCTTTTTCGTGAGGCTCATAGAAAGAAAATGAAAAATTACCCCTGCAGGTCACACCCACTCCCTCGGGCTGCACTGGGTGGGGCAGGGCCCTCCTGACTCCAGTCACCAGGAAACAAGGCAGAGAAACATCCCGGAGATGCATCAGCCCAAACTGGTGCCCACTGTTTTCCACAGAGCTCCAGCTGCTTTGTCATTAATCCCTGGCCCATCTTGTCAGTTCAAGATATTCTGCATTTTTTCAGGTTTGCTGCCTTTACAGAGTGAAGAAAAGAAAGCGCTAACTTATGGTGATTTGAAAGGCTTGCCTCTAAGCAAAAGGCAATGGTCTACAATACAGAAGGAAGTACGGGGGATTTTAAGGTTTTCCTTAATTTTAAGGCCTGAAGGGCGGGTTGGGCCTGGCCCTCGGCAGGCTGCCCCGGGGAGGGCTCCTCGCTCTTGGGTACCCAAGGGCCTGGTACTTCCTGGGGCTCCCAGGACCTTGCCCGTCACCACCCCCTGCTCGTCCAGGAGCATCCCAGCAAAGAACCAAAGATCACTGCTGGTCCGTCTTTAGGGAAACTGTCTTGTGAGCTCAATATGCTTTTGTCAGAAATCACAGCTGGACAAGGCACGCCCTGGCTGGACTCCTTCTCCTCTGGCCGACACACTGTCCAACGACATCCGCGCCCAGAGAGGCGGCCACAACCCTGTGTCCATGCTGCGTGGCCGTGACCCAGCGCGACATGGGAAGGCCTGGAGGAGGCACGAGCGTTTCTCAGAACGATCACACTGCTGTCCACCGGGGTCCATGGCACTGGAGGGGCCGCTGCCGGGCACAGCGGCTCTGGGCACATCCCAGGGAAGGAACATCACATCTGAGAGTCGGGGAGGCTACAACACACAAGGAGCGGCCAGGCCGGGGGTGCCTACCTGTTGAGGGCCAGCCCCCTGTACAGGTCCAGCCCCTCGCCGAAGTACTTCCTCTGGGAGTTGAGGGCGTCCAGCTGGGCTACGCAGGTCCCGTGTTTTTCCCACTCGTGCTTCCTGGAGATTTTATAACATCTCGAGTTAGAAACCCATGAAACCAAGCCCCAGTCCACAGGCGCACACGCGTTCTCTCCCGCGCAGGGCTCTCATGTGCCGGAGGCAGGATGTTTCCTTCACAAAGTGAAAAGGAGAGGATTATGCTGAGCAAAGTGAGCCAGTCAGAGAAAGACAAGTGTCCCATGATCTCGCTTGTACGTGGAATCTATTGAACAAAATAAACCAACAGACAAAACAGATCCAGAGACATGGAAGCAGGGAACAGACTGAGGGTCTCAGAGGGAAGGCGGGGTGGGGGTCGGGAGAGAGAATCCAAGAACTTACACGCACATCTGCATGACACACAGAGGCCTGGGGAGGCGGTGGGGCAGGGGGAGGGGATCAGTGGGGAAAAAAGGGAGACATCTGTAATACTTCCAACAATAAAGATAAATAAGTATTTAAAAATAAAATTGAAAACAAGCATAACATCCCTCATTCACAGCACAGGCAATGATTTAACCCGCACCCCCCACCTGGAACACGACCCAGTGAACACGGTGGCCTCCGAGTCTCCACCCTCTGCTGCAGTGACCACGCTGGGGTCAGGGCCGGGCAGGAGGAAGGGCCACGGCTGTGCCACTCGCACAGGCACCGGGCCCTGCGCCCGTGCTCAGCCAGGGCTTCCACAGAGCAGCGACTGCGAGGAAAGGCGGGGTGCCCGCTAAGAGATGCAAGGCCTGCTCCCCACTCGGCCTCTCACCGGCGGAGCTGCTACCTCCCTCCGACACAACAGCCCCACCCACTGGGCGCCCACGCACAGCACCTTGTACTCAGGAAAGCTCCTGTTATTGGTAATTCTTTAGTTTGCTGCAGATCAACATCTCACGAGGCATTTTCACTCTCTCCATTCTCACAACTCCACAATGTGAAACCAAAGCTGCTGGTTTAGCGATGGGGAGACTGAAGCCCGGAGGCGCTAGCTGGGCACCCCACTAAAGGAGCCCACGTGGTCAGGGCCCTCCGGTCGCACAGCCATCGGATCCCCCCGGCCACCTGCAGACAACGTACCCACCTTCACAGTGACGGGCAGCTGGCCGGTGCGGGTGTTAACCGTCAGCGTGAAAAAGAAACGGGCATCGGGTCCCTCAGCGTTACCAGCACTTAGTCCACCCTGAGGTTTTAATAGGTAACGTTTCCCGAGCTTTCACACAGCACGCACATCCCGCGCCTCAGAAACACACCTGGACGCGCTGCACTAGTTCACCCCGACGCCCCCGAGCCAGCGTAACTACCTACAAACCACGAGGAGACAACACTGGTGGGTCACGGGCCCCCTTCTTCTAGAACAGTCTCCAGAGTGAATTACTGGGTAACTTGCTACACTCTGTGGGGTGGAAAATGGAGACTGTCTCCACCCAGTGGAAAGTGCACCTGAACTGCAGGTGCCTTGGTTTCTGTAATAACACAAATAATAACCCCAGAACCTGCTCCCGGGGCAGTGGCAGGGTAAGGAGCTGACAGGGACAGTTCCTAGTGCAACGTAAACATTCAATGGCAACTATTACTTGTTAACTCAATAGATGTCAGGCATAAGAATACATTAGAGTATTGAGATTAACGTAACTTGGAAACATTTAATCACAGCATTTAGAATGGGATGTTTTTCATTTAACACAAAGTTGTCAGTTACCAATCAGAAGAGACCACTGTGTGGCCCTCTCCCCGCCCCCCAGCCTCCGTGAGAGCCGGAGTCACCCTCCCGGGACTGCCTGGGCCGCCCCAGGGCTGACCACTGAGGCCCAGGGACACCTTCCACAGGAGCCTGCATGGCCAAGCCGGGCATGGCCCACTCCGGGTCTTTCCTGACATGACTCAGAAAGCAGACAGAACCCCTACTTTGCATGTGGTATGTTCTCATTTTACTAAGAGATTTCATCTTAGAGAATGACCTCGAGCACCCAGGAATCCCAAGGCTGTCTCTCCTGCATGCCTGATTCTTAGTTGGGATGATACAAACAGTTTTCTAATGGAAGCCTCTCCCCACTGAGCTGATGGCAAAGCCGGGGGAGGGGGGCCAAGGACACCTCAGCATCTCCAGCAGTAAAGGCAACTGGGCAATCAGGGCCCAGGTGCGGTGATCGGGGAGACGGTGATGAGAGCGCCACATCCCCAGTCTCCACACCTGTCCTTTTGTGCCGACGGGCTCTGGAGAGCATAAATATTCGTTAGTGTACGGTATTTACCTTTGTCATTTAGAACAAAAAGGTTTTAAGTGTGCAATTTAACTGTCCAACCTGAAAAAGGTAATCACTTTGCCTTTATTGAGCACAAAACTAAGTGCCTACTTGGCCCACACTATTTTGATTAAATCTTCAAGGACTGAGCCCCCAGGAGACAGTCTTTGTATGTTTATTGATTTATTTTTAAGCCATGTGGCAAAAATCTGACTCTCCGGTGAAACATTATAACAGCTGGAAATATTCCACTCTGTGTACTTAGTTACCACACCCCGAAGTGCTGTGCGAACGTTTCATCGTTTTTCCTGTTCCAGTTATTTCACTATCCATGTGAAACTATTGTCTGGAATGCTGGCTGCACAGAACCTGTCCTGGAGACCTGAACCACTCAGCGCCCAAGATTTCAACCCGCAGCCCCAGGATCCACCCTCAACCACTTCCCTGCCACGGCTCCCGAATGAAATCTCACACCGAACACCAGTGACCAGGACCACGGACACCATTGTCATTCCGTTTCATTTTCAAAAGTTTTTCTCTAACCTTAACTCTTTTCCTGAAAATTCTAAATAGACATATTTCAGGTTAAATGAACATTTTTGGACAAAATCTGATCAGTTGTAATCTGAGTTATAAATTGACATATGGGAGTGAGATGGAGAAAATATTTTTATTAACTGAAGATAATTAAAAAGAATATTAATTTTATCTTCTTCAAAAGCAATGATTTTCATGAAACCCAGCATTTTTCTTCTCAGCTCAGCTCTTGCTAAATTGAAAGGTGTTTTAATGGGACAGCCCGAGGACTGAGCCTGCAGTGAAAACCTCCCTTTCTCTCCTCCCTAGGGCAATCCTCATCTTCTGAACTGTGTCTTCTTTTTTCTGGATATATTTCAAGACACCAGCACAATCTCTGTGAGAACTACTCTCTCACAGAGCTGATCTGGAGGGACAGCTCCTAAGATATGCAAGTTATTTAAACCTCAGTAGAGAAAAGTTTTAAAACAAAGTAATGAATGAAATACTAGATTAAAAACAGGTTTATAAAGTAAATTTCACTTGCCCTCACTTTCTATGCACTGGGGAGAGGGAGGCACCAAGAATGGCCTAACAGGTGAGTTTGTTCCAGATTGGAGGTTGCTCACGCCTCTCAGCTCGGAGGAAGGGTTCTGTCCTCTGTCGTCTGTGTTTCCCACAGTTCCCCTGAGCACACGCTCGAGGGGCTCTCACCGTGTCTCAGGGTTCATGATGGCTCAGAACTCACCAGAAAGAGGTGCGATTAGGAGAGGGGTGGATCACGTCGGGCCAGTACATCTTCATTTCTTGCAATAGATCCTACATATAATAAACAGAGAATTCAGAGAAACGAGTGCAAGGAAAGACGGAGCGCTGCTCATTAATCACACTCAGGTGGGCGTGGTTATAATTCTGGGCTTATTTCGTTCCCAGGGGGTTGGGCCAAGGAGGAGAAGGTGCGTTCTTGTTGAACTTGTGGGACTGCTTTAGATACTCATTTATACAGGGTGCCAAGGGGTCGGTCCTGGTGAATGCAGTCAGGACCCTCACTTTAAAACTCGACTCTGAGGGCACGCTCGTTAAGAAAAGATGCAACCCAGGGCAGCACCCTGCAGTAGCACCAGAATCAAAATACCTTAATCTCCTCTGGATGAAAGGGCCACGATCGATTACACTGTTCTGCTTTGTCAGCCCTCAAAAAAGAAAATTAAAAAAAAGAGATGTTAGTGTTGGTTGGGATGGGTTCCCAAGGACACGAGAAAGGAAACACGTGGTCTGCAGAGGACCAAGGGGTTCCACGTGGGAATGCCGCAGGCCGGGCGGTCATTTAACAGAGGGGCTCAGGGACGGTACAGCCATTGGGTCGTTTAACAGAGAGGCTCGGTTCCACACAGCAGTCCCAGCCCCAGTTTCAGAGGAAAGAGGTTGTGGGGAAAGGCCCAGGCCTGATGAAACAGCAGAGGAAGCCTAACAGAGGCCCAGCAGGGGACGCTCCCAGTCAGGTCCCCAGGGTCTCCAGCTGGGCCCCAGGGATCCGCCCTCTGCAAACCCCACTCCACGACCACAGGCGAGGCCAGCAGGCCTATTCCTTTAACTGGAGATGGGGAGCAGGAGACAATGTACCTACGGGCTCAGTGCCTGGTAATGAGGTCAGATCAGCTGGGATGATCTTTTACAACACCAAGCCCCGTCGCCCTCCCTCTGTCTGCAGGGAATTCTGTCCTCACGTGTCATCTCAGTCCACGAGGCCACCAAAATCTACTCTCTAGACCCCCGTTGTGTTTCCAGCCTCAACAACTATTCCTGACCTGAAACCAGCACCACCTGCCACGGGGACGGGGGCTTCACCATGCCCTGTCTTCCCTGCTCACAGGTGAGGTGGCAGAGGCAGTGGAAAGCCAGGGTCCCAGCACTAAAGCACCCAGGTCCCTGACAAGCCCGGGGGCAGGTGGACTAGAGGCCAGGTCCCCAGACCCCGGTTTAATCTGCTTTCTGCTGACCCCTGCTCCTGAGGAACACTGGTGCCAGCTAAAACCGGGAGGGCCCTCCTCTCATCTGAGCACCAGGAGAAGACAGATCAGTTGACAGGGCCAATTGATGTGTGCAACGTAGCACCACGAATACACACACAGGTAGCAAAAGATAAACTCAACAAAATGCGGGCAAAACCAGAAAATCTGGGTGTCTGTGACGTGTCTATAACACAGATTAGATAGTATATCTATACTACTTATTGCCCCCAAAGAAGTGAGAAAATTAAAACTTAGTCATCCTAAAATACACCCAGAATCCTTAAATGCATATGTAGACTAGACTGTTAACATTCTATCAAAACGGAATTCAACAACAGAACTAGGGTTGTTAGAAACATTACAGATACTTTTAAATGTGGACCTTGTCTATTGAATAAAACTGTAGGGTCTATCAGAATAAACTCCTAACAAAACCTCAAGTGTGACTGTTAGGACCAGACTCCAGCTGGGGTCTCGGTGAGCCAGCTGCCTGGACTGCCTGGGTTTCTCTGCAGAGTACTTGCCATAATCCGTGGATTGTCCAGTAATCCGGGGGCTCTCTACAGTCATTTTCAACTTCCTGGGAAATAAGACACACAGAAAATAACTGGTTCACTGCTTATTTACATACATGTAGCAGCCTTCCTCTCTGACACCCATCAATGACAGGACTCACACAAAATAAGTTCTGTGTTAATTTGCAATAAATTCACTCCAGCAATATATTTGTGAGGAAACTCCAGGGGGCTGGATGTAGTATTAGCAATGAGTGGACCAATCCTCAATCTAAATGACAGAATTAAAAACCCATTTTTGCTCTTTGTGTGCTCAAAAATTAAGTCGACCTGATGGAAACACTCCTATTTGTCTATGAACAATTTTCCTATCATATAACCGATGATACCCCACTAGCCTCACGTTTGTTCAGGTACCAAGTCCAAATACATCAGTGAAATAGGAACAAATTTCTGGAGTTCTGAGCCAGCCAGGCTGTGGTGCAGTGTGACGCCCCTGGGAGCCTGTCACGGGGCCTCCTGGGGGAAGTGTCCCGCAGGGAAGGCCCAGCTCTGCGAGCAGCGGCCCGAGGCCCCAGGGAGGAAACATCGCACAGAGCACCCTCGCTCAGGGCTTCCCTGGCTCAGGGGGCCACAGAGGCAAAGCGAACACTCACCTTGCACACGGTTGCCGGCCAGTGGTGGACCATAATCAGCTTCTTCCACTCGTGGTTGTCACGGCTGAAAGGCAAAGTTATGGGAACATGAGTCCACCCGCCCGTCCATCCATTCGTGCCCTCATTCATTCAGGAAACAGGGAGTGCCCCCTGCAGGCCAGGCTCTTCCGTGGAACAAGGATACTGTCCTGAGTGAGGGACAGTCCCTGGGCACTTTGTGGGATGGGGGTGCTGCCCTGAGCAAGGGAGGAGCCCCCACCCTCCTGAGACGCACATGCTGTGAGGGAGACAACGGCCTAGTAAGTAAAGCACATTTCAGTGTCACGTGGAAAAAAACGGTAAAGAATATAACTAAGGGAGCGATGGCACGGCAGGGCGGGGGGGGGGGGGGGGTGTGTGCTGAAGTTTAGGTCAGGAGCCAGAAGGCCTGAGGGAAGCGGAGACCTGGAGGAGGGAACAGCCACAAAATGCCTTTGTCCTAAGGATGCTCCCGAGTTAGAAGCAGACCTGTCACCCCTTCATCCCACTGGTGAAACCCAGAGGCCCTGAAAACTCGTTCATTTGGCACCAAAAGGACCCGAGTAGCCCAGGGTGCCTCTGACCCCACCCCACTCAGGGAGAAGCTGCACTTGCTCCCTGCAGACGGGTCACGTTTGAGCAGAGGGTGCCCTTCACACCCTGGGTGCCTGCTGCACACTGAGACTACCCCGTAAGGGACCGGAGCTGTCACAGCGGGGATCTCAGCAGGAAACTCAACCCTGTTTGCCAGGCTCAGCAGACAGACAGACAGGCGGGCCATCTGCAAAATTACTCAGGCTGCAGATGAAGGGTGAAGACCGGGTGGGGGTGGGGGCCTCCGCACAAGGCTCACAGGGAAACAGAACTGAGGCCCCCCACAGTCGCTTTCGGGAGTAGGGAGCACTCAGAGTAACTACAGAACTCACGAGGTTATGAAACCTTAGTTTTAAGTCCAAAATAGTGAGGCAAGAGCTCCGTATAAAAGGAAAAAACAGAGGAACAGCAGCGTGAGAATTAGAGCTGGGAGACCTGTTAGAAGCTTCCTTTCCCTGGATGCAAAAACCTCTCTTCACACAAGGGGGGACTGAGGCTGCAGGTTAGGCCATGGCCCGGGGACCAGGCCAATACAACTCTGAAGCCTCCGCGCGTCTGTAACAATCTCCCCGCGCAATCCAGAGGCCTCCTCGAGGCAACGGAGCAGCCGCAGGGCCCCCGCTGGGCACAGGGAGAGGCCAGTCACTGCCTTCTCAGCCGGACTCGCCTGGCACCGGGCAACACGCCCGCTGACCTGCCAGCCCTAAAAGGGTCTGGGTCACCAGCCATGCCTCAGGCAGGGCAGCTGACCAGGTAGAGCAGGTGCGTGGCCTGGGGAGGGGGGCACATACTCCGGCCTCCGTCTTTAGCTGACACTGGCGGGTGACGCCTGGCCAGGCAGCGCTTTACTCGGGTCCCACTCGGTAGCTGACTTCTCCCGGCACCGGCTGTGCTGTTTCTACTTCACAGGGGAGCAGACTGCTGCGCCCAGAGTCCACAGGTCACCCTCACCCAGAAGCACAGCACTACCCCTCCAGTGACCCCTTAACCTGATGGCAAAACCGGCGGCCGGGGCTCTTCAGAAAACACACTTCCTGGGGAAACCGATACACGATGTTACCTTTTGAAGTATAGGATAAAACAGCAGCGGTTTGATTAAAACAGTCATTAAAAAGTTACAACCCACCTTTCCCCACACCCGCTGCACAAGCATGAAATCCTTCTATCAGTGCGATCATTGCCCAAATAAAGAAGGGAAAAACCCAAGTCTGGTATTCAAATGTTGGTTCCCCGTCCAGTCAAGTGAGGATCCGCTGGAGCACAGCCCGGTTACCCCGCTCCTCAGCGGCACGGGGAGCTTGAGGGGGGCAGGGCTGGGGAAACCGAAAAGGGGGAACCGGCACCGTCCCCAGCGCGGCGCTGAGTCTCAACCGCAGCCGCGCGCAGCCTCCGGCCCCCGAGGCTGGGACCCTCCGCAGGCCCGCCGCCCGCCCGGGAACCCGGGAGTCGGGCCCGCGCGCCCCGGTGCGCACCCACCTGGTCGGGAGCCCGCGCGCGCAGCACAGGTGGCAGAGGGCCAGGCAGAGGGCCAGGCAGACGCCCAGGAGCGCGCGGCGAGGGGCCGCGGGCGTCATCGCGCCCGAGCCGCCGACGGGCCCGAAGGCTCGGCTTCCGAGGCCCGCGGGCCACTCGCTGTCCAGGCCGGGCCCTGCGCGTCCCTGAAAACGGACACATTTCCTTAAGCGCGTGTCGGCCGGGCCGGCGGGCAGCCGCAGCTCCGCCCACGGGGGGTCCCGGCCACCAGGCGCCGGAACCGCGTCCCGAGCGGACCGCAAGCCCTGGCCCGCCGCCCGCCGCCCCGCCGGGGCCTCCAGACGCACCCGCGTCCCCGCCCGAGCCGCGCCGCCGCCCCGAGTGGCACCCCCGCCGCTGCCGGGCCCGAGCCTTTCCACCGCCCCGCCCCGGCCCCGGAACGCCCCGGACCCGCCCCACCGGGACGCGCCCCCGACGCCCGACGTCAGCGCGGGGCCCGCAGGCCCGCCCAGGGCGCCCGGCCCGCCCCGTCTGCAGGACACGCCCCGGCCCGGGCGGCCCTTCCCGCTGGCCCGGGACAGGCTCTGCTTCCAGCCCGGCGGCTCCGCTCGCCTCCCGCCCGTGGGGCCTGTTTTAGAGCCTCGTTCCCGGCCCCTCCGCGCTGCGCTGCGGGGCCCGGGCGGTCTCCCAGGGCCAGGCTGTCCCCTCCAAGGAGTCGCGTCCCCTGCCTCGGGGCCTCCCAGAGCCCAACCGACCAGAGACCTCCAACCAGGTCCTGTCCGCTCGGGTCCAGCCTACACTGACCCCGCCTAACGCCGCGCGCTGTGCTCCAGGCACAGGGTCCCCACTGCGCGCGGCGCTTCAGGACACTGGAGAGCCCGACGGAGGCCGGACCTCGCCCACCCCTCCCCGCCCCAGGGCCTCAGCCTTGAGGACAGCGGGGAAGCAAGCCTGCGACCGCACGCCGGCCACCAGCCCGCAACCAATGAGCCTAAGACCCCGAGACGGGCGACCCGTCCAAGCTGGGTGGAGGGAGGCGCCGCCACCCGCTGCCCAGGCCTCGCCGGCCGCGCGCGCCCCTCCCCCGGGGCCTCAGTACTGCCGCCTGACCAGCCGCACGCCCCACGCCGCAGCCCGCGGGTGGCTCTGAACCGAGAGGTCACCTGGTCGGGCCTCTCCGTGGACGGATGTCCAGCGTCTCGCCGGCCGCCTCCGGGCGAGCCCGGAGACTCTCGGGCGCTGCGGGGTGGGGGGCGCGCACCGCCCCAGGGCTGGCCCCGCACACGCGGCCCTGGTCAGGCCCTCGGCCATTTCCCTGCTGAGAAGCGGGCCCTTTAGCTCGCTCCTCCCAGCGCCCAGGCGCGCCCCGCGGTCCTGTCCCCTTCTCGCTCTTTTTTTAGGGTAAAAAATACCCATTTCGTGAAACAGAACTACCTCCCTAACCCCGGCTCTCCCGCCAACCGCGGTCCATGAGGTCAAAGGCCTCCTCCTCCAGGAGGCCTTCCCTGACCACCGCCAAGTAAGAAACAGACCCCGGCTCCGCGAGGAGAGGCTTTGGCAGGAGGGCCTCGGAGCGAGACGCGCGGGCTCCGGAGGGCGAGGAAAGGTCCCTGCGTGGAGGGAAGTCAGCAGTCAGCGGACCGAGTGGGGAGATGGGCGCGGCGCTCAGGGGTGGTCCCCCCAGGCCAGGCTGAGCATCTGGCCGGCCAATCAGAGCGGAGAATGTGTGAAGCCGACCAATCAGGAGATGCTATTTTGACCCATCAGCCTGTGCCCATTTGGATCCCTCGTTTGCACAGAAATGAACCAACCAGGAGCCAGGGAGGGAACTCTGTAAAAAGCAGCGGCCGCGTGGTCTCCACTAAGGCCCCTTGGTGTCCAGCGGGGCCTGCGGGTTCCTGGTCTGCAGACGGTCACCTGAGGGAGGCCCCTGCGCTTTCCGCCCGCCCCCGGACTGAGGGTTTGTTCACCTTAGACGGCTGGTGGCAAACCTTTGCTGGCAGCTCTGCACCCGCGGGAGGTCCCTGCTTCTCCATGTTCACTGCTTTCCACGCGCCCCCCAGGAGGCGCACTGACCTTGAGGCTGGTGGGAGCTTGACCTGCGCTCGGGTGGACCCTGCGCCTCGATCTGCATTCCTGACTTTGCATTCCAGCTCTAGGACAGGGGCCTTCAGGTCGTATGCTTTCACCCCCCAACCTGGATGTGGCCCTGGGTGGTCATCTTTTTCAATGCTGTCCACCTAGCAAGATGCTAAACAGCCCCATGCAGAGTGAGTGTTGAATAAACATTCATGCAACATGCAAGAGAGAGGAAGGGAGGAGGGACAGGGACAGCTGGGGCAGAGGCTGCAGCTCGGGAATGAAGGCCCTGGAAGCTGGCCAGCTGTCCCAGAGAAGAGTGGAGATGGCTCCACCCTGCAGGAGGCAGAGAAGCCCCAGGTCATTTTATTGGCTCCCACGGCAGAAGTCCTCGTCACTCTGGACAGAAGGAACAGAAATGACACCCTCTACTCAAATGGTCCAGCAGCGGCACAAACCACACGTGGCTCTGAACACGCGGGGGCTGATGTCTGGTCTCCACTTGAATTATTTTGGCCAAAACAAGTCATGTGGTCATGCCTGGCATCCCTGGAGTAGAAAAATCTCCTACAAGGAAGGGCACTGCAGTCACAGGGCAAACGTGGGTAACATGTGGGGAAGGACAGCGAATACCTGGGAAGAGTAACGGCCCACCATAAATGAGGCTGAAATGGGACCTTGGAAATGAAGCGGAGGGTAGATGCGGGCAGCATGGGTGTTGGGGGGGAGCCCTGTGCTTTCCCGGGGCAGGGGAGAGGGTGCAGAGTAACGGGACCCTCAGGGAAGCACCGACTCCCTGCCAAGCTGTGCATGGGTGAGCAGCGTACAGGGAATTCATCAGACGCAAACTAATAAACAGCTGTCAGCTGAGGGCACCAAACGTCACAGTGCAAAGTTGTAAAGCATTTTGCTCCTTAATGTCTGTATTTGTCCTTGAGGAGAGACTTCCAGGCCCCTGGAAGTCAGGGTCAGGACCAGTGAGAACCAAGGCAGGATGCCTGTTAGTTGGGTTCAAGGCTCATAGTCACTGGGTGTCTCCAAACATGCAGCGTCGCCCTGGCCAGACGGGCTCCGGGGTCAAGGGCTAGAGATCAAGCCTGCAACCTAGGGACGTGCCCTTGACCAGAATTGAACCTGGGACCCTTCAGTCCGAGGGCCGACACTCTAACCACTGAGCCAAACTGGCCAGGGCTGATGACAAATTTTAGGCTCAAGACCAAGGAATCATCACACTTTTACCTAAAAAGTCTATTATTTATACTATTTCTGACTCTTATCATAAAAGGCTTCGAAAAAGGAAAAGAAAAAACTGAGCTCAGTCTCACACACGTGCACACACGTGCACACACTACACTCCCACATGCACACGTGTGCACCCCATTCACACATGCACACACATGCACACCCGCACATGCATGCTCCCACATGCACACACGCACACACGCACACGTGTGCACCCACATGCACACACACGCACACACACATGCACACAAGCACACCCCCACTCACACATGCACATACTCCCACACACTCCCACATGCACACACGTGCACACACTCCCACACACACTAGTATGCACTCCTTCATGATATTACAAAAGACTGTTTACTTGGATAGTTTTCAAAATTTATCTTAAAAAACAAGTAGACTTCTGCGGTTTTATTACATAACTGAGCTGCATTCTCTGGAGAAGCGCTCTGCATTACCCATATCGGTTGAATATCACAGGTAATGTGTAGACAGTTTATAAATATTCAGTCTTTTAAAAAACTTTGTATATGTTCACATTTATTCCACACTCCATTTCAAAAGTATATGAGCTACCTTAAAATGTATAAACAAGAGATTGTGAATAAGTTTACAAAATGTAAAGAAAAGTAAAATAGAAGCAGAGACAGGATGTTCCCTGATATTTATGCCAAGAGCCCTTTATCCCTACAGCTCATGTGCATTAGCCGGTGTGATCATAACAGCCCCTGACAGGGGAAAGGCTGGGCGTAATTAACCCAGTTTTACAGGTGAGAAAACTGTGTTAGGAGGCGCTTAAAGGACCTTCCCAAGTGAAGACGGGCTGGACCAGATCTAAGTTTCCTAGCCTCTAGCCCAGCGCTCCGTTTCTGACGCCAGGCGGGAGACCCAGGGAGAGCGGGGACGGCCCACTGAACTCTATTTTGCCCGTCTTGCGGTTCAAGCCCCTCTGCTCTTTGCTGGCTCCGTGTCCTCCACTCCTCCACCTCGCGCCCACCTTGTCTCATTGAGACTCGATTCCTAATTAGCATAGTCATTCTATGCCTTCATGAAAACCACCCAATCTGGTTTTCAGGGCCCTCAGAGGCTAATTCTGGGCCCAGTAAGGACCAGCTGAGTGTGTACATTAGATTATGTACGTTAAGGCAAATCGTGAACCAAAGGTCATAAGTATAGGGAATGATGTTGTGGCCTCGATAAAATAAAGATCCTTCTAACAGCAGGGTGTCTATGCCCAGAGTGGGCCGGGCAGGCGAGGGAGGCACAGGTGGGTAGCAGGCCCCCATCCCTGCAGCAGCTCCCACCCAGGCTCGGTGCCCACCTGTCAGGGACGGGCTGGGCAGGGGTCTCCTCGGCCTCCACTGGTTGGATTAGATGCCTCTGCCTCTGCTTCCAGCTCCTCGGGGTTTTAGGGAGACTCCCTTTCCCCCTGCATTTTCTTACAAACGTTTTGCTATGCGTAAATATAACAAATGAATAAATATTGGGTTAAACACCAATTAGGTGCATGGACACAATGGACACCCCTGGGCTGTAACAGGAAGGAAGTCCCGTCCCCCAGGAGCGGGGAGGGACCTGGGGAGCACCAGGCCAGGGACATGAGCCAGAGACAAGCACCACACGACCCCCCTCCAATGAACAAAACCAGCAGAAAAACAGAAAAATGCCGTAGTGCATTTCCCCTTATTACCTGCCACGGAAATGCCCCTAGACGCTGAAGACACACAGTCCGGCCCCTGGAGCTGCCTGTCATGCCTGTCACAATAGTGGCTGCCTTTCGCAATAATAGGGCACTTGTCGCGATATTGGGGGTGCTTGTCGTGATATTGGGGTGTCTGTCATGACAGTAACTGACGAGGAAAAGGTCTCCTCTAGGGAATTCCAGCTAAAAAATGAAGAAGAAATGACAGTATTACACAGTATCACCATTTCACAACCCCCTCCCCCCAAAATAATGAATCTGGGCCTCCATCATCTACAGGAGCTAAACCACTGGGGGAGAAGCCGAGAGGGACATTTATCGTGGATGGATCGGCGAGGTGTCCCTGAAGCCACGATCAGCGTTAACATCGCGGAGAGAGGACGGGACAGGAGGAGTTTCTGATCCGATGCAGCAGGAAACGCTGCACCGCCTGGCGCACCCTGGCCACAATCCCGCGCTCCTGTGTATTTTGCTTTGGGTTGTCTGGTGCTCTAATTTCAGGGTTTCTTTATAAAATTTCCCTTGTATAATTAAAACAATCCCTTTTTGTGTTATGTTTGCCTCCGATTCCACATCAGTCAATATCCACATTGCTGTTCCTGCCTTTTTCTGTTAAAGGAACCCTGGCTCCTCGCGGTGGGACCTTGGACTTAGAGACCATAGTCCTGGTGCTCGTTGCTACAGGGTTGGTCACTGCTTCTGCTGATTTTCAAAGCTGGGACACACGTTTCATTTGTTTGCTTTAGGGAAATACATCCTGAGCTCACATCCTGAGTTTATGAATAAATTTAGGAGGAAGGGCTTTCTTGTTCTGTCTTATTTTCACATATCTTTGCATCTCCCTTTCATCTCTTTCTTTCAAGATTTAATTGGCCCCAGATTAAAAGGGGGACTCTATTTATCTAATGCTATATGCTCCCTCTTCAAAACACTGCTAGTCATCCCAGTAATTTACCCCTGCCCTTGGGCTGGTGTTGGCCTGGGAAGCCAATTAAACCACAGGATGGTTCACCTGGACCAGATCAAAGCGATGACTCAACTTGTCTTAACGAGCTTGCCCAAGGCTTTTTCCCCGGGTGGCTGTCGTCATTATCTTAAGAAGCCTGAGTGGTGGGGAATCATTTGGCTCGTCGCTAATAATATTAACCTGCTGCACCTGTCTGTTAGTACAGCTTCAGAGAGGCAGGAGAAACAAAGCTGAGCGTGGGTTGTGGGGAAGGAAGGAGGGCTGCCTCCTGCTAGACCAGCGGCAGGACGAGAGCCCAGACGTGCCCAGGTGCAGAGGCAGCCACGGGCCGGGCACGTGGGCCGAGACGAGCAGAAGTCACGGGTGTTCCCAGCCCGTCTCGTGTCCCTGCTGAAGTGTGAGGCCTGCTTTAGTCCTGCTGGGAGCCTCTGCTCCTCCTGCGCTAGATCCAATCCATTCGAACCTGTAGGGTTTTTTTCAACAAATACTGTAAACGTATTTTCCCTACCTTATGATTTTCTTGACATTGTCCCCTCCAGCTTTACGTAAGGATACTTTTTATATAACACACGTAACATACAAACACACGTGCTCACCCGCTGTTTACGTGATTGGTAAGGATTCCCGTCAGCAGTGGGCTATTAAGTTTTGGGGGAGTCAAAAGTTATACACCAACTTTCGACTGCATGTGTGTGGGGGGTCGACACTCCTAACCCCCGTTGCTTAAGGGTCAGCTGTGCAGTATACACAGTATCCAACCACGTGCTGCGCACCTGAGACTAACGAAATGTTACAAGTCGGTTGTATCAATAAAGAGATAAACCCTGTGCTACATTCCTCAAAGCGCAACTCACGCTCCACCCTTTTCTTGACACTGGACCCCTGGCCCATCCCCCAGCTCCGGGCCTGAGCTCTGCCTTTTCCTGTGCGTGGGTAGAGGCCCCCCCCCACATCACCAGCACTGCGGGGGGCAGCCCCTCTAGACGCCAGGGGCAGCCCCTGGTCGTGACCACCAGACATTGCAGATGTCCCTGTGGAGCCACGTCCCCGGTGGGGGCCAAAGTGCTGGGTCTTCTGGCTTCAGAGGCCCTGGCACCTCCCGTGGACCCAGTTTAAGAAGCGGGCCTGGGGGGGGGGCATCTGGGCGACACCAGCGGGGCTATAGGGGGTTTTGCTCTCAGGTGTCCGGAACAGTCCTGAAAACCCACGGACAGGTCTGTGAGTTGGCACCCAGATGTCCTATTCCGGGTTCACATAACTACAAAGGATGTTCTCTGCCGTCCTGACACTAGATGCGCTTTAAATACTCGGCACCAAAAACCTAAAGCTGACAAGAACTGATTAAATGTGTGGAGATTGCTAATCATCAGAGAGATGCAAATTAAAACCACAATGAGCTGTCGCCTCACACCTGTCAGAATGGCTCCATCAACAAATCAACAAACCACAAGTGCCGGCGAGGGTGTGGGGAAAGGGGAACCTGGTGCCCTCTGGTGGGAGTGCAGACTGGGGCAGCCACTGTGGAAAGCAGTGTGGAGGGTCCTCAAAAAATTAAAAATTGACCACCATTTGACCCAGTGATCCCACTTCTAGGAATGTATCCTAAGAATCCTGAAACACTAATCAGAAAGAATATATGCACCCCTGTGTTCATAGCAGCACAGTTTACAATAGCTAAGATCTGGGAACAGGCCAAGTGCCCATCAGGAGATGATGGATGAAAGCTGAGGGACATTCACGCAGTGGAATACTACACAGCTGCAAAGAAGGACCTTTTATCCTTTGGGACAGTGTGGAGGGACCCGGAGAATATTATGCTGAGTGAAATAAGCCAGGCAGAGAAACACAAGTACCACATGATCTCACTCATGCGTGGAATCTAATAAACAAAATAAACTGATGGGAAAAGTGGATCCAGAGACACGGAAGCCGGAGCAGACGGAGGGGCCTCAGAGGGAAGGCGGGGAGAGATGATGGAAGAACTTGCATGTTTATAAGCATAACCCATGGACGCAGGCGTGGGTCTGGGGAAGGCCTGGGCCTGGGGTGGATGCGGGGTGGGGGGGTCAATGGGGGTAAAAGGGGGCACATCTGTAATATTCTCAACAATAAAGAAACTTTAAAAAAAATGTGCGGGGAGCGTCCGTGAGACAGCGCACCCCATCTTCGCCTTCGGAAGGAACCGACCCGGCGCCCCGGGCTCCCGCGCCCCTAAAAGGCGACAAAGCCCAAGGAAGGGGAAGAAAACAAACGGGGCCGAGAGGGGCTCCCGCGGGGAGGCGGGGCTCAGGGTCCGCCGCAGGGCGCCCCCCGGGCCCGCCCCGCGCTCCGGGCGCAGGGGCCGCAGCCGGAGCACAGCGGGGCCGCCCGCCGGGGACTGGCCTGGCCGGGGGTCGGCCCCGCGCTAACCCCGCCCCCCGCCGCGCTGCACCCCGGACGCGCCGTCGGCGCCCGCGCTTCCCCCCCCCCCCCCGCCGCCCCCGAGCTGGGGACGCCCGTCGGCGCCGAAGGGCACCTTCACCGCAGGCCCCGCCCCGCGGCCTGGCCCCGCCCCGGCCCCGCCCCTCGCGCCCACCCAAGCCCCAGGCCCCGCCCCGCGTCCACCTGCGCCCCGAGGCCCCGCCCCGGCGTGAGGGCGGGCTGCGTGCGCCGCGCGGGGGGCGTGGCCTCGGCGCGCGCCTGCGGGACGCGCGGCGCCGCTGGCCGTTGGCGCGGCTTCGGCGGTTGTCTTGGAGAAGCAAGATGGCGGCGACGGCGACGGCGGCCGCGGTGGCGGCCGAGGAGGACACGGAGCTGCGGGACCTGCTGGTGCAGACGCTGGAGAACAGCGGGGTCCTCAACCGCATCAAGGTCGGCGGGAGGCCTGGCCGCCTGCGGGGGCGCCGCCGAGCGCGCGGCCGCGGGGCCTGTGGGGACGGCGGGCGTCACAGAGGGACGGGGCCCCTGGGGGCCGCCGGGGGCGGGAACGGGGCCGGGGCCGGGGCGGGCGACCTACCTACGGGGTCGGGGCCCGGGCCCCGCGTCCCCAGCTGCTCGCGCGGCGGGCTGCGGGCCGCGTGGCGCGTGTCTGGGACCCGGCTCCTCGGGCGCCGCTCCCGGGGCGGGCGCGGGGGGCGGGGCGGGGGTCGCCCGGAAGCTGCTCGGCCCCAGCGCCCTTTTGTCTCCCAGGCGGAGCTGCGGGCGGCCGTGTTCCTGGCGCTGGAGGAGCAGGAGAAGGTGGAGGTAGGACGTCCCGGGGACTGCCGGCCGCCGAGGTCGCCTCCGAGTGCCCGCTGCGGTCGGGGCGGGAGCTCGGGCGGCCGCGGGCTGCGTCCCTTTATCCGAGGCGGGGGTCGGAGTCACCCTTCTGCGCCCGCGGGCGGCCGGGAGGCGGGCGCCGCGGAGCCTCGAGGGTCGCCCCGCCGCGGGGGCCCCGCCGTCACAGCTCCTGCGGGCGCCTGGAGCCCTGGGGCAAGTGCTCGGGCGCCTTCCCCTGAGCCGCCGCGGGTCCTCGTGTCCGCCGGCCGCGCCTCCGCGGGCAGGTGCGCGGGCTCCTCGCGGCCCCGCCCCGTGCGCGGCCGGGACGCTGTCCGCGGGGCCCCCCGCCACCTCCGGCTTCACCCTGCTCAGGGCCTCGCCGGCCCCTCGGACCAGATGCCGGCTCCTCGTTACCTCCGGAGCCCTTCGCTTGGCTCCTCGGCGTGTCCAGTGTCAGCCTCCCCTCCGCTGCCTTCTGGTCTGGACCCCGTGGACCATACGTCAGATCCTCACCTCGTGGCTGCACTCGGTCTGGAAGAAAGTCTTACTGGTCGTTGAAGTCAGCACGCTAACTCCCTCCCTCCCTCCCGCCTGTGCACCCTGGAGCAGAGTCCCCAAGCCCGCGGGTTGCTGATGTCCCTGAATGGTGGCCACCACCCTGGCGAGGCCCTTCGGCCTCACTCCTGACTGACGGTCTAGTGCCTGGGGGGACCAGGCGCATCAGGTGGTCAGGCTGTGTCCTCCCCCAGAGGAGCTCCTGTGTCTGTGTCTGTGCCTCCCTCCTGCAGAGGAGGCTCGGCTGCGGCTGCCTTCGGGCGCTGTCAGCTCCTCCGGGAGGCGCTGTATCTCAGCCTCGCTCTTGCTGTTGTCTCCTCGCTGGAGCTTGAAAACTGTTCCCTCCACTGTATTTTCCCCTCACGGGCACGTTTTGAAAGAGTGTGTCTGCACTGTTTCTTATGCCCCAGGCGCCCTTTAACCCGTTAGCACCCCTAAGCTCATTACTGCTGCACCTAAGTGCTTTCTGCTGCGGTCAAGAAGGATCCTCATTGAGAATATCTTAGTTCTCGCCTATCTAAGCTCCCTTTGTGGCACCTGGCGTTGTTAATCCCTCTTTCCGTCCTGAAAATCTCCTTTGACTTTGGGGAATTTTTTCTGTTCGTTTCCTCTTGATCACTCTGTTTCTTCAGCATGGTCTTTCCTCCTGCTCACCTCCTTGGGGTCCTCGGTGCAGTGTCCCAGAGTTGTCATTCTGTATCCTGTCCCTGAACAGCCATCACCACACCAGCAGCCTCAGCCCCACATCTCGCATCTGCTTCGCCGCCTGAGCTTCAGGACGTGTGCCACACGCCTGCTCACCTGATCTTTCTTATGGGGACTTTACTTAGCCAGGCAAGAGATCAGAGACACCCTGCTCTTCCTCCCACGTGTCTGGCCTGGTTCTCTGTCGGTTCTGTACCTGATATGTCTGAGGAGGTTCCCGGCTGCCCCGTGGCCTATGCTTAGCTATTTCTTTTCCAGGTCACTTCCCCTCTCCTCCTGCCTTCACTGCTGTCCCTGTCCGTCTTCCTGAAGCCCTTTCTCCATGCTGCTCCCGCGTGGGCTATTCGCAGTACACTTGATCTTGCCCCTGCACTTTCTTTAAATATTTCAGTTGACTCAACATCTTACAGTTTTCTATAGCAGCCACTGAGGACCTTTGTGGTCTTTACCCTCCTTGTCTTTTTTGAGTTTTCTTAAAACTTAATTGAGGTATAATGGACCTACAGTAAATTCAATAGACTTAAAATGTATAATTTGATACATTATAACATATTTATGCATCTATGGAACAGTCAAGATAGTAGACATGTCCATGACCTTTAAAGTTTCCTCACGCGCCCTGGCCGGGTGGTTCAGTTGGTTGAGAGTCGTCCCTTAAACCCAAAGGTTGTGGGTTTGATTCCCAGTCCGTGCATATGGGAGGTAACTGATTGATGTTTCTCACATTGATGTCTCTCCCCCTGTCTCTGAAGTCAATAAAGAAACATATCGTCGGGTAAGGATTAAAAAGAAAGTTTCCTCAAGTCTCTCCACACCCCTTTGTAATACCCCCAGCCCTTGCCCCACCCTGGGCAACCCAAGTGTTTCTAACAGCTGGTCAATTGGGATCGTACAGCATGTACTCTTATTTTTGGGTCTGGCAGTGTTCACTCAGCATACTGAATTTAAGATTCATCCACATGGTGGTGTGTTGGTAGATGGCTCCACCTGGTTCCTGTGTAGTGTTCCACTGTAGAATGTACACAGTTGGTTAGTCATTCACCTGTTGGTGGACATTTGGGTGGTTTCCACTTTTCAACTCTTGTAAATAAGGCTGCTGTGAACATTCATGTACATGTTTGTTGCTTGGATCTGTACTTTCTTTGCTCTTGAGGAAATATCTAGGAGGGTAGATCACATGGCAGGGGTGTCTTTTACTTTTTAAAACACTCCCAGACTGCTTTCTAGAGTGGTTGCCCCATGTTCCTCAGCCGTGTATAAGGCTGCCCCTATACCTGTACTCACGTAGCCTGCTTGAAGGAGCTTCCATGTACTACAAGGTTTTTTTCTTTATTTACTCAAATAAGTTGGCCTGTGCACCATGTAAAGTTATGTGTCCTCCCACAGGTGGACTAAGAAGGAGCGTGTGTAATTCAAGTCCTGTTCGTAGTGAGTGTGTCATGAGTGGTGGGTCGCTGAGATGACAGTATCAAACTTCATATAGTTGATGGTTATTTTTATAAGTAAACTTAATGTCATTTCACATGAGTATTTGAAGATCTGGCTTCTAAAGTAGTTAATTAATAAGCAACTTATAAAACATTTAAAAGTGAGGACAAGTCTCCTATGCAGTTTAGTTTTATCATTTTTGAGACACTCTTTAAGTAGCACAGAACAGTTTTCTTAGTCATCAGTAGTTGTGGAATGGGGTTGACCATAGTTTTATGGGTGACAATATTTCATTTATATCTTTGTCAGAAAATTATCCTGTAATCCACATTTTGTAGTTTTCATGATAAACACATGACACTTACAGTATTTCATTTTTTTAACAGAACAAAACCCCTTTAGTCAACGAGAGCCTGAGAAAGTTTTTAAATACAAAAGACGGTAAGATGTTCCGCTCTTCTTTCTTATTTTGTCTGTCTCTTAAGTTTTCAAATTGTGACTTCACTTGGGAGAAATCAAGAATTTCAGATTATTTTTTAGAGTCTGTGATTCTTATAGGTCTTTATTTTAAAATCAGATTTTATTGGACAACAGTTAAATTGCTTTGCCTATTACTGATCATGGGAAGTTGTTGGATAAACCAGTTTTGCTGTAAGACGCAGAACTCTGATCTGTTGATGAACTGTCACAGTGTCTTCCTGATAGTCACTGCCAGACTGGGACCCTAATGGAAACATGGGGAGACCGGGTTTTCATACTTAACTGTACTTTCCTCCCATTGATGTAGCTTGTCCTGTTCAAGTGTTGGTGGAGAGGCTGCAGGCTCAGGGACTTGCTCACCATCTCTTTCTCCTCTTTGCAGGCCGGCTGGTGGCTAGTCTGGTGGCAGAATTTCTTCAGTTCTTTAATCTTGACTTCACCTTGGCCGTTTTCCAACCTGAAACTAGCGCAGTAAGAATGATTTTTGCATGACCTTTGAAGCCTTTGATACAAATGAGTTCATTATAAGGTGAAACTTAACATTTGACAGCTTTCAGTGTCCTGCATAAAGATGGTTTTTGTAGTTACCTGTTTTTCTTAACCACCATATGAGCTGGCAGCAGGCTCCAGGTTCCCTGCCTTATTTAACTAAGAAGGAGTGTTGTAAAGTTGATTTGTTATGATAATAGACTATACCTGTTAATGTAGAATTTGGTAAAAGAAGTATAGAAGCTGGTAAAAGAAATATAAAATAACCCCCCCCCCCCCCCAACTCTTACATTTGCCATGTGAAAAATTCCAAATAGAAATGTGCTCATGTTGTGGTGTGGTATTTTATGTGTTTATGTCACACACATGAGCAACTGTGCTTCCTGTGGAAAGAAAAAATATCATTAAACATTGTGGGTGTTGGAGTCCACTGCCCCATTCAGTGAGTATTTGGGAGTAAGCCTCAGGTTGGGGTGAACCACCAGTGACTCCTGTGGCAACTTTCAGTCTCCCTCTCCCTGCAAATACATATATGTACATACATTCCCCCAAAAATGTATACAAACTTGAATAATGATAAAGGCAGTGTTTATTAAAATACACTTCATTTTCCAAATGTAATAGAATCAGCTCTTAAAGTGTGTATCCATTTTGGGGGATATCCTGTATATGTAATTTTTAAAAATGGACATTTTGTTCATTAGAAAAACAGTCTCTGAGTTTAGAGATGTCTTTAAGATCTGACAATATTTTTTCTTTAAACTCTGAAAATAATTTTGTTATATATTTCTGCACTTATAGCTTGCTTTTTCATCTTATTTCTTCCCTAGTTTCAAGGTCTTGAAGGTCGAGAGAATTTAGCCCGGGACTTAGGTATTATTGAAGCGGAAGGTACTGTGGGTGGACCCTTGTTATTGGAAGTGATCAGACGCTGTCAGCAGAAAGAGAGAGGGCCCGCCTGTGCAGAGGTGGGTGCAGTCCTGTGCTTTTTCATCTTCTATTAATACAAACATAGTGAACCAAGGTTTAAATAAATTTTTCCTTAGAAACAAAATGAAACATTCAGATCGTATAAGGGCACGTCTTAATGAAAACAAGAGGTGTAGACACTCTGAGGCTGCTGCTACCCCTGTTCTATTGATGGACCCTGCTCCCCCACTGACTAGTGCTAACCTCCTCAATCCCGTGCTGACTAGTGCTAACCTCCCTGCTCCCCTGCTGACTAGTGCTAACCTCCCTAACCCCCTCCTGACTAATGCTAACCTCCCCAATCCCCTGCTGATCAGTGTAATCTCCCCACTGACTTGTGCTAACCTCCCCAATCCCCCACTGACTAGTGTAACCTCCCCGCTGACTAGTGCTAACCTCCTGGCTCCTCTGGAGATGGGATCCAAGAGGTTTTCGTGGGCTGCACGGGAAATGCTGAGAACACGCCACTAGAGTCAGTTGTCATTTTAGTGCTATTTAAACAGAAAAAGGCCAACTTGCAGGGTAGTTAATATTTTAACTGAAAGCCTTTTTTAAACTAGACCTAAAACGTTTGAGCTATTGGTTTTGCTTAGTTTTTAAACATTTTCAAATTTCTGTGTTTTTGATTAACCATTACGTTTCTTACTCTTATCTTTCCTTTTTAGAAACAGTGCTAGAGAGATTAATAGTCTGATTTCTACTTATGGAAAGGTACTGCTGACAGGTATAGACAGCATTTTAACTGTCCAGATACTATAGCTGGTTACACATGTGCTTCTAGGCACAGCTGAGGGGTAAGAATGTGGAGGGTGTGGCTGCCGGCCATTTCTTCTGTCTGGACAGTGTCAGGGTTTTCTGTTAGTGTCTTGGAAAATCAGTAAAGCTTGACGGAGAACTCAAGGCATAATAAATAGGTTCTTCTAATTAAAAATAAAATATAGGACAGTTTTATGTGCAGTGCTAGAAAAATTGAGAGCTATTCAAGATAAGATGTTTTCATGAGAAAATGGACATTTAAATGATGGTTTGTGATTTTAGAGGAAGTGTCATACAATAAATGATTAGCTCTAAACATTTTGAGTAATTATTTTTACTCAGAAGGGGGCATTGTTGTTTCCTGTTGAAATTTTGTTCAGCTCAGCCTTAACCAGAGAGCAGGGCAGTGCCTCTGGGCAGGCAAATCAGGTGGTCTGTCCAGAGCACAGGCTGTCACCACAGCTTGTGCATCGTAACTTCATTCACACATAATTATTTGACAAGATTTTGCTGTGCGCTTATAGGATGGGCACTGAGCCGTGCATACAGTTAAGGAACCCCAGACAGTTATGGTGCCCACTCTCTCCTGAGCCAGCAGTCTGTACGCAGTGGTGACAGCTCCTGGCTTCTGAGGCCTTGACCTGTCTCTCTCCGTGCTTCCCTTTCATTTCCAGTCCAGCTGCTCCTGGGTTCACCTCACGCATGGTGGTTGCCCATGTTTTCTCCCGGGTTTGCTCTTCCTCCCTTAGTGCACTGAGGACAGCTTGGACTCTGGGGCCAGGCTGCTTAGGTTCACACCCCAGCTCGGCCTTGCCCTGCGTGCGGCATCTTCGGTCACTCACCTCCATGTGCCTTAGCTCCTCCCCTTTGAAGTGCAGGTAGCAGGAGGGTCAGCCTGGTGAGCTGCAGTGAGGACTGAAGGCACCAGTCTGTGTGAAGCTCTTGGGACGGTGCTGGGCATTGGTGATGGGACAACACTGGCCATTGTGATGACTGTTCCTGGTTTTGTTGCCGTTACTGTTGGATGACTCCCTAAGTCCCGCTCAGCCCTTTCCCCTGCTCGAGACCAGAATTTCAGACCCCTCCCATGGCACAGCCATCCGGTTACCCACGGAACGCTGGAGCCCTGCAAAAGGGCGATTCATTCTCTACTCCCAGCAAAGTGAGAGCAACACCGACAGTGTTCTGTTCCAGTCCTCCTTCCACATGTCTGTTCACGTGGTTCTCTCCCTCCCACCCCTTGCTTCCAGCCCAGGGACTTGCCTGAGTACTCCCTGAGCTGTCTGTCCTTTGCTTTGCCTAATGGTTTTGTGAAGATACCCAGTGAGGCCAGGACAGGAGCCAGGGCCCTGAGAAGTAGAGAGAAAGTGGTGGGAGGGGAAGGAAGTGAGGGCTGCCCTTTGAAGAGATCAGCGTCTGCCAGAGAGTGGAACTCGATGACATTTCTTGGGACAAATGAAGCAGGGCAGCCAGTCCTGGGGTGGGAAGAGCAAGTGTCTGCCAAGTGAGATAGGACCAGTGGGGAGTTGGGCAGGGAAGAGGGCTTAATGGTGCAGACTGAGTGAGTGACATGCTCTGCAGGTAATCAGAATCCAAGTGTGTTTTGCTTTTTTAAATTAAAATTGGGAAAATCTAGTAAGGGTATTTACATTAATTAGGAAGAAATCAACATACCAACATGTGTAGTGGTTTTAACTGTTAACGTTCTGTTGAGGTGTAATTAGTATGTTTATGTTTTATTTGTAAATGTTTTCATTTTAAACTGAATATTTTAGGGTGCGCTAGATCTGGCTGATCTACATTCTCCACCAAAGTCACCAGACGGAAAACCGAGCTCACACACAGGTCCCAGCAAGGTAAGTGGGCAGGGCACAGGGATGGTCCAGACCGAGTTGCCCAGCTCGGGGTTTCCTCTCTAGTCTTGCTCGTTACACACTGTGTTGCTTTGTAACACAGGTGCTGTTCAGTTTTTTGACAGTGATTTCCTCCTTTTGATGAAGTATGTATTTTTAAAAGTTATTTTGCTTTAATTGCTAGTTTTTTGAATTTTGTGGCATAGAGAGGAATATCCTATTAAATAAAAAAATTGTAGAATTGTTGGACTCATTTGGTACTTTGA
This sequence comes from Miniopterus schreibersii, assembly GCF_964146895.1. Classification (NCBI taxonomy): domain Eukaryota; kingdom Metazoa; phylum Chordata; class Mammalia; order Chiroptera; family Miniopteridae; genus Miniopterus; species Miniopterus schreibersii. Next base: position 89,888,093 of record NC_138107.1, read on the forward strand.
AATTTTGTTCCCCTTTTCATTTATACATTCCTAACTTGAGAATATTAGGTTCAGGAATATAAAATGTTGTGCTGACTACTGTAGATGGTGCCCAGGCTTGGAATTGTAAGCCATGGTGGTGGGTATTTATGTTAAGGAGCCGTTTTGAGGATTTATGAGAAGGTCTGTGCTTGGGTTATGTGTGTGTGGTCTAGGAGTGGTCAAAGTGAGGGCCTGCTGGTTCAGGGATGTGGTGTAATGGAAATGAATTGAGAGGAACACTCGGGTTCAAAGTCAGGGGTCTTCATGCTAGTGACAGGCATGGGTGGGATGGTGGTCCTCAGGAGCGTGTTGTCTCTGGGATGTGCTGGAGCAGGGCGCAGGGATAGAACCTGTTCTTGCCAAAGGGCGGCTTTCGCGGAGCATGGTGACTGGCCCTCTGGCTCCACCCTGGGAGCAGTCAGGTGAGGCTCCTGGTGCAGCCGGGCTGGGGGATACCTGTGGGCCCTCTCTGATTAGGCGCACTTGGGGAGGTGGCAGCCACGGCTGCTTGTTGGGGGCCTGGGCACAGGCAGGGGCGGATGGCTCCTGCTGTTGTTGATCCTCTTTATTGTTTAAATGTAGAAATGAAAGGAATTGGATACTTTGTTTCTAACCAAGCAGAGAGACCCTTGTACTGTTGATGCTGGTAACTTTTCTCAGGTCTGGTACCTGCTCTGCAGGGAGCTGGGTCCCTGAAGGCTTTTCCCCCCTGATGCTCATGGGGAGGACAGAACAGAGAACCAGATCGTGAGTCAACTCAAAGAGTCCCTTGAAGTGAATTACAGAGAGAAGAGCCTTTGTAAAGAGTGTGGCTTTCTGTGAAAATACCTGGCTTTAGAAGGATTAAAATTAACTCATATTCCAAATACCATATTAGTAGTACCTAGCACGTTGAGCTATTTGGAAGTTCCCTTTTTAGCAAGTAATTATTTTTTAAAGCAAAGTAGCAATGCTAACCTTTCACATGTGGTATGTCTTCAAGATAAAAAATGTCTGTTTTACATATTCTAATTCTCTTCATATTTTTTAGGATTTAAGAATTATGATGAGAACCTGATGTTTTAAGTTGGTTAGGAAATGTTGCTCTAAACCAGCGATTTTTCAACCAGTGAGCCGCAAGAACTTTTAAAACATGCAACACCTGACTGTTTAGTCAGGGTCACTGACCCCTTCTCCTTAGAGCGTCAGATTTAAAAATGACCACAGCCAACACTACAATAGCCGTCCAGTGTGAATGAGTCAAAATTATACCAATTATTTTGGTCAGATTGGCAAAAGATACGTTTTTTTGTGAGCTGCAGAATTTTAGTCATTAGTTTATGTGCCATGAGATGGAAAAGGTGGGAAAATCGCTGCCCTAAACAGTCCCAGAGAAGGGATGGAGATTTCTGAGGTTGATTAGAGAACAGAAACCAGACCTTCAGGCGGCCCCACACTCCTTCACCTGCTGACTGTTTTTCGTGGAGCCTCAGCCTCAGTCATGTTTACAGGCCTGTGTGGCAGTGGCTGCGTCTAGAGTGCCACAGCTCATCTCTGCTGGGCCTGGACTCGTGTACAGTTCCATTTTAGTTTGGGATTCCAGTGCTTTCCTCACCGGCTTCCTCCCTTCCCTCAGTGGTCTGGGAGTCATTGGGGACTAGAAGGGCCTGTGCCTAAGGGGGGCCTCCTAGTCTGGAGAGCCACAGGGAGCACGAGGGACTCTGGGAAGTGTGGCCAAGCACAGGGTCCGGCAGCCCTCGGGAGCCTGCTTTGTGTGCCCCTGAGGAGGGGAGGGCAAGGCCAGCGCTGTCCTAACTGCAGCTGCTCAGGAGTTCAGGCCTGGCTTTCTCAGAAGGCTGCTCAATGGAGCACCAAAGAGCTTGCCCATGCAGTGGGGCAGGGCTACAGTGTCCACATTGACCGGTAACTGTTGGGCAGAGTATTTAAACATGAATTGAACCCCTTGAGGAAGAGAGTTAAGAAAAGACCAAAAAAGTGGGTTTCTAAGAGAAACACATTAATCGATGTCTCCATTTTTTAGAAATTTTCTAATAGGAATCCTTGTTAGTTTGTTTATAAATTAGTTTACTTTTAAAGATTTATACTTTGTGGTAAAATATCATTTTATTCTCATGCTCAGATACCAAGGTATAAACGACAAGGTAAGAAGAAGACAAGCGGGCAGAAGTCTGGTGCCAAGGTAACGCGCATGAGGGCAGAGGAACGGGCAGCCCCGCGGGGCAGGCCGGCCTGTGTGGGCCCCACTGGGCCTGCAATCCATGGGCCTGGGGTCACCTCTTTGAAAGGTCACACTCTTACCTGTAGTCAGACATGGTAAAGTCATGGTGGCATAAACAGGAAGTAATTTGACTCTCAGTTTTTATCCAGGTGAAAATCATACTGCCATATATATATATACACGCGTGCGCGGCTGCCTCCTGCACGCCCCCTACTAGGGATCGGGCCCGCACCCTGGGCATGTGCCCTGACTGGGAATCAAACTGTGACCTTCTGGTTCATAGGTCGACGCTCAGCCTCTGAGCCACACCAGCCGGGCCATACTGTTATACTTTTAAATTACACTGTCAGTTTTATGTTGAGGATTCCTTGGTTTTTGGCAACAAAAAAAGTTGAAAATACTTTTGAATGGATGGCCATGTACGTATTCTTAACATTATGATTTTTATCTGAGGTCAGTAGACATAATACTACTTTTTGCTACATTCCAGTTGGTAAGTTAAAGGCTAAATTTAGTTTCCTTCAGACGTTTTGTGCTCAGCAGCTGTGAAACCATCACACATTGCTGAGGAGGGCAGTCCCACAGTGAGCAGCTATGGCTGCTTCCTTCCCAAAAATGAACTAAGCCAGTAAACCAGCCACTTTTAAATTTTAGGTATTAGAGTCTTAGGAGCATTATCCATCAGTCAGTTTTTACACGAGTTTAGAGTAAGATAACTGTACTTAGCTTTTAATTCTGTGGAGTTCGTGGCTCTGTTGATCCTTGGTTCTTGGATCGATCCCTGCGGACCTCCAGAATGGAAGGGTTTACAGTGTGTCTGCTATGTTGGTGGCTTTTCGTCTGTGGGTTTCAATGGTATATTCCTGTCATCGTGTTTGTTTACACTATTTTTTATGCCTTACCATACAAGGTGTTTTAAAATGTTATTTAGCAAATATGTCTGAACACTTACCTAGAGAAGCTCATGTGTTAAGTGCTCCGGGTGCGACATTTAATACAGTCCTCACTTCAGTAACTTACAGTCTAATTGAATTAAGACATACCTTAAGAAAGATAAGTAAAAATATAAAACAGCATATTTTTTATAGATGCTTTTAATCAGTTTCTTGGACTTTTTTAAAAAATTAAGAGCATATTTTATATTACCAAGCTTTCATAATCTTGTTGTTCTCATGGGTCTAAAGAGGTTGGAATGTTTTGAAGAAGTAGATACACAGAAACAGCCCATGGAGACTCAGTTCACTCTGTGCATGGAGCAGCTTGGTGGGCCAGGCTTCCTTCCAAGGGCAGGGCCTCAGACACTCCCAGACCCGAGGGTGGCTGAAGAGTCTGAACAGGCCCATATCCTGTAGTTCCTGAACCCAAAGGTTTTATTTTGAAACCTTTTTCCTCTACTTCCTGGTCTTGTTGCAGAACTGCTGTAGAAATCTGTCGTACCCAGCAGTTTCCAGCCTCAGAGATGTTTCTTAGCTCTTCTTCCTCTGCCTTTCCGCTTTGCCTTGTGCATGCAGCAGGTTTCCCATATCCTTAATGCCCCACTATCCTAACATCTTAATAACTCCACACCAAGCCACACGTATGTGGTCATTGAGGTTGTACACAGCCGGACTCCAGGGGGCACCATTCACACGCAGGCAGGTAGCTAGCATTCTCAGCTGGGCAGAGCTCGGAGTTTGGCCCTTGTCCAGGAACATGGGTGGAACAGCAGGAGAGCACGGGGCAGGGCACAAGCAAGGCCTGTGGGTGTGTCTTATTGCTTCTTTTGTATGCAGAAGGCCTGTTTTGAATGGCTCCTTCAGAGACCCTTAGCTGTTTTCAGGGAAGCTATATTACAAAGGCCCTTTGAAAAATCATTCCTATGTATATAAAAATTACTGTTGTGAACCTGTCAAAATGCAAAGCAAGATCTAAGGTTTTTAAACTAATTTAACATGGGTAAAATAAAAGTTATATTTCTGGGTTTTGCTATTGTTACCAGTCTATAAAGGATGGACACAAGAATTAGAAGGCTAGGTGGTGGGGGGAGGGTGTTTCTTTAATGAGTTAGCATTTTTTTAACTCTATGCTAACACTTCCAAAGTGTGACCTGTTTCAGTGTGAACCATTTGTCGCTGTCTGAAAGAGCATCAGAACTTAAGCAGACTCTGAAGGCACCGCTAACTTGGGGTTTTCCGCTCACTTAGAGAAACTGAGTGAGATATCCCATGTTTGAGTTCTTAATGTAACTTAGAGTAAGATGCTTCTCTATCACATTAAATATAATGTGGAAGGTCAGCCTTTTTATAATCAGTTTTCAGGTGTTTTAAAACTAGTGTGTATTGAGGTATTTTTTGCTTTGAGGTCTTTAAAAAGGGCCATTTCTTAAATAATTCTTGGATAAGCCCAGCTTCACGTCGATTTAGGGCAGTGATGGGGATCCCACTGTGTGTATGTTTGGGGTGAGGTGTTTCTGTGTTTTTCAGACACCTCAATTTTCTAGATAAACCGGGCATTGTCATTCCCTTCACACACACACCCATACCCATTCTGAATGCATGAATGCACGTGGTGAGCAGTGTGCCCAGCACTCGGCCCTTACCGTCCTGCCTGGCCAGCAGCCCAATCCTGGTTGCTTCAGAAGCAAGACCTGACATCTGGGCACTACTGTCCACTGGGCCCCAAGCAGCTGGCTGGGTAGGGCGGTGCATGGAGCAGCTGTGCAGGGTCGTCTGCTAGTCTGATTTCAAAGCCAGAGAACTGGTCCCCTTGTGCACCTGTGGGAGTTACAAATTGCTAATAGAACATAGGAAGAGTTTCTTTAGAAAAACGGTTTTTAGAAAGGAGTTAGAATTTTTGTGAATCTTGAATTCCACAGTTGTTTACTTTCTAGGTGAATGAAACTTTTAAGAGTGAGTGTGTGTGTGTGTGTGTGTGTGTGCGCGCGCACGCGCGTGCGCTACAGCTATAGTAAAATTACTTTTCTAAATTTATTGGTAAGTCTTGGGTCAGATGCTGCCTTTGGCGGGTTTGAGGAGGGGAGCTAGGGTGGGGGGTTAAGGGGCAGGAAGAAAATTTGCATGAACTTCTGAAACTTGGAAAACTTTGGCTTTGATGTTTCTCTATTATGAGCATTTCAGAATAAGCCTTTAGTTTAGAAAAGCAATTAATTTTTTTCTAGGTTCATAAGACATTCTAGTGATAATTCAAGTTTTTGGCTATTGGAAGATTAGTAGTTATTTTCACTGTGAAACCTCTCTCTGTGATGTTAATTTTCTGTTAATCTAGAAATTTTCCATAAAGCTTATTAGTCTTAAGATCCACTGAGGGAATTGAGTGGCTGCTGCTGTGCTGTGCAGTAGTTCTCCAATTTTAGGAAGAGACCAAGCTTTATTATAATAAATACCTTGGTTGAGAACAGTTTTCACCCTGGCTGGTGGTCCTGGAGGCTGGAAGTCTGAGAGGCAGGAGTCTACAGGGAGAGTCTGTTCCAGGCCTGCCCACCTTCCTGTGGCTCGGGCAGTCCCAGGCTTATCCCCATTGTCACATTCATGGTGTTCTCTTGTGTGTCGACACTCTGCTGTAAGGACACCAGCTTGTTGGGTTAAGGGCCTGTCCTGCTGAATATGACCTTGCTGGCTACCTCTGTGGCTCCCCTATTGTAAGTAAAGGCACACTCTCCAGTACTGGAGGTCGGCCTCAGCGGGTGTGCAGGGAGTGAGTTCTGAGACCGCTGTGGATTCTCCGCGTTGTCGTTGGCTGTTGGCCGCTGGCCGCACTTCTCCGTGTTTGACGCTGCGTACCAGGAAAACTTCAAGGAAGTTGTCAGGAGATTTTTTAACTTTCTGCTGCTTTGAAAATATCTTGTGTTGTCTAACAGGACAAGGACTTGGTGTTTATTTTTGCAGACAGCTCTTTTCAATCATTAATTGCTCTGATAGCATGTGGACGTATAACTCCATACAAGGCCCAAACACCGTACAGCATAGATTATGCCCACTGTCGGCTAATCATGGTCTCTAGCTAGTGTAAAACAGAAACGTGTCTTAATATGTGCCCAGTGCATTGTCTATACGCACATGAAAGCAGAAACATCTGACCCACATGTTACCCCCGGCCGGCTTCAAGTCTTTGGCTTCCCCAGCCTCCCAGCCTCCTTAACTCCTAGTAATGATGAGACTGGAAAGTGCTGCTCTAGTTTAGTTCTCAAGGACGCTCATGCTGGAAGGGCATTGCATTTTGTGCGAAGCTGCAGTAGCAGCGCAGCGTGGACTGTGTCCCCGCCCATGTGAGGAGCGTGCCCTTCTCTCTCAGGGTGGAAGGCGGGGCTTGGGAAATTGCCATTTTGAACCCACAAAAACTGCAGTTTCATAGGACTCAACCTAAGAGCATAACACACGTACTAAGCACTGGCCTCTGGAGTCAGGTTGTGATGTTTACCTTACCCCTGAACTCCCCAGCTACCTTGGCAAGTGGCTGAACTGCTTGTACATCTTTTCTACATTTGCTTGCAAAGCAGAGTGAATGTGCCCCACACCATGGGGTCGAGGGTTAAAATGACATAACGTGAGAAGCATTGAAGGCTTTTAATAAATGTCAGCTACTTCTATTACTGTCATTCATATCTTTTGTTTTTGTTGTCATCTTTATTTTTGACATAGGCATGTCTAAGGGCAAAAAGAAATCAACAAAGGACAGAATCAAGCCAGGTTGTGAGGGTCAGGGCCCACTGAGAACAAGGAATTGCACACAGTTTCCTGCAGCTTCTCCAGAGCAGTGGGACAGGAGTGAAAGTGCTGAGTCTTGTGTATTGGTCTAGATTCACAGGGACGTGGCACACGTGCTATGGACATTCAGGAGAGGTGTGGGTTGGGGAGTCCTCTGACGTCCCAGTTAAGGCCAGTGCTGTCCTGGTAGCAGATCTTGACATTAGGAAGGGGGGTTGTAGAGGCGGTGTCTCTTACCTTATGTTGTCGGCTGTATCAGGCGCTGGGTGGAAAAGTGCTGTTTACTTTGTTTTAATACTTGGTTCATCTGTGTGAGCTAATCTTCCTTCTCTGCTTTACTAGTAATGCCTTTTATTTCAAGCTGAAAACATTAATTTGTGGTAACTTATGAAGCAATGATACATATGTAAGAGGAAATGCAAAGTTATTTATAATGGAATAGGTATAGCAAAGGTGTTTACAGTTAGGGAGTGAGAAGGAATGGCGTTTACGTGGTTCTTTGACATTGTCCCTTCAAAAGTGGGCAGTGCCCCAGAGCCTGGGGGTGAGGGGATAAGTGGTAGGTTGCTTTGGACCTCAGGCAGTTAGCTGCAAGACCCCTACTCCCCACACACACATGCTCACACACTCACATACAGAGATTTGCATATGTTCACGACTTTTTATTATTTAAAACATTAGAGTTTTATTTTACCAAGGAGCCCTTCTCTCTCCTGTCTCTCTCGAGAAGGGCGGCAGTGATGCTAGTCACAGCGATACAAGCGTCTCCTCATCAGAACCAAAGAGCAGAAGCAGTCTTCACCTCCTGGCCCATGAAGCAAAAACCGGGTCTTTCTTAAACAATCCCAGTCTAGACGCCCAGGACAGAGCTGGCCCCGGCCCACAAGACGACGTGGATGAAGACTCTTTCTTTGATGACCCCCTTCCCGAGCCCGAGAAAACCTACGGCTGGTGAGTCCTCGGTTTTGGGTTATCAGAACAGAGGCTTAAAAATATAATTACTGAATGGTTTATTTACAGTTAAGGAATGGTGAGCTGCTAAAGGTTCTGTACGTATTGGATTTGTAAGTCTGGTTTTGTGTCATCAAAGCCTTCTGTGTTGTAAGGCAGTTCCAGATATAGGGAACCTAGGTGTTACTCCTTCCGTAGGCAGGTGTGCCAGCTGCTGTTGGAGCTGCAGGGCCCAGGGGTGATACAGGCAAAACCTCTGCAGATGGGGCAGAGGCCACTGTAAGAGGCACAGCGAGCTGTGTCAGGAGAGCAGGGTAGTGAAGGGAGGGAGTGGGGAGGGATGGGGGGTGCAGGTTTCCATAGGGTGTCAGAGAAGGCCTGCCTTCCAGGGGCTGTTGAGCAGAGAGCCAGAGGAGGTATTACAGGTTTGAGTGGGCTCAAGAAAGAACAGGAGGAGAGGACTATAGATGGTGAATACTTTTCTGGTGAACTTTATTGTAAGACTTAGGGGCCGAGGAATGGGGTGGGGCCGGAGGGCAGGCGTGGGGTCGAGAACCATTAAAGTGGGCAACATAACAGCACCTGTGTATGTTGATAAGAACAGTCCCATTTTAAAGAGGGAAGTTGATGGTGTAGGGGACTGAGGATTTCTAGAGAGCTGCACTCGAGGCCCAGGGCCTTTGTCCTGGCTGGGGGTGGAAGTGTGTGGGTGCGCTGTAGGCGGAGGGTGTGATGGTAGGAGACAGGACTCCTGTGTTGCCCTGCCCGCATTTCTGATAGAATCACAGACAGTGAAGGTGAGTCTATGATTGGATGTCACACAGAATTGTGGGGAGCGGGGAGCGGATGTTGCCTTTCGGTGCTGCGTACTTTGTATATTCTTTATGGTGCAGCCACTGTTCCCATGAGACCTGCGTAAGCTGCTCTGTTCTAGTGCAGGAGGTAAGAGCACCACCTAACTGTGCACCTGTTTCTTGTTAGGAGAAGTGACCCCGGGAAGCAAGGAGGAAACCTTGCCTCACTCTCTGATGCCCCGTCCTTGAGGAGCGGACTCGGCTCCCTCCCTGGAGCCCCCTTATTGAAAGACTCCGAAAGTGAGTGCTGGACTGAAGAGGTGGACGCTGAATACTCATGTTTTTCTCTCTAACTTGTTCAGTAGTATATGATCATTGCTTATTTTTCCAGAAAAATGTATGCAGAATCAGAAAAGTAGCCCATAATTTTTCCATTCAGAACATTTTCTGTTAATACTGTGTTCTATTTTTTTAATTTTTAAAAGTATGGTTTGTATTCTGTTTTTCCTATGCCATCAAAGTACTATTAGGAAATTGATTTTCTAGCCCTCTGTCACATGCTACATACAATTTTAAACCTTCTCTCTTTTGGACATTTAGATTGATAAGTAGGATTTAATTCAGTTAGTTTAATAAGCATGTGTTTTGCAGATTGCGTGACACCACAGTGATCATCACAGGGTGAGAGGGATTTGGGCTTGACATGTCTTTCTGTGCAGCAGAGACGGACTGTCAGCTGCACGAGGAGTGACAGACACCCTACAGCACATGTCTCCTTCCCAAGCCCCCCACAGCCCCGTTACCCACAGTGACAGGACCCAGGGCTCACACCGGCAGATACGGAGATGAGCTTGGATACTGTATGTAGGAAACAGAGGGTTTGATCAGCACAGTGTTTAGAGCGTAACTGTGCCTCTTCTGAGTACATTTTCTAAAATGTAGATTAGCTCTGTTAGGAAATTACAGTGTGATTTGCACCATTTTGCATTACGTGATGCTACTGCAGGGCCTTCAGGCACACAAGATGGTCTGTGGCATCTCTTCACCCTCTGGCCCACCAGCCATGGGTCTGCGACTGTGGCCCCACCACATCGCCTCTCTCTTCTTTCCCACGTCATCATCACCTGCAGCAACAGAGTCCAGGGTATCGTGATGAGGTCACCCCAAACTGATTAGGGACAAATGGTGTAGAGGGGCATTGAGAACTAGGGGCTGAAGAAATAAAACCAGGGAGAGAAGCTCAGTTTGGTAAGTGAAATCGTGATTGAATTTTGCATCAGCAGAATTTAGAGGTCAAAGGAAAAGCAGTATGAGAGTAACCGTAGTCCATGTGGTCGTACGTAAGGAAGAAGCTGGGCAGAATCATGGTGATGGTCGCAGTCTAGTAAAGAGTTGTGTGTGGTTAGGAAGGGGTGTGATGCGTGATGACACAGGCAGCCATTCATCATATCTGGTCATTTCCTGTTAGTTTATTAAGCAGCTGTTGCAAAGAAGCCCTTGTTCTGAAAAAAACTGATGTGGTTTAGAGACATTTGTGTTCTGTTGATTTAATGCCAATGTTTTTCCCTGTTCGCAGGTAAAAGGGGAAACGCGGTTTTGAAAGATCTGAAATTGGCGAACGATAAAGCTGGATCTCTGGGATTAGGTAACTAGATGTCCAGTTTTAGTGTTGAGTGCTCGGAGGTGATTATTTTATAGAATAAAATCGTAAATGATGTGAGGTATTCATCCTGCAGTGAACACCTCATGAGCACACGCCTGCCTGGTTCAGTGTGTCCAGGCTCAGCCCGTGTGCCGGGTGGACCTAGCAGCAGCCATGGCAGATGCTGCTGGTGGGTGTTAGGCAGGCCCAGCAGACTCTGTGGGTGGCAGGGGAGTCCGTGCACGTGGCATGAATGTGGGGAGCAGGTCCCCTAAAGCCAGCCCAGGCTTTCCTTCTGGAAAGGCCTCTCCTAGGAAGTGACCTCTCTGCTCAGGTGACCGGGCACAGTCCTGGGTGCTGAGAGCTCATGGTTAGGCCTAGGGAATTGCTCTGATGGGGGAGACAGACTTGTGCCGGCACTGTGGGTGTGGGGGATGGGTGTGATGCAGAGTAGCACCTGCGTTCCTGCAACAGTGAGAGCCTCAGGGTGAGCACAGGGCCTGGACACAGGGCCTCGCCTCGGCTCTCTGTCTGCAGACCCGGGACCATGTGATGGGACACTTCATGCCTTACTGGGTAGCTAACCGCGAGGATGCAGCTAGTGCAGCCGGTTCTCTGTCACCATTTCCTTCCTGTTTGGAGGACGGCGAGAGTGTGTGTGATACAGCTCTAGGCCTCCTAGTGCCGGCTCCCACCAGGCAGCTCCGGGCAGGCCTCACTGGCAGGGAGTGTGTGGCCCCCTGCCACACTTCTTAGACCACAGGCGTCTGAGAGGACGGCTCTCCTGCAGGAACAGTGCGGACGGTTTGGAAGTGGATGATTCAGAAAGTCCCAGATGGGGCACCTACTAAGTGCAGTAAGGAAACAGCTGTTCCCTCACTTGTTAGTGGGACTAATAACATCCACCTGGTTGAGGAGTAACTACATTGGAAACTGGGGGCACATACAGGACAGTGCCCGGTAAATGTTAGCTTCCTTTTTACGCTACTTTGTTCCCGTTTGCAGCCACTTGCAGCAGCATAGATGTTTCCTGAGCTGCCGATGTGTCCCACAGGGACCTGGCCTCGTGGTGCCTCCAAGTTGCTGGTTGCGGGCTGGTCAGCCAGGTGCGCCTACTTCCTCCTGCTCATTTTCTTTCCCCTGAGGTGTGGCCACATTTCAGGTAGACATTCTCTTCCAAGGCCTGATGGAAAGTCTGCTCCCAGGACTTTTCCCCCATGAACAGCAACCCCTGGAGACCTGCCTTACCTCCAGCCTGATAGCTGCCCTGCCCTGTCGTGTGCTGGGCTCTGGTCTCTTACCTTTTCAGTGGCTCACTGTTGCCAAACCGTTGAGCTTCCCTGTGACTGCTCTGTTCTCCATCCACCTGTGAGGAGGAGCTGCCCAGAATCCTCCTCCTCGGTGACGGTGGGGCCGTGCTGCTCAGAATGGGAAGGTGCTGGTAGGGGGAAGGTGTCCGTGCTTCTCCCTACTCTGCTGGCACCTGGAAGGACCCGGGCTGGGCGTTTGGTAGCCACTGCTCGCGCCCAGATGTTGAAATGCCACTTCAGTGGGAAGTGAGCTCTGAGCTCACAGATCAAGCTCTAGCCCAGCTTGCTGTGGTTCGGCAGATGGGGGCCAGTCACAGAGAGACAGACTTGGCACCGTTACAGTGCAAACCCACCCACTTTCTGTGCAGGGTTGAGCAGTTGATCCTTCAGGGTTTGTGGGCACGTGTGGTCTCACACTTTTTTTCACCGTCCTTGACAAATGTAAAAGCCATTCTTAGCCTACAGTCTGTAGAAAAACAGGTTGTGGGCCAGTTTTGGACTGTGAACCCAGCTTTCATGTATCTGTAGTCTGTGTGTCAGCAGGAAGTCAGGGTGTCATGGTCGTGAGTCCTGGCACAGCTATTCCCTGAGGGCTTGGTCTTGGATTGGCTCCAGACACTGGAGTGGGGTTCAGTTGGCTCCCTGTGTTCACACTGCAGCGCAGCCATCCCCACTGCCAGCTGAATTCTCACTTCTGCGCTGAGTTTACACGGGAACAGGGACGGGTCTTGGAGGCTGCCTCACGGCTCTGTGGTTTCTCTTGACGCTTGCAGACCAGCACCTGTGTGGTTATTTCAATAGACGCTTCCACCCCTTGTCCCCTCCTGTGCTCTGCCTGACAGTCTGAGGCCCCGAGTCATCTAGGCTGAGAATGCAGGTGGGCCGTTTACTCGAGAGATGCAAGCAATCTGGAAACTGGAGGCCACTCACCGATCAGCTGCAGGGATTCCTGACTCATTGTTGGCAGTGATCTGCCTATGGCTGAGCTATGATTCTTGTCTTCATTTCTGAGTCCCTCCTCCCCACCCACACAGCCTCTCTGTCAGATATCAGCACACAGGCCACGTAGCCCTCAGCCGCAGTCGTCTGTGACCTGGGCCTCGCAGCAGACTCCAGCTGTCCTTCTCTTTATTTTTGCCTCCCAAGGACATTTCTTCCTGTGGGGTTTGGAGTGTGTGGGGAAAAAAAACAGGCCTCACGCACCTGTCCTCTTTCACTCCTCTCCCTTCTTTGCATTTACGCTGAAGTCCTGACCATGACCTTACTGGCCTCGGCCAGCCCTTCTGCTCTCTGCTCCTCTTGTCTTCTCCCCACCCTGCCCCTAGATTCATGATGCTATCTCTACCAGCTTCCGTGCTGATTTTCCAGCCACCACAGCCTCCCCATGTTGGGGCCTTTGCACATGTTTCTCCTTGGAACACACTTTCCCATGATGTGTGCACCTGGCTCCTTCTCTAGGCTTCCACTCAGCTGCCACTCAGCCTTCCCAGCCCCTCCCAGTTTCTGGCTTGCTCAGCTGCTCGCTGCCCCTTCTTTCCACTGGAGGGTGAACTCCGTGAGATCAGAGGTGCCGCCTCACCCAGTGATGGGCCTTGGGACCCAGCAGTCACCGTCCTGTGGGAAAATGAATAACAACCAGGGGATTGTATCGAGAGAGGACCACCGTGTCTGACAGCTCACCCAGAACTCGATCCTCCTCAGCAGTGCCGGGACATGGTCATGGGCTGTCTGGTCTTTGGGGACCCATGGGCATCCCCAGCGGGAGCGTCTCTCTGGCTCGTTACTGAGTGTGGCTCCCTGTCAGGGTCCACACTCCTCCCTCGGTGGCCATGCGATCCCTGCATGTCTTCCACATGCAGTCACTCATGGTTAAGGCGGCTCTCGTGGACACTTAAGTGTTTGCTCTGCTGTTGACAGCCGTTTCCTCAGCAGCCCCCAGAAGATAGCAGGAGTGAGGGCAGTGGGGTCAGCTGTGCACTGTCCAGGCCCCAGGTGCCCTTCAGGCACCGTGGGGCTGCGTGGTTAGTGAGCGACCCTCCCTTCGCGGCATCCTTTTCACAGAGTTCACGGTGCACTGACGTCCTGGCCACATGTAACACTTCACCCAGCATTAACCTGTGGGGGCAGGTGACCAAGCTCAGAGCTGAGGGTCATCAGGGATGCTCACCAGCTCCCGGTCACAGGACTCAGTTCTGGGCCCCTGAACCAGCTCTGTTTGAGGACGCCCTCATTGGCTGCACTCGTTTTTTAACTGGATCTCTGTTATAGAGTCAAAAACATAACAATAGGGGGTTGGGGCTAACACACTTCTGCTGTATGTCCCATTACATCAAATGTTTAGTGTTAACATCAGATGACGTTATAAATGCTAAACATGCAACGTGATGCAGCTTCGATGTCTGGAATAAAAGGTGTTAACTGCACTTTATGTAGTTATATCGTTATGTAGGATGTAACACTACTGCCTCTTAGGTAGGTTACTTTCTCATTTGCTTTTATATATGGGTAACTATTATTTCTGGTCTTTGGGACTTCTTTTGTAACGATACAGTATTATTCAGTAATGTAGTTTTTGGAAGAAAATGTGTGTGTTTAATTGTAGATAAATGGTTAAGTATGTTTATGTAAATGTAACATGTATCTTTCCCTAAACTTACCAGGGACTGGAGAAGATGATGACTATGTTGATGATTTTAACAGGTGAGAAAAAGAGTTGGACAACAAAGATACATCGTGAGCAGCTTCCGGACACTGGGAGGCTGACAGGTCACCCTGGTGCCTGTCGCAGTGGGCTTGTTCCCCTTTCATAGGACGGAATAAAGATAGTCCGTCCAGAGGTGTGCAGGGGGCTCTGGAAGCATGCCTCTGATTCCGAATCAGAATGTGGGTGTTCAGGAGACTGGATGAGAGTAAGATACAGAAGCAGCTGCATAGCTGACTCGGGTCTTGGAAGCAGTCAGGGCGCCATAGGATGAAGACCCCACCCGTCTGCTCCCCTCCTCTCGGTGGGAACCCTCCACATCTGCTTACACACGTTGCCCTCTCGCATATCTTTCTGATCCAGTTGACATGTAAGCATAGATGTAGCATAGGAGTTGGCTAGTAATTAATTTGGAAGTAGTGTTTGTTGTGGATAGGTATGATTAGAAATTTTAAATGAGAGGCTGAGAATTTTATGTAACTAACAGGGTTTTTTTTCCCAATTGGGAATTTATGTTTACTTTTTAACAGAATGACTTACTATGCAGCAGTTGTTTTGAGATGGCAGCATGAACCTTACTTTTCTCATCTGTTCAGTTGACCACTCCTGCTGCCCTTCCCACGTTATTTTAAGGGTCAAATGAGAACATGTGAAAGTAATGTTATTTATTATTTTAAAGGATTAAGATAAACATGTGAAAGGCTGAACAATGGTAGTTGCTCTGTAAATGTTTATATTCAGAGTTCTTATTTTTCTTCTTCCCCTCTGAAATTAGCACCAGTCATCGCTCAGAGAAAAGCGAGCTAAGTATTGGGGAGGAGATCGAGGAGGACCTTTCTGTAGATTTGGACGACGCCAACACCAGTGACAAGGTCAGAGGTCTGGTTCCCTGGAGGGCTCTTCCTGCCTGTTTTTGCTGTGATTTACTGCTAAGCTTTGGAAATTTATACAAATTAGTAAAAACAGTTGAAAATTGAAAAGTTTATGACAGAATTACCTGAATTACAAAATTACCTGGCTCAAGTCTGAAAAGTGTATTAAGTGAAGATGTAAAACTGCGTCCATTGTCAGTCACTCTGGTCACTGGCCAGGTTTTCCAGAGCGTCCGGGTGTTATTGCTGGGCATCATTCTATGGGCGTGGAGGGCCATGGCAGGGCTGGGTCGTTTCGGAGAGGTCTCTGTGGAGGTTGGTGTGCATGTGGTTGGTGTGCGTATGAGCCTGTGAGTGCAGGAGGTGTGGCTGAGGCTGTGCACCATGCCAGGGGCTCTGTACAGGCAGGTCAGGCACCAGACCTCCAGGGGAGACAGCCGAGCAGAAATGGCATTGGGTAGGATTAAGAATCTGTATCCAGGATCCAAATTGGCTTGTGGTTAGGTAGAGAGCAGAATGTACTTGGGTGTGTGAGATGGTGTCTCAGGATTGCATATTGGTGCCAAGAGAGCTGGGTCCACCTTAGAAGCTGTGGCTGCTGCAGCTGGTGGGAGTGGGGCTGTCCCGATGATCACGTGGGGGGTGGGGGAGCCTTTGAGGGGAGCAGCACTTGTAGTCGAGACAGTCTAAGGCAGCAAATCTGGGCTTGAGTCCTTACCGTCTGTGCCCTGAGAAAGCTTTTTAAAAATATGTTTTTATTGATTTTTAGAGAGAGAGAAACATTGATGAGAGAAAAACATATTGGCTGCCTCCTGCACACCCCCTACTGGGGATTGAGCCCAAAACCCAGGCATGTGCCCTGACTGGTAATTGAACTCGACCCTTCGGTGTGCGGGCCGACTTTAACCACATTGTAACACTGGCCAGGGCAAGATAATATTTAAATTATAGCGATATATTTTAAAAATACTTAAGACCCTACTTGCATTCTGATGCTTATCTTTTCTGTCTTGAACCACAAGCTCGAGGACCTGACCCAGGACCTAACAGTGTCCCAGCTCAGTGACGTGGCAGATTACCTGGAAGATGTGGCGCACACCTGAGGGAAGCAGGTCGCCGTCAGGACAGAGGACTCCACCCAGCTCCATTCATTTTCAGTCACTGCTGGAAGCCAGCTCTCTGTTGGTGCCTGTGTTTCAAAATGACTGCAGATATTTTTCAGAATTAACTTTTCATTATACTAAACGAAATACTTCCTGTCGGAGCCCATGTCTGGAGGATTTATCGTCTTCTTCTGGTTGACCCGCGCATCTCACTGCGGGAATGAATTGGCTCAGATCATGGCAGGGGGTAAACCCACTAAAACAGCAGTGCTGAGAGCACAGTGAAAGGTGTCAGTAAAGCTGCAGGCCCCGCAGCCCTGGGCATGCGGCCTTGGCCTTCTAGAGTCCAGCAGGGTTGGTGCGGGCAGTGCTGCAGGGTGTGGCGGGACCGCAGCTTGGAGCCCAGCCCTAGGGGGGGACGGGTGTCAGCTCCTCCTTCTGCTTCCTTCCATTCGGAAGGTCTGTTAGACCGTTAAGGTTATTAAATATTCTCGTGTGTGCTACTTAGTTTTGCTCGTTTTTAGAGAAACTTAGAGGCGGTTGTGGATTTTAATTGGTGCTGTTGTCACTGACAGCATTGTGGTTGCTGCCTTTAGTCTAGGGTGCTCTGTGAGAGCGCTCATTTATCATTTGTGACAATGTGAAACGCCAAATTCCAAAACCACCTGAAACCGTTGAGCAGTGCTTCCATTTTGGACCTGAGGGCTCGTTATGTTCAATCCAGGCTACACTGGTACAGTAGTGATGGCCTGAGACCATCCATAGCCAGGTGGACAAGCCTTCTGTGTGTACATAGTTTCTTTGTAACCCTGTAAAGTGCACCGTGGGAGCATTTCGAGCCGTCACTCGCGTTCACTGTGCCCAGCGGGCTGATCACAGAGGTCACTGATACTCATGGTACTGAGCTGGACAGCTGGGAGCGACCATGCCTGTCGGTGTAATTACAAGAAAAGCTGTGACTGTGCGGTGAATTGTGTACTTTTTTATTTCAATTAAATGATGGCTTTTTACTGAAAGTCACCTTTACTAATAAAAGGAGTTCATTATCTCAGGAGGCAAGCAGACTTGGTGGTCTGTGTTGCCAGTTTTTCATTTCATGTTAGCCTCCGCGTTACAGAAATACTTGCTGGGCCCTATAGGTAAAGAGAGATGATACTGTAAGGACTAAGGTTGTATAACATTGGAATCTGAATCTGTAAAATTTAAGTAAAACTGAGCCATACACACAGAGAAAATAGGACAGAAAGTGGGCTGGGCAGCCTCGCTGTGCTGTCCCACCCTTGTGTGGGGGCCATGTTGTGGGTCTCAGCTGAGCTTTCCACGTTGTATGTGCGTGAACTGTGCTGCATGCAACGTGGCCTGTTGCTGACGCCCACATGGTGTGTGCTCGTGGTTCAGTGTGTTTCCCTGATACCATCTCTGCACAGTTGCTCTCTGTAGAGCTTTAGTCTGTCTGCCCCCTGGAGTCTGTCAGGTGTGTGATTTATCTGTTAATTGTCAGGAGCTAGATCTCAGTGAAATAGAGGACAGCAGGAGATGGTTTTTAATTTATGGAAACTTTTGAACAGTAGTACCTGAAATTTGTCATTTTTCTGTTACCCAGAGAGTCTGACCTTTTGGTAATATTTGGGGGGGGTGGGGGCAAAAATGCCCAGTGGAGCTTTCTCATCAGCGCTGCGTACACCTGAATTGTAAATAATACAAAGTTCAGCTGTGAAGAGTTTCATTCCCATGTGTGTGCTTTGATTAGACAGGATTTGAGCGTGATTTGTGTTTTTTTGTTAAATACATATTGAAATATTAACCCATGAAATACATTTTTATGGAAATCCTGTATTTTACAATAGAGTTTTTCAAATACTAGGTCTCATTTTATTGGTGGTAACTGAAGGTGAATAAAAAGCTCTCACCTTCTCTGTTTTGTGGTGTGTGACAGTGACCAAGCGTCAGCTGTGGCCGTGGCGGTCTTGGTCTTCATCTCGGCCCCTCCTCCTCGCTCCCAGCCAGCCCCAGCACCCACCCCCAGGCCTCTCTGGTCGCCCATCCCCCAGAACTGTGCCCGGCTGGCCCCTTTCCATCTCATTCTCAGAAGTTCCAGCCTGGAGGTGTTCCCCTGCCTGCCTGCCCCTCCGTCGCATTCACCCTGCGTACGCTCATCACCTCGTCCCTGTCTGAGGGGCTGCTTCTTGTCCAGAAGCTCCTTCAGCAGGAGCTGTGTTGAACCACTGTGTGCTTGGCTAACGCAGCGTCCGCCCACAGACTGCTCAGCAGGCTCTAAGCCATGGCAGGCATCCTGGAAAGTGTCATTTCTGGCTGGGCAGCTGCCTCCCAACGACACTGAACCCCTGGGACCTCATGTGGTCCACTCCACCAGCTTCCATTCTAGGAAGGGGCAAATTTGGGAAACTCCATGGTAGAAACCAGGGCAGCTCCACCCTGAGTCATCCACACGGCTTCCGGAACAAAGGATCCCTGGCCCAGCCGCCGGGAAAAGGAGCAGCATGTTCCAAAGGCCCAGGCAGAGTGTATCTCAGCGGAGACGGTTCAGAAAACAAAATAAAAACTTCACTGCTCAAGATGGGCGATGACTCGTCCCTGAAACGCTGCTGTGAAGGTACAATCAGTGATTCTGATTAGAAAGTTGATGGGTTAAGTCATTCTGTAAAAGGGCTGAAAGGCAACTCAAAAGAAAAAAATTAGCCACCAGAATGACCAAGGTGGAGATAACAGCCCCAGGACGGCAGCGTCACCAAGGACTGCAGTGGACGTTTCCGCAGGGTGGAAACGGGCAGGCAGGCGTTGGGTTCATGAGCACCTGGTGTGGAGCTGCATGGAGGACAGGCCCACAGCCAGTGTGTGTACCTGGTGACTGGATGATCTGAGGTCAGGGAGTGAGGAGGACAGTCCACCAGGACGCAGTGAGCATGAGGTTAGGAGGAGGATTTTGAACACAGAATTTCCACTCTGCTGAAAAGGAGCTTCCTGCCATCGGAAATGCAGCCAAAGCCAGGTCTACGGCAGCAAGGGGGCCTGCGGACTGACTCGTCACCTGGAACACGCCCCGCCTTCACGGGGAGCCGGCAGTTAAGTTGTGGGAGGTCAGCGCTTCTCCGAAACTGGAAAGAAGGGGAGGCCAGAGACCTCACGGGCCCTGGATCTCAGGAGGGACAGTCAGGAGAGGAACAGGTGGGAGCTACAGGATGAAAGGTTCCCTGCACCGGCTTCTGCGATGGCCATTTCTGACATTTTAACTTGAGTTTGCTGTTTTTGGCAATTTATGCAACCTTCAGATTTTATGAAGTTATTTTTTCCATAAATGTTTTGTTTTCAAACATTATTGAGGTGAAGCCGATTTTGCCAAACTGTTGGATATAGGTCTTAGTCTTCTAAATGATGTATTGCCTAGAAAACTGAATCATACCTCTTCTGGAATGAAAATTTTGATGAAATTCCATTTTCATTGAAAGCATTTAGCATTTCTCTCCTGTCCTCAGTCCACATGGTGTGTAGTTTTGATCTCACCTGATGTGAGTTTTAAACTTGGTGGAAAGGATGGTCCCTTGCTGACTGCTGTCGGCGGGGGGAGGGTAGGTCGGTGACTCTTCAGAGCCTTGCAGTGCCGTGGCTCTTGCCTGGGACACACAGCTGTCTCTCCTCCGCCCTCTCCCTCATCTCACACACCTGGGCAACTCCTAGTCTTTGTGCTCTGTCCAGGCCCAGGTTAGAGCGATGTTCTCTCTGTCCCTCAGCATGCCAGGCACTGGGACCTGTACCCTTGTGCCTCCTGCACTCCCTGTCACGGGGAAATAGTACCAATTTTCCTACAAATGTTTAGGGTGCTGGGTGTAGGCATTTGTCAGCTGTGCACACATACTGAGACATCCTGGTGTCCACCCACAGTCGGGGACAGGGGCCTGGGACTCGAGGGCTGGGCTCCATGTGCAGAGGGCAGGAAGGGAACTGGGCAGCCTGCCAAGCCTCCAAAAACCGGATGGATGGATGGATGGATGGATGGATGGATGGATGGATGGATGGATGGATGGGGAGTCTGGACCCCAAGTGCTGTTGGAAGAGGGTGACCACCAGAAGGGTGATGTTTGAGGCGACCCTTGAACTTTGGTGCCCTGGCAGACAGCCAATGGGGTCTCCCAGGATTGGTGGACTCATGCAGTGAGCCAAGGCGACTGAGGAAGGTTGTCGTCCAGTAGGGAGCTCGGGGCGGAGATGCAGGAGGCAGCTTGGTGGGAACCTGCACAGGCCAGAACTGGCTGTCAGGGCTGTGACTCAGTGACGCCTGGACAGGGAGGGTCCACAGTCCCACTCACGGCTGGGGAGCGGTCGGTGCTCGGCAAACAGCAAGCACCCAGGAAACAGTACTGATTTTTACCAGCAAGCGAAGAGTCAGGATGTGGAGGGAAGGAGAAGAGAGACTGGCTCTGTTTCTCGTGAATTTCTGTTCCTCCTCTGAGGCCCCGTTCACGTGTCACTTCCCTAACGTCTTTCTGCGGCTGAGCCCCCTCCAGTGTAGGGTCTTCAGATCTGCTTCCCACCCCTCTGACCTGTCAGGGCTGGATCTCCACTCGCCACCACCGATGGGAAATGAAGTGGGAACCACACAGGAAAAGCAGGGTGCACCAGGAAAGGTGACGTTGAATTTCATTTCAGCTTCCCCAAATGCCTTGTAACTCTTCACAAGGGAATTGTGGAATAAATAACACGTCCCGGTGCACTGTGGGCCCAGCTGTCCGGGCGTGAGGGGTGAGCTTCACCTTCCAGGTGCACGGCTCACACAGCCCTGCTGCATGGATCGGATCATGCGACAAAGGTGGGTAACAGCATCGGAACTGGCCTGACGTTAACCTTCCGATTGTCACAAAGTGCCTGAGGTCACGCCAGAAACAGCCATTCGTGAGCTGCATTTTAAAGAGAAATGATGACTATGCTCTTGTATTATTTGATAGCCCATCCCCCAGAACTATGAATCTGGGGCTTATACACAGCACTCTTTTCTGAGAGGAGGAGAGGCTCCCTCTTCCCTGTGCAGCCACGTCCCCAGGAAGAGGAGGGGATGACATGGGAATGTAGGTAACTGCCCTGGGAAGAGACATGTGGGACTGTCTTCATGGCTCCTGGAGTTGTGAGCGCCGACCACAAGGAAAGTGAGTACATGTCCAGTAAATTCCAAAGCCAGAGCTTGATTCTAATGCGCATGAAAACCCAGCTAGCTCACCCGCCTTCAGGAGATGGGGATCCCTACACGGGTTCTTGCCCAGGCTCCTCCCTCTGCGGCCTTCATTCTCGACTTTGTGGGCTCCCTACTGCTGTGCAGCCAGAACTGGGATGTTGAACAATAACTGACATAGAGGATGGTGGTCCAGAGTTAATGAAAGACCCTGAATCATTGAAGAAGTTGAAAATTGGGCATTCATTGAGAGAGAGTTAATTTTCCATTTTATTTTTTATTTTTTGAAGTGGAATTTAATATTTTACATGCTTTCAATGTTAAAGTTTTCTAATCTCATTTAAAGAGAATACTTAACTACCAAGAGCACTGTCTCTGAGTCGTCTCATCAACCAGGTCTTGCCTTGCACCGTGTGGCCTCGGGAGGCCTGATGGCCGGGGCGGCTGCCGTTACATAACAGAACAGGCTCTCGGCAGGCACATCGTTCTAAACCACAGAGGCCAAACCACAGTGGAAAATGCAGCCTCTCTGGAGAGAAATAACAAGATAATCTTCTGCAAAGTTTCCTATTTTGGTATGCCTTCTAAGGTGGCCTATATTTCTAATGCTTCGTGAAGCCCACACAATTAAGGAGGAGTTAGTCTCCATGCAAAAACCAAAAACTTACGTATAAACTTCATCGTACTATGGTTAAGACTGGGAGCATATGTATATGAAATAGTGCTTGTAACACTGTGCTTTGTGGGAAAGAATCGACCATCCACCCATCCACCCATCCATTTCTTCATTCGTGCTTTTAATACCTTGTGCCAGGTATTTTACAAAATAAATCCCTCTGTTAAGTTGTTTCCTTGTTGTTGGCTTTATTCCTAAAGGTGACACATAGAACTAAATTTTAGTAAAATGTTTCTTGTTGGAGGAATTCAATCATCAAAGTTTTACTAAATTACTTGAAGAGGTAAAATAAGACATTGGAGGGAAATAATAAAAATAAGTCAGGGTGGGGAGGAAGGGCCATAGTCATCACTTAAAAATTACATTTCTTGCTGCTTTTTCCATATCGTTGAGAATAGTTCTTGCTCACCAAAAATGAAAGCCATGCTAAGAACCTGAGTGAAACTTTTTCTGTAATTAAAAAAAAACTGATATACTCTTAATTTCATAATCCTGGTCAAAGACCTGCTAGAAAATCAACAGCAGGGCAAAGATGACAGAGTAATGAATCGGTGAGCTTGAATACTAACCAACAAAATTACATAATTTGAAAAACAGAAAAAATGCACAGTCAGGGAACTTTGGGATAATACCAAAAGGGCTAACATTTGTGTCCTTGTGGAACACCAGGGAGAGATGGGGAAGAGTGTGTACAGAAAAATACTTGAAGAAATAATGACTAAAAAATTCCAAATCTGGCAAAACCTGTATACCTACAGATTCAAGAACCCCAACAACCTCCAAGCAGAATAACCCCAAAGGGGTCCATATCTAGACACATCCTGAGCAAAGTACTGAAAGCTAGACAGACAAAAAGCCAGAGTAAAACAATGAACTACTCATAGTGGACCAAAGATGCAGGTGAGTGCAGATTTCTCCTTGGAAACCGTGAAGGCCAGAAAGAAGTGCTGAAATAAAAGAAGTGTCAGCCCAGAGTTTTATACCCAGTGAGAGTGTCCTTCGGGAATAAAGTGCAGTAAGTTATATTTAATGAAGGAAAACAGAGAACCCACCGGTGGGAGATCCACTCTAAAAGGGCAGCTCAAGGAAGTTTTCCAGACAAAAGAGAGATGCAACCAGAAGGAAACATGAACTACTCGGAGTAAAAAACATCAGAAACAGTATTATATAAGTAAATATAATAGACTAATCTTGAGTTTTAAAAATGTTTGATTGTCAAAAATATTACAGCACTGCGGTTGGGGTTTTCGGTGTATGTAATGTATATTGATGCAAATACACAGAGATGTAAAGGTGACAGGTGAAGGGACCTGTGTGGGAATTGGGTTTCTCCATCCAATTCTAAGTGAATGTTAATTATGTATAATGTAATCCCTCAAGCATATTTTTGTATATATACAAAAACATATATTAAAAAAACTAAATAAATAGCATTGGAATGCCATAAAATGTTCAAATGATCCAAAAGAAAGCAAGAAGGAAGAAACAAAAAATAGAAGGCAAAAACAAACATGGTAAACCTGAAGGCAAGTATATCAATAATTATATTGAATGTTAATGGTCTGAACACACCCATTAAGAGAGACATTGTCAGGATAGATTGAAAGAGAGAAGCTGACTCAGCATCTATAAGAGTTTCACACTGATTAGAGTGATATAAATAAGAGTAAAAGGATGGAATGCACCTTTTATACAGAGAAAAACAGGAAGTGAGAAATAAAAACTCAACACTAATAGTTGGAAACTTCAATACCTCCCTTCCAATAGTTGATAAAACAACTAGAAGATCAACAAGCAAACAGAAAACTTTGAACAGGACTCTGAACCACTGGACCTACAGACATCTGTAGGACCCTGCACCCAACAGAAACACAATTCCTCTCAAGTGCCCATGGAACGTTCTTCAGGTCAAGCCGTGTGCTAGGCCAGAATTAGCCTTTATGTCTAGACATAATACAAAGTGTGTTCTCAACCATTTTGAAATGAAATTCGAAATCAATAGGAAAAATTTGGGAAAAATCACAAATATGTGCAAATTTTTTTTAAAAAGTACTAAATAACCAATAAGTCAAAAAAGAACTAAAAAGAGAGACTTGAAAATACTTTGAGATGGGAGAAAATAAAGACACAATATACCAAACCTTCTGAAGTGCTGTTAAAGCAGGGCTTAGAGGAAAATTTATAGCTCAAAGTGTCTATATTAAGAAAGAAGATCACAAATTAATAACCTAAACTTTCACTTTAAGGTACTGCAAAAAGGGAAAACTAAACCTAAAGTTCACAAGAAAGGGTAATAAAGATTAGAATGGAAATTAATAAAATGGAGAATTGCCCTAGCTGGTTTTGCTCAGTGGTTAGAGCATCGGCCCGTGGACTGAAAGGTTGCAGGCTTGATTCTGGTCCAGGGAATGTTCCTGGGTTACAGGCTCGATTCCCAGCCGCAGTCCGGGCACCTGCAGAAGGCAACAAATCAATGTGTCTCTCTCACATGGATGTTTCTCTCTGTCTTTGTCCCTCCCTTCCACACTCTCTAAAAAAATCAATGGAAAAAATATCCTTGGGTGATGGTTAACAAAATAAATAGAAAATAGAAAAAAATAGAGAAAATCAATAAAACCCCAAACTAGTTCTATAAAAAATATAAACAAAATTGACAAACCTTTAGCTTGATTGATTACGACTAAAAGAAGACTCAAGTTACTAAAGTCAGGAATATGAAGCATTACGTCTGAATTTACAGAAATAAAAAGGATTTTAAAGACATGAACAGTTGTATGCCAACAAATTAGATAGCTTGGATGAAATGGGAAAATTCCTAGAAAGACAAACTACCAAAGCTGGCTCAAGAAGAAATAGAAAATCTGAATAGACCTAAAACAAAGTTACTGAATTATTAGGAAAAAAGGAGACACCTAACAACAGAACTTCAAAACATGCAGAAAACAAACAAACAAAAAACACCGAAAAAAACCACACGCCTGAAACAAGTAAAAGACAAATCCACAGTAATAGTTGAAGATTTCGATACTCCTGTCTTAGCAATTGACAGAAATAATAGAAAACCTGAAAGGACATAGAAGAACCAAACAACATTCAAGTGGATCTAATTGACATTGTAAAATGCTCCACCCCATAGTAGAATAAATACTCTCTTCAAGTGCACCTGGAATAGTCACATAAACAGACCACATCTTCGGTAATTTAAAAACCCGTAATGAAGTTAATTGAACTGAAATGATACGAATATATTTCTGACTATAATGATAGATTAGGAGAGAAAAGGAATGTTAATAATATCGCTGATAATATTCTTGAGGTTTCACAGAAAACAATCTAAATTCTTAAAAATTAAACAGTAACTTTCTATAATCCATGGGTAAAATAGGAAGGCTCAGAAATGTTAGGAAATAGTTTGAGCTAAATAAAAATAAAAATACAGTAAATCAAAATGTATGCGTGCTTAAGACAAGCCAGAAAGCAGAATTTAGAAGAAAACTTACAGCATTCAGTGCTTATAGCAAAAGACTGAATCAAATCAACTTAAGCATCTACTTAAGAAACTGTAAAAAGAAAAAAAATAAATGCAAAGATGACAAAATTTAAAGTCCATGAAATTGAAAAGAAACAATAGAATCAATGAAACCCAAAGCTTATTTTTTGAAAATATCTATAAAACGTATTAAGCTGTAGTAAGAAAAAAGAGAGACGATGCAGATTGCTTATATAATAAAATACAGGCTCTCACTTTATTAGAAGGTAGTAAATGTGAAAAAGACAATAAATAAAATACTACGAACAACACCATGGACATAAAGTTGACAACTTGGATAAATAGACAAATCCCTGGATAAACACAAAAGTCCTAAAACTCACTCGCGAGGAATAAACCTAAATGGTCCCAAGTCTGTTAGAGAAACTTAATTTGTGGCTAAAAACCTTTCAAAAAAGGAAACTCCAGATCCAGATGGTCTCCCTGGAAAATTCTACCAAACATTTAAAGACGAAATAACACAAGCCCTTCGCAAAGTCTCGTCAAAATCTCAGCAGAGGGAACACTTCCGAAGTCACCGCAGGCGGTCGGCGTCACCCCGATCCCGACACCAGGCGCCGAGGCAGGAGGAGACCGCAGGCAGGTGTCCCTCATGAACGCGGGCGCGGAAACATTCGCCACACGCTCAGCGTCTCGTGGGCGCCGAGCAGGAGCGGGAGCAGGAGGGGTGCTTGTGCCCTGGGCGCTTCTGCTGCGTGTCCCATGGGTTGGGGACCCAGGTAAGTCCTTGAAAAAAGTCTCGGTTTCGGGTCCCCCGGGAGACGTCCTGGCAGTCAAGGTGCGGAGCTTCTGGTTGCCGCCCCCCCAGAGCGAATCCCTGCGAGAGCTGCGAGGGCCCGGGCCCCAGGCCTGCTCAACCCGCCCCCAACCCTGCGTCCGGGCCACGCGCCAGTCACCTGAGCCACCCAACCCGACGGGGCGACCGCCCCTTCCTTTCAACAAGAAGCCGTGTTCCCGGTGCTGAGCGTGGAGAGATGGGGATCACTGGAACCGGCGGGTTCTCCGTGAATCTGCAGGCCTCTCACTGCAGGAACTTGGGGCTGGCGGACACTGTGGCCAAGGGCAGCCGACCAAGCAGCGTCTGGCGTGGCCTCTGCGTCACAGCGACACCCCAGTGCCCTTTCGCCCAGGCGGGGGCCACAGATCAGCAGTGTCTCTTCAGGGACCCAGGGTGGCTTTGGGCCAGGGGTGCGGCTCCGCGTGGCCAGAATCGCTGCGAGGCTGCCAGGAGCCCCCGAGTCCGTCCCAGCTCGGTGGGCGGAGGGGACGAGGGGGGGGCGAGAGCAGGAGTGCGGCCACCGGTGCGGCTCCAGGCTGGGCCCCCGGGTGCCGCCTGGGTGGGGCCAGAGGGGCGGCTCCTCCCGTGGGTTAGTCTCCTCGCTGTGGAGCAGCAGATTAGGAATTTTCTTTCTCCCATTCGGGAGGGGTAGTTTTCAGGCTCCACCAAGTAACCAAAACGACAGCAACTCTGGCGTCCCCCTGATGAGCCGTGTGGCCTCCAGGTGGCGGGAAGAGGCCCTGCCCCACCCCTGCGGCCCTGCTGTTCTCTGTCCCTGCCGACCCACTTCCTGCACCGGGCTCCTGTATGTAAAACATCGACTGCCGGGGCCTGGTGTCTGCAGACCTGTCCCCAAATGAGTAATCCTCCTGCCAGCGCTCTGGAGGCCTCCGAGCGGCGGGGCCACCCCAGTCTCGCTCGACAGCTGGGTCACTGCAGTTAGACCTGTGCAGCTAATCTCTCAAGTCTCCTTGGTCTCAACCTCTTGGATCTATAACACCCACTGCGTGTCACACGGGTCCCTGGGAGGTGGCTGCGTCCCCAGGAGTCACACACAAGGGGACGGAGCCCAGAGGTCGGTACTTCACACCCATCTCCCAGGGAACACGCGGACCCGTCAGGGTCCGATGCTCCAGTTCCCAGGTCTGGTGGCCGTCACTCTGGTCCTGTCAAGACCTGCGCTTCGGGTGTCTGTGTCCCAGTGCCCCGTCCATGACACGCAGCCTCAGGCCTCGGCCATCATTTACTTCCATGCCCTCTCTTGTGTTCCTTCATCATTTGCCTGGGAGGGAATTTCAACTTCGGAAGGAAACCCGGACAACAGAGCCCCGCGTGGGCTCCGTCACCCCTGAGATGCGCAGCCTGGGCCTGGAGCCGCCGCGCGTCGGGCAGAGGGAGAGGCCTCCCCCGAGGAGGCGCTTGTGTGCCTCTGGGGCCCCCCACGGGGCAGCCGCTGTGAGGGTCACGCCAGGGGCCGGGAAGGAAGCTGCCTCCCCCTCCAGGCCTCACGTAGGTGCCCCGCGTGGAGGCACCGACGCTTTTCTCTTTCAAGTCGAAACCTCTTCCCTTTCTGGGGTGACAAATCACAAACTGTGCCTGCCCCAGATTGCGGCGGGGTCCCTATCTCTGCATCAGTGACGGGCAGCACCAGATCAGGCCCTGAGATTGCCGCGGGGGCGAGATGGGCCCCGAAGCCCACGCTCCTTCGCGCACATGCCCATCGCTGCTCCGCTCGTCCATCCATCCCCTCGGCAGACACTCCTGGGGCCCTGCGGTGGGGACACCTGTTCCAGGCGAGCAAAGCAGGCTGGCTCCCGCCCTCCTGGCTGGCACACCCGTGGTGGCCAACACGCAAAGGTGCCGGGCGGGGCAGGTAGGGCAGGGCAGAGAGGGAAGCGAGTGTAAGCCGGGAGGTCCGGGAGCCGGGCACTTGAGGAGACCCCTGAGGAGGGGCGAGGGGGTGGGGGGGGTGGCATTCTTGGCACAGAAACAGCAAGGACAGGGCCCGAGCAACCTCCTGGAGAAGCCTGGTTGCCAGGGCAACCGTTGCCAACAGTAGAGGGGCTGAGAGCACAGGAGGGTAATTCCCGTGAGTTTGGACAAAGTTAGGCCAGGGTAACCACAAACAGTTAAAATATGGAACATTCCTACCACCCTCAAAAGTTCCCTGTGCCCCTTTCCCACCACCCCTGCCCTCCCCCCACCTCTCCCTAAGCAACCGCTGGTCTACTTTCTTTGACTCCATACCAGCTGCGTCCCCTGGAAGTGTGTGTCCAGGGAACCACACGGATCGTGCTCTGAGCGTGCTGTGTTCAGAGTCCTCCGTGGTGTGGGTTGTGCCCCACGCTGGGTGGGAGCTCACTGGTCCAGGCTGCTCATATTCCCCATCCTGTCTGGTGACATTGTGGAGGTGGCTTGACTTTGGCCAAGGTCGGAGTATTTACACCAGAGCAATGAGCAAGAGCTACCAGTCAGGAACTTTTTTTCCTCCTGAGAAGCCTGTTGGTGAACACTCTGGTCATGTCATGGAATATTCAGACTTATTTCCCCATCGCTGTTCTGGTCACATTAGCAGAAAACTCAGGTCCACTGTTGCTTCTGTCTTCCCAGCCCTGATCACACCTCGCTGCCCCGGGTCCCCCAAGAGTTCTGGGAGCTTGTCCTTCCAAAGGCACCACAGAGAGACAGACAAAGGAAGACTCTGATCCATCCCCTGGCTCAAGTGCATGGGGCACACTACCTGTTGTCCTTGCCCCTGTCACATGGAGAAGGGGTCCTGTGGCCAGGATATGCATGCTGCCCTGCTGTGGTTGGTCTAGAGCCTTGCACAGGCCAGGGGTTTCCAAAGGAAGCGGACACCACCCTGAGTTAGGGGTGTTCTGTGCTCACACACACTCAACACTGTTCCCCGTGAGCTCAGCCCCCGGGTGGGGAGATGGGAACCTGTGGCCAATCCTGTGTTAGAGTGTTGTGTCCCGGTCACCTGTCAGTTCTCCTTTCTTCATGGGTTATTCTTGCTGGGGGTGTTGCTGTGCTTTCAGCCAGGGGACTTCAACTGAGACCACCCTACGCATCAGAGAACTTCATCGATGTTGAACCTACAAAGAAAAGGGATTTCTCTTCCCCTTGGTCCCCTGATGTCGATCTTCCCAGGTAGATTGAGGGGTTTCTTCCGGAGCCTCCTAGTTTTCAAACTCAGAGTCAAAGAACAGCCCTACTCGAGCCAGCACCCGATGGTCCCATGACAGCTTGCCACCCTGCTGCTGAGGGCCCTGTGCTTACGAACCTCTGAGCACCCAGACCTGTTCCCGGGCTCCTCGCTGCTTCCTCCTCGGACCCTCACCTTCTCCGCCAGTGCAGTTTTTCCTTCCTGCACCTGCTGTCACACCTGTGTCTCCACACAGCCCCCTCCCCCACGAATGCCTGGAAGCTTCCTGACTGTCTCGCATGGATGAGAAACAGCTCCGTACGGTGCTCTTGTCTTCACACAAAAACCCTGCCCCTCGCAGTTCTGAATTCTAGTTCTGGTTCTGTCCACGATTGCTTTGCATTAGCCCAAAGTCAAATTATTTCTCTGTGTGAAGAAATAAAGTGAACCAGCCACACGGGAACAGTGACTACTAAGAATTCAGGGCACATGGCCTCCCCTCCAGGTCTGTGGTTAGCGCTGGGTCTGCGTGACCCACACGGATCAGCACCCACACTCTCTGTTTCACTTCCAGTTTAGCCCCTGGTCTCACGTGACCTTTCCAGTTACTTAACCATCCTGTACTTTTTCACTGGTTAGGGTAGCAAAACAATTTACCAAACACCTAGCAACTTGGGCTGATGTTAAGACTGATTGTATTATCTGATTGGGGGACCCTATGTCTAAGTGTGTTTGTCCCCACAAAGCGCCATGATGGGCTCCCCCAAAAACGGCCAGAGCCCCGCTTCTAGGGCTGAGAGTTGGATCACCCCTCAGACGGCGGCTCTGGGACCCACACCAGGGAAGGAATCCCCTCGTGAGTCTCTGCCTAAGTGCTTTCCATCTCAGACGCACCTGTGGCAGGTGGGCTATTTGATATTAATGATTCGTTTCACTTGTTGGAACATTCTCCTCTGAAGGAGCCAATATCCCCTGGAACTTCCTTCCTCTTCCTTGGACTCTGCAACCAGCCAAGTTCCTGGCATATAACAAACCTTCTAAACCTACTGAGGAAGCGAGACTAAGACTGCTTCTTGCACAGGATAGCACTTCACAATTGAAGATAGCTTTGGTGTTGTCCCCTAATTCTCTCATTTTGGGACTAAACACATTAAGTTCCTATAAGTCTTTTTAAAAAGGCATGGTCCCAAGTGCTCGACCATTCAGGAGGCATCCCTGAATGCAGCTCACATCACTCCTAAGATGGGGTGCCCAGGCCTGGAAGAAATGATCCCCTTTTGTCTGACCAATATAGGCATCTGTAGTCCACCACCTGATGTGGGTCAATGGCCCCAGGGGCCCCAGGTGATGGGCTCCCAGCAACCCTGCCCTTTGCTGTGTGATCTCCTGTCAGGAGGCAGACTGGGTCCCAGTCTCCTGTCAGTTCTCCTTTCTTCATGGGGGTGTTGCTGTGCTTTCAGCCAGGGGACTTCAACTGAGACCACCTTACGCATCAGAGAAGTTTCATCGATGCTGAACCTACAAAAGAAATGGATTTCTCTTCTCCTTGGGCCCCTGGTGCTAATCTTCCTGGATGGTGAATCAGTCTCGGCTGGAGGCTTGCTTTGGTCATGGAATGTGGCAAAGGTGAGGTGTGCCTGTTTTTGTTATGTAAAGGGAATGCCCATAAGACCATCAGCAGATTTTTTTCAACAGAAACTTTAGACCAGAAAGCAGTGGGATAATATGTTAAAAGTACTGGAAGACAATTACTACCAACCATGAATACTCTACCTGGCAAAACTGTCCTTCAGAATTGGAGAGAGAAAAGTTTTGCAGACAAACAAAAGCTGAAGAAGTTAATCACCACTAAAATGGCCTTCCAAAAAAATGTTGCAGGGAGTTCTTTATGCTGAAACAAAAGAACAGTAGCTGGTAACAGGAAAACATGAAAGTGTGAAACTCACGGGTAAAGGTAAGTATATATAGTAAACTTCAGAAAACCTTAATGTTGCAGTGGTGGTGGGTAAGTCACTTATAACTCTAGTAGGAAAGTTAAAAGACAAAGTGTTAAAAGTCACTGTACTATGATAATTTGTTAACGGATACACATTGTGGAAAGATGCAAATTGTGGCATAAAAATGGGGGTGGGGGAGATTTGGTGTGTGTTCAAAGTTGAGTTATTATCAGCTTAGAATAGACTGTTAAAAATATAAGGTGTTTTATGTTTCATGGTACTGACAAGACAAAAGCCTATAGTTGATTCACAAAAGAGAAAGAGAAAGAAATCTAAGTATACCAGTCATGAAATCATCAAATCAAAAAGACAGAGTAAGAAGGGAAGAAAGTAACAAGGACTACAAGACAACCAGAGAGCAATTAACAATAATTAGCAATCACAATTAACAATCATTTCTTTACCTACCAATAATTCCTTTAAATGTAAATGAACTAAATTCTTCAATCGAAAAAGCATAGAGTGACAGAATGGATGAAAAATAAGACGCAACTATATGTTACCTACAACAGACTCACCTCAGCTTTAAGGACAGAGGTAGACAAGGTGGATGGGTGGAAAAAGATATTCCATGTAAATGGAAACTTAAAAAACAAAACCAAACCCTGCCCAGTGTGGCTCAGTTGGTTGGGCATCACCCCATGTACCAAGAGGCTGCTGCCGTGATGCCCAGTAGGGGTCATGCAGGAGGCAGCTGATCGATGCTCCACTCTTGCTTCAATGTTTCTCTCTCTTTCCCTTGCCCTTCCTCTCTCAATAAAAATATATTTTTTAAAGCAGAAGTAGCTATAATTATATCAGACAAAATAGACTTCAAACCAAAGACCGTAACAAGAGACAAAGAAGGTCATTATATAATAATAAATGGGTCAATTCATCAAGAGGATGTAACAATAATATATATTTATATGCCCAACATAGGAACACTTGAATATATAAAGCAAAAATGAACATATCTTTTTTTTTTTTTAAATATATCTTTATTGATTTCAGAGAGGAAAGGAGAGAGAGAGAGAGAGAGAGAGAGAGAGAGAGAGAGAGAGAGAGAGAGAGAGAGAGAGAGAGAAAGAAACATCAATAATGAGAGTCATTGATTGGCTGCCTCCTGCAAGCCCCCGACTGGGGATCAAACCCGAAACCTGGGCATGTGCCCTGACCGGGAATCGAACCCCAATTGCCTGGATCCTATGTCGATACTCAACCACTGAGCCACGCCTGGCTGGGCAAAAATGAACATATCTTAAGGGAGAAATAAATAGTAATACAATAATAACAGGAGATTTCAATACTCTACTTTTAACAATGAATACAACATCCAGACATAAAATCAATAAGGAAAAGTTAGACTTAAACTACATGTTAGATCAGACGCACCTAACAGACATATTCAGAGTATCTCCCCAATGACACACATCTTTCTAGGTGTACAAGGAACAGTCTCCACGGTGGGTCGGGTACTGGTCCACAGAACAAGTCTTAATAAATTTAAGAAATCTGAAATCACATCAAGCCATCTTTTCCAACCACAAAAAAGCAGTAAGAGGGAAGTGATAAACACATACATTAAGAAAAAAGAAAGATCTCAAACAAACACCCTAATTTTACACCTCAAGGAACTTTACACCTCAAGGAACTTGAAAAAGCAGAACGAACTAAACCCAAAGTTAGCAGAAGGAAGGAAACAGTGAGACCGGAGCAGACACAAGTTAAACAGAAACTAAACAGCAATAGAAAAGATCAATGAGACTAAGAGTTCTTTTTGGCACAATAAACAGAACAGATAAACCGTTATCCAAACTTACCAAAGGGGGGGGGGAGGAGAGAAGACTAAATAAGTAAAATCAGAAATAAAAGAGTTGTTACAACTGATATTACAAAAATACAAAGGATAATAAGAGACCACTATGAACAATTATACACCAAAAAACTGGACAACCTACAAGAAATAGATAAACCCTAAAGCATCTCACTGCTCCCAGGAGGCAAGGTATGGAAACCACCCAGGGGTCCATCAGCAGGTGAGTGGATGAACACGGGATGGCAGGGCAGTGCACAACAAATATCACTCAGAGCTGAAAAGAGGAAAACCCTGTCACTTGCAACAACCTGGATGCTCTTGGAGGGCATTATGCTGCGGGAAAGAACCCAGACAAATATGAACACCGCATGGCTTCACTTACGTGTGGAATCTACAAAAACACACACACAAGTCAAGTCATGGAAACAGAGAGTAGAAAAGTGACTCTCTGGGGTTGGGGGCGGGGAAAGAGGGAGAGGTTGCTTCAAATGTTACAAACTTTCTGTTACAAGATGAACAAGGTCTTAGCATCTAGCATAGCATGGTGACTGCAGTTGGTGGTGCTGCATTGTTTCAGTGAAATTTGCTGAGAGTAGGACTGGTGACTGCAGTTGGTGGTGCTACATTGTTCCAGTGAAATTTGCTGAGAGTAGGACTGGTGACTGCAGTTGGTGGTGCTACATTGTTTCAGTGAAATTTGCTGAGAGTAGGACTGGTGACTGCAGTTGGTGGTGCTGCATTGTTTCAGTGAAATTTGCTGAGAGTAGGACTGGTGACTGCAGTTGGTGGTGCTACATTGTTTCAGTGAAATTTGCTGAGAGTAGGACTGGTGACTGCAGTTGGTGGTGCTACATTGTTCCAGTGAAATTTGCTGAGACAGAACCTGGTGACTGCAGTTGGTGGTGCTACATTGTTCCAGTGAAATTTGCTGAGACAGAACCTGGTGACTGCAGTTGGTGGTGCTACATTGTTTCAGTGAAATTTGCTGAGAGTAGGACTGGTGACTGCAGTTGGTGGTGCTACATTGTTCCAGCGAAATTTGCTGAGACAGAACCTGGTGACTGCAGTTGGTGGTGCTGCATTGTTTCAGTGAAATTTGCTGAGAGAGTAGAACTGAAAAAAAAAAGTTAATTATGTGAGGTGATGAATGCATTAACTCACTGGGGGAATCCTTTCACAGTGTGTATCAAATCATGTTGCACACTTCAAATGTTTTACTGTTTTGTTGATTACACCTCAATAAAGCTGGAAGAAATAAGGAAATGGAGTTGCTTTGCGATGCTGCTCCAAGTGTTTACCACACTCTCCTAAATGCGCACAGAAATTCTATGGAGCAACATGTTGTAGAATATTCCTGGGATGTCGAGTCGTGACTAGTTTTATGATTGTTTTTCATGTTTTCTTTCTGCAATCAGGACATTTGCCATCTTTAATTCTGTGGACACCTTCCCCAGAGCCTCTGCCTGACACTCGCTCAGACAGGAAGCGTCCGACGAGATCGCCACTGAGATGTCATCTGGGGCATTCACGGGCCGTTCCAAGCCTGAAACTATACGCAGAGCCGCAGAAGGTGAGGCAAGGTCAGGTTTTTCACTTACAAAAGGGAAAAAAGATTTTCCTGGACAGTTTGGGAAAGCTCATCACCTTCCCTAAGCCCCTCTCCTTCACTTTCTCACCCCTCTGTTCTCACACATTAAGGGCTGGTGACACATTTCCCCAGGTGCCCCACTCCTTCCGCTCTGAGCCCTGTGTGCCTCCTGCGAGTCTTGGGGTCTTGTGGGTGCCTGGACAGGAACAACTGGGGACCCTCCTCTCATAGGTGCGGCCCCTCCGCCCAGGGCTGCTCACGCCGTTCCCTGCAGCCTGGGACCCTCTCTCCACACTCACCTTGGGGGCAATTCCTCCTCCAGGCTCAGCTCAAATGTGGGTTTTCAAGGAAGCTGCCCTGAGCCCCACCGAGGCTCAGCCATTAGGTGCTTGTCCGGTGTCCTCGCTGCTCCAGGTTTACGCCTTGAATGAGCTGTGTGGGCTCTGCAGTGGTTCCTGCTCGGCCACTGTCCCACGAGGGCAGGGACACCGCTCTGCTCCTCGAGGATCACAGGTGCCCAGCCTGACGTGCGCCCACAGCGTGTGCCCGGCACCCACGAGGGACGGACAGGCTGACGGGTCATCCTCGCCCCTCATGTTCTAACTCCGATCCTCGGTCCTGCGCACTCTTCCTCCCACCCACTCCCCGTGTTTCTGTTGTCCCCCCACCCCCACCGGTGTAGGGAGGAGAGACACTCTCTGTGCGCCCCTCCCCGGGCCCTGTCCCGGGAGCGACCGCAGTCTGATCAACAGGAGAAAACAGTTTATGCACAAGGCTCCCGCTCACACGCGGGGAGCCAGGACCACCTTCCGCTGGGGCTTCTGGGCGTGAGAGGTAGGTTGTGGGCTGGTGACCAGAAGAAGCCTGGGACACAGGGCTTCGGGGAGGGCGTGCCTGCAGACCCAGCCGAGTCCCCTTCCTCCCACGGTGGCAGAGGGGCCCTCGCCCGGGCGGGCAGGTCTCCTTACAGAGGAGAAGGCGTTTGGGTTCTCAGCACCTTGCCTGCAGCTGCTCATCTCAGGGGCTTCAGGTCAAAATAATCCCTGTGCCAAAGAGTCATGTTGGGGGTGGCCTTTCCGTACCCCTCACCATGGATCAGAGCAGACCCCTGCACCCGCTGGCTGCCTCCTCTGCCCGGGTCTGCGTCCCCAACCCAACCGCCTGATGGACTTCACTCCAACCAGCTGCTTTCCACCTGCCTCCTGCGTGTGACCTTCATGGCCCCAAGGCCCTGGGTGAAGGCTGATTCCTCCAGGGCCAGCTCTGTCTTCTCCGCCGCGGATCCGACCTCCTTCTGTCTCCCAGTTTGCGTCGTGCGATGGGCTGTTTGGTGGAACTGGCCCTGTGTCGGGGTTGTCGTGGGTGGGGTTTCAGGGAAGCCCTGTGGCTGGTTCGTGCCATTGTTCACAGTGAGCGCCGAGGGGCCTACAGGGACAGGAAAGCGATGGAATCTCAGGCGAGCCGGAGCCTGGTTTCTCTCATGGAAAAACGCTGTAGCTGTGTCTGGGAGGGGAGCCCGCTCTGCTCCAGGGTCCCCCACAGCCCAGGTCCTCCGGCTCAGCCACTCGCTGCCCCTGGATGTGGCCCTGTTCGCACAAAGAAGGTGGCATCGCTGTTCCGAGCAGTCTGACGGTCGTCAGAGGGCACCGGGCGATAGCTCAGGCTCCCCCGGACCCTCCCGCGGAATGGCCCAGCCAGAGCCTCAGGACACGGTCGCTCCTCGGTGCCATGGAGGCTGCCGTGCAGACGTGGGGCTTTGTCCTGGGCGCCCACGTGTCCGGGCAAACTCCTCTGCTATGGGAGAAAAGAGCAGCTGTCTGCACAGCGCCCGCCTGCACCCCCCCCATGTCTGAAGGAGGCAGAGTCCCCACACCTCTTCCCTCCACCGGGGGCCCCGGGCGGCCCGAAGACAAAACAACCAAGGGGCTGTGGCTGCTCGTTCCCTGGTTTCTGTGGTTCGGGTGCGATGCCTGACGCACCAGCTTCCTGGAGCCGAACGCGAGCACCTTGTGTCCGGTTCTCACAAGGCTGCAGTTCCAGCTGGTTTCAAACCAGAAATGAATGTGGAAATCGAGTCCCGTGACACTGAGGGAGGAAAAGCTGCTCTCACCCCAGATTTGTCCTGCAAATGGATGGCCACTGTGGAGACCCAGAGGAGCAGGGATGCCGGGCTTGGTGCCTGCCACCTGCCACCTGCCACCTGCCACCTGCCACCTTGGTGACTGAGTGAAACCTACCTGTCGTGGGGGCACCGGAAGTACCCAAAAGTGCCCTCCCCTCGCTGATGGTGATGAACACGCTCAGGGTTGGTTTGGTTAAAACCACAAACCCCCGGAAAAGAATGGGAGAGAAACAAGAGGCAAAGCATTTATCTGTGACCAAGAAAAACAGGCCGTTCCCAGGCTTCCTGGAGAAGGTACAGAACCCATGACTCTCAGTCATTTCTAACACTTCTGTGTGTCCGAGGAAATGTCCCACGAAACATCCCAGGAACCCGAGGTCATGGGTCCAGAAGACGACCTGGTTCCAGGGAATGAACCAAGAACGGGACTCGGGACTTGGGGACATTTCTGCCAGAAACACGCATCCTGAACCTGGTCCCAGGGACCCACTCGACAAACCCAGACTGAGGAACATTTACAACCTGCCATCGTCCACAGTGTCAGGGTCATGAGACCGGGGAGAGGATGAGAAACTCTGGACTTTGAAGGACACCGAGAACCAGGCGCGTGATTTTAGCTCAGAGCCGGCTGCTCTGACGACCTGAATGGGAGGGTCAGCGAAACTCAGGGCCCGAGGGCGGGGGTGGGTCTGCGCTAACTGCGTGGGCGCTGGCCCTTCCCGCATCTCCCACGCGTATGTCCATGTACACGACAGGAATTTTCTTACGGTTTGAGAGTACTGGAGGGCTGGCTATACACAGAAAAGCCAGGACAACCTGAATCCAACGTTAGAAATCTCTGCCCCCGAGTTCACGCCGTTTCATTACACGGCCTGATGTCACCTCAACCCCAGCCCCTGGCCTCGGGCCTACGGTCTTGGGGCCGTCACTAGGATATTCGGGGGGCGGTCAGAATGCACATAATGTTATACTTCATCTCACGTACTCTCAGCCCACTGGCCCGCCCTCTGTCTTACTCCGTTGGCTAAACAGCAGCCCTGGTTGAGCTCCAGCCTCCCACGCAGCTCGGCACCCGCGGGCAGCCGACAGCCGTGGTGGCCGCTCACCGAGGGTGTCCCCTGGGGCTGTTCACTCTCTGTCCTCACATGTCGAAGTCCTGAAACCCCTTTTCCCACCTTCACTCTTAGCCGATGACCTGGTTTCTTGCTGCGCAGAGAACAGGAACCGGCAGAAAAGACCCCGCCGAGTCCCTCGCGGTCACACCCGCCCGGCCGCGCCTCGGCTCCTGGCGGCCGCCTGTGGGGGAGCCACCTGCCCCCAGCCGGCCCGGCAGCCCTGGCTGGTCCCCCCGGCCCGGCCTCTGTACCGGGCGGTCCCACCGACGTGGGCTGTCTCATTTCTCCCTTCGTAACAAAATCATTTCTTGACTCTAGTGCCCCCTCCGGCTACTGCCTCCGTCTTTCCGCCTCGTATAAACGTCCTGAAATAAATGTCTGTGTTCTCTCCTATCTTCAGTCCTCTCCCAGCCAGGTTTTTTCTCTACACCACTCAGCAAAACTGGGTCTGGGTGGCAGTGGTTTGCATGTTGCTCAGTCTAATGTGGGTATTTTCCAGGTTTGTGCTGCCCGGGGTCAGTCCCAGCAGCACGGACGTGGTTAATCATTCCCGTCTTCAAACACTTCTGCGCCGGGCCTCCGGGGCCTTCTCCTGGCCGCCTGCACCCACTCCCTTGGGGACGTCGGCCACGGGTAAGCTGATGACCCCTAAACTGACACCACCAGCTCAGCGCTTCCCCGGACCCCACATTCACATGAGCAGCGGGGTGCTGGCCGCGCCCCCCCCCCCGGGAGAGTCTGAAATGTGTCCCCATCTTCTCAAGTCCCTGACAACTTCCGATACCCTTCCCCCCCTCAGCCGCCGCTTCTGCGCGACTCCCCCCATTTTTATGGAACGACTTCTTTCCATTGTTCGGGTCGTCGTTTGTGCTTCCGTTTCTCTCAAACTCCATATCCCGTCCGTTGGCCAGTTCTGTTCCCTCCCGATAGACCCGTCCTCTCTTACCAGGATGGTCTTTCTAATTCCACCCAATTTCCTCCTAATCTACCCGAACACAACCGCCAGGTGATCTCCTTGAAACGTAAGTCAGGGGATGGCACTCAAGCCTCCCACTAGCTTCCCGTTGACCCTGCGGAGGAGGTAAGGTCACTGTGACGGACTTCAAGGCCCCACGGCCTGGCCCCGTCACGTCTTTGACCCCAACTCCCATCGCCCGCCATCTGGCTCGCTCCAGCCACGCTGGCCTGGAACACGCCCGGCAGGTGCCTGCATCGGGGACGTGGCCCCGCCCTCTCCTTTACCCGAAATGTTCCTCCCCAGGTGCACGTGGCTGACCCCGCCTCCGGGCTCTGCTTCCCTGTCGCCCTGTCGGTGAGGCTGTCCCTGTTCGTCCGTCGCCTCCCTCAGCCCCACCGGCCTCCCGCCTGGTTCTCCGTCATGGCTCCTCCGTTGTCTACCATACTGTGCACCTTTTCATTTATTTTCTTTGTGGTCAGGCTCCCATGATGGGAACGTGAATCCCTCGGGGTGAAGGCTTTTGTCGGTTTTATCCACTCCTGCAACCCTTTTGCCTAGAAAAGTGCCCGGCACGTAGTAGGTGCTGAGTAAGTGCCTGCGGCAGGCACAAACGGGCGGCGGATTGGTGCGAAGGGGGCGCAGAAGACCCAGCTCTCATTTTTGCACCCACTGCTCTGATTCAGACGCTCGTCGCCAAATTACTTGACATCTTGCTGTGCTAGTTTCTTTTCATCTGTAAAACATTTTACCAGAATTGTTTGTCAGGGTTACGTGGGGTGAAAAATAGGACGGTACTTTTTAATTTGTATTGCACAGTGTTAATTAACGCAAACAATACTATTTATGATCAGAAGACAAACCACAGGGGTATATTCCCTCTCCCCATCCTGTGGAGTCTTTGGGGTTTTGTATCAAGGGCCAATTTGGGACTTTTCTCGGGGCCACTTGTAGGTTGACTAGCGCTCGTTTCGGGCTTAGGTGTGAAGATAACCCGGAGCCCCTCACATCCCGGGGCTGCTCCCAGAGCCAATGCCCATAGCTCCCCAGGGATACGGAAACTCAGGCCCCTGCTGTCCCTCAACCGGCCGGGTCATCGTTTCATGTCCACAGGCCATGGCAGCTGCTCCGTGAGGCCACGCGAATCTTTTGAGGGGGTGTTTCCCCCTCACCGCCGGGCTGTGCCTCCTTCGGACGGCAGACCCACCGTATCGGACACCTGCTGGCTCCCTGTTTGTCATCCCTTTACCTACAGAAACGTAAGTCGTGTCGTTTTTCAGGCTTTTCTTTCTTTTAAAGAACAGGGACCCGGGCAGTTGGTGATGCCGTTTACTAGCTGTGCTGCGGAGCTTTTCAGAAAACTTCATCATCATTCTAACAAATCTGGAATTTCCAAGAAGTGGCAAAAAAAAATATTCCACAGATGAATAATTCTGAAACACGCTCAACAAATTTGTATCTGACACTGAAATGATCAAGTGACCTAGTTACATAAACCTGCCTTCCTTCCGCCGCCCATGTGTCACCTTTCTGTGATCTGAAGCACGAGCCGGCGGAGTTGGCGCTGTGGTGAGACAGTTGGCCGGCCGCCAGCCCAGGTGCGAGCGCCGAGCAGGCCAGCGCTGGCCCCGGCTGAGCGCGGCGGGCGGCTGCTCTGTCCACACCGCGTGGCCAGGAGGGGCCCACGGCGCTTCCCCGGGAAGGGAGATCTGAAGGCCTCAGAGACCTGAAAGTCAAGAGGGCGGCTCGGGGCCACTCGCCTGCGGACCACCCACCGGCTTCTCTGTCGGTAAGTGTTTGCTTTCACCTGGCATCTGGGAGACGCGGCCCCTCTGTGGCCGTGGCTGCTGCTGTGGGCTGTGAAGTGAGCGTTGCTGCGCAGTGTGTGTGGCCGGGTCCCACGCGGACGGAGGCTTCTTCGTTGGGACTCCTGTAGTCACGGCCGGGAGAGGACAGGACGCTCGCTCCTGCTGGGTCCGATAGGGACACACGCGCCGGTCCGGAGACCTCACCTGCGTTGTTTCGTGTGATTCCGGGAAGTCCTGGGGGGCAGGTGTGGGTAAGGAGCTAGAGGGACAAGGTTGCCCCACCGCGTGGAGCAGTGGAGGGACCTGGGTCCGGCCTTTCCCACTCCAGCCTGTGCTCCTCCTGCCTCCCAGACATTAAACGTGACCTTCGAGTCCTGCGCCTGCGTGTGCTCACCAGCCCCTGTGAGAAACTGTGGGACGCTCACAAAGGACCCAAAAACCGGGGCCACCTTTGCAAGAGCATCACCTCCATGAGACTTGACTACAAGGAAGAAACACAGACACTAGGAACCAAAACCCAACACAGTCCCCGGAGCGCGCGGTCCGCACGTCCGCTGCGGGGCTGTGCCTGCGCCATAGAACGGGGTGTGGGCTGGGCCTGATGCGATGGCACCCAGAGAGGCAGCCGGCTGTGTCGGGGGGACAGGGAGAGGTGACCGGCTGTGTCGGGGGGAAGGGAGAGGTGACCGGCTATGTCGGGGGGAAGGGAGAGGTGACCGGCTGTGTCGGGGAGGGGAGAGGTGACCGGCTGTGTCGGGGAGGGGAGAGGTGACCGGCTGTGTCAGGGAGACAGGGAGAGGTGACCGGCTATGTAGGGGAGAGGGGAGAGGTGACCGGCTCTGGGGGGGTGGGAATGGTCTAGGTGAGCAGAACAGGGCCGGAGCAGGTCCTGTCTGGACGGGATGGGTGGGACCAGCAGCGAGGAGATGGGGGAGAGGGAGGAATGGGGGGCCTGGGGCCAGCTCAGCAGTATGTGCAGATCCCCGTGGGAACACGCCGTGCGTGGATGTCCTCACGGGTCAGGTTAGATTCTCGGCGCCCTGATTCATAGGAAGACATTCTGGTGACAACACCGTCTCCCAAGTGAAAGTGTTAAGTGGGTGGCAGCCGGGGCTGTGGGCTCACGTGTTGATGCTGTTTAAAAGTATCCCTTGCACGCACACGACCCTGCCGCAGGCCCGGCTTTAACTGTGCACCCCGCCTTCTCCGTTCAGCGTCTTGAGCCTCCTGAGCCCTCACCTACCTGGAGGTCTCTCCTCTGTTAAGCGAAGCCTGTGAGACAAACCGAGAGAGGAAATGAGCCCACAGAGGCTCTGGGGCCAAAATAGACACCCGCGGCCTGTACCCTGGACCCTGTGCGCTCTCCCCGGGGAGCCCCTCAGGTGCACGCCCGGAGGCGCTGCTCTATTTGGGGCGCAGTTCTCATAAGCAGGCTGGCTTGGCCTCCTGCCCAGGGCTCAGTGCTGGAGGGGCGGGTGGGAGGGGCAGCCGCTGGGGTCAGACGCAGGGAGAGCCCGGGTGGGACGGAGGCCGCTGCTCCCGAAGTCGGGCTGGGAAGCCCCCAAGTCCAGGTAGGACGCCGCAGGGTGCTGCACTGAGAAATGCAGGCGCAGCGTCCTCGGGCCTGCACCACCTCTGGGTGCCCTGGTGCTGGGAGGAGGCCCGGGTCCCGGTGTGACCACAAGGCCAGAGACGGGCTGGGCGACGGCTCTTTTACTAGAAGACACGCTCGCTCGAGCAGGCGCCCATCAGCCACGACTCCAATTTTAGAATATCTAAAAATGCCAGCGATCAACTACAGTCGCAGGGGAACCGGGGACACCTTCCCCCAAGAACAAGGTTGGTTGAACATTGGCCTGTTCCTGTGTCGTGTGCCGAGCCCCCAGGGCAGGGGCCGGGGCTCCGAGGACAGAATGGCCCGGCCCGAGGCCCAAAGCTAAAGAGGATCCCCTGTGAGAGAGGACTGAGGACCCTCCAGGCACCCCCGTTCCTGTTGTGGGGAGAGAGGGAAGAGCTGGGCACAGGGAGGAAGGGCACCCTGGACAGGGAAGCAATGACGGGGGGGGGGGGGGGGGGGGGCGCCTGCGGGACTGGGAGGGAGGAAAGTGAGGCCGACAGGCAGGGCCGGGGGTGGTGCAGCCGCTGTGCCCAGGGAGGGGACAGGCCGCCTCTGTGACGGTGACCCCGGGCTCAGTGGACTCTCATCTAGCAAGTGGTCAGATGCAGAGTGGGGCTGCCTAGCACGGGGGGAAGGGGTCCCCTAGCACTGGGGTGGGGCCAGGCCCCTCAGGGGGTCCCCCCCCCACTGCTGGTCCCTTCAGCTCCTGTCTCCTTGGAGGGTGTTCAGCATTATAAGGACCCCGTGGTCCCCCAATATCCCTCCCGCTGACCACACCCAGCGCCTGAAGTGCTGGGGCGACTGGCGGACGAGCTTAGGGGGTTAGAAACGCTGTGCACTCCGCCCGCGTGGTCCCTGCAGGGTCCCAGGCCTCACTCCAGGCTCAGTCAGAATCTGCGCTTGACCCTGCAGGCGAGGGTGGTTCGAATGCACAGGAAGCTTGGACACCCCTCTTCTAGGCGCAGGAAGCCTCCGTCCCAGGGGGTGTCCGTGTTTCCGAGGTGGAGGCTGCTGCTCTTGAGTTCGGTGCATTTTAAACATGGCTCAGGGGCGGCGGGTCCTTTCCTTCCAAACCATCTCAGCGGCTGCCCACTGTGCCCACGGGGAAGAGGCCGCCTGGGGCTGTGGTCACACGGTCACATCACCCTTTCTCATTCCTGTAGCACTTTTTTCTTTTTTAATTTATCTTTATTGTTGAAAGTATTACAGATGCCCCCATTTCCCCCTCATTGATCCCCTCCACCCCCCCCCACTTTCCCCACACTACTGTCCCTGTCCATGGGTTATGGATTTATGCACATAAGTCCTCTGATTAATCCCCCCCCCGCCTTCCCTCCGAGATTCTGTGGCACCTTTATAAGT
Organism: Miniopterus schreibersii; assembly: GCF_964146895.1. Taxonomy (NCBI): domain Eukaryota; kingdom Metazoa; phylum Chordata; class Mammalia; order Chiroptera; family Miniopteridae; genus Miniopterus; species Miniopterus schreibersii. The sequence goes on from NC_138107.1 coordinate 89,932,105, forward strand.
AGCAGGGTTGTTCCCCTGAGACAGAATGAAAATAGAGGCCCAGAATCTGGGTCACGGGGGAGAGCAATGAGTCAGTGGGGGCCCAGGCCCCTTGCTCAGCACCCCCGGCCCCCGTGAGGCTCAGTGAGCACCAGTGGGCTCAGTAGGGCAGTGAGTTCCTCAGAGTCAAGGAGGGAGGCTTTGGATTTTACCTGTGGGTTTATCTACCAGGAGAATCACTCAGGGGGGCCCCTGCACTGAAAGGATGTGCGGCTTTCAGATTCCTTTCTGGTGAATAAGAAGATTTTAGTAAATCTAAAAATCACTGTCTCGTGTGTATAATGCAATGGAATAGGCCGGACTCCTTCGGTCTTGCTGGTGAATCTGAGCCATTTCAGATTCTGGAAAACAGGATAGAATGGTCTGCACGTCCCCTCCCGTGTCCCCTCCCCTTCTGAACGGTGGCTGTCCCGTGAGAGCCCTGGTCTCCTCCGGTCAGGCTCGGGATGGACCCTTGCCTCTGACTTCCAGGCGGCCAGAGGCTCAGAGCCCAGCTGACTAGGTCGCAGTGTCCCTCGAGCTCTCAGTTCAGTGGGACCGGTGAACGGTGGCCTCTCTGCCACCCCACTCGGTCCATTCGGTGGAATCAATCGTGGCCTCACTGAAGAGTTGGGGTGATTTTAATAAGTAGGTCCAAGCAGAGCCACTTCCACGGGGAGTTAGAGCCCGAGCTCCTTCGAGCGGTTGTATTGGCGGCGTTGAGCTCGTCAGGTGGGCGGCACCGGGGGCTCTCATTTCCCGTGCTGAGCGGGGTTGTGTCCTCTCCGCCGTTTCCTGTATTTGACTGAAGTAAAACAGCATGTTCACTGTTCTGGAAACTGACGAAGGGAAGCGGTGGCTCCGGGAGCCCCCGGGCGATGACTGTCAGGACCGTCTAGAAGGTGCGATTTTCCAGCAGTGAACTCTAGCGATGCTCTAGTTAGTCTTTCACTATTCTTAGAAGCCCCCGTTCATCCTACCGGCGAGGCCCCTCTTGTTAGACGCGGGGAGCACAAAGGCGTAAAAACAGAATTACCTCTCTCATGTTTCTCCCTCCCCAGGTAACCACTGTTACCATTTTAACACATTCCTTCCCAGGCTGTGCTCTGAGCCCCATTTCCTCACAGTTTTTTACTTTTACTCACACATTTTGGTAACTATAAGGCTGTGTCTAGAACACTGAGTTTCAGATTAGAACCTTACATGTGGGACCTCAAGTAAAATTTTTCAAAGGGACAGCTATTCTCATGAGGCCAATTCAAAATCTTGAGAAACTCCCTCTCCTCCTCCCATGTCAAAGGTCCCCAGCATGATAAATAGAAGGAATACTGGTTCAATCAAATTCATCTTTAAATAGTCACCGTGACTGCCATTGGACACAACCTTTGAGTCGTGGGTACTGTGACCCTCCAGTCATGAGCAACGTGCTTGTCAGCCTATTCTTATGGCCACTTTTTTCTGTCACTTTCCTAATTTCAACTTTCCTCTGCTCCCTAAGCATAACTACAAGCTCCCAGAGCTTTTGTCCACATATTTGAGCTCAGTTACAATCTCTCTGTACAAAACTTCCTGCACCTCTCACTATAGCTCCTCTTTAAGACCCCATCACCACTATCACCACCACCATCACCACCACCACCACCACCACCATCACCACCACCATCACCACCATCACCATCACCACCACCACCACCACCACCACCATCACCACCATCACCATCACCACCATCACCACCACCACCATCACCACCACCATCACCATCACCATCATCACCATCACCACCATCATCACCATCACCATCACCACCACCACCATCACCATCACCACCACCACCATCACCATCACCACCACCACCACCACCACCACCATCACCACCATCACCATCACCACCACCACCACCATCACCACCATCACCACCACCACCATCACCATCACCACCACCACCACCACCACCACCATCACCACCACCATCACCACCATCACCATCACCATCACCACCACCACCACCACCACCACCATCACCACCATCACCATCACCACCATCACCACCACCACCATCACCATCACCAACACCATCACCATCACCATCACCATCATCACCATCATCACCATCACCATCACCACCATCATCACCATCACCATCACCACCACCACCATCACCATCACCAGCACCACCATCACCATCATCACCATCACCATCACCACCATCATCACCATCACCACCACCATCACCACCATCACCATCACCATCACCACCACCACCACCACCACCATCACCACCATCACCATCACCACCATCACCACCACCACCATCACCACCACCATCACCATCACCATCACCATCACCATCATCACCATCACCATCATCACCATCACCATCACCACCATCATCACCATCACCATCACCACCACCACCATCACCATCACCAGCACCACCATCACCATCACCACCATCACCATCACCACCATCATCACCATCATCACCATCACCACCATCACCATCACCACCATCATCACCATCATCACCATCACCATCACCACCATCACCATCAGCTTGTTCTTATGTGCCAAACACTGTGGGAGAGATGCACTTTACGGGTCTCCGATCTTCACACTATTCCTTTACAAATCTTTAATCTTTATTTTTATCAATAAGGAGACAGACACCCAGAGATTAACTTGAAAAATGACCTACATGTGGCTGACATGGATCTGAAGTCATGCCAAAAATGTCCAGTTACACAACACCTCAGCCTCTTCACATTCTGTGTATCTTTTTTTTTTTTAATTTAAATATATCTTTATTGATTTCAGAGAAAGGAAAGGAGAGGGAGAGAGAGAGGTAGAAACATCAATGACGAGAAAGTCATTGATCGAGCCCACAACCCGGGCATGTGCCCTGACCGGGAATCGAACCCTGATCGCCTGGATCCTAGGTCGACGCTCAACCGCTGAGCCATGCCGGCCGGGCTCATTCTGTGTATCTTAAATGAAACTCATTTCCTTCCCTTAAATCAGTTTCTATAACTTCTCTATGTACAAATATGTTAGAAACTTAGAAATAACTTTTCAGTCCTGATTTCCTTACTTCTGTTGAGATGGAAAATTTGGCATCATTTGGTCTTTAGTGATTTTTCAAAATACTTTGGGATCATAGGACATGACTCTGAGCCGCAGCTCTTCAGGTGGGTGACTTTGAGGAAGCTGCTTTCTCTCTGGTTTTCAGGGTAAGGACACTGACACCATCTAGACTTGCTGTGTGGGTTTGTGACAGAGTGAGGGAAACATCAAGGTGTCAGCCCCAAGCACCTAGAAGCTTGTTGTTAGCACAGCCATCAGCGGGCGTCCCTGCCCGCTCCCTGTGGGCGCGCCCGTCTCCCTGCCTCCCCTCCTCGCCAGTCCTGTGAACCTGCCCCCTGTCACTCCACAGCTCACAGGCGTCCTGTGCAGTCCAGCCCCTCACCTGCTCCGGTGTTTGCTCCATGGTTGTCCTTCCCTTTGCTCACGTTGTTCCCCTCCCGCCCCTCCCTGCCTGGCCTGGTTCCCTCCATCTCCCCCGGCTGAGCTCTCCCTGCCCCCTTTACGCTCCTCACATTCCCAATGTGGTTCCCTCGGTGACCAACCACAGGCACCCTGGCGTGGCTGGCATTGCACGCTGGCGCGGCCACGTGTTTACACCTCCACTTTCCAGCCCTGGAGGCCCTTAAAGGCAGGAAATCCACTGCCTGCTGTGGCATCGCTGTGTGTGGTGCAGGGCACGTGGGAGTCTCCCGAAATATTAACTTATAGCAGGCACAGCGGGTGGATTTCACTTTGAAATACAGAAGGAATATTGGGACATAGACCATTCCAGGCCCTGTACAGGCCAGTGAGCCCAGAGCAGCAATCTCTGGGGTTGAAACGGAAGCAGCAGGCCCAGGGCGGGGCTGGAAGCCCATCTGTGTCCAGGTCCGAGGTCTCTGCGAGTTCACTTCCCCTCTGGAGGCAGCGAAGCAGCAGGAGGGGGGTCACTCCTCAGAGGCTTCTCCCCCTCCCTCCTGTCTGCACTCTGCCCCTGAAAGGTGGCCCATGTGCCGGCGTGACTTTTGTTTTCCAGGTAATGAGCTGTCACAGGGCCACCTCTGTCCACTGCCTGCCTGTGTGGCCACATGGTGCTGCTCTTCTCAACAGGCCACATTCTGCTTGTTTGGTCCTTAGGGAAGCAAGTCTGTTTTCCCTTTTTTTAAAAATTGATTTCAGAGAGAGGAAGGGAGAGGGAGGGAGAGAGAAACATCAGTGATGAGAGTCATTGATCGGCTGCCTCCTGCACGCCCCCCACTGGGGATCGAGCCCGCAACCCGGGCCTGTGCCCTGACCGGGAATCAAACCGGAACCTCCTGATTCACAGGTCGACGCTCAACCGCTGAGCCACGCCAGCCGGGCACAAGTCTGTTTTTCTTTCCTTAGGCAGCCACTTCCAGGACTATCGTTATCGGTAACAGGGTCACTTTCCCACCTTCACCCTAAACGAGACCATCTAAGGGGGGAGTTGGAGGGGACAGGAGAAGAGATGGATCTAGACAGCGTGGTGCTCACGTCCCCCCCTTCCCCAGGCGGCCAGCTCCTTTCTCTGCGAGGAATGAGGCCCCCGCAGGCACCCTGCTGGCAGCCCCCACCCAGCTCAGTGGAGGTGGCGGAGGGGACGTTGGGACTACGAGGTCTGTGAGAGTCTCCGAGTCAGACGGAAAGTCTTGTCCTCTCCGGGTCAGGGGAGGCAGCACAGTCGGCGGAGGGCGCCGACCTGGGGAAAGGTCCTGTGGGGTGGTGAGCTGAGTCCCAGGGGAAGTGACGAGAGGGCGTTTCTGCCTCGTGGGGCTGGCTCAGGCTCGGGGACAGCAGACTCGGGTCCGTAGCGGGAGGGAAGCCTGAGTGACGCCGGTCAGGACGGAGCAGAGGGTAGGGCAGGGCGGCAGGGCTTGGTCCTCGAGCGTGGCGGGAAGGCCCGGCTCTGAGCAGTGAAAGTGTGAGTCGGCCCCGCCCCTGGTTATCGATCTCTGGGTCCCTTGGTTGTAACACTTTCATTGTTCCCTGAGACTTGTCACAGCCACAGGCCATGGATGGTAAACACCTTCGTGGCTCCACAATTCTTCTGTTTAAATTTTTAAAAATTACTGGCCCCTGAGAATGAGTTTCCACGTGAGTCCTCAGGGGCTACTCCTGCCACCAGTCGTTGCATCTAATGACAGGGTGGTGCTCATTAGAGTCGTCACCAGCCCTGTCACAAGGCCCATGCCCCCTGCCTTTTAGGGACTTGTGGGGTATTTTATTGAGTTGTGATTGACATTTAACACCGTATTTGTGGGAGGTGCACAACCTAGTGACTGGATATTTGTACGTGTTGTGCAATGGTGGCCACAGTAAGTTAAGATCTGTCCCCATACATCATGACTTTTATGTCAAATTCACAGTAACATGAGCAGATATTTATTCAGAGCCAGTCCGGGTGCTGTTTGAACCCCATTACATGACCCAACACAGTTACCCCAGGATGCTCCTCGGCTGGACCCTCAGGGTCTTCATCTCGGGGGCGGGGGAACTGCGACAGGAGAGGGTCGAGGAGGGAATCATATGATTATAACCTACGGGCTATGGATGGTTAACCGTCAGCGTTTGGGCAAATAGGCGTTGCTGTTAAGTAGGAAGTGGTAATTCAGTAATTTGCTTTTGGCCAATTTTAGTCTCACTGAGTTTTTCTTAATGACCACTAGAAATTCGATCTCACTCTGGAATCCTGCTGGTGGCGCGGGAGCCCGGAGCGTGGCGGGGGGCGCGTGGCGGGACCGTCCTCCGGGGTCGCAGTGCGGCTTAAGGTAAGCTCGGGGACAGCAGACTCGGGGGAGGTGACCTCGCCTTTCAAAACGCCTCAGCCCCGCGGCGCCCGGGCTGAGGAACCAGACGGGGACTGTTTTACTCAGGGTTCCCGAGGGCCGGCGAGCTGGCTGCGCCCACACTTAATCAGAACTTAATCAAACGGGGTCCCTCCTTCTGGTTTTAGTCACAGCACCAGCGTGTGGACGAGTCCACGCTCCTCAGAGTGCAGCAGGTAGTTTCGTTCCAATTGCCCTCCCCTGGAGCCGGGGGATGGGTCGGGCGCTGCGGGGGGAAATGCAATTCTTTATTTAAATAAGGACAAAGAGAGCTTGCACAGCTGAGAGCTAGGCTCGGAAGAGTCTGGAGGCGATGCACACAGCGACCTGTGCACGCAGGTGGCAAGCGGTGCCCGCGGGGGCCGGGCCGGTGGGGAGGGCGTGAGGAAAGCCCTTCAGACGGAGGGACCGCCTGGGCATTTTATGAGGCTCCCGGAGCTCAGGAGACGCTCTGATCCAGGTGCAGGTGCCACGACCATGGTGAAGCCAGTACCTGTGGCCATAAAAGATACACAGCGATTTTTACAGAACCTGCCACAGATTCCCCCAGAGCCCGCGAGACAGAAAATACATATTGTAGATACTGTAGAGATAGATGCAGTGTCTGAGTTAAAGTGATTCTTGAAACGATTAGAAAGATAATGTCTGTAAATAAAAAAGAAAGTGTAAAAGCAAGCTTCCAAAGAAGCAAAAGGAACCAAAAGAAAAAAGAGAAAAAATACAAACCTATATACAAATCTCTGGAAAAAACCTTCTGGCTTCTTTGCTAACCGCTCTTACTCAAAAGCAGAAGGAAGCCAGCCCAGAGTTTCAGCCCCTCTGGTGCTGATTTTAAAAAGGCCGAGGCACCGTGCCGGTGACTCAGATGAGCTGAGGGAGCACAAGGGCTGAGTGGAGACAGTCAGCGGAAGAGTCCGAGCTCAGTGAGAGGTTAGAAAACCAGCGTGTTATTCAAGGTCTTGTGGCAGCTTTGCTGTCCTTCAGGACACCCTGTGGGGACAAAGCGAATGAGAATGGCAGGAGCCCAACGTCTCAGAGGAGCTGCAGGCTCCCTTCTACGGGGCGGGCGTGCTGTCCACCTGGGAGGGTTTGCGAGGGCAGAGAGAACAGAGGTAGAGCAGTGATCCCAGTGCCCGGGGGGCACTTAGAACTTAATTTCCAGCACATGGATGTGCCCATGTGCATACACGTATGCACACACAACACACACATGCATGCATATGCATGCACGCACATTACACATGCACCCACACACATGACACATGCATACACAGATGCATCTATGCACACACAACACGCACAGTACACATGCATGCATGCACATATATATGCACATAACACATTCTTTTCATTCATGTTCTTTGTCTTGCAGGCTTCACTATTTATGAAAATAAGCACAGATTTTAAATCTTCCGCTTTGATTTAATTTTAACAAACTTAAACTTGTGATTCGTTTAAATTAAAACTTTATCACAGTTTTCCTTGCTGATAGTACTTCAGTAATATTACTAAAGATGTTTTTCCCATATTTAATTTTCTTGGGTAAGTCTGCTCTTGGCCGAGTGGACCAACAATTGAAGCTGGCCCGGCAGCCACGCCTTCTGCCTCCCAGGCGCCTCCTCCGCTCGCGGCCCCTTCACCTGGTCCCACCGGGGAGCTGACCACTGTCTCGCCCTCAGCGTTTGTTTTCTGTTATCTGACACCAGCCAAGACACTTGCCACTGGTTCTGGTTTTTAGGGCTCCTTTTTTTACTTTTGAATGAATTAATCAATTTGCTGATAGTTTCTGAGATGTCCTATTTTGCTTGTGGCACCTAAAAAAATGGTACTAGGAAGCCACATCCTTTTATTGCAAAATGTAAGCTAATATTGTAGATACTATGTTTAAAACGTTAGTCTGATTAAGTTACACTAAGCTTTTCTCAAAGTAGCACTTTCTTTTCATGTGTGGTAACCAAGTCTTTGAAATGTTAAATCGAAGGGCAGAGGCTGGGATCGCTGGCCACCTGCACGCTTTTCGACTCATTTGCTTTTCTCATTGAAAAGGGTACTACATTTACATGGTTTCAAGCCTTAAATGCAGAAGTCATATGAGGTTTAACATATCATTATGTGCCCCTAAAAGGGAAGAGACGCCACTCCGAGGAGTATCTTTTGGTAAAAGTTGGTTCCTAGGTGTGCCCTAGGTGAGAAGGAGCCAGGAGTCAGCTGGGGGCCGCCGTCGTCTGTTTTCTGCATTTCTCAGCGGCGGGACGTTCGGGGTGGGGGCTGGCTGGAGGCCAGCGCGCCGCAGGCTGACCGGTCACGAGCAGCCTGTGGGCCTGGCCCTTCCCCGCCCTTCGGTGGATGGGTTAGAGCATCCGCTCAAGGTCCACTTGTCCCCAGGGTCCCCTCATGCTTCGAGTCTCTCCTCCTCCTTCCGTCTCAGCCGGGAAAGAGTCTCTGCTGTGAAGAACTCACGATCGCCTCGGACCACCCGGAGAGCCCAGGACACCGTCCCCATCCCAAGGTTGGTTCCCTTAGTCCGGTCGGCAGGGCGTCTTCTGCCACGTGGAGTCCCTTGTTCACAGGTTCCGGGGGTTGGGGCCAGGGCCCGCCGACCACCAGCGCCGTCCCTGTGCGTCACACGGGTGTACCCGCTGTTGAGCGTGGAGTCACCGCGAGGGCAGGGCGGGGCCGTGGGGAGATGCAGGCGCCGTCCGATGCTCAGGCGCGGACTGCGAGCGCGGACTGGCTGCAGGATCTTCTATTTTCCTACTAAATTTTACCACATCGGAACCACTGTTTGACTCTGCTCGGGGGGTTTGCACACTGACTCTGTCATCCAACATAATAATTACATTTTTAGGCTGCTGGTCACATTCAGCCCTGATGAGGTTGCCTCCTCTGCTCTTGTCCCCAACATTGATAGAAGCCATGGGCGGCACGCGTGGAGCCAGAGAGCAGAACCCGCCAGCCAGGGGCTGGTCCCGAGGGGCCGTAAGGTGGTACCACGTGGACAGCCCCACGAGTAGCCACGAGCTGGGCCTTTGCCTCACCGCCCCCTCCCCATCCCGACGGCTTACACATCTCAGGTGGGATCATGGTCTCAGGCAGTTTACGTGGACAGAACAGGCATGGGCTCCTGACGTGTGGTGGTGGCACCCTGCCACCGGCAGTTTCCCTGAAACGAGCCACGTGATTTTTGTGGTGAAATGGTGGTCTGGGCCTGGCTGAATCACTCCCAACAACGGTGAGTGCCTGGCACACACGTGAACGTTACTGTGGTCTGTGGGGTTTCCAGCACTGATTCTTAACCACATAGCTCAGGACTCGGCGTTGTCTGCAGCTGTGTGTTGTTTATGCCCCGCGGGTCGGGGCACCATCCCCGAGCAACATGGAATTCACACATTTGGGGTCACTGTGATGCATTCTGCCGCCCTACTCAAAAACAGGGATTAGCCAAAGGAAATTAAAATAGTGCCTCAGGAATAGACACGATTCAGAGCCGACGTCCAGCCCCCTGAGCGGCCGCCGGCTCCTCCTGCTGACCCCGCCTCCTGCAGCCTCATTCAGAGCGGCAATGGGGTGGCAGCCGGGGCTCACGCTCGGGTGACAGCTTCAGACGCCAGGCAGGAGGGGCGAGGCCACCGACCTGACTGTGAGCAACACAGCGAGGGGCCAATCACCTGAGCTTGTGTTCAGAAAACCTTTCGGGGTGGGCTTTGTGTCATAACAACTTCCTCCTCAAATGCGGGGATCACACGGACCCTGCAGGGGACGACTGGCCTGGCTTGTGGGACGGGCGACGGGGAGTGTCCCCTCCCTGCCAGCGCCCCTGACTCGGGCATCTCTATGGTCTCTCCCTCCTCTTGGCCTTCTGGCCACGTGGGCAGGGGTCCGGCTGGAAGCACGTCTCACGCGAAGATCAGAGAATCTAGGCCAGGGATTCTGTTAGGGGGCAGCGGGCCTGTGACAGGCAATGAGGCCGGACGGCACCGCCAGCGAAGACGGGTGTGTGGGCGTGAAGAGAGCGGGTCCCCCTCCTGGCTGGGCTTGTGTCCAGGCAGGGACTTCAGAGCCTTCGCTCTAAGGTCCAGCTCCGCCCGCAGCATCTCCCTGCGCAGCTCTGGCGCCGACCCTCTGCCGCGCCCCCTGCAGGCGTCCCCTGCACACTGCGTGCTCAGGAAGGTGGTGAACCGGCCGGGCGGTGCAGCCGGGCTGGGGGCGCCTTTCGCGGGCACACAGGGCTCGGTGCTCCTTCTCAGCCCAGCGGAGCCTACTCCCCGCAGGAGACGCTCTCCCTGCCCCCCTTCGCTGCCATTCTCCGCGGCCCACGTGGGTCTGTCCTGACCCTGCCCCCTGCACTCTGGTTCCTGAGGATTAGGCTGTGTCTGCCTCACAGGCGAGTGCTTGTTAAATCGCGTGTGCATTAAATATATACATGCATTAAATAAATACATATGTGTGTATAGATGTATATTCCTACGGCTTCCCAGGCCACGGAGTCTTATTAGATCCTGAAAATGACCCTCACGTTCAAACTCTGAAAAGGCACCTGTCAGCGACTCTCCTGTGCCCCCCGGGTGAGCATCGCCGAGCGCTACTGTAAGCTGTTTGCAGGCTAGGACGGCCAGTTGTTGATATTTTGGACCTATCTTTACTTTTACAAATTTTGTTCAGGACAATCTCGTTGAAGGTGCTTCTGTTGAATTTTGCGTGAAGACTTGTATGTGGATTGGCCTGTGGTCCTGCTGACATCCCCCTTGTCCCACACTGCGGGTCAGGGGTGGCCAGTCGCAGTCCACGGCGCCACATCCGGCCTGGCCCACGCATCCGTGTGGCCATCCCGGACCCCTCTCAAGGGCTGTGACAGAGACTCTGTGGCCCGCAGAGCCTGAGAGCGTCACTGTGTGGCCCTTCCCAGAAAGGGCGCCCGCCCCCGCCGGAGGTGGGTGAGCTCGTGCAGGGCGCGGGTGTGCGCTCGGGTCAGGTGGGGGGCCACGCCCTCGGCTCTCGGGCCCTCCCTGAATTCTTGTCTTAACTTCCGTCTTTTGCTTTCTCTCCTGCTTAGGCTCACGCCTGCCCCGTTATCTCTGTGGGCGAGCCAAGGTTGATGTCCATTCCCTTCCACGTCGGGCCCGGGACGAGCAGCGCAATGGACATGGTGAGTGTCCACGTCGCGTGGGCCGGGAGCAGACGCGTGGCTCACCGTGGCCCCTTGGACGCTGCCCGACAGCTAACTGTGCCTCCGCCCCTTTTCCAGGAGCCCGTGACCTACGACGACCCTTACGACTACAACAGTACCGGGGACTACGTGCCCGACAACGACACCTCCCCGTGCAGCCTGCAGGAGGTCAGGGAGTTCTCCCGGCTGTTCGTGCCGGTCACCTACTCCTTGATCTGCGTCTTTGGCCTCCTGGGCAACGTCCTGGTGGTGATCACCTTCGCCTTCTACAAGAAGGCCAAGTCCATGACCGACGTGTACCTGCTGAACATGGCCGTGGCCGACATCCTGTTTGTCCTAACCCTCCCCTTCTGGGCGGCCACTCACGCCACCGGCCGGTGGGTCTTCAGCAACGCCCTGTGCAAGCTGGTGAAGGGCATCTACGCCGTCAACTTCAACTGCGGGATGCTGCTCCTGGCCTGCGTCAGCCTGGACCGGTACATCGCCATCGTCCAGGCCACCAAGTCCTTCCGCCTCCGGTCCCGGACGCTGGTGCACCGCAGGGCCATCTGCCTGGCCGTGTGGGCCGTGTCCCTGCTCATCTCCGTCTGGACGTTCATCTTCAACCAGAAGTACACCCTGCAGGGCAGCGAGGTCTGCGAGCCCCGGTACCGCGGGGTCTCGGAGCCCATCCGGTGGAAGCTGCTGATGCTGGGCCTGCAGCTCCTCTTCGGGTTCTTCATCCCGCTGGTGTTCATGATCTTCTGCTACACGTTCATCGTCAAGACGCTGGTGCAGGCCCAGAACTCCAAGCGGCGGCACAAGGCCATCCGCGTCATCATCGCCGTGGTCCTGGTCTTCCTGGCCTGCCAGGTCCCCCACAACATGGTGCTGCTGGTGACGGCTGTGAACATGGGGAAGATGGACCGGACCTGCCGAGGCGAGAAGCTGATGGGCTACACCGAGAACTGCGCCGAGGTGCTGGCCTTCCTGCATTGCTGCCTCAACCCCGTGCTCTACGCCTTCGTTGGCCAGAAGTTCCGCAGCTACTTCCTCAGGATCACCAAGGACCTGCTGTGCGTGCGGAGGAGGCCGAAGTCGCCCGGCTTCTCCTGCTCCCGGCTGCACTCGGAGACCTTCGTCTCCAGGCAGAACAGCGAGACCGCGGACAACGACAACGCCTCGTCCTTCACCATGTGATGCTCCCTGGGGCCCGACTCGAGGCCGCGCGGGCCCGCGGGCAGCGAGCAAGGCCAGAGGGACCGGGACGGCGACCACGGTGGCCCGGGGCTGGCACATCTCCATGGGGTGGTGGGTGGGCTCTGACAGGTGGCATTTCCTAAATTTTCTTGACCCGAAATGCTGATTCTGCTGCATCGGGCAGCCGGCATCCCACCCAACAGGCCTTGGGAAACGCCGACATCCTCAGAAATATTCACGAAATGGCCGCAGACCACAATTTCTTCAGGTCAGAGTAAAAAAAAAAAAATCATATGGTTTGTAAAACCAAGACAGAAAAACACAAATCAAAGCCCTCACACAGCTCATTCTGGGCAAGAGCTAAACACCCGTCCGTCGGAACTCAGCCGCTGCTGCGAGAAGCCGCCGACGGGCGGCCTGTGCAGCGCTGCCCGGCGACTGCTCGGGGCCTGAGGCCGAGGCAGGGCAGCCGGACACCAGCTCGGGGGAGGCCGGACTCGCTGCGGGTGGACAGACGCGGTGCAGGGTGAGCCTCCGCGACGGGCGTCACCTCGGGCCGGGCCCCCGAGGCCGTGACGGGCCATCAGGAGGTGGGATGTTTGCTGTGCTTCCTGTAACTGGCGATTCCCTCTAACGGCCGGTCGGCCTGAGCACCCGGGGCACAGCCGGGGCCTGCAGCCCGCAGCCAGCGCACGCAGGGGTCAGTGACGTTTGCTTAGCAAGTCACCATGCGACTGGAGTTCATAGTGCCGCTTAAAGGGCTAGGGGTTAAACATTTTTTCAGAGAGAGACTACTTAAAAAAAAAAGAGCAAGGAAACTTTGCTGAGAAGACAGGAGGGAATCATGTCCCATTTCGAGTGGGGTGGGAGGGTGTGTGGCCGGGGACTGGCCATGAGGAGGCTGGAGTCCGCTCGGGGGGCCCAGGACCACAGGCACTTCTGCTGCTGGGGTCCGAGGGTGATCAGGAATCAGAATCTCTTCAGCTTCTAGAAAGTTCCTAGAGCTCGTGTCTGGAAGTGCTGTGCACATAACAACATAAGAGGAAAAATACCAACATGTCACAGAAAGACACGCGTGTTAGAAAACGCTGATGTGAATTTGCCCAGAGACTGGCACGTTGAATGCGGACGGATGTGTCCTTTGAAACTCTCTTGTTCTCGGGAGCTTTAGTCAGGTCTCTACATGAAATCCAGGGTGATATCTTAGGGTTTGAAGCCTGAGCTTTAAAACATGGGGTTGTCTTTGCGACATTGAGCTGATTTGCATGTGAAGTAGAGACGGGCTCGCAGCATCCATGTTCCGCCGGGGAGACTGTGGCGGGCAAGGCCCTCACGTCCTTCTAGCCTCTTAGTGGGCGACTCCAGACACCAACGTGAAGGAGACGTTACCCAGACGCCTCTCAGGGGACCGTGGCACAGATGTGACCTACGAGGACAAGCTTGTGTTTCGAACCCGGCACAGGAACATCCGGGTATTTGGCCCGGGGGAAAGTGAGCGCCTCTGCCTAACTGAAACCTGCGCGCCAGCGAAGCTTCCCTCTCTCAGCGACAGCCCCTTTAAAATGCAGCCACAATGAATAAAGATGTTTCTAAAATGCACTGGATACTTTGTTTCATTAAGTAACATCTCTCTTCTTGCTGCCCGGGCCTCGGATGAGTCAGGCACATGCACCGTGGCTTCGCGACGCCCTGCGCCGACCCCCGCGGGCCCAGAGCGGCGCGCGTGGGGTTGTCCTGGTCACACCGCAGCGTCTGGAACCCTCGGGTCTGAGTTTTCAGATCATTGGAATCAGGGTAACAATTTTATAAGGAGGTTTCACCTCCTGCCTGGTGCTGGAAGAGTAACTGGATCTTTGAATTCAAGATGACAGTTCAGGGTCCTTTTTCTAGACCTATTTTGTAAGTAGATGGGGCAGCCCATCGTCAGCCGAGAGGGCACAGGCGCCCAGGAGACCTTCGTCCCCCCTCCCGGGGACAGGGCTCTGTGCCCCGCGGGCCCTCCCGCCTGCTCGACGGGGCGCTGCTGCCCTCTGCTGGCCGCAGGCGCCCTGCTCAGAGGCCACACACATTGCCCCCCAATTCCACACGGCACAGCTTTACTAGAATCTTATACTATAGTCTCTGAAAATTGGTATAAAATCCTTAGGAAAATGAAGTTTAAAAATCTGACTGCAATATTGCTACATTTCACTTTTTTCTTATTGCCTTTAATACTCATATGATAGTAGATCGGCTCAATGTGTTTTGCTCTGTGACTATCTGTATTGTGTGTGTGTGTGTGTTTTGGTTACAGCACATGGGTGAGTTTATGAACATATATATGTATATATATGATTTAAGAAATAAGATATCTCTATAACTCTTTAGGGTACCTATTTTAGGACAATTTTAAGGGTATGGTAACTAATAAAGAAGATATTTTACTTTAAAAGGTGAGGTATAATCTACTCACCAGAAATTATTTCTGAAACCCTAAGATTAAGCAACCCCATTTCTCTAGCTTTCTAAATTCTGGGGATATTGGGGCTTGTTTTCTCCTGATGATTAGGACAACTGAGGGTCAGTGTGGCATTCGGGCGAGTCAGCGATCACAGAGAATCACTGCTGCCCTGAGGCTCCTTACTGGCGCACTGGCACCCACCCCACCCCGGGCTCTGCGCTCAGTGAGGGTTTGCAGGTGAAATGCTTTGTCCCCAAAGGATGCACGGCCTGGCTGGGGATATAAACAAAGGTAACAGAGCAAGCTGGTCACTTGAACAAGCAGAGTAACAGCTGCTGAGTGAATGCACCTGGTGGGCCAGGCGCTGAGCTCAGCATCCTGCTCATTACTACATTTACCCCCTCGCTCTGCACCATCCCCACGCTATAGCGGGGAAAAGTCTAGAGCAATTTGCTGGTTCTGCCCAGGTTACAAAGCCGGGAGGTGACAGAGCAGGGTGCTGGCCCAAAGGCTCTGACCTTGGCCACCAACCCAGGGACTCCCAGCCCTGGCTGCACATGAACAGAATCAATGAGGCCACTTCCAAAGTGCCAGTGACCAGGCCCCTCCCCAGACCCCGAGTCAGAACACCTGACTGGCTGAGGCATCGGGGGTTCTCTAAAAGCTCCTGGACCCGCCGGCCACACTGAGCAGGAAGGATGGCCCCCGGCTCTGCCTGTGAGACTGGCAGTGGGACCCTGAGAGGCAGCCACACTGTGAAGTGACTTCCCCAGTTTGCCAGGTTAACGTGTGAGCCTGGGGGGGGGGAGGCCTGGGGGGGGGTGCAGAGGGTGGCCAGCTGCTGCATCTGGGGTCACGGGAAGGGCCAGAGGGACCGTGCCGGGGAGGTAGCTGTGCCCGGCGCTGGCCCCCCGTCTCTCCGATGGCCTTTGGCTGCCTCTGCCCCACCTGGGCCAGAGGAGATACCTGTGCAGGGGGTAACGGACAATGTCCCTCGGCAGGGAAGCGGTTAAGAAAGGTTTCCAGGATAGATTATTGGACAATCCAGTAAAGAATGCCTGTGGGGAGTTCATCATAACATGGAAAATGTTTATATGAAAGGGTAGATTTTTAAAGCAGTGGTTAAAATTGCACACACAGTAGGACCAGGGGAAGAAAACCAGAGACTTTTAACCGAAAGGGATGCCCACCTGAGGGTGTTTCTCAGCCATTTCACATCTGCACCTGCTCCCACTCCCTTCTGAGCCCTTCGAAGGTCTGTTGACTCGGGAGGAAATGAAACCTGGGGAGGCAGCACCGTGCAGCTGCTGGAATCGGGCTCCCCGGGAACCCTGAACACACTGCTCCCTCTTGGTTAGGACGTCACCCGTTTCTTTTCTTTCTTTTTTAAGTTTTTTTTTGTTTGTTTTGTTTTTTATAATTTTTATTTTTGTTTAAAGTATTACAGTACAGATGTCCCTTTTTTTCCCCAATGACCCTCCCCCCCCGTTCCTTTCCCCTCCCCAGTCCCTCTCCCCACCATTGTCCGTGTCCTTGGGTTGTGCATATATGCATATCAATTCTTTGGTTACTCTCTCCCCCTCCAGAAATAAGCCAGGCAGCGAAAGAAAAATATCACACGATCTCGCTTATACGTGGAATCTAAAGAACTTAATAAACTGACGAGCAGAATAGATTCCATGACATGGAAGCATAGTTGAGACTGACGAAATGTCACCCGCTTCTTGAGCACAAGCCTGGGAACACGCTCCCCGTTCAAGCTCGGTTCTGATAAGGAGCCCTCTCCCCCAACCCCCGACCAGGGCGGGCAGACAGCTCCGGGAGTGGCAGTGGTTTTGCCATTTTCTGTTGCCTGATACAGTTGGTTTTAACCTTAAATATTACAGAGATCACGGGACCACCCTCCGGGAAAAGCAGTGTCCTCTCTGTGTGGGCGACGCGGGCATGGCTCCCGGTGAGGCTGCCAGGTAAGCAGCTGCCAGGTATGGAGCCGCAAGGGACCCCTGTCTTTACAGAGCAGGCCTGACCCTCCCCTAGGATGTGGGCGAGTCCCTCGTGGGGCCCATACCTCCAGGACTGAACAGAAAATAAGAGGCAAGGCTGTTAGGAAGGTGACTTTCAAAATTCTTTGTTACCATCATCAGTCACACATTTGGGACATAATTTGAAAGGAATGACATGAAAAAATGCAGCCATTGCCTGAGCGTGGAGGGGCTGGGGTGGAGCCTCACCAGCCTTCTCTGCAGTGGCCCCTGGGGCCTTCTGCACAGCCAGCCAGGTGTCACCCCAGGTGTCGGGGGAACCACCATCTCACAGGCTCTTGGTATCGCCCTGTGGGCTCCCCCCGGGAGGCAGACAGTACTGGCGCTTTTTATAGCAGGGGAGCCAAGGAAGCTTTAAAGGCATTTGGAAACTCAGATTTAGAAAAATGTTTTAGAGGCCATCTTCAGAAATCTAGTAGGAAAGTGTCTCTTATCACGACCCCGGGAGCTGTGCCGTCTTTGGCGTGATGTACGGTCTGTACCGGTGAAGCCAACGTGTATAAAATTAAAAACAATTTGTGTAAACAGAGCTGAGCAGGGCGGACAACTCACACCTGGAGCCTCCTCGCAGGGCCCTGCCCGACGCCCACGCTCCGGGTTCATCATCACCAGGCTGTGCAACAATCGAGAAGCAACGCAGACCCTCCTCATTAACAAACCGAAGCCAGAAAATGACTCACAGAGACCAGCCCCTCCCTCCCCTGCTGACCTCCAGGACCGGCCTTCACCTGTGAGCCTGCAGGGCCGCCTGCGTTTACCCTGCGGCGGTTTACCCTGCAGCTGAACTGGGTACTGGGTGGAGGGGGGGGTTGGCAGCTTCCTGGCCTGGGTTTGCTGCTCTGTGATGTGAAGCAGCAGAAGGAAATCCCGGCAAACAAAATACAAAACAACTTTGGCTGCAGTTTTGCTGAGTCTGTGGCCCGATCTTTGCAGAGCAGCCTCAGGTTCGGATTGATGGTCCCGGGTGGTCCCACGAAGCCGGGGCTCGGGAGCCGGCCGCCCCTCAGGAGTCGGAGTCTCTGAGGTCGCCTGGGGCCTGGGTCTCCTGCCCTTGGCCTCGCAGGGTGAAGAGGACCTTCCGGTAGGAGTGCCTGAACGTGGGGTTGGAGAAGCAGTACACCACGGGGTTCAGCACGCTCTGCAGGCCCGTGAGGCTGCTGGTCACGTCGGACGTGTGCACCAGCGCCCTGCGGACCCTGCAACTGCCCGAGCCCCGGGAGGCGGCCAGCAGGACCTGGGCCAGGAAACTGGGCAGAAAGCACAGTGCGAACAGCACCACGACCGTGGCCAGCAGCGCCCGTGCCCGCTGCAGCTTGGGCTGTTTGTCTGGGTCCCGGAGCCTCTTCTGCAGGATCCTGATGATGCCCGCGTTGCAGAACAGTATGAGGCCGAAGGGCAGGATGAACTGGATGAAGGACAGCACCTCCTGCCACGTGCGGCTGAAGGAGACGCCAGCACACGGGCCAGAACCTGGGCACTCGGCCTCCGGCACGAGCAAGCTCTGGTGGCTGAGGACCATCATCAGGAGCCAGATGAGGCCCGAGATCCCCTTGGCCGCCTGAGGGGTCAGGAAGTTGACCTTGAGCCGAGGGTGGCCCACTCGGAGGTAGCGGTCGAGAGCCACGGCGGTGAGGAAGGCGACGCCCACCCCCCGGCTGAGGGACCACAGGAAGAGCAGGATCTTGCAGGACACGTGTCCAAAGCTGCAGGTCTTGTGCCTCAGGAAGAAGGCGGCCAGGAAGGGCAGGCAGAGGGTCAGCAGGAGGTCGGCGACCACCAGGTTGAACAGGTAGATGGCGTGGGGCTTCCACACCTTCAGCCGGAAGAGGAACGTCCACAGGGCCACGGCGTTGCCCAGCAGGCCCAGCCCGCACTCCAGCACCAGCAGCGAGGCCACGGCCACTTCCACGGCCACGCTGTGCTCGGAGCAGTTAGGCGGCGGCATGGCCTGCGGATCCGCCGTGGAGACGAGAAACTCAGAGGCGGCCGAGCGCGGAGAAGCTGACCTTCGGGGATGCGGCTCCCCTCGGAGGGAGAGAGGCCCTTTCCTGCCGGCAGCTCCCGGTTCTGCATTTCCTCCGCCAGAAAAACGCTGAAGCAGCATCGGAACAGTCAAAAGAAAACGAAAACTTGCTTGGGAAAGAGGGTGGGGGTGGGGAGGAAAACCCCCTGCAGCTGGTCCTGTTTTGTTTTGCCTTAAAAAGGGGAAACTGTGGTTCACGCCCCATCGCCCGGCATTAACTTAAAGGGCTACTGTCTGGGAAGCGGCGGGGAGCCTGCTGCGCGCCCCAGCTGCCGAGAGGGAACTGAAGAGCTCAACTGCGTGGGGACCTTTCGTCTTTGCAAAATTTAAATGATGGTGAAACAAAGAGATTGCTCTGGAGATTGGAAACGCTTCCTGGGGAGCCGAGGCCCCTCTGCGCGTGACTCAGTTTACCCACGGCTGTCAGGTCCGGTTCCTGCCTTCCCCTGGAAGAGGGCTGGACGGCCTGGTCACGTCACGGCTGACCATTTTGCTTGTCCTTTGGTCAAATTTTATTTTCTGCTGAGGGACATCCCTTCCCTCCTGCAGCACCCAGATTAGGATCGAGACCCCTGGGCCCCGCTGGCCCGTAAAACCGATGGCTGGTCAAGATGCACAGAGTCCACCAGAGTCAGCTCCACGCACCCGGCAACATGCCCTGTGTGTCAGGGACAGAGCAAGGCTGGCACATGTGGGGGTCGGTAAATAAGCACTGAATGAATCCAGACATCCCGACCCCTGCCGACCCCAGTGCACCGTGGTCCCGACCCCTGCCGACGGGCCTGCCGCTTTTCTCAGCCTTCGTGGTTTCCGTGGCCTCAGAAGCTCCTCACGTTCCATTTTCTTTTCTGGGTCCCACGTCCCTGCCCTGCCCGTCCCTGGAGCGCTGCTTCCCTCCCAGTCGGGGACCTAAGTCACCACCTCTGGCCCCGCTCGCTGAGCTTTAGGAGAGGGGAGCTGTGGCCACTTACAGGAAACAGAATCATTTCAGTAAAAGGAAGTGGGAGCAGCAGCTCGGCGGGAAGTCGGGGGGCGCGGGGCAGCCCCGAGTGCTCCTGGGCGGCTGAGCCTGTGTGGGGCCAAAGAGCTCAGCCGCCTCGGAGCGTTCCAGCCACGTCACAACCCCAAAGGGCTGGACCCGAACACCCTCAGCGCCTCCGGCACCAGGAATCACTGTGAATATCGTTCACTGTTATAGAAAAAAGTTAATCCTGCAAAAATAAAATTCTTAGTGTACAATAAATGATCGTACTCAGACTCCAGCCCGGGGTCAAAACCATGAAGTGTGCGAATGTGCCTCCTTGTAAAACAGCTGTGTTTTTTTTTTTTCACCTTTTTGGTGCAGGTTAAAATTAAACCTAGAGTTTCAAACTCAGTGATGGAGAGACCGAGGGCATCTTCCAGAGCTAATGCCCGCGAGGAAGCCGTGCGCAGGGGTGAGTGCGGCACTGGCCCAGGACGCTCCCCCAGGCCAGGGCCCGCTGACCGCAGGGACAGAGCACCGGGCGCTGGCCCCCTGGGCTAACACAGGCCGGTCCAGGACAGAGGCTGACTCGGAACCGGGCGCCCCACGCGGCTGGAACCCCCCGCAGTGCGGCGGGGGCCAGGGCTCGGCCTCCTCGGTTTCTCGTCTCACCCTGCTGCGCACCCTACGGTCAGCACCCTGAGCTCTCTCCGGTGGGCGGTTGCTTTTCTCCATTTCCTTCGTCTCTGCTTCTGGAGACTTCTCGTGTTCCTTTGGGGCTTGTTTTTTGTCTCCCCGTTTGGGCTGCCCGTTGGGTTTGTTTCTGTGTCTTAGGTGGGTCCGCGAGGACGCCCGGTCTTTCGGGGGGTCTCGGGTGCAGGCCCACGTCGGGCGCCCTCGGAGTCGCTTCTCACACTGTGCTCCCCCCAGGTCTCTGACTATTACACACCCGGGACCCTGCAGGAGAGGAGACGGGTCACGTCTGACGCGGGGCAGTGCCTCCCCCGACCTCTCGTCTCCACCCTCACAGGCCGGGGACGGCAGGTGCCGGGCATCGTGCGAGGTGGCGAGAGTCGGACCGTCGCTCCCGTGTCACCGGCAGGTCTTCTTTCTCCCCGTGAGCATCTCTGTTTGTTCTGACATAAAGTCGGCGTAGCCCTGGCCGGCGTGGCTCAGCTGGTCGAGCACCTTCCCTGCACCGAAACGTTGCCGGTTCGATTCCCGCTCCACATGTGCCAAGGCTGTGGGTTTCACCCCTGGTCAGGGCCACCCGGGCAGCAGCCGATGGCTGTTTCTCTATCACACAGATGTTTTTTTCTCTCTCCCTCCATTTCTCTTTCTCTAAAATCAATACAAAGATATTTTAAAAGACAGTTTACATTTCTTCGAGAATGTGTGCTTGGAGGATAGTTCTTACTATTGAGTGCACATTGAACACTTGATGCGAAACATTTTTTCGGCCACCTGGGGGGGGATGTGCCGTGCCCAGGTCCCTGTGTGAGTGGACACGTCCCTCTGGGGGTGAGTGGGCTGAGCTCCCGTCACGTCCGTAAAGGTCGGGCTGTGTTTCGTCTCGTGTGAGCTCCGTGGCGCGCGGGGAGAGGGAAGCGTGTGTCCCTTTAAGACGGGCGGCCGTTTAGAATGAACCCACCTTCCCTCCGGGGGGAGCACCCGTGGGGGGCATGGCCCGAGGACTGCGCCCCAGCTAAGTGACCGCCATGGACCGGTGAGGGGCCAGCGTCTGGCCCAAGCGTGAGGAACGGGGTCTTCCTAGACCGAGGGGTGGGAGGATTCGGGGCCCAGGGCACGGGGTTCATTGTCTTAGAGAAGCGAGAAGAAGGCGCCTTGACAGGGTCACGGCAGCGACGAGCTCAGGCCAGGTCTGCCCAGAACGTTCGCGACCCGCCCGGGGAAGGAACGACCGGTGAGTAGGCTGCTAGTTTTTGTTGCTGGAAGATTTGATCGTCTTCCCGGAGAAAACAGACGCTGAGCCCAGCTTGTTTTCCTGTCTCCGTGGTCCAATTGTTCATTTTTTGAAGTGGTTTTTAAAATTGATTTCGGAGAGGAAAGGAGAGAGAGGGAGAAAGCGAGAGACCTGCTGGCTCCTCCCGTGCACGTCCTGACGGGCGACTGACCCGCCACCCGGGATGTGCCCCACTGGGACTCGAACCCGCAGCCTGTTGGTGCAGGGACACTGCCCCAGCAACCGGGCCGCCGGCCAGGGCAAAGCTGTTCACTTTTAGGCTTTGTCATCTGTAGTTAGACGTTTATGACGAACGGTCCTTGCTATAACCTGAGTTCCCTCCCGCGGCCGCCCCTCCCGAGTTCTCTGTGTGACAAGGTCCTGGACCTCCTGTGCCGGCCTCGGCCCTTTCCGGTCAGGAGCCCGGTGTCCTCAGAATGGAGAGGAGGGGAGGTCAGCCGAGGGGAGTCCAGGGGCACGCCGCCCCCGCTTTCAGGGAGCCCCAGCTCGCCCGGCTCTGCTGTGTTTTTCAGGCGCCGTGGGCTTCGTGGGTCAGGCGAGGGGCCCTGCGCCCTCACACAGCTGCGCACTGACACGCGCCCTCCGGTTCTGAGGCCGCAGCCGGAGAGCGGGGACCGGAAGGGGCTGGAGCCCGGGGGCAGCGGCTCCCTGGCTCTCTAGGAGCTGGGCCCTCGGGTGGCTGCCCCGGTCGGCCCAACGTCTCCCTCTGGAGGGGACAGAAAAGCTACCCATCAACACAGCGGCTGATGTGATGTTTTCAGGTGGGTGTCTTATCTGATGCTTTTAGGTGGGTGCCCCCTGAGCTCCTAAGTTTCCCCTTGAATCTGCCCCGATCATGAATCTGAGACAGTGCTGGCGGCCAGCGTTTCCACCGAGTTTCTGTAAATTAAAGCATTTTCTATCGGTTGCCAAGCAGAGGCCACGTGTGACCTGTTCCGTGGTGTCCAGGCACTGGATGACTTTTCACTGGGTCAGCGTGTAAGCGCCGAGCAGGGAGATGGGCTGTGGTGACGAGGTGCCCCTCACGCCCGTCAGAGGAGGGTGGGGAGGCTGTCACCCGCCCCCGCCTCCTGATGGGCCCTCCTCCCGCCAGAATGCTGGAGGCTCACCCGGAGGCCGAGCAGCCCGCAGACGGCGGCCGCCCCGAGGAGCACGGGGCCGGGGCTAATGCTCAGAAGACGGCTGAGGTCTCCCGGGGAGGCGGCCGGGCCGAGGAGGTGCTGGTGAGTCAGGCGATGCCGGGACGCGGGATGCTGGGCACACGGGGCTCGCACGGCGGGGACCCCGTCACTGGCCGTCACCCCGTCCCGGGGTTCAGCGTCCCAGCTTCCCCCCTGCAGGACTGTGCAGCGATGCTCAGCACAGACGCTGGCCCCTGCGTCCTTCGGGAGGGAGCACAGCGCTCGAGGCTTTATCTTCTGGCAGATGAGAGGCAGGGTGGGGAGCTCAGCTCTGAGATTTCAGCTTAGTGTCCCCAGTTTAGGACAAGGCGCAGCCTCCAGAACCGGGCTGACGACAACAGGAACGTTGACATGACTAAAGTTTTCCCACCAAACGCCTCGAACTCCGTCAGCTTCCTGTCCGACCTCTCGGGAGAGTGTGCTTTTCCCCCGACACTGTTTCCCAAGGGTAGACGTCCCGTCTGTCCCCCGTCCACTGCGCGGTCTGTCCCGTGGCTGTGACCACGCAGGGCAGGACTCTACCTTCTAGCAGTTTGTCCTCGGAGCACAGGGTCCAAGCAGAGCAGGGCCCATGGAAAAGCTAGCGCGTGGGGTTTAAACGGCCATGGCTTCTGACTTCTAAAGAGCTGCTGAAATATCCGTTTCAATACGACGCAGCGTTTTCCCTCCTGGTTCCGGGAATTGGGACGTATTAGCCGTGGGACACTGGTAAGAACCGCACAGTGAGTCCTCACTTAAGGTCCTCGGCGGGTCCTCCAGGTTTTAGCAAAATGACAGATAAGGAATCAATTTTACGGCAGGCTGGCCGCCTTCGCCTGGCTGTATTATGCGCAATAATACATTACGAACACGACTTAATAATAATAGTGGGTAAAGCATTACAGTCTGTCTAGCCCCTCGGAGGCCAGAGGCTCTGGCTCTCTCCTGGAAACGTTTGGTGACCCCCAGGAGTGACGTCGGGGCCGTGTGCTCTCTCCCCGACGACAGCGGCTACAGCAGCAGGTGGCCGGGCTCCACCAGCATCTCCGGAGACAGGAGGCCCGCTGGTCGGCCGCCCTCCGCAACCTGCAGACGCAGATCGACGCCCTGAAGGAGCGGGACCCGGAGCTGCGGGGACTGGACGCCAGGAGGCCCACGGCCTCCCCTCAGCCCAGGAGAAAACCAGACGCTCTGGTACCAAAGGGCTCTTCTGTTTCACTTAGAAGTAGCATCAACACTGAGGTGCGGGCCCCCTCCCCCGGCACGGTGGTGCCTCTCACCTCCCGGACCCGGACCCGAGAGGGCTGCTCCCTTGGAGTCCACTCCGCTCCCCATAAATAGCTAATGACGGTCACTGCCCAGATCAGGGCTCTCACGGGCACCAGCACGTTTGGTGTCCAGACCTCTGGTCACACACCATGGCCGGGTTTCCACGGCCCGGCACATGCTGGCCGTCCGCTCGCTCACTACAGTGACCCCATGAGACAGAGCTGGTGACCAAGGCCACTTTTGGCCACGTGGCTGGTGACCCGCAGGCCTGAGCGTGAGTAGCCTGAAATACCACGTCCCACCGGAAGGGCCTTCTGTCCCCGACTTCACTCTGTAGGCGGGAGCGTGACATCGGGCGTCTCGGGCCTTGGTGAACCGAGAGGCGGCACCAGGCCAGGGAGGCATTTTCCTGCTCCTTCAATACGCTCTCAGCTGAGGACCCGTAACCCGAGGAGATGAGCTTGGGCGTCGTTTATTTTGTTGCCTCTGGGAACCTGGGATAATTTGAAACAGAAAACATGAGAAACACAAAGCCCACGGTGGCCACGTGTCCGTGACGTGGCGGCTTCCGTGAGCATCTTCCCCACGTGGAGGGAGAACCAAGCCCACCCCCACCCGGCCTCCCTCCTTTTATCTCAGGACGCTGCTGCGATCATTGTTAACGGGTTAAAACTGAATTTATCTCACAGCCACTGTACCTCCGAGGATGCGAACATTCCCCCTGAGTGGTGTTTGTGATAAATTGCCCTTTAGGTGCCGAAACCTGCTTTTGGAAAAATTTCACCGCTGTCGGCAGATGAAGAAACGGTGACAAAACACGCTGGCCGAAAAAGTCACAGTGCCACCCTCATGGGTCAAGGACTGTCACCTCAACGTGCTCCTTCTTCCCAGGTGACCCCGAGTGTCCAGACCCTTCACAATGGGCAGAGGCTCAGACCCCAACCCACGTGTCCCACCCACATCTCACCTTGAGCTCCTGCCTCCCTGGGATTGCAGGTCCCCGGGGTCACGTGCCACCCACGGTCACGTGCTGCCTAAGGCGGGTTTTTAAAGCATCTTTTAATGCTGTTTGGCTCCTGTGTCCTATGGCTTTAAAGCCGGGATCTCCTGGGGTCAATGCTTTCAGCATGGGCTGCTCTGTGCAGAGTTTTATTTTTGTTTTTAATGGTCGTTTTAAAAATTTTTACAATTTTAGAGGAAGGGAGAGGGAGAGAGAGAGAAACATCAATGATGAGAGTCATTGATCAGCTGCCTCCTGCTGGGGATCGAGCCCAAAACCCAGGCACGTGCCCCGACCGGGAATCAAACCGGGACCTCCTGGTTCATAGGTCGACGCTCAACCGCTGAGCCACGCCGGCCGGCAAAGCAGTAACGTTTTTAATAAAATGAAGGGTAGGAAAATTTCTATTATATACTTTTACATTCAGTTCTAAGGGCTCTATTTTGCTACGACGGCAAATCTTTCCTCTGCGCTCAGTCGTAACTTTCCTGACTCCCGCAAGCACCTGGGCTCGAAATCGGCAAAGGCAGGCACCGGGTCCTGCCTTTAGGGCACCAGCCAGCGTCGCGGTGGCCCAGCTCCTGTGATCACCAGCACGGTGTGGGGCGGGTGTTTCTGGATAGTAGGATTGTTATTAACAACGCCCACGTTTGTTTTCAGCCAATAAGTATAAAGGTAGAAAGAATCGAGTCTGGGAAAATTGTATCGTGTGAAAATGGAGATAAAACCCTGTCCATCAGCCTGCGGGTCAGAAGGGCAGTGTCCGCCGCGAGGGGCCCGCGCTCTGCAGAGAGGTCGGCCCTGGCTGAGGGCGCGAAGGTAACGTTAGAGAACATACTGACCGGCGCCGGCTACGTCTAGTCTAGATGTAGATGAAATTCCACGTAGAGCTAATAACAGTCCTTAATTTATCATTCAAAACAATTTTAATTTTTTGGAATAATTACATTTCCACAGATAAATAGTTGAATTTTTCAGATTTGTCTCTAATGCTGAAAAAGTAAACTAACTGAGCTGACGGCCGCT
The DNA here is from genome assembly GCF_964146895.1 of Miniopterus schreibersii. Lineage (NCBI taxonomy): Eukaryota > Metazoa > Chordata > Mammalia > Chiroptera > Miniopteridae > Miniopterus > Miniopterus schreibersii. The sequence goes on from NC_138107.1 coordinate 89,958,284, forward strand.
CGCCGGCCCGCGCTCTACGTATTTCTGCATTTTATATAAGTGCCATTTCCCGTACTGCCAAGTGCGGTGCCGTGGGTCAGATCCCGGGGCTACTGGAAAACATTTGGGGTGCAGTGGCTTCCTGCAGCGCCTAGTGTGTGACCTGAGCCACTGCAGCTGAAGTGACCGGGTCAGGTTCTAGGACTGTCCTTGCTCCTAGGCCGCCCACCCGTCCGGCCAAAGTCTGCCGAGATCGAGGGGCAGGAGATCCACGGGGCCGGCTGCCCGAGACGTCCCGGCCACGGAGGACGGCCCCGCAGCCCAGGACGGCGGTGAGCTCGCCCGGCCTGGCCCCTCGGCCCATGCTGCCTGGTCTTACAGCGGTGTTTGCCCCAACCTCGTGGCCAGAGCGTGCGGTTCACGAAACTCCCTGGTTTCTGACCCTCACGGGGTCCCTTTCTGTCTGTCCTGCCAGCCCCCCCAGCCCCACCCCACACGCACCCAACGCTGGTCCTCGGGGACGGCCATTGCTGGCTTTCCGAGCTGCCACCTCAATAGAAGGCTCCCCAGTGTCTTCTCCCCCCTTTCCTGAGCTCGGGGCTGTCAGTACAGCTGCGCAGGGCCTTCTGCCCCTGGGGTCCCACCAGCATCTCCGGTCCCACCAGCGCCTGGGTCCCTCCAGCACCTGGGTCCCATCTGAAGGACAAATGGGCACCATTGGGTGAAAATTTCCACCACCACCCCTTTCAGGGCACCTGCAGGAACCTATCCCCGTAAACACCTGTGCCCATGACGTGGGCTCTGTCCCTCAGGCGTGGAGCTCACAAGGCCCACGGGCCCCGCAAACCCAACAGCTAAAACACAAGCGCTTGTCTTCCTCAGGTCTGAGCTCCTCACCCCCCTCCGTCCCCCGATCCCCTTCCTTTCCCCTGGGCAGAGGCCCAAGGACTGTTTCAGGTCCCCCGGCCCCCGCTCCCCTCCCCTCCCCTCCCCTCCCCTCCCCCCCAGGCCAGCCCACTCCCTCCTCTCCAGCCTGGGGCCTGGCCCAGCCCTTTACGCTTCCCTCCGAGTCCACCCTAGTGTCCTCCATCCCAGGCGGCCTCTCACCTTGGCCAGGGTGGCTCACAGACACGAGGCCCCTCACCCCCACCCGAGGACTTTCATTCCTCTGCGTGGCCGGAATCACTCCTCACCTTCGCCACCTTGCTCCCCTGCTCAGGCTCCAAAGCGCCTCCGTTTACCAGTCGGTGGCTTTGGGCTTCTGCTACCCCCTCGGCCTCAACCTCCAAGTATTATCTCAATTGATAATCAATTCCGATTATCAGCTGATTATCAATTGGTGCTGCTTCCCCTGACTGCCCTGGACGCCCCTGTGCCCTCCACCGAGCCTCCTCTGTGCACACACCGGGATCCGCGGGCCGCGTCTCTCCCGCGTCTGTCCTCACACTGGCCACGAGCCACCCAGAGGCAGGACGGTGCTTGCTTCACCCTGAGCCATCTCCGTGAGCGTGACGTCAGCAGGTGCTCACTGCACATGTTCGTAAGTGGGTCACGTACCTCACACCTCACTGTCACCTGCTGTCCCGACCCCAGGTTTGCATAGCGATCTCATGAAAAAAGAGACCGGTTCACATTGGTTTAAACGGGACGCCTGTCCCATGAGGACAATGACACCTTCGGGGTGCGAGTGCACTGTCCCCGAACGGCTCCGCTTTGGTTTTGCAGACAGTCGCTCATCGCCCTCCCCGAGCCCTGATGGCAAGTCCCTCACCGGGGCGCAGACTGAAGAGCTTGCCTGTCCCCCCGAAGACGCGGAGCCCCAGGTGCGTGGGGAGAGGGCAGGCCCCCCGTCTCCCCAGGAGGCCTTGTTCGCCCTCCCGTCCGGGGGACCAGTGCTTCTGGGACAGGACGCAGCCCCTGGTCCACGTCTCTCGCCGCCACCTCTCAGCTGTGGAGGAGGCACGTGCCCCGCGGTGGTGGCCCCGGGACGGGGTGGAGGAGGGACCAGCTCCGGCCCCAGGGATCTGTAAGGTCTCAGGGGGATGCACCAGCGTGGAGCCGGGACCCCCAGCTCCCTGGTCGACCAAACGGCCCCACATCCGGAGCCTGTTTGCTGGCCGGTCGGAAGCTCCTTCTCGTTTCCACTTTCTTGAGCCAACTGTGGCCTGAAAGAAGGCGGATTTGTGCTCTTTGGGCAGATAAACAACAGGGAATGCTGCTGGCAGTAAGGCTTGAGTTCAGTTAAATGTTTTTATTTCTTTAGTGTAGTCATCATATGGGGTTTTTTTTTGGGGGGGGGGCCTGTGTAGTTTGAACACCTCATCTTATCACCTCAACAGGAGGGATAAGAGAAATCAGTGATGTTCCTTAAGTATTTGTTAAGTCCATGGACGAATCTGTCACTCGACCTAAGACGCCTCCAGGCTGTGGGCACAAAAAATAGTAACTCAGGGTTTCCTCCTCTGAGTACAACCCACCCGCCTGTCTAACCCACCTGTCTATCTCTGTATTTTTTTAAATCTTTTTTAAAAGTATGTTTTTTACTGACTTCAGAGAGAGGAAGGGAGAGGGAGACAGAAACATCAATGATGAGAGTCATGGATCGGCTGCCTCCTGCCCGCCCCCTGCTGGGCATCGAGCCCGCAACCAGGCCTGTGCCCGACCGGGAATCGAACCCCAACCTCCTGGATCCTGGGTCAGCGCCGAACGGCTGAGCCCCGCCGGCCGGGCTGCCCTGTGCCCCTGCCTCACCCCACCCTGTTCTCCTCGTTGCCGCAGGGTCTCCTCTCGTTGCCTCTTTGGATACGATGAAATTCTTCATTTGCCTATTTGCACGTTTCTTTCTTCTAATGTAAACCCCAGAAATAATAACTGATTCTATAATGTTCTTATGCAGAACATTTAAAACACTATTTGTGCTTCTTCATTTTGAGAGGTAATCGTTCTTTAAGCCTCATTGGGGATTTTGTTGCTGGTCAAGCGATTGATCTTCCGGGACTGAGCGGGACACAGCTTTGCTTCATTTGTCCCGTTGGCTGGGGACCAGGGTGAACCTGAGGGCTTGGTCCAAACCTCAGACCGATCGGTGGCGGCTGCGGGGCCAGCAGGCGGTGCAGCCATCGGTTCTGCCTGGTGGGTCACAGAACATGCTTTCAGGAGTCCAGGGCCAGCGTCCAGGCCCCTGGGCATCCCCCAGTGGATGCGGCTCCTGAGCTCCCAATAACCACCCATCACTGCGCGGGGCTCTCACATGGGCAGGAACTGACTCAAACTGTCGAGATTCTTTCTGTCAGCTTTCCCTTCTGCTGATCTTTACATAAATAGTATTTTCAGTTTGAAGATAGAGATTTTTTCCTAAATTTCTAGTTCGGCACTCTGCACATGAAGTTTGTATTTGCCGATTATGAATTGAAACCAATAAATCTTCAGGAAACGGTAGCGAGCGTGTGGGTCAAAGGCATGGGATACACAGGAAAGGAAAATTTACAAAGGACAATTTCTACTAGTAACTACTGCAGCTTATGTGCCTCAGGATTTCCAAATTCACCAAAGTCAGTGACCTCGGATTATCTAGACTGATGATTAATACATTGATCATTTAGGCAAATTTGCAAAACGTGACCTTAAGGAAAACAGACAATTGTAGGACAAATCATAGCGTCCGTCACTCATGCCCAGATCCAGGGGTGCGGACTTGGAGCCGACGGGTTTAGTGAGCATTTGTTCATGGGAATACAACAAGCAGGTCGACCAGGCCATGCAGGTGACGGGCTATAATGATTCTGAATAAAAGAAAAAGCGTAACGAAACCGCAGTGATCATGTGTGTTTTTCTTCCATTTGGACTCTTGTGTTTCCATGAAGGTGGATGAGACACGCGGTGCCGGCCGTGAAATCGTCACCTTCTCAAACGGCGCCGAGAAGGACACGGGCACCAAGACCACCGTCCTGCGGTTCTTCAACGGAGACGTGAAGAAGATCCTGCCGGACCGGAGAGTGGTGTGTACAACCCGCCCACCTGCCGTTCCGAAAAATCGGAGCCAACCAGTTATTGGAACTTTTCCTCCTGGGCTCAGGCATGAGGGCTGGGTAACGGGGCAGGGGACGGGCTCTCTGTCGATCGACCATCCCAGTTTCTACCCACGCTCGGGCCTCAGGTTTGCGTGGCCAGGAGAGAATCATCGCCGGCCCCTCCTGGCTGTGAAGTCTCGCTCAGCCAGTTAGTGACCGGCGGGCCTCTGGTGTCAGGCCTGTCCCGGTGAAGGACCGAGGGCCACACCGCGCCCCAGGACCTCCCAGCTGGGGCTGTCCCCGTTTCTGTGGCTTTATGATGACGCTCCCCTTCGAAGCCCCACCTCCCTTCCCAGGGACAGGTCAGGCCTCTCCCGCCTGCAGGACGTGCTTCGCCCGGTGAAACCCAGGGTCGTGACGACGGCACACTCTGCACCCAGCCCAGCGTCTCTGTGCCCGCAGGTCTATTACTGTGCGAGCGCCCGGACCACACACACCATCCACCCCAGCGGCCTGGAGGTCATGCGGTTTCCCAACAAGCTAACAGGTGAGCGGCCACCGTGAACGTGCGTGTTTACCTGCCCACCGCGGGTGACGTGTCGGGACTGCGTGGGGGGACGTGGGATATTGGAGCCTTTCGGGCAAGTTCTCCACGGCAGCCGGTGTCCAGGAAATTCGGGGCTTAGGTCACCTAATGAAAACGGAGGTATACATTCTTTCCTGATTCTTGTATTTTTTGGAATATTTTTTTATTGATTGATTTGAGGGGGAGAAAGAGAGAGAGAAAAAAACATCAGTTTGTTCCACTTAGTTGTGTGTTCACTGATTGCTTCTTGTATGGGCCCTGACTGGGGATCGAACCCCCAACTTTGGCCTATCCTGACTACGCGCTAACCAACTGAGCCACCAGCCAGGGCCTTTCCCGAATCTTATGAAATAGCTGTGAGCCCACGGCTGCCGCGGGTCCCGGATGCCCAGAGAAACGCCACCAGACCCCAGCCGCAGGCCATTGCTTTAGCTCCTGTGCATCGGCATGGACGCCGTGAGCCAGGCTACCGGCGAGTGGCGCCCGGCTGAGCTCGGCAGCTTCGTTCCTGCAGAGGCCGTCGGGTTCCCGCCTCGAGCTCAGCGTGGACTCGAACGCAGGGCTCTGGCTAACGCCCAAGGTCCCCCCTGTGGGCCAGCTTCACTTTGCAATGGTCTGATTTTCTCTCTCGTTACGTGGAATCCGTGTTGATCACATTAGTGACCTGATTGTGGCCCGAGGGCCCCGCTCCCGGTGGTGCAGGCTCATTGGCCAGCAGTCCTCCCGCGGAGGGACCCTCGGCTCTGGCACCCTCTCCGTCAGCATCACCGCCGGCCACCGGCCACAGGAACTCTGAGGGCGAACGTCGCCTCTGGAGTGAATTTTTGAAAGACTTTCGTTAAAGGGGAACCGTCTCCCCAACGTTGCCCTTGTCCCCGTGGCTGTCACACTGTCTGTGGGAAACGGAGGCACTTCCGTCTTCAGGAGCGTTTGTCCTGTTGAAACAAAGGCCTGTCCCGGGCTGAGCCTGGCCGTCTTCCGAGACTGTGCCTGGGGAGGCCCGTCAGCCACCCGATTACGGGGCCGTGTCTCTCCCGGGCTGCGGGCAACTCGGACGTGCCAAAGGGAAGCTGCGAAGGGCTCTCGGAAAGGGAAAGGCGTGTGTACCGGGAAACCGAGCGCCAGGGCTTGGCCCTGTCTGCAGTTTCAGGCACCCTGGGGGCCTGGGAACGTGTCCGCCGAGGACACGGCAGCTGCTGGAACATGTGTTTTTAACAAAGGCTACAGGGGGCCGCAGGTGGAAGCTGCCGGTTAAAAATGGGCAGGGCCTGGGCTGTGGCACACAGAGTGGTGACTGCATCAGTAACGCCAACTGCGCGTTCGGAAGTCGCTGGGAGGTCTTGTAAATTCTCGTCACAGGAAAACAAATGTGTGTCACTGCATGTGGGGTGGAGGTGAACCAGACGCAGACGTCACAGGACAACTGTGCCTCAATAAAAAAGGTCGTTTTCCGCAGAAAAACTCCACCCTGACGGCTCCAAGGAAACCCTGTTTCCCGACGGGACGGTGAAACGTGTCAGCGACGGGCGCGAGGAGACTGTGTTTCCTGACGGGACGTCGGTCCGCGTGGAGAGGTCGGTGTGGGGACGGGGTGGCCCAGTCCGAAGCGCCGAGTGTTTGGTTTGTGCCGTCGAGAATTTCTTCAGGTTAATTCGATTTTCATAAAAGCTGACATGTTTGTCTAGATACAGGGTGTGGCAAAAGTGGTTTGCAGCTGTGGGCACGCAAAATGCACTTTATTCTTGTTATTTGTTCCTGAATCAGTTGTTTTTCCCTACGAACAAGTGTAAGCCTACTTTTGCCCAGCCCTGTATCGTAACAGAAAGTGTCGCTGGGCCTGAAGCTCTCACGACCTCACCCGCTTCCTTCTTCGAGAACAGGGGCTTTAAGTGTTTTCTTCACCGACACTGGGCTTGAATTGTAACCACAAAACTGATTCTGGCCTTGAGCGTGTGCCCACCTCAGGCCACGCTGCCCAGGAGCCCGCGTCCGGAGCAGGACACGCGTGAAGGACCGTTTGAGAAACAGCGAGAGGGGCTCACGGGTTATGGACCCGATGCCAGAATGTGCCGCCCAAGACCCCATCCCCCCCCGGGGGCCTGTGTGGGTTGTGGGGTTCGGGCTCTCGCTGCTCCTTCACCCGCAGCCAGGGGCCCGAGGGTGGGACGTGCGCCCCTGGCCCCGTCCTCCGCGGTTCTGCCGCCACGGGCCCGGTCGCTTCTCTCGGGCGGTTGCGATAGAGCCGCCGCCCCCTCAGCAGTCAAATTTGTCTTCATAGCCTCTGGGGTCGTTTTCCTGAACGATTCTCATGTTCCTGTCACCACCTGGGTGAAATTCGGCAGCCTCCCCTCCCCGTCGGGACGAAACTCTCAGCACAGGGTGTGACCAGGCCCCACCGGCCTCCCCAGTCCCGCCCCCAGGTCAACCCCCTGGGTCCGCTTTTGCCTTCACCACCCCGCGGTCGTGCCGCCAGCCCCCCTTGCTCCCGCCCTCGCCGCCCTGGCTCCGGGAGGCGCACTAGCGCGGCTTTCTCTCCAGGAACGGCGACAAGACCATCGTGTTCAGCAACGGGCAGAGGGACATTCACACGGCCCAGTTCAAGAGGCGGGAGTTCCCCGACGGCACCGTCAGGACGGTGTTTTCCGACGGCCGCCAGGAGACCAAGGACGCCTCCGGGAGGGTGAAGGTCAGAGACGGGACCGGAAGCTTCCTCCTGGACCAGAAGTAGACCATCCGCCAAACACAGCATCCGTGTGACAGTCGATTACACTGGTGTTAAAATAAGGACAATACACTAATGACACTCGCGGCCCCAGTGACGGAGAACCACCCGCGCCACCCGCGTCGTCCGGAGGTCGCAAAGGAAGAGCCGCCTGCTCCCGGCTTCCTGGCTGGGGAAGCGTGAGATGGGCACCAGCCGGGGCAGGAGGCCGTGGAAGCGGCTCCAGGACGCCCGGGGGCTGCGGGCCTGGCTCCTTGGGCCACGTGGGTCTCCCGCACGTGCAGCTCTGTCCTCTTGGTCCCTCGATGGGCCATTTGTCCCCGCGGTTTTCCTGACCCTCCCATCGGAGCTCAGCTTCTTCTGGTCCACTCGGCTCTCCCGTGGCTCCTGGGGTTCTTACAGCTTCTGCAGGTGGACACCCCCCCGTCTCTATAAACAGACATCTTATCGATAGAAGGAAGGAAACCGCGTCCCTGCTTATTAAAAGGAATAACGTTAACTGTGTCCTGTCGCGTTATTGGCCTTATAACTGGACGTGGAGCCTTTTGTGCGGCTCCTTCCAGCCGCATCCTGTTTTCATACAAACGCTGGGGCTTCAGACGTCGGGCTCCTCAGAGGCTTTCTCGTCAGGCAGGAGTGACACGGGGGTCGGAAAGGTTCTGACACTGGACACGGGGACAGAAACCCAAGAGCAGGAGGCCCTTTCAAGCGTGGCCGACAGGTGCCCCCAGGGGGAAGCTGCTGGGCACAGTGCTCGGCGCAGGGCCCAGGATCTACAGCAACAATCACCTGGGCGTTCTGAGGGGAGGTTGTCACTAATTCACCTCACTCCAGGTGACTGTTTGGTCAAGTTGAAAAAAATTTTTTGGAACAAAAAATGGTCAACTAAAAACCAGTATGTCCCCTGGCCTGGCTCAGGGGCTCTCCTCGGAGGACAGACTTCGTCGGCGGGCTCTGGGCTCACCGCGTGGGAATGAGCGCTGGGTCCCACGGGTGCTCTCTCGGGGGGTCCAGGTGAGGCCTGCGGCCTCAGGGTCATAGTTTACGTCTCCAGTCCTCTCACTGGTCGCCTTTCCGGGCACCGGCTGGGGAGGAAGAAACAGTCGCAGAGACTGGAAGGAAAGAACTGGCCCCTAAGTGAGAGCCTTGTTCTCTACACACACACCCTCGGGTGCACGTGGACGTCCCCAGGTGGAGGGGTGACCGCCTTAGAATTCCTACGTTTATAGTTGTCTTGTTTGACCTTTGTAAGGAAACCGCTGGGCGTCGCGAGGAAGGGGCGCCGAGCCAGGGGCGGGAGGGCTGGGGTCGTGGACGCTGCGGTGGGGCCGGGCTTGGGGAGCACCAGGCGGGGGGCAGACAGGCCCTCCTCTCCCACCTGTGCTGCGGGGACGGTGGCAAACCCTGCCCCCCAGGGGGTGCCGTGGGACCGCCGTGGGGACGGCGGGAGGGCCAGGCCTGCAGCGAGGTCTCCTGGGAAAGCTGGGAGCTCAGGGCTGTGCCCACGTGGCTCCCACAGGCCACGGCCCCTGGCCGCTCCCTTCCCGCCTCCTGCCTCCCAGGCGCTGAGCCCGTGGGAGAGAAGTTCAGTGGCCGCCGGGTGGCTGCCCCGGTTCGGGCCACCCAGCTGTGCCACCTGCCCCGTTCCTCCCCCTTGCGCTGGGAATGGGCCGGGCCGGGGGACAGGCTGTAACCCCGGGACGAGTTCACGCGGGAAAAGCTGGAGGGGAGGTAATTTATGCGGAGGCGGGAGGCAGTTGGAACCCGTGTGAAATCCCTCTACATTTTAGCACCTAGAAAAGGAATCGCTTTGAAAAGACTAGTAAGTCTCCTTTTATCGAGTGTGATATAACCCGCGTTTCTTTGCTGCCTTGGCTGCTAGTAACTCAGGACTCATTCGAGTAAATCATTGTGAGTGTATGGCCACCGCTACGCGCAGGTTGTGGACACATTTACCTTCTTTACTGTACGCTTTTAACGTTATTTCTTTACCAGTTTTCTTTTAGATAAACCTTGACCTTTTAGGAGGTTTTTAATAACACATTGGGACATAACATTCCTACATTATATATTTTCGAATCTTGCCGTCGTTAATTACTCCGAGCAAGTCATACAAGCGCGGTATTTGTTGCTGAGCCCCGGGCATCGGGCCAGGAGACTCGCGATGGTTGCATCGGGTGCAGCTGAGGTTTGCGATGATGAACTTGAGAGATTCACGAGCAGTTTAGCCTCGGTCTCCGGGAGGGCCCTTCTCACGTCTCCATCGTGTGTCTCACACTCACACCCTGTCTTAATAATTCCCCAGAAGTGGGAATGGGCCCATTTCACAGGTGGGATACTAAGGACATGGCTAAACAACCGACCTTCCTCTAACACGCCGAGGCTGGCGGACGGACCTGACCACGCGGACGGGCCGTTCATCCTTCATCCGCCGACCAGGCGGAGACAAGGGCCGGTGCAGGTCCTCACTCTGGGCCTCGCACCCAGGTCCTTGGGCACAGCCACACACCCTTTCCACCCAGATGTTTAAAGGATGGAGAGGAAAGAAAAGGCCCCAATGGACGACCCAGGCCGTATCCAGGGAGCCCAGGACGCCCTGTCGAGCAGCTGGCCTCGTGCACAGCAGATGGGACGGTCCTGCTGGGCCCAGAGTGTCCGTGACTCCAGCCAACCGCTCTCCAGACGGCCAGGCAGCCCGCGCCTGTGCCCGGCTTGGCTGACACCCGGGGCCACTCGGGGAGGCCGGGCTCCTGGCGCAGGCTTCGCCTGGCGAGTTTTCCTCTCCTGGCAGCAGCAGCAGAGCAGAGACTGTGCTCAGCCACCTGGTCAGGACTCTGGCCACGCGTTAGCCTCCAGCAAAGCCATTCAGCCCAGCGAACGCCTCCCGCGAGCACTCGGAGGAGCCCCGCCCACGTCCCCTCTGACCCTGGACAGGAGAAGGTGGTCACTGGGTCATCACAGGGATCCCGACGGCGGAGGGCTGAGCACCAGCCCCAGGCTCGGGTGCCGCTGGGCACCCCAGCAGCAGGGCTGAGCCGGGTGGGCCCATGCTCAGCTCCCTCAGCCGCCCACCATCCGCCATCCCCAACGCCCAGGAAGCTGTGAGCGAAAGTCTGGAGGGAAGAGCGCCCCTGAGAGGAGCCCGGCGGCCGCCTAGTGCCCCCTGCGCTGGACGGATGGACTCGCCTCGTGGGAAACGGGAGCCACTGACGGGTGTAGACCCGAGTGCGACCTGACAGCCCTGGGGGAGCGCGGGCTGGGGCGGAGGCCGGGCCAAACCGCAGACGGGTGGCAGGTGTGGGGAAGAGCTCAGACTGAGGGGTGCCGGGGAAGGAGGCCCGTGGGGCTGAGAGGGGAGGAGAAAACCACAGGGCCCGCGGCCAGACGGTCCCCGAGGGCGCAGAGACACAGAGAGAACAAAGAGCTCAGCAAGAGGCAGCGGGTGGCACTGCCAGCTGCTCCGGCCATTAAAGACGACGGGGAAGGAAGACTGCTGACGGCTCACCTGCTGACCGCAGGTAACGGACACGCCCACGTCCAGGTTAGTCGTGTTTTCGGTCTAACTCGCTGTCACCTGCTCAGAGGCCTCCAATGGTCTGCGACATGCTTCATCTTCCAGGTGATGACTTTCCTGTGTGTGATCTAGGTGAGTATTTATTTTTATTTTTTATTGAATTTATTGGGGTGACGCTGGTTAACAAAATTATATAGGGTTCAGGTGCCCGATTCCACAGCACATCACCTGTAGCCTGTATTGTGTGTTCACCACCCCAAGTCAAGTCTCCCTCCATCACCGTTTATTCCCCCTACAGCCCCCCCCCCCCCCCCAGGGCTCTCTAGGTGAGTATTTAGAATAAAAGTATATGGCAAGAGGTAAGTTCATAATATAACTTTATTTATTTAGAAACTCATCCCCTATAAGTTTCAAGAAGCATAAACTCGGGCCTGGCTTTGTCCCTCTACGCCTGGGGGAGGCGGTCAGTGGCCGGCCGGACGCCACGCTGTGACCTCGCGGTGCCGGACGGCCTTGTTTTAAGCAGGCTTCCGATTCTTAAAAACAACAGCAACGACACAAAAGCAAGTCCAGGTTGCGGATCCCGTGATTCTCAGCAAGTTCCCGTCGGCCGATCGCACCCTGAGCTTCTCTCTTTGTGCCTGAAGTGGGCTGACTGTGTCCACGTCCTGAGGAGACGGCCGACTGAAAACTTGGCCGGATAGAAAAAATAGGTAAAAAAATAAAACTGTCACGTCTTCCAAACGGCCGCCTCTTGCGACCTCGGGGACGCTGTCACATCTCCGTCTGTGTTTCTCCACCCTGGGCCACGTCTGTGGCTTCCACGGGGCGTGGCGCGGGCGGGGCCCTGGCCTCCAGGCCCTCCACGGCGGCGTAGGCCAGCATGGCCGCACACAGGACGGCCAGGAGGACGTAGAGCTTGGTGCTGACGCACAGGAAGGTGCTGTACCCGAAGGCGATGACGAACCCCAGCGCCTCCCAGAGGCGGTAGTTGGCGAAGGCGGCCTCCTTGCTCGCGTCGAACAGGACGCCGAAGAGCACTGCGGAGGAGAGGCCCCTGAGCGCGGCGCCCGGGCCCCAGGCGAGCCCTCCGCTGCCGCCGACAGAGCTCTGCCTTCCCAGCGCCCAGCGCCCTCAGCAAAATCCCTTTTTATTTTATTTATTTACTTTAAAAAATATCTCTTTATTGATTTCAGAGAGAGGAAGGGAGAGGGAGAGAGAGAGAAACGTCAATGATGAGAGTCATCCATCGGCCGCCTCCTGCACGCCCCCGACTGGGGATCGAGCCCGCACCCCGGGCCTGTGCCCCGACCGGGAATCGAACCTCCATCTCCCGGGTCCTAGGCTGATGCTCAGCCGCCGAGCCACACCCAGCCGGGCAGACCGTTCTCTTTTTAAAACACAGAATAATTGTATGCGGCGGGTTATAGCCCGGAGAACGGTGACAGGAATCGTCCCGTAAATAAGAGACAGGATCCGTGACACGTCAGCACGGGCGCCCGTGAGCGGTGCCGGCTTAGGAAAGCAGACAGGGCTCCTGCCCAGGACACAGGCGTCCCCCGCGAGAGCCCCCGACGGCCACCGCGGAGCAGTGCGAGCCGCGCAGCCTTGGATTGCGACCGGCACGTCCTGCTGTGCAGGTAAGTGGGTGAGTCACCGCTGAGTAGAGCAGGGAGCCAGGCTGGTGTGGCTCAGCGGTTAGAGCGTCCGCCCACCAACTAAAGGGCCCGGGTTCGAGTCCAGCCAAAGGCATGTACCTGGGTTGCAGGCTGGATCCCCGGGCCCGGCGGGTGCATGCGGGAGGCAACCCATCGCTGTGTCCCTCCCACATCAATCGACCTTTCTCTCTGTGTCTCCCCCCACCACCCACTCTCTCTGAAAAGCAATGGGAAAAATATCCTCAGGTGATGATTAAAAATAAATAAATTATAAAGTTGGGGAGGGACAAGCACCCCTTACAGAAGAATTACATGTGATTTATGTGCACCCCCCAGGAGGTGGGCACTGGGTGCCCTGCCTGTTGGCTGGAAGTGGCGAGTGGAAGGAAGGGCAGCAGGCTGGCTGGAGAAGCCGGGCAGGTGCCAGGGAGACGGGTGGTCAAGGCCACACATCAGCAAGCAGTCCCCCGCCGCCAGGCGCCCCCGACGATGTGGTGACAAAGATGCTGCACTCTGGGGTCTCCCTCCCCCAAACCCAGAGCCCCAGCCAAGTCATGAGGAAAACATCAGACACACCCCAGTGAGGGGGAGCCTGCAAACCGAACCGTATCCTCGAAAGCGTGGGGTTCACGGCAACACAGAAAACGAGAAACGTCCCAGGTCGGACTCAGGCGCTGTGAGGACCGAATGCCACGTGGTGCCCTGGTGGGACCCTGGTGGACCCTGGTGGGCCCTGGTGGGACCCTGGTGGACCCTGGTGGGCCCTGGTGGGACCCTGGTGGACCCTGGTGGGCCCTGGTGGGACCCTGGTGGACCCTGGTGGGCCCTGGTGGGACCCTGGTGGACCCTGGTGGGCCCTGGTGGGACCCTGGTGGACCCTGGTGGGCCCTGGTGGGACCCTGGTGGACCCTGGTGGGCCCTGGTGGGACCCGGGACCAGCGGGACAGCGCTGGGAGCTGCACAAGCCTAAGGAAGGTCTGACCCTCACTTAGGCCGTGACCCCGGTAACTACCTCGTTCTGACGATGCCCCAGGCTTGTGAGTGTGACCGAGGGGACGCGGTGGACGGACGGAAACAGAGCTCTCTGCACTGGCTCTGAACCTCTCTCTAAATCTAAAGTGACTGCAAAATACAAAAGTTACCTAAGACGAAAAGAGCCTGCTCTCGGCCCCGCTGCCCCACATCCTCACGGGAAGACCCGGGGGCAGTGCCCGGCGCTGACGCCCACCCTCGGGTGCAGGGCGGGGACAGTGGCCGGGCGGCCTCGCTTGGTTGGAGGCGACAGGCCAGTGAACCCGGCGCAGGAGGGGTCGGGTTTCCGCGTCCGTCAACCAGAAAACGGCCCCTCTGGCGGCTGACGGGCTCGAGAGCATCTTTGGGCCGGACGCCCTGCATCTGACGGGCAGCGAGCGCGCTGGTGCGTGAGGGTTGCTGTGGCAACGGCGCCCGTCGCTCAGGACCCGTCACTGCGAACACACAGACGGGAGCCCTGGCCCAGGCTGACTCCCCCAGGCCCGAGGGGCCGGAGCCCAGCGGGAGACGCCCGGCAGCTGGCGGCGGGTCCTCCCTCCCACCCGCCCATCAGTGCCAGACGCAGACGGAAGACGGAAAAGCAGGGAAAACTGCCCGAACGTGCGTTCGTCTCAGCCACTGGCCGAGTGGGGCGCACGGATTCTCCTAGAGACGCTCACGTTCAGCCAGAATAGCGCTGGAAACCCAACTCGCCCCTTAAGAAAAACAAAAACTAGCCCGGCCGGCGTGGCTCAGCAGTTAAGCGTCCACGTAGGATCCAGGAGCTCGGGGTTCGATTCCCGGTCAGGGCACGTGCCCGGGTTGCGGGCTCGGTCAATGGCTCTCTCACCATTGAGGTTTCTGTCTCTCTCTCTCTCTCCCTTCCTCTCTCTCTAAAAAAATCAATAAAAATATATTAAAAAAGAAAAAAAAAACAAGTGAGGGGCCCTTGAGAGGTGGCAGAAGCTACGCAAAAATTCCACTTTTAAAAAATACAGAAAACATCGTCACAGCGTAGGGTGGCGAGTTCTTGGGGAGCCCGGGGAGCCTGGCTATTTAACATCACTTCTCGCTGAAACCACGGCCAGTAGAGGAGCTTCTCAAATGTATGAAAATAACAGCTTTCCCCACAACCGATCTTTCCCTGAAAAAAAAATTACTTTTTATCTATACAAAAAACCCCAGAAATCATGCGTTTTAAACGAGCATCCCTTCTTCGAGTCTTTATCCGAGCCGTTCAAGGGACCTCACGTCGCTTTGCCGAGCCTCTCGCCCACGACGGGACAGGGAGAACCGGGCAGTTACCCCTGTGTCTCGGGGAGGAAGCCAGACATTTTCACTGCAGTCGTGTGAAACTCCCGCAGAACAGCTGCCTAGAGGGTCTGCGGCCTCCCACCCCATTCCCTTTCCTGGCTCGTGTGCGTAAATACGCTTAAAATCCAGGGGAGCTCAGGCACGCCAGCTAACGCTTCAGGGAGCAAGGCGGGCGGGGCGGTCGGTAAAACGCCGGCCTCGTTCACGCCCCTCGGGTGCTGAGGGACGCCCTCCCCGTGCTCACCCGGCAAGGTGGGCGGAATTCCCGCAGGGCCGGGCCGCCAGGGGCTTACAACTCCCGCGCCAAGGAAAGCTGGGGAGCCTCTGCCTCCCTCTCCCCGAATCGCGTTTCTGCTGTGGGGCAGTCGTGGGCCTGGCTGCGGGGAGTTTCGCTCCTTCCCCCGAGCTGTGGACCTTGACCCAGGCGCCAGTTACAGCCCTGAGCCAACCACGTGTCACCTGGTTCAGAGCCTCGGGAAAGCCGCCCGAGCCCCTGAGCCAGCGGAAACGATCGTGGGACCCAAACCCTGGAAACCCACCAGCCTTAGGTCTGTTCGGAGATGTTTTCTCAGCTGTTTTAAGGAAGAAGCCGCCCAGGGACCTGAGCCCACGGCCGGTGAGGTCATGGGCATGACTCTCCTCGGTGCAGGGGGGCAGCCAGGCCTCCGTCCTGGAAACGTGGGCTCCTGGCTTGTTTGGGGACGGGCGTGCCCGGTTTCTTGTCCCCGGGTGCTTCCCGGGTAAAGGCGGACGTGATGTCTACTCGGGAAGCGCTGTCTTCCGCGCCGAAGCCAGCGCCCAGGGCCCTGGGCACCTCACCAGCTGCAGATCTCCAGGGGCACGGATGGCGGCCTCCCGGGGACCCCATCAGCCCCCCTCCCGCGCCAGGCTGTGGACGGGTCTGCGGGGAGCTCGGGGCCCAGCGCCCACCCTCACCCCTCATTTCCAGCCTCCACCCAAAGGCAGCCGTGCTGTCCCGGTGTCCTCCGTGGGTTGCCCCCACACCCGGTCCCTTCTCTCCAGTGGCTCCCTCCGAAACCCTCTCGTCTTATTGTGGAAAGCAGGACCCGTCAGCACCCACCGGCGCCTCCCTGACACTCCAGTCCCATGGGTGATGCTGACACGACCGGTGCCCATGGGGCTGCCTGAGCCTCCCGGCTCTGGGCCGCAGGGGACTCCCTGGGCCTGGGGCCGCCCTCTCCTCCTGCCCTGACCACTCAGGTTCCCCCCAAGGCCGTCCTGGCTGTCCTGCGCGGCGTGGGTCACGGTGGCCTCCGTCCAGTCCTCCCGGCCCAGCGGAAGAGCCCCCAGTCCCCGGGCATCTCCCTCCCACAGCACGTGGACCTGCACCTCCACCCTGGCCCTTAGGCTCCCACAGTCCAGCGTCACTCACCCCGGCTCCCAGGGCCAGGCCCTCTGCCCTCTCCTCTCCTGTGTTCCTCGCGTCCTGCCACGTGGCCTCACGTCCCACAAGATCACCAAGACAAGCCTGCTGTCTCCCCTCCTGGCCCCCTCTGCTCTCTCGGGCTCCTGAGCCACGGCCCTGCAGGCAGCCAGCAATCCCGCTGACCCGGGACGGCCCCGCCCCTCCTCTGCCCTGTGGACCTCTGCCCTCCCGTGCCAGCCCCGGGCACTCGGGGCAGGTCACAGTGCTCCTCGCGTGAGAACCGTGGTTCTCAGGACGGGGACTCGTGCCCTGGGCCGATTGTTTTTCACACCGTGGACCTGAATAAACGCTCAGAGGAAACACTTCACGTCCGTGACGTCTGCTTGGCTCCCAGCTCTGCTCTCCTGGCTGGCGAGTCTCCACGTCTCCCCGGGGCCCCCGAGCCGGCGGGTCCTCACCCTCACCAAGTCCCCCCGGCTGCCCAGGTTAGGGGCCCGAGCGGGGATGTCCCTGTGCTGTGCACCCACCGCTGTTCTGCGTCTGCCAGACGGCGTCGGCCACGCCCCAGAGGCCAGAAAACACGAAGAACACGGCCAGCTGCTCGGGGTTCGGTTTCCACAGCAGCAGGGCGATGATGCAGGACAGGTGGGTGGCCGCACCTGCGGGGCAGGGGGGGAACCGTGGGAGGTGAGGGCCATGCCGGCACCCTGGGCGTCGCCTCCGGGCGCGAGCAGCGTCTCCTGGAAATGCACCAGGCTGTTTTCTGCAGGCGGGTTTGGCGCTGACGGTGCGGCCGGTGTGTGCGCTTCGCAGTCTGGTCGCAACTCTGCTCACCTCTGGCCTTTCGCCTCCTCGCCGCCGGGCAGGGGGGCGAAGAGTCGCAGAGGGAAACATGGTCTTGCCTGGGCCGAGGGGCCCAAATCATGAGGGTCCAGGCAGAGAGCGCCAAGGGCTTCTCCACTTGGGAGATGGGAGGGGTGTGCCCACCCTGGAGGCTGGTCTTCCAGGCAGGGAGGGGAGGGAGGGGAGGCCGGGCTCAGCCCCCGACTTTACCCTAATGGCTCGTGTTTCTGCTGACCCTGTGCGTCCAGGATGCAGCGACACAGCAGCTGGGACGCTCCGGAGACCGCTGGCCGCCTGAGGCTGTGTGGCCTGGGGCAAGTCACTACCTGTCTCTGTCCCTCAGTTTCCCCGACTGCAAAGCCTCCTCCACAGGGTGGCGTAGGGATGGAACCGAGGACATGCCGGCTACGTGGCCCTAGTGGGCTTGTTGACAGAGACCCCTGGGCCTTGACCAGCAGCCGGCCGCGGTTTCGTTACACCCTGAGTTCTCGCACCTCACGCTGTCTCTGACCCTCTCCCCCTCCCAGGACACGTGAAGGTGCCGTGTGGGGAGCTGGGAGTGGGTCAGCTCTGACAGATCACCAGGTGATCTTCACGCACCAGGTGACTGCCGGTCACGCCCCTCGGGAGCCGCCCCTGACTCCCCCCCCCACCCAAGGACCGAGACAGCCTCACCCCGCGGTCAGGGCATCCCTCTATTTGCCTACACGAAACCCTGCGCTGGCCCCACCCCGGCCCCGTCGCCCCACCCGCAGTGGGGCACCCCCCAGCGCCAGCCCCGCGGAGCCAGGTGGGCGAGGGTCCGCCTACCGAATGCGTAGAGCGCGATCCGGCCCGTGAACTGGGACACCTTCCCGTAGAGCTGCGAGCACAGCGAGTTGGTGGCCGAGAAGCAGATCATCACGTAGCCCACGAAGTGGATGCCGAGGGCGCAGGTGGCGTAGGACTGTGGGGGGAACGGGGCGTCACAGCCTCCCCGGGCCCAGCGCTCCTCGCGGTTCGCTGGGTCCTTTGCTGACACGCGTCCTGCTGGGGTCAGCTGTCCTGCTCAACTGGCCTGAGCCTTCTGCCCAGCCCGGCTCCGGGGGCAGAGGGCGGGGCTGATGCTGTGGGACAGCCCTGCCCGCCTAAGAGCCGGCGGGGACCCTGAGGACAGACGTCTGGACGGGCTGAGCGGCCTACTCAGCCCTTACACAGGCCGATCCGAGCTTTTCCTGGGGGTCGGGCAGGTCCCCTCGGTGGGGAGGGGGATGAGCTCCGGGCAGCTGGGCAACAGTTGGTGTGACAGGAATGGTGGCACGTCACTGTCCCTCTGTCCAGACACACAGGGTGTCCAGCACCAAGAGGGGCCCCATGTGAGCCAGGGACTCGGGGTGATTAGGACGTGTGGGTGCAGATTCACAGATGGCCACAAACACACCCTCTGGAGAGGGCTTGGTGTGGGGGGGCTGTGGAGGGGGGCTGTGGCGGGGGCTTGGTGTGGGGGGGCTTGGTGGGGGGGCTGTGGGGGGGCCTGTGGAGGGGGGCTGTGGGGGGCTTGGTGTGGGGGGCTGTGAGGGGACCTGTGGGGGGCATGGTGTTGGGGGGCTGTGGGGGGGGTTTGGGGGGGCTTGGTGTGGGGGGGCTGTGGGGGGACCTGGGGGGGGCTTGGTGGGGGGGGCTGTGAGGGGGCCTATGGGGGGCATGGTGTTGGGGGGCTGTGGGGGGCTTGGTGTGGGGGCTGTGGGGGGCATGGTGTTGGGGGGCTGTGGGGGGCATGGTGTTGGGGGGCTGTGGGGGGCTTGGTGTGGGGGCTGTGGGGGGGGTTTGGGGGGCCCGTGGTGGGGAACAGGGGTGCGTGGGAACTTGCCATGCCTTCCACCTAAACGGCTCTAAGATAAAGTGCTCCTACTTGGGGGTCACTCGGTCAGCTGGGGGCCGCCCCCGCCCGGCCCGCGGTACCCTGGTGTAGTCGCCGGCCAGGAAGGCCTGCTGGAAGCCGCTGTACAAGGGCAGCAGGACCAGCAGGCGCAGGCGCCGGTCCCGGAGAAGCCGGAGCGTCGAGAGCAGCGTGGACCGAAGAGACGGAGCCGCGCCTTCGCTTTTCCGCGGAGCGTCGCCGACGGGGTCGAGGAGCAGCGCCACCAGCAGGACGGCCACCGCGCCGCTCCCTGAAAGGAGGCCCGGCCAGCGCGGCTGGTGGGGGCCCGGCGCCGGGCCGTGGCCCCGTCCCTCCCCCTTCCCGGAGGCGACGGGCAACCTCAGGCGCGGGCTGCAGGCGAGACCGCGCCGGCCGCCCCGACCCAGACTCGCGCCTCCGATGTGGCCCCGGGTTCCTGCACGCGCGGCCACCAGGCCTGGGCACGGGCGCTTCGGGCGCGTCACCGTAAAGCACTCTCCCGAACCCCCCTCACTGCCTGGAGTGTGCAGCCACGTGGGACGGCGCGTCCGCTGCCCACTGAGTGGCCGCAGTTCCTCCTGCACAGCCCCCTTGCGGCCTTGAGCATCCCGCTGGGACACGCCCCCCACCCAGGTGCCAGCCGGAGGGAGCCTGTGAGCGGCGGGTCACAGGTGCAGGAGCCACGTGCTTACTAGGAGGCAGGGGTGTGTCCGGAGCTGCCCGTGGCCCAGAACCTCCTCAGAGGGCATGAGCCGGGCACGGCGGGTGTTGCACAGCAACAGGCCGCGCTCCGGGGAACCTCGTGATGGGGACGGAGCCCGGCAGCCCCGGGAAGTCGCCCCAGGGAGAGAGTTCTCTGCCCTCCAGTCCGCTTTCCTCCCCTCCTGTTTTTCTGGTCTTTGGGGGAACGTGGCCTTGCTGAGGGGAAAGAGGCTTTCAGACCCACAAGCAAGCCGGGAATCGAGCCACAGGAGACGGCGTCTCCAGGCTCCACGTGCGCATCTGTTTCTCACGAACTTCGACTTCAGTCCCTGGTGCTGGGCCTCCCTGAGCCGGGAACTGGGCGTGACGTGTGAGTGGGGCCCGGCTGCGGCCCGAGCACGCAGCGGGGACCAGGGGGCGCTGCTGGGGACGCTCACAGGCCACCTGCGGAGCAAGGCAATGCCCGTGTCCGTGGCCTGACTGCTCCTGAGGACAGGGTTGGCTGCACATGATTTCAATGAAACGCCTGAGCTCGCTCAGCCGGACGCACTGTGGGGGCCTTTCTGAGCAGCGACATTGCTTGGACGTGGGGAGACGGTCGTTTCCAGCCCAGGAAGGAGCTGGGTCTTGCTTTCCGCGAACTCCGCCCGGGGCCGTGAGCACATACCTGTGTAGATGCCCAGCAGGGTGTAGATCAGCTCCCGGGAGGGGCTCTGGGTGTGGTTGGTGGGCGCCGTGGCCATCACACAGTCACTGGCCCCGCAGGACAGGAGCTGCTCCTCCTGGATGGCCCCTGTGAAGGGGAGGAGCCAGGTGACGTGAGAACACAGGTAATTTCGTAGGATACCGGACGGGAGGGACGAACGTGCCGGTGGAAAGGAGGGTGGACACACCCCAAACTGGGCGTCACAATAGCTCAAGGTCACAATACATGGCTCGTTTGACCAAGTGTCTCAAAGTCCATTTCCCCTAAGGTCCGTGTCCGTATGCTTGATTTTAGGGCAGTTTGGGCAAATGTGCCTTAAATGTTGGTTACTCGCTAAATTCGTTTCCTGACATAAATGAACATTTTCAACTTTTAAAAATTAATCAAAGAGAAAGAACACGTATTAGAAGGGGTGTCCGGATGGCTGGGTTCTCACTCAGGTCCATCTGTACCAGCTCCATGGCCTGGGACAGGCCGTTTCTTATCTTTTCTGAGGGTTACTTTCCTATCTGTTAAAAGTAAAATGTGACCCGGCCTGGCGTGGCTCAGCGGTTGAGCGTCGACCTGGGATCCAGGCGATCGGGGTTCGATTCCCGGTCAGGGCACATGCCCGGGTTGCGGGCTCAATCAACGACTCTCTCATTGATGTTTCTCTCTCTCTCCCTCTCCCTCTCCCTTCCTCTCTCTGAAATCAATAAAGATGTATTTAAAAAAAAAAAAGAAGTAAAATGTGGATTATCACATCACATCACATCCCATGAGAAAACGGGGAAGAAGGATTTGACTGGCTTCCCAAAGGCAGGACTTTACACGGGACGGACTGGAGGGCCAGGGCGAGGGGCTGGGGGTGGTCCCGTGACAGTCAGGAGAGTCAGCACTTTCCCCTGTTGACTAAGGTTTCTTGTGAGAATCAAAGAGATTCATGTCCTAGGCCCTCGGTTTAAATCCTCAGGCACCCAAGGGTGCAGGCGTAAGACAGGCACACGCTTCGCCCGGGGTCTGGGCCAGGTGCCCTAGAACGTCCGTCATCAAGTGCTCACTTCAGTTCAGGAATAAGTGGTCTCAGGTGGAGCATTTAAAACACTAGTCTTGGGTTGTAAACACCCAACTCAATATACACAGGCGATGTGCTGTAGAATCGTATACCTGAAACCTGTGTGACTTTATGTCACTCTGATCAGTTCAACTTAAAAATCTATGGAACAAAAAAGTAAAAAATAATAATAAAATAAAACACTGGCCCAGCCGGGCGTGGCTCAGTGGTTGAGCGTCGACCTAGGATCCAGGCGATCAGGGTTCGATTCCCGGTCAGGGCACATGCCCGGGTTGTGGGCTTGATCAATGACTCTCTCATCATTGATGTTTCTGTCTCTCTCTCTCCCTCTCCCTCCCTCTCTCCGAAATCAATAGAGATATATTTAAAAAAACAAAAACAAAAACAAAGAAAACACTGGCCAGCGGATCAATTCAGGGGGAAAATAGGTCACTTGAACCTGTTCTCGGACAATCGGGAGGACAGTGTTGACTCCACAGACCCGGGTGGCGGCCTCAGCTCCCCCAGGGGAGGGGAGGCTCAGAGTCGGGGAACCTCCGGCCCACAGCACCGCCGGGGAGGAGCCGGGAGCCAGGTGAGGCGAGGCGCAGGCGGGAGAACCGCGCCTTGAGGGCCCACGTGATCACCGCGCGAGTCCCGAAACGCGGGCGTGCTCGCCGGGGGTCAGAGACGCTCCCGGGGCCCCCGTGGGGCCGTCTCCTCTTACCTTGTGTGGGCTTCTGGCCAAACACCAGAGAGGAGATGAGGTTCCCCCACACGCCCGACGACTGGAATATGAGGAAGAAGATGCCGAAGTACTGGTTCACCACGTCCCTGCCCGGCCTGCCCGCCGCCTCTGCCCGGGCGTTCCCCGCGAGGGTGAGGTAGGTGCACTGCGCGGACCACAGCGGGGCCGCTCCGAGGCCCAGCAGGATGGAGGTGGGGATCAGGGTGTACCTGTCGGGAAGACCCGCACGTAAGGGGCCGCCGTCCCCTCCGCCCCCCTCCGCGGGGGAGGAGGCCTCAGGCCTGGCCCCCTGGAAGCACTGCTGTGTCTGTGGACCGGTTGGGCGGACGGGCCTGTCCCCTCCTGACCACCGTTAGACTCGGAGACACGAGCAAAGTCTGCGCCTCGTCTGGTTCAGGTTCACTTGCGAGACCCGGGGCCTCCTTTGTGTTGAGGGCAACGGCCCTGAGCTGGGAGCCGGGATCGCCAGCAAGAGGGGGCGGGTCCAGGTGTCCCTAACAGCTCGGCAGGTGACAGCCATTGACGGACACTCTGCGTGAACCTCCGTGGTAACGCCAGCCAGAAGGTTGTGGGGCTGTCATAACCAGTGTGTCCTGGGTGACAAGCAGTGTCCCTCAAGGAAGGCTGGCAGGCGTACCTGGGAACAGGGCGCGTGGCCCGTGAGCTTAGAGCTTGGTCCCCGAGGTCCCTTTCCTTCAGGGAGGAGGCAGAGCGCAGGGTGGGTGCCGGGCTCCCACCCTGCCGAGTCCACTGCCTGCGGGGGGACGAGCGTGTCCTCCCTCGGTCCCCTCTGCTAGGTCCCCCTGGCACCTGCCCTGGGCATCCTGGAGTCTCCTCATTGTTCCTGGGGCAGTAAAACTTCCCAGCACCGAGAGGGAGCCCGGCACAGGCCCCGGGGGAGTCAGTGCGGGAACGGGGAGGAGGGGACAGCAGAGGGGACAGCAGAGGGGACAGCAGAGGGGACAGCAGAGGGGACAGCAGAGGGGAAGGCCGCAGCAGGGTCCTGCGCAGAAGCCGAGGGGAGGCCTGGGGAAGCCGAGCTCGTTGTAAAGCGGGGCCGGGGCGGTGGCTGGGGCGAGGGCGAAGGGTGCGCCCACTGCTGCGCCCGGGAGGCCCGGGCCCGGGCCCGCGGCAGGCAGGGTGTACCAGCTGGCGTAGAAGTTGCCCAGGGAGAAGGTCACGTAGCAGCACATGGAGGCGACGATGGTCCACTTGCAGCCCAGGATGCGGATGAGCAGCGGCGGCAGGAGCATGGACGAGAGCAGCACCGCGCCGTAGAGCGCGCTCAGCACCGTCACCCCCATGCCCTCCTCGCGGTACAGGCTGCTCTGTGGGGACACAGTGAGCGCTCGGGAGGACGGGGCCGAGGGGACGGGGCTCGTTGCCCCGGCAGGCCGACTGGGGGGGGCTCGCCGCCAGCCGCGGGCGGCGAAGGAAACCACGGCTAGCGACTCCGGGGGGAAAGCAGGGCCGGGGGAGGACGCCTGGGAGGCCTCCTGCGCCTGGGACACCTGCTGTCCTCCAAGGACAGGCGAGGCCGCTGGGACGAGCGTGTCCAGGCCCCGCGGGAGGGACTCCTGCGGAGTCAGAGGGGAGAGCGGCCTTCTGGGCCGCCGACCTCCATTCTCCACATTTTTGTCATTTTTGAGCTGAGTGCCTGGTGCAGCCTGGTAGGAAGTGACCAGAGGTCAAGTCGGAAACCAGAACGGTCTCCCTGTCCTTTTACCTCGCCTGTCAGAGGAAGGAAGACCAGGCAGGTCAGGGGGAGGCAGAGGGAGAAAGGGGGGGCGAGGGGAGGAGGCTGAGCCACGGGAAAGGGCTGTGGTTCAGGGACGGTGGGAGCTGGCGTGTTGGTAACACCAGCAACGGGCCTGGTGGGCACTTAGGTCGGCCAGTGGAGTCGGGGAGACGTTTTTGGGGGGAGGGGAGCACGTGGGCTCTGGAGGATGGGAGGTGCCTGGGGAGGGTGGGAGGTGCCGGGGATGCATCTGCACAGGCCCCGTCCCGAGGTGACAGGCAGACACCACTTGTCCACTCTCACGGACTCTACGTGGTCTAGTGAAATCTGACACATTCCCGTCGCTGCCCCTGAGCACAGAGAATCCAGGGATTCTTCCTGGTCTCCTGTAAACCACCCAGAGGCAAAGATATCTTATCCGGCAGCAGCCCAGGCCTGCTCTCCTGGTCCAAGGGTCAGCTACACGCCCTCGGTTGTGCAACTGCGCTGGGCTGGGAGTGAGACCCACCCCTGTGGGCCTGCATGTCCAAGCCACTGCTGCTCCAGGGGTTTGGGGGGTGAGTGGCACAGTGAGCAATCCCACGTTCCCCGCCGTCTGTGGCCACGGGGATTCCCGGAGGCCAAGGCGACGAGAGGGCCTTGCGCAAGGGCCTTACCTGCAGGCTCTGGAGGCCTCCGTAGGCCGTGAAGAGCAGCAGAAACCCCAGGGAGACCACGAGCACGTTCCGCAGGCTTCTGTCCATTGTTCTGACGGACGGCGTCAATCATCTGTGGACACGCGGACTGTAGTTTCCTACGAGAGCGCAACCGGGCCCGGGAGTCAGTCTGCACCAAGAAGCCCTGTCCTCCCGTGTGAGTTAGAGGCTTAGTCATTAGGTTTCTGGGAGTTAATGAACTTGGCTGTTATGACACCATAAAGCAGCGCAGTGTTACTCATTTAACTGCTGCAACCCACAGCCACGTCCCACAAGGCAAGAGGCCAGGGCTTAGCCTGGCGTCCTTAGGCTTTTTGCCTACCGCTTCTAGTAGATGTGGCCCTCACAGCGAAGGAATGGCTCATGTTACAGAACATAAGCACACAGGATACGATATTGTACATCCGCACCGTATGGACCCATCACGGTCCCCTCCCCACCAACAGAAAGGGTCAGTGCTGCAGAACATGAAATGAACTTCAGTCTTAGGGAACAAATTATGTCAACTTCCGAAGCGTTAACGTGACTATAGGAGCCCGGGGCCAGAGTGTCGGTGCCTCGGAGACTGGCCCTAACCCCACGACCCCATCCTCTGTGGGTTTTACCTAGTGCAGTGGCCGCCTCGGCTCTAATCACTGTTGGAGAACCTGGCTTCTTAAATCTGGGAGCTGTCAGAATGCAGAGCCAGCCAGGATGCCATCCCGGTTTGCTTTTGTTGGCAAGTCAGTAGGTCCCTGGGAAATCATTGCGAAACATCTGGCGCAAGTGGCCCGGCTGGTTTGAAAGTTCCTGTCCTCAGCAGTTGCTTATCTGGGACTGTTAACTCCGGGAAAGATTGTGGGAAGCTGCAGAAAGCCAGGCTGGAGGAGAGCTTGATGTGATTGACTGGGAACGTTTTTTAAAAGACTTCTGTTGGGAATTATTGTGTGGTTTCTGAACACAAACAGGACGGGCATGTATGAATATAGACCTGTACATACATGCACGCGTGTACCTGCATGCAATGCGTCTGTAAGGAGACTCGGAGCAGGCCCCTTTCTGGACAGTAGAAATTGTGGGAGGAGAGGACACCCTCAGTGTCACTCAGATCAACATTCTTGCCATGAGATACACCTGTGCACTATTTCCACCTTTTTAGAGAGAATATAGATTTTAAAAATCATGTAGATTTTAAATAAAATATATTTTTACAAGGAAATCTTGTGTGACCTCCCAGGACTCCTCAGTGTGTGACCTCCTGGGCAGCCGTGGTGACGTTCGCTTCCGTGGTAGCCGGTGGAGAACATGCCTCTTGGCTTGTTTGTTCCAAGGGACACACAGGGCTGGCTCTGCGGCCTGGAGCTTCCCTGGGTGATAGGACCGGAGATAAGATCTGTTCCCAGGGTGATAAGACCGGAGATAAGATCTGTTCCCTCCATGGCCGCCTCCTAAGCTCCAGGTGAAGGCGTGTTGATGGGCATGACCGGGATCGACCTTGATGAGACAGGTGACCTTGTCCAGCCTCTGCTGTGTGTCCTTAGTGAGAAAACCCGCTTGTTCATTTCTTCTTTACATTCCAGGCCTGAGCCCCTGAACTCCGACAGCCCCACAGCCAAGTTCTTAGGAAGGAAGAAGCTGGTGGGGACCAGCCCGAGTTAGACCCACCTGAGGTCCACTTCACCTGGGGCGGGCTGGGCTCAGGGAGCACTGACCTGGCGGGGGCTCCGTGTCCCAGGGCTGGCGACACCCAGGTGGCTTCCTCGGTCCCCACAGCCGTCCCCCTCTCTGCGGGACCAGCAGGGGGGCCTCCCTGCCTCGGGAGCGTCACCGTTTGGAGAGCCCGGGATCTCTGATGGGTGGTTCTCTGCATGAGTTTTCTCTTCATTAATTTCTCACCTGCACGGTTGGGAAGGTCTGTATCTCTCTGTAAACTCTCCACACAGAACATCAGCTTACTTACAATATGACCTTGACTCAGAAAACGGTCATGGAAAAAAATCACATTTTCCTTTTAACTGGCTTTCAGTTCTCAGCCGGGGCACATTCGACTCTGCCGTCACGTCCAGGGGCTCGCACAGCACCCTCGGTGTCACTCAGATCAGGACGATCCATTAACGTACCGTCATCGGGACGCCCGGTTCATCTCTATCTCAATCGGTCGCACCCCGGCTCGCCCTGGGGTCCCGCCTCCTCTCACAGCGTTCGCGGCTGCGCAGGCCGGCGACCCGCTTTGCCCCACGAGCAGTGGCCTGCGCTGTGGCCTCCAGCCTGTGCCCAGCAGGGCTTCTCCTGCGGGGTCGCTGGGCCGTCCTTCAAACATACGTCCCTGGGTGCTGTTCATTCGTTCGTGGAGCTCGTATGTGCTGGGTGCCGGGGGGGGTGCTGGGAGCTGGGGACGGGACCACACGTGAAGCTCTGAGGGCCACGGCCCCTGAACCCCTGACCTCACAGTGGCGGAGCTCCAGGCAAGGGGGCAGGTGTTTGCATTGTGACATGAGAGGGACCGTGACCCGGGCCCCCAGGCTCTGACGGCTGGAAGAGCCGCAGCCCAGGGGAGGAAGGGGTTCCACAGGGCGGCAGGAGCTGAGGCCTGAGGGACACTCGGTGCCCTGGACGACCCCCCCCGCCCAGACGGAATAGGATTGAAGTAGGATTGAGGTAGGAAGAGTCTGTGACTCACAAGAGCAAATCACAGTGAGTGTGGCCGGTGGGGGGGGGTCGGGGCAGAGGGGGCTGGTCCGGCCCCAGTCGAGTCTGGACCTCGAGCAGGGAGGGGAGAGATGGCACCAGACACCCACCTCTGTCCCCGACACCCACCTCTGTCCCCAACACCCACCTCCGACTCTCGCTCTAGTTTGTCCTAAGTGCTATACAAGTGTTTTTTAATATACGTGGAATTATTCTATATATTTTTTCTGCTACTCACTTTTTCAATGTGACAGAACTCCCGGCCCCCCTTGGTATTAAACACAGGCCGGCGTCTGCCTCTCTGTGGCTCGTGCGCCGGAGGGAAGTCTCGTCATTTATCTGTAGCGGCCCCTCTGCATCCGCACTAAGCTGCTCCTAGTTTTTTGTGAATCCGAAGCAAAACTACAGCGAACACACTTCTCCTGTCTTGAACCCACGAGCATGTGCCGGGGAAGAAACCCACAGGCCAGGACTGCGGAGCACACCGTGTGAACTCGGCCTCAGGCAGGGCTCCGGCGGCGAGGCCTCGCGCTCAGCAGCCCTGCCCTCGCCCTGCTGGGTGACAGGAGGGCTCTGGGAGCTGTGCTGTGCGTTCCCTGCCCCGAGGGAGAGCGGGCGCCGCTTCCTGCCCACGGGCCGTTCGTCCTTCCCTTCCTCCCGGTCGGCTTTTCGCACCATCCCTGCTGTTCCCTTCGCCGCTCCCTCACTGTTAGAGGCACACGGTTCCTTCAGAGTCGCCTCCTCTCCCAGCCGGGGGGGGGGTCCCTGCCCGACGTCCCGGGGACGGACCGGGCGCCTTGGCCCCCGCGGGTGTCTGCTGGGAACCCGCCTGCCGTCTGAGCGGCAGCTTCGTTTCTCCCGGGAAGACGCCACTCACACGGCGCTGCCTTGAGGAATTTCCCGTGAGGGCGTCGGTGCTGGTGACGCCCCCATTTCCACGGAGCTCCCCACGTCCTCTGCCCAGCACCTGCCATCACCCGCGTCCACGTGCTCCACGGGTTCCCGCGGGAACTGGCTCTCTCACCTCGGGCGTCCGCGCCCAGCCTCCCGTCAGAGGCCTGAGAGCGCGGGGTGAATCCATCCGGCGCGGACCTGCCTGCGGGGAGTCACGGGACTGGCCCGCCAACAGCGAGCCGCGACCTCCTCGCTCAGGCCGGCGAGATACGAGCGGACGTTCGGAAGACAGACAGGCAGATGGTGACTGCTGACGTGGGAAAAGACAGCCCAGGCAGAGAGGGAGGCATCCAAGTCATTAAAAAAATTTGAATTAATTTAAATCAGCCAGGCGGGCAGAGGCTGAGTGACTTTCTGAGGCTCCGACTTCACGTCCAGGTGCAGGGGCCTGAGCTTAGGACTCCAGAGCTTTGCCTCTGTTCGAACGAGTCCCACGTCTCGTACCATCTTTTACGTCTTTCAAAGTAAGTCTCTGGTTTACGGCTGAGTCTGCGGCCTCAGGCGTTCTGCGCTTTACGCAAAGATCCATGAGGTCCCGGCTTCTTCGGGTCGGTGAAGCTTCCAGGCGAGACCGTCCACCCCCTTCTCAGTGTCCGGGCTGGAGCTTCCTGCTGAAAGGGAGGATTCCCGGCACGTCCCGTCCCAGGTCGGCTGGCC
This sequence comes from Miniopterus schreibersii, assembly GCF_964146895.1. Taxonomy (NCBI): domain Eukaryota; kingdom Metazoa; phylum Chordata; class Mammalia; order Chiroptera; family Miniopteridae; genus Miniopterus; species Miniopterus schreibersii. Next base: position 89,987,087 of record NC_138107.1, read on the forward strand.
CGAGTCCGCCTCCTGCCCCAGGACACGACTGACGTGTGATGAGAGAGCCACCGAGATGGCTTTTGGACCCGTGGCCAAGCCCGAGCCCAAGCCCATTTCCCGACCGTGCGGGCGCCCCTGCTGGTCAGTCTCCTTTGCAGACAGTTACCGCTCCACTGTCCATCTTCACAGGTTCACCGAACCGACTCTGACAGGCGCAGCTTCTGATAACTTTCAGATTCTGCCGCTGACCTGGAACCGGGGCTGCCCTTGAACCTGCCTGGAAGGGACCGTGCCGGGTCCTCCTCGCTGCCCAGCTGGCAGCCAAGCGTTGGGCCTAGACTGGGGGTCCTCACCGCCCAGGGTCTCCCTCCTCCCGACTCCCGGGCCGGCACACCCGCCACAGGCCTGCAGGTAACCTTGGCTTGGGGGGTTCCTCCCGGAGCAGACGTCGGGAGGCGGACAGCTTTCCAAGGCCCCACCACCGTCTTCATCGCCAGTGTGAAGGCCTTTTTCTCGTTGCCTTTTCATGACTTGGTTTTCTCTCTGTTAACACGGAGAGCCAGGGCTCCTTACCTGTGTCACCCGTGGGCCTCGAGGGCCACGGCTGGGGCTCCCGCCCGGGCGCTCCTGCTGAGGTGGTTTCCGGCTTCAGGTCCCCGCCGGCTGGGCCGGGACAGCGGGCCGCCCAGCAGACCCCCGCGCTGCACCCGGCCGGCGCCGGCATCGCGGCGAACGCAGGAAACACACACAGGTCACTTGGCCACAGCAGGCCAGTGCCCGTCCGCGTGTTCTGAAATCTGATACCAGCTGGCCGGTGTCCTGGGGCCCTGGCTGTGGTCCCCGCGGGCACCGTGTTCTCGGAAACGCCTTTAGCGGAGCTCCCAGCCGTGGGCAGGACAGCACACGCTCGCCTTGCTTGGAGAGGCAGAACACGATGAAAAAGGAGATAAGCAGGAAAAAACAAGTCTCCCACGGACCGGAAATCACAGCCTGTGAGTCCCGTGCTGAGACAAGAGCAGCGTGGCCCCGACGGCACCCGGGAGAGGCACTGACACCAAAACTCTGGTCCACCGGCCGCGTATTAGAAGGCGACCCAAAGCGGGGAGTCGTCAGGTTAAGCAAACGAGCGGCTGCTAGAACGAGGTGGGCCTGATGCCACCACAGCCGCGTACACGGAACGATCTAGGCCTCAGGGTGAAGGAACCGAAGCCTGCGTGCGGACAGACCACCGCCAGCGGGCCCTCGGGACAGCCGGTCAATAATGTCGTGACTCTGGCTGCAGCCAGTCTCCGCGGGTTGTGCCCCAGGCTCCCGTTGTCCACGACTGCCCACAACTAGCCTCTCTGGTTGTCGCTGCCCCATTTGAATCGGCTTTTGCTAAAATAAACTTAACGTTTCTGCCGTGCCTCGGTTTACCTCGCAGCAGCGTCTTCCCCGCGTCACCCGTCGGGGCCTCCAGCTCCGGCAGGCGCTCAGTCGACGGGGAGGGAGGAATAACCGCGTATTGATCTTAGCCGTTCGTTCCCAGTTACGTCAGACAGACAATCTCATGTTCTCCCACCACCCAGAGGGAAGGAGGAAGATGCTGGGCTCCCGTCTCTACGCAACAATGCACGTGGCCTGGGCAGTGGACCCGGGTGATGTACCTTCTAAATTCTCAGCTGGAAACTCTAACAGACGCCAATTTACAAGAGAGAAACGAACGGACACTTGGTAACATGTGCACATAGGAGACACCGGGGGGAAGGCGCGACCCCCCAAAGTGGCTCAGAACTCAGGCCTGACCGTCTCTTCAGCTGCAGCCGAGGGGAAGGGGCGCGGAGCAGAGCAGCCCTGGGCGGTCAGCAAGCTCAGGCCGCGGGGGAGGCGCGGCTGCTCCCTCCACTGACCATGCTCCTGGGCTGGTCCTTCTCTTGGGGGCACAGAGAGGGGGGACACGCTCACAAAGGCAGGTTCCTGAATAAATGTCCCCTGCGCGAGGATGACAATAGACAGGCCCAGGACTGAGGGGCAGAGAGGAGGGGCGGGCACGGCCGCGTCTCGGGCACGTGGTGGCGACGCCAGGTTCCGGGTGTCACCCCCGTGCAGGGCTGGCAGTAAGGTACCAAAACTGAGCTCAGTTCTCCGGCCGGTAAAACAGGAATAATGCTATTTATGCAGGTGGTGAAAACGACAGGTGAGGAAGGTGAGGCCTCGCACGTAGCCACCTCCAAGCATCTGAAGTCCGCATGGGTGGCTTAGTCCTGAGTGACAGGGGAGGGGTCCGATGACCCCGCGTCTCGGGGGCTCTGTCACCGGGGGCGCAGGGAAGCCCAGTCCCCAGGGAGGAGCTGGGCCTGGGGAACCTGCTGTCCTCAGATCCACATCCCATTGCAAGTGGGGGACTGTGAGTGTCACCCGCTGCCGGAGGCCTGCTCAGCGCCCTGTCCTCCCTAACCGGCCGCCTCGGAGCTGTCCGGGGGCACTGCGCCCTCACGAAACACACGCTCTCTCAGCTCCCTCCAGGCAAGGGTGGTCATGACCAGCTGTGTCCAAGGAGCCCTTCAAAGTCGGCCTGTCATTGGGGTGCTCCTGGGACTCTGCACCCCGGCCCCTTCCTCTCCCGGGACCCAGGGGGAAGCTGCTCAGGTACGTCAGGGAGGGCAGAGGAGCCCGTCCCTGGGGAAGGCGTGAGAGCCCTGCACCAGCCCAGGGCCGCCGCCTCCAGACTCCTCCTCGCACAAGGAACATTCCTGTTTGGGAGGTGGTTCTGTCCAGGTCTGTGTGACGTACGGCCGAGCACATTCCTGTTGGGAAGGTTGTAAATGGAAAAGTGTTCAGAGGAAAGTAACCTCACAGGGTGATCTGGTCGTACACTCCTAGCTGGGCAGGGCATGGTGGGCAGTCACGCCCCAGGCCTATGCCTGCTTTAATAAAGCTTTACGTTTGCCCAAAGCCGGCCCTTCCATTGTTTCTGTGCAACCAGGTTAGCAGACCTTGGAAATGCCGGGAGTGACAACCTGGAAGGCAGGGCCATGGGGGGAGCAGCAGCCTTGTTAACCTGTCACCGGTCCCCACCCCGCTCTCTCCCAGTTCCTGGAATTTTCCTTACTTTCTTTCTCTAACTTCAAATGCAAAGAAGAAATTGCACAACTGTTGTTCTCAGAAGCATTTGTGACCTGGCTCCCTGGCATGTCATCCGTCTTGGCTCAGACAAAGTCCTACAAAAAGCTCTCTGCAGGTGTGGACGTTTCTCAGGCCGACGTTCCTACAGTCGTCTACTCTCAGCGCGCGTGGAGCCCGAGCCCGGCGCTCGCTGCCTCCACCCCAGAGGACTTAGCTCAGGTCAAGTCACAGGGCCGACTCCGTGGACCACCCTGTGCCCGGCGACGCTGGCGGTGAAACGGCACCCGATGTTACCTGCGAAGTTAGGCCTCGGTTCTTGAGGACGACAAAGAAAGAATTCAGTCGGGAACTCAAATTATAAGAAAAAGCTTCTTGAGAAAGTTACAGAGGTAGAAGTGAGCCAGCTGGACTGTGTGGACTCAGGAAACAAGTTGCAGAAGCGAAAGAAGGGCCCTTGGAGCTTAGGAGAGGGAAAGGCAAAGGTGACTCACCTGCGGGAGGAGGGGGCGACGGGAGGGGAAAGGCGCAGGGGTGCTCCCGAGAGACGCACCGGCCCTTCCTCTTGAGGGGCTGAAAGGCTGGGGGTTTACGGGGGGTCTCAGGGGAGGCCCCCAATAGAATATTCGTCAGCTTTATGCTGATGAGATTTATTCCCTAAAATGAGATTTATTCCCTAAAATGAGATTTATTCCCTAAAATGAGATTTATTCCCTGAACTCCTGTCCTTGGGCGTGGTTGGCACCAGTGGCACTAACTGGGTTTCTGCAGCTGTCGCCCTGAGTGGGGTGATTTAAGCTGCTTACCCTCTGGTGGGGAGGAGACGTGTAAACCATTTACTCCTAAGTGTTCTTGGTTAGGGAAGACGGGATTTACTAGACGGCTGTAAAGGCCTGGCCGGTTAACTGTCTCAGTTTCCCTGTTCCGCTTGTCCCGGCTACTCGCCTGTCTCAGCCAGAGCCTGGGAGTCGAGAGGAGCTGTGTTTGCTCGGGTGGGACAGGAGCGAAGGCAGAGCCATGGACCCGGGGAGGACAGTGCCCCCCGTCTGGGCGGTGCCTCCAGGCTGTGCCAGGGGCGGAGTGAGACTGAGGGCGACCAGCTGGTCTGGCGAGTTTTCACTCACGTGACTCACGCAGAGCCGCCTGCTGACTCTGACGGGGCACAAGGACTGAAAAGGACCAACGTGACCACATTTTACAGAATGTGGTTTCCAGGGATTTCGCGTCCGGCTCCTAGTCGTTGTGACAACCGAGGAGGTCACATGCTGAAGAGGTCCTCTAGGGGGCGATGTCACACCAGCTGACGGGCACTGTGCTCGACACCACATTAGGAGGTGACCTTCCCGAGAGGAGACGACGGGCAGGAAGAGGGGCCTCGGGGACGCTGGGCAGCAGGAAGGGGCGGCAGGGGAAGGTGGGCGGCATCCAGGGGGCAGGCGGGCTGGAGGGCCCCACGGGCATGTGATGCAGCGAGGCCCCCTCGAACCTCAGAAACACTGACGGGCTTCCTGGGTAGCTGTCCCCACGTCACACTTGTGCAGTGACTGAGACGGGTGTGCACGTGGCACCTGGAAAATGCCCGGAGAGGGCATGAAGGAACCCATTTTCCTGTCTAAATAGGGAGCCTTTGTAAGGACGGGAGGCGCAGCAGGGAGAGGGCTGCCCAGTCCCTTCCTGGAGATGCCCGGGGGGGGACGTGCGTGCGCGGCCGGCTGGCTTGTGTGCCGTCGGGGAGCCCAGGGCCTCTCCTTCAGCCTTAAGTTCTTCCTAAAACATCTGCAGCATCAACAGTATCAATAGCTTCGTCTCTTCAAAGACCTAAACAGAGCTGCCAGCAGGCTCCAGATACCACCGACGGCCAGACTCTCACGTCGAAATAGGGAGCTGGCGGTTTTCATAAAAATCCACTGTCAGGTCCCTTCTACGCGCCGCCCCGTGTAGTCCCCAGCACGTCCCTCCGTGGGATCCGGAGTTAAGTCGCTTCTCCCAGGTGCCCGTTGACGCCCAGGCCCCCGCCGTCAGGTAGAAAAACCGGGCTGGGACTGGGCTTCCCAGAGCTTTTAACTTCCTTCCTATTTCCTGGGGCTAAGGGAGAGGCTTAACGGAAAACTGTATTTTTAGGCGGGGAATCTTATCTACTTTAGCTGTTGATATTTTGGAGTGAAGTTTATTCTTCCTCTTTTACCTTAAAACCGGTGAGGTGCCTGGGTGCCCGTCCTTCAGTTTGCAATGGGCACAGAGCAGCCTCGTCAGAGGCGAGGTCTGGCTGAGGGCCCCCCTTCCTACCCCCGCGGGGACCCCGGGCAGCATCCACGCTCCTCCCAGCCGGCCCTGCCCCCGGGGCTGCAGCGCTCAGAGAAGTCAGCGGGCAGGTCCCCCCAGGCTCCAGCTTCCTGTGCAGAAACCCCCTTGAGTCACTACAAAAACCCCCACGGATGTGCGCTGATCTTGTCAAGCGAGGCTTCCCGCTGTGTCGGGAAAGGCCGATTAGACCCGAAAAGAAGCAACTCAGAAGCAATCTTACAACGAAGCCGGGAGTCGACTGGGGTCACAGCTAAGAGAACAAGCAGAAACATATTTTGATGATAAATGCTGTCGTTATTTTACATTTGGCAGCGTCAGAAGGAGCAACTTCAAATTCTTGAGATATGTTCTTGTTGAGAAAGCAAAGCTGGGTGGGGAGGCCGGAGTCCTCGTGTTGGCTCCAAAGCCTGGGGGAAGGGGCTGCTGGGGCTCCAGCGCCCCCTACTGAAGGTGCATCTCAATTGCAGGCAAAGTGTCCAGACAAATGGGCGCTTGAGGGACAGACCTGTGAGTTTCTTGCTACACTAGAGGTAAATGACCACGTAGGTGTTTCAGTGTGTGTCACAAAGAGTGATTGAATATTTTTATCTTGTTTCTTAAATTATTAAAAACATTAAGTAGCCCTAGCAGGGTCGGCTCGGTGGTTAGAGCATCGGCCCGCAGACTGCAGGTCTGGGTTTGACTCCTGTCAAGGGCACGTACTCGGTTGCAGGCTCGATCCCTGGCCCCGTCGGGGTGCGTGTGGTAGGCAACCCATCGATGCAGCTCTCTCATATCAATGTGTGTGTTTTTCTCCCTCTCTCTCCCCCTTCCACTCTCTCTGAAAAGCAATGGAAAAAATGTCCTCGAGTCAGGATTAAAACAAAACAAAATTTTAAAAAATTAAGTAAAATATAACATAAGTAATAAACATTTAACATATTCTCATTCTAATATTACTGGCACATAGACTAAAATAGTTATATTAAAAATACACAACTAAACATTTTAATAAAATCAAGAAATTTTGATCAGCTATAAAAAATTTACTATATTATTGGTGTGGTTTTTAAAAGATTTTATTGATTTTTTTTCTTTTGAGAGAGAAACATCAATGTGAGAGCAAGATATCAATTGGCTGCCTCCTGCAGGCCCCCAAGTGGGGATCGAGCCTGCAACCTCGGCATGTGCCCTGACCAGGAATTGAACCGGCAGCCTTTGGTGCATGGGGCAACACCCAACCAACTGAGCCACACAGGCCAGGGCTATTATTTGGCTCAGTTGGTTGAGTGTCGCCCCGTGTACCAGGAGGTCACCGGCTCCCTTCCCAGTCAGGACACATGCCCAGGTTCCAGGCTCAATCCCCAGTAGGGGGTGTGGATGATTCTCATCCATGTTTCTCTCTCTCTCTCTCCCTCTCCCTTCTTCTCTTGGAAATCAATAAAAATATATTTTTTTAAAAGTTATTTAAAAAGATCAGACCAGGGCTTAGCCACATGTGAAAGGCACATGTGGGATCCGATTGAGTTGGAATTTGAATAATTAAAGCTTTTCTAGTTTTTTAAAACAACTTAAAAATATAAGATGCTAATTATTTTGAGTAATGAGCATGTCTTGTGAAATGGAGTGGAAGGGAAGCTTGTGTGAAGAGCAGGAGAAATTGTCCAAGAGCAGAACTGGGAAAATGCCAGCCGGCCGCATGGGGGGCCGGGTCCCAGGAAGCAACGAGGCGGCTGCACCTGCCCAGCTCCCCGCCTGCAGAGACCCTGCATGTGCTCAGGCTCCCCTCCTCCGGGTAACCCCGTCCTGACCTGCTTCAGGGGCTGGTTTCCGTGGTGAAGGCCGCATTTTTGGCGCCCTGTCTGAAGCTGAAAGTTTGCCTGGGGGATGGATGGGTCAGATTTTATTCATCAGCCGGAATGAGTTTCCACTCGAAGGCATTTTTTAAGGCTGCTTTTTATTAACAATACAGCAGAAAGTGTCCTTGACAAGTGAGAGGAATTCAGCCCAGAGGCTCAGGTCAGGAGGGTGGGGCAGCGAGGGGAGAGGGAAGCTGAGAGACCGAGGGTGCTGGCGGGTGGATGACCTGCTCTAGTCAGAGACCCCACCCCCGTCTCTCAATCCAGAGTGGGAGAGACGGGAGGAGGCTTATTCGGGAAGTGAACACACAGTACAATGTATAGATGATGTACACCTGAAACCTACATAATTTTTTCACCCCGATAAATTCAATAAAAATGTAAAAAGAAAGAAAAAGATTAAGCAGAGGCAGATGAAAGGGGTTTGGGGCCAGAGGCAGCCATCAGCTGGCAGAAACACCGTCTCCCTTGGGGCCTGGACGCCCAGACTAGCCAAGCGCCTGTGGAGATAAACGTTTTATTATGTCCTGAAGGCCACTGAGTCTTCAAGTTCACGTCCCCCGACAGCTGCCCGGCCCTCCCCTGCAGGACCACAGGACCGCAGCGGGAAGGAGCGTGGTGTGCGTAGCTGGGCTTCGGTTCAGCAACGCGGTGCCCGCGGCGGCTTCCAGCACCGTTGGACCGAGGAGGATATTGAACAGTCTGGTCTCCAGTTTCACTCCTGTTTCTGCCACACAGCCCTGGGGGCAGGAGGAGCTGCGGTAGACCACAAATCCACACGGCTTCCCTGGGATCCGTGTCCCGTCGCCTCCGCCCCTCAGACGCCTGCAATTAAGTGAGTCACAGAGTCCCAAGGGCCTGCAGACTGGAACGGACAAGCAGTGTTGCTACCTGTCCAGGTTAGGCAGGCAGGGCCAGTATCCCCGCTCTCCCATCACCTGTAAAGGACTGTTCCTACCCTCTGCCGCATGGCTTCCCAGTGCCCGTGGGACTGGCCTGCTAATGGGACTGGGCAGAGCACCAGCGCTCTGGTGGAGGCCCTGGTGGTCCCCTCGTGCTCCTGCCGACTCTCTCACGCCCACTCAATGCTCCATCATGAGAAACACGTGCCCCATCAGCTGCCATCCGTCAGCTGCAGCCCCTGAAGACCAGGTGGGGTGAACTGGAATCCAGCCCAGAGCTGGGAGCCCAACCACCCAGCCAACCCAGCTGAGCCACTGTTGACCAGACTCAGAGTGAGACCCAGAGCCTGTTCCTGGAAACTGCCCAATTTTGCAGATGGTTTGTTCCCTGGTGTCACTATGACAAGTGCTGACTAATAAGCCAGGTCCCTCAGATTGGTTGTGAGGTTCTCATAAAACAGCGGATGCAAAAATGCCTTGAAAACTGCTTTTTTTTAAAAAGATATGTATCCAAAGCAACCTCTTCATAAAGGCAGGAGCTTTTGTTACTGTACCTGGAAGAGTTCCTGGCACAAAACAGCAGCTCAGTGAATACAATATTGATTGAATTTAAGGATGGATGGATGATGGTTGGATGGATGGATGAATGATGGATGGATGGATGATGGATGGATGATGGGTAGCTGGCTAGATGAAGGATGGATGGATAGATGGATGAATGATGGATGGATGGATGGATGGATGGATGGAGGATGGATGGATGGATGGATGGATGATGAATGGATGGATGGATGGATGGATGATGGATGGATGTTTGGATGGATAGATGATGGATGAATGGATGGACAGACGGATGGATAGATAGTGGGTGGATGGATAGATGGATGTTTAGATGGATGTTTGGATGGATGGATGGATGTTTGGATGGATGGATGATGGGTGGATAATGGATGGATGGATGGATGAATGAATGGGTGATGGATGGATGTTTGGATGGATAGATGATGGATGATGGATGGATGGATGGATGGATGGATGGATGGATGGATGGACAGACAGATGGATGGATGGATAGGTGGTGGATGGATAGATGGATGTTTAGATGGATGGATGATGGATGGATGGATGGATGGACGGACGATGGATGATAGATAGATGTTTGGATGGATAGATGATGGATGATGGATGGATGGATGGATGGACGGACAGAGGGATGGATAGATAGTGGGTGGATGGATAGATGGATGATGGATGGATATTTGGGTGGATGGATGATGGATGGATGTTTGGATGGATGGATGGATGGATGGATGGATGATGGGTGGATGAATGGGTAGATGGATAGAATAAAATATATGTGTAATAAGCTTGGAACTTCTACCAGAGGCAATTTTTTCTTGGCTTTAAATTATTAATTTCTGTTAAATAGAAGTACCCCTGAGAATGAGACATTTTTGTCCTAACAGTTTAATTTGAGGATGATCAATACTTGATACTTGGAGTGGTCATGGAAACTGGAAAACCAGAGGTGAAGATCAGGGATGTAAGACGTGGGTCTCCCACTGTGGCCTGTGGCTAGTTGGTGCAGAACCTTTGGCAAAGACTTTGGGAGTTTAACTAAAACTATCATCTACCCTCAAACACATTTTTCATAAAGAACATGCAGAGATAGACACTCATATGGTCCTGTATAGACTTATGTATGCTGCATTTATGTGTATCTTCCATCTCTGTGCAGGGGGGAGATTTAGCAGAATGACAGGGAATTGCTGGTTTTATCAACCCATCATCTACTTACGTATCACTTATCTGTCACCTACTATCTATTATCTACCTATCTATGCATCCATCTAACCATCCATCCACCCACCCATCTGTCATCTATTATCCATTCATCCATCTATCTATAATCCATCTATCTATCCATCTATCCATCATCTATATCTATCTATCTATCATCTATCTATCTATCATCTATCTATCATCTATCTATCTATCTATCTATCTATCTATCTATCTATCTATCTATCATCTATCTATCTATCATCTATCATCTATCTATCATCTCCTATCTCTCTATGCAGAGGGAGAGACTGGTTGGGAACCCCAGGGACCTGATTCCCCCCCCCCCCCCGCCCTGGGAGTCAGACACAGGGCTCTGAGGGAATTATTTGAATTGTTCTGCATGGAAGGCCCAGTGTGGGCTCTGAGGAGACAGTGCCCAGAAGTGTGGGCTGGAGCTTTTGCTTCTAACACTGGTGGTGGGACCTTGGGCAGACCTCTAAATTCTTTGAAATTTGATCATTCCCTATAGCTTATGAAGGCAAAAATAAGTAAATAAATAAAAAGAAAGAAGGAACAGAAAGTGTTCGGCTGGCCGTTTGCTGACTGGCTATGCAGGCCTGGCCGACACCCGCAGCTCCTTCAAAGACCTGCCTGGAGATTTTTAATTTTGCGGTTTGCTCGGTGACAGCCGTCATGTCCACGTCACCCCCTCCCACCACCCAGTGCCGGGAAAGGGTTAACCTGGTTTAGTCACCATATCTGCTGATAACCCTGCAATCCTCGGAGGAGAGCTGAGCGCAGCTGTGGCCTGGCAGATGGAGAGACCGCGTCCCGGTCCTGGGGAGGGCGAGCGGCCTCCACGCAGCCGCAATACGCTGTTGCTGGGGTCTGTTCCGTTCCCCTGCTATTTTCTGTGATGGTCAAAAGTTTCTTTAAACTTGGATGCTCCTTGGGCCAAATGCAGCCATCTGGAGGTTTTAAAACTCCCACTGACCTTCATTACTGCCAAATGGGTCCCACCCACCACGCTCGCAGTTCAGAGAAGACAGGTGGCTGCTGCTCAGCTGCTCGCTCTGCAGGTTTGTTCCCAAGCTCAGGGTGGGAAGAGCCCTTGGAGACCTCCCGGTGGTGGCAGTGGTGGCGGGGCTCACACCAGGCCCGGGTCTCCCCCCACTGCGCCCGTGTCTCCCCCACCAGGCCCGTGTCTCCCCCACCGCGCCCGTGTGTCCCCCCACCGCGTCCGTGTCTTCCCCCATCACGCCCGTGTCTCCCCCCACCAGGCCCGTGTCTCCCCCCACCAGGCCCGTGTCTCCCCCCACCACGCCCCTGTCTCCCCCCACCAGGCCCCTGTCTCCCCCCACCAGGCCCGTGTCTCCCCCCACCGCGCCCGTGTCTCCCCCCACCGCGCCCGTGTCTCCCCCCACCGCGCCCGTGTCTCCCCCCACCAGGCCCGTGTCTCCCCCCACCACGCCCCTGTCTCCCCCCACCAGGCCCCTGTCTCCCCCCACCAGGCCCGTGTCTCCCCCCACCGCGCCCGTGTCTCCCCCCACCGCGCCCGTGTCTCCCCCCCATGCCAATGAGGTTTGTGTATGATCTTAGCCTGGAGATGCTGGTCGTTCGTCGTCACCGCTCTCTCACCTGCAGTCCCCCGGGGTCAGAGCTGGCGGCAGACGGGACAGCGTGACCAGCACAGGCCCTGGGTGCAGGATGAGGTCGCGAGGAGACGCCATCACGGGCTACAGGTTGTCCTCACTGCCCCCCCCCCATTCAGAGGGGAAGCTTGTTCCCACCCTGGAGCGACCCTGCACCCGCCTGAGGGGCGGCTGCCTCCACTGGCCCTTCCTGGGCTCTGGGAGCTGCTGTCTAAGTCGCTGGTCAGGAAGAAGGCTCCAAACCTTGACACTGGCCCTGGGGTTCCTCGGGCTGGGAGCACACGGTCCAGGGTCAAACACTCGCTGAGGTGTGTCCCAAGAGAGAACCTTTGTTGTTGGGACAGGTCCTTCATTCTACGGTCTTCACACAATCCCACTTCATCAGCCCTGCAGATGGGAAATGGTGGACCTAGGGAGGTGACCACAGGAGCACAGGGCAGAGCTGGGATGGCAGAGCTGGGACAGGCCTCGTGAGAGAGAGCTGTGGCCCTGCCCTCGTGCCCAGTGTCCTCGTGCCCAGTGGCACACAGTGGGGCAGGGCACCCGCCTCCCAGCAGCGCTGCCAGGGGGAAGTGAGGCCGGCCAGCAGGTGCAGGCCCATAGCCACGTCAGGGACATGCGGGAAGAAGGTAGCAAAAGGCCCAGGACACGTGGTCCAGGACAAGTCCCTCGGGACGGGGGGCTGTCCCCTCCTGCCTCGGACGTGTGGCTCACAGTTGTCTGAGCCCACATTCCTTGATCTCCCGGGCGGTTGGGTGGGACAGCTGCTGGTGGGTTGGGACCCCCGAGTCTCCCTGCGGCTGGGGTGCTGATCCCCGCAGCCTCCCCCACCGCTCAGCTCAGGAGGACAGGACTGCGGGAGAGGCCAAGTTTCGGGGAACACGGGTGGAGCCAAGCACAGGGTGGGGCTGGCTGCTTTCAACTCCCTCCCGCTTCCCGCCGCGCCCCCTGCCCCAGCGGGCTGTGTGGGGCCCTTTCTTATCTTGTTTTTCTTGTTAAAAATGTCAAGCGAGTCATTACCCAGCTGGGTCCCCCTTCCTGGCAGCTTTCTGTAGAGCAAAAGGATTTGATTTGTGCCTGTGTTACAATTAGAAAGAACAACCCATCTCATCGCCTCCCAGGGGCCTTGGGAGCTGGCCACCCAGGGGAGGGCCCCCCACCCAGTGGCATTTGGTCAATGTTTATGGCATCTGATTGAAACAGGGACGTGGTGAGGTCCCTGGCTGGTCCTCGCTGGCCTAACTTTATCAGCACTTGCTGTTGCTACGCTGCGGTTCGGGCCTCTGCCCTCCGGCCCCAGCTGGTGGGTGTCCTGACAGCTGGCCCAGGCTCTCTTCCAGGCTGCAGTGCGGGGATCCCTGCTCGATCCCTGCTCGGGGAGGCTGGGCTCCTGCAGGACCAGGCCCGGAAGCCTAGAAATAGGACCTTGTGAAATTCCAGGAGCCAGGAGCTTGAAATGGAAAGCGGTGAACATGAGGACCTGCCGTAGGTGGTGGTGGGGGGGGGAGGTTGCCGAGTCCCTGCACTGGGACCAAGGACAGCCTCAGGGGCTGGGGGAGGACAGGGTCTCTGGACTCTCCCGGGCCAGCCTGCCTTCCCTTCCACGCCCAGAAACACCGTGAGGAACACTGGCAGGAGACTGGCTCGGGGACGAGAGGTTGGGGTGCTGAATGGATCCAGAGTGGAAACTTCTGTTTGGCAGAAAAATGGAGACAAACTGCCGCAGGGACTCTATGTGATAACGTGACATAGCAGCACGTGGGGTCCTCTGGGGTCCCACGGGTTGGGGCTTCCTGTCTGCTTTCTGATCTGAATACTAAGGGTTGTTTTCAGGAGGTGAATTTCTTGAGTTGAAAGCTCTCCACTTGCATTTTCATCGCCGTTCTCACCGATTAAATTCTGTCTCCCCTTCTGGACAACCTGAGAAAATTTAAACTCCGCATTCTGTGCATATTAAGCAACACTGGGCATTGTGAATTAGGCGACGCTGTCTCCCCAGGGCCACCCCTGCTCACAGGGACCACAATGCAATCAACCAGCTGGAATCATGCGGGCACTGCCCGGGCCTCCGAGTGGCCGGCCCCAGGACAAAGCCCACAGCCCCTCACAGCACACTGCTGTCCCCGCCAGCCATCCTTTGTGATGCGCGTGGGAAAAATCTTAATGAGCCCGCCGCTCAGAAACCCTGTCGCGGAGTCACCCCTCCCGCCACCTGGCACTCACAGGGCGCAGCCAGCAGCCCACAGCCCCCACCCCGGGCAGGGAGGCCGCATTTCCTAGGCAACAGAGAGTCTGCGGAAAACTGGACCCGCAGGAGACGGAGCCGATAGGAGAGAGAGGAATAAAACGCGGAGTGGGGACGCTCGCCAGTGTCGTGGCTGAACCGTGTCTGCAAGGATTGGGGCAAAGGGCCCATCCCGCCAGATCCAGGAAGGCGGCCCCGCTACCGGGCCCTTCCAGAGCCCGCCCAGGCCCCTCCTGGGCTCAGGGCTCCCGGGTGACGGATTCAGTATTAAAGCCCAAAAAATCATTGCAACTGACGGGGCAGAATCCTTCAAAACATGAAAACTGTCCCCGAGATGAACGCAGTGTGGTCACTCAGGCACATCACTTAACAGTAAAACACAACTGTGCGGACAACTGGAAATGCATTTTATTTTTATTGATTGATTTTGAGGGGAAGGGAGAGAGAGGGAGAGAAACATTGATTCGCGGTTCCCCTCACTCACGCATCATTGGTTGGTTCCTGCGCGGCCCTGACTGAATATCGGGCCCACGACCTTGGTGCGTCGGGGCGATGCTCCGGCCACCTGAGCACCGACCAGAGCTGGAGCTACACTGTGAGCAAGGCAGAAACTCCGCGTCCACCAGTCTCCGGGTGGCGGGTGTTAAACTGCTGAAATTCAAATAGAAACCCGTGGGCCACCCGGTGTGGGGGCTGTGCCCCGACTTCCCCACGGGGTGGCTCCTGTTTGGACCCAGGATCCTGCCCTGAGTGTCTGCTCCCTCCTGGGACGGTCTCTGTCTCCAGGGGCTTGGCCGCTTCTGAGAGGCAAGAAGCAGGTGTGGGAAACAGGCCGGGTTTGGGATTAGTGTGGCCGAGGCAGACGAGGGGACCCCAGCCGGTTGTCTCTTACGGGGACTCTGAGGGCAGAGTGCTCGGCCTGCAAGGACGCTGGATTCCCTCGGGGGTTCCGCCTGCCCTTGGCCACGTGTCCCCGCAGCCAGGGGACCAGGGGCATCTTTCTCCTCCCTGCCCTTGACGGCAGCGTAGGGGGCAGGCCGTCTGCGGGGTTACTTCCCGCTCTCGTTAACAACTTGTTATAATTCTGTGGCTAATGAGCTTCCCTCCCCGCGTCTGGTTAAGGGTCCAGCTTTTCGGTTTCATGGGTATTTCCGGAGTTGCCGCAGGCGCCATGTCTTCCTGGAGTCACCTTACATTCTCAAACGGGAGCCATGCTCACCTGTGCTCACCTGTGCTCACCTGTGCTCACCTGTGCTCACCTGTTGTCAGGTGGCACCCCTCTCCTTTTTGAACATAAATTCGTTTATTCTATGGGCATCTGGAGAATCAGTTTCTCCTCTGTTTTTGGTTGCTTTCTGCCCTGCCCCCGTCACTCCAGGGTCCAGTAATCGGCCCCTCACTGCCCCCGCCCACCCCTCGCCGGGACCACCCTCTCTCCACGTCTCCGCGGGAAGTCAGAGCCTGCGCAGCGTGGTTTCCCCTGACCGCCCACCTGCTCCCGGCGCTGAGGAGCGGCCACGCAGAGCCCGGGGCCGGGGACAGAGCTCGGCCGGGGACAGAGCTCGGCGGGACGGGCTCAGCGGCCGCCCCCGGGCCCAGCTGAGAAGCAGCGGCCCCGGCTGGGGGCCGAGGGAGGCGTCGCTGCAAACCTCGCTCCTGAGCAGCTGCGGGGCGGGTTTTTGTTTGGTTTCTGGTTCGTGACGCACTCCTGTGAAACATCAGCGGGACTTGGACTTCGCTTGGCGTTTTGATGCGGGTACCTTTCCCGGGCCCTTGATGAAACGTCTTCGATGGGCCCGGGCTCCCTGCATCCTTTTAATTTTAAACCTGTTACCGCGATTTCCCCCAACGAACGTGCGGGGCCTGACAGGTTTTCCTGCTGCGCCTGCTGGGCCTCCGTCTGCAGACGCCGCTCCGAGCGCCGCGGGGGCCGAGGGTCTTTCTCAGGCAACGTTCCCCGTTTTGCAGGGGTATCAGGTGTGTCTCGGGAGCAGGTCTGAGGTTTTCTTTACTTTTTAGAAAAGCAAGGAAGCATTCATTGGCTGCAGCCAAGATACACCCGGGACAGTGAGACAAGGCAGAGCCCCGTGGAGAAGCAAGGGGAGCCTGGGCTGGGCTGCTGCGGCTCACGGGGAGTCAGAGGAAAGGGGCCTGGAAACAGGGTCAGGGGTTAGCCCGGGACAAGCTGCCACTGCCCGTTGCTCCCCTGGCTGCAAGTCTCTGGGGTCCCTTGGAGTTAGGGGGGAGGGAACGGCGCGGGGTGCTCCCGGAGGGAGAGTCCGCCGGGTCTGATTTCTGTTAATGTCCCGCATCCAGGACAGCCCCACAGCCCCGCTGTCTTGAGGGTGACCCCAGGGCAGGCACAGGGCAGGGACACTGATGGCAGAAGCTAAAACACTGGCTCGGGCTGGAAAGAAAAATTCCCAGCTAGTCAACACCCACTTACACAATCCAGGTTTCCACGAAGGGCCGAGTGGCCAGGATGCCCCCCACCCGGCATCCCACCTGAGAGCCCAGCCAGTGGGCCGGTGTCAGGCGGATCCACACTGGTCTCATTTCCTCCGTGTCACGGGGAGGGTGGGACGCCGAGGGAGCTGAGAGGCCTGCCCGGGGGTGGGCCCGGGCTGTGGTCACAGCTGGGAAAGCCCTGCTCTGGGGAGGAGACCTGAGCAGAGTCCAGCTTCCCCCAGGGAAGGAGAAAGGCTGCCCGAGCAACTTGCGGTTGCCTGAACTTTATGGTCTCTCGGTAACACTGGGATGCTCTGGGGTGCTCGACACCCCGGACATCTTACAAACAGACCCGCACCCGAGAAACGACTGGTTCTGGTTACACGTAGGTGGGGTGCGGGCATTTACAATGCGCTATAACCACAGCGCTCAGTGTCGGTGAGAAGCGATCTGAAGTTCTTAGAGACAAGCTGAAGGTGAGGAAGCCGAGGAGAGCAAATGCTCGTGTGTTTGTGTATATATATTCACGCGAGCACATACGCCTGCAGCACACGCGTACACAAACACGCATGCGCACACGGTTACTGTGTACTCACAGGAGAAAGGAGCATTAACATAACATAAGGGACCCAAACTGCTAACCTGACAGCACAGATGATATATTCAGAGTCTCGTGTTCTCACTTCGTTACGTTAGACACGCACCGGGCCCGCGGCTGATGAAGCCACGCGGTCCCCTCGGCCCCACGCCCAGCAACCCTGGGCTGTCGGAAGGTGCCCGCCCTCGCCCGCTGCGCCCAGCGGGAGCCCGGGCCCTGGCCCTGGGGCCACCTGGAGGGAGGGAGGGAGGGAGTTAGTGGATAAATGAATGAATCCACCTAAGAAAGAGCACAGTTCCCACTGGATCAGAGAGCGATACTTTCACGATTATATTACAAACCCTTTAAAAAAATACTATAACAACAAATAATCTAGTGCGAAGTGGGCAAAGAACAGGGACAGGCCGTTCACTGAAAAGAAAATATCTTTGGTTCTCAACTGTATAAAGTGACACTCAAGCTGATGCAAAATTAAGCCACAGTGAGGTGGTGTTTTCAGCTGTGGGGCGAGTGTGGGGAGCTCTGGTCCAGCTGCTGGCCGGGCCGGGGAGCAGGAGGCAGGACCGGCGGTCGGCAGGGACACAAAGTGGAACGACCGGCGGGAAGGGAACGTTGACAACATCTCCCCAAACACAGACGCACATATCTCTTACCTCCGCCTTCGCCCCCAGAATAATAAATCACGGCAGCAATTCCTAAACTTGGTTTTAGGACCACGTCGGTCTCTAAAAATAACAGGGGATCCCAAAAGCTACTATTTACCGCTTTAGAAACAAAGTGAGAAATTGAACTATATCGACTATATTATAAAATAACAGTAAGTGTATTGCATGATAATATAAACACATTTTTATTTCAAAATTATTTGTTTTAAGTAGTTAGTGAAAAGGGGATTTTTGACCTTCGTGCGGGTCCTTCTGATGCCTGGCCTGAGAGGCGACACCTGGCTCCACGTGTGTCTGCGTCCAGCCGTGCGACGCGCTGCTTGGGCTGAAGTCTGTGGAGGAGACGTGGGCTCGGCCTGGATGAGCCCGCAGGCCTCCGGGAGGGTCTCACGCCCCGGGGTGTTGTACCAGCAAAGGATGGCGGCGATCACAGTGTCCCCAGGGAGGCGGCTGTGACATTCTGTGCAGCCATGAAAATGAAGGAGGTCTCCTGGGTGCTGACGTGGGCCAAGGCCGAAGCGCCGTGTCCTTATGTGGAAACGAAGGATACATTGTTAAGAGCAAAGAAAAAACATAAGCTGCAGAGGGATTTGTATCTGCGTCTACATAAAATGTATCCGGAAGGAAAAGCCACGAGGTGTTGCTGATGGCGGCCTTCCCAGAAGCCACTGGGGGCTCCCCATTAATCCCATTACCTGGTGAATAATTAACTCGTGAACACAACCTTATAACCTATTTTGCAACGTTACTCTGAGGACGAGATGGATCAATGCAGGGAAAATAGGCCTCGCTCGCTGCACATACTCAAGAATGCAGCCCCTCCGGAGAACGGAAGGGCGGTTCCTCCAAAAATTAAAAACGGAGCCGCCTTACAGCCCAGCAGAGCCACCCCGGCGTTGATTCAGAGGAAGGCAAAACTAATCGGAAAAGAGAGACGCGCCCCTGGGTCCTCTGCACCCTCACAATGGCCGGGCTGTGGAAGCCGCCCAGTGCCCGTGGGCCGCGTGCATGAGGCGGCTGTGGGACGTCACACGGGGACCGCGGCTCGGCCGTGAAAAGAACGTCTCACCCTTTCCGACAGTGGATGGACCCGGAGGCCATCATGAAGTGAAATAAATCGGGCAGAAAAAGACAAGTACCACGTGACCTCACGTATATGCGGAATCCAAAGAGCAAAACAAATGAACCAACAGAACAGAAACAGACTCGTAGACAGAGAACAGGCTGGCAGAGGGGGGGGTATTGGGGGGGGTGAAGGGACTGAGAAGCACAAGTTGGCAGCCACCAAACAGTCCCGGGATGGACAGCACAGCGGGGCACAGTCAGCGATGCTGTAACCACTGTGTGGGGCCAGGCGGGCACTGGGAACATCGGGGGGCCGCTTTATAAATTATGACTAACCACTGTGCTGTGCACCTGAAACTAATACAAAGTAATATCGAATGTCAACTGTAATTTATTTATTTTATTTATTTATTAAATATATCTTTATTGATTTCAGAGGGAGGAAAGGAGAGGGAGAGAGAGATGGAAACATCAATGATGAGAGTCACTGATCGGCTGCCTCCCGCACGCCCCCGACTGGGGATCAAGCTCCCAACCCGGGCCTGTGCCCCGACCGGGAATCAAACCCCGATCACCTGGATCCTGGGTCGATGCTCAACCACTGAGCCACGCCCGACCGGGCTCAACTGTAATTGAAACATAAAATTAAAAAATAAATGATAGCTGTTAAAAACAATATTATATAATATAATAACATGAGGGTTTGTTCTCTTTAGTCTCCAGGTCGCCCATGTCCGGGTCCCCCTGTTAGCACAGCGACCCACAGCTGTCTCTCTAAAGTGCCCACTGTGCCAGGTCCGGTTGGAACAGGGCGATCAGTGGCCTCTGTAACCTTTGAGGGGCAGTAGCTGAACACAGAAGGGGGACTTTTGAAATCCAGACACTGAGACCAGATGGGAGCTCGTCACAGCCCACGGTCTGCAGGAGTCTCTGAGACCTGCTAGCTGGCGTGTCCCGGCCATTGTTCTGGGCGTGGACCAGCCCTGGTGTGTCCTGCCTTCCCCTGGTCTGGGGGCTCGGGACGCGCTCCTGGGCCAGACCCCACAGGAGCAGGGCCCGCAGGCGGCCCCGGGCGTTCCCCTCGCCTCCTCGGGGAAGCTGGCGCTCGGGAGGAAGCCCGGCCTCCCACGGTCTCCCCTGGGGAAGCCGGTCGCCCACGGCCGGCGGGCCTGTGTTGTGTTTGAGCAGGTTCCAGGGCGGGGGAGGCTGGGGAAGGCTGCTTCTCAGGCAGCCGCAGCCTCCGCGGCTGGGTTTTTTTCTGAAGCTCTTTGTAAATAATAGGACAAAGCCGATTTTCTGCCAGAGCCTCCCGCCCGCTGGAGGCTGAGGAGCTGGTCTCCCGCCCCGTCCGCTGAACATCCCACACACCGCTCTGGCCAGGAAGACACTCGGGTGCGGGGAGGCGCCCGGCAGGCAGCAGCGGGCGGGGCCTCGGAGACCTGGACCCGGGACCCCCGGCTGCAGAACTAATCACCCCAGAGGCTCCCCGGCCACGAGGCTCACTCTCTGGACCTCAGCTCCTATTTCCGCCCTGCATGCTTGCGTTCCTGATTTCTTTCCAGGGCTCTGGGCCTTGCCTCGAGGGAAAGAAAGGTGGGGCGAGGCTGTGAATATTTTCTGCATATTTTACTACACCCTCGCCTGCCAGATGACGGAGAAACCCCTGCCTTTGGAAGGGGGGCCTCGGCCCGGTTTCTAGCAGGCGGGCTTTGCGTCCTCACAGCTTGTTAATGAATGAAATCCTTCTAAAGCGAACCCCACAGAGGCGCACGCTTCCCCGGGAATCAGATGATAACTGGGGTGGGAGTTCCTGTCTCTGCTTTTACCGGCAAAAAGCATCGCTAATAATAGAACATGTAGACACAGATACAAAGCTGGAAATGCTACAACACCTAAGACAAAGGGGGTGCTCCGAGCCCGGCAGAAACCGGCACGTATGAACTATGAACTCGCACGGCCTTTATAAGCCAGGCTCCCAAAATGTACGTCTACGAATCAGACGTCCAACCCAAAGCTGCCGCAATACGTTTCCACGCTGCCTCTGAGCCTACAGCCGTTCTCCGCCCCTGTGAACGCTCAGGTAGACGATTTTGCAGGTGCGGGGGCTGGTCTACTGCGGCACCCAGGGAGCTGAACCTAATTTTTCCTCCAAGTGAGTTCTCTTAGGCACATGAAATAGTGTAATTTTCGTCCCAGTTCCAAGCTAGAAAATTCTCTGAAACATACTTTTTTAAAAATGTTTTTATTGATTTCAGAGAGAGGAAGGGAGAGGGAGAGAGAGAGAAACGTCAGTGATGAGAGTCATTGATCGGCTGCCTCCTGCACGCCCCCCACTGGGGATCCAGCCCGCAACCCGGGCACGTGCCCCGGCTGAGAATCCAACCCTGACCCCCTGGGTCATAGGTCGTTGCTCAACCACTGAGCCGCGCCGGCCGGGCCGTGCGTTGATTTTGAACGAGGGGCCTGATTTCCGGGGCTCTACAGCCAGGCAGACAGGGTTCCATTCAATTCACTGCTTCATCCAGGAACCCACTTCAGTTTTCCTACATATGAAATGGGGCCAAAAAAAGAAAAAGGCCGGCACATGGCATATTTACAGGCTCTGCAAGGCAATGGGTGAGGGGCTCCGCACAGGGCCCGGCCCAGAAGCTGTGAGAGGCTCCACCTGAGGCAGCTCCACGTGTGGCAGCTCCACCTGAGGCAGCTCCACGTGTGGCAGCTCCACGTGTGGCAGCTCCACCTGAGGCAGCTCCACGTGTGGCAGCTCCACGTGTGGCAGCTCCACCTGAGGCAGCTCCACGTGCGGCAGCTCCACGTGCGGCAGCTCCACGTGTGGCAGCTCCACCTATAGCAGCTCCACGTGTGGCAGCTCCACCTATAGCAGCTCCACCTATAGCAGCTCCACGTGTGGCAGCTCCACCTATAGCAGCTCCACGTGTGGCAGCTCCACGTGTGGCAGCTCCACCTATAGCAGCTCCACCTATAGCAGCTCCACCTGAGGCAGCTCCACGTGCGGCAGCTCCACGTGTGGCAGCTCCACCTATAGCAGCTCCACGTGTGGCAGCTCCACCTATAGCAGCTCCACGTGTGGCAGCTCCACCTATAGCAGCTCCACGTGTGGCAGCTCCACCTATAGCAGCTCCACGTGTGGCAGCTCCACCTATAGCAGCTCCACGTGTGGCAGCTCCACCTATAGCAGCTCCACCTGCGGCAGCTCCACCCGGGGGCACCTACAGACGTGAGGCGCAGTGGTCTTGGCCCCCAGCACATCGTAGGGCTCCAGCCACTATCAGCCACCCTGAGGTGTGGGTGTTTCACGAGGAAGGCCCTGTGTTTAAAACAAGGTGGCAGGAGGACTGGGACTGTGTGTGGACTCGTGTGTTTGGGGTGAGGGCCGGCGGGTTTTCCAGCACAGGCCTGGCTGCGGGAAACGGACTCATCTAAGGGGCAGAGGGTGTCAGAGCCTGTTCACCCCAAGGTGAGCAGTGTGGACACCGTCCCTAACGGGGCCATAACATCCGCATCGAACCGTCTAACTTGAACATTGACATAAAAACCAAGTTTTTACTGGGCAAATTTGTAAGAGCTCCAAATCTTTACCGAATTATTTCAAATTTATATTAGCGACGTTTCTGCCGGTTTCTGCTGAGCCAGTGTGAGCCGAGTCGAGTCTGTTCAGAAAGTCCGGGTCTGCTGTTGGGACCTCGGGGCCCTGAGGTCCTCAGACTCTGCCCTGTGGTCGCTCATCTCGCCTGTGGGTCAGGCACGGGGGCCCCGTCAGATGCGGAGCCTGCGTCCTGCACTGCGTCCCTGCGTCTAACAGAGCGACCCGCAGGCTACACGAGTGACTGCTGGACCACACAGCAGACAGTTGAGCAACATCCTTCCTCCGTGGGAAGCACAGATGGGCACTTCCCTCCTGCACAGGTACAGTGGTTAATCTTTTTAAACAAATAATCACAGTATCTGCTCTGATGTACACAGTAGATTTGTGGTGATCTTAGCACAGAACGTTTTAGATTAGGCCTTAGAAAAATCCAAACGGCGGGCTTTCCTCGGGTGTTCCCACAGAGCACGCGCTCTCTGCTCTCCACACTGCTCCCCCCAAGCAAACTGGTCAGACTGGGGCCACGAAGGACCAAGAGCCTTCTCCCTGGGGCCTCCCACTGCCCTCCTGGCCCTTGCAAAGCATACAACCTGCTGTGTTGTCAAGAGTCAGCAGCGTGTCGTCTTTACGGAAGAATCCTGACCTGCCTGTTCTCTCCTCTGCGTCCCTGAGCCCCTGACGAGCAGGTTGCCCCTGTCGGTCACTCTCTGCTGCTGGGCCTCCACCTTCCTGCGCCGTCGGGAACAAAGGCTGTGGACCCAGAGGCGGCAGCTGGGCGGGGCGGGAGGAGACGGGCTCAGGCGGCTTCTCTAGGATCAGGTCGCGTCAAGGCGTGTAACTGAGGCCTCGTGGGTGGACCTGGGGGAGGGCGAGCTGAGGTTTCGTTCCATGGGTGGCTCTTTCACGGGCAGTGACCTGTGGAGTCACCACCTGAACCTCTCAAAGGGAAGGTGCAGCTGCCCAGGGTGGGTAACCGGGGAGTGAGACTCCTGGACCCGCCCGAGGGGTGGGGAGGCCTCGCCTGGTGTGAGAACTTCCCTGTGATGAGAAAAAGACACCAGTTTGGGTGTTTTGGTTTTTGTTTCACTCTTTTGATGAAAACTCAGTTTTCCACTGAGAGCTCCACGGGCGTTTGGGCAGGACACTCCTTCACTCTACAGAATGTCCTTTGTTGGAGGATGGTCGTGTCCCGGGACCTCTCAAGCACGTGTCTGTACCCACCCCCGCCCGTTACTGTAGAAACTACCCCAGATGTTCCCCAACATCCCCGGAGGGAGGACAGCCTCACTCGAAGCCCAGGCAGGGCTCCTTGAAAGGGTTTCATTCATTGTCGGAAAACAATACCCACTAGAAGCACTTTTTGCTCGAAAGGGTCCAGGAGGGAAGATACGGGTTGGGATGCTGATTAACAAGGTCCCTCCAGCCCCCTCGGTGGTGGCAGCTGCGTCAGGCAGTTCTGGGTAGTTCCAGGGTGGTGGCCTCTGAGGCTGAGGGGACAGAGCTCAGCTCGGGGCTGGGACTGCCGACCGGCCGGCAGGGAGTAACTGAGACAACAGCCGCTGCTCCGGAGGCGCTAGTGTTTGCTGTTCTGAAAAATGGCTTATGTTCTTAATAAAAAATCACACACACACACACACACACACACACATACATACATACATATATACACATACACACCCATACATGCACATACACACACACACTTTTCCCAACATACCCAACTCCTTAGACTATTTTCCTTTGAAATGGCCACAGGGCAGCTGTGATGTGAGGTGACTTCCATTAGCACTGGTCCATGAACCAAAGCCCAGCAATGACTCCCTCACTTTTATGTCCCCGAATCATGTATTTTACCACATGTCTGCTTTCAGGCGAGGGACATATACAGATATTTTTGGAAAGAGACAAATATTCTATGTGAGCCCCTTTATTCCTGTCTCTGCAAATCAGCTTGAGGCCCAGGCTGACCCTGGACTGACCCTGCCCAGCCTGGCCGTGGGTGTGGCCTGGCCGTGGGTGTGGCCTGGCCGTGGGGTGGCCTGGCCGTGGGTGTGGCCTGGCCGTGGGTGTGGCCTGGCCGTGGGGTGGCCTGGCCGTGGGGTGGCCTGGCCGTGGGTGTGGCCTGGCCGTGGGGTGGCTGGGCCACACTTGCCAAAGCAGGCTCAGCCTGGACATGTCCAGCCTGGATGCCACGCCCCCCACCCAGATTTGCTCACATTCTTTGGACGGATGGAACTTGCATATCGTTTTTATAGCTTGGGGAGGGCAGGCTGGAGGAGAGGGCAGGACGCTGTGGACGGTGCCTTGGAGTATTTGGAGAGCCTGCCCTGGGATGTTCGGGCAGGACCACAGCCTGGGGGCAGCAGCTCCCCGCTGGGCGCTCAGAGGAAGCTCCGCTCCCTGCGCTCGGGAGGGGAGGAAACAGGCAGCTGCTCCTGGAAGCCCACCCAGCTTGCTCCCCAGAGCCTAGCTTCCGAGTGGAGATGGAGAGGCCCAGTTCTCAGGGCGGAGAAGGCAGGACCGGGAGGAAAGCGCCGCCGCGATGGAAGAGGAATCCATGGAGGATGCCTCCCTTCAAAGCCCCGCTCCTCTCGGCCTGAGTGTCCTCAGACAGCCAGGGCCACCGTGACCCAGCCCAGGACAGACCTCAGGCCTGACCTGACGAGGTGTCATCTGCAGACGGGAGCAGGATGAGGCTGACGTCTGTCACACAGCTTCCTGGCGGGATCGTGGGAGGTCCGCCCAGCCGGGTCGTCAGGGGCCTGGAGCCAAGTCTCGGCCCAGCCCCGCCTTCCTGGCTGTTACAGGATTCTGTCCCCAGACACCACTGTGCTATTGGGGAAGATTTTAGATAATGTAACATTCTCTTTTTTAAAAAATCAACAGAAAACAAATACACATTTTTAGATCTAATACAAGCCAAAAATGGTCTCCAGTTATCCCTGAGTGGCCCCACTGGACGAGAGAGGAAGGCGGGTTCGGAGGGCACTCAGGCAGCTCTCTCTCGGCCCTCAGCAGGGTCACTGCGTCCCCGTGAGGCAGCTCCAGGACCCTGTGCCCCCGTGTGACCAGCCACCCACACTTCGGAAGCAGCAGCATGCTCACCCCAAAGCTCCTCTCCCGGGGAGCAGCTCCCACCTGCAGAGAAAGGAAGCCTCGCCCCACAGGCCAGGAACTGAGCGGAGACGTCGTCACTGGGAGAACTCTGTCCCCGGTTCTCTCTGTGCCTTCCGCTGGGGGCACGGGACAGGCGGTCAGAGTCTGTGGACGAGGCTGGCATCGAGGCTGGCATGGTTGTGCGGTGAGCGCCCGTGTCCTTCCAATCAAGGGTAAACAGGTGTTTCCTTAAACAAGCCTCGCACAGCAAACATGGGCCATTTGCTTCCTGTGTTTCTAATCCAGGACTCTGCCCCAGGCAGATCAAAGCATTTTCTCACGGACCCCTCCCCAATCTTGATCTTGGAGGAAAGAGCCCCCAAGGGGCACCAGGAGCTGGTTTCTGACTCTCTGATATGTCCCCACCCCCCACCAGCATCACACATATCCCATCCTGGGGTGGGGACCCTGGAGCCAGCCTCCTCCCCACCAGCAGCGTGGCCTCCGTCCTAGGTGCAGAGGCCTCACCATCACAGAGGCCTCGCCAAACTCGGCCTCACGTGTGCCTGCACCCCAAATCTGTCTTCTGAGAATGCGGCTCCCTCAGCTGAGCAGGATATAACACATGCGAGCAGAGCTCCCAGCCTCCTATCACGGGCACACGATGCCCGAACCTCCTCACCAGCTCATCCTAACGACAGGATGAGCGAACGCCACCCTGAGGTGGGGACAGTGGCAGCTGAGCTCCAGCATCTCCTACAGTGGGTGGGGCCGGCAGGAGGCTGTGCTGGGAAGGATCAGGTGCTGGGCTCCGGGCACTGGCTGAGGGGACCCTGAATGGCTGCCACCAGCGGACGGGAGTCAGGAGGGAACCTGCCCCCACACGTCCCCTCCCTGAGCCAGGCCTCGCATCTGCCCAGGGAGCTGGGACAGTGCTGAGCTCACAGGAGAGCGCAGAAGGGAGCTTGGTGCCAGGGGGCGGGGCTGGGTGCCAGGGGGAGGAGCTCGGTGTCAGGGGCGGGGCTTGGTGTTTGGGGTCCCAGATCCCAGATCCCAGCCTGGCAGAGAAGCCAGGTGGTGAGCAAAGGAAAACAGCCAGCTAGAGGTTTGTGACCTGATTTTACCAAATGTGGGGAGAAGGTTCCTAACGGGTGACCTTCAGGGGCCTCACTGCCCAGGAAGCTGCAGGTCCGGCTGTGACTCACCCCACGGCCCTTGCTCTGACCACCACACTGACCACAGCGAACACTTTCTCCTGTCTGGGGTTAGGTCTGAGACGTGTAGTGTGACAGTCAGCAGCTCACAGCGGAGCAGGGGTGGGAAGACGCTGGCCCCCTCCACCTCAGGGAGCACTGGTCTCCCAGGCGACTCCCCTGGACCTGCGGGGTCTGCACGTCCAGAGATGCCCAGCCTGTGCTGCCCAGTCGGGGTCAGCCCAGGTCAGCCTGAGCCTGCAGGGACCATCCCTCGGTGTGGAAGATGGACGAGGGCAGAGAATGCAGCCTGGGGCCTCGGCGGCCGCTCCCAGGCTCACACGATGGCAGCGCTCGAGGACGCTTGGTCCGAAGGGCTCCTGTCCCTCCGCCTGCGGCCTCTCCTGATCCTGCTCTTGCCCGGCTCCCTGTGCTGCTCGGGTTTCTGACTGTGTTTATACAACCTCTTCAGCTTGACCGCTTGGCACCGGCGCGCATTCCTGCTTTACGCCCACGACCATGGCTGTAGCCGAGGACGTCCTGCCCTGGCCAGCCTGGGACCCAGGGGACTGGGTCTGGCAGATGCTCTGTAAGCCTCACTAGCTCTGTTGGCAAAGGACTTCTGCCCTGAGCCATAGGAGGGGACCTCCCCATGCCCACTGCCCTCCCTGGCACCCTGACCGCCCACGGTCCACCAACTAGAAGGCAACGCCGCCTGCTGGGATCTCCTGCTCCAGCCATTGGGCAGCTGGCTGGTCAGTCACCAGGTAGCAATTCAGCACTTAGATCTAACCCATCGGCTGTCGGGCCCCACAGATGGGGAGATGCTGGGAGGACTGGACAGTAGAGGGCATTTATCTATGGGGAAGGCAGATGTTGGGGTGTCAAAGAGGCCAGAGGGCTCGAGGGTGAAGGGAGGCAACACTGGGAATGTGGGGAATGGGGAACCTTTTGACTGTTACCTGGATGTGCCCAAGGTGCCTTCTTTATAATGAACGCTTCCCATCCTAGTACTGTGTGTGTCTGCAGGGTTTGCCCCAGGGAAGAAGTCATTTTCTGATGAGTAGACGTGTGTTCTGGGTGGTGGAAGAAGATTACGAAGCTGAAGCGTTTTGATTTACAATATCCGGCTCTCAGAGAAAAGGTTTTCTTGGAACTCTGAGGGCTGTACTTTGCATATAAAAAGCAAAGTCAGAGCAGGGAGGTGCTGTACAAACCTGAGTGGGGTACAGCAGGGGCTGGCCACTGTCCTGCCTCGGCAGGGATGGAAAGGAGGCTGGGGGCGCTGGGGAGGAATCTGGGAAGGCCCACTCCTGCCGTCAGCACCGCAGCCTGGGGGCAGAGGCAGGACACTCAGCTGACTTCCCAAGGTGGGGTCCCGGGGACCACGAGCCTCACAGAGAAGTGTGGTCCAGCACCGACCCCAAGCAGGAGGTTCACAGGCGGGGTCAGGGAGGGTCAGGAAGAGCTGATCCTTCTCACCTTCCGGGATCCCCCCGATTGAGGGCTGAGGTGCAGCCCTGGTAGGAGCCGGGATGAGAGTGTGACCGTGGACAGGAACAACAGGGCCCTGCCCCGGTGGAGTGTAGGGTGAAGGATCAGCTGTGGAAAGTCCGGAACAGCAAACCTGGACCCCGAGCTAATTACCTATGAGCTGCTTCATCGCTTCTCTCCTGCGGTCCACCTTAGCCCCCTGAGAGCTGGGATGGGCCCCTCACCACCCAGAGAAGGGAGGAGGCCCATGGCAGCCCCAGAACGGACCCTGACGACCCTCCCTGGACCCCCACAGCCCTCCCAGGACCCTGACGGCCCTCCTGGGACCACACGCCTGTCCACCCTACAGTGGGTCAACGGCCCTCCCTCCTGGCCGCCTGTCGGAGCGGCTGGGTGCCCGCCGTGTCCTGCAGTGACGAAGCTGCACTCACCCACACGACGCCGAGGTTCTCCCACCGCGAGCCAGAGCCTCTCTTTGGGCCCCATGTTCTCTGCTTAGTTTTCTTTCAAACATTTTTTAGTAACTGAAGCCAAACTTCAATGAAGACAAATGATGACAAATACACCATCCAACAACCGGCCACGTTTGAGAAATCAGTTTCTCTTGATTTATCTCGAGCCCAGATCTGTGTGCTCGCTCCGTGTCCCGCGTCCTTGCCCTGAACTCGCCTTTCCCCTCGTGTCTTAGAGCGCACAGCATTCCCCACAGTCTTTCACACAGTGAGGAAAACACGGGACAAGGCAGGCTTCTTCCAACCACATGCTCCTCAGATGTGACTGTGCCAAAGACGGGCTGCTGGTGACTGTAGGTCGTCTTCTCCAGCTCATTCAGTTCTTGCAAAACAAAGACTGGAGACAATTCATTCACCATTGTATTGGTTACCTACTTTTGTGTCACAAATTTCCCCAAAACTTAATGGCTTAAAACAGTAATAGAAATGTATTCACTCTTCCAGTTTCTGGGGTCATGAATTCAGGAGCATCTTGGGTGGGTGGCCCTGGCCTGGGGTCACCTGACTGGTTGCCCGAGACTGAAGCCTCACTTCACTGCTATAGTGAGCAAACTGGGGCAGTGGGCAGGCGGCCTCAGCTCCCCCCTCCATGGGGGCCTGTCCCCAGTGCTTCCCCTTGAGCCCTGATCCAGGAG
This sequence comes from Miniopterus schreibersii, assembly GCF_964146895.1. NCBI lineage: Eukaryota > Metazoa > Chordata > Mammalia > Chiroptera > Miniopteridae > Miniopterus > Miniopterus schreibersii. The sequence continues at coordinate 90,016,210 of NC_138107.1, forward strand.
GTCACGTGGGGGCTCTGGGGACTTTATGACCTTTATTCCTGATCACTGTGTATTCAACTCTTGCATGGTTGCTTTTATTTCCTTCCTGCCCAGTGTGACCACAGAAACAGCCTCCCCTTCCCTTTTAGGTGAAACCACTGCCTGGGAGTGGAAGATTAGATGTCTGGCTGAGATCTGAAAGTAACACCTAATTGTGCCATAGGTTCCTCTTAACTCACAGAATCCAGTGTGACCAGGAAGATGCAGACTGAGGCCCTGTGGCACTGATGGGTCATGGTTGGGGTGGGGAAGGAGGGACGTGTGAGTGGGAAAGAGCACTGACTGGATAACCTAAGGGAATTTGAGGACTTTGGGGAAGCTGAGATGGACTCAGTGCCAGCATTGGTCCAGGTCTGAGAAGTGGCAAAAGTCACAGCTGCAACTTGTGCAGCAAGAATTAAATATGCCTCCCTCTGTGCGGGCCCCATCCCAAGGACTTTGGGGTTACTTCCTCATGAACTCCTTACGGTGACCTTGAAGTAGATGTGACCACCACTCCCATTTTACAGACAGGGAGACTCACCATCATCACTACCATCACCACCATCATCTCCATCTCCACCATCTCCACTATCACCACCACCACCACCACCATCACCATCAGCACCATCATCACCATCATCTCCATCATCACTATCACCATCACCACCACCACCACCATCATCCCCATCACCACCATCACCCCCATCACCACCATCATCATCACCATCATCACCATCATCCTCCCCACCATCATCAGCATCATTACCATCAACACCATCACCACCAGCAGCACACACTATGGCATGAGCTCCTCCTAATGCAGGCCCTGTGCTCAGTGCTTTAATGCATTGTGACATCTGGCTTCACAAAGACCCCACAGCTTTATCCTGGCCTTTTATGGAGAAGGTCATTAAGACTCAAGGAGCTCACGACTAAGCCAGGATGCTGGTTCCTGGACCTGAGCCAGGGTTGGACTAACTCCAAAGTCTTCATTCCTAACCATTCCTCTTCCCTGCTCTGTAGTGGGCAGTGCCTCCAGGACAGCTCAGTGCCAGAGTAGGCGAAACAAGAAATACAGCAGAAGGGACATTTCCTCCAGATATGCGAACATGTGTGTATTTGCACTGGTTTTTATTCTACCAATTGTTTAATTTTTGGAAAAACATCAATTTGCATCTAAACAATTTATTTCTAAAATTTCCATTCTTCTGATTTCATAAGTGGCACGCACAAAGTTGAAACTGAAATCAATGTGAAATGACTGATAAAATACTTAACATGCAAACAATCAGTTGTGACAAGGCTGGAATTCCAGACGCATTTGCTTGGGTTGGCTCCGCAGTCCCACGCCACATAAATCATTCTTGTTTTCTGCCATGTGGGCTTATCAGAGAGGCTCTCGCCCTGTAATTCATCCTGAGCACATCAGGCTTTGCCTTTGGAAAAGTAATTAAGCACTGCCCGGCTCAGAGATAAAGATTTAGGACGCATTCTACATAGAGATCAGAATGTAAACACAGAAATCTCCATTAACCTTCTAATCTGTAGGTCAGAAGGAGGGGTCTCCACGTTACAAGGAAAATACAATGCCCATTTCCTACGGACCCCATCCAGCTGGTGACAGAATTCAGGTCACAGCCATTAGTTATATCAGGAGGGAAACAAAGGTCGTGCCTCATTTCTGAAAAGGCTAGTGCCCAGCCACAGCTAATCCCAAGTGCTGAGCGTGCGCCGGGGCCAGGGCCAGCCTTCTGGCCAGCTGTGCAATTATCTCTCAGTTTACAAATAACCGCTTCTAGATCAATGATACATCGGAGGAGCCAGGATGAACATGCAAACAGCAAAGCGCACCCCAAACCCGTCCGTGTGGTGCCCAATTCGGGTTCACGTCCAGGTGCCGAGCGTCCGTGTCAGCAGCACAACCCGCCTGAGTGTGGTGCCGAGTGAACGGGTGGGAGCCGCGGCCTCGTCTTCTGCCTCCATCCCTGTGTCCCAGTGACCACCGTTCATTCAGGGGCTCAGGGGTTCCCAAGACGGGCGGGCCTCTCACAGCTCCGAGGCCAAGGAAGGCGTGAGACCTGCTTTCCCTCCCTCCCTCCCTCCCTCCCATGCTGCCAATGTTCTGAATCGGGAGTGGAAGCTGCGCTCGAGCTCCCCAATGTTGGGTTGGAAACAGAGTTAAAATGCTGTGCGTCCAGGTGTTTTTACGGAAACATAACCTGTTTTTGTTTCCTGAGTCCTTGAGGTGAATTCACCGAGAACTGGGCAAGAGGCAGCCTGAGTCTGCCCTGGCCACTCACTCCCGTGGCCTCGGCCCCCTGGGGGGAGGGGTTGGGGTATCTTCTGGGACCATGACCCCAGCTTCCTGTCCCCCTTACCCCCAGAGAGTCATTTCTCAGAACATCCCTCTCTCGGCTAGGTCTTCAGAAAACAAAACCTAATTTTCTAGCAGGCTCATAACCTTTCGTGGAAACATCCACACAGATACTTGAATAGTGTCCCCTTCCCCAAATTTACTTTCTTCCCAGAATCTCAGAATGTGGACTTACTTGGAATCAAGGTCATCACAGATGTCAGTTAAATTAATGAGGTCACAGTGGAGCGAGGAGGGCCTCTCACTCACATGGCTGTGTCCCGCAAGAGGCGGCCACGGACATGCCTACGGGGTCAAGAGGCAGAGAGTGAAGCGATTGTCTACAGTCCTAGGGATGGGTGGCCACCACCCCAGCGGGAGGAGGGGAGGAAGGACCTGCCCCTGAGCCATCCCACAGCCCTGCCCACACCTTGAATTTGGACTTCCGACCTCCAGACTGAGAGAGAATAAATTTCTGCCACTGTGAGCCACCCCGTGTATAGCCCCTTGTGGTGGCCGGCCTAGCAAACTAAAACACCGGCCACGAGCGGAGCTAAACGTAGCACAGCGTTCATGCTGGTGAGACTGGGTCCCTCCCCCTCAGGCCAGCCAGCTGGATTCGGAGACCTTGCCTGCCCTCGGCAGCATCCTGAGCAGGCTCCCTTCCCTGCCCTGCATGCTGTTCCCAGGCTTCCTCAGCAAGGCTTGCCTCTGGCCTCCAGCCAGCCCCTTCTCCCAGCTCCACGTCTCTGCAGCCCATCCCCGCGTCGTCTCCATCAGCAGCGCCGAGGCCGAGTTCGGTGCCCTGTGTCCCTGGTCTCTGTGCTCCCTGCAGCCGAGGCGCCAAGGTGGCCATGATGATAGCATCTCTCCCGGGGCCGTTTGCCTAACTCTTTCTTGCTTCAGCATGTACCTGAGTGCCTGTCCTGGGTCAGGTACTGGGAGAGAGGTGAAAGGGGGAATTCTGTGTCCACCTCCAGGTCATGCCCAGCCAGAGAAGGGTCTGTGCGTTATCAGCAATCGCCACTCAAGTGGATCTGCCTCGGGGAGGGAAGCGCAGTGAAGGAGCCGGGGTTCTGAGAGGACCCGAGCACGGGCCGGGATCGGCCAGCCCGCACACGCAGTGGAAGCGAAACCATGTCGTCTAGGAACTGTTCCACCCCTAGCTTGACTCTCCTTGAGGGGCAGCCTCAGAACCATGGGTCTCTGGGCGTCTGTGTTTCTCAGCGGTTGTTTCAATATCCTTAGAGTCCCTTTGATGTTAGTTTTATGTGTCCACTTGGGTAGACCATGGTACCCATTGTTTGCTCATACGTGGGTCTGGATGTCATGTGAATGCATTTTTTAAATCTGACTAACTTTAAGTAAAGCAGATTACCCTCTGTGATGCGGGTGGGCCTCATCTAATCAGTTGAAGACCTTAAGAGAAAAAGGCCTGAGGTGGCCCGAGGAAGAAGGAATTTTGTCTCCAGACGGATCTTCAGACTCGAGCTGCAAATCGACTCTTCCCTGGGTCTCCAGCCTGCTGGCCGACCCTGCAGCTTCCAGACTTGCCAGGCCCACAAAATCATAAGCTGAGTCCTTAAAGTAAACAAGTACACACACATGCACACGCGCAGCCGGTGGCGGTCCCCTGGAGAACCCTGACGACACAGGCCCCGACGTCGACTGCCCGCCGGCCCTCGCCCAGCTGCGGGATTTGGGGTGAGGAGACTTACCCCTGACTCCCAGTTTGCTCATCTGTGATATGGAAATAATAGCACCAACCTCGTGGGTTAAACGAGGCGACAGACACAAAAGTGCTCTGTGGCAGCCACCTCTGCCACGTTGTCCTCTCCGCCGTCAGCTTCCCAGGACAAGTCAGAGGCTGGGCTGCTTTCCTTTGGGTGGGGCCCGGTGGCCCCGAGGCTGTCCCCTGACACCGCCCCGGCCCCTCCAGACCTGACCCACTCACACCGTGTTGACGCCCCCGCCCCCCAAACCACCTCGGACAGAATCAAGTTGCCTCGCACCGGAGACGGAATCAGGACCCAGGGAGATCAGGAGACTGGGACCCTCAGTGAGCCCACAGCGCTCACATCGAAGCCAAGTGCTGCTCAAGCTGTGGTCACCTGTCTGCCAGACGCCCTCTGCCCAGCCCGCAGGGCGTCAGACACCCCTCCAGCCGTCTGTAGGGTCACAGCCAGGTAACCAAACCTGGCTCCCAGCGCCCTGAGGTGGCGTCTCGGTCACAAGTGGGTGCAGCCCCCGCACGTGTCCTGCTGAGCGACCGCGGTTCCCCGCTGACCTTCCGGATGGCGGTGGCACACTGCCGAGACGTCACGGTCTGGCTCAATCCAGGTGTGTCCCCGGAGCTCTGGGCCATCCTGGGACCCACCGGGACTGGACACAGACTCGGTCACTGCGACGGAGAAGCTGCCACCTGCACACGGCACTTCTCACCAGGACATCGGCTCTGACTTAGGGGTGACGAAGGAGCAACAGGAGCTGTCACAAATCCGTGCTCCTGGGCCCCTGGCACGGCCCCTGAAGCCTCACTCCCCACAGCCCCCGGGCGTCCTGGTGCTGGTGGCCTGCAAGACGCCGCTCCCAGGGCTGGCTCCCTCCTCTGCCTCCTGGAGGCCGTGGGCACAGACGGAGCCAGACTCCCCAGCTGGGCGGGTCCCTGGGACACACCTGCAGCGGCTCATTTCAGATAAGACAGAGAGGACTGCAGGGGTCCTGCTTCAAAGAAAACCCTCCCCCAAATAAATAAGTAAAACCCACAGAAGTGCTTCGAAAGTGCTGGTGGGGTGGGCTGGTTGAGCAGGAGGGGGAAGCGGGAATCCTGCCAGGCTGCTGTGCACCCCGGGGACCTACGAAGGGCTCCACGGCCCCTTGGGGTGCGCGGTGTGAGGATCAGGGACCAGGCCCCCACCGGAAGGAAGAGCTGGAGGCCCTGTAACTGGCACAAGGTCACACCGCTGACGGGGGCAAATGTCAGCATGAACAGAAGCCTGTGTGTGAGCCACCCGAGGGCTCCTCCCCGAGAGCCTGCGAGCCCCACCCACCTCCCCTTCCAGATGGCACCCACCCCCCACTCACGCCCGGCACCCCCAGAGAGGAGCCAGGCTCCCCTTCCCGCAGCAGTTCCTCCCTCCCGCTGTCCTCGCCGGGCCCTGAGCGGGACCCAGGGCACCTGCCTGCGGGTGTCGTGGGGTGGGTGGTGGAGACACAACTGTTAGACCAGAGCCATCAGGCCCCACGACAGGCCGGCTCCGTGAACCGTGACGAGTCACCAGACTCTGGGCCTCAGCTTCCCCAGCTGCCAAATGCACTGACGATACCACGTTCGTAGGATTATTGCTGGGACGCCACCGACGGTTCCTGTCAGGTGCCTGCCTGCGCCGTGGACGCAAGAGCAGGTGCTGCGAAGCGTTGCTCTTGCTCCTGCTCGTTCCCCGTGCAGTCCCGGGCGTTACCAGCTATCCCTACTCCGTGCCCATTCCCTCCCTCTCCGTGTCATTAACTCAGGTTCCTATAATCCGTTCCTGGCCCAAGGCAATAGCCCTGTAACGAGGACGGTCCTGGCCTCAGGCGTTTCCATCGGGTCCCCTCACCATCTTAAATTTTCAAGTGGCTCCTCACCTACTGGTTAAAAAAACAGCTACCCAACCGGGTATTCAAGAGTTTCTGGAATCGGACCTGACCTGTGTTTACTCCCCAGGATTCCTGCTCCCCCGCTAAGCCAGCCTCCGGGTCCCTCCCGACAGCCCCCTGCACCCGGCCCTGAGCCTGTGCTCCGGTCACTCCCTCCAGAAACACCCCCCACTGCGCACCCACCGCTCGCCTTCAGAAAAGGAGGAGACTGGGGGACGAACACAGCCCGGGGAAAGGACTCGATGCTCGGAAATTTCTGTTGGAAAAACAGACAAGTTCAAACTCACCTGATGTATGGACGACGTAGGGAGAGGTGGGCTTGACCGGGTTGTGCCCTGGGGACGGGCCCGTCCGAGGCCCAGTCTGGCAGCCAGCCCGCCTGCCCGGCCTCAGCGGCCCCCAACCTTATCTCGGCACTTTCCTTCCTCCAGGGAAAGCTGGGTTTTTTCCTTTGAGCACTTTTCACAGCCAAGCTGCACTGAAATACAAGCAAAGGCTGTCGGTCGTTAATAAATCTCGCCTCTCAGCAGTGTCCGCAATGCGTGTGAATTACGGCCACCCCGGGGGCCGGCGGGGGCTGACATAAATCTCCCGGAAAAAACAGGACGTGGGCCGATTTCCTCAGCTCCCAACAAGACAAAGAAATCACAAAACCCACACTTTCCCTCCTGCCTGGCGGAAAGCAGATTCCAGATCCACCTGGTCTGCACGTTCTCGGCAAACCACTTGCTTTGACTCCCTACATCCAGGATTTAAAACAAATAACTTCTCATTGTTTCTTCTTTTTTTAAACTCTCATCTGAGGATAGTTTTTCCACTGCTTTTCAGAGAGAATGGAAGGGAGAGAGCGAGACAGAGAAACGTCGAGGTGAGAGAGACACGGTGACTGGTTGCCTTGGATGGAGCCTGGGGCCGGAATCGAACCCCAGACCCTTCAGTCCGAGGGCAGACGCCCTAACCACTGGGCCACACCAGCTAGGGCCATTGTTTCTTTCTTACTGTATTATTATTTCTTAGCAAACAGTAGGCTCCGAGGGTTAAGCAGACACTGCGCTGGGAGAGAAGGCCAGAGCCGCCCCTTGAGCCAGCCCACACCTGGCCCCACACCTGGCCCCACACCCGGCCCCACACCCGGCCCCACACCCGGCCCCACACCCGGCCCCACACCCGGCCCCACACCCGGCCCCACACCTGGCTCTGAGGGGCGTGGTTCTCCGCAGGGAAGGCTCATCCTGGCAGCAGCTGTAGAAACTCCGGAGATGTGAGACACAATCTCGCATTTACCCTTCTCACAGCTAATCAGACTGCCTGTCTGCAACACTCTGGGTTCTTTTAGAAAAACACAATTGAAATAATAAAATCATGTTTATTATAAAAATATGTAAAGTACAGAATGTTTAAAATAATACGGAAATCACCTGCAACGGCAGGAGCACTAACAGTTCCCATGGATGTTTCGCATATAAAAATATAAATATGAACATCCCTGAAAACATCTGCAAACGTGTTCCCTCCTCGGCAGGCAGGACGGGTGGGAGACCTGCGGGGCAGTTCCCCTCGCCGCTCCGGTCCCGTGGTCGGAGGCACTGCCTGCCCTCGGGCAGCTGGGGGGGGCCCAGCGGCGAGCTCGCTGCCCAGGCCGAGCAGAAGCGCCCGTGTGCTTCCCGCGGGAAACCTCAAGGGCACGAGCCCAATTCACCCCGACCCCTTCCTTCTGCGGTGCTGTCTGGGGAAGATAAAGAGCTTACTTTTTTTTAATGGGGGCAGAAGAAAGCCATTCACGGATTCCCAAGGTCACCTTGCACTCCAGTGGGTGTTCCTGTGGCCTCAAGTGACAACGTGCCAGGAGGGAGCCCCCTGACAACCCAGATAACGGCCTGTCTGGTTTACTAGGCGTTTTCGACAGTAAATGGGATGAAGTCCAGGTCCTCGCAAACAGGAGGCCCTGCATAAGTGTCAGCTTCCTCTGTGGGCAACTTAATCTCGGGGACACTGGCCTCTTTGTGAAACGGAAATCGTACTAATTTCTCTCCAGGTTAGTCTGCAGGTCAGAAGAGTTCTTTGCGGGGTGGCTACGGCCCAGCCCAGAGCAGACGCGTGTAGCAGGACATTCGGCAGACACAACTGGTGACGAAGCCGACAAGCCTTGTCTCCTGCTGCCTTTTAAACCCCTTTCAGGAGGGACTTTCATCCCCTGCCCCTGACAGACACTCGGACAGGCTCGTGAGCGCCCCGCTCACCTGCAGGGAACAGATTCTCCTACAGCAGCTTTCGGCCTCAACACCGTCTCAACTCGGACACGCGGCCTGAGCCGCTCATCGAAGCCCGAACTCCCGAGCGCCCGGAACCCGGCGCACAGCCCGGCACAGACGCAGCCAACGTGCAGCCAACATGCAGCCAACATGCAGCCAACATGCAGCCAACATGCAGCCCAGCCTAGAAACCGCCGGCAACAGCCGGGCTGAAGAAAGCCCACACGGAGGGCCGGTGGGAGGCGTTCACAGGTCTGCGGCGTCCATGGGGTCGGGCAGGAGCCGAGAAATCTTTCGTGTTCTGAGCACCGCGTGAGGGCCCCTAGGTCCTTGGGGGGGACAGTCTGCACCTCGAAACTGGAGAGAGACAATCTGTGCCTTTCTACCTTCCTGCCTATGCCCAGATAGCTCTGTGCTCTGCTTCCCTTCCGTCCGCCCTTCCGTCCGCCCTTCCATCCATCCATCTTTCCTCCCTCCTTCCCTCCCCCCTCATCTCCTCCCCGCTCCCCCACCTCCATGGGGCTGGAGGGGGCGGGCAGCCTGGCACCCTCCTCTCTGGGGACTCAGGTCCAGGCCAGTGGGACACTACGGTGCCCAGGGTGATACAGGGGGGAGGAAGCAGAGAACACAGCTCCTCGGGGACAGCATGGTGGCAAAGACACGGCCAAGCCAGGCGGCTAAAGGCCTCAGGGAGTCCAGCAGAGGAAAGAAGGCCCTGACCCTCCATGGGGAGCACCCTGAAAAAGCACGCAGACCCCACGCGGCTCGACCTTTGTTTGAAGTATCGGTCAAACAACAGAGTCTGGCTGCTGGGGAAGGGCTCAGCAGCACTTCAGCTCTGGGTTTCGGGCCCTCCCCGCCTCCCACCCCCTCCTCCAGCCAACACACACACTCCCCGCGGCGGAAATGCAAGGAGCACTCCTTAAAATTCTCATGCAGGCCTCTGCCACTCCCGAAATTCCAAACTCAGGGCAGCTGCTAAAAAAAAATCTGTTTCCTCTCAAAACTCTTCACGGGGTCGAGTGGAGGCCACGACCCCTCCCTCCTCGCATTTTCTTTGCCCCCTGATGGCTGCCGGGACCGGGCTCCGCCCTGCATCCCACCCTCCCAGCGGGTCCAGGGTTTGAGGGCCTGAAACTGATACCACTCGGGGGGCTGTTTAAGAAAAAGAATATGAGATAGGGGCGCAGAGTGAAGTACAAATGAGAAAAAATACTTAGAATAGGAAATAAATTATAACTATTACAACAAATCATGACTATTCCAAGCGGACAGATGCGATAAGCGTAACAGAAGGGAGAAAACAGCCCTTTTGCTAATTCAGTGCCTGATGGGACGAGCACCTTGTATTTAAATCCTGCAGAGCGAGCGAGCGAGCGGCAGGTAGGCAGGCCCTCCTCCCGCCGCGGCCCTGAGAATCCTGGGGTCCTCTCCGTGGCCATCAGGCTTCCTTCCTCCCCACAGGGGCCTGCGCATCGGGGTGCGGTCCAGGGGGCAGGCCCGGGTGCCTCTCCTCTGCCCCGGGTCAGGCTCATCCGACAAGAGCCCCGTCGCACAACCTGCGACACTTTATGTCACTTCCGTGAACCTGTCTTCTCAGCTGTTAAACGACGGTCATGAAGGCCTCCTGGACCTGTCGTGAGCACAAATGACAAACGCCGGAGGAGGGCTGCGGGGAGCCCGTCCCCACTTCAGCAGGGAGACGGTTAATGTCGGGGCCGGAGACCGTCCGGGGCGGGCGCGGCTTAAAAACAATTCCTTTTCTTTCCCAATTCCTTGCTGAGAGAGCTTCCCAGAGCATTTTAGGTGAAAAGCGAGCAGAAAGGCTAACATTTTGTGTTGTTGGTGTTTGGTTACAGGACAGGGGTGGGTAAAGGCCAAGAGAAACTCAGCCCAAAAGGAGGGAGCGACCTGGACGCTGCACCAGCGGTCAGCAGCAGACAGTCCCTGGACGCCTGACAAAGGGATCGGGTTCCACGCTCCCCCTCGGGGCTGGGGGGGCACAGGGGCGCGGTCATCCCCAGGGCCTGGGGCCTGAGCTGGGCTGACATCAGCATCCCCTGGAAACCCGGGCAGACGCACCTGCTCCAGACGCGGCGCGGCAGACCTATTATCCGAAACCCGGCCCGGCGGGGTCGGGAACAAGAACACTGGCACCTACACACGCGCGTGTTTGCGTTAATGGGTGGGACCCGCGGGGCTGTGCCTGCCGAGGTCGGGGCTGGGGTGGTGGGAACGCCTGACTCCCTGCCTCTCCCAGCAGAGGCAGAGGGCTTGAAAGGATGCCGACCAGAGTGACCGAGGGACGGGCCAGCCCCTTTCACTGCGAAGCCTTGTTTTTCAGCCGCGGCCTCGACGGCCTGATTCTGAACCAGGGAAGGTGACTGAGGAGGTGGGAGGGGAAAAATAGCCACACGCTGTCCTGTTGAAAATTCAGTGAGACTGTGAAATCAACACCCGAAGCCCTCGGGCTGCGGACGTGGCCAAATCGTGGCACCTCGGGCGCAGGAGAGGCTGGTGGCATCTTTGGGGTCAGGTGGGGTCACAGAAGCTCCTTGAAATGTTTCGATGGCCCAGGGACCATGTGGCTGGCGCGTCCCCACCTAATGACAGGCCATAAACGTTTTAGTGATGTAGACCTGGGGTTTCAAACTCCAGGTATCAGCAGGAATCTCCCAGGGCCCACCTTACGCTCTCTTTTGCTCTCTTGAACTATTTCCAAAGCTGAACAGGAGAAGCCATCTATCTCCGGGCATCACCATCGCCACCATCCGTCATTTCAGATCCATTTCAGTACAGGACGTCACCTGCCGCCAGGGTCCCCATGGTGTCCTGGGCTAACGCAGCACCACAAACCCGGTGGCCGAAACCAACAGAAAGGGATCCCTCACAGTTCTGGGGGCCGAGGCCTGAGGTCAGTGCCGCAGGGCTGCCCTCTCTGCAAGGGGCCTCGGAGGATCCGCTCCAGGCCTTTTCCTCACCTTCTGGTGTCGCCACTGTGGACCCTGAGAAAGACGATGCCTGCTGAGAGGGGCTCCCCGGCCAACGGGGCTCAAATAAGAAAGCAGGGCCCAGCAGCCAGGCCTGCAGCGGCCTGTCACTCACGCCCCACTGTCCAGGGCCTGCACTGACCCGCCGGCCTGCACTGTGTCCTGCTCAGCCCTAGGAAGGTCCTGGCCTCCTGTCTCAGCCAACAGGACTGAGGCCTTCCCCATCCAATTGGAGCTGCCCAGCTCTGACCAACCGAAAGCTCTATTCTGACCAGGCAGGACACTGCCTTTTGGACCAATCAAATTGTGACGATTTGGAGCCTTCATTTGCATGAGGACGGACCAATCAGGGACCAGAGGCGGGGACTTCTGTCCTTAAAACCAGCTCCCCTGGGCCGGGGAGGGCAGGTCCCTCGCCTTGGGCTGGAGCCTGTTTCCCTGGCCCACCTGAGACAGGCCTCTGCTGGGGCAGAGCTGGGGCCCTGGGGAGGGCGCAGCCCAGGGCTGCCTCCTGACCAGTGTCACAGTTGGGGATTCCTGTTGGCACTGACTTGGCACCGACCATAGGTTGACCCCTCAGTGTCCCTGTCACTGTGTCGCTCTTTGTGCGGTCACCTCCTGGCCTCCCCTGGTCCCTGTCCTCACATGGCACCGCCTGTTCTTACAGGGACGCCTGTCACGGGCGTTAGGGCCACCAAGGGCCTCACCTTGACTGTCTGCAAAGACCCTGTTTCCCAATGAGCTCCCTTCACAGGTGCAGGGCTTAGAACATCAGCGTAATCTCTAGGGCCACGCACTTCCACCCACGGCAATTTCACAGAGTTTGAGGTAGTATTTTTTAAATATGCCTTTATTGACTTCAGAGAGAGGAAGGGAGAGGGGGAGAGAGAGAAGCATCAATGAGTCATTGATCGGCTGCCTCCTGCACGGGAATCGAGCCCGCAACCCGGGCATGTGCCCTGACGGGGAATCAAGCCAGTGACCTCCTGGATCCTAGGTCGACGCCCAACTGCTGAGCGATGCCCGGCCCGGGAAGTTTGAGGTGTTTTTAAAACAGACCTGGTAGCGTGGTAAGTGCTCTGAGCCTCTCCTTCCGTGTTTCCTTCCCCGCCGGTGTCCATGAGCCTACCGACTCTGTTTGTTCTGTTTATTGCCTCACACCCTGTAAATTTAATTTCCTTGAGGGTGCAGACGTCCCCCAAATTGCCCATTAATGCTGAATGGTCTGCTTCCCTCCAAAGTCACCCAACCCCGAGCACCCGGGCTCTCCATTTCTGCTGGGAAGTTCATTCGTTTGCTATCGAAACCACCTGCTGGAGGACCCGCCTGGTGTCCCATGTTCCCAGGTCTGTGTCTTTGTCTCGCTTGTTATTCTCAAAAGGACTATCCCAGGTTACATGCGACATTAAGTGATGAGGAAGACTATTGCGTTTTCTCCCAGGCTCCGGTGGGAGCACTGCACGCTGCCTCCTGCTGGCACCAACCGGCCCTGGTCCTGCTGGTGTGTGCGGGGGGAATGCTGTGCTCTCAGCCGGCTGTGTCCTGCCGGCATCCACGGAAGCCAGGACAGGAGGTGGTATTGCGTGGCCCCAGGGTCCCTATGCTGTGGCCTGTGACTTAGGCTGCAACCGCAGCCTGGGGTTCACGTGCTTAGGAGACCAAACAGCCGCCTGCTCGAGCCCTGGACGCTCAGTAAAGGCCGTGGACTCTGAGCAGTTACCTGCCGGCAATAATTGATGACAGAGCTGCTGTTACTGAGAGTTCTCGACCGTTTCCTTAAGCGTCAAGATCTCCCAAAGAGTTAATTCATAATTTAAAGAATCCGCTGGCTAACCAGGCACCGCCGTGCAGTCGTGTGGGCAGAGATGCCAAAGCCAACCTGGTGATGGGCTCGGGCAGCATGAAGTCCGTAGACTTGACCTCCCCCCCCACGAGCTCCTCATGGGTCCTGGCGCTGCGGCCTGGGAGGGGCACAAAATTAAATCGCTCTTCCTCAGACAATGTGAAGTGGGCGTTTAATTGAAACCCTGGAGATTCTCTGCTCCTTCAGCATTTAATCGGCCAGCGCTTTCAGAGAGCATCATTATGGGCAATTATTTTCCATTTACTGTTCTTCCCCGTGTCCCCGCAATATGGCAGGACCACAGGCACATCGCTCAGCTGAGCGAACCAGGGCCAGGAAAGGCTCATCAGTTTGCAAAACCAAACAGATCAGAAACTGGAGTTTAAAAATGCCCCCTTTCTGTGGTCTCAAAGCTGAAAAAGAACCTGGGAGTCTAAAACTAGTCCTTCCTTGTGAGGTACGCCACAGGTACCACACCCAGCCACCATCAGAAGATGGCCCCCAGGGACATGCAGGTGTGGGTACACACCCCACCCCACCACCATCTGCCCTCTACACAGAGAACACACAGGCACAACATCACCATCACCACCACCATCACCACCACCAACCACCATCACCACCACCACCACCAACCACCATCACCACCACCATCACCACCACCACCACCACCACCACCACCAACCACCATCACCACCACCACCACCAACCACCATCACCACCACCATCACCATCACCATCACCACCACCAACCACCATCACCACCACCATCACCATCACCACCACCACCACCACCACCAATCACCACCACCACCATCACCACCAATCACCACCACCACCACCACCACCATCACCATCACCACCACCACCACCACGACCACCACGACCACCACCACCAATCACCACCAGCACCAGCACCACCACCACCACCATCACCACCACCACCACCACCACCACGACCACCACCACCACCACCACCAATCACCACCAGCACCAGCACCACCACCATCACCATCACCACCACCACCACCACCACGACCACCACCACCACCACCACCAATCACCACCAGCACCACCACCACCACCACCACCACCGCCATCACCACCGTCACCACCACAACCATCACCACCACCCCTCCCCCACCACCATTACTACCACCTATGACAAGCCTGGTATTTACTGTGAGTTGAACTTGAAATTGAAATCACATTTTCAGGTAAACATTGCCCTGGCCGGGTCAGATCCCAGGCCTATCTGAGATCCATTTCTGCCAAATTCTGGGAAATGGGTGCCCACATTTCAGACTTGTCAGGAGAGGAGAAATTACCTCGAGATGAAGGTGTCCACTAATGAAACGGGAACTCAGACGCGCAGACATTTCTCTGCATGAAGCTGGTGCCTAACTCCGCTCACTGTGCCTACATCTTGGTTGGTCAACATCTTCCTAGGTAATTGCTCCAACATGCTCGGTGGCTTACAGAGCAGGCACACTCGGCTTACAGCTCCAAGCTGGCTCGGCTGCGTGGCTCTGCCGTAATCCGAGGTTTGCGGGCTTCGGTTCGGGCTGCAGCTTGGGTTTGGATCTGCCCCAAGCCTCTCTCCTCCTGGCGCCCGTGTTCATCTCATGGTCCACGCGGGAGCAGAGGAGCCAAACACAGCACATCTGAAGCTTCTGGTGACATCGCATCAACTCACAATCCATTGGCCAAAGCCAGGCACACGGCCAACGCCAGGTGTGCAGGGAGGGGCTTGCACCTGCCCCAGGGGGCGGGCGTCTGCCCCACAGTACTCCAGGCCATCACAGCCAGGCTGCCCAGTAGCCCTCCACTGACTCCTGGATGTTCAGCATTTGAAGGCGACAAGCCGATTGCAGGACAAAGTCACAAAGTGTGCGGGAGGCGTCACGTCACGGAAACAAAAGGCACTCGCACGTGACGATGGCCTGCTGTCGACCGAAGAGAGAAGCAGCATAGATCACAAGCACACGTCCGCAGGAGAACGGCTCTGCCGTCAGAGGGCGGCCTTTGGTTCAGCGGATCTACACGCTTGCAAAATTATCTCTACGGCCAGGTTCCCGAATGTGAAAGGCGGCCTCATACCACATAGAGCTGAGAAAAATTACACCGGAACCCCCCCAACACTGGGTTCCTTCCCCGTCTCTTCTCAGTATTAGTCAGAATTGCGATGAAAACCTAAATTTTGCTAACTATACAAGAAAATCAATGTATTCGTAGGTCTCCTGCATAACGTCCCGAACCAGACTGTTTATTCTACTTATTTTGAAATTTTGCTGCCTGCTTTGAGCAAATTCACTCTGAGTAGATACTGATAGCGGTTCAGGGTTTCGGCTCTTGGGCGGGACTTTGGCGCCTGTGGCAGCCTCTGTCCGTGATGCCGTGACCGTGACAGCCTGTGAGTCAGTCCCCGTGCCGAGGGTCCTCGCCCACCTCTCCACCAAGACCAAGTGAGCGGAGAGGGTGCCTGGCGTGTAGTGCACTCAGTAAACCACGGAGTATTACCAAGATTGTTAGCTCACCCTACCCCTGCATTTTAAATTTCACTGATGTTCTTTATTATTTCATGGGTTATTTTAGGTCATCTAATCGTAGTAAAGCTCATATACCTAAACTAAGCAAACGCACTGAACTGAAGATGGTACTTTCTCCTGTTCTTCGGAATCTATTATACGCTGCGCGAGCAAAGCAGGGTGAAAACTCAGAGGCCATGCAATGTTCATGGAAAAGATCAACGTGTACCGAAGGGATATAACTAACTATAACCAAACTGCCCCTGTGCAGCTGGGCCTGAAACGCAAGTGCTCAGTGACACCTTCGGAAGCACAGAGCGAGCGAAAGACACAGCGAGGTGCCGGGGCTCAAGCCGTCGATGCGCAGTCAGGCGTCCCCACCGCTCGGCACCCTGCACCCTCCCCGCACCTCCGCACGCACAGAGCAGCAGCTGCGGGCAAGCATGCGAAGATGGAAAGAGCGCCCTGGCTGCTGTGGTCAGTGGTTAGAGCATCGGCCTGTGGACTGCCGGGCCCCGGGTTTGATTCTGTGCCAAAGGCATGCACCTGGGCTGCAGGATCGATCCTGGCCCTGGTCGGGGCACGTCCGGGAGGCAGCCAACTGGTGTCTCTCTCACATCGAGGTTTCTCTCCCTCTCTCCTCTCCACTCTCTCTGAAAAACAATGGAAAAAATATCCTCAGGTGAGGATTTTTAAAAAAGAGAAAGGAAGAAGGAAAGACAGGAAGGAAGGTAGACGGAGAGAGGGAGGGAGGGAGGGAGGAGCTCACTGCTTCTTAAAACTGTTATTGCAAACACACCGTGATATATCCTGTATTTCTCAGCACTTGAGATCAAGTGAATTAGTCAAAGTGCGAGAGCAGGTGACTGTCAACATGCCGGGAAGTGTTCCTGCGTCAGACCAGCAGGGACAGCAGGAAGGCACCCAGATGTGTTGTATCTGAGCCGAGATGTTAGCACAGGCAACGAAACAGAGCGAAATCCCCGCGTCCTGAGAAAGCACATTCTGGGCGGAGGAAGCAGCCCGAACAGAGCCACGGAGACGTGGGCGAGGCGTGTGCGTGTGCTTCTGTGTCTGTGCATATGTGTCTCACGGGCCATGAACACAAGACCTGCAGCCCAGGGACCACTGTGGGAAAACTGCCCCCTTCCTCCCTCCGACAGGAAGGGACAGAGCCTGCCCGGGCGAGGACGCCACCCCAGGAAGCAGCGCCCACCGAGACACAACGCGGTCACGTCCTTCGCAGGGGGACCGCGCCTCCCGAGGTCTGCTGTCCTGCCTCTTACTCCCCCACAGCCCACGTCCTTCCTCTTTCCTCCAAGGAGGTGGGCGGCTTCGGACGCCGTCAGGCGCTTTCACAGGGTCCTGGGCCTGTCCTTCAGGACACGTCCACAGTTGGTATAAATGATGTCACTGCGACTGACCGCCTGCCCCTGCACTGGACGGCAGCCTGTGTGAGCATTGAGCGTATCTGTTTCTGCGCACCCTGCATCCCGGCCCCGACCACAGCGGCACATAGTAGGCCCTGAAAAATGCCTGTTGGGTGAAAGGACAGATAGAAGTAGGAATGGATGGATGGACAGACGGATGGACAGACGGATGGATGGATGAATAGATACGCTGTCAATTAACTGCAGGTAGGAGTCAGAGACAAGAGTGGTTATGGGTTTCGGGCTTGAGTGACTGGTTAGAGGAGCTCAGCCCGTCCGTGCCCAGTTCAGGACCAGGAGCAAACGTGCGGGCTGTGTGCTCCCGGACGCGTCCCGGTGGCTTGCAGGACCGCTGGGATGGGTTTGGGACGATCAGAACGACAGTAACCTGAGTTCCCTTCTCACAACTTAGAGAAGCTGGGTCCACCCCAGCCCCCGGGGACCAGGGCGACTTGCTCGGCTCATTTAATCAATATTCGTATTAAAACCAACTCCTCTCCCATTACTCTCATCTTCCTGCCTCAGAAAATTCCATGACGCTCAGAAAATAAGACAGGAATTTAAATATTTCTCTCTCCGCACAACCCAGATTCATCTGGCTGCAGGCTGCTTCACAATTTTAGAACATGCGTGGCGCCCATGCGGTTATTTTAGGTTCCTGCCTCCTCCTGCTCTATAGGCCAGTCATCCTGTTATAAGGGGGGGGGGAGCTCAGGTGACAATTTGCCTCTGACTCTCAGTGCGAATTTAGGCAGTTTTGAAATCCAGTCCATTCAGAAGGCACAGGCACAGCCCCTTGTTTTTGCTGAATAGATGAGAATTCCTGGTGAACTGGTGTAAAAAGCAATCTATATATTGCAAACATAAGCATATATGTACACATGCGTGCGCATGTTCCACTCATATACATATACACTCGGCCCATCGGCCCAGTCGCTCCGCCACCCTGGCCATCTCAGCATTAGGATCCAGGAGCGGACACGCCTGCAGTGTCCCGGGCCTTTCACAGACAAACTCCGGAGCCGGAGACACGGTGGAGGGTGGGCGTGGGCTCCTCGGGAGTCAGGTGTGCCCAGGTGCTTAGGTCTGTCAGTGGGGGTCGGGTGTGGCTACAAATGTCACACACTGCACACACACAAGCATGTTTCATGCATGCATACATGTGCACACCCCCACACACATGCCCACACGTGCACACCCACATGCGTGCACATATGCACGCGCACACACCCTTTCCAGAGCCAGTTGTTAAACATCGGCGGCACTTCCTGGCCCCATCCCTGGCCCTCCCCGTCCCCTCGCCCATCCCATCTTTGGGATCTAAAAATTCATGTCCCAGTATCAAGAGCAGGGGTAATCCTATCCAAGTTTCGAGCGTCTCGCTGAAGGAGCCATTGTCTTGCTCTGGAAATCTTCCAGAGACAGAAACATGCCTATTTAACCTTTTGCAAAACGTGCCTGGGGCCGGAGGCGGGCTGTGCGCTTCATTCAACCTTCAGGCATGAGCGTCCTTGCGGCAGTTGCTGGCTGTGGCCGCGCAGAACGGGGCTCCCGGCATCAGCAGCTGTCTCCTCGGGCAGCGTTTCATGGCGTCAACATCTCGACAAACGCGGGAAGGTGCTCGCTCGCTCCACTGTGTCCAGAGCTTCAGGCACTTTGGACTCCCCTTCAGGGCAGCTTGTCAGCCACCTGAGTGGCCCTGGATTATTTCTGGGTTTTCACCAAAGCCTGTATTAGCCAGCACTACCACTCACTTTATTGACCCCCAAATTCCAGACCCTTTCTGCCTGTTGCAGCAGGAAAATCCAGTCTGAGTTGAAAACGTGGCCGCGTGAAGGTGGCAGGAAAGACCCAGGACCCGGTGTCCAGGCCAGCGGCCACAGTAAAGCAGCGAGGGCCAAGCCTTCCAGGGACCTGAGTCCTGTGCACACGCCTGCAGCCTGCGGCCTCCGGAGGCCTCGGGGTGGGAGCCAGGCTGGGGGCCTGAGGCTGGGGCAAGTTCCCCGGTGGCCGCCTGGTTCCCCACGGCCCTGCTGCTCAGCCCGTGTCCTGCCTTCTCCCTGAGGCCTCTCTGGACCCGCCCGGCCTCTTGTTTGAAGGCAGGACTTCGCTGTGGCTCCTCCCGCTGGTCCCACTGCCCTCTGGTTTCCCAGGAAAGGGCTCGTTCTCCTGGGTTGTCCCCTGGCACAGGCCAGCGGGGCGGGAGCCCGTCCAGGGCGCGGGGAGAGGACCCGCTGCGGCCGCGGCTGGCAAAGGGGACACCCCACACCCCGCGACCCACTCGCCCTCGGCTCGCTGCCCACCCGAGTCCCGAGCTCTGCGCTGCTGGGCCAGGGCGCCCCAGGAGCGCCGGGCGGGGGAACCCCCAAGACGAGCGTCCCAAACAGCCGTCAGGAGGGCGGCTGTGCCCACGGGGTCGGGGTGACTCAGGAGCGGCAACCGCGGGGCGGGACTGGGGGCACCTTCCCGGACTCGCCCTGGACCACCTCGGGCGGCCTGTCCACCGGACGACGGGCAGCGGCCTGCGGGCCGGGCGTCCCTGCCGGTGCCGCGGCATCGCGCCCGCCACCCACTTCCACGCGCCGGCCGCGGTGGGGACCGGCCAGCGCGCTGCGCCCCCGCGCCCTCCGCACCTCCCGGTCCAACCTGACGGCCGGAGCCCGACGCTGCCGGACCTGGGGGCGCGGGCAGGTTGCCGGCCGCCAGGGCGCCCGCGGGCCTCCCAGCGAGAGGGGCCCTGACGCCCCGCCTGCGGGCTCTGGAAGCAGCGCCGGCCGCGGGGGGATCGGGGAGGGGTCGCCGTCCCGCCCCCAGCGGACCTGGTCCCAGCGCAGCGCCCCGCCGGGTCCCAGGGCCGGGCGCCCACCGCCCCCAGTCGCAGGCGCCGAGGCCAGGCCCGCGTGGCCGCCTCCGTGGGACGCGCCCGACGGCCCCTCGTCCCGAGCCTCCCCTGTGTCCTATGGGCTTGGCCTTTCTTGCCCTTTTCGGGGACGTCGTTTTCCCCCAAATGTTTCTATTGCTTCTTACGTGGCCTCTTCCCCACCGCGGCCCCCTCTGCTCAGCTCGAAACCGCGGGGACGGAAAGAGGACTTAACCCATGAATTCGGGGAGCTCCCGGGGCCCCCCGCGACGTGCCCACCCGTCCAGCAGCCTCGTTTAGGCGCCGGCTGCGCGCACGGGGCCCGGGGGGGTGGCCTGGTCAGTGACCTCACAGCGGGGGGCGGGGGGCCGGGAGGCCTGGTCAGTGACCTCACAGCGGGGGGCGGGGCCAGGAGGCCTGGTCTGTGACCTCACAGCGGGGGGCGGGGCCGGGAGGCCTGGT